>NC_049223.1:27997640-29249239 GCF_011100685.1 Canis lupus familiaris | reverse complement strand
TATTTAGTATGCCGCTTTTAACCCCATCCTTTGGTTATCTTAAACAGTTGCATTATTTTTGTTTCTGTTTTACAGTTTTTGAGACAGTGTCCTTGAGTTCAGACTCTCTGTTCCAGAGGGCAGTTTCAATTCTTCATACTTCTTACTTGGACTCTGCATCTGAGCATGGTTTTCAGTACAGTCAAGTGACTTTGGTGAAAAATGACATTTTCTTAAATGAGGTGAGGTGCTTGGTACACACTGTGTCTGTGTGTTAGTTTTATTTTAGTTTTAAAGAAATAGACCCATCATTTTTGGTATAAAAGCCTACCTAGTTCTTTTCAGCTATGACTTTCAGATGAGATAAATCCTTGGAAGGTAATAAGAATATATTCTAGGGAATAGAAAATTAATACATTTCATTAGTCCTTTAACAGGAGGACTTCAAAAAAAAAACAAAAACAAACAAACAAACAAAAAAAAAATAACAGGAGGACTTCAGATGATGCATTTTTAAAAATTAATTTGCAAGGCAAAATAATATGCTTATAGCATCCAATTATTCTTTCTTTTATATAGTACAAAACTTTTTACCAAGAAAAAAAAGCAAGTAATTACACTCAGGAAGAACTTCAAGAGACTTTCGGGTTTCTTCTGTTTGAAACTGAAAATCAGGTAAGGGAATTAGGTCATAGAGCATTAATTTTGTGATATTAATGTTTTTGTGATATTAATATTCTAACTTAAATATTGGTATTTCACTTCTAGAATTTTTTAAATTAATTAATTAATTAATTTATGATAGTCACAGAGAGAGAGAGAGGGGCAGAGACACAGGCAGAGGGAGAAGCAGGCTCCATGCACCGGGAGCCTGATGTGGGACTCGATTTCAGGTCTCCAGGATTGCGCCCTGGGCCAAAGGCAGGCTCTAAACCACTGTGCCACCCAGGGATCCCCTCACTTCTCTAGAACTTTTAAAATTACTTTGTTGCTTTTTTGTTGCTGAGTCTAGTGGTAGTGGGAGTGATGGTGACAGCTAGGCCTAAAAGAGATTGGATTCCTACACCTTTTCACAAGCCCTCTTTAGTTTCATGGTAAATACATTTGTCAGCTCATGGTGAGATTTGGATTAATACAGCTTCCTAAGTATCACTAATGCCTTTTAATGGAGTGAATGGCTATTTCTCCATTCTGGATCATTGTTCACATAGATACTTTATTTCTTGTGGAGGTTTTTCAAGTTTCAGTTACTTAGTTTTGAGAATAAGGTGAACACTTTTAACAGTCGAGTTCCTTGAAATTATTTCATGCGTGTGTTTGAAGATGGAGATTCTGTATTGTTGCTCGTACCCAAATTGTGGGAGAAGGAAATTACTGTGTGGAGTATCTCCCCACAGATGTATGTGGCTTCCTAGATACAGTTTTAACAATACCAGAGATTTGTAATTCAACTTAAAATAATTTAATATTTTGATTGGGTTTGTGATTTTTTTTTTAAAGAACAAGGGTAGATTTGCTTAAAGAATACTTAATATTAGCATATAACAGTGATTATTTAGTAATGGGAGAAGAGTTCATTTACTTAATCATCTACTTAGAAATAAGATACTCTGTAGATTAGTGCTAAAAAAAAAGCATTCAGGGGGGATCCCTGGGTGGCGCAGCGATTTGGCGCCTGCCTTTGGCCCGGGGCGCGATCCTGGAGACTCGGGATCAAATCCCACGTCGGGCTCCCTGCATGGAGCCTGCTTCTCCCTCTGCCTGTGTCTCTGCCTCTCTGTCTCTTTCTGTGTGACTATCATGAATAAATAAATAAAATCTTAAAAAAAAAGAAAAAAAGCATTAAGGGAAAAGACATTTTCAAATTTAGTGATTCCAGAGCTACAATAGAAGTCTTCAAGAGAGGACTTAATCTGTGAGCTTGTTTAATTTGGTTTTGCTGGTGACATTTTTATTAACAGAAATGATAAAATTTTGTGAACTATTAACCAAACACAATTGCCTTATATATGCTTGCTTTGTGCCATAAATATATATCACATACAGGTTCTGTATTTATTTGAAAGCTTATATAGTGTTATTTCACTGTCTCTCCTAAAACTGTTATGATAAGCAAAGTACTATCTTTTATTTAAAGGCAAAGTTAGTATGTCAGCGTGGACTCTGTGTGGGCAGCAGTGCTATTACCACTCTCGGTGATCCAGCAAAAGGTAAGTCTGTAAGAAAAAAAGAATCTCTTCTTTTACAAGATGAAGTGAAGTTTAGTTAATTCCATAAGATACTTATATTAAAAGCCAGTTTTATTAATGATAAGTAATAATCTTTAGAATCAGAGCTTTAAACATAAATGAGCTTTGAATCTAAGACTTAAGATTTTCCAATAGGGGTTACATGATCAGAACTTTTTCTGAAAGGTTGGTTGGACTACAGGAGATGCTGAAGGTAGGTAGCTTTCAGTACCGAGATTAGTGTGGTCATTCAGGGCTCATTAGGATGTCTTCTAAACTATCATAATGGCAGTGGGAATGGAGAATAGACGGAACTGGCCAGACTTGGCAACTGTGGAATGTGAGGAGTAAGAGAAAGGACATACTCAGATTAAAGCTTGTCAGTTTACACTACAGTGATGTTAATAGAGAAGCACAGGAGGAGAGGAGACTGGTAGGGGAGCTGAGGAATTAAGAGAAAGGTAATCTTAAAGTTAATAATGTGGATTAGCACTAAATTTCTTTTAGCTTCAACTTCCTCATCTGAAAACAGTTAATAAAACTATCTTGTAGATCTGCTGTGAGGATAATGTGAGGCTATGTGAAGTACTTAACCTGGGGCGAGCACCTAGTAAGCTCTCAGTTAATGGACGCTACTACTTTCACGAGTTAAATTTGAGAAATAAAAAAAAAAATTTGTTTTTTGAGAAAGAGTGAGATTTTCCTAGGTATTTCTGGAGGAGACCCTTCTGATGGTAAAAATAGCTGGGAAAATGTTTAGAACTGGAAGTGGAGGCTCAAGGTGGCGGGGCTGGTGTTAGTTGAAGCCAAAGATACTGTTTCACTGTTTCGTGGGGCAGTATTGAAGGAAAAGATAAAAGAGAACTGGTCCCTGTGGGACCAGTGGGTGGAGAGAGGAGAGGGAGGAGGGAGAGCAGGAGAGAAGGGGAGTAGAGGGAGGGAAGAAGGGCAGGGGAGGGGAGGAGGGAGCAGCCCAGTGGAGGAAGAACTGGGGAGTAGAGTTTGACAGAGCAGAAGACCTAGGGGATGTATTTGGGTATTTTGCACTATCAGGTGCTAGCAGTGTGGAGATTGGGGGTAGCCAGCTCCCTGCTGACCTTTTCTTTTTCACGGCTCTATCAAGATAAAATTTATATCCCCTGCAATTCACTCATTTCAAGTGTGCAGTTCAGCATTTTTAACGTATTCATAGTAGTGCTACTGTCAGCGCAGTCCACTCTAGACTATTTTCTTCATCTCCCTGAAAAGAAGTCCTGTGCTTGTTGGCAGTGATGCCCCATCCCCACCACCATCGGCCAAGGTGGCCATGAACCTCCTCTCCACCTCTACAGGTTCACCTCGTCCAGACATTCCAGATAAATTGAATACTATATGTGATGCTTTGTGAGTTCTTTTCTCAGTTCAGTGTCTTCAAGGCTCATCCACGATGTAGCTTATGCCAGTATTTCCTCACCCTTTAGGCTGAATAATATCCCATTGTATGGTTTTACCCTGTGTTCTTTATTTGTTCAGTGCTGGAGGGGCATTTGGTTGTTTGCATTGGAAATGCTGCTCTGTGTGTGTTCACGTACAGGTTTTGTGTAGACGTGTGTTTTCCTTTCTCTTAGGTATAGACGCAGCGGTGGATTTGCTGGGTTATGTGGTCACTCTGTGTAACACAAAATGCTTTAAAACTTACATTTTGCTCTTCTAACGGCCATAAGGGACAATAAATTCATAACCCCGGTAACATTTTATATAAAACTTTTTTTCCTTCTTATTGCTTTTCATCCCCCTTTCTTTTCATTGTAAAACATGCTAACATGGGAAGAGAGGATGGTATGATGTACCCATCCCCTTGTTTAACAGATCATGTTTTGCATTATTTCCTTCACTTGGTTAAAGAATTTGAAAGGAAATTATAACTAAATACTTTAGGTTACATTTCCAGAATATTAAGCCTCATTCTACATTACTCTAATCTCTGATTATATGGTCAATGTTAAGAGGCTGGCTTTAGCAGGGTGCTGGAGTAGAAACTGTATTATTCCTATCAAATAACACTTTGTTCTTAAACACATACAGGGGTGGGTAATCAAATAGCACTACTGGCCATGTGTGTACTAGAGTTTCTGGCTCAAATAGAAATCGATAGTTCTGTGAGTAATAGTAATATTTTATATGAATGTAGTGTCTTGGAGTTTTAAAAGTTTATGGATCTTTTTAAGTCTTCCTGAGGACCCTGTGACTAGATATCCAGGACCCAAGTCCCTCCAGCCCACCTCTGCCCCCACTCAAGTGACCTGCTCTTCAGTCACCTGGTTATTAGTAGGAAGTGAAAGACTTGACTGGAACGAGTTTATGTTCTTTCCAGGATATCACAGTGCTTTCACTGTTGTCTCGTATTTCGAGCAATGTCTCAGTTCAGGAATCTCTGTGGGATTCCCCTGCCGCCACCTGGGGACCCTCCTCTCCTGTCTCAGCTCCGACAGTAGCTTTCCGGTTGGTCTTGCTTCTAGACTCTCCCCTCTTGAGACTGTCTTAAGTGGCAGTCTGCTGCTGAAAACCCTTGGTGGACCTCTGCTGCAGGGTGTGGGTCTCACCTGAAGAGCAGGTCCTACCAATATCCTTAGCACTCAGTTCAAGCCTCCCTTTCAGCCTCAGCTTCCCATGCTTTCTCCCCTGCTCTCCACAGTTTAGAGGCCCATTCTCCTACACAGTTTAGAATCTTCTGTGCTTTCTACTTTTGTTCACTTTGTTCTCTGAGAATTTCATCCCCCTCTCTGTTTAAAGAACTCCTTTTGTAAGCAAATATAATTGCTTATTTCCATTTCATTGTGTCTTCAGATACATATGTCTGACAAATAGGTGAGTACCTACTCCATACTGGGCTGCAGTGTGGCTACAGTGGTGAGAGATCAAATGTGAAATTTGACAGACCAGCAAAATAAGCTGCTTCAAGGCAGGACCTTCTTTTATCTTCTCTGGTGTGGCTGCTGCCCAGCACACACCTGCCATGTAGCAGACCTTAGCGCTTATTGAATAAGAGTACTGACTGATTTTTTTTTTTTTTTGCAAAAAATAACTTGAGAATCAGATTATTATAGATAGGCCTTTTCAGTGAATGATTGGGGAAAAAATAAAGTTAGAATTTACCAAGAATGTGATACTTTTGTCTCTTTGTAGTTATTGTACCCAACTAGAACATTGGTTGTCCATCAGATACATCTTGTCTTAGCTCTAATGTTTCCATACTTTTAGAATATCTCGAATTAGTTTTTAAAACATAAGCAGTTTCAAAACAGCTTAATGTTGACTTTTAGGTCTTTTGTGTTGTCTTGTTCAGTTAAGGATAGCCCTACATGTGAAATGCATATGAGTAAACAATCCTTTTATAGTGTGAATTAATCTGTATCTTACACTTTTATAGGTGTGTATATTTCCAAGTACTCAGACTATCTTCATGCAAGACCATGGTATCACGGGAAGTCTGGTTATGTTGTAATTTTTAACCTAATTAAGGTAAAGCCCGTACGTGCTTCTGTGTAATTTTTCTTTTAAAAACTAGAGGTTATTAGGCTGTGATGTTCTTGGCAGATCATTTGCTAAACATCATAGTCACCGAAGACAGCTATCCAAATTCAGAAAAGATAATTGCATTATTCTTGCTTTCCTCTAAAGACGAAGCTTTTTTGTTCATTTGTTACATGATCTATGCATATGTTTTTTAAAAACAGCTCTCAAAACAATACCTAAGGTAATCAGTAAAGTCTTCCTCTCACCCTGGCCCACAGTGCCACTTTTTAAACATTAATTAACAGAATACAAGAAGCAGCCTATGAAAACAATGTGATTACAGTCACAAGAGAGGAATTTAGAAAGCAAGTTTCATTTTCTGGTTCAAATTATTGAAATAAGAGAGCCTTAATTCCTTTATCCCTTAAACATCCAGGCCTGTTCACAGCTTTATGTGGCATCTGTAATGGCTGATCTCAGAAATGCTTAAGCACTCTCAAATAGATCAATATAAGTGAATTGAACAATTAGAATTTTTACTCAGGTAGTTCCTAGAAAAACTGTGACTCTGGAGATTGGTGGGCTCTGTGAGGATGTATTCTGTGCTCTCGTTTTGTTGTTTTTGCTTTGCTTTTAGCTTTCTTACTATCTTGAGTTCTCTAATTATGAACCAACACTACTGAGGTGTTTTTTTTAAGAGTATGAACTCTTCACATTCTAAAGTTTGTCTCCAAGACCTGGAGGGAACATAGCATCACCCTGGCGTGCAGCCCACACCCACCCTCTGTCGTCCTGCTCTGAGAGAGCTACTGCCGTGGATGTACTGTCTCGGCTCAGATAACCCTCATTCAGTGTTTGGCCCTGGGGTTCTTGGCCCTGTACCCGCCCTGTCTGGTGAACATTGCTATTCAGTTTTCCCCTCTATGCTGTCAGTTCTCCTGACTTTACTGTTCAAAAGCCAGCCATGCCTGACAACATAAAGTATTGAGAGGGAGAAGATGCAGGTTGTGATTGCTCACTCAGAAGCACTGTTCATATTATTACTGTCCCTGGTGGTGCTATGAATGAAGAGACAGGACCTTAATATATAAAAAAAAAAAAAATTAGATTCTTCCTGCAAAGATAAAAATAAAAGTTTCCTACAACTTTACCTCATTTTGGTATATATTTTGTGTATTTTTCCACATATGTCCTTATATTAATCACAACAGCTTTTAAAATCAGTATGATATTTCATTGGAATGTAACCTTGATTGGTAATCCGTGATGAAGAGAAAACCATAATCAGAAATACTGTGGCCTGTTCAGTAATCGGGCCCAGTTATCGAGATGTGTAACTTTACTGTGTATTTGTTCCTTGCTGATTTACTGGGTCCTGCCATAATAAAAGTAACTTGATCTAAAAATTATAATTGGTAACTTATTACTTCAGTTTGAAAATTTGTCTTGTGAAATTTTAAATTTTCATTTGTCACCTTTTATGTTACAATCATTGACTAAGCTAATCTTTTCAATTAGTTAGTTTTTCTTTTAAAGAAATCGTTCTCTTAAATTTGGGGTGATTCATGTACTCTTTTTATGTTATGATAAAAGCTGTGATCATTTACCCCAGAAAGATGCCCAGACGTACCAGATTTTTAAATACAACGTTAAGAGTCTCATGGATAATTAAAACTATTGTTGCCCTTAAGGTAATTCTCGAAGAACCATAGTTGTTAACACAATTTGTTTGTAACACATCCACATCCTTACTTATTAGGCTACTTTTAAATGAATCCTAGAGTAGAATTATTGCCATTTGAAGACCTCTGATTAGTCTTAATATTTTCATTCTAGGGAAAAGTCAAGTTTGTGTCTGAGAATTATACCACTAACTATACTAGCCCATCTTCTGGCTATGATTGCCACGTGGCTGCAAATACTAACAAGGTTTCTCACAAGACGAGTCATTTTCGTGCATTTGAACTGAGTCAGGTATAGTCACCTGGGAATAAATCATTCCAAAGATACATTTCTGAATCTAATGTGTTAAATGTCAGGACTGGGTGGAGTTGAGATAAACTTGGTGCTGATGGAATTCTGTAGTGCTACCCTGATAATCTTCATTTCTCTTCTTTCAGTATTACCTCTATGAACTTGCAGGCAGCACTGTTACTGAGCGGCCCAGGCAGATCTGTCCTTATGTTATTGTAGCTTTTCAGTACAGGGAACCGAAAAGGATGGCCGCATCTGCTCCTAGAAGCGTGTAAGTAATTACACACATGCTATATTTTAGTGGATCTGTTTTGTTTGCTCTTATAAATATACCTTTTCTTTTTCCCTAGATTTGAACTCCGTGAAAATGGTAAGAAATTATTTAATTAGTTCTTTTACGTTTTTTTAAATAAATGTTTGGCTCATAAGTAATTAGTTTTTTTCTTACTCATTTCTTAAAGCTATCACCTCTTTGTGGCAAGGCAAATTAATTATTCAAGGCTGTCTGCTGTGTGATATAACTCTGTGGTCCTCTCATGGTACTGTTCCAACACAACTGTAAGTATTGAGTTTGTGTCCTTTAGTATTAGTCTGGGCTTTTTTCCCCTGTCATTTGAGGTCTTGTTTGTTGGTTCTGGTGTGAAGCAAAGCAGTTGGACTTGGTTTTTGATTATAGTACTTTGGGGCAGATGTATAGAGCACAGGAAACTTAAATTCAGGTCTAAATTCTGAATTGGCTTTGAAATAGTTTTATAATCTTTGACAAGTCACTTTTGAAATTTTAGTGTCTTAATCCATTCATGAGAATATGACCTTGCAGATTGAATTGATACTAGATGTTTGACTCCCCCAAGAAACAAATTGGATTTGCCTAGATGGCAGATGTAGCAGGTCATAGACACTTAGTACTGTTGTTGAGTCTTTATTAAATAGAGTTGAAGGAGCTGATTTTGTAATTTTCTCATGATTTTCCTAGACCACTATTAACTAGAGTAGCTTTTACATATATTTGCATTACAAAGAATTATTTGCTTTTGGTGCATCTTATGAAATCTTTTATTTGGTCTATTCTTAGTTTGCACCCTACACTGTTCAAAGATAGACCTATTTTATTGAAATATAAGCTGAAAACAGGTGTGCTATTAGAATTCATTTTCTTTCTATTGATTGATCTGTTTTAAGAGGGAGGAGTGAGTGGTATTGGAACCCCGAGAATAAAGTAAGAATTCTGTAAGTAGAGGCACCTGGGTAGCTCAGTCTGTTAAGCATCCAACTCTTGGTTTTGGCTCAGGTCATGATCTCAGGGTGGTGAGATCAATCCCTGCATCAGGCTCTGCACTGGGCATGGAGCCTGCTTAAGATTCTCTCTCTCCCTCTTTGCCCCTCCCCCCACTCCCTACTCCCTGTAAATACGTGTGTGAGGGCGTTTTCCCTCTCTCTCAGAAAAAGAATTCTATAAATGAATGGGAGAGACGGGAAAGTTCATTGTCACTGTGGAGTTTAACTAATGAGCGTTGAGAGAAGTCGTTAGATCCATTAAATGGTTAAGTTGGTTAGCATCACCAGCAGTGAGATAAATATCATGTACTTCCTGAAAGCATGCATGGAGAACGACACAGTGGCACTCGTGTGCTATTCCTGCCAATCTAATCAGCAGGAAACATCATACATACCCAGATTGAGGGGCATTCTGCAAAATACATGGTCTGTAGTCTTCAAAAATACCAAGGTCATTCAAGATAAAGACCAGAGGACTGTCCAGATTGAAGGTGACTAAAAAGACATGAACTAAATGCAGTGTGTCATCCTGGATTGGATGCTAAAACAGAACAAAATTTGTTTTCTTTTGTTATAAAGCCCCTTAGTGAGACAGTTTAAATTTGAATAAGGTCTTAGATTAAATAATGGTATTATATCATTATTGTTTTCTTGATTTTGTTAATTGTTCTGTGGTTGCATAAGGATGGCATGGTAAGCAATCCAGTATTGTCAAAAGTTGTCAACTCTTAGCATAATTTTTAGAAAATTCTCATTCCAATATGCATAGTTCTTTCATTCACCTATGTATATTTTGCTTATCTCAAAAATACATGTGCATTCAGAAAATGTGGAGATATTTGTAGACCATGGTGTGTGGGTCATATATTTGAAAATCTGTATTTCTGAATAGACACATTATTTGATTTGGATTCTGTCAATTTAAGGGCTTTTTGTTACGGTATTTTTGTTTGCATTTACATTAGGAAATTATGAAGTTGTAGTTTACATGTTTCTTAAATTGCATGGTGGTGTTTTGTCTTTTAGACCACATGAACTAGATTTTAAGTATGTAATGAAAGTGTCATCTTTGAAAAAAAGACTACCAGAAGCTGCGTTTAGAAAACAGAATTACCTGGAGCAAAAAGGTCTGTTTAGATGTAATGATACACTGCACGCCCTGGGTTCTTCCAGTTATTTCCCATTTATTTCTGTCACACGCACACACGTACACACTCCATTGTGGTTTTGTCCTAAGTGATTCGCAGAATGGCCTTTGGTA
This sequence comes from Canis lupus familiaris, assembly GCF_011100685.1. Classification (NCBI taxonomy): domain Eukaryota; kingdom Metazoa; phylum Chordata; class Mammalia; order Carnivora; family Canidae; genus Canis; species Canis lupus. The sequence goes on along the minus strand of NC_049223.1, from coordinate 29,239,024 downwards.
AAAGTTGTAGGGTTGCTGTGTGATGTAGTTCCTTGGAGGCTAACTAGAAACTGAAAAGTGGTTTCATCTAAGGTGGCAGAGACCAGCTTTACTATAGGACGCTGAGGGAGTCAAGCAGAGAGATGCTTACAAAGAGTTGGCAACTCATACCTGTACCTTTCAAGGAGAACAGAGGTTTTGTGGTGGTAGTTTTTATTTACTTATGTACTTCTAGCTGAAGAAAAGCAGCAGAAAACACGAGAAGGAAATTTCCTGGTCATTTAGATTAATTCATGGAACACTGATGTTTATATTATTTATATAGTATGTATTTATCTTGATAAATCCTGCAGTAGAGTCCATATTTATGAAAGCATTGTTTTCAAATACTTGATACAGTAACTTTTTATTGAGTTTTATAACAAAGACCATTGAATGTTAAATGTTTAAGAGTATTTCTAGTTCTTCTTTCATCTTTTTAACATATAAAATGAATAATTTAGTTATAAAAAAGTGTTACCACATTTTAAAATAAAAAAGGTTCTGTTTTTCTGATTTTTCTCCACAGTCTGTTGCCAAGATATATGCTTCAGGTTGTATGAGGTGGAACTATCAAACAAACAAGGGGAAAAAATAAATAAACTAACAGAATACATTAAAAATGAGCAATTGGTAAGAATCATCCATTTAAAATATTATTTTTTCCTTGAATTAAGAAATTGAGATCTGATTATTAGTTGGCTGTATCTAGAGTGAATTATTTTAGTTTGCTGAAACGATTTTCATAACCTAGTGTTTATTGACATATTCTTGACTTAATGTTTATTGTCTAATATTTTCATCCCCCTTAGTGTCTCAGTTTACTTTCATGTTGCTGGTCAGTTGATACTCCTGATTTAAAGAATAAGAAGACAATTTTCCCCAAATCCTTTGTTGTTGTTTTATGACTGAAGAATTGAGTTAGATTCCTAGTGTTTCTATATTAATCCAAGGACCACTTGTGAGATATTTCTTTAAAAGTCACCTTTGGAAATAATAAATAAATAAATAAATAAATAAATAAATAAATAAATAAATAAATAAATAAATAAGACCTTTATTGATCCGTGGACACATGAAGGAAAAACCAAATGCTAGTACTCCCACTCTTTCAGTATTGTAGAAAGGTAGACACTGATGAGACGTGTAACAATCCAGAGACTTCTGTACATTTTGTTAACCATTTTGTTAACTCACTGTGCAGAAGTAGATGTTGACTTTCTGTGAGTGAGTCCTAAACATCCTGAAGGAGATGTTTTGAGTGTAGGATGGCAATCTAACACCTGTGAGCCCATTGGTGGCATGCTGCACTGTCCCCATAGTAGATAGCAAGAAATCAGGAAAGGAAAATAGGGATGGTGAAGCTGTGACAGTCTTGGGGCAGTCAGTTAAGATACTTGGAGTTACGTGTGATGGAAACCCAAGCTGGCTTAAACAATAAAAGGATTGAACAGGCTTACATTTCAGTTCTAGATGATAAAGCCAGTTCAGGTACTGTCTGCTTAGGACTCTGTTTCACCTTGCCCTCTCTCATACACTAGTTTTGTCCTGTGTGTGTCCAGAGAGAGAGCCCCTCCTCACCTTTACTTCACTCTCATTAGACCAGTGTATGTCATCTGCATGTCTCTCATCTAGTAACTGACAGGGAATGAGGTGCTCTGATCCGCATAGGCCACCCCAAGCCCACCTTCCCAGACTGGGTGCAGGGTCTGTCCTGTTGAGTCCATGGTAGTGCTCAACAGCACGGAGAGAGGTGGCAGGGCTGCAGTGGATGCTGAGTGAATGTCCATTGAGTATCTGCTAGGGGGTGTGGGCCGTGTCGTTTTGCATAACATAGTCCATTTTATATTTGGAAATTAAAAGGAAAAGAATCCAAAGGTGTTTTCGGAAAATGCATTCATGAAGTGACTGTAAGTGCAAATGATCTCAAAAGTAGCAGAGACCTGGAGCACAGATCACAGATTACGTCAGGTCCTTCCTCCTTCATGTTTGTGTTTTTTCTTCTTTTATTTTGAAGTTTTTATGTTAATTTAAGTTGGTTAACAGACAGTATAATATTAGTCTCAGGTGTACGATACAGTGAGTCAGCATTTCCATATACACCCCCCAACCCCACCCCCCGCGAGGGTCCTTACAGCAAGTGCTTCCCTTCATCCCCATCACCTGTTTCTCACCCCCCCTTCCCCGTGACCAGCAGTGCATTCTCTAGAGTGAAGAATCTGTTTTTTCATTTTGTCTCTTTTTCCCCTTTGTGTGTTTTGTTTTTTAAATTCCACATGTGAGTGAAATCATAGGTATTTGTTGTTCTCTGACTGACTTCACTTAGCATAATACTCTGTGGTTCCCATGCTTTTTTTCTTGCCTCGTCACAGTACTTTACATAGACATCTCGCCACCGAGACATTCAATTCCTTGAGGGCAGTTACTGTATCTTAAGCATCTGATGTACAGAGGAAAAGCAATAAATGTTCCTTGAATAAAGTGTATGTGGACTTGTACCTACAACACTGACCTTTGAGAACAGTAGAGTTCTCTTTTTTAACAGGTTGTTAAGGACATAGATGGCTGTATTTTTCTGTGTGTAAATCAAAGAGTCTAGTAGATATGTAAAGGATTGTAAGATTTCTCCCCACAAAGGTTAAAATAGGAACTTCAGCCCTTTCATTTCATAATCTGAGAGACCAATAAGATACATATTTGTTTTATTTGCATGTTTCTTATAAGATCAAAATGTTTGGTTTTCAGTAGGTAGGTAGGTTTTACTTTTCATCTATATTACAAAACGAAAACACAGAACAATATGGAGGCTAATTGTTGTCACTTAAGCTTTTTACAGCAGTAAAAAATTAAGACAGAACTATACATGCAGCTAACTAGATACCAAAGCTATGGATATATTTAACACTGGTATATTTATTCAGTAATTCTTTCGTCAGTCCTTACTGTGTGCCAGAGCACAGATAAGACTGTTGTAAGGAAAAAAAAAAGACTGTTGTAAGATTGGACGAAACAAAAGCAGAAACTGTCAGGTGCCCAAGGGCTGTCAGAGCAGTGTAGAGTGATGGATCCTGGGGGTGTAATCATCCAAAGTCTTTTCTTCATACTTGAATTGTTACTGAATAATTTATTGATTCTCTATATTTGTAGGCTTATGACCTCTCAATCTTTGAAATAGAATGTTTTCTCGCTTTATAAAATGGTGTATTTTGTTTAGGTTTCTATTTTAACTGAAAAATTACTGTCTGAACATTGGATATTTTCTGTAATGAATTCATAAGCTTTTGAAATGGTGACCAGTGGAAAAGCTGTTATCTTTATGATTTACAGTAACAGCTTTTAGAGAACGTCCCCAGCTATCTGGAGAAAAATTCCCAGAATTACTGGAAAGATGAAAATTTCAGGATTTTTTTTTTCCTTGTGCTCAAGATTCCACTGAAGCCTATGGTAGAGAGAAATGAGAGGAAGAATTTATTTTCGTTTGTATCTTGTGCTGCCACTGGACCTAATTATGTTATTTTCTATTAGTTTCTTCTCTTAGGTTGCTGAAGGATTATTTTATTGGATGGCATCTTACATTTTTTGTATAAACATTAGCTCATGATGCTAATCCCAGGTCTAAGTCACCTTGAATTTGTAGTGGCTGAATGGTGACAGATTGGCTGCGTAGGCAGCAGTATGAATTGTCCAGCATCTCAGTGAAAAACTAAAATGTCTTTTCTAACTGATTTGTTATATAGTTGAACACTATCCTGAAACTAATCTTGATGTTCTGGTTCTTATACGTGGGCCACATGGGGCCAAGATCATTTGAACACTAAGGAACTTGCAGTTTCTGGTACTGGGAACAAAATTCTCCTGATTCTCACAAACATTTCAAGAATTGTTTTATGTTTATACTTTTCATGAGCTCACAGTCCACTGCAGAGTGTGGTAGAGGGAGGAGAGAGGGACTGGATCTTTCATTCACTTTTTTTTTTTTTTCTTTTTAATGTTTAAGGCAATCATCAAATGCTTAGAAGATCGGGGGTTTTTCATCTTATTTACATCATCAGCCTTAATATCAGGAACAAGTAAGGAGAACTTTTTTGAAAAACCATTTTTAAGTATGTTCACTTTTGTTTTATATGATCACTTTTCTTACAATTTTTATTCTGTGTAGATTTTGAAGCTGAGCAGACAGGTCTACATGGGTTACATTTATTCCATCCGTCCCTTCTAGCAGGTAAGGACACAGTGATGGCTGGTTCATGGAGTCTGGGGATGTTTTTCAGCCTTCATCTTGGCGCTGGTAACATTTTTTGCTCTGAAATCACTCTTTCTTTAGCCTCCCTGGGTGATCCCTTTATCTCTTTTGCAGGCCTAGCCTTTCCTCTGAGCTTCACATACAGCTATTCAGATAATTTTGACATTTTCCCTTAGATATCTCAGGTGTTCCTCAAATTCACACCCCAAACAGAACTCCTGTGCTAGGGAACAGCTGTGGCTGGGACATGGTCATCTCCATGTGCCCGGCAGTCAGGACTTGGGGCCTTCCCAGACTCGGCTCCCTCTGTCTCAACAGCTCGTCTCTTTCCCCTTCGTCAGCTAAAGTTGACCCCTGTGAGACCAATGATTGGCTTATGGGGGCAAAAAAGATATTACTCTTACAGGATATAAATAGATACACAGTGTATCTGCGGTATTAAAATTTCAGAGGGAGATCAGGAGACAGAGTCTAAAAAGGCTCTGAGGTGGGGGGAAGATAAGAATTAAAATCAGGGAAGCATCCCTTGAGTCTGTTATTCCTGTCTATCCAGTGTCAGCTTAATATCAGCTGTTGCTCCCTCCACTCTCCTCTCGGTGGGACCTCCAGGCTTATCAGCAGTATCATTTCAGTATTTCTTTGTATAATTATTTAATACCTGCCTTTCTTGTATCCTACTGTATTCCTATCCCCTACTGGTACCAGACAACTGAATAACAAATGTCGAAGGCCCGGCTGATTCAGTCAGAGGACCATGCAACTCTTGATCTCAGGGTCGTGAGTTCAAGCCCTGTGTTGGGTTTAGTAGAAAGTACTGGGAAAAAAAAAGAAGAAGAAGAAGAAGAACATGTTTGTGGAACAAATAAATGAAAGTATAGGAGTCACTGTTTTTTGTCCTATGAGGATGTTTCCCTCAGATTTTATAATCACACTGTCTTTAAACTTAAAATTGTAGGACAGCTGGATGGCTCAGTCGGTGAAGCATCTGCCTTCAGCTCAGGTCATGATCCTAGTGTCCTGGGATCAAGTTCCATATCAGGCTCCCTGCTTATCGGGGAGTCTGCATCTCCCCTCTCCCCACCCCCACACATGCTCGCGCGTGCGCGCGCTCTCTCTCTCTGTCTCAAATAAGTAAGTAAGTAAATAAATAAATAAATAAATAAATAGATAGATAGATAGATAGATAGATAAAATCTTTAAAAAATAAAAATTAAACCCCATAAAATGGCATATAGCATTTATTAAGCTACAACCAATACAAAAATGTTTTTAAAGTTGATTTTTAAACATTGTATTCAGTTACTCAAAGCAGAGAACTGTGCTGTCTTGGGCATCACTTTGAATGAAGCAAGACATTTGAAGTTATAAGAACATGATGGCAGTAGCTATGTGTACTTCTCAAGCATTTGTTGTATTTCTCAAGCCATGTGTGGTCGATTTAGCGGCCCCCAAGGCAGGTCTGCATGTGAGGACCACCTCAGAGGTGATGGGCTGAAACCTGAATTTGTCCACCGTCAGTTAAGCTGACTCCTTAGCTGCCTTCCAGCCCTGATCCCATATCGCCTCTCCTCATCTGTGAGACCTTGGACTGCATCCTTATTTTTAAATGTACTTCCAGCCAGCTGAGCAACACCGGTGCCCACACCACACACCATGGCACAGCACAGGCTAGTAGTGCAGCGTTACACTACTGTGTTCACATCCTCCTCTGGGGCCTTGAGACATTGTCTACTTGGGCACAATCAGAGGCTCAGAACTATGGGTACCTTAAATGCACGCTTTGCTTAAGCAGACTTTGAAAGTTCCTTTTCATAGATTATATAACAGTTTATTACAAATCATTCTGTTTCCACCTTTCCACATTCTTGAAATTATGAAGTTGTCTAGAAAAATACTTCTTGATTGTGAACTGTTGGTGCTATATAAGAACTTTTTAATATTTTTCCTTCACTTGTTACTTTTTAAATGATGACCTGCTCAAAGAAGGGAATTTTTTTTTTTTTTTTTTTTTTTTTTTTGGGAATTTTTATTTTAATGTCTAGCCACATTTTCCTGTTTATCCATATTTGCTATTCCTTTCCTTTTCCTGATACCTGCTCAAGGGCAAGAATATTCAGCTAGGACTGACTTGGCGTTTTTTGTTTTTTGTTTTTTTGTTGTTGTCGTTCTTTTAGATTTATGTATTCATGAGAGACAGAGAGAGGCAGAGACACAGGCAGAGAGAGAAGCAGGCTCCCTGCGGGGAGCCCACTCCCGGACTCCAGGATCATGCCCTGGGCCAAAGGCAGATGCTCAACTGCTGGGCCACCCAGGCTTCCCTGACTTGGCGTTTCTTAATTTTGCAGTTACTTTTTCTTTAAAAAGTGCTGTGACTCAGTTCAGTTCAGTAGACACCAGAGGCCTTTGTCATTCGTGGGTTTTTTTTCCTCTAAGAGTTACTGATGTCTTATATTTTCTAGAACTTTATTACCCACTTCTCAGTAACCTGACCTTTTCTCTTTTTTTACCTCTTACTATTTTCCTTTAGATTATTGTTTTGCTGAAAAATTTGCATTTCAGTCAGAGAGAGCCAAGGAGAGAGAGCAGAACACAAGATTAGTCAGTTTAGTTACTTTTAAAAAAATGTTTATTTCCTTTTAATACCAATAGTTAGTTACAATGAGATTTGAAGGTTACTTAAAGGTTCTACTTTCTGTAGGTCAGCTAGTTTGCATTGTAACTTCTTTAAAAGAATTTGAAGTTAAATAAGACCTATTTCTAAAGCAGGAAATGAGCTTTGAAAAGTATGCTTGAAAGCAAATCTGCAATGACACCTGAGCTCATGCTAGGCTCCTGGTCAGATGAGGTGGAGCTGGAGGCAGGTCTGCCTTCCTCCTTCTAACCTAGTGATTGCATTTGAATTACCCTTTTTTGGAGGGGGGAGGGTGTTGCGGGGGCTAGGGGGGGAATGTTACGTGAATACAGAGAGATACATATATTCATTATATGTACCCACAAGTCTTCTATTAATGGCTATTTAGATTCCGATTCAAAACACTACCATATTTAACCATCCCATAACTTTGTAATCTGAAACATTTTCTTCCTGAATGTTTTTGTAAAATTAAAAAAGAGAGAGACAAAACATGAGGTTTGAATGTATGTATATATGTTTTAGGGCTGAAAGAATCGAAAGTTGACAACATCTCATCGAAGGTGACACCTATTTTACCTGCCCTTAATTGTGCCCTACTAGAAGCAAAGAAGTCATTTACTGAGGAAGGAGTCTGTCCAAACATGTTAGTCAAGCACAATTTGCAGGAACTGTTCAAGGTGGACAAAGGCCCTTCGTTGACTGCTGCTTCCCAAAATGGAATTCAGGAGACTGCCTTCTTGGGCCAACTATCCAATGGCTTTGACTTGGTTCCTCCAGCGGAAAAGTGCCCTTCACAGTCTTTAACTCAGTTGAAGTCTTATTTTTCAGATCCTAGTGGGTACGTTTTGGAAGTGTCTGCTGCATTAGATTTCTTGGCAGAGTGTCCTCAGTCTCCTTGTGTCTCAGATGGAATCTGTGATGCAGGATTTTCCTTAGTTATGACTCCAGATCCTGAATTTCTTGACTCTGAGGTAGAAGTAAGAAAGGAAACTGAAACCAAAAAGAATCCTGAAGAAATGGTTAAAGTAAGTCAAGGAGCAGTGGTTCTATTAAGCCCGGCATCAAATTTGAGAGTTCAGCCCAAGAGAAAGTCGAGTGTGCCACCTGCCGTGCAGAGTAAAAGGGTGAACTTATGCTGCCCCTTCCCCAAAAGAACTCCTGGCGGAGCAAGCAAGGGTTCAGACTCTCCAACAACTCCCAAATTAGTTAAAGGACCATTCCCTCAGAAAAGAAAAAGAGGTAAGTAGAATTTCTGTGGATTGTTAAATGAGCAGTTAGAAGTAGCTGTGGTTTCTGACACGGTTCCTGTTTGATTGTTGTACCCCAAGCTGGGCAGTCTCGGGTAGTTGCTAGAAACACCAACATTTCTCTCCAGGTAATTTATCTGCATGCTAAAGTTTGAGAAGCACCAATCTAGAGGACAGATGAAAATCCAGAAATAGGAAAAACTGTAAGATACCTCCAAAGCCCTCATCAAGGGCTCATATTTCATCTATAAAGTGGTTCCAACCATCACTCACTTGTTTATACTCCATTCTAAGCATTGGGGATTCAGTTTCCTTGGACGAGTAAGGGTGGAAGAAGAGGGTCTTCTAAAACCAGGGTCACCAATGGCAGCAGGAAGTGATAAATAGTCTGAACATGTATGAAGAGGGACTTAAATGCCTGGACTCCCCAAACCTCAAGCAGTCTGGGGCAAAATTTCCCATCTGTCGCGTGTATCAGTTTTAAAAATAGTCACCTAGATCCCACCATAGACCTATTGAGACAGTGACCAGTGGCCTAGAGACCTATATATTGAAACAGCTTCACAAATGGCTCTGTCGCCCCTGAAAATTTAATGAGAATCAGACTCTGGAGCTGTTCAGTATATAGTCAGATGCACTGTGGTGAATACAGCATAGTAGAACAATTTTGGCTTAGAGTCATCTTACCTATGTGCAGTGTGCTTTGCTTTAAAGTGGGGAACCATGTGCTCCGTGACACCTTAGAGAAGGGGTTAGTGAACTGTGGCCAGAGGCCTCCTCAAGCATTTACCTGTTGTCTCTGGCTACTCCACACTTTGCTGTCACAGGTGAGCAGCTGTGACTGAGACCATATGGACCAGCAGCCCTTCACAGAAGAGGTGTGCTAACCCTAATGTTGGTGCTTAAAGAGGAAAACATAAGGGATATGCAGGTCTTCAGGATTCTAGATAATTAAGGCTTTACCTTGTGACTTAGCAGATAGTTATTTCTGGCTTATGTTTGAGAAATGGAGTGTGTATGAGGACGATGCGAAGTATGGCAGTAGACAGCAGTGAATCAGACCATACAAGTACTTACAGATATGTTCCAGGCCAACCATGTTGAGTTTCTTCTATATATAAACCAGTTTACTATAAGGTATAAAATAAATTATAATTCAACATATATGTTGTCCCTGTTTCTCAAATGTTTTTAATGTCATCCACTATAAGAATTGTTTCATGTTGTATAGTCCACTGCATGCAAATTCATGTGACTGAAACAAAAATTTCAAAAAATATTTACCCTAACTGTGCATACTATAATCTGGTATTTTCTATCCTGTTTCACTTAAGAAAGGATTTTGGTTGCAACCTATTAAACTTATTTTACAGTCCACTAGTGGATTGTGCCTACGAACTTGAGAAACTTGGCATGGAGTGCTGCAGATGGTCCCTGGGGGATCATCTTGTTCCATGTTTCCATTACCCTACCAAGACCTGGGTTGTGTGCAGCCTTCCTGCCTCCCTGTGCCGCTGCCAGGAGCTTCACCTAGGTCTTGTTCCTCTCATCTTAGGTTCTTTCTCTTCTCAATTTAGTCAGCTGTTTCCCCACTTGATTTATATTTTGCCCTTTTTGTGCGAAAAATTTTAGTAAATAGCTGGAGTAATAGAGTAAGAAGTCTTATTATTAAAAACAAAACAGTGTGTTGCTTTATAACTTTAATTGTTTAGTACAGAGGAAAATAATTAGACCCAGGGAAATGTACACATTAAGAGATGCCAGAGCTTTTTTCTTTTTAAACCACTCCTTTCTGAAACTCCCTAAAAATAAAATGAAATTGCTCTCTTTTCTACATTTCACTAACAGTCATCACAATTTCTTAAACTAGTATTGTGTTTCCTGTTCTCAATTAGAAACAGTTGATCCTTGAACAACGTGGGTATCAGGAGTGCCAAGCCCCCATGCAGTGAGAAAATGTCTATAGCTTTTATCTCCCAGACCTACTCATAACCTCCTGTTGACCAGGAGCTTACTGATAGTACAGATCGCTGATTGACACATACTCCGTATGTTTTCCATAATATACACTCTGTTCTTAAAATTATGTAAGGTAGATAAAAGAAAGTGCTACTAAAAAAGTGCTAATCATAAGGGGGTTGGCCCCTGGGTGTGACACAGTTGATTAAGCATCCAATTCCTGATTTCTGCTCTGTTCATGATCTCAGGATCATGAGATGAGCCCTGCTCTGTGGGGAGTCTGCTTAAGATTTTCTCTCTCCTTTCCCTCTGCCCCTCCCCCCACTCTCTTGCTTATGTGCTCTCAGATAAATAAATAAAATCTTTAAAAAAAAAATCATGGGGGCCCCTGGATGGTGCCATCAGTTAAGCATCTGACTCTTGATTTTGGCTTAGGTCATGATCTCAGTGTCATGGGATTGAGCCCCATTTTGGAGTCTGCTTAAGACTCTCCCTCTCCCTCTGGTCCCTCTCCACTCGAGTGTGCACAACCATGCACTCTCTCTCAAATAAATCTTTAAAAAGAAAATCATAAGTTAATAATACATTGTACTTAGGTTTATTAAAAAGGAATCCATTCAAACCTTGTTGTTCAGGGGTCAACTGTATGTTTTCTCTATGTTGTAATTTTAAAACATTTGTGAATACTCGTGTGATATTTTTATTGACTAAATTTGGGACTTAATTTTTTGGTGAGAACAGCTAAAAAAAGTTTTCAAAGGGAACATTAACTTTTTTTTTAACTCTTGAAAGAGGTGAAACACTTTCTGTTGTGTTAAATTAGCAGGTAGTCATGAGTTTTTTTCCTACGTACTTGCCTCCTAGCTGTTTCCTTCCATGTGAGAAGCAAAGCCATGTACTCTGTAAGAGAGATGAAGCATTGTAAAAGGCTTGTAGGAAGTTAAATCAGGTGAAGGCTTCTTCTGTGGACCTTCCTCTGTCTGCTCCATAAAGACAATTTTTCCAGTCGTGTTAAGACTTGGATATTTAGGACTAGTTAAGCGAAATCTAGAAGATCGCTCTTTATGAATATACAGTCTCTTCTCTGCAGTGCAATTACAGTTTCATCTACATCGCCTTGTGGGGGCTGTTACTTTTCCATAAATCGAATTCTCCATCCCCCAGTGCTGCAAACTACCATCCTCAGCCCTTACCTGCCTCATCAGTCAGGAAAGATTATGGAGAATGTTTTTTTTTTTTTTTTTTTTTTTCTTTAGTTAAGTCATGCCTTGCTTTATAAAATTATTACCCTGACATTTTCTTCTTCACCTGACAGGACTAGTCTGACGCTTAGATCATATTTTTATATTTATATGAGAACTTTTAACTTATGCTTTGTTTAAAAAATATTTTAATGAAATACCCCAAATTTGATATTTTCTTCCCTATTACTAAAGTTACCCCTCTGAAAAGAAGTCAAAGGAAAAACTATTGCTGATAAGTATTTGAGCCCCCTTCCCCTTAAAAAACAGTGTGTTTTCTACATAAGGTGCTGACGTGCTGGCTGCACAGTTTGTACAGACAACCAAATTGGATAGGAAAAACCGAGAAGCTCCCATTTCTAAAGATGCTCCAGTGGCAACGAATGCTAAAAGGGCAAGGAAACAAGAGAAATCTCCAGTCAAAACTGTTCCAAGGGCTAAGCCACCCATGAAGAAATCTCCACAAAAGCAGAGGGTAAATCTAGTAAAAGGCAAACAGAATCTCAGAATCAGAAAGCAGCCACAGCCTGGTAAGAAACACTCTTCCTGTCAACTTACACACTGCAGTGCAGACGAATTGCAATTGCAAGATAATGTGTTGAATTAATCTAAGAATAGCTGAAATTTACCAAGAATTCCTGCTATATCCTTGAGTTCAGAGCTAACCGGACTAAGTAGGTGGGTTTCCTATTGTAAATAAATCCGTAAAGTACAGGTTTGGACCTTCCCAAAATAGACCCTCCTTTTTAGTTTATATACAGCCTGGATGTGAACAGTCCACAAGAGTGTAAGTGTACAGAGGCTTTTTTAGAACTAAATGCACACAGTGGTATTTGGAATATTTTTCTGGGCCACAATCAGTTTAAAAAGTAGAAAGTTGTAAGTTTAATTTGTCCAGTGGGAGTTCTAAAGAGCTTGTTCAAGATGCTCAGTAATCCTGAGCCCTGTGTTTGGTTTTAAAAGGCAGTAGATTAATTTTAAAAGCAGTTTTGCAAAAAGAAAAAGTAAAAAAAAAAAAAAACAGTTTTGCTTGCTTAATGAATAATAAAGTTTAGTTATATGAACAAATGACCAACTGCTCTAGTTCTGTGTTTTCAACTTCTGGACAGAAAGTACCACTCTCACCGCAGACTTCTCCTCCCAGGCTGAGCTCACATCACATCCATGTCCCCTCTCACCTCACCTCTGCATGTGTAGTGCACTTCTTCCAATCTGGCAGGGTCTAACTTCTACTTCATCTTTGGTATTGAGGCCTGCTGGGTTGTATGTGTGTTGTTTTTCTTGTTTTAACAAAGACTTCATGTCTCACACCTTTGTATTCCTATCAGTTTTCTGTCTAATCTCCCTGGTTCTACTCTTTCCCTCATCTATTTTTAGGCTTTTAAAAAACCTCACAGTGGGAATTCAAAAAATTCTGTTTTGTTGGGGTGATGGTGTTATGGTAAATGTGGGCTTTTTTAAGTTTATTGGTTTTGTTTTTTTTTCCTAATGAGTGACTAATTTTGAAAAGCTTGTCCTGTGATTCTAAAACCCAGTGTTGCAGTTTTGACACATACATACCAAATGTAAAGTCTGCTGGTTTCTTGGGCAGTTCATAATGGGGCCTTACCCCACACATCAATATTTCCCTCCTGCTGTTTCTTGGCCTGTCCCTGCCCTACCACGTACTCCACGCTTCTGCACACGCATTACACTGATTTTTGCTCTTGAGCATTTCCCTTATATCACATTCTGCACAGCTAGGTCCTGCCTCCACTGTGAGGCATTTCCTGATGCTCTGTTTTTTGTTTGTTTTTGTTTTTTGTTTTTTTCCAAAGATTTTTATTTTGGGGCACCTGGATGGCTTAGTGGTTGAGTGTTTGCCTTTGGCTCAGATCGGGATCCCAGGGTCCTCGAGCCTCCAGGATCGAGTCTCACAACAGGCTCCTTGCAGGGAGCCTCCTCTCTCTGCCTCTCTCTCTTTCTCATGAATAAATAAATTAAAAAAAAATTAAAATGTTTATTTTTTTTTTACAGAGACAGCACAAGCAGGGGGAGCGGGAGGGAGGGAGAGGGAGAAGCAGGCTCTATGCTCAGCAGGGAGCCTGATGTGTGGGGCTCAGTCCCAGGACCCTGAGATCATGGCCTGAGCTGAAGTCAGAAACGTAATCAACTAAGTCACCCTGTCCCTGCTGCTCTGATCCTCACTGAGCTCTCTGTTTCTTTCATTTCCTTCTGGAGTTTTGAGAACACTATGGAATCAAATTTATACTCTTTTCTAATCATTTGACATTTCTTGGTCCTCTCTTTCTAATGAATTTATAAACGTTGTGAGCACAGATACACATATAAGCTTTGTTTGCTTAGCTGTGTCGTTGGAATTATTGGTACCGAATTGGTACAAATATTTATAGATGTTTGTAGACTAATTGGTTAATAAGAGGGATACAGTTGGGTATTGGCATAAATGGCACCCAGAAAATGAAAAGGTTTTAAAATATGTATTCAGAAATAGGCTGATTTGTATTGTAATTTTCTGTGTATATTGTGCAGCCACGTGCCAGGTTAAAATTTTAGGATTGCCTACGTTTGAAATAACTCTTAATTTTTGTTATTTCTTAATCACCTGTAATAATCTGTTTCATTTCTTATAATTGAGGTATCAGAATTTAAGAAGGCTCATTTTTGTTACTGAAACTAATGCTTTTCTGCCTTCTTTTAAATTTTCAATACAGCTTTTCATTTTTGAGCTCTATTTTTTATATACTTCATTTGGTGTTGTCTTATTTGTATTTCTTAAAAGAGATGATCAGTATTCTATTTTTAATTGATTGAGAACCTCTAACAAGTCGGTAATTAAATGATTTACCTGAGACACATATTTGTTAAAATGAAGCCTATTTCTAACTTTAGTGCAGAGTTCTTTATATTAGGCTTTACTCATAAGTGGTATCTTATTTAAGAGCCATAGTGTTAACCACAATGGAATGAAATTACAGTGAATAAACACATCATCAGATCACAAAATGGATTTTGTGCTTCCAGCAGATCCATGGGGCTGATGAGGTGATTCTCTGCTTTGGGTCCCTTCCTTCCATCTACTCCTCTTGGGGTTGCTCTTTTAAATAAAAAGTAAACAGTGGTTGATTACTTTTATCATTCCCACCACACACACACACAGACACACACACTCTGATGACTCTCGCAGACCAGGGTTTTCTCTTTAAATGGATTAATCATTGGCCTTTGCAGGCAGGTTAATAATTCATTTCAGACCTGCTGCTGCTGTTACAAAGAAAAACACAGTTGGCTTTTCTGTCCATGCACCTGCTGTGGGGAATCGTTGCCTAGTATTCTTGCGAACTCTGTCCTTCATAATAGCCCCCTCTCAGGAGACTGAACTAACATCCTGGGAATGCAAGTAGGCTGCTGTCGAGGGTCAGCTTTCTGCTGTTTGCAGACAGAGTAGAGAGGAAATGTTTTCAGTACAGAATTTAAAGTTTTAGAAGGTGATGAAATTGGTGATTCTAAATGAATAATCCTATGACTTCTGATTTTTTATTTGTATCGTTACATATTCTAATGAAATACCAATATGGTTAAGAGTTGTCTGTAGCTTGAACTTAGGTGATTTCTCTAACAGAGCACTTAAGGGATGTGCTTTGTAAAAGTGTGTTAACATAATATAATATACACTTCAAACTTAGAAATCCTTCTATTCGCACTAGATTGTAAGCTCTATGAGGGCAGGAGTCCGGGTCTTTTTTTTTTTTTTTTTCCTCTTTGTTTCTTTAGCTGAGCAGTATACTTTGTGTATAGTTACATACATGCATTTTTGAAAGATGATTTCTTTTTAAATCAATATGCATGCTCTTTAAGATTTGTTCCTGTGGTATAAATACATTATATTAGAACTGGCAGTTGGAAGAAACCTATCTGATAGGAATATTTCAACATATAATCTGTGTAACCTGTCCAGAGGTTCTTCTTGAATATAGTGACTTAACCATTAATTTTCAATAAGCCATAGTGTACTATAGCAGAGAATTAAAATATACGGAAATCAAATGTTACATGTCCTCCTTTTCTTTTATACTGAAGCAAAAGGAGAAACTGGTTCACAACTGCCATCAGAAATCTCATCAGTTGGACAAGAAGATGTTACTAGCATAAATGCCACTCAGACGGAAGGAATCTCAGTGGCTCAAAAAGACCTCCCTGAAAACTCTATTGTTAACTGTGACTCCCAAGCCCTAAATATGCTAGCTGACCTAGCCTTAAGTGCTGCTACTTCTACCACGCCGTCATCGGAGCCCAGGAACTTTCCCTGCTCCTCTGAATCACCACAGAATGATGTTCTGCTTTCTAAAGAACATTCTGTGCGTGGTACGTCTGACCATGAATATCACAGAGGTGTTAAGAATCAAAAAGGTGGACTGTTAACTAAGCCTTCCTCTGAGAAAAAGAGTAATCCAACATTGGATTCCACCATCAGCCAAATGGAAGAGACTTGGGTTCCTGGTGATCCGCCCCCTATGGAAGCCCCATCAGCACTTCCTGAGGAAACCCTAGAGACTAGTGATGCAAGCCAAAGCTCTTTTGTTGCTGTGGAACATTCCTACGCCCTGCTCCTTGCAGAACATTCAAAGAAGCATCTACAGCAGAGGGGAATCACAGGCCCTGCCTTCGCCAAGAATGGCACAAAAGGCCCTGAAGCAGGGACCCCGGTGGGAAAGGTAATGCCATTCCGGCACCAGCACAGCACCTCCCCTCTGCAGAAGCTGTCTGAGGACCCGGGGTGCAGGCGCAAGGGTAGTTTGCTGTCCTCCAGCCTGAAAGATTCTTACTGCTCTCATACTGTTTATAGCTGTGATGGCTCCTTTAAGGTCACTTTCAAATGTGACTCAGAATATGCATTCAGCTTAGACAGCAAATACACCAACAACCCCCTGGAGAAAACCATAATAAGAGCACTACATGGGTAAGTAAGAGTGATGCTCAAGGTAGATGGATGTGACTTTTGTGCTGATAAATGTGGTGGGAAGGAGTATTTGCACTAGACTTTGGGGAAAGAGAAGTACTGTGTGTGAATCCAGTAACTTAGTGATATTATCAAGCAGTCATGTTTACTGACAACTAAGAAAATGAGGCTGGTTTTGCCACTGTTGGTGGTCCCACAGAGACCTTTTGCAGGCTGACTTTAGCCTAGTGAACAGCTTTCTATTTTGAGATACTCCTATGAAAGCCTTTATGGTCTTTGAATTATAATATTTAAATGAGATCTTAATAGTGCAGATTTTAACTCAGGTCTCTTTGAGACAGGCCCTGAGAGTGTACATTTCTAACAAGTTTCCAAGTGATGCCAATGGAGGATGACAGTCTGTAGGCAATGCTTTTTAGATTTGATTTACTCATGAGATTCAGAGGCAGAGATACAGAGGGAGAAGCAGGTTACCCACAGGGAGTCCGATACAGGACTCGATCTCAGGACCCCAGGATCACAACTTGAGCTGAAGGCCGACGCTCAGCCACTGAACCATCCAGGTCCCCTGGCCAGTGCTTTTAAGTATGAGTTTAGTAATAGCTACAAGTCAGGGTGTTGTGTATGTGAGGGTTTTGCACAGTGACTGGCACAAACTGGTAAGCAGTAGCCGTTATTATTTGCAAGGAGCACTAGCTATGTGAAAAGGCACTCAGCTGCCTCTTCACGGAGTGTCTTACCTAGGAGCAACTAAACTGTATTAGACTTCTTCCCATGCTCTGGTCACAAGCTCAGGCCCATAGGAGTGTACACTAAGTGTTCCCATCTACTCAAGAGGGTCATGTCCTGAGCCTTAATCCTGCCTGGCTGTATGGTTTCAGGAGATTTTTCAGGACTGTAATCTGAATTAAGGTATTTTAACCTTAAGACTTTCCCAACTATTAGAAGAGAAACACACACACAAAAAAAAGAAACACAAAAATGGAAAAGAAATGAGTTGGCCAAACCTGGCAAATATGAGGATTTGGGTGTTTGCTGGAGCCATTATTCACATAATAGGCATATTGTGTCCAGAGAGAGTTAGAGTAATAGAAAAATCCTAGCCCAGGAGGCCAGAGACCTCTGTTGCAGTCTTGGTTCTGCTGCGTCAGGGGTCTACGATCTGAAGGAAGTCACTTTTCAAAGCTCTTGAGTTTCAGTTCCCTTTCTTGCCTCTATAAAATGAGTGGATTAGATTCATTGTAATTACTTTTTTTGTTGTTTTTTTGGTTTTTTTTTTTTTTTTGTAATTCCTTGTTAAATGAACTTCATTTTTATCTTATTCATCATTTCATGTTCATGTATTTTTACTATAAAAATGAACACATTTAAAAAAAAATGAACACATTTAAAACTAAGATTAAAATGCAGGCACTTAATCAACTAAAATCACCATTTTCAGGATTTTTTTTGCATGTTTTTTCTTTAAAATCTCAGGCCCTGGAACACTGACTTACCTGATAACGTGGAAGAAGTGAAGCTTTTGCTTCATATGTGGGTAGCTCTGTTTTACAGCAATCAGAACAAAGTCATACGGTCATCCCGAAAAGTGGTAGAACACAGCAACCCAGCAAAATATGTGTCTATAAATAGCACATTAGAATCATTAGAATTCAGTGAAATCGAGGAGTCCTCCAATGTGGAAAGATGTCCTGTGGACCCTCTGTTGGAGACCAACGAAACTCCCAGAGGTCACGCTGCCGAGGTGTCCTTCCCTGACACCAACTCCTTGCTTCCCTTCCTTAAACCTCCACCCACAAGAGGCTTGGAACTCTGGGTACAGAAGGAACGGAAAGACATTTTTCCAAGAGAGGGTCATCCAGATACCCCAGAAAGCCAGAATTTCATTTATTCTTGTAAAAATGAGGTAAGTAAAGCTGAGTATATGCTGACATTTGTGAAGATTTTTTTTTTCTAGATATGTAAAATCACATTCAAAACATATCATTGGTTTGTTTTAGGAAGGTGGATTCCCTGTCTATGTAAAGGACTAATAATACCAAAAACTGTTTCCGTAAGTGTCACTGTGGATTGTCTGCAGGTGGAGCTTTTCTCCATCCCTGATTGAAGTAGTAGTAGTAGAAAGAGAAGGTGGGTGTCAGATGGGTCTGAGAGCCAACCATAATGGTGTCACTTACTGTATAATTTGGGGCAAATTACTTGTTCTCTCTGAGCATACTCTCTTCTAAAAGAGGTATGTAATACCTGTTCTTATTTAGAATAGGTGTTGTTTTTTTTTGTTGTTGTTGTTTTTTTAATTTATTAGAGAGCACGAGCAGGCCTGGGGAAGCAACAGAAAGAGAGGGAGGAGCAGACTCCCCAGTGAGCAGGGAGCCCGACACGGGGCCTGACACGAGGCTCGGCTCGATCCCAGGACCCCGGGATCATGACCTGAGCTGAAGGCAGATGCTTCACCAACTGTGCCACCCCGGTGGCCTAGAATAGTTTTTAAGGCTCATATGCAGTAATAAATATTAGAAATCTTTAATAAACCTTAAACTGAAATTGAATATATTCAAAATTATTTGTGAAAACAAAAGCAGGAACAGTAAGTACGGTGCCAGACTCCCCCAAGTCAGTCAGTAGCTATTTGTAAATATGGAAAATACACTTTGTTTCTTTCTGTTGTTCTCAGCTAATGTTCAACAAAACCAGATAATCACATTTTAACTGGAGCAAATAAAAAAAATCATATCAAAAGTCTCTAAGTAACTGGATTGACAAAATATGTGCCCCTTTAAGGATTCAGCCTCCCTCTCTTCCAGAATTCTTTTGCATGGGTTTGGGCACCTACAGTACCTGTCTTAACATTGAGTAGACAGTGTTTTTTTATCTGGGGTTACACTTGGGGGTTGTGGGTCCAGGGGCGGGCCTCAGAGAGCTTATGTCTCCAGATGCTCGTCGTTATCATCACAACGCACTGATGGCTTGCTGTGGGCCAGACAGTGGTCTATGCCCTGTGCTCACATTAGCTCAGTCTTACACAGCCCAGTGCCATCCTACAGATGAGGAGACTAAGGCACAGGGAAGCATGCCATTTGCCTGAACTCACATAGTAAGTTGTTAAGCCTAGATTCAAAGCTAAACATCTAGATATTTCTCAGATTCTGTGTACATGTGTGTATGTGTTTATTTACTTTTTCCTCATAGGAAAGTCCCAGATGACAGTGTCTTTATGTCTGATTGATGCTGGTGTTTTGTTGTTGTTGTTTTAAGTTTTTATTTATTCATGAGACACAGAGAGAGAGGCAGAGACATAGGCAGAGGGAGAAGCAGGCTCCCTGTGGGGAACCCAATGTGGGACTCTATCCTAGGATCTCGGGATCACATCCTGAGTGGAAGGCAGATGCTTAACCGCTGAGCCACCCAGTGTCCTGATGCTGGCTGGTGTTTAAAAGACATTATTCTTTGCTTTAAAAACTCTCTTTTAATCTTGCTGAAAACATTTAAAACCAAGTTTTTTTTCTCTAGTACTACGTGTCTGCATTAGGTGATGCTATTTAACAAACAAGCTGCATTTTCAGTGTTTACATTGTCATTGGTCCAGCCACTTCTCTTCTCAAAAGACAATTAAAAAAAAAAAAATTGGCTGTGCAGTTAAAGTTTTGAAGCTCTCATCTGTGTGTGTATTTAAAGAAAAATTCCTATTTGGGGCTTTTGTAGGTATCTAAAAAAGAGAGGGATGTGCTTGATTTCTACCCTGTGATATTAAAAATCAGAAGATTCAGAACAAACTGAAAGTAATTCTTGTCCATTCTGTTTTTCCTTATATGTAAATGTGATAGTCTGTTTGACTCTTGATTTTTCTTTCTGTCATTTCAGGTAATTGGGGAAAAAGCCAAACCAGACTCCTCAGATAAAGTAGAGACTTCTAATCTTGTGTTTTCTAGTATTGGAAGTACCCAAACTAATGGACTTTCTGTTCCTAGTGAAGATAAAACCTTTGAACCACTTGATAGCTCAAGAGTGACTTACAGTGATACTGTCACACAAACCACGTTCAGCAAGACTTACGATGGGCTCAGCGATCAGTCGGTGATTTGTCATAAGTCTGTGTACAGCACCCTTGAAAAGGAAGTTGATGTTTTTCATGCAACAGTACAGACAGAAACCAGTGCTTTACAGGGCCTTATCCAGCATAGCAGCCCCATGAGCAAAGAATGTCAGCCTTCATCGGAGAGGACGGATGATACAGAGTATGTGATAATTAATCTGGAACCAGTTACTTTCACTTTTGAAGAAAATACCTATGTACCAATACAGTCAGAAGTTGTAAATAAAACCGATAAGCCTGCAACCTTTAATACAGAGTTGATTAAACAGGTGTCACCTGCCTCAAGTCTTAGGCATCCTGTGTCTGCATTTGAGAAGGCACAAACACGGGGCCTTAGGGATGTTCCCTCTCTAGCAATCTCCGGAGAAAAAGATACTAACTACCTTTGTGCCTCTCCAGTAAGTGGAGAGACTCTTGGAAATGAAATGTGTTTGCTACAGAAAGAGATTCCAAACGTTCCATGCTCATCATCACCACCTGCTAATTCAGTGATAGCAGAGGCGTTGTCATTAGTTAAAAGCTCTAATTGTTCATTACCCAGAGAAGAAATGAAACTCTCTCAAGAATTTTTCCTGCAGACTCAGAATCTCTTTGGCATATCTTCGGAAGAGATCATAGAGCCGTCCCAGGTTGAAGAAGTGGTCTCGGCATCTGCCTCTGCCACTTCGGGAGGAAATTACTCCCATAACTGTATTCCATCAGTGGGTAACAAAGCAGAGAGCTCCTCAGAACCAGTGAATGATGGGAGTGGTCTAAAGAGTGAAAATAGGAATTTGGAATCCTTTAATTCAGCATTCACCAAACAAACCAGCCTCTCAGTGAGTAAAGAGGATGCCAGCCTGGAGTCCTCAGAAGAAGATTCTGACATTGATCTCATTCTCAGAATATCGCCACCCACCAGCACCAGAGAAGAGATGCCAGCGGAGGAGCTAGAGCCACAGCGGGAGGCCCCACTGTCAAATTTGGAACTTCAGGACATGACTGAAGAAATAATCAGGCCAGAAGAGGTGACTCTCCTAGAAAACCGAGAAGCGACTTCTGCTAATTATATATCCACTTACCCTGCAGTGCCAGAGAAATCATTGGAAAGTAAGGAGAGGAAAGGTGATAATTTACAGACAGTTACCTTAATACTTTCTAAAGAAACCTGTGCCCTTGAGATTGCAGAGGAGGTGAATGTTACCTCAGACTTTCCCTTTGCTTCTTTAATTGAAGAAGTGTCACCAGCTTCTAGTCCTGACCCCGAAGATCTAGTTGAAGCAGCACAGCCATCTCAGACACAGCCTGAGATGGCTGTGTCTCTGTGTAGTTTACAACTTGCTGGTACACAAGGTGAGAGAAGCGACAGATTCTCCCAGATTGAGTCTGTAGATTTGGCCGTAACGGAGAAAGAAAATTCTTCTGTTGGTCTTACCCATCCAGTGGCACAAGATAACTTAATTGGTGTACAACAAATGCAGTCTTCTGCCAAAATGCCTCTAGTAGGAAGTAAGCATCCAGGCAGAAAAGATGGCTGTTTGAGCTGTCCTGGTAAAGTAACCAAGGAAATTGTCCCTGGAGAACATGGCGAGGGTCTCTCAGAAGAAGTGCCATGTGGTGATATGGAGCTGAGCCAGCCTGCCTCAGATGCCAAGTACAGAGAGGACTTCAAGCTTTCTCTGGAAAAATTAGTGACATCAGGAGATCCACTGCAGCCAGTTAATGTACAGAACAGGAATTCGGACTTAAGTCATCTTGTCTTGGAGCCTGGTGAGCCTCCATTTAGCCCTAGAAAGATTATTGAAAATAAGTCTTTGGCTGACACAATTGTTTCTGCAACTACCCCAACTGGTAGAGTGGATCTGTCACTAAAACAGCAGCCCAGCCCTAAAGGTATTAAGAAAAATCTCTTTAGCAGTGGTGTGAAGACAAATGAAGCCGTTTACACTCAAGCACAGTCCTTGAGCTCTGGCTCAGTTGGCGGAGCTGATACACAGACACACGAGCACTCAGAGATCCCCAAACTTGCTTTTTCCTCAGATGGTTCCAGACCCGTGAACACAGAGACTGGGTTCCAGACACAAGAAATCTCCGTAGTCAAAATGGCCAGTTTACTTAGGAATAATGATGCTGAGGCCAAGCTCCATGAAGAAGCCACAGATCTAGGAGGTGTTGACTCCCAGCCAAACACCACATCTCCAAAAGACAAGCAAAAAGCAATCCATGCACAGCAAGATGGGGCAGTGTGTGAAACCAGAGATCTGTTGAATGCCAGGCCTTTGCTCACGTATGTACCCATGGATTTTTGCCTTCAAATGGCTGTTGCTAGTGAAAACACGAGTAGAGAGCCTTGTGCTTCCATCACTCCCCAGGCTTGTGCCCCTCTTGTTTGTGAAGTCTCTGAAGAGCAGATGGCAAATATGGGCTCTGGTGAGGGGCTCCGAGCCGAGGAGGACTTGGATACCCTGGGTGGAGACGTGGATGTCAGTGTGAATTCTGACATCCATTATGAGCCACTTTCCGGAGAGTCTGATCATGACTCCTGTGGGGACGGTAGAAATCCCAAAATGGAGGCGGAGGGTTCCTGCACTTTGAGGTATAGTCAAACCAAGAAAGAAGATGCTTCAAAAGATGATTCTGACTCTTTCCAGAGCCTAAGTAACAGTGATAATGAAGAGTGGGTCTACTCTACCCAAGCCCCAGGGCTGGAGGTGGGCATGGCTCCCAGACACTGGCTTGTTGGATTCAAAAAAGAAGACAGATGTGTGCCATCTTATGTCCAGATCCGAGACCTCCGTGGCATTCCCAGGATTTATGCTAATTTCACCGTCACTAGAGAGCTCACAGATACCACGAGAACTCTGCACAGCTTGAAGAGGCACCCCAGTTTCACTGCAAAATGTGGCTTGCTCAGCTCCTGGACAAATAGCTGGCAGGTGGCAGATGACCTCACACAGAACATTTTAGATCTGGAGTATCTGCGTTTTGCACATAAGCTAAAACAAATTGTAAAGAATGGAGATTCTCGGCCCTCTGCTTCCTCCACTGGTGTCTTTCCAAAGGAGCCCCCTCTCCAAATTGGTGCTGAAGCTTTCCCTCTGACAAAAGTATCCGAGTCCCTGGCTTTGCACCCCGCCTCCCGGAGCAGAAGTCCCCTTGTGGTAACAGTGGTGCCCTCGGGCGCCAGGCAGCGGAGTCTGCGTGGGAGAGACCATGCACTGGGCACTTTGGATGGTTCTTCCTTTTGGAAGGAGAGCTGTGGTCGCAGTAGAAATCATCTTGCAAATTCCGAAAGAAATCAGACTGGGTCGTTCCACCTCAACAAACTGAAATATAACACTACTTCAAAAGAATCCCGGAATGACGTTTCACTTATTCTCAATGAATATGCTGAATTCAGCAACATGATGTTGAATAGCCACCTCGTGGGTTTCCCAGAGAAGGAGTCAGCTGTGGCTTCTGGAGAGGCCACCTCTCGAGAGGTGTGTTCACCTATCCCACGGGCAGCCTCCTATGAAGATGTGATCACAGACCTGTGTACCAGTTTGCATGTCAAACTGAAAAGTGTGGTGAAAGAGGCCTGTAAGAGCCCCTTCCTGTTCTACCTTGTGGAGACCGAAGACCAGTCGTTCTTTGTGAGGACAAAGGTAAAGTGCCAGATTCGTCCTAGACTTTGCATTATTCTGATTGCCACCCAACTTTGTTTTAGAGGTAATAACATGTAGAACCCTTGGCTTCAGAGAGAAATCATGACACGAAGTGGCCTTGGAGTCTGACAGGGCCTTCTGTATCTGCATTCGGAACGTTCTGCTACAAGCTCTCCGTTTGTGCTCTGTCTGAACACGTGTACAATGTTCTAGAATTAGTGCCGTGACTGATTTTTACACCAGAAAGTTACCACTCCAAAGTCTCATACCAGAAATATGACTCCTATTTAAATATAAGCACAGATTCTACAAAGGTAGAATTCAACAAAAAACGAGTACGCATGTCCTCCATTAGTGTGGATAGTTGAGAGAGACCGTTTGGGTTTGGGGTGTTTTCGAATATCAGGATAGCTGACATTCTGGTGAGCACATGCTCCTGACCTTTGAATGCTAGGGCCGCAGTCTGTCTTGATCACTGTGAGCTCTCTCCTTTTATCCTCTCCAAATGCATTTCTTTTCTCCTTGGGGAGAAGACTTTTCCTTCTGCTTTTAAAATACACTGTCAACAGGCAGCCTGGGTGGCTCAGCAGTTTAGCACCGCCTTCAGCCCGGGGCGTGATCCTGGAGACCTGGGATCGAGTCCCATATCTGGCTCCCTGCATGGAGCCTGCTTCTCCCTCTGCCTGTGTCTCTGCCTCTCTCTCTCTCTCTCTCTCTCTCTCTCATCACTCATGAATAAATAAAATCTTTAAAAATAAAATAAAATACACCGTCAAATGCACAGACAGGCTACACAAATGGTGCCTTCCCCTGGGCCCCCTGCTCTTAATCCCTCTGAACCTTTTGGAAACAGGTTGCACACAGGATGCCCCACTGCCCCTTCCTGCTAAGCCTAAGTGTGTGTGACCTTTAGCTTTGGAGGCTGAGGTGCCCAAGGGCAGGGACACCCCTCTGAGTGATCACAGCCAGTGACCCATCATGCCATGTGCTCACCAGGCCCACAGACCTGGCCATGCGGCCAGCGTCATGAGTTGCTTGTCGTGTCTCAGCGCCCGTCAGCGCACAGTAGTTCCTCTGTCATTGGTTATCTCTTGTGACCTTGATGGTATTGAAGAGTGAAGGCCAGTTACATGGTAGTTTCCTTCACTTGACATTCATCTCTTGCTTCCTCACGATTTATGCATGTTAGGAGAAAATCCCTGCATATGACTTCCTCCCCTCTGTGTCCTGTGAGGAGGCCCACCAGCTCCCTTGTCCTGCGCCTGGGTATTAGTTGCTGTCACGTGAGGATGCTTCTGCCGGGTTCGCCCAGTGTGAAGTTAGTAAATGTGCTGTGGTTATTAACACGCGGGGAGCTAGGATGGGACATCTGAAAATACCTTCTTCCTTATCACACTTCTGCCCATTGACGATTCTTGCCCGACGCAGTTCCTGATATGATGGGTGCCACATGGTGTTCCAGTCCCATGTTCCTTGTAAGTATAGTAGTGGGCGCTCCGCTGCAGGGAGGGCTTTCCCTTCTACCTCATTTGCTGCTTTATGTCCCATGAAGCCGCACTCTATCCCATCGTACTCAGGGTTACCGTCCAGTCCCTCATCATGAGTGCCTCCTTCACCCCCCTCCCCCTTTCCTCCCCCTTCCCATGACCAGCAGTGTGTTCTTTGTAGTTCACACTCTGTTTCCTGGTTTGTTTCCCTCACTCTCTTTTTCCCTTTGCTTGTTTGTTTTGTTTCTTAAACTCCACTTGTGAGTGAGATCCCGTGGTCTTTGTCTCTGACTGACTTATTTCTCACAGCATCATAGCCTCTGGCTCCGTCCACATCGTTGAAAATGGCAAGACTTGTTCTTTTTGATGGCTGAGTAATAGTCCCGGGGGGGTGCGCACCTGTGCACGTGTATGGACATCATCTTTACCTATTTACCTATTGATGGACATTTGGGCTGCTTCCATCATTTTGGTGTTATACATAATGCTGCAGAAAGCATAGAGATGCATGCGTCCCTTGGAATTAGTATTCTTGTATTCTTTGGGTAAATACCTAGTAAGTAGTGCCATTGCTGGATCGTAGGGCAGCTCTATTTTTAACTGTCTAAGGAACCTCCACACTATTCTCCAGAGTGGCTGTACCAGTTCACATTCCCACCAACAGTGTAAGAGGGTTTCCCTTTCTCCGCAACCACACCAACACCTGTTGTTTTTTGTGGGGTTTTAAAAATTATTACTTATTTAAGTAATCTCAGCACCCAATGTGGGGTTCAAACTCACGACCCAAAGATCAAGAGTCACAGGATCCTCCGACTGACCCAGGCACCCTTCTTGTGTTGATTTTAGCCATTCTGGCAGGTGTGAGGTGTTATCTCCCCGTAGTTTTGATTTGCATTTCCCTGATGTTGAGTGATGGTGAGCATCTTTCCATGTCTGTTGGCCATCTGGATGTCTTTGGAGAAATGGCTGTTCATACCTTCTACCCATTTGTAGTTGCATTATTTGTTTTTGGCTGTTGAGTTTGGTAAGTTCTCTATAGATTTTGGATGCTAATCTCTATCAGATATGTCGTTTGCAAATGTCTTCTCCTATTCCCTAGGTTGCCTTTTAGTTTTGTTGACTGTTTACTTCATTGTGCAGCAGCTTTTTATTTCGATGTAGTCCCAATAGTTTATTTTTGCTTCTGTTTCCCTTGCCTCAGGAGACATACCTAATAAGTTGTTATGACCAGTGTCAAAGAGGTTACTTCCTGTGCTGTGTTCTAGGATTTTTATGGTTTCAGAAGGCCTCACATTTAGGTTTTTAATCCATTTTGAATTTATTTTTGTGTACGGTATAAGAAAGTGGTCCAGTTTTCCCAGCACCATTTGTTGAAGAGATTGTCTTTTTCCCATTAGTCTTTCACACTTTGCCAAAGATCAATTGGTCATATAGTTGTGGGTTTATTTTTGGGTTTTCTGTTCTGTTCTACTGATCTGTGTGTGTGTTTTTGTGCCAGTACCACACTGTTTTAATCACCACTGTTTTGTAATATAACTAAAAGTCTGGAATGGTGATGCCTCCCATTTTTTTCTTTTTCAAAATTGCTTTGGCTATTCAGGGTCTTTTGTGGTTCCATAGATTCTCTGTTGTAGTTCTGTGAAAAATGCTGTTGGTGTTTTGATAGGGGTTGAATTAGATGTGTAGATTGCTTTGGGTAGTAGTATGGACATTTTAACATATTTCTTTTGGTCCTTCATTGCTTATGGTAATGCTCAGATTGTCCCAGACACAGTCAGCAGGTCTTAAAACCTGGCTTGTCCTTCTGACAAGTCCCCATAATTGTTTGGATCCTTTCTTCCTTTACGGTATAACTCCATTTACAAATTTATCTCATATATTCTTTGGAGTAGAATTTCTCTAAGGAGTTGTGATTTGTTTAAGTGAAGAAGAGCATTTGGAATCAGTAACTGGGCACTGGGTGAACTCAGTGTCATTGGGTAACAATGACTCCAGGCCCTCTCAGCAGAGCCAAAAAATATATGGATATTTAAAAAACTAAAATGGGTGCACACTCATACCCAGTTCCAGTCCAGGATCAGGAGGCTTATTCTGGCCATCTTTGCCAGAGTAGCAGGTCTCCCCCCAGAAAGCCAGCTCCCATCATCCCAGATGCATCTGCCACCCCGCTTACATTCCCACTGGACATCCAACCCCCTTCTTCAGTGCCTGGACCACCAACCCAAAGCTGCTCCCCAGACACACCGCCTCCCTCAACCCTCTATGCTTGCAGCAGGAACTAGTTCAAAGGACAGCAGTCTTTAGTGTACATTCTAGAGTCCAGCATGTAAGGGGAGGGGAAATGTTGCCTTTCTGTCATGATCCTTAAAGCTAGTGGGACAAGGAAAACACTGGTAAAGCACACAGAGTAACGTAAGATCAACAGTCGAGGTAATGGCGCAGGTGTTTGGACATTGCTTTGAAAGGATAGGCCTAGTCAGGAAGGTCGGGACCTTTTTCTGAAGGAAGTGATGCTGGCCTGTTGTACAAGGCATGGACAGCTAGACTAGTAAGTGTGTAGGTTCTGAATGTTCACCTAGATTTGTTTCAGAGTGCACTTATATCAGCGCCTCAAGAATTCTAGAGTATCTGTCACATGGTAAGTGTCACTTGGCAGACCCACAGGTGTTGAATCACTATGTAACATTAAACAGCTGAAGATACTTGTGTCTGTCATCGTGGCAGAGTGTGTTAGGGGAGGCCAGGTCTTTTTTTTTTTTTTTTTTTTAAGATTTTTAAAATTTATTTATTCATGAGAGAGAGAGGCAGAGACACGGCAGAGGGAGAAGCAGGCTCCATGCAGGGAGCTCAACGTGGGACTCGATCCCAGGACCCCAGGATCAGGCCCTGAGCCAAAGGCAGACACTAAATCACTGAGCCACCCAGGGATTCCTGGGGGAGGCCAGTTCTGAGAGTTGCGAGTGGCCTCCACAGAAACAGCGTTGGTGGCGGCTCCCTGGTTGCCCTGCTGCCCTCGGGGTCAGCAGTGTGGAGGGCGTGGGGGCCCTCGGGCCAGAGGGCTAGCACCCCCCCCCCCCACCCCGAAGAGCTGGGTCTGGAGGTGTGGACAAGGTACAGGTCCCACTAAGGCACTTGGATGAGCCTGAATTCAGTGGGGGAGGCCCTGGAAATACTTCTAAAAGATAAAGAACGTCGTGTGTGTGTTTGAGAGCCATCTCTTCGGCTGCAGTGTGGGGAATGGACTGGAAGCATGATGGATAAACAGGCCTTCATGTGAGCCTAGACTCAAATATGTATTCTTCTCTGTAGTGGCTGATGGCTCCTATTTTATACCATTTAAATATGATTTTTTAAATATGATTTTAAATAATTTATATTAAAAGATTTTTATTCCCCATCAACGATCCATTTGTTTTCCAAAGTTTTTCATAAATGGTTGCCAGGTCTGTTTCTGCAGCCCCTCCATCATCATTGTTCCAGTTTCCATGTTGCTTTGGTAAGCAGTGTGGTTGAAAAATGAAGCTTTTTTTTTTTTTTTTTTTAAGCTGCTTGGCCTCCAAAACTAATCTAAATATTATTATTTAGATAATAATAGATTTAGATAATAATCTAAAAATTATTTTTTTTTACCTTGAATTGAAGTTAATTTTGTTTGGCTGATTACATATACTGTACCTTGACCAGTGCTGAAATAAGGGGGCAACTCAGTGGCATCATGCCACAGTGAGCAAAAGACCCAGTTTCTTTTTGCTTCCATCATCTCAAAAGCAACAGCACCATTCTTGTCCTTGACAGAGCGCAGAGGATGCTGTTTTTTTTTTATAATAATAAATTTATTTTTTATTGGTGTTCAATTTGCCAGCATACAGAATAACACCCAGTGCTCATCCCGTCAAGTGCCCCCCTCAGTGCCCGTCACCCATTCACCCCCACCCCCCGCCCTCCTCCCCTTCTACCACCCCTAGTTCGTTTCCCAGAGTTAGGAGTCTTTATGTTCTGTCTCCCTTTCTGCTATTTCCTACCCATTTCTTCTCCCTTCCCTTCTATTCCCTTTCACTATTATTTATATTCCCCAAATGAATGAGACCATATAATGTTTGTCCTTCTCCGATTGACTTATATCACTCAGCATAATACCCTCCAGTTCCATCCACGTTGAAGCAAATGGTGGGTATTTGTCATTTCTAATAGCTGAGGAATATTCCATTGTATACATAAACCACATCTTCTTTATCCAATCATCTTTCGATGGACACCGAGGCTCCTTCCACAGTTTGGCTATTGTGGACATTGCTACTAGAAACATCAGGGTGCAGGTGTCCCGGCGTTTGATTAGGATGCTGGGTTTTGTGCAAGAGAGAGAGCGTAGTAGCCACGTTCAGTTCACACCTACAGCTGGACTGCTTCGAGACACCACACATGGTTTGGGAGTGTGTGTTGTGTTTCATGGATCATATTTATCTCGTGGCCACTGTTTACAACAGAAAGTAAAAGATTGGGGGCCCCTGGGTGGCTCAGCAGTTGAGCATCTGCTTTCAGCTCATGTCGTGATCCTGGGGTCCTGGGATTGAGTCCTGCATCGGGCTTCCCGCATGGAGCCTGCTTCTCGTTCTGCCTGTCTCTCTGCCTCTCTGTGCATCTCTCATGAATAAATAAATCATAAAAAAAATAAAGTAACAAATTTTGTGCAAAGGTAAAACTATCCTTCAAGCGAGAAGGTGGACACAGTATAAATTAAGCGTCAGAATAAAGTACTATCAAGATAATCTAGAGCAAAATGTTTTCAAAAACTCAGCTCCCCTGGGAAGTTTTCTGGCCTGGGGAGTCCTGAGGCACTTGGGAGAGATGGGGCGTCCGGCCCCACTTATCTATAAGATGCAGAAGCTCCTTTATTATTATAGAAATTCAAAGTGTGTGACCGAAAAGCCCAGGTTTCACGGGGTGTGGTAAAGGTGTTGAATGTCTCAGAAAATGTGTTCCTTCAGGTCATTTATTAGTAAATGAAGTCAGAGCCAAGGATCTGTACTGAGACGTTTCGGTGGGCTCTTCGTTAGATCTTACCTGGAGGAGTTTCTTTGAAGTTACGTTGCTGTGCATTTTGAGTTGAAGTATCGAAATGATCAAATTTGAGTTGTTTTGAGATCCAGGGACACTGTGCTTTTACAAAGGAAATAACAAGTGCTGGTCAGACCGTGCTCCTGGTGCCAGGAGAAGCCTCAGGGTGTGCGGTGGAAACGTCCAGAATCCTTCAGACAGAAACAGTGTCTGCATCACAGAGGGGTATGGAGTGAAGGAATTGCTCATAATTACTCGAGTAACTGCCAGTCAGGCCTGGGGCAGGTGGTCCTGCCGGTGCGGGAGCATCCAGGGGCTCCCCGGCCATTCATGACGCTCCGGGGTTTGCAGCTTGGCCTTCCCAAAAGTTGTAGGAGTGTTTCGACTGGAGGTGGCATTTTGAGGGTGAATATCTGCATCCCCAAGGTAACAGCCTCAGATCGCACAAGAGCCCCGTGTCTGTGCATTAGTCTGCTCTTGGCCACTTCGTGGACATAAGGATTGATTAGAAAGTGCTTTCCTTTTAAATGAACCTCTAAACCCAGTTGTTAGTGATGCCCAGGAGCCATCTGTTTCAGATGTGAAAGCTCGTTTAGAGATGAAATCTTAAAAAAAAAATTTTTTTTAATTAGAATTAAAAAATAAATTAATTAAAAAAAAAAGAAGTAGGACTTAATTGCCACCCATGTTGCCTGGTTAGGATAGTTTAGGGACTAGGATGTGCTTTTTGATGTGCTTAGTGGACTATGAAAGTAATCCTGTGCAGGTGGTCCTTCTGTGGTAATAGTTACTTGTAAATCTTTCAGAACATCCTGAGGAAAGGAGGCCATACGGAAGTTGAACCTCAGCATTTCTGTCAGGCTTTCCACAGAGAGAATGACACCCTCCTGGTCATCATCAGGAATGAAGACATAGCATCACGCCTGCATCAAGTGTGTCTGCCCCTCTCTTACAGCGCTGTTCAGGCATTTTATGGGGTGTCCCGCGGGGTAGCTAACTGACCGAGGCATTTGTGGGGTGTGTTATGGCTCCGAGTGAAGACTTGCCTCCTAACTAGGGAAGAGCCCCGGCGAGGGGGGCGGTGTGGGGACATGGTCTCAGCCCAGATTTAAACCCACACAGCAGGAGTGAACCTTCCTTTACAGGGACTGGCAGAAGTTTTCTTAACTCTGTACTGATATTAGTGTGTCAGTTGAGTAAAAGGGGTTGCCTGTCCGGGGGAGCCCCCACTGCGCAGCCTGGGCTCAGGGCAGCTGTCGGTGTGGGAGAGGAGCCCAGTGCCTGCTTCCCGGCTCTAAGGTTCCTCCCACCCCCAGTGTCAGGCCCAGGGGGTTTCAGAGACTTCTCAGGAAATAGACAAGATGTTAGGGTCCTCACAGCAGGTGAGATGAACCGAATCCATATTCCTTAAGGGAGGTGCTGCTGGGGTGTGCTGGGGGTTATGGGAGGTGCTGCTGGGTGTGCTGGGGGTTATGGGAGGTGATGCTGGGGTGTGACGGGGGTTATGGGAGGTGCTGCTGGAGTGTGCTGGGGGTTATGGGAGGTGCTGCTGGGGTGTGAGGGGGGTGCAGAATTCTAGTCATTTAGCTTAGGTTTATTTTCAGCTGCTCCTGAATCTTGCAGCCCTTGCATAACAGTGACCCCACCAACCTCTCCCTCTGGGTCCTTTGTGTTCGCTAGATCCCCTTTCTTCTGAAGCTGAAGCACTTCCCCAGTGTCCTCTTCGCTGGAGTGGACTGCCCTGAGGATGTGCTCCAGTCCACCTACCAGGAGCTGTTCCAGACTGGAGGCTTTATGGTCTCAGATGACAAGATCCTGGAATCCTTAACATTAGGTCGGTCTTGTGTTTTCCTTCCTTGTTTCTGTCTTTAAAATCTAATTGGGTCCATTTCTCTTCCCCCAGCAACCCAAACACTACTTTCTCAAAGAGATTAACTCAGAAGTCGCTGTTAGTCACCACCTTGTGAGGCCTTCATTTGTGCCCCGTGCTCTGCTGAGCCTCCCTTGTGGCTTGCTGTCACCCCCGCCCCTGGCACGTGTGCTCCTGGCCTCTCAGGGGCCACCTGTTCTCTTCAGCACCAACCCCGCTGGGAGCACTGCCTGACCGTTCACGCTTGCCTCTTACGCCTGCCCACAAGCCCTCTCTTCTGCATTTCTCTTGTTAGCAGTCCGCCGTCTGGGTGATGTTCTGGAAACATGCCTCTTAAGTCTTGTTAATTATGCGCCAGGCACTCCTAATACTCTTCTCCCTGGGCAATGATTAGACGGAGGAGGTGGTGACAGCAGCCTGGCGTGGGGGCCTTTTGGTATAATCAAACCCTGCCCCGGCTGATGTCATACTAGAGCTCCCTGTAGACGCCACTCCTGGCCCATTGGAGGGGGTGGACCCCCACAGCCTGAATTCTGCACGGAGACTGGAGTGGGGAGTATTTGCAGGTGCAGGATGTGGACTTCCCACTTGTGGGGTCCCTAGGATTGGTGTCTGGGTGCCGGGTAGCAGGCCTAGGTGCCCCCCACCATCACAGTTTCTGGGCCCCACGAGACTGCTTCTCTTCCGTCTGTAGCTCAGTTGAAGGACGTGGTCAGAACCCTGGAAAAACTGAACAGAAACGGAAGGTGGAAGTGGCTGCTCCACTACAGAGAGAACAAAAAGCTGAGAGAGGACGTCAGGTGAGGCCGCGGGGCGCGGAGCCTGTCAGGGAGGCGGGGAGGCTGGAACCGCCACCAAGAGTTTGAGGCCCAGACTTTGACAGCACTGGAGGCCAACGGAGGTCAGACTCAGGAGTCCTGAAGTTTGGGCTCTGCCGCCGTGAGCCGTGAACCTGGAGGGACTAGAAGCGTGGCCATGGGCTGCTGCGCTCCTGGGCCTGTGTTGGGGGTGGGGTGGAATCAAGTCGCCAGTCACAGGATGGAAACAGGACAGGAACGTTCCCTTGGTTTAGTCGTTCGGGAACCAGCAGACTGAAGGAGGCAGCGGGGCGGGGCTTCTGGGCAGCGCTGCTTTCCAGGAGGAGCCCCGGGCCATGGGGCCTGTGCTGCGGTGGGGGCTGCGATGGGGCTGCTGCCGCTGGGCCTGGGGTGGATGCGTGTGGAGCTGCCAGGAGCTGTCGCAGGCTCCTCGGGGACCAACTGGCGGGCGGCCAGTGTCGTACAGCGGCTGCCCCCACACTCCAGGGATTGGGAGTGGCCACACGGGCGCGATAGCAGACCTGACCCAGTCAAACGAGGAGCTGTGGTGCTGGGCTGCAGGCCCAGAATGTTCGCCTTAACCGGACCGCTGTCCTCTGTGCCCCACCGCGCTGCTCCCTCCCAAGGACAGACAGAGTCGGGAACAGGTCTGGGAGAGGCTGTACCCGGAAAGCACTAGTGCAGGAGGAAAAAGCGAGCCAAGAGGTCTGAGCGGACCCCAGAGCAGATGCTGCACCTCTAGGGGGTGGGGGTGGGGGCGGTGGAGGTGGTTAACCAGCCCTTCAGAGTAGAGGCTCAAGCGCAGGAACGCACGGCGCACCGGTCCACCTGGCAAGCACGGGTGGATTTCCCATGTTTGGACATTAGGTAAATCGGTCCGCCACTGCCGGCCCTCGGATTTGCACTCCCGCCACAGTGGCCATCGTGGGCACTTGCCAGAAAACGTCCTGTTCTGTGGCCTCTGGAGGCCTTCATCTCAAACTAAAACCAAAACAACCTTAGCTTTTAAAAACTTGTTTCAGCAAAGATGTTTATAGTAACAGGTGGTTACCAGTAACCTCAAAACCAGCCTCCGACCCAGCTCTAAGCAAACATGACCAATATATGGATTCCATACATTCATAATTTTTAACACATTTGCAAAATAAAGATTTTGCAAATATCTTATAAAAAGCGGGGCTCATAAAACATGTGGTGTGATGCCAGTCACTTAATTGTGTGTACACGAAGGGTAGAGCCTGAAGGAAACGCAGCCTGTGACATGGCCAGTGTCAGTGCCGCTGGAGACGTGGGGACCTGGGGGACTTGTTGGCTTTCCTCCAGAAAGCAGATGGACAGACATGTAGAAGTTAGAGGAGATTTTAAGGGAGGTCACAGGGCACTGGGGGCTCGTTGGGTTAAATGTCTGACTGGATCTCCGCTCAGGGCGTGAGAGGAAGCCCCGGGTGAGGCTCCGCACAGAGCGTGGGGTCTGCTAAAGCTGCGGTGTCCCCCGCTCTCTGCCCCTCCCACCTCCGCACACTCTTAATAAAAAATTTAAGGGAGTGAGAAATGACCGTTACGAAGCAGCAACTTCCTAATGAAGTTGCTAATCTGACTAAGCAGATCAGTGGTGGCCCTAGAACAGGGACAGAAAGCATCGCGGCACGACCCCTCCCGCAGCTGGGGGCCGCTGGACCTGCACACAGAGATGCCCCCCTGGCTTGGAACGAGGCCTGCATGTCTCAAAAATGTGTGTTGACAAAAGGGAGGAAGTAGGCCTGTGCCGCTTGAGGGGGAACCTGCGGGGCCACAGTGAGGTCCGGGAAGCCAGGTGCGTCTTGGGAGTTTTGAGTGTTTTCACGTATTGTGAAGGCAAGAAGTCGAAGAATAAAAGCTAAAAATGAAGACACAGTAAAAAGTAAACTCGCAAATTTATACTGAACCTGAGCTTGGCTAACATTGCTGCGTCTGTTACAGAGTGGATTCGGTCGCACATAAGAAGAACCTAATATTGAAGTCCTACCAGAGCGCAGAGCTCATCGAGCTGCTTCATTACCACCAGTGTGACTCTCGAGCAGCAACAAAAGCAGAACATTTAAAATGTCTGCTGAGCCTGCAGATCCAGCACATCCAGGCCAGGTTTGCGGTCTTCCTAACAGGTAAACTCACAGCCTTCGTCCGGGCTCCTCTAGAAACGTCCAAGATCCGTGCGCGTGTCCACCCGGCAGCCAAGAACCAGCCTTTTGCTGTGTTGGGAGAAGTGCACTGAAGGCCCAGGACACGGGCCACTGGGTTCGGTCTGGTGCGCGGCCCCCAACCGGCCCCCAACCCACGTGTGCCTACGCACCACACCCTAGTGCTCCAGGCGAGACCCGGGGACCCTGTCACCCCCGGAGGACGGGGAGGACGAGCTGCCCTTCAGCAGTGGTGTTCTGCACCCCGGCGGCCGCTCCTGACCCCACACCTTTCCTCCCTACAACAGTGCCCCCCCCCAGAGATGAAGCAGTTCCCTACAAGTTAGTGGGTGTTTTGTTTTAATAAAAGGAGTCTGATGCTTATAAAGTATATACATCAATGAATTTTTCACCAAAAGGTATTTTTTTCTTTTTACAGAAAAGCCCACTGTCTCCAGAGAAGTCTTTGAAAATAGTGGCATCCTTATTACAGATGTAAATAATTTCCTTGAAAATATACAAAATATAGCAGCTCCGTTTAAGAGTAGCTATTGGTAAGAACACTTTCCAGAACTCTTCTGTGTGAACGGGACGTGACACATACTGACATTTGCGTCTGTGAGGAAACCGGTTGTTGGCAAACTCTGTTCTTTACCTTCTACATCATGCTATAAATTTTAAATCTGTATTAGGGGTGGAATTGCTGTTGGCTCAGCCTACTTGAGGGAACCCACTTCATCTGAACGGCACACGTCGTCACTGGCAGTTCACCTTGTTCCCAGGACACAGGAGACGGTGACCATGAGGTGCCTGGAAGTTGTCCCTGCTGGACCGCGTCCTGCTGCTGAAATACCAGTGTCCTGTTAATCAGGGATGAGCGGCAGCTGGCCTAGACCACGACGCCACCGCCAACCAATTCCTGGTTTTACTCTGAAAATTTTTTAGATAAACAGAGTCGTTTTCTCATATTTGAAAAATCAATGTTCTACAACTTGGAAGTTTTCATTTTCTTACACTTTGCTATAAAAATCTTGGCCATTATTCAAGTGGAACATGAGCTGTCCACTAGCTTTGTTGCAGTGTTCGATATTATTGTTTTAAATTAATTTCATTTTATACAGGAGAGCCTTCAAAACTATTAATTATAAGCTCCATGCTAAAAACAATTTTACAAACGTTTAGTCGTAGCAAAAATAAGTATTTTGACCGATGGCTCGGTTTTTGCATGTCCACGTCCAGAAGGCGTACGTAGTGCATGGTAGTCCGTCTTAAAGGCTTGACCGCCCTTGTGAAAGCTAGGCTCTTAACTGGGGAATCTGCTGTTATTCTAGCAACACTACAGTCACGTTGCCGATTTATAAACTGTTTTCAAGAGCTCAGTTTTTGTAAATACTGCACTACAAAATCAATTCTGAGGAAGAAAATCACTTATTTATGGTATTAGAAATAATTTCTACAGTAATCTTTAAACTCAAAACCAAGCAAAAGATGTTTGTAGATACATAGTATCTATTTGGAACAGAGGTTTTTGTAACTAATTTGTTTCATTTTTTAAATAAAGACCCCTGAAGACCAACTTTCTGGGATTCCTTTAGAGCAAAACTTGAATTTGTGGGGAAAGTGGTGGCAGTTTTCAGACCACTTGACAGAAGTGGCTCTGCTCCCCCCAGAGCAGGGTGCCGAGCCCCGGGAGGGATGGGCTTCCCCGGTCTTTCACCTGCGCTCTGGACAGTCCGCTCTGAGGCCTGGCCGCCCCATCTGACCAGTAGCCGTAGGTGGCACGACCGGCGCGACAGCACCTGCCGTCACTCCGCTCTCAGAGGTCAAGCCCCCCCCCCACCCCCGCATCCATCCCACCTTTTCTAGAACTGTTTTTACACCTGACCACGGAGTAGCCTTCTCTGCACGCTCCGCCATCCTCATTCCCTGTGGGCCTGGCTGAGGGTTGCAGTCGTGCCACTCGCATGCTACCCAAAGACTGGGAAGACCCGAGGGATTTCCAACCCAGCATGCGCCCTTGCCTTCGCCCGCAGGCCTGGTAGACAACTTGAATTAAGGGAAGGAAGGGCTAGCTGGGGTTTTAGATCCTCCTACCAACATGGAAAAGCAGGAGTTTCTCAACTGGGGTCAGTCTGTGCCCCAGGAGACGTGTCAGGAACCTAATTTGGGGTCTACTCACTTCGAAGC
This sequence comes from Canis lupus familiaris, assembly GCF_011100685.1. Lineage (NCBI taxonomy): Eukaryota > Metazoa > Chordata > Mammalia > Carnivora > Canidae > Canis > Canis lupus. The sequence continues at coordinate 29,201,429 of NC_049223.1, read as the reverse complement.
CAGGCCACCGGCATGCTGCTAAGCATCGAATGTGAATCCCCCGGGGCCATCGGGGTGGAGTCGGCGTGTGTGTGTGGGGGGGGGGGGGGCGGGGGCGCCGCACAACAGCCAGCACGATGCACGCCAACTCTTAACGCCAGGACAAAGAGACCAATGGAGCAGGAACTGGTTTCCAGAGTTTGGCTTTATTTTGCAGTACAGAAATCATGTGGAGCCGTTCGAGACAGACACTGAAGTGCAGGCCCTGTCAAATCAATACTGCATCGCAGCTTGGTCCGTTGAAGAAGCCACACCTGGGATACAAAAGAAGCTTCTACGTTTACCTGCTTACAAGGGGTTTTTTTCCCCTTCGCGCTCATCCATTTTATAAGGTTAAAACACCGCACACAGGCTTCCTCCGAAAGGACTCTCAGGGTCTGCAGTTGGGTTAAATTTTAGGCTCATGTCTCCCCACTCGTGGCCGTGTGCCACGGGCACTGTCAGAGTAGTGGACAGGACACAGCACGGGAAGGTGGGGGGCGGATGTAGGGCTGCTGTCCCGTAGGGGAGATTCAGTCTTGAATCTCGACGCCAGGGGGACAGATGGCACGCAAGTGGTACTGCTCCGGCTCCAGAGCAGCAGAAGCACACGGCCGCGGCGGCTACACTGATTAAAAGATACAAAGTCTGTATCGAGTGCTCCGTACCAGGATCACGGATGTCCTCAGACTGCATCTCCACTAGGGAGAGCCAGGGCTGGCTAAGGTGAGCAGACGCGGTGACCTGCCGGTGCGGAGCAGCCCCGCCGTGAGACACGTTCCTACATGATATTAGAAAGGGAAGGAGTATTTACTGGTACAGTGCCCTGCAATCGCGGTGCGGATTACAGCAGCAGGCCTACGCTATCGGGGGCGAACAGTATGCGTCATTTGCCAGAGTTAGGTCTGTCCTAGCGAGATGAGTACGTGCACTGCTCCTAGTCTTCCCCGTAGATGTCGTTCTTCTTGCGCTTCATTTCCTCAAAGTCAAACTCGGAGCCGGTCATCCTCTTGTAGATGTTTTTAATATCGTCACAGGTGGTCTCAAAGTGAGTTGTAGCATCGTACGTGCGGGAAATAAAGATCTGCAAACAAAATCACCGAGACGTGAGGCAGGCATCTCCCTGCGCCGCCCGTGCCGATGCCCTTCTCAGACCGCCACTCACCTGGCTTTCCGTCCCCAGGTCTTTGGGTACAAGGAGGTCGCTGATGCTAACGAATCTGGAGGGGGAAAGAATGAAGTCAGCAGGTGAGCTGCCCCCGGCCACCCCTCGTCCTCACCGCGCTCCCCTCGCTGCGAGGTCAGAACTCAGTCTTGGATCTGAGCTCATCGAAAGGGACCCATCACTCACTTCTGTTCAATTGGTTCCAGAAGCTCCAAAGCTGGTCTGATTTCCTTCTCAGGTTCCTTGGTCTCCACCGTCGTGCTCACTATGGCGATGTACTTCCCTTGCGCGGCCACATTGTGTGCAGAGGAAATCATGCACACGTAGATGTCTGCAAACGAGTAACGCCATCTCACTGCCAGGGTTCACGGGCCTCAGCCGTGTGCGCGCACTCCACTCTCCCCGTATTTCATCAGTGGAATTAAAATTGCTTGGACCAGACAAAACCTTCTAGGCTGAGGTGGCAAGCGTAGGCCGACGGTGCCCTCTCCGTTCCAGATAGGACCGCGTATGCAAGTACCGAGCCACTCGCAGCCTCCTGGGGCTGTGGGTTTCCGTGGCCAGAACTGCCGGGCTTGCACAGCTTGCTTTCTCCACCTCTGTGGCCGCTAACCGGACACCTGACAATCCCACTGACTGCGCTACTGTCTCCCTCTCCAAGCCCTGCATTTAGAAAGGGGCTGAACAGCTAAGGGACGGTTTATTAAGGACTAGCTTCTCGTTTACTTAATTGAAGTAACAAAATGACCAATCAGCACAAGCTACTCTTCGTTTCGCATCCTGTCGACTGCCCCCTCTGCGTGCCGCTTAGTAAGTGCGTCGTTTCCAATACGAAAGTCACTACTGAGCTGCTTTCCTCTCGAGTTCACCAACCCTGGGGTCTGTGTGGGCCCCCTGCACGTCCCTTGGGTGCAGTCCTAATAATCCATGATTCCGGTTTCTTACATGGAAAAAACATACCAGTAGTTGTTTAAATGCTGATAACCCTTCCTAAAGTTGAATTTTCGATAAATAGATTTATGGCTTCCACCTCTAAGGATGGTGGGAAAAGGTAGGGGATGAAAGCAACTGCTCACCACAAGGAGATTAGGAATTCCTACTTTAGAAGTCGTCTTCTAGCACACTGCTGAAATCCAGCCTAAGCTGGCTCAAGACCACAGTAGAGCTGGGCCGCCTAATGCCTAATAAGCCATGACCTGCCTCCCCACCCCCACGTCCGGAGGGGCCAGGAGGCACCATGACCACCCAGTCCAGCCAGCTCAATTCCTCATTCTAGAATGAGGGAAAGGAGGCCCAAAGGAGGGGCCAGCAGGAGGGCGAGGCAGGGCTCCAGGGCGGAGTTGTGCCTTTCAATGCAAGGACCTCGCATCCCTGTGAGCTAAAGCCATCAGCTCTCTTCCCGTACGCGACCTAAAGTTTCTTATAAAAGAGCAAATAAGGATTCTAACAACGTGGCCCAAACATCTGCTGGTCTTCACACCTCACCTGACTTCCGATTGACCTGGTTCTGGGGGATGATGATCTGGCAGGAGTTGGCGTCATTGGTGTTCTTGATGGGGTGGCTGAGAATGCAGATAACCCTGATGACCTGGCCCACCTTCTCTACCCGGTCTTTGACGTAGCTGGGGTCACAGATGAGCTGCTTGCAGCGAGCAACCTGTAGCAAACGGTTGAGCTCCCATTTATAGCAGTCCGGGTCCCCAAGGCTTCCAGCTAGACTACTGACGCCACTGGGCCGTCAACACGTTCCCTTCATAAGGGTACCTGTCAATTACTGCTCGACTACAGATCACCTAAAACTAGTTTTGCCAACAATTCCACCCCCCCCCCCATTCTCCTGGAACAGACCCGTGCATTCGAAGTCCTGTTCAACTACTAGGAAACCAGGTGCACAGTGTTTAGAAGCACAGGATTCAGAGTCGGGCAGACAGGTTTCCGACCTGGCTGAGCTTAACCTCCAACAGCTGTTGCTGGATTAAATGAAGTACCGTATTTAAGGGCTGTCGCTATATGGGATGTGCCTGGGGAGACGTGAATGTTTATCTCCCGCGAGGGAACCGCCGTGGGGAAAACAACAGGAGATGATCCCACACTAAGCAGCGCTCTGAGATCCCAGATGAATTGCTCCCCGTTTGTCCCTGTTCCCTAAACCCATTCTGATGGACGCACAAGGCAGTTACAAAGGCTCCACGGTAATGACTCATTCCAACGGTCCACCGCTGAGTGAGGATTACATGGGCCAACCCATGCAGTACCGCAGGAACGCCAACTAGCTCTCCGGTCTTAGCTTCTGAGCAGTGCCAGCTATCAGTACGAGTTGGCAGCTCATGAAATACGAATGAGCTGGTCGGCGGAACCTCAGCATCAGCCTCACCTGAGAGCTCGCGAGGACACAGACCCACGGAATCCGAATGAGCACGTGAACAAGGTTAACACATATGTACTCAATCCGAATCAGAGAAACTACTTGAAACTCCACCCAGCCAGCACTGAAGCTAAAACCCAAATTAAATAATAAAATGCCCAGTATTCACCAGGCCCAATTCCACTGATAAATTATAAATTATATAAGTTATAAATTATAAAGCTACATTTAAATGAAAATTCAGGAGACCGGCACCAACCTACACTCCATAAATAGAGCACCTACCACTAAGGTTTCGTCCATAACGTATAACCCAGTCTTCAGCAATAACCAACAGTAAGATTTTTGTAAAATAAAGCACAGTGGGCAGCCCTGGTGGCTCAGCGGTTTAGTACCACCTTCGGCCCAGGGCGTGGTCCTGGAGACCCGGGATCGAGTCCCACGTCAGGCTCCCGGTGCATGGAGCCTGCTTCTCCCTCTGCCTGTGTCTCTGCCTCTCTCTCTCTCTCTGTGTCTCTCATGAATAAATAAATCTCTAAAAAAAAAAAACCACAGCATCTCAAGCCAGTCCGTACTCATTATGAACACCAAAGTGGCATAAAGCAGTCTGAAATCCAGCATCGATGCCCAAATCCCGTTCCACCAGGCAACATTTTCTTCACTAGAACACAGTATTATTTACATTGTGAAAGCTACTTACCTCTCCTTCAGATTTCACACCAATTACTTTGCCATTTTGCACAATGATTTCTTCAATGGGTTTATTGAGCATGTAGGTGCCACCATAAATAGCACTTAGCCTAAAAAAAGGTGAGAGGACAGTAACTTATAATTGTCCCAACTACTAAAAAAGTCTTAGATCTTAATGAGTCACAGGCAATGTGTATTTCCTCAATTTCCTTCTAGAAGGCAGTAGTTTCAAAGTCATTGAGCAGCAAGTACAAAACCATGACATGAAGTGTCCCATTCGCAGTTCTGAATACCAAGTCCAAAAAGAGCAGCAACCAGTAGTGAGTGAGGAACTTATGTTGGTCTAATCCTCCTGCATATAAATAAAGCCGAACTATAAAAATAGACAAATAATAAACTAAAAGCAGACAGACACTGGAGAAGACTTGGAGTTGCGTGTGGAGCTCCTGTGGTGGCTCAGCTGAAGGACCCTCTCCCTGCTCCTTGTCACAGGAGCTGCTGAACAAGCAGAAAGCCTGTGGTCTTGTCAATTCGGGGTCAAAGGATGGAATCCAGAGCTCAAAGGAGATGAACTTGTGGGAGGAAAGGATACAAAAAGGGGAGCCACCAAATCTGTAAAAGCTCTTCAAATCCTTCACTCCAGAAGTGCTCGTACCTGTGACATTCCAAGGGGTCCAGCGAAAGCAACGCCCAAAAGGTACAAGGAGCTGAGCAAAGGGTATGGCTGGGGCCTCGAGGACGGCCGGGGCCTCGAAGACGAGGGGGTCGAAGTCTGACGCTACCGCAGCAGATGGCCTGGGACCCGCCGTAAGTGCTCCACCAAAACCCGACGAAGGATTGAGCCAAAACAAACCCTGCCGTCCCATCCAATAAAAGGCAGAGTCAGTCCTGTGGCCAAGGACTGAACCGCCAACTCACACAAGTCACTCCTCAGAGGAAGGAAGGACCCAGCATCTCGACAGCACACCAGTATTTACCAGGCACGGGAAGAAACAAAAAAACATGATCCAAAGTAAAGCCTCGGGAAAAGCAAATCAGTACAAACAGGTGCCCAGATCACCAGTGTCACCGTGTGCAGGGGGGTGGAGGCAGCTATTACTTCACTCACACAAAGGTTCAAGAACATGTTACTGCAAATATATTCAGGAGGGTCAAAATGAGTAACAGAATCTCACAAAAAACTGTATTTAAAAAACTGGAAATTCCACATGTAGAAAGTACTGAACCAGAAAAAAGTTAAAACTCACTGAATGGGATTAATAACCTTTTAAAAATAACAAAAAGGAGTTCGTGAACTTGAAGACAAATCAACAGGCATTATCCAATACGAAGCACAGAGAGACCAAAATAATGAAAAGCACCTCAGTGACTATGGAATAATACCCAGCATCCAACACACACAGACCTGGTGTCCAGAGGGAGAGGATGAAATGGGAGGAAATATCTGAAGAAAATGAGGATTTTTAAATTCCCAGTTTCATATAAACAATTAACTTCTACATCCAAGCAGTTCAACAAAACCATCCAGGCAAAACCATCTGAGGCAAATCCAAGTTAAGACTGTAAAACACCAAAAAGAATCCTGAAAGCAGCCAGAGGGGGGTAAAAAATGCTGGTTCCATACAGAGGACCGGGTACTGACCCCAGTGACGGCTCACTGTCATCAGAAACAGCAGCTGCAAAGTGCTGAATGAAAACACCTCAAGCCAACAAAAGTCCTTCAAAAATCAAGGTACAGACCTCGTAAGAGCAGACCTAGAACTACAAGAACACTGAAGAAGAGATAAAGAGAAGCGTCTCCAGAGAAATGGATGTATAAGAAAGAAGAGCAACTAACATGGTGGGGTGGGGGGGTTATGGCTACTCTTTCTCCTCCTCTCTTCAAACTGATTGCTCAGTGCAAAAATTATAATGCTGCGTGGTGGAGATAATTAAAGCAGACATGGAGGGGCACCGGGGTGGCTCCATCAATAAACCATCCGACTCTTGGTTTGGGCTCAGGTTGTGACCTCAGGGTCCTGAGATCGAGCTCTGCGGTGGGCTCCACGCTCAGTGGGGACTGCTTGAGAATCTATCCCTCTACCCCTCTCTTGCCCTCCCTGTCACCTCTACATGCATTCTCTAAAATTAAAAAAAAAAAATTAAAAAAAAATTTGACCATAAAGTATGCCTTAATTTCAAAGATTAAAATTTTACAAGTTTGTTCTTTGTCATGGAATTAAAGTAGATAGCAGTTACAATATTTAAGATCTTCAAATGTTTAGCAATTAAACACTATACCTTCAAAAACCCAAGGATCAAAGAAGAAAAAAAGAGAGGGTACCATAGAGAATGATACATACTTAGAAATTTTAAACCTTTTTTTTTTTTTTTTTTAATCTACGATAGTCATAGAGAGAGAGAGGCAGAGACACAGGCAGAGGGAGAAGCAGGCTCCATGCAACGGGAGCCCGACGTGGGATTCGATCCCGGGTCTCCAGGATCATGCCCCAGGCCAAAGGCAGGCGCCAAACCGCTGCGCCACCCAGGGATCCCAATTTTAAACCTTTTAATCCTTATGTTACACAAAGTAAAACCCATGATCTGTTTCAATTTTAAAAAGCTAAAACTAGAAGAAAATTAAACCCATGTTGGAAGAAGAAATAAAGAAACCAATAAAATAGAAAATAAGCTACAAAGAAAATAAATAAAACTAAGGCTTCGTACCTTGACAAGATTAATAAAATTGATAAAATCCTAACAAGACAAAGGAGAAAATATGACAAATCACAACGACAGTGGGAACACACTGCGGATTCTAGACACTGAAAGGATAATAAAAAAATATGGATTTGATTATCAGAAAATTCAAGAAATTATTTGAAATGTGGGGGCACCTGGGTGGCTCACAGTTAAGTGTCCGCCTTTTGCTCCAGTCATGATCCTGGGGCCCTGGGACTGAGCCCCAAATCAAGCTCCCTGGCAGGCTCCCCCCCACTTGTGCTCTTACTCGCAAATAAATAAGATTTTTTTTTTTTTTTTTTTTTATGATAGTCACACACAGAGAGAGAGAGAGAGAGAGGCAGAGACATAGGCAGAGGGAGAAGCAGGCTCCATGCACCGGGAGCCCAACATGGGATTCGATCCCGGGTCTCCAGAATCGCGCCATGGGCCAAAGGCAGGCGCCAAACCGCTGTGCCACCCAGGGATCCCTAAATAAGATCTTAAAAAAGAAAAATTAGAATACTCAGGATGCTATCTATGGTAATGGCATAAGAAAAATAAACTAATGGAACAAAACAGATACACATCTGTGGCCCGTGGATGTGCCACAAAGGCACTAACGTGACTGGAAAACAAAGTCTTTTCGACAATGGTGCTACAAGAATTAAGTACTGGTATGGACAGAAAGGAACTTCAAGGCCTACTTCACCTCACACACCAACATTATTTCACAATGAAAACTATGAAGTTTCCAGGAAAAGACACTGGTGACCATCTTTGTGCTCTCAAGGTACGCAGAGCTCTCTCAGGAAGGACCCAGTAAGCACTGAACGTAAGCAAAAGACAAGGCACTCCGGGAGAGAAGACGTACAGTACGTGCACTGCCGCCAGAATACAAGGCCTCCTAAAATCAAAAACAGAAAAGACAACCCAATCTTGAAAAACATGCAAAAGACATTAACAATCATACCACAAAATTATACAAATGGCCAAAAAGCTCATGAAGGTGACCAACATTAGTTCTCAGGAAACCCAAGTTAAAGCCGTAATGAGCGCACTTCACACCGACTTGGGTGATTAAAATCGAGAAGCCTGACAACACTACGCACTGAAACCGCAGCGGGGCAAGCGGGCCGGCGGAGTACTCCCTCTCCGTGACCCTCCCGCACAGGCACGAGTGATCTGTAGTGGAAAGAAGTTACAGGTGGAGCTGCTACGAGTGGGGGTGGCTGATGAGGAGGTGACCCGAGGGAACTTCCTGGACAAACGTCCTCTCCCGGCGGTGGTGGTGGTACACAGGTCTAGACATGGATCAAACTGCATTTCTTTCCTGTAGATCCGTGGTTTCGTTATATATAAAAAGTTTTATTTCAATAAAAATAAGCAGCATCTCGTGACTCGCAGACGGAGCTCCTCACCCCAAGCACACAGCACATACTTCCGCTGAGGAGGAGACGGGGTTAGCGACTGGCACTGACCTTGCAAATCCCTGCGGCAGCTCCCCAAGGCCATACAGTGGGTAGAGGTACGGGCTTTTGCCATATCTTGCCAGAGACTCGCTGTAAAGTTTAATCCTATTAATGGTTTCACAACATGGCTGATCTAAATAGCTAGGATAAAGGAAATAAATATTAGAAAATAAATATTAAAAACGTTTTTCTCAATGATTTCATTTCACTACTTTCATATTTTACTTCAAAGGTTCTAACACTAATTTACAGCTGGAACTTTTCATAATATAACCTGGTTATTTACTTGTTTTGTTAGAATTTCCGTTTTGGAGAATGGAGAAATTCAGTGACAATTCCAAGAAAAACACAAATCTAAAAGCCAAAACACTTACTCATCGGTCCTGTAAAGTGCCAGGGCATGGCCAGTAAAGTCTATGACATCTTGTCCCAAGTCAAATTTCTTGTACACCTCTCGCATGGCAGTCTTCTTAGGATCGATGCCCTCAAAAGTTCTGGGATCTTTTTCATCAAAGTTGGCAACATACACTAGGAATTTTCTGAAGCGACGTTTTTCAAACAGTCCCATTAAGCCTAAAGAATTTGTCAAAAAGCAAACATTCACGCTAGAACACGAGGAAAAGAGAGTGTGAGAGGCAAGTTTAAATGTGCCATGGGAGGGACCCCTGGGTGGCGCAGCGGTTTGGCGCCTGCCTTTGGCCCAGGGCGCGATCCTGGAGACCCGGGATCGAATCCCACGTCGGGCTCCCGGTGCATGGAGCCTGCTTCTCCCTCTGCCTGTGTCTCTGCCTCTCTCTCTCTCTGTGTGACTATCATAAATAAATTTAAAAAAATTAAAAAAAAAAAATGTGCCATGGGATTACCCGAGGCTCTTCTAGACAGTATGGCTTCTACTTTTACTACGCTTCAAAAGAAACCAACAGAATTACAACAGATCAGCTATTAAGTCTTTAAATTTACAGTTACAATTATAATCAGCACTTAATTAAATGTAACACACTTAATTTTATCTCTTATTAAGGTGCAAGGTGAACATGACTTTGAAAGACTATTACAAGGGCATCCACCTGAATGTTCTCGACAACTCTGATCTGTACTCAGTCAACTGCCTAAAATTCTGAAAGCTCCTCCTTTTTCTGTATTCGGACATTCACTCCGGCACCTCACAGAAAAGATGTTGGTTATGCTGCCGGGCACTTACTTCAGGGAGGTCCTAGGTAATCAGGTAACTGCTTTTTATACGAGAAAAAGGAAGAGACAGGTATAAACTACTTTACAAACCTGCAGCTCTCTTGTCAGTAGTCCTGAGTTCACAGCCGCCAGGAAGACAAGGCCAAAGGAAAAAAACTGCTCTGGATTTATCTCCTTCCCCTTTCCTAAACTATATGACTACTGTAAAGACAACAAACTCTCAAGGAACAGTGAAATGTTTCGATATTCTGAACGCTATTTCCCCCAAGACTATAGATGAAACCAACAAAACTGAAATTAAAATGCTCATCAGGCCATTAACGACAGCCACTTATTAACATTTTTAAATTCTATTTACAACCTAGCTTTAAAAAAATGAGACGGGGGCACCCGCCTGGTTCAGTCGGTAGAGCATGGGACTCGATCTCAGGGTCATGAGTTCAAGACCCACACTGGGTATGGAGCCGACTTTAAAAGACTGAATGAAAATCAAAATGGATTTTAAATAATTTTTTAGGAATTAAAAAAAATAAAGCGGGACCGAGTGCATACACAGTAAGGGTAATAAGGGTAAAAAAAAAAAAAAAAAAAAAAAATAGTTCAATGACCACACAAGCACCAACTTATGTTGAGTTGTCAGGGATAAAAAAAGACAGCCAAAATAATACAGTACAACTCCAACTACTTCTCTGTGACGGTGCCTTCCCGGATCACCTTATTTAAAACTGTGTCCCCACATCCCTTCATCTGTCTGCACAGACTTATCACCATCTGATATCCTCTCCCTTATTTATTTATAACCTGAATCCTCTAATACAAGCTTCATAACAGAAAGCATTTTTTACTTTTCCCCTTCTGTTGAACCCTCCCTCCTCCAAACCTAGAAGGGTACACGGCACATAACACGTGCTCCATACTCCATTCACATAATTAATGTCTGATGCAAGGAAATACAAAAGTCTAATTATTCATAGATAGGATATACAATATAGAAGGAAAATATTCAACTATATAAAAAAAGGGTTAGAAAAAAACCCTTTTCCAAATTACTCAGTTTTCTAAGTTAAGTAGTATCTTAACATCATTTCAAATATTGTTTTACTTCTTTTCATTCACTTGCACAATAGGGTTTATTTACCAAAAAAAAAAAACTTAAGTCAAGGCCTTTAAAACATAAAAAGTTAACAAAATCCAGAGCAGTTTCATCAAGAGAAAAAATAAAAGCTTTAAGTGGGTGTAAGATTGGACCACAGAGAACTGGAAGGATATTGTTACAATGTCCATACTTACCCACAGCAATCTACAGATTCGATGCAATCTCTATCAAAATTTCAACATTTTTCACAAAATTAGAATACTAGAATTTGTACAGAACTACAAAAGAGGGACGCCTGGGTGGCTCAGCAGTTGAGTGTCTGCCTTTAGCCCAGGGCATGATCCTGGGGTCCTGGGATCAAATTCTACATCCGGCTCCCCACAGGGAGCCTGCTTCTCCCTTAGCCTGTGTCTCTTCCTCTCTCTCATGAATAAATAAAATCTTTAAAAAATTTTTTTAATTTTTATTTATTTATGATAGTCACACAGAGATAGAGAGAGAGGTAGAGACATAGGCAGAGGGAGAAGCAGGCTCCATACACCGGGAGCCCGACGTGGGATTCGATCCCGGGTCTCCAGGATCGCGCCCTGGGCCAAAGGCAGGCGCTAAACCGCTGCACCACCCAGGGATCCCAAAATCTTTAAAAATTAAACAAAGTAACCTATTCTTATTCATCCTTCTAAACTTCTCCACCTTTCCATATCCCATTCATTCTGCCTAGGATCTTCTAGCCTCCCATTCTGACTTCCAGATCCTATTCATTAACAGGAAAACAGTCATCTGGTAAAAATTCATAAAACTATATACTAAAACAGGTAAATTATACTCTATGTAAAAATTATACCTTTATAAAACTAACCATAAAAATAGGCAAATAAACACACTTGCTTATTTTTGGAAAAAGAAACATAAGAGGATAAACCAGAAACAAAAACGATGAAGGGGAAGGATGGAAGACAACAGAATAAAGACAGACTCTAAATACATCTTCTGCTATAATGTTGGCTTTCAAGTCATCTAAAGGCTTTACATATTTGAAAAATTTAAATCAGAAAAATAAAACTGCTAGAAGGTAAGTCCTTCACTGTCTGTTAATGAAGGAGACTGAAGTTATTAACAAAGGTAAGACTCAAATGGAGAATAAAACTTTGGAAACAAACTTTGTTGTAAGAGATTCTCCTCAAACTGTTTAACTTTTACTTCTATGAAAATACTTTATTTGGATAAATTTTACATTGTCATTTAAAATACTTTCTAATCCATGATGACACCACTAAGTCCCTCACTTTAAGTAGGGGCCATTTCTTCACCCACAGTTGTCAATCCTAACTTTGCCACAAACCTCCGTACTCATGTTTGACTTTCTGGCTATTGTGCCTTTCAATATTTTATGCCAGCACTTTCTCCTCTGAGAGCAAGAAGGAAGTAAATGGAATTGGAGAAGTGGCCAAAGTCATTCAAATTGGGTTTTTAGGTGAGAAAATTTTCCCACACTCACACCAAAATAATCACTGAGAATTTACTGGCACTTCCCATCTTCTCCCAATCCAAGTGGCTCCCTCCCCTGAGCTCCTCCAGTACTCATGGAGAAAACTAATCCACCCACCGCTATATAAATTCATCCTTTCTCAAACACCTTCAAGGACGTCTAATGAAAAGAGGCAGTAAGAGGAAAGGTTAACCAGATTAACCTTAGGTTGAGCCAAGAGGGGAAATAATTTTGGGCAAAGAATAAAGTCACTCCATACTCACTGGGAATTCCTAAAACCTGGGCTTCCAGAGAATGACAGCATCAATTAGAAGATTAGTTTTGCCAGAACAAAGTTCTTGCCTTTTGTAGCAGGTTGGATAATAAGGCGCAGGAGGTCAGCCCAGGTAGTAAAGTACACGCGCTGGAGCAATACCACAGTTTAAACCCTAATCTTCCCTGTCTGATTTTAGGCCTGAATCCCTCTCTATGAAATGGAAACCCTACCCCATAAAGGTGTTTCAAAAGTCAAAGAAGAAAATGAATGTGAAGTATTTAGCACAGAGCCTAGCACACAGGAAACACCCAAAACAACAGCTCTTATGAATTATTATGAAAGAGCACTGGCTGACCTAACAGCAGCACCAAGTTCCACAAGACAGAGACACTTAAACTCTCTCCGAGCTTCAGAAGAGAGGTGCTGAACATTCTCCTCACTGATGGGTCTCTCAACTGCCCAGGACAGTGTCCGGCAAGTAACAGACATTCAATAAATACTGTTGCCTGGATGAGTGGACAGACGGCTGTCAGACAGGGGACATTCACTGTGACCCCTAGGATTCCTTTCCATTATAAAATCTCAATGTTCTGAGAAAATAAAATAAAATCACTTACTAGATGCCAGGGCTTCTGCTTCAGTGGAAGGAACCTTGTAGATTTTTCCTCCCTTGTAGACAAAGCTCCCTTCAGTCACTTTGAAATCCAGATAACGAGTGACCTCTGTATAAAGCAGCATCTTCACAAGCTGACCTAAAAAAGTCCCACAATTCAAACTACAATTTAAATCTTACCACCTTCAAAAGCCAGCAGAAAAAAGAATACATTTATTGTTGGCTAATACTAATGGCTTCCCAGTTTTTTCTAGCATTGTCCGATAACCTCTACCAAAAAGTCTCCAATGCCGTGTTCTAAATGGGACCATCAGAATGCACACCTCTTACTAAGCAGATTTAGAAGTTTTTTTCCTATTATAAAACTTCAAGATTAATAACTTTATCAACTTGTATCAACTTGCTTTTGTAAAAGCTATACTAATAATGAGAGGTATGAGGTTTAGAGTTAGAGGACTATTGCAAATGGGTCTGAGTTTCCTTTAATAAAGTTCCTATTATAAAGAGACTCAAATGATAGGCAAAAATTTTCAAGAATTTGTGCTATTCAGTTTATATTGTTCAATCTGTATTAATTAAAATAGATATTAATTTAGTGGGCACCTGGATCACTCAGTTGAGTATCCAACTCTTTTTTTTCTTTTTTAAAGATTTTATTTATTTATTCATGAGAGACACAGAGACAGGCAGAGGGAGAAGCAGGCTCCGTGCAGGGAGCCCGATGTGGGACTCAATCCCAGGTCTCCAGGATCACGCCCTGAGCTAAAGACAGATGCTCAACCGCTGAGCCACCCTGGCGTCCCTCCATCCGACTCTTGATTTCAGCTCAGGTCATGATCTCAGTGTCATGAGATCAAGCCCTGCTCTGGGCTCCAGGGTGCATGCGGAGCCTGCTTGGGATTCTCTCTCCCTCTGCCCTCCTACCCCCCTAAAATAAATAAATAAATCTTTAAAAAATAATAAAAACATGAATATTAATTTCAGATAAAGAATATAACCAGGCATATAATTAAAAATATCACCTGTCCATAAACCAAAGAAATGTGGGATACCAAAAATAGCAAACTTTTTGAGAAATTATTTTAAAGCTCATTTGAAAGGATAAAAATTCTATATATTTTTTTTTTTAAGATTTATTTATTTACTGAACGAGAGTGTACACACAAGTGGGTGGAGGGAGCAGAGAAAGAGGGAGAAGTAGACTCCCTGTAAAACAGGGAGCCCAATTCAGGATTTGATTTCAGGACCCTGAGATCATGACCTGGCCTGAAATCACTTAACTGACTGAGCCACCCAGGAGTCTCTAAAAAAAAATTTTTTTTAAATGATGAGAGTTTTATGCAGCCAGGCATTAGAATAAATTGCAGTTATATTGATTAGTCCACTAATTAGTGGGGAAAAAAGAGACCCATTTCTAAGAATATATTATAAAAGTTCATATCAAAGTGGAAAAGATACATGGTGTTGAGGGACAACAGATGAACCATTCTGAAAAAACAAATCTCAATCTCTGCTTCTCAAATGGGTTAACAGAGAGGACACCTGGCTGGCTCCACCGAAAGAGCTTGTGACTCTCAATCTTGGGTCAGAAGTCGAGCCCCATGTTGAGGTAGAGATTATTTAAAAAAAAAAAAAAAAAACAAAAAACCACACACACACACACACACACACACACACAACCCCCCCCCATGACTATAAAACCATTAATAGCAAATATTAGTATTTTTATAACCTTGAAGATAAAATTATAAGCATACCCTTCACAATAAAAAACAAAAAAATAACTCTATATTAACTTCATGAAAAGTAAAAGCTTATGTACAGAAGAAAAATACAGCACAGCTACATATAAAGCCAATCACAGACAGGAACATACCTTTAAATACACTATTTATTCCATAGCCTTTCTAAAGAGCTCTCTGACACATGGATAAGGAAAAATTTTAAAACCTCAAAAGAAAAATATACAAAGCCTAAGGCTGGCCAATTCACTAAAAAAATATGAAAGGCAATATACATCTAGAAATTATTTCACACTCTAACAAATAGGTACTTTTAAAAAATTCATGGGGAGCCTGACTGACTCTGGATAGAGCATGTAACTCTTGATCTTGGCATCATGGTTCAAGCCTCATGCTGGGCTTGGAGCCAACTTAAAATAAATAAATAAATAACCCACTATTTTATTTTGCCTTTAGCTATAACAAAGTGACAAAAATTAAAATGACGGGGTGCCTGGGTGGCTCAGTAGTTTAAGTATCTGACTCTTGGTTTCGGTTCAGGTCATGATCTCAGAGTCCTGGGATAGAGCTCAAAACTGGTTTCATGCTCAGCAGGGTCAGGGGGAGGGTCTGCTTCAGATTCTCTCTCCCTGTTCCTCTCCCTCTGCCCCTCTCTCCCAGCTTGCTTGTGAGCACTCTGTGTTTCTCTCTCAAATAAATAAAACAAAAAAACAAAAACAAAAAAAAGGTTAAAATGAAGAATATTCAGGCTTGGTGAAGGAACTGGGAATGAGGTACTCTCACAGGCCGGGGGTTAGAGACAGATGTGGCAATATAAAATAAAAGCTTTAAAAAATCAGGGATCCCTGGGTGGCGCAGTGGTTTAGCGCCTGCCTTTGGCCCAGGGCACGATCCTGGAGACCCGGGATCGAATCCCACGTCGGGTTCCCGGTGCATGGAGCCTGCTTCTCCCTCTGCCTATGTCTCTGCCTCTCTCCGTCTCTATCATAAATAAATAAAAATTTAAAAAAAAAAGCTTTAAAAAATCATTGCATCTATCCCCACACTTTACATCTAGGAGTGTATGGTGAGGTTCAACACACAGAGCCTGGCAGGTTATACACCAAAATATTAACCATGATTCTAGATGGTAAGACTCTGATTATGCACATTTTATTTCCTCTCTTGCTTATCTGTGTCTTCCTAATTTTAATGAAATAATTTTATTATTTATATAAAAGGTGCTTACAATTTATTTCAAAAGAATTTTAGGTAGGTACCTTTTTATTTCAGAGACAATTCAAATAAGATCTTTCCACTAGGGATGCTTGGGTGGCTCAGCGGTTGAGCGTCTGTCTGCCTTTGACTCAGGGCATGATCCCGGGGTCCTGGGATCGAGTCCCGCATTGGCCTCCTTGCAGAGAGCCTGCTTCTCTCTGCCTGTGTCTCTACCTCTCTCTCTTTCTCTCATTAATAAATAAAATCTTTAAAATATATATAAAATATATATGTATCTTTCCACTAAAAAAACTATAAAATATCAACTCATAAAACAAAATACACACACAAAACAAAACCCAAAAACAGGGAAGGGCAGCTCTTCCCTGTTTATGTACCATGAACTTTAATTCATGGTACATAAATAGACTTCATACCAACAACCTGATTTTTTTAATATCATTTCAGAAAAAGGTACTAATACCACAGCAATTAGCTCCCCTAATTAAAAACATGAGAAAAATGTGAAAAAATAATCTTGAAAGCCTCCAAAGTAGGAGAAAACCTTCTTCTAAAGGCCCAGTTATCTGAGACTGTTGGGAAAGCCCCGAGGAGTGCTGCAGACGCTTAGGGCTTTCCTACATACTGTGCTGTGTCCTAAAGGGGTCTCCAGAATCGACCAGATAGGAGTCACCCCATCCTCCATTCATACGGACTCCAGATGCCTCCACGGGCCCACACGCTACTCACCACAAACCACTGCCATCAACAAAAGCTACTTTCACATACCTAGCATAACACTCTGTCAAGAGCTAGGTTCTACCTTTAAGCCAGATTCAATGCACCCCCATAAATGCCAGAACGCTTTACCATTGGCCATGAGGAACTTAGGGATCAGGTCCACGTTCCAGTCTCTCCCTCTTCCCATCGAGGCTGGTGGTGCTCCTGGTATCTTAAATCTTTTGTATAACTAAAACCAAAACAAAAATTACCCACAATGTAACAAAATTTACTTTTTATTACGCTACGCAGCAACCATTCCATGATGTGGTTTTGGTATAGTAACTGACCACCAGTAGATTTTATCAGATAAAATTTTTAGAGAAATTCCAATACATATCTAAGTTAAATAATACATTACTAAACTAATGAATGCTAAAATAAATATTACAGAGGTAGTATTTTCTTTACTAACAGAAAAGAATACAAAACAATTTTCAATGACACGCTAGCTCTGCAGATACACCCTACATATGTAGAAATCATTTAAACTCATTCTCTTCTGAATAAAAAGTTAACAAAAGGCTTAGTTTTGCTTCCATAGTTATGTAAGGAGTTAAAAATAAATTCTGGATTCTTCAAATCAAAAAAGACAAAGTTAGTTCCAGCTAATTTTTAACTTCTGTCAGTTGAGTAAGAGCTCTAGATAAAAAGAAGCTTGTTGTCTAAAATTTGGAAATACTCATTTGAACTCCTAAATTTTATTGCTAATGTGGAAGTGAGTAAGCAAAGCTGGCATATTTACTCCTAAAAAACCCAACCCCTTGAGTATATTCACTGTGGAAACAAACGAACAAAAAAGTCAGCTTACTCACCTCACAGAAGATTAGTAAATGTACTATGTAGAAGGAATGGTGCCAACATACCACTCTCTATAAGATTATTAACAATGAAGAGATCTGGTGGTCATCACCTTTACTAGGGTCAAAGTTGGCATCATGACCAGTGGAGGAGTCTAGACATTATATCCCTCCTGATATGATGCAATATTAAGTACACAACGTTTTCTTATTAAAAAGTAGTTTGGAGGGACGCCTGGGTGGCTCAGTGATTGAGCGTCTGCCTCTTACTCAGGCATGATCCCAGAGTCCAGGATCAAATCCCGCAACAGGCTCCTGCAGGAAGCCTGGTCTCCCTCTGTCTGTGTCTCTGCCTCTCTCTTTGTGTCTCTTATGAATAAATAAATAAAATCTTAAAAACAAACAAAAAACTAGCTTGGACTTTTCAAAAGATAGAAGTGAGGAGATTTCTATAGATTAAGAGAATAAAGAGAACACCAAAGGCAATGTGTAAAGCGGTTTAAAAAGAAAAAAAAGAAACACTGCCACCACACACACAAGAGAAGACATTCTTGGCATCAGTGGGAAATTTGACTATGGTCTGGATATTACTGTTAATTTTCTTAAATGTGATAACAAATGATATTATGACCACATAGGAGAATGTTATTCTTAACCAGTGAACGCTAAAATATTTAGGTCAAGTATCATGATGTCTATTACTTTCAAGGATTCAAACCAGTAACAAAAGACATAAAGCAAATACTGCAAAATGTTAACTGCTAAGTCCAGATGGAAGGTTGATCATTGGTATTCTTTCAACTTTTCTGTAGGCCTGCATACAGAAAAATTTTTTGATAAAAATATGATATCTATGTTATCAGTCATTATGGACAGTAATTGATGATATCTATGTATCCCCTATAAAACACAGTACAGCTGGTATCCATGCATATGGATGCTGAACAGACTTCACAGAGAAACATTTAGCAAAACACACTCTGGAAATGCTTCATGTGCCTACATTCTAAAAAAGTAGGAAGCAGGGGAGAGAGCAGAGCAAAATGAACTAAAGCTGTGGAGTCTAACAACCAAGGCTCACAATGCTGCTCTGGGATTTTAACAACATAGGTTATTTTGTCATTTGAAAAACAGGGGATAGAAATACCTCTTTGAGTAACTGGGAGACTACCTAAAACCAGGTGGAAAGCACTGGTGCTGTGCTTGCCAATTAGTAGATCTCCATCAAGTCTACGCTTTTAACTTCAAGAGATAACAGATAACTGCTCCAGATGGCAGTAAAGGTCACAACTTAAATGTCTATAAGCTCTAAACTAGCTGTCCCTGAAAAACAGGATGCTATAGATAATCTAATAAAACAAAATTAACCTCTCTATACAGAGTGAAGTTGAGATTCACAAGTAAAAGTTTCAAAGAATGAAAACCACATTAATTCATTCTAATACTTACATCTTCCAGAGGTGTTATAGATGCACTTTCTCCTCCATAATATGGGTTTCTATCCATGTGAAGAACTTTCTTCCCATTCACCGACATTATACCTGACAGGATACATTCCTAACAAGGAAAGCAAAATTACTACATGTTTCAAACAGATTTCTTTTCCCCCAGATATATCTTTTTAAAGCCCCTCATTAGGGGTGCACCTGGGCAGTTCAGTCATTTGGGCATCTAACCCTTGATCTGGGCTCGGGTCATGATCTCAGGGTCCAGGGGTTGAGCCTGTCACGCTCGGTGCTCAGCTGGGAGTCTGTTTTTCTCTCTCCCTCTGCCCTCACCCCGGCCCCCCCGTCATGCGCACACTATCTCCCTCTAAAATAAATCATTCTTTGACAAAATAAAAGCCCCTCATTAAATACTCTCATAGTAACTAATACTTACCTATGTACAATATATCATGTAACTTAAGGACAAAGCCCTAAAGCGACTAGGGTTCAAAGTATGGTCTGTGGAACCCCATGGGCCTCAAGATGAAGACTATTTTCATAACACTAGGACACTATTCACTATTTTTTCCACTGTGCTGACATTAGCACTGATGCTGCAAGGCCAACGGTAGAGAAAATGAATCAGGGCAGTAGCTCCACATCGTATTAGTCACCATACTCTCCACCACCAAGCGCTCACAGTTTAAAAAAAAAAAAAAAAAAAAAAAAAAAACCAAGGCTAGTTTCACTTAAGAATGTCCTTGATGAAGCATTAAAAGTTACCTTTGTTAAACGTACACCCTTGAATGCCTACCTTTTTAATATTCTGTGTAACCAAACGGAAGTTCATATAAAGTAAATCTGGCTCACGGAAACACTTTTGTGCAACTGATTTGTAAGCTGAACTAGCTACTTTTTTTCATGGATCATTTTTATTTGAAAGAACCAATTTATTCAGACTTAGGTATTTGGCAGATGTGGTTTCAGATTTCATAGAATTACTCTTTAAAAAAAAAAAACCTGCAGGAGCACCTGGTGGCTCAGAGGTTGAGCATCTGCCTTTGGCTCAGGGCATAATCACAGGGTCCTGGGATGGAGTCCAGCATCGGGCTCCCCACAGGGAGCCTGCTTCTCCCTCTGCCTGTCTCTGCCTCTCTCTGTTTCTCATGAATAAATAAATAAAATCTTAAAAATAAAAAAAAAATTTAAAATCTGCCACTAATGTTTTGATATAAATCCAAAACTATCCACTACCATGTGAAAGGCTATTAAAATACTCCCTATTCCGGGGATCCCTGGGTGGCTCAGCAGTTTAGTGTCTGCCTTTAGCCCAGGGCGCGATCCTGGAGTCCCAGGATCGAGTCCCACGTCGGGCTCCCGGCATGGAGACTGCTTCTCCCTCCTCCTGTGTCTCTCTGCCTCTCTCTCTTTCTCTATCATAAATAAATAAATACATCTTTAAAAAAAAAATACTCCCTATTCCAACTACACATCTGTAGGAGGCCTGATTTTCTTCTTATACTTTGGCTAGAAAAATAGCTCACAAAAGTCTGAACACCAAAGCAGATGAAAATCCAGCTATCTTTCAAGACAGACATTAAGGAGACCTGCAGGAAATGTAAATCAGAGGCCCCTGGTGGCTCAGTGGGTTAAACATTGGCCCAGGTCAAGATCAGGGTCCTGAGATGGAGCCCCACATCCAGGTCCTCCCTCTGCTGCTCCCCCTGCTCAAGCTGTCAAATAAACCAACAAAATCTTTAAAAAACAAAAGACTCTCTCCTCTCTCTGACCCCTCCCCCCAACTAGCTCTTGCCCATGCTCTCTCTAAAATAAATAAAATCTTTAAAAATAAATATTTTTTTAAATGTAAAATAATGATACTCTTCTCTCAATTTTTTTTGTTTTGGAAGATATAGTTACACTTCATAAAACTTACTCATGTTAATATGTAACGGGCTTGTCATTAAGTGAATTAATAAAAAATTTTAAAATTTCTCAGTGTTAATTTCTAAAGATAAATATTAATAGACATAACCCTTATAACCAAAACTCTCAGAGTTCTTAATTTTTAAGAGTGTAAACAGATCCCAAAGCCAAAGAGTTTGAGAACTAGAGCTCTAAAGGAAGCATCCAAGATAACCATAAATAAACTGGCAATAAATAGAAGACTATAAATGTCCACTCTCAGGAAAAAGGTAAATAAAGCATGAGTATTCTAAGATATAATATATCAAGATGGAGGGGGAAAAATAAGAATTCATTCAAGAAAGAAAACAAAAGGGATACACATTCACTCAAAACTCTTAACACCAGGGTTTTGGTGATCAGGGCTTTATTTTTTAAAAAGAAAAGGAAATCCCTTCTATCCTCATAAATCGTTAGGGCTTTTCAAATTTACTCCAAAGACCCTAGACAGCAGAGAACAATGTCATTCCCCTGGAAGTCGGACTTTGATATCTTTATTTTAAAAATTCATAAGTATTTCATATTTTACTCCATAATATATCTATCCATTTTAGATTTTTAAAGTTTTAATTATTATTAGGTTCAAATTTTACTCTAGGAAGATGTACCATTTCTTTATTTAGATCAAAAAACAAAACACTGAGTGCTCTATCTAGAAGGCCAGTTAGGCCCTATTTCAGTCCTAACCACAACTTCAAACCCACCCCCTCCTCTCGTGATTTCTAAGAGTGAAGATTTGCTCATTTTTTAAACTCTGAATAAATGGAATCATGCAGCATATCCTTTTTGTATACACCTTTTATTCAACATTATGTCTCCAAGATTTATCCAAATTACGTTTTATGTGTTCCTGAAGTGTACTTCTTCTCATTGCCACAGAGTACAGGTCCCCAAAGTACAAGAGCCAAGTGCAGCCTGCATACGATTTTCATAAATAAGGATTTACTGGTAAACACCCATTACCATCCATTTATATATTGTCTACATCTGTTTCCACTGTACCACAGTAGAAGTGTAGTTGTGACAGAGGCTGTATAACCTGCAAAACCTAAAATATTTACTATCTGCACCTTTACAGAAGGTCTTCCTAACCCTGCAAGCAGTGGACAGATCGCGAAGCTTCCCAATTTAATATCACCCCTGAATGTGTCTAAAATGTTAATTCTAAGCAGGTTCTCAAACTTCATTTTGTATCCACATCACCTGGAGGGCTCATTAAAACAGATTGTGGGATTCCCACTCACAGAACTGGGTTCGGGCTAAGAATCTGCCTTTCTCAGGGGTGATGTTAAGGAGGCTGGTTCAGGACCAATTTTGAGAACCATTACTAAAAGCAATGCTGCTCCACTTTAACAAGCATAAGAATCAATCACTGATCAATCAATGATCAATCATGATCAGGGGGATCATGTTAGGGGTGCCTGGCTGGCTCAGTCAGTAGAGCATGGGACTCGATCACCAGATCACAGGAGTTTAAGCCCCACATTGGGCTTAAAGCCTACTTAAAACAAAAACCTGGAGATCATGCTAAGCTGAAGTTTTTGATTCAGTACACTCAGCATGAGGTCTAACCTTCTGCAGTTGATCAGACCACAGTTTAGGTGACAAAGCTGTAGAGGCTTTAGTTGAATGAATGTATCACATGAATATACATTTTTTAAAATCCATTCTACTATTAATGGAAATCTGGATAGTTTACAGTTTTTGACTCTCATAAATAATGCTCTATATTCTAACATGTTTTTATTATGCATTTACTGGATATGTATCAAGGAGAACACAACTATGTCCAACTTCATCAGATACTCCCAAACAGCTTTCCAAAGTGGTTATACTAATTCATACTTTTGTCATAGCAGTGCATGAAAGTTCCTGTTGTTTCAAATCCTTGCCCCACACTTGTGTCTTTTTAATTTTAGTCATTCTATACTTAGGATGTGGTTTAATTTGCATTTCCTGACAAATAGTGAGGTTGAACACTTTTTTAGTTTTTTTTTATACTTTACTGATAATGACTATCTTCTTTTGATCAGTGCCTATTCAAATTACTTACTTTTTAAAAAATGTGTTTCTGTCTTTATCTTACTGCTACATAAAAGTTCTTTTTAAGGGTGCCTGGGTGGATCAGATGGTTGAGCATCTACCTTCAGCTTAGGTCATGATCCAGGGATCCTAGGATGGAGTCCCACATCAGGCTCCCCACTCACCAGGGGAGTCTGCTTCTCCCTTTGACTTTCCCATCTTGTGCTCTCTTTCTCTCAAATAAATAAATAAAATCTTTTTTAAAAAATAGTTCTTTTTCTTTTCTGGATATATAAAAGTGCCTTATTGGTTATACATACTGCAAACTTTTTCCATCCTGTGTCTTGCCTTTTCACTTTCTTAACGATGTCCTGATAAAGAGAACTGAAGGCAATTTACAACTACAAAAATCAACCCTAATCAAAAGCAATTCACTTGTTCAAAATAAAATGCAAAGGAGCACTAACATATGTGGTCCAACATATTTCATGAAAATACAATAAAATTTACTTTCACACAGATTATGACATAAACAGAAAACGACGAAACAGTCTTATTTCCAGCAGACTTCAGAGTTCAACTTTTGAAAGCAAAATCTTAGCAAGCAACTCTGAGTATTGCATAACTTCTATATGTAACTTTGCACACTCCCCTGCAAATAAGCATGATCCACTCACTGGACCATGGCTCTAGGGCAAGCACTAAAGGTGCAGGCCTAAGATAAAGGGCTCTATAGTTTAAAGATTCACTAAAGTCCAAAGTGTTAACAACTACCTTTAGAGGCGTCACTTTGAACAAATATGACAAAAGCTAATTACACATCTACAGGTTCACAGATTCTCCTAAGCCCCATCTATAAAAGATTGCTTATACCACCAAAAGAATATACATAGTAGCATTAAGTGTAATACTTTAAATTTTACTTTAAAGCATGGGATGAATTTGCTGATAAAGTATATATAAAGTCAATCATATCTGGGCATAGGACATACATTAATGACCCTAAAATTTTAATATCTTACAAATAAACAACTCAGAATTAAAATCCAGTACTACTAGTTATCTGATGAATACAGAAGAACAAGCAAAAGCACATTCAAGCTTTTTAGAGAAAATACTCTAAATGAATTTCCTTTTTTTTGCACCAGGAAACCTGGTCTACCCATCATATCTATCAACAATATGGGTAACTTTTACCAGAAATCCTATGTAGCAGTGAATATTAACCAACATAGTTTTAAATCTAAGAGATGAGAGTACTCCACATTTAACTGAAACTCACCCACAAACGACCTAAGCTGGGTAACAAAGAATACAAACTTGCATCCAGAATAACCAAAACCATAAAACCATCTTCAGAATCCAAGTTCTTTAGGATAATGGCATCTGCCCCTCATCTGACATTTCATGTTCTCCTACATAAAGAGGTAAGCAGATCGAATGCTTAAAGGTCACAGCTACAGCCTAGTCCTACTATGTGGAGATATGTGGGGGTGTGGGACAGGCCCTATTAGTGGTATGAAGTTCACCTCCCTTCAGCATCCAGCATGTATCGCTAGAGTTGCAATAATCAGGGTAACTTATTTGGACAGCACCTAAATACATTAAGACAAAACACCTCTACTGGCCTGAAGGGGGCTGCATGGTGCTCCTACATATGAACTGTGATCAACTTAAAACTGCATTTCCTAGGTCAGTGGTACTTAAGAGTATCCTGGGATCTTGGAAAAATTAATGCCCAACCCCTTCCTGCTGAGAGAGCAAGCTTTGAAGAGAATCAAGCCAGAATACGTTAATATTCTGACAGACCTTCCAAGTGACCAAACTAGGCACCCACCGAAACTCTAAATCCTACTGAATTTTAAAGTTACAGGGAAAAACAAAACGACAACAAAAAACCCTGAGCAGAAAATAAATGTACACAAAAAATGTGATCAGGAAAAAACACACTAAAGAAAAGTGAATTTTGAAACCTATTTACCTAAAACTATGGGGAAAATGCATTAAATAGAACATTTTTAAATCCGTTCATCTCCATGATATATGTCAGCAACAACACAGTAAAAAACCATTGTTTTCAGCAGAATGTTCCTTTAACTATCTGTCCCTTGAATGCATCTCATTAAATGCTGTCAAAAGATATTTTTCTTGAAACTGGTTCTAATTATATCTTTCTTGCTCAAAATCCTCTCCCATTGCCTAAAAGATAAAGTTCAAATTTCTTAGCCTAGTACATTCAACATTCCTAGTGAAAGGCCTTCTCTCCAACTCCGTTTCCCAATCCACCTCTTCATACCTTCTGTTTCAGGCAAAACTAAAAATAAACTCCCTATTCCTTATATACTTCCTGTTCTTAATATCAACCCATCCTGCTCACTCTGCCTAGAAAATCATGCCTCCTGGGGATCCCTGGGTGGCTCAGTGGTTTAGCGCCTGCCTTTGGCCCAGGGCGCGATCCTGGAGTCCCGGGATGGAGTCCCACGTCGGGCTCCCGGCATGGAGCCTGCCTCTCCCTCCTCCTGTGTCTCTGCCTCTATCATAAATAAATCTTTAAAAAAAAAAAAAAAATATATATATATATATATATATATATATATATATATAAAGAAAATCATGCCTCCTGCTCAAAGCTCACCAATACTTTTAAAAGCTGGCTTACAAACGTCCTTCTTTTGAAGGTTTTCCTGCTTCCCGTCTGAATCCCCACACGTTCTCTAGCATAACACCCAGTACACTTCCTCATATTAACTTTTATTATAGTCTCTCCTACATGAGAAACTATTTGTTTATACGCAGGCGTATTTACCTTTGTACTGCCCATAACTGATCACAACTGTCACAATTTTAATTAATGAAACCCAGAAAGCCATTACTCCAGTAAGAGTCTTTAATCAGGTACAAGGGGAAGATAGAAGGGATTGCCCATTATTATGTACGGGAGCCAAAACATTTACCTAGCAGTTTTTCAAACCAAATAGCTCACTGCTACTTCTGTATGCTAAAATGTTTCTGATTTTACTTCTAATCTATGGGACCAGTATGCCTGCAACTCATTTAAAATAGACTGCAGGGACACCTGGGTGGTTCAGCAGTTGAGCGTCTGCCTTCAACTTGGGGTGTGATCCTGGGGTCCTGGGATCAAGTCCCACATCAGGCTCCCTGCAAGTCTCTGGCTCTGTCTCTCATGAATAAATTAATAAAATCTCAAAAATAATTAAAAATGAAAATAAGACACAGACTGCCTACAAGATATTTACACCGTCCCAAAGTAAGACCTTTGTACATATTGGCCCAATGATCACTACTGCACTGGAAAGTCCATCGTCTACAAAACTTTAACAGCAATGGCAAAGATCTTCAAAGAGCAATTCTTAGAGGCAGTTTGAGATTTTTAAATCAGATATTTAAAAACTCTTTTAAATCAAAATTTTCACAAAGTAAAAGGGTAAAATTATGTCTGGGATGTAAAACAATTTCTAAACATATGCTACAGAGAACACTGGTGAAACATCACTAAAATACACGTCTCTATTCGTAATTCCCTGCCAGAATTACTATGTAGAACAAAACACAAAAACCTCTGGGAGCCACAAAGAGCTATGGAACTAGTTACCCTTCCATATACTAGTGCTAAGATTCATGAATTTATTGCCAACCCCAAAATCAATCAGAAGTAGCATATTTGGTGGTCAGATGTTGTCTATTCACCCTGAAATCAAAGTGAAAGTCACCAGACTAACAGGAAAGTAAGGGAGGAGGGAAAGAGTGAAGAGCAGACCAAGGGCTAACTCAGAAAGGCCAGCAGTCTGAGTAGCTAATAAGGATCCAAGTGTTTCCAGGGCTTCGTTGCGGCACAACAGTAACACAACCAGTAAACATCATGATGCGAAATCTTAGTTATTGAGCAAATCATGCTCCTTAGAGTTTGTTAAAGAACTTGTGATGTCATGTGGAAAGGCTTTTTTTTTTTTTTTTTTCAGAAAGTGGTGGTTCTTTAAACAGTTAATCTTCAATTCCTTAAGAAATTCAATTACACAGAATATTCCATTTCTCCTGGACAGAATGATTTTGTTCCAAGTTACACATTTTCTATTAAATTTACTATCTACATCTGTGGATTACCATGACCTTTATTTTTAGAAGGAACTGATACTAAACAGTGCCAGTACCAGGCAACAGAGTAACTCTCACACTTACACTTTCTTCAAAGTAACAAGTTAAGGGCACTAAAAGTACTTGATACACAGCCATCCCCTCTGCCATCCCCTAATACTTTGTACCCATAATTGATAGAGTATGTCTGTTTTTAGGTTCTTAACTCTCTGGCACTAAATATTCATAAGCCAAAAATCAAGAAAATTAAGTGGTATGCTCACCCCAACAGTCAATTCTGATTTGAGCGTTTTTAACTTTGGTGTCTCATGTCACTAGAAACAAGTGATCATCAAATCATCCCACCATCACTACTCCTATCCGTGACGGTAATAACGAGAACGCTCTGCGTGGATAGAATTCTCAAAGACCATCTCAGAAAGCAATCTAAGGAGGCTCTTAGGAATCAAAGTCATCACAGCCATAAAGCGAGGGCTGAAACTGGTCGGATCTCTAGTTATGTATCTACTACCACTCATTAAAAAAAAAAAAAAAAAAAAAGGTCACAATTAACCCAAACGAATATTTAGGTAAAGTGCATTATCTTAACTTGGCTGCTCTCCGGGAAGACCATGCCATCTCTGACACAAAGTGATGCTTCTAAACCAGGCATGTAGAAACCTGCAGGATGGATTTGTGCTCATTTGTCCACATCCAAATGACCTAATCTAGGGCAAATCTGAAAGACCAGCAATAACCGTAGGGGGGCGGAGGGGGGGGCGGGGAGCAGAACTGGCTTTTCCAACATGCTGGCAGCAACGGGTCCCTTCCGATGGGCAAAATCCCGCACAGACTCCTTAAGCTCAGCTGGGAATCCCAAGTGGACGCTTCAAAAATATTAACTGAAACAAACAGCCGTGCAGCTGGCACGCCTGTTCGTTCAACACATGCAACCCTCTGCCAACTCACCCACCGAGGAAGAGACTCCACCAAGCCCCTCACATTCGAAACCATTAGACAGAGGTCTCCTGGGTGAGGGACCTCGTGGATCTGCTCCTACTTCCCAGCCAGGCACGTGTCTGCGTGGGGCCGCTCGGAGGGAGAGAGGCCAAGGCCGGCCTCCAACCTCCAGCCTCCCATCACCCATCTATCGGGGAAGGCGGGGGGAGCCCCCAGGGCTGGCAATGGACGCAGGGCACCGACCAAACCTAAAGGAGAAGACGGCAGGGCTCGGGAGACAAAGCGTCGGGTACACAAGTTTTGAGAACACTCACTCCCAATCCTGCGATTGCTCCGCAAGTGGGATGAGCGTGGTTAAAAGGTCTGTATAACGCTTCTCATCGGCGGGGGGGGGGGGGGACTAGTTTTCTCCAAGTTAGCCGAGCTGCATCCGCTGCAGACAGCGATCATCCGAAGGCCCGTCACACACCTGGCCCCGGAGCCCAACGGGCAGGGCGGCCCGAGTCCAAGCAGGAAACGCAGCTGCGGGCGCACCCCTCCCCCTCCCCGCGCCCCTCCCCCACCGCCCGCCGCTTTTCCGCTTCCAGGCGGGAGAGGCCGTCCTCCCGGAGCCGGCGGGCGCGCGCCCACACTCCCGCCCCCGGCTCCGACACCCCCGCCCCGGGCACCCCCCGCCCCGGGGAACCCCCCGGGCCCTGGGGACCCCCGCCCGCCCCAACCCGGGCATCCCCTCCCCCCCCCCGGGAACCCCCCCTCGTCCCCCCGCCGGCGCCGGCCGCACGGGGCTCACCGTCAGGCCGGTGCCCAGCACGATCACGTCGTACTCCTCGTTCATGGCGGGGGGCGCACGGGGCCGCGGCCCAGAGGCAGCACGAGGCGCAGGGGCCGCAGGGGCCGGTGAGGCCGGAGGGGCCGGCGGCGGCTCGGCCACCCGGAGCCGCAGCGGAAGCGCTCAGGCCGGCGTCGGGGCCCGACGGGAGCGAGGAGCCAGGGCTGGAACCGACACGGCGCGGGCGAGGACGGAGGCCGGCCGCCACCCGAGACGGGAAGAGGAGAGCGGGGCAGGGAGGGGAGGGCCGGGGAGGGCCGGGGAGGGCGGGCGGCGGGCGGCGACCGGGCCTCCGCAGCCGGGGCGGGGCTTGGGGACGGCGCGCGGGAGGCCGTCGATCACGCCCTTCCCGCCCTCCCATTGGCTGCGGCCCCGCCCGCCGGCCAACCCGCGTCCTCTCCCGCCTCTCGCGAGAGGAGGGCGGGCCGTGCGCCCGGCGCTTCCGGCTCCCCGCGCGGCCCGCTGCCACCGTGGTCCGGGGCTGAGGAGGCGCGGCGGCGGCGGCGCGGGCCCCGGGGGGCGTGCTGGGCGGGGGCCGGGGGGGCGCAGGGCCCGGGAGCGGCGGCCCGCTTCCTGACGCCCGCCGCGGCGTGGGAGCCCGGCACGCCCGCCGCCCTTGGACTTTGAGCGGGCGCCGGCCACGTGCGCGGGAGCGGGGGTCACGGGGGCTGCGGCAACCCCGCCCGCGCCTGCCCGGCCTCGGCCGCGGCGCTGCGTCCGCCCCGCCCGCCTCCTTTTTCTGAATGAAGCAGCACCCGCCGCCCTTAAAGCCGCAGAGACCTCCCGGGCTTCCTCTCCGTTCCCGCCCTGGTTCCCCGCTTGCTGCGTGCGCCCCCCTCCGTCCCCGTGCCGGCCCCGAGGAGGTCCAGGGAGAAGGAAAGAAACACACAACTTTTCTATAAAGCTACCCTCAGGGCAGATGGGGGGAGCCAGGCCTGTTTGGGAAGCGGGGCTGCTGCGCCCCCGAGCGCCGCGCGGAGCAGGCCTCCCGTCACCCCGCGCACCCCCGCCCCAACCTTTGTCGGGCCCCCCCGGAATCCCCGGCTCTGGGGGGAGGTGGAAGGAGAGGCTGCTGCTCTCAGCCCGAGAGCGCGGACCCCCGCCAGGCAGTCCGGACAGGGATTCCCCGAAGGCCCGGGCAGCCTGCGCGCCCGGCCCGAGGCAGGTGTGAGCGCTCTGGCTGAGGCAGGTGTGCACGCTCTGGCTGAGGCAGGCGTCCGCGCCCAGGCCCATGGCAGGTGTGAGCGCCCGGCCCGTGGCAGGCGTGCGCGCCGGCCCGAGGCAGGTGTGAGCGGCCAGGCCGTGGCAGGTGTGAGCGCTCAGGCTGAGGCAGGCGTCGGCGCCCAGGTCCGTGGCAGGTGTGCGCGCCCAGGCCTAGGGTTCCTCTCCAGACACGGCCCGAGAAGAACTCGGAGTGAATCTTGGTAGCCAGAACTGCCTTCCTGCTTAAATCATTCAGATTCCGGAAATACTGTAACAGCTTCGTACAATGTTTCTTCACCCCAGGAAGAGCTTAGGAAACCTATCAGACGGTGGACCTTGGAGGCCGTGTGTGTGTGTGTGTGTGTGTGTGTGTGTGTGTGTGTTACATTTACACACCTTTTTTTTTTTTTTTAAGGTATTTATTTATTTATTTATGATAGTCACAGAGAGAGAGAGAGAGGCAGAGACACGGGCAGAGGGAGAAGCAGGCTCCATGCACCGGGAGCCCGATGTGGGACTCGATCCCGGGTCCCCAGGATCGCGCCCTGGGCCAAAGGCAGGCGCCAAACCGCTGCGCCATCCAGGGATCCCACATTTACACACCTTAATTGCATCTGTATACGTCGGACCAAATGCGTTTCTAGGAGTACACAAAAATTAAGTGCAAAGTTGACGTCTGAACCCACTATGGACCAGTGGGCGCGGCTGACTTTTCTGCTGACTAACCATGATGTTTTAGGAAGGTGCTTACTTCCTTACTCTCCAAGTATATGGTATATGTGTGGATAGATGGATGAATGGATATATACACACAAACTTACAACAGAAACTTCTCACAGTTCTGTAGGCTACAAAGTACAAAACCAAAGTGTGGGGAGGCCTGCTTCCCGGTTGGAGCTGTCTTTTCACTTTGTCCTCAGTGGTAGGAGGAGAAAGGGGTCTCCAGGGTTACTTTTACAATGTTACCCATGTTTTTGAACTGACTTGAACTATTGACCCATTAAAAAAAAAAAAAAAAAAAGCTAGCATTAATGATGGGGCACTGTGTGGTGGTTCAGTGGGTGAAGCATGGGCCTTCAGCTGGGGTCATGATCTGGGGTTTCTGAGATGGAACCCCACATCCTGCTCTCTGCTCAGCAAGGAGTCTGCTTCTCCCTCTGCTGCTCTGCCTGTTTTTGCACTTGCTCTTTCTCTCTCTCCCTGTCAAATAAGTAAATAAATAAAATATCTTAAATAACAAAACAAAACTAGCAATAATGAGCCTGGCTGTCTTAGTAGACCATGTGAGTCTTGGTCTAGGGGTCAGGAGTTCAAGCCCCACCTTGTTCTTGAAGATTACTGAAGAGGAAAAAAAAAAACTTTTGGGCACGTGACTGGCTCAATTGGTGGAGCATTCACTCTTGAGCTCAAGGTGGTGAGTTTAAGCCCCACATTGGATGTGGAGCCTACTTTCTTAAAAAAATTGTAAAAAAAAAAAAAAAATTGTAAAATATAAAAACTAGCAAAAACAATAAAGAGCCTTTTTCCTGTATTGCCATCAACCTCTGAATGTTGAGGCTTTTAAGGATATTTGCTGAATTATGTTACCGTGGGTTTCTTTTTTTTTTTTTTAAGATTTTATTTTTGTTTATTCATGACAGAGAGAGAGAGAGGCAGACACAGAGGGAGCAGCAGGCTCCATGCAGGGAGCCCGATGTGGGACTCGATTCCGGGTCTCCAGGATCATACCCCAGGCTGAAGGAGCCACCAAACCACTGGGCCACCGGGGCTGCCCGATGTTAAAACGTTTCAAGTGAGGGGTGTTTTACCAATATTCAGATGGAGTGAGAAACTTTAAGCACTGGATATGAGGGATCTGAACTTAAGGCTAATGATCCTTTTCACAGAAGTTTAGTTTTGTTGGTAGTACAAGTCTTGTGACCCCTGTGTAGGGACAAAAAAAACATAAAAACAAAACCAACCGGTTTAATCCAAAATTCTATGCCTGCTCTGGGATCTTCATCACCTATTCTAGTTGCCAAGGAACTTGATAAACAACAAATCCTGTCTATGGTGAAGAAGCCTGAAAGCCACTAAGCGGTTGGGTGTATTTTAGAGGCCTCAGTTCCCAGCAGAACGAAACCTCAAGTTTGGGGGGAAGTGGGTGATTGATGGAAAGAAGTGGGAAATACCATCCCCGTGAAAGATCTTTCAAGTCTTTGTACAAAACAGGAGTCCAATGTGAGTGTTATTCATACCCAGCTGCTTGGGAATCACTGCTGATCTGTTGGCACTGAGGCCCCACACCCGCCTTTCAGAGGGAGAGACTTGAGTCCAAGGAAAAGAAAATCAGAATGAAACCTTGGTCCCGGCCTTCTTTCTATCCTTTGCCCTTCTGCCTGGGTTGACCATTATCTTCCTAAAATGTCAATTGGATCATGTTCATGCTTCTGCTTATGTTTTGCAGTAGAATAAAACGCAAACCCCTTAGTATGGCCTAAAAGGTATTGCTTATCCCAACCTTTGCATCTTTCTCCAGCTTCATCTTGTACACTTCTTGCTCACTACACTCCAAACACACTAGACTTTCAGTTCCTGGAATCCAGTCAAGCTTTTAACCACCCAGGGGCCTCTACACCCTGTGGGTCCCATAGCTACTAACCCTCACTTCCCCTCCTACACCTCTTCTCACAGCTGGCTCTTTCCACTTCCTCGAGTTTCGACATGAAAACCTTCCCTTGGGACTCCTGGGTGGCTCAGTCAGGCTAGTGTCTGCCTTCGGCTCTGGTCATGATCTCAATGTCCTGGGATTGAACCCTGCATCCAGCTCCCTGCTCAGCGGGGAGCCTGCTTCTCCCTCTCCCTTGCCCCTGCTCCTGTGCTTATTCTCTGTCTCTGTCTCTCTCTTTCAAATAAGTAAGTAAATAAATAATTTTTTAAAAGATAAGGGAAAAAAGAAAACCTTCCCTGACCACCTTATCTAAAGTAGGTTCCCCTCAACTCTTATTCTCTCACCTCCCCCCTACTTATTTCTTTCATTGATTTTTATCAAATTGGTAATTACATTCTTTACTTGTTTTTTTCTTTTTTTGTCTGCCTGCTAATCAGAATGTATAAAGTCCATGAGAGCAGGTATATTCTCTATCTTGTGTAGAATTATGGCCCTAGAATAATGCTGAATACCTGGCAGATGATGAATAAATATTAGATGAATGCATAAGAGACATGGAAGTTGATCCCTAGATCAACAAAGACCACATGTGATGAAATAGGTACCAGTTCCTGCTGATACTTTTGAGAAGGGCGGCTTTCTTATTGCAGAAGATACTAAAATTAATATTTTTGAGGGTCTTAAAGATAGAGATCTATAAAATATAAATCTGATTAGCATCTGAAAATATAATGCTGAAGATAAAACATATTAGGATATCTAGGAAAAATATTTTTTTCTAGGAAAAATATTAATTAAATCCCCAAAATAAATATTTCCTAGTTTAGGATAGATTCATTTACCCACCTCCACCCAGTCCCACAAAGTGCTCATCTGCTCCCAGTCTCCATCTGAGTAGAGTCTGGCTCCATTCTGGGTCTGAACCAGAACTGGGGATATCATCCTTGATTCTGTCTTCTTTCTCTCCTTCCACATCTATTCCTATTTCCCTTTGCTGTGTAACCAACCACCCCAAAACTTAGTGGCCTAGCAATGTATTATTATCCCTTATGGTTCTGTGGGTTGAATGGGGTCAGATGTGTGGGAATTGCTTGGGTCTAGGATGCTGCTGAAGTCAATGGCTGGGTGGGAAGACTGAAGACTTCCAACATGGTGCTCTCCCGTGGCTGACAGCTGCTGCTGGCTGTCAGCAAGAGCAGCTATGTAGGTGTGTCCTCTCCGCTTGGCGTGTGCTTCTCAAAGTATGGTAGTTGTGGTCCAAGAACACATAAGTTCCAAAAAACAAGAAATGGAAGCTGCTGGTCTCTTAAGGTCTGAGCCCACAGATGGGCACAGCGTGCCTCCTGCCACATTCTACTTGTCTGAGAAGTTACAGAACACACCCAAATTTCGAAAGGAGAAGCCCACCTATCACTGAGAAGACTTGCCAATGGATGTGTAGCTATCTCCAGTTTGCCACAATACCCCATTACGTTCTGGCCATGCCACCTCATAAAAATCCTTCCTTCAGAATCTCCAACCTCACTGCCTCTGCACTAGTACAGACCACCGTCTAGTTCTCTCCTAGGTGAGCGTGAAAGCTTTCTTAATTGGTCTTCAGTTTAGGTGTCCCAAACTTGTTCTCTACATTACAGTCCAAGTGATCTTCATCAAAATCGAAAATGACTGAGCTGAGCACATCTTGAAAACCTTTTCTGGGCCTCCACTGCTCTTAGGATCAAGTCCAAACACTGGCCATGTCCTAAGATGAGCTTCAAGGATCTGGCCCTCGGTGACCTAGTCCACCACAGCCCTCACCACAGCCCTCCTCCAGCCCTCACTAGAGTCTCCGAGTCATCGCTGCATTGGTCAGTGTCCAGCCAGAGCACAAGCCACTCTAGGTATCTTAAATGGAGGCAGTATAATGTAGGGAATTCGTTCCAGAACTTGAAAGGGCTGGCGAGGCAAAACAGAGAAGGTTACCCAGAGGTTAGGAGCGGCCTGAAACTCTGGAGCCAGAGGGGAAATGCTGCTCCCCAGTGTTCGTGCCCAGGCCGGCCCAGTGCCATACTGCCACTGCCTGGGCCCCACCGCTGCTGGAGCCTGGGCGTCCCCTCCCTGGCTCTCCCGATGCCGTGACTGCAGATACTACCAACAGCCGGGGGACGTGCCTTCTCCTGTCTCCTGTCTTCTACCACCTCTTTCCATTGGCAGCACTCGCCAGAAGCCAGTTGGCAGAGGGCTCTGGGAAGGCTGGTTCGCTGACTCAGCCCCTGCAATCGGGAGAAAAGCAGGGATGGGGCTGAGGGCCAACGACAGATGATTAGTAGAGCTGCTCCACACATTTTTCTGATCCAGGAGCTGGCCGTGCTCCTTTGCTTGTAGACATGCTTTTCCTTCGGTCTGGAACATTCTTCCCCTATTCTTCTACAGGCCGTGCTTTCTTCTGCTTGTAAGAATTCTCAGTGCAGATGTGCCTTCTTCCACAAATCTTTCCTTACTTCCCACTCTGGATTAAATTCCTCTATTCTGGGTTACCGTGTACTGTCTACGACCCTTCTCTTAGCACGTAGCACCTGGGTTGTACCTGGGTGTTTACTGTTCGCTAGTCCTGTGGAGTTGTGTTCCTCTCAAAGGTAGAACTAGACATTTTCATCCTCTTTCCCTTACCACCCAGATCATACTAGGCACCAAATAAATAATGCAGGGGTTCATAACCTGGGGGATAATTACAATGGCCTATGAACCCTCAGATTCGTATGCAAAATAGAGTGCACATGTGTGTTTTTCTAGAGAGAAGATCCACCATCCGATTTTCAGGGGGGTCCGTAACTCCTAAATAATTAAGAAAGTCTACATATGGGGGCAGCCCGGGTGGCTCAGCAGTTTAGCACCTGCCTTCAGCCCAGGGTGTGATCCTGGAGACCCAGGATCGAGTCCCATGTCAGGGTCCCTGCATGGAGCCTGCTTCTCCCTCTGCCTGTGTCTCTGCCTCTCACTCTCTCTCTCTGTGTCTCTCATAAATAAATAAAATCTTAAAAAAAAAAAAAAAAGGTCTATGTATGGATGAGGAATGAATTGACAATATTCCTAAAGGTTGGATAAAGAAAAATATATCTTCCAGGAGGAAACTGAGTATCAAAGACCATTTTGGTGGCTTAACCCTACTTCACAACTGTTATTGAACTTCTGTATATATAGAAATGAAACCAGGACCAAGACTGATGATGTATCTATAAATACAAAATAACATGCAAAATAGAAATCATTAGCAAGTGCAATTAGCAGCTCTACAGAGTGCTTTACTTTTTTTTTTTTTTAAGATTTCATTTATTTGACAGAGAGGGAGAGAGAGAGAACAAGCAGGGGGAGAGGCAGAGGGAGAAGGAGAAGCAGACTCTCCATCGAGCAGGAACCCGATGTGGGGCTCGATCCCAGGACCCCAGGATCATGACCTGAGCTGAAGGCAGATGCTGGACTGAGCCCCCAGGTGCACCTATGGAGTACTTTATATATAATGATGAGCAGTTGGTAGAATGAGGTGGAGTTTCAGGTGCTGCGGCCAAGCAGGTAAGTCGGGTGTCCCAATTTTCAAAACATTCATAAGCACAGGCCACACATGTTCCAGGGGCAGGGGAGGAAGTGAAAAATCACCTAGGGTGAGGGGCGCCTGGGTGGCTCAGTTGGTTAAGCATCTGTGCCTTTGGCTCAGATCATGATCTCAGGGTCCTGGAATTGAGCCCCGGAGTCCTACTCCCTACTTCTTCCTCCCCCTTTACCCCTCCCCCTACTCGTGCTCATGCTCTATCTCAAATAAATAAATAAATCTTAAAAAAGAAAAAAAAAAACACCTAAAGTGAGAACCCCTGGACTAGACTATCCAAGTTTGCATAATTCAAAATCAAATTTCCAGAGAGAGAATCTGATTGGCCCAGCTTGGGGTCTTGTGTCCAACTTGATCCAATCAACTAAAGCCAGGGCATAGAGTCGTATGGCAGAAATATGGCTCCCAGAAGTCCACATCCATTGGTCTGGTGGCCAAGTTCCCAGAAAAGACGGATGAACAGATATCTTAGTATGTATCCATTACATATCCTTTACCCTAGAAGTGAGGTGCTCTAGCCTGACTCTCTGGATTCTACTCACACACGGTTTAGGAGAAAATTTTCTCAGAGCGATAGCTGTGATATCTGTATACTTTTAAAATTTTAACCCCAAATCTTCCACTGTAGGGCTTTTGCTATCGATTTTTTTCATTTATCTCTTCAACAATTATTTACTGTATCTCTTCTGTGCCAGGCACTGGGCTAAGCCTTAGCCAGTTTACACATTTTAACTCCAGATTGTTTTAATGGTGGTGATAGCATAATCCTATGTTGGGTTAGCCTTTCTTCATTTCAAATCCATGTTACCGTTGACATCCAATTACTATTTTTTAAAGATTTTATTTATTTATTTTGAGAGAGAGAAAGCGAGTGGGGGAAGGGCAGAGGGAGAGAATCTTCAAGCCAACTCCCTGCTGAATGGGAGCCCCACTCGGGGCTCAATCCCAGGACCCTGAGATCATGACCTAAGCTGAAATCAAGAGTCGGATAATTAACTGACTGAACCATGCAGGCACCCCTATCGAATTACTATTTTTAATTTTAAAGTTTTTAAGTCAATTCTCTTCTTTATACCACTGTATAAAGTGCATACCAGTGTATCTGCCTGTCAGAACTGAGCATTAGTCTTGGTATTTTTATCAGCAATTCATGACCACAGGCTCATATTTTACTAGAATAGTCAGTTTTGACCAGTGAAACTCAGTTGCCCAAGGCCCTAAAACATAAAAATATTAAAGAATTCCAAGGTTAGTCTTGACTCCTACCAGAAGTAAATAACAAAGTGTTATGAAGAACATCTTGTCTTTTCCCAGATAACAGAAAGATAAGTTCTTACAGTAGCTGGCAAATAAGAATTCACTGTGCACTGAAGTTTACATGGAATGGCTCTGTTAGGTACAGACAAGCCAGGTTTCCAGCTTTTAGTCTCTGGCCATCTATCTCCCAAAGCAGCGCATTGGTCTTCCTGTGCCGTGTGCTCTCTGTCAGATTCTGTGAGACCCTGAAGGCTCAAGATGTTCTTCAAGGAAAGGGCCCCATGGTCACGTGATTTTGAGAAACACTGCCCTTCTGTCCTCCTTGGGGAGGGTCCCAATGGAGATGGTAAGGCCTCTGAGAAGTTTTCACGGCCACAGTCACTTTGCAGAGAAATCTGGCGGTACTCACTGTCTCGGACATGTGCAAATCCTATGTCCCAGCTCTCTATTCCTGGGTAGGCACCGAAAAGACATTTTCTGGGGTATAAAAAGCAGCGCTAAAATGCTGGTCAAATTCTAATATACGGGAGCAAAGAGTTGGAGGTGACGTCCGGCAGCAACCAGAAGGACTAAACTTCGATGTAACAAAGTGGAAGAGGCTGAAAAGAGTTGAGACAAGAGGAGATTTCTAACACATACCCCACTATCATAAACTGCCACGGAGTCACACGCCATTCAAGTACACTCAGGTTTGAACACCAAAGTGCAAGTCACATTGCCAGGGCATTCATTAGAGAGGTGGGTGAGGGGGACGATAATACAAGGTGGAACTGGAGACAGCATCATCCAGATTGAGTGCATGCCTGTACACTGGCTCCCTCCCCAAGGTCTCCAGAAATGGCATTAGCAGAATAAAAAGGGCATAGAGTTTTGGGTTTAAAGAGAGCAGAAAGGGAGTCAGCCACTGGAAAATAGAAGGCTGACGGTCAAATGACCTAACAGACCAGAGGAAGCGGAAAAGTCAGGGCCGGCACAGAGGCAGGGCATTCAGAAGCGAACCCATTCAAGCTCCGAGACTCCAAAAAAGACCAGGAGTTCAGGGAACAGGTGCCTCGAAGGCCAGGCCGGGACGTGGGGTGAGAAAAGAACCCATTGAAGGTGCATACAAGGGGGGGGGGGGGTCCTGGATCCTCTTCTGCTGCCACTCCCTCCCCCAGCAAAAGGCAGGTGGTTGGCCAGGACGGGTTGGATCAGAAAAGCCCTGGTTCTGGCGTGCCAGAAAGAAAAAGCGTGCCACCTCCAAGCCAACGGGATTGTGGTGCGGGGTGCTGACAGTGGGGCAAGCAGGATGTGTGTGTGGGAAATCTATATCCTCAGCTCAATTTTGCTGTTGAGCCTAAGATTGTTCTTAAAAATAAAGCATATTTTAGGGGCACCTGGGTGGCTTAGTTGGTTGTGCTCTGGTGAGGATCTCAGGGTCCTGGGATTGAGCCCTGTAGGGGGCTCCTTCGCGGCAGGGAGCCTGCTTAAAGACTCTCTCTCCCTCTTCCTCTGCCCCTCCTCCAGCTCGCACTCTAAAAATAAAGAAATAAAATCTTTAAACAAAATAATAGAGTATACTTAAAGAAAAACAGCCCAAAGCGGGTGCCTGGCTGGCTCCTTCCTGTCCGACCTGTCATCTCTTTCCTACTCTCTCTCTTCTTCCTCTTGTCATTTTTTTCTGGCTTTCTTTCTTCCTTTCTTTCCGGCTTTTCTTCCCACGGCACCTTTGACACTTAGCCCACCCCCCGGACAGGAGAAGGTAGAACCTGATCGAGTAGTGTTCAGTGGCACGACACACGGAATGGTTTCTGCCCCCGAGGCAGATGGGCTTCCCGTGTCCCCCACCTGTGCTCCATCCTCCGAGCACTAGCACACAGTGGCTTCTGGGGGCTCCGTTAGCTCTCAGCGCTGTTGGGTCAGTCCATCGCCAAGAGCATCCTCAAGGTGTGTGGTGGCAGTGCCCGGGGGCACGGAGTTGAGGGGGCACCCCTGGCTCCGAGGTAGCCCTTCCCGGAAACAGCCCTGAAGCCTATCATCTTGGTCCACCAGCTTTATTTGCATATTGGGGTCACCTGGCCTGGCTCTTCTGTGGGCCGTACCTGAGTGCATGTGGGGGAGCCTTCCCTCCCCTGTGGACCCAGGAAGCTAACCTTGATATTGACTCGGTGGCTCAGCCTGGTTGGCAGGACAGGAAGCCTGTGATGTAGACTTGTGACCTTAGAGCCTAACATTTCTACAATGTCAGAAGACAGGCACCACAGATGTCACCCTTAGAAAGCCAATATAAAAAAAAAAAAAAAAAAAAAGTGCCAGTATCACATATCCGTATTACTTAACATCTAATTTTAAAATGATTCACCTAGCGAATAAAAAAGAAGAGTCAAGTGAGACTTAAGAGTATCCTGCAGAAAATAGATGTGTTCCTTCCGCACAGACTTCCAGCCTTGCTGTTAAGTTTCTTAGGTGTCTTTCCAGAATATTCCATGCACATGCACACACACACCCACAGTAACACAAATGTCAATGCACTTATTCGGCTCCTACCTTTTCTCACTTAACAATAGATTTTACAGATTGTTTCATTTCTGTATAAAGAGATCCACTTGGGTCAGCCCCAGTGGCCCAGAAGTTTAGCGCCGACTTTGGCCCAGGGTGTGACCCTGGAGACCTGGGATCGAGTCCCATGTCGGGCTCCCTGCGGGGAGCCTGCTTCTCCCTCTGCCTGTGTCTCTACCTCTCTCTCTCTCTATCTATCTCATGAATAAATGAATAAATTTTTTTTTTAAAGAGATCCATTTGAAACTTTCCAACAGCTCCATCCTGTAATTTGGCCTCATTATTATTATTTTTTTTAGATTCTTTTAGAATATTAGAAAACTTTATGAGGACAGAAGTTGGAAACCAGTTTGGGCACACTCGTGTAAACACCCAAATAAAAGAGTAACCCACACCTTTTTTGGTAAAGCACCCCCTTCGTGGCAGGACATGGGATTTCCCCCAAGGAACAGGTAGGGGGTTGAACGGTGCCCCACAAAAACCCCATGTCCTAACCCCTGGGACCTGTGAATGTGACCTCATTTGCAAAAAGGTCTTTGTAGGTATGATTATGGATTTTGAGATAATCATCCCGGATTTAGGGGGGACCCTAAATGACCAGTGTCCTCCCAGGAGAACAGCTGAGGGAGAAGCCACGTGAGCATGGAGTCAGCGACGGGAGGGACTCAGCCCCAAGGCCATGAAAGCTAGAGCCCCCGGAAGCTGGAAGGGGCCGGGGAGGACCCTCTCCTCGAGCCTTTGCAGGGAGCGTGGTGCCGCCGACACCTGGATTTCAAACTCTGGCCTCCGGAACCATGAGAGAATATGGTCATTTGTTGAGGCAGCCCTAGGAAACTGACTCAGGGCGCTAGCCTAGATGTCAGGAATCCCACTCATTCTGGGGCTGGGTTTGCTTCACGTCTAAAAAAGGAGAAGGTTGGGCCACAGAACCTAAAGTTTCTTT
Source organism: Canis lupus familiaris (assembly GCF_011100685.1). NCBI lineage: Eukaryota > Metazoa > Chordata > Mammalia > Carnivora > Canidae > Canis > Canis lupus. The sequence goes on along the minus strand of NC_049223.1, from coordinate 29,160,386 downwards.
GTAGTGTAGACAGTTTCTGACCGCATTAGGTTGTCTGCGTAAGAGCCCCCTCGATGGAGGCCAGGCTGGGACGAAGGCAGCTCAGGCTGTCTCTGTGCTTTCCCACAGCTCGGCTCCTCTCTCCATTCTTATCGAAGTGCCTTCTGGTCCCTGCGGTCACCTGCTGCCCCTCCATGCGTGCTGGCATGAACAACGTGACCCTTCTAACCAGAAGGGACAATCTTCCCTCCGAAAAGATCAGGACTCTTTAGGAACCAAAATGTGATTCAGAGCAGTTTAGGGAAAAGGAGAAATATGTGGATGCTATGAGGTATCACCCTGTTCCAGTTCACGAATGAATAAATCGCCACCCCAAATGCTGGGAGCGCCCCCGGCAGCCCCTTGAGGGACTGTGTCAGCTGGAGGGAGGGCCATGTGCCCGAGGCCATACCCCTCCCAGGCCCACATCCACGGACTGGTCCTCCAGGGGAGGAAAGACCTGCCCCCTGCCCCCAGGACTCAGGAGGCCCACTCTAGGTTTCCAGGGGGCTTCCCAAGGCAGTTCTGGTGGCTGCACGGCAGTGTGGCTTCTCCTTCACCCCATACTCTTCCCTGCTGCCCTTCCACAGCTGCTGACACCAAGAGATTCCCTGATGAGCCACCTGCCCGCCGAACCCCATCGCCACCCAGCCTGGGGCAGGGAACTTACTGGCTCGTGTAACCGAACTGTTAATGAAGCTGCAGTACAGAGGCCCAGGAACCTACTGGATCGGGGGTTCCAGCAGAGACTTGCTCCACGCTGGCCTCATTGTGGCCTCGTGCTGAGGAGGAACCAGACCTCATCATGTCTCTGCCCACCCAGGGCAGATGTAGGAAAAGGCTCTGACTGGCCCCATGTGGGTCAGGCCCCTGGCTGCAGACCAAGGAGGAACCAGCATTTGGAAAACACTATCAGTGCCCACTTAGACCGTTTGTGTAGAGCGGGTGAAAAGTATAGCGAGAGGGACACCCAGGTGGCTCAGGGATTGAGTGTCTGCCTTTGGCTCAGGGTGTGACCCCAGAGTCCCGGGATCGAGTCCTGCATTGGGCTCCCCGCAGGGAGCCTGCTTCTCCCTCTGCTTGTGTCTCTGCTTCTCTCTCTCTCTCTGTCTCTCACGAATAAATAAATAAAATCTTAAAAAAAAAAAAAAAAGAGGCAGGAGAGTGTTGCTGAACAGGTGGACCAATGAGTACTGTCCATGGGGTACCCTCACTTTCCGCCAGCTGACCCCTCCCCAGCGCGTCCAGGGGCCTGGCAGAGCGGTCCGAGGTGGCTAGGGCAGGCTGTGACTCTGGTGGGCTGATGGACCCCCTTGCTCCCTGCTGCTGCTGACCTTTTATTTCTTCATGTGGTTTAAAGGTATAAACCTTTAAGGTATATACCTTTGAGGTATAAATTGTATTCCTCACGCGGCCTAGACTGGGTTCGATGTGGGTCCGGAGTGGCAGCTGGTGAGCTAGCTGAACTCGGTAGTCCCCACTTGGATCACTTTGCAAGGACAGCAGGCCTTGAGGTTAATAAGGAAAGTGTAACAGTAAGAGAACAAAGCAAAAGCAAAAGCCCTGAGCCCTAACTTAATAGATAGACATGCCGGGCTGGGTCTCATGCCACCCACACACCCCACAAAGGCCAGGCGAGAAGTCCACCAGCTCTGTGAGGGAGCACCTCCCTCCAGGACTCTGCGTGCCCCCTGCCCCTCTCCCCTTCCCCTGCCTCTCTTCCCTGCGAGGACTGAGTGCCCCTGGATGACCCGGACCTGGCTCAGGGGGTCAGTGAGACACCCCCTCCAGCCAATGTGAAGTCTTCACCCAAAGGTGCCGCGAGTCCATTGGGCAGGTGCTCTGCAGGGAAGCCATGTGAAGCCAGATGACCAAGAGTCACCCTTAACCACGACTGCTGCCCTGCCGCGGCCAGGACGGGGCAGGGGCAGGGGTGCTGCAGAGGATGCAGGGACCATTAAATCACTTCCTGGGTTTCTGTGCCAAAGCCATCGGATCAAAGGAAAGGGGTCCACGGGCACCTGGGTGCCTCAGTTGGCTCAGTTGGTTACGTGTCTGCCTTTGGATCGAGTCATGATCCCAGGGTCTTGGGATCGAGCCCCATGTCAGGCTCCCTGCTCAGCAAGGAGCCTGCTTCTCCCTCTGCCTCTGCCCCTGCTTGTGCGCTCTTTCTCTCTCTCTCTCTCTCTCTCTCTCTCAAATAAATAAATAACTTAAAAGATTTTATGAATCTTCTCATGAGAGACACAGAGAGACAAGCAGAAGGAGAAGCAGGCTCCCTGCGGGGAGCCCGATGTGGGACTCGATCCCGGGACCCTGGGGTCTCGCCCTGAGCCGAAGGCAGATGTTCAACCACTGAGCTACCCAGGGTGCCCCATAAATAAAATCTTTTTTTTCCTTTTTAAGGAAAAGGGTCCAAATGGACCCTGCCCCATCCACTACCCCTTGCTGTTCCACAATTCCTTCTTTTACTGAGTGTGGACGTGATGGGTGGCAACCAGGCCAGGTGACAGCTCTCTTATCACGTCCTGATAGCCATCAGCCCTTCTAGCAAACAGACTCAACAGGCTTCAGCTGGGCGCGGACTCCCCACGTTGTCTGGAAGGCAGGGCGGACCCGCCTTCATCTGAGGGACAGCCCTCGGTGAACACCGAAATGGTGTAAGAATCACCAGGTTTGTGATCTGCGAGTGGGGAGGGCTGGGCTCGGCTGGGAGGTGCCTCACGCCTGAGGACATGTGCTCCTAAGCCTCCCTCACACCTGGGCCCCGGGCCTGGCCCACACTGGGCACTAAAGCCACCGTGTCCGTATCCGGGAGGCAGACGAGTGGATGAACAACCCTCGAAGGATGAAGGGGTCCCCCTGAGGGCAGGCCCTCCTCCGGGTGGTGCATGAGGGCGACTGCAGGAGAGTCCCAGGAAGGGGAAGTCAACTTAGGGATTGTGCAGCACACCCCAGAGGAGACTGACCCTTCCTCTCAGGAGGGTCGTGAGGACCAGGCCTACGGCAGGACAGACAACTGTTGAGTCGCCAGAGAACAAGATGTGAGAAGGAGGCAGATTCTATTTGTCCAGGATTCTCCAAAGAACAGAACCAACAAGTTATACAGAGAGAAGAGAAGATGTATTGTAGGAAGGGGCTCACCCGGTGACGGCGGCTGAGAAGCCCCGTGATGGGCTGTGTGCAGGCTGCAGGCCCAGCAGAGCCGACGGGTCACTCAGTTTGGGTCGGGGCAGGAGAAGATGGACTTCCCAGCTCACGCAGAGAGATCCGCCCTTCCTCTGCATTTCTTTATTAAAGATTTTATTTATTTATGAGAGATACACAGAGACACAGGCAGACGGCAGGGCGGTGGACACGGTGGTTGCAGCCCCTGCCCCCCGGAGTCCAGCCTCGCAGGAAAGGTGGACGTTGAACAAGCAACGGAAGAGGAGATGCACGTTACAAAGCACAGGACCGGGGGCCCGGGGCGTGTGGCGGGGACGCTGGGCGGGTGCAGGCCAGCAGCTCCCGGGCTGCCCTCCCCGAGGCCCAGGTCCTCTGCAGGAGCTGTGCCGCGGTGCCACGGTCTCATGAGCTGGGGGCTTCACAACCGTCCCCTGGCTAAGAGTTTCTCAACTCATTAAAGAAGCCTTTTCATTGATGGCTTTAATTATCTGTTACGATCCTAAGCTACTCAGGTCCAATGGCAAAGTATTTACAATATAGTTTAGTTGTTCTGTGTTTTAACTCAAAATAGCTAGATTTTATACTGTATAGATGAGGAACCGGAGAGGATGAAGCCTTGCCCAAAATTACCTTACCAGTAAACAGCGAAGCTGGGATTCATGCAAAGCTCTGTTTGACACTCAACTCTGTGCTCTTTGGCTTTCTGTGGCAAATTATAGAAACCCAAGTCAAACTATCTTAAGGAAGAGAATATTTTGGGTCAGGTAATTTAAAAGTCTAAATGTCGGCTTTCAGCATGGCTGATCCAGAGGCTAAAATAGTGTCACTGGTGTGTGTGTGTGTGTGTGTGTGTGTGTTGGGGAGAATCAGTCCTTCTCTCCAGACACTGGACAGGCTTCACAGCCACCACAGTTCATGACCAGGCCACTCCCCTCTCCCAGGGGATAGAGCTGCTTCTGTGGTGACCTGGAGAGGGCTTTGGTTTCCTAGCTTTGGTCCCACGCCCATATTAAACCCATCAGGTGGCCAGGGGTGAGGTCCTCCGGTTCCCCAGGCCTGGCCTGTGACTGCCCCTGGGTGGGCAGTGGCCCCACCTGAACCCCATGGAGTCAGTTCCCAGGAACGAGGGCTTCTGTTGCCTGAAGAAAGGGAAGGGGTGCTGATCGGGCACAGACCTCTGCCTGCCAAGGCTTTTAACCAGTAGGCTCTACATCAGGCTGCTTCCCGCCACAGCGGAAAGCCCAGAGCGCCAAGGCTCCGGTGCACACAGAAGACAAGAACATGAATGCAACGGGTGAGTCATGCTTTGTCACAGGTCATTTAGCACACACCAGTTATGCGACGCCGGGCCAGGCACCATTCGAAGCTCAAGGACTAGAGGTGTTTTGTTTTGTTTTTGAAGGCACAGGCCCTGCCCTTAAGGAGCCCTCCACCTAGGACTGGAGGCAGGCACGTAAGAAAGGAGTGGGTTAAGAGCAATAATAAGAGCATTTGAACTCAGGGTGCCGGGCTGGCTCAGTCAGTGGAGTGTGTGACTTGGAGCCAGTACAAGCCCCACGTTGGGTGTAGAGATCACTGAAAAATACATCTTTAGGGGGTAAAAAAGAAAGTGCGGGGGGATGCCTGCATGGCTTAGCAGTTAATCATCTGCCTCTGGCTTGGGGCGTGATCCTGGGGTCCTGGGATCGAGTCCCACGTCAGGCTCCCTGCATGGAGCCTGCTTCTCTCTCTGCCTAGGTCTCTGCCTCTCCCTCTGTCTCTTTCATGAATGAATAAATAAAACCTTTAAAAAACAAAAAGGCAGATGAACTCATCCGGGATATGTGAAGAATGCCTACAACTCAACAACAAAAAGATAAACAGTTAAAAAATGGGCGAAGAACTTGAATAGACGCTCCTCCAAAGACATACGGATGGCCAACAAGCGAGGGAAAAGACGTTCAACATCATTAGTCATGAGGGAACGCAAGGCAAAACCATGGGCTACTATGTCACCCCCACTGGATGGCTAACCTATTAAAAAAAAAAAAACAGAAAAGACAAGTGTCAGTGAGGACTGGGGAGATTGGAAGCCTTGTAGATCACCGGTAGGAATGCAAAATGGTAGGGTCTATGGAAAACAGCTCAAGGGGTCCTCAAAAAGTGACATGGGATGACCCTGTGAACCAGCAACCCCACTCCTGGGCAGGTGACCCACAACTGCAAGCAGGTTGCAGACAGACATTCGTCTGCCACTGTTGCTGGCGGCGTCATTCATAGTCGCCAGAAGGGAAAGGACCCAATGTCCGCCAGCGGATGAATGGACACACAAAGCGTGGTCTCCACACATAGTGAAACGTTCAGCCATAAAAGGAACAAGTACAGACACGGGCTCTGAAGCCCGGTGCCGAGCGAAGGCCACCCTACACACCAGGCGGGTGCGCCCCGCCTCCCCCGTGGAACGGCCGGAGTGGGCACATCCAGGGACGGAGAGCAGGTGGGAGTTTGCAGGGGCTGCGAGGGGCAAGGGGAAGCCACGGCTCGGGCTCCATCAGGTTTTATCCGGGGTGACGAGCAGGGGTTGGAGCTAGAGAGGGGTGGTGGCTGCACAATGATGGGAATGCGTGAAATGCCACTGCATCGTTCACGTTAAATGGTTGATGTTGCAAGGTCAATATAAAATAAAGAGGCCCATGGTGTGTGCGGGCCTTGGAGGGTGTGTGACCGGGCGCTCGGAGGTGGGGGGGCCAGTGCGGGGCGTCAGGACGCCTCTGGGGGTCGGGGACTTTCTTGGGGGCTGGTTCCCTGGTTTCCTCCAGGTGACGGTGGTCTGGCTAGGAGGCCGGTGCTGCTGGCCCTAGGCCGGCCTGCACGCAGGTGTCAGGGGCCAACCGTCCCATGTCGTCCGTGGAGGCCGGGACGAAGGGCGAGGACCGGAGGCCAGCATCCCGGAGGCCGGCCACACGGCTGCCCTTGGCTGCGGACGGAGCACTGACAAAGTACCTTGTCCTTCGGGGGTGACTGCGGGCCCACAGGCAGGAAGTCTCCTGCCATCTCAGAGCACCTCGCGCCGCGCCCCGCACGCTCGGGGAAGGGGGTGGCAGCAAGGGGCCTCCCGTTAGGGCGACCAAGTGCTCGGGCCCCGAGGCCTTGTCCCCAGCTTCCCGGGAAATCCCTGGTGAGTGACAGAGAACCAGACAGAAGCCGGTGGAATGTGCAGATCCTGGAATTCCTGGCGCGCGGTCCCTGGAAGGGGTGTCGTTCTGCAGCAGCTGGCTCGGTGGCCGTGGGGCAACGCCGGGTCCCCCACTGTTCCCAGAGTCCCCGCCTTCGTTTGTGGCGTTTCCTCCCTCAGCGTGGGGCCCCCACGGGGACGCCCCCACCCCCAGGCTGCCCCTGGCTTGTCTTCTCTAACGCCATCCCACCTGTTTCGCTTCCCATCCTTTCAAAGTCCTTCTGACACGAGTGCAAACTACTGTCTGGAGGTTGCGTTCCAGCCGGGCACCGGTGGGTGTTGGGGACACTCGGGTTCACCGGGCCCCTGTCACCAGCATGTGAAGTGGGCATTATTGAGTCCTCTGTGCACCTGAGGAGCAGATGCCAGGACAACCGGGACTCGGCCAGGTCACCAGGGGGTTAGCGGCGGGACAGGATTCAGACTCGAATTGGATCCCTCCTCGTCAACCAGTCCCTGGGGACATTACACCTCGCAAGGGACATCATGCCTCTACAGACTACAAGTGGTCCCTTAACTTCTACGTTGGAGAAGGGAATCAAGAGCAAGACTCACCTGAGATCACAAGTGAGCTGGAATGCTCTTCACACCTTGCTTCGGGAAGCCCCCAGGCCCCCCCAACACACGAGCTGCCCCTCTCGTGCTATTCCCTCCACTAGGCTCTGACGTGCTGAGCCCAGGGGCTCCATGTGGGTAATCACCTTGTCTAGTGCTCTTAGTGGGGGAGGGGTAAAAAGGAAGACACGGAGGGGAACAATAGAAGTTTCCAGGTGTACGACTCCATATAAAAAGACAAGCTGATTATGGATAAAGAAGAGGTGGTCGGGATCCCTGGGTGGCGCAGCGGTTTGGCGCCTGCCTTTGGCCCAGGGCGCGATCCTGGAGACCCGGGATCGAATCCCACATCAGGCTCCCGGTGCATGGAGCCTGCTTCTCCCTCTGCCTGTGTCTCTGCCTCTCTCTCTCTCTCTCTCTCTGTGACTATCATGAATAAATAAATAAAATCTTTAAAAAAAAATTAAAAAAAAAAAAAAAAAAGAAGAGGTGGTCTGTGTATACAACGGAATAGTCCTCAGCCCTCAGAAAGGATGAACACCCACCATTTACATCGATGTGGATGGAACTGGAGGGCATGATGCTGAGTGAAATGTCAGTCGGAGAAGGACAATCATATGGTTTCACTCATACTTGGGATATAAGAAATAGTGAAAGGGATTATAAGGGAAGGAGGGGAAACTGAGTGGGAAAAGTTAGAGAGGGAGACAAATCATGAGAGTGGTTTGGGTATCACCCAGTAACTGGGTGACGGGCACTGAGGAGGGCATGTGATGGGATGAGCACTGGGGTTTATACTATCTGTTGGCAAATGGAATTTAAATTAAAAAAAAAAAAAAGACAAGCCAATGAAAAGATGGGCCAGAGACTTGACTAATTCTTGAAGCAAGACCCACAAATGGCCAACAAGCAGGTGAGAAGATGCTCAGCATCAGGGAAATGCAAATCCAAAGCGGGAGATACCACCTCACACCCACGAGGACGGCCGGAACAGAAAGGACAGACAATATGACGTGCTGGCCATGATGTGAAGAGAGTGTGAAGTGGAGCAGCCACTTTGGGAAACACTCTGAGCGCCTCAAACCATTAAACTCAGACATTGGACGTACTCATACCTGGGGTTCTCCAGGCCCCAGAAACTCCACTCCTGTTCTGCACCCGAGAGAAATGGGAGCTGCGTGTCCACACAAAACCTTGTAAAGGAACATTCACAGCAGCCTTAACCGTGAGAGTCAAAGGGTGAAAGCAGCCTGACGTCCATCAACGGATGCCCGAGCCGACTGTGGTCTCTGCTGGTGTTACTGGGCCACAGGAAGGGATGGGATTAGCCACATGCTACAACACGGGGGAGCCGAGTGCACTGGGCCAGATGAGAGACCCCCACAGACCACACGTTCTGGGGTTCCCAGGTATTTGTAGATCCTCAGGAGCCCTTGCGGGGTGATGGGCGGGGGGGTTGGCATTTCCCTGTGATGCCCCAGGGTGACTGTGGTGCTGGCAGCCCGACTCCGTGAATAGTCTAGAAACCACTATATGGCATATGAATTACTCACAAGCTGCTTTTTCCCCCTGGAGTTTCCAGAGGGCACTGTGCCCCTTCCTGCAATTCATCTTGGTTTGTATGAAGCTTAATTACTTGAGTTTCAGTTTTTAAATAGCATATAGATTTTTAAACCCCTCATAAGCACTTTAGCAAATACTAATATAGCATTTATTTTATTTTTTTTAACTAAAATAGCATTTAATATCTGTTTTCAAGGTTTCTAAATATGTAAAGCATTAATTTTTTTGAATTTTATTTATTTATTCATGAGAGACACACACAGAGAGAGAGGCAGAGATACAGGCAGAGGGAGAAGCAGGCTCCATGCACCGGGAGCCCGACGAGACGGGTCTCCAGGATCGCGCCCTGGGCCAAAGGCAGGCGCTAAACCGCTGCGCCACCCAGGGATCCCAGCCTTTGGGTTTTTAGGAAGATATTTACAGTTTGTTCAAAGAGGTCTATTTACACTCCGCCCTAGATTGACCGAGCGACCGGAGAGTCTTAGGAATGACATCTTGGCCTGGCGCTTGCTGGTCTTGTCGTTCCCTTTGGAGACCATCCTGAGGACCCAGGAGGACCTCGCCCTGGGTAGGAGGGATTCAGTGATTAAAACCAGGGTGCAGAGGTGCTCGGCTGGCTCAGTCGGTAGAGCATCCTTGATCCTTGATCCTTGAGATCCTTGATCTCAAGGTTGAGTTCAAATCCTGCAAAGGGCATGGAGCCAACTTAAAAAAAAATCAGTTTCATCAATTAAAACAAAAAAAAGTGTGTGCAGATGGGCATAGGCAGGGAAAACCACACGAAAAGGTAAAAGCAGTGTATTTGTATAATGAGAGGATGATTACATCGGATCCCCTAAAATGGCCTTTCAGTATGATTATGATGTTTTAAATAAAATGTGGGTTAAAATATTCACTTGCTATTATACCCACTCAGGGGAATCCTATGTAGCAGCGAAAAAGTATAAGCATGTCTAAAAAGCACTAGGAAGGAAGGAAGGATGTCCAATCGTCATGGAAAAAAAAAAAGAAAGTGAATTCCAAAAATAAAGTAGTAATAAATAAGACAAAATATTAAAGGACGAGGGTGTATTTTGTAGTACCCTCCCCTGGTATGTATTTGGTTGCACACATATAAAAATCTAGAAAGCTAAGCCATTAACTCTGGTTGTTTCTGGGAAGAAGGCTAATAGGGAACTTTCACCTTCTGTGGTCATGTTTTTATATTATTTGTATTATTTAAACGTACGTATTTCTATTTTAATAAACATCTGAAGCATATTTTTAGACATTTCTTCCTTTTTGTGTTTTCCTGCACTTAATCATATACTGTTTGGGGTTAGCAGTTTTAAAAAAATGTAAATCATTCTTTTTGCTACCCCGTTATTGTTTTTTCTTTTGTAATTTCATTTTTTTTAAAAGTCTAATTTTTGAACTTGGGTTCAAGCTGAGGCTTGCACACACCCGATTTCAAACCAGCACCGTATTTAGCTTCTCAAACGCTCTTGCTCATGATGCAGAGAGCAGCTCTTCTCTCGAGCGGCTCCTCCTTCCTCCCTCAGTGACAAGGGTGAACTCACCCGGCTATTTTCGACTGCAGTAATGATTTCCTTCCTGAAAGCTGCCTTCTCCATCTTCTGTTTTTCCTGTTTATTGGAGGGGAGGTGATGTATGTTGGCTAGCTGGACCTGGCCATCAGGAAGAACGGTGAGCAGCTTCAGAGAGAAGCTGGACTTAGTTGCTGACCTCTGTTAAGAGCTATCATGTGGAAAAAAAAAAAAAAAAGAGCTATCATGTGAGCAGCTCTCAACTTTTTTTTTTTTTTTTTTTTTTTTTTACAGTCAGCTATGGGCTACCTGGGTGGCTCAGTGGTTGAGCATCTGCCTTCAGCTCAGGTTGTGATCCTGGGGTCCTGGGATCAAGTTCTACATTGGATTCCCCACAGGGAGCCTGCTTCTCCCTCTGCCTGTGTCTCTGCCTCTCTCTCTCTCTCTGTGTGTCTCACATGAATAAATAAATAAAATCTTTTAAAAAAATTAAAAAAAGAAAAAGTCAGCTATAGTGAGTCTTTGGTCTAGTCTTTGGTTCTAGGAACCCCTCAGTTTTGAGGCCTGGGAGATGAGACCACAGAGATGGGCACCACGTACTTTGGGGTGCCCGCCCCTCCCTCCCACAAGGCGGAACAAACAGGATGCGATGGTGATGTCTGTCTCAGGCAACACCCTGACAAATATTTGCTCTAAATCATAAACCTCATCTTACTTTGGTCAAAGGTACTTTTTGAGCCTTTATAGAGAAGTAGGCATTTCATTTATAACACAGCGCTGAACATACTCCTTGCCTGTCGGCCGGGGGGACAATCTGTAATCTGTACTGTCATTAGCCCCGTGGAAGTGTCCAGACTAGAGAAGGGAATCCTGTTACTCACTGAACATAACTCGTGAAGAAGGACAGGTTTGAGATGTTTTGTGGGTCAACCATGTTGAAGGACATGACCTGCCTGTGAAGCACACCACCTCGTCTTGGGGTTGAGAGGACAGGGGAAGTTACTGTTTGTCCCTAAGGTATGGGAAAATGTTTTCTTTCAGCCCCTGTCCCATCCTGGGACACTGGCAGCTGCGCGAGGTCCCAGCCACAAACCAGCCAAAGCTGTGGCAACAGGGCTGGGATGTCCTGGGAAGTCCTGTCGAGCAGGTGCTTCTCTCTTCCTGGGCTTGTGTTGCCTTGCGTTCAGGAAAGCTCTCGTCTAGATAAATTAACCCAAGCAGTACAGGTGATTGCATTTCACCATCTCGGTCTCTGTGCTGGGTCCCTGCAAGAACCAAAAGGCAAAGCAGGGGGAGAATGTGGTCACCAGCAGCCCACTTTTGCAGGAGACTAACATGGGAACAGTGTGTTTAGCCGTTATCCCTGGGGTGCCGTAGATGCTGGGGGTGGCGGGGGGGCGTGGAGGGGGACTCCGGCATGCCAGGCGGTCAGGGGGACGCTGAAGCCAGGGAGAAAAAGAACGTTTCCCAGGCTCTTCCACCAGCTTATCTGCAGGCAACATGAATGTCCTGGGGCAGGAGCCTGGATTCCAGGCCGCCCCCAGATCTGATACCTGAGAGGGAAGGCAGCAGACCCTCCCGACTATCTGGAAAGAGCAGCAAATGCAGCCTGTCCCCTTCACGTGGAAACGCCCCGGGGGGACACTGTGGACACTCGTTACTTGGAGGGCACGGAGCTGGCTGTATTTAGAGACACGTGGTTGTGTGAGCTCAGCCGAGTCACTAAACTTGATTGAACCTCAACTCGATTGGATGGTTTCTTAGATTTAAAGATTTAAGATATGGGGGCATCTGGGTGGCTCAGTTGGTGAAGCACCTGCCTTCGGCTCAGGGCGTGATCTCAGGGTCCTGAGTCGGGCTTCCTGCTCAGCGGGGAGTCTGCTTCTCCCTCTCCCTCTCTCCCTGCTTGTGCGCGCGCTCTCTCTGTCTCTGTCCAATAAATAAATGAAATCTTTAAAAAAAAATAAGAATTTAAGATATGAAAATCTTTGATACTACTGGGTTATTACTGGGAAACCACCACCACCCAGCAGGCCACGAAGGCACTTTGAACAGGCTACAAATGAAGCAACGATGCTATAGCACCGGCCCGTCGCTCGCTCTGCATGCCAGGCGGCGTGCTGGGTCGGTCCTGTAGGCTCTCTCCAAGTGAGCCCACCGAGGACTGTGGCGCCCAGTCTCGCGGACGGAGGAAGGCAGGGCTGGGATGTAAGCGGCGTCCTGGGGTGCCCAAGCCTGCGTCCCTTCCACTGGCTCCTGGCCGGGCGGTGGTGAGCGCAGGGCACGCAGGAAGGGGACTTCTCCTGGGCCTCTGTGCATCTGGGTGGAGCCACCTGTCTGGTTTTGCTGCTGCCAAGAGGTCATTCGCAAGCCTGCCCGTGGGAGAGCCGTGTGACCTGTGGGGTTGCCCCTTCCCGGCTTTGAGACCACAAGCCAAGGACTCCAGGAGGTGGCTCCACTGCTTAGGGGAGGGGTGGGGGGTGGGGGTGGGGACAGGTGCCAAGAACATCCGAGTCAGAACCTTCCATAACCAAGAAACACACCTTTCTTCTGTTAAGCTTCTGAGATTTTGAGGTTGATTATTTCGGCAATGGTCGAGAGGCTGGGCTCCAAATTCAGCTCACTTCATGTTTTTTTTTCCGAGTTCAGCTAACAAATCGAGTTCAACAGAACAAATTAAAGGGCACATTGTTTTCCCCCTTTAGAGAAAGAGGCCAAGTTGACACATGAATTAGCATTTCATTGAGGGTTGCCAGACCCTGCGCGTGAAAACACAGATGCCCAGTTAAATTTGAATTTCACACAAACAACAAATACCATTTTTAGGATGAGTGTGGTCTGTGCCATCCTTGGGACATACATATACTGAATGATAACTCATTTATCTGAAATTCAAATTTACCTGCATCTCATCTGGCAACCCGGATCTCATTCTATCACATCCTTGCTGTGGATCCTGCTCAGACAGCTTTCCCCATCATCTCCACAAACCTTACTCCCCCACCTTCCAGTCCTGGGATCGAGTCTTCCTGCGAGAAGCCTGCTTCTCCCTCTGCCTTTGTCTCTGCCTCTCTCTCTCTCTCTCTCTCTGTGTCTTTCATGAATAAATAAATAAAGCCTTTTTTTTTTAAAGATTTTATTTATTTTGAGAGAGAGTGCACCCATGTGAATGGGGCAGAAGGGGCAGAGGGAGAGAAAGAGAGGGTCTCCAGTTGACTCCAGTGCGGGGCTCCATCCCACGAACCTGAGGTCATGACCGGAGCCAAAATCAAGAGTTGGCCACTTGGCCGCTTAGCCGAATGCACCTCCCAGACGCCCCCAGGCTTGCTCTCTTTTTGGATTTTTGAGGTTTTTTTTTTTTTTTTTTTTTAGATTTTATTATTTATTCATAAGAGATCCAGAGAGAGGCAGAGACACAGGCAGAGAGAGAAGCAGGCTCCCTATGGGGAGCCCGATGTGGGTGGGACTTGATCCCAGGACCCTGGGAGCACGCCCGGAGCCAAAGGCAGATAGATGCTCAACCGCTGAGCCACCCAGGTGCCCCCGGATTTTAGAGTCTTGAGCATGGAGACAGATTCTTTGTCTAGCACTCGCCCATACCATTTGCTCACTGAACATGTATTTGCGGAGGGCCCGTGCCACAGCACACACGAGATAGGTGGGGGCGTTGGCGTCGTGGCTTCCACCGTCTTGCAGGAAAGACAGGCATTACTCAGTCCCAGTTAGGAGAAGGAATATTGCCAAGTGCAGAGACCCTAACGGTCCCCCAACGTCAGTTTTCCTCTAGCACTCATGTGGTTGAGCTGCGGCCCGTGGGGCATGGATGGAAATGTCACACAAGCCACCTTAAGAAAGGGCACATGACCTCCCTTCGTCCTTGTCTCCTTCACAGGTTGGTGGGCTGGCCTGGACCCCACACAAGGGCCACCTGCTCAGGATGGCACAACTACAAGAAGGGTGGACCTGGGTCACCGACGCTGTGGGTCTGGACTGACCTGACTCAGCCGACGTTGGTTTTGCCCAGGCTCTACCTAAGGAGAGAAATTAGCTTGTGTTTATGTTGCCGTAACTTGGGGCTTAGGTTCGCTCTGCTTGGAGAGTTTCTATCCTAACTGGGGTAGGCAACCCATGGGGTGTGAATAGAGGACAATGGAAGGTCTGAGAAGGAGCCATGACACGTGAAAATGTTTTGGCTGACCTTTTCCAGAGCGTGTGCGTGCATGACAGGTCAGGGATGTGGGGGTTGTGAGAATGTAGTATCCACACCAACAGTGCTGATGTCCCTCTTTCTTTGCATTTGGAGCATTTTTCTCTACTTATAGAGCAGTTCCTATCAGCTGGGGAGGGAAGACTGTGAGACCCGGGGCTCCGAACCCAGGGGGGAGCGCAAACCTCCAGCTGGAATTTGCACCACAGCCTTCCATGTCCATCTGAATCTTTGGTGATTGTGGATTTTCAGAAAACAGGGAAAATATGGGCCGCAGAGACGAAAGCTCTAGAACTCTGGGGGTTGCTTCCAGGCTCCTGGTGCTGCCTCTCATCCCAGCTGTGCCACCCCGCCCCCCACCCCCCCACCCCCGCCCCGGCCAATCACCCAGCGAGCCGAGCCTCCCTGTGTCTGCATCTTGAGAAATGTTGTTTTTCAGACATCACTTCAGCAATGTTGCCGCTTGTTTTGTTTTTTCTTTCACTTATAAACATATTCCCCACATCTTGTTCTTACTATCTGAATTTTGTGATGCTACTTAATATAAAAAGGACTCTTACAAATCAACAAGAGGAACAGAACAACAGACAAAAGACAAAGCAAGAGGTTGACTTTATAGATGGTCCCTATCAACTGCCTGTATCACGGGCGGGGTGGTGGGCTCTTATGACGATGCTGCGCTCGGCCGCCTGGCCATGGGACCTGCCTCGGCGAGTGCGACGGGGGTGTCTGCACCAACAGAGCAGACATGACAAAAGCACTGAGTCCTCTTTCCTCTCTTGGATCTCTGCCACGGTCATGAAAATGAGCCCAGGCTTGCCTGAGGAAGAGCCACACAGTAGAGCAGAGCCAACTCCACCCCACACCAGCCAGCTGGAGTGACCCGGACGCTGACCCCAGACACACGAGTGAACCCAGCTAGCAGCTGAGTTCAGCCAGCATCAGCAAAACCACTCGGGTGAACTGCAGAATTTTTTTTTCTACACTTGAGAGAGAGAAAGAGAGTGTGCATGCGAGCAGGGGGTGAGGTGGGGAGGGGCAGAGGGAGAGGCAGAGAGAGAATTCTAAGCAGACTCCCCACTGAGCTTGGAGCCAGGCAGGGGCTGCATCTCATGACCCTGGGATCACAACCTGAGCACAAACCAAGGGTCAGATGCTTATGTGACTGAGCCACTCAGGGTCCCCACCTGTGGATTCTGAGAAATAATTCATAGTTGTTGTAAGCTTTGTCATTGACTGTTTTCCAAGAAGGCCTCTGACAGTTTCCCCGTCCCGACCACAGCCAACACGGCACACCTCTGGAGCTGGAAGGTGAGGGGCAGCAAGCCAGCGAGCAGAGACTAGCCTGTCGAGAAAGGCAGCACTTCCTTTCCAGGCCCAGGTCTGCAGCACGGCTCTGGACGTGGTTCCTCAAGAATCTACCAGAACTTGTCTCTGAGCTATTGCAACAGTGCTGCGCGCCAGCCCACACCCTGCAATAAATCTCTACTTACTTATGCTGGAACGCGCGCTATGCTCTGCACGCGGGCTATGGCCAGTGACACACATTTACAACGTCGCCTTTGATCCACGTCTAGGAATTTGTCCTCCAGTTGCATTCAGAAGGACAGAGAGATACGTGTTGACCGTTCTGCTGTTTACGACAAGGATTCTCAAGACCTTAGGAACCTCCCGAATGTCTGTCGACAGATTATGGACCATGTGAATGAGGCAGTGGGAAGACGTTCTCGAGACGCCGGGCTGCAAGGACTAATGAGAATCGCCGTCTGGAGTGCGCTGGTATGTTATGAAGCTTGCACAAGAGTAAGTATGACAGGATCCTATTAGGTAACCAGAAGCCCTCTGTGTCTGCCTCTGGTTGGAAAGCCCCCAACAGCAGTTACTTCAGGTCAGTGAACAGGCTGGGGACAGGATTTTTATTTGCATCGTTTGAATTCTTTTTCACCAAAGGAAGATGATTACTAATTATCATAAAAACCCGTTGAAAATCAAATAAGATGCACGAGTGTTACGTCATATAAGCTTCTTTCAAATCCACAAACAGTTCCTTGAAGATGTGACACGGGCCAGGCACTGGGCGCAGTGCTTCTGGGGTTTTTGAGCAAGAAATACCCCAGGGCTGCATGTTGGCAGCTCAACCAGGGCACACACAGCTCCTACACACGGCAGGCTACGTGGTCGGTGCTGGAAAGTGCAAAGCGAAGACAGGGAAGAGATGCAGGAAATCTGAAAGAGGTGTGAAGGCTCTGAGGCCCTGAAGGACGGGTCACTCCAGGAGCTCACGCGGACTCTCCGGCCTTTGAGGACTACTGACATTTCCTGTTCTTCGTGTGCCTGGCGAGTGCTAAGTGGGTTACATGTGGAAACTCCATTGTAGGCAGGTTATTGCCTCATTGTGCAGATGAAGGAATGAGCTTGGAGGTGTGCGCCAGGCCCTTAACCACTGTGTGCAGAGCCGGGCGTGGGGGGGCCTTCTCTCTGAGGCCAGGCAGGTGTGGGGTATTGACTTAGGTTTGGGGTGTACACATACACTAGATGTTGTACTGAATAATCCTTAGCTCCACTCACCCCACCTTGAGGAAACCTACCTTTGCGCTTGCTCCACACCTGAGCCCGAGCAGCTGACCGTGGGCTGGAAAGGCAGGACGATGAGCCTCAGCCAATGCCCTGCTGCATTGCTCCGTGGTGAGAGCTCTCACACCGCAGGTCCGACCTGAGGGTCACATCAGCCCTTCAGAGACGGGGCAGGATGAGGAGATGAGCGCGCACCAGAGGCTCAGACCGTGAGCCTCCCCCACGGCTCTTCTCAGGGATGTCAGAGGAACGAAGAATCTGGAAGGGCTCTGTGATGGGCCTCCATCACGCACAGTCCTTCCCGCGACAGCTGGGCCCTCACTTGGGCCGCATCTCCCCCTACATCACATCACCCCCTACGTGGGGCCTGGCGTCCTCCACACCCCTGCTGACTCAGGAAAGCAGTTTTAAAAAGTCAGTAAAGACCCCAAATGTAGGTTAACGTTAACATATGTGTTCCACCAACCCCATGCCTGCCTGACATTAAATGAGATGCATGCGGGTTGTGCCGGAAACCTGTCTTCCTTCTCGTGTGCATCTCTGCATCCTGGAGTCTCCCTGGCCGCCCTCCCGGGGGGCTTTGGGCCCTACTTCCCCTCCCTCCTGACCTGCCGCAGAGGCCGGCTCTACCAATGAGCCTTCATCTCTCTGGGCTTCAACTTTCTCCCCCAACTCGGCCCTATCTGAGGCTGAAACTCGAGGGTCTCACCCTCTCTGAGAAAATCTATCCTGTCCACCGGTCTTCCTACCTTTCCTTTCTTTTCAGCACTCAGCACCTCCAAGCATGCAGGCCCACTCAGGCCCAGCAGTCCCCATCCCTGCCATCCTGTGGCCCTCGTCCCCACTGTCTCCCAGCCCTGCTGTCCTAAGACCCCACGGCCCCTGTATGCCCGTCCCCACTGTCCCTCGGGTCCTATGACCCCATGGCTCCTCCATGCCCGTTCCCGCCATCCCTCGGCCCCTATGACCCCTCGGCCCCTCCATGCCCTGTCCCTGCTGTCCTTCGGCCCCTATGACCCCATGGCCCCTAGATCTCCGTCCCCACTGTCCCCCGGCCCCTATGACCCCACAGCCCCTCCATCCCCCGTTCCTGCCCTCCCTCAGGCCCTATGATCCCCAGGCCCGTATGACCCCGCGGCCCCTCCATCTCTCGTCCCCGCCGTCCCTCGGCCCCGATGACCCCACAGCTCCTCCATCCCCTGTTCCCGCTGTCCCTTGGGCCCTATGACCCCGCGGCCCCTCCATGCCCCGTCCCTGCAGTCCCTCGGCCCCTCCATCCCCTGTCCACACTGTCTCCCAGCCCCATGCAGCCCTGACCTGGGATCAGACCCGAGTCTCTTTCAGTTCCTACACCCCTGCCTCTGCCTACAGTCCAGTCCAATGACGTCCTCCTAGGTCTTCTCTTAACAAAACAAAACAAAACAAAACAAAACAAAAATAACACCATCAGGGAATAAAGATGGGCAGCAACATCGAGAGGCATTAGACAGTGATTAAACTAAAAGTGCACAAAGGTTTGCAGAGCGTTAGGATATGCTTTCGACATAACGTCCGGGGACAGCGTGCCCGGGGTCACCTCCAACACGTACACTTAAAGGCCAGGAGGAAACAAGAGTGGTTATTTCTGGGTTGTGGGAAATAGGTGATTTCTCTTCTGCCTTCAGCATTTTGTACATTTTAGAGCCTTGAAAGCTGGTGTGGCCCCGCCGCCAGCCTTCGGGTCTGCCCCCTGCTGGCGGTGTCCTGTAGTGTGTGTGGGTCACAACCCGCACCTGCCCCTCCTCCTCACCTGAGCTCCCTTCCGGGAGTTCTCTTTGACCCGACTTGTGTAATTTCCTTTCTGTTTTAAGATCTCCTTTTTGTATCCTCGCGGGGCCCTTCCCCCTTGGATGCCTTTGTTTCTTTATTTCCTTTTTCCCCGTCTTCCTACCTTGATAGAAGTGTGAACCCTCTTACACTGTTGGTGGGAATGTGAACTGGTGCAGCCACTCTGGAAAACTGTGTGGAGGTTCCTCAAAGAGTTAAAAATAGACCTGCCCTACGACCCAGCAATTGCACTGCTGGGGATTTACCCCAAAGATACAGATGCAGTGAAACGCCGGGACACCTGCACCCCGATGTTTCTAGCGGCAATGTCCACAATAGCCAAACTGTGGAAGGAGCCTCGGTGTCCAACGAAAGATGATGGATAAAGAAGATGTGGTTTATGTATACAATGGAATATTCCTCAGCCATTAGAAATGACAAATACCCACCATTTGCTTCAACGTGGATGGAACTGGAGGGTATTATGCTGAGTGAAGTAAGTCAGTCGGAGAAGGACAAACATTATATGGTCTCATTCATTTGGGGAATATAAATAATAGTGAAAGGGAATATAAGGGAAGGGAGAAGAAATGTGTGGGAAATATCAGAAAGGGAGACAGAACGTAAAGACTGCTAACTCTGGGAAACGAACTAGGGGTGGTGGAAGGGGAGGAGGGCGGGGGGTGGGAGTGAATGGGTGACGGGCACTGGGGGTTATTCTGTATGTTAGTAAATTGAACACCAATAAAAAATAAATTAAAAAAGAAAGATCTCCTTTTTGTCTTGTGAATATTTTTTGCTTTAAAAAAAATTTTTTTTAGGGGCACCTGGGGTGGCTCAGTTGGTTAAGAGTCTGACTTTGGCTTAGGTCATGATCCCGGGGTCCTGGGATGGAGCCCAGAATCGGGCTCCCTGCTCAGCGGGGAGTCTGCTTCTGGTTTTCTCTCTGCCTCTCCCCACCAGCTCACGGTCTTTTTCTCAACTAAATAAAACCTTTTTTTTTTTTTTTTTGGATCCCTGGGTGGCTCAGCAGTTTAGTGCCTGCCTTCAACCCAGGGCATGATCCTGGAGACCCGGGATCGAGTCCTGCGTTGGGCTCCCTGCATGGAGCCTGCTTCTCCCTCTGCCTGTGTCTCTGCCTCTCTCTCTCTCTGTGTGTCTCTCTCATGAGTAAATAAATAAAATCTTAAAAAATAACTTTTTAAAAAATTCAATTAATTAACATAAAATGTATTATTGATTTCAGAGGTAGAGATCAGTGACTCATCAGTCTGACATCACACCCAGTGCTCATCACATCGCGTGCCCTTCTTAATGCCCCGTTACCCAGTGACCCCATACCCCCATCTCCTGAATATTTTCTTGCATATTTTTTCTAGTAATATACATTAGGCCATAGCTATTTTCAAACGATGAATTCTTCCCTATTTCTATCTCCTTCCAGAGGCTTCTGCCCTGATTAGTCTTAGGAGTAGACCTTCACTGTGGGTCAGGGATGTCTGCAGGACCAGCTAACAGCCCTCGTGGAGGTGGGAGGGGAAACACGTGAGTCGTCAGCGTCCTGGTCACTGGGGAGAGAGCTCTGGGACAGCTGTGGGGGGACGGGGTGGCGGAGGGCACAGTTAGGAGGCCCACACCACCGTGGTCTGGATGATGTCCAGAGGGCTTGAACCCGGGAGTCATGGTGAACTGCAGACCTCACCGTGGTGGCCAACTGGGTTCAAGTGTAAGCAGCTCACGGAGAAAGCCAGGTTTAGGACACAGTGAGTGTGGGACGGGCTGGAAGGCCCAGGCAGCAGGGGACCAGGCTTACAGGGGCGAGATGGCTGGGGAGCACACGTGGAGCGAGGAGACACAAGCAGGGGCACACCAGCTTTTGAGGACAGGCCTTCAAGCAGGTGCTCACGGTGGACACAGAGACAGAAATGTCCGGGAAACCCGGGTGGGCGCTATCCGCCGGGTGGAGGAGGATTCCAGGAGGCAGAAGGGATTCAGACCAAGTCATACCAAGGTGAAAGGATCAGTAACGTGAAGGCTGCACACAAGCTGCTTGCTTGGTCAGCAAGGCCCTTGTTACCCTGCAGAGCAGCAGCGAGGGGCCTGCATGTGTGAGCTGGGGGTACTGGCTACAGACGTCTGGAACAGAAACGGTGCCCAGAGTGGAGTCAGAACAGGGGGGACAAAGAGAGACCACGTGGGCAAGGCACCCAGCACCACAGCTGGGACACGGTACCTGTTCAAGAAGCACGAGCCACCATGCTCATCTGTCACGTAATAATTTAAACCCCGCTTCGTGCCAGGCACCGTCTGGGCTGCGGAGACAGCGAGTGAACTAGGGAGACAAAGTCCCGGCCCTGAGCTCCCGCTCCAGTGGAGGGGACACGCCGTAAAAGAAGCACATGACAACACGTGTGGTGCATCGGTGGAGGTTTATGTACTAACAAGGAGAGAGCAAGGACAGGAGGCCCAAAATCTTAGAGGAGGGGATGAAGTTTTAGATCAGGTGGCCTGGCGAGGACTTCCTGGAAGGCAAGTCAAGCACCCACAATTAGGAAGTGAGGGCATGAGTCACTGCTAGCAGTGACCCCATGGGCAGACTTCCTGGACCGTCCCGCCACCTGTGCCATAGTTAACACCAGTGGCATCCACACCGTCATCCCTGGTCCTCGGGAAGCTTCAGCAGCCACGGTCTACACCACTGGCACAAAGGCAGGACCACGTGGGAAGTAAAAGTGCAGCCTCATACCCCACAGTCTGCTGCTGGCTTATGCAGCAAATGTGAGGGTGCAGATGCACAGGGACCCCCTGTGGAGCTCCTGTAAATCAGGAGCCACGTCATGGGTGTACAGAGGGGAGGCGGCCAGTGCCACACCTGCCCTTCCGTCCCCCCGCAGGTAACAGGACCATCCTCAGACCCAAGGGGCAGTGACACAGGGGCATCTCTTCAAAAGCAGCAGGAACCAAAGCTCCAACAGGTACCCATTACAAGAGGTACCACTTCGAGATCCCAGGATGACAGCACCAGCGGGTGCTGGTGGTTTGGACTAGGAAGCAGCCCATGCCACCTGGGATGACAAAGAACCGGGAAGTCCTACTCCTTCCCTGGCCCAGCAGGACGCTCAGACCCAGCAGGGCTGCAGTAAGTCCTGACTGGTTCACGACCAGCAGGAGGATCCAGTCTGGCTGTGCCGGACGCGTGTGATTTCCTAGGACTGACCTGGACTAATTACTCTTTGCAACTCAGAGAAAATGATCTTCATCCCTTCCCCCCAAAAGGAAAAAGGAAAAGAAGCTGAATGCCTGAGGACGCAGCCTCCCTTCAATCTGTCTAAAGTGCTACAGAATTTTTGGAGTTACGACGTCAAGTATCCTCAACGCCCACGGGCTCTGGTGGGCAGGTGGCTTGGGACAGGAAACAGGATGTGTGGGTTTTAAGAATAAAGTCCCTTTTTTGACCGAGGTGATAGAAAAGTCTAGAAAAGATCTCAGCTGCATTTTTTAGATGTGTTTATTATCTGAAGGAAGCCAACACAGAACCATTAAGTAAAAATAACCTTGAGATTAAAATGTTCTGGCTTAACTAGTAGCGCTTAGAATGCACAAATATTTCCATTATTTCCGTGCAAACGCTTGTGCAGGCCTCTCCTTCCTGGCTACAAAACCCAAGGTGAAACCACTGCAACGGCCAAGAAGCAGCCCAAGAAGGAAGGAAGCAGCAGGTCAGTTGTGTTTGCAGCTCAAACTAACAGCAATCTCTTGTATGGTTCAGTATTGCCACTGCCTTTCCCCATAACGTTCCTCATAAAACACGTTCTCTGTTATGTTTATGCGCATCACATGCTTCTCTCAGGGCTCTGACACTGACTTCATGAACATCCCTCAATTTCAGGTAAAGGGCAGGAGAGGCAGACTCTGGATCATGGAAAGACCCCAAGTGCTTCCCATCTGCCCGCATGCGGGTCACAGAGCCTGGAGCCCTCAGGGCCTGGGGTCTTGGCAGAGAGGGGCCGCAGGCTGGGGACCCCAGCGACGGAAGGAGCAGGAGCGGGTCACCGTGCATGTGGTTGTGCGTCCTCAGGATGTGGCATGGTGGTCGAAGCACCGAAGGATGTCCGCGCTGTGGGTGAGCTGCCTGGCCAGGGCGCCCGAGTCGTCGGGAGAGTCGCGCAGCCCGGACCGCAGGAGGAGCTCCACGCAGGCAGCGTGCTGGCCCGCACAGGCCAGGTGCAGGGCTGTGTGGGGACAGAAGCCACATGGACTTGGAGCAGGACCCTGCAGTGATGCCTGCCTGGCCAGTGGCTGCTCCCAATAACAAGACTCCTTCCATTACGTGGATTTTATACTTCCCTGATTTGGCCCTGTGCTCTTGCCTCTACGGGATCAGAGCATTTCCCCTTTTAACCTGACTGGGTTCGAGATGGTTTTAAAAATAGCAACCAATTAGAGAATTTAAGAGATTTCTATCAAAAGCAATGAAGCAAGTACACAGAAACCAATTTCTTCAAAGTTTGACCAGATGAAAAGAAGAAAACTAGCACTTTGAAAACTAGCACTCAAGGTTCCTGGTGCCGCTAGCCCTAGGATCTTGCGTTCTGGGGACAAAGTCCTGTGTCCTGGACTTGGTGACCATCCTTTGCGGCCACAGCAGGAGTTTCTAAGCATCACGGGGAAGCTTGCAAGGCGGCCGTGGGTGCACAGAAGGTTCATAGGAGGGCTTATTCAACTCAAGTCTGAAGAATTAGCTCTGAAGATATCTTCCTGGGCCTCAAGTTTAAAAAAATTATAGAGGGCTGCCTGGGTGGCTCTGTCAGTTAAGCATCTAAATGTTAGTTTCAGCTCAGGTCATGATCCCGGCGTCCTGGGTTCGAGCCCTGTATGGGGCTACCTGCTCAGTGGGGAGTCTGCTTCTCCCTCTGCCCCACCCACCTCTTGGAAATAAATCTTTAAAAAAAACTTACAGTAATTACAGTTTTCTTTTCTTTTCTTTTTTTTTTTTTTAAAGATTATTTATGCATGAGAGACACAGGCAGAGGGAGAAGCAGGCTCCATGCAGGGAGCATGATGTGGGACTCGATCCCGGGACCCTGGGATCACGACCCGAGCTGAAGGCAGATGCTCAACCACTGAGCCCCGCGGGCGTCCCAGTGATTATAGTTTTCAAATACACTCCAAAGAGAGACGACCTATGAAGAATCTGAACGTGGAGCAGCTGGCAGTGAGGTGGATTTAGAAAGTGCTTCTAAGAGTGAGCATGACTGATTGATCGTGGTACAAAGTAGTCAGAACAGCGGTGACAAGTGGCAGGCCCGCCATTGCCATGGTCACAGACACATTTCCAGAGCTCTGCAAACATGTTGTTTCAAAGAAAGGTGTCGAGCTACTAGAGCAATAGCATGAAAACCAGTGGTTCTAACATCAAGGATTGTGTACTGTGCGCATCCGTGCCCAGTAACTGCCCAGGCGTGTGAGACACGAAGCCGTACCTGATCGGTCCCTTTCGTCTTTGGAGTTGATGTCGGCACCCAAGGATAGGAGCACCTGGATTGTGCTCACGTGTCCTTCCTGAGGGTTGAAATACATGTTACCGGGTGACGACAAGGACAAGCCTTTAAATGCAAACTAGTGCACATCAGGTACTTTTTCTAAGATATTCATGCTAACACTGAATTTTCACACCTGGAGGAAAACTCGCATGGCTCTAAGGTTCGAGGGCCCGTATGATGCTAAATGTGGCTTTTGGTGACATTTGGTCATCAAAACAGAGAATCTACTCTGGAGGCCAAATTACCTACTACTGCAGTCTGGGGCATGTGTCCTGATTCACACGGAACACACAGTTCCAGAATCTCTCCCAGCAAATATGTCTTTGCTGGAACTTCAGAGCAAAGATACACAGTGGGAGATGGCGACCTGTCCTGGACGCTCATCACAGTGTGTGTCACTGTTCACCAAGCACCTGACAGGCTCCCTGGCCAGCTGGCTGCTCCTCAAGTATTGAGCCAGGCAGGATCGCGGCTCCAAGTCCCATCCATCAGCGCCATGGCCTCGGCCACCCTCCTCTCTCCACTGCCTTCCTGGGGGAGGCAGGCAGCAGAGCCCCTTCACAAGGAAACAATTATTCCTGCTGCTGCTGGAAAAGCCAGTGGAGGCAGGTAGCCAGTGAGGCTGAAGATAACCTGCAAAATACTCCTAACGCCTCAAACAGGGGAGTAAGCAGCGACTTTCTGGTGAGCACCTTCTGCAGGCCTGCAGTGGCTTGTACGTGGAAAGCCTCTGCCACTCACACGGTAACTTCTGGAATCCAGTGTAAGGACAAGGCAGCAGGACTCCACATGGGGGGTTCTTATGATTGCAAACAACATTATTCCTGAACATGGAATAAAGGCTGGCAGGAACTAATGCGCAGGCATCATAAGGATCAAGGCAGGTCTCCATTGAGGGGACCCAGGTTCCAGGACCATGACCACATCCCAGGCTTGTCCCTGTGGTGATAGAGAGACCAACCTTAGCAGCGAAATGCAGCGGTGCCAGGCGGGTGGGCTCTGTCCTTGCGTCCACGTCAGCACCCAGCTCCGAGACCAGGAAGCGGAGAGCCTGGTCCTGCCCGGTGACGGCCGCCTTGTGGATGGCCTGAGCGCCCAGGGCGTCCCGCACGGCCCAGCAAGCCTGCGGGTGGGTGGGGGGGGACAGGAGGCCCCAAGTGAGGAGCACGGAGCTGGGCTACGTGCCTCAGACTTCCAGGGCTCTCTGGTCAAGCACGGCACCCTCAGTGGCAGTCAGCCGTCTGGATTCTCCTCCTCCAACTGCTCCTCGCAGGGTCCCCCACACCTGAACAAGGACGTCTGCCTCCCCCTCGCCCACTGCGACACTGACCGCATTCGGCATTGAGGTGGGGCTGGGATTCAAACCTAGGATTGGATGTGCTCCCTGGCCTGAGACCCTATACCTTGTGTTGCTTGAGCAGCAGCCTGGCTACGTCGACGTGGCCGCACTGAACGGCGTCCATGAAGGGTGTGCAGCCGCACCTGTCTCTGCAGTCGGCTTCGTACTGGCACCTGCGGCACCAACCCAGAGCAGCAGGTCTGATGGGGTCCTTGTCCCCTAAACCCTTCCTCACTCCCGTCTCTCCCCCGTCACCAGTCCGTTACCAAAAATCTCAATTCCACGAGACTACTCTCCCTCAGGCACCCTGGGTAGGTAGGACCACTCCTGCTCCAAGCCTCTATCTCCCACCCAGAGGGGAAACCCTCAGGACCCGGGCGTCAGGAGAACGTGCTATCTCCTCACTTCCCTGCCTCCCCCGGGGCCACCCGCCGCCTTCCCGGGCCTGCCCCTCCCACCTGCTTCTCAGGCCTCCCATCCACCTGCCCACTTCCATCTCCATCCTGCCTTTTTCTTTTCCCACTAGCTTTGCTGTCCTATCCTTCTGTTCCTGTTCTTTTTCCTAATTCAGCCTCCGGTGTGACCTCCTTCCGTTCCTGGCGTCTTCCTGGTTCTCCTCTCCTCCTAAGGTTGGATCTCCCTCCTTCTATCACTCCTCCTCTTCCCATTATCCTGTCTGCTTCTGTCCCTCCCGTCTTCCTGTCTGCCTCCTACCTCATCTGCCTTCTTCTGTTCCTTCCCGGCCAACGTTTGTCTTGTCTCCTGTCCTTCCCTTCGGGGTCCCATCCGTCCTACCTCCTTGGCCCTCCCTCTACTCCATTATGGTCCTGCGTGTCCTACCCTCCTCTGGCTCATGATCTTCTCCTGCAGCTGTCCAGCTCTTTGCTGATCCCCTCTGCTTGGAACACTGGTTCTCCCTTCTTCACTTCAAATTACAGCTTTGACACGACCTCACAGAGCCCTCTCTTCTCTCCTCATCTACAGATGGGCCTTTGCTCCCTCGCAGCGCTGCCTAGAGCCCTATTCTCCCCTTA
Organism: Canis lupus familiaris; assembly: GCF_011100685.1. NCBI lineage: Eukaryota > Metazoa > Chordata > Mammalia > Carnivora > Canidae > Canis > Canis lupus. Next base: position 29,133,839 of record NC_049223.1, on the reverse strand, counting down.
CTATTCAGTATCTGCTCAGGTAATCTCTCCCACGCTCATGAATTCAGGCATCATTACTATGTCGATGATGCCCATGTTTGTTTCTCAGCTCACACCCCTTCCTGTAGGCTTCAGATCTGTGTCTGTAGTTGGCCACTCGACAGCTCTGCTCGGATGCCTCCCAGGTACAAGCAACTCAGCACGTCCCAAAGTGAAATTATCGTCTTCCTGGCAAAGCTGCTCCTCCACCAGTGTTCTCTGTCTCAGTAAATGGCACCGTCACCATCACCAGTTGTTTCAGCAAGAAACCTGTCATCCTTGATTCTCCTCCCTCATTCTCTTGTTCAAATTATTCACCTAGGTCTATTGATTCCACTTAAGTATCTCCAAGTGCTCCTCTTCACCCCTACCAGCAGCGTTTTAGTCCAACTATCGTTCTTTCTTTCTTGTTTAACTGCAACGGCCTCCTAGTGTTCACGGCACTCACCCCTGCTGCCCCCCTACCCCAATCCATCCGCTATTTTCCAACCAGAGGATCTCTGAAAAATGCAAGTTTCTTAGTACTGTCCACCCTCCGCTCTGCCTAAAACCCTTCAATGGCATCTGATAACCTAAGAAGAAAACTTGAAGTCCTCACATAGTTCAGTGTCCTCCCTAAGTCTGGCCTTCCTCATTGCACACTGTTCTCCCCATCACTTCTAAGGCTCCAGCACGCACTCAACTTTTCACTTTACCAAGCACCCTGCTTTCTCCTGGCTCTGAGCATTCCTGGGGGCTGTTACCTCTGTCTGGAATGCTGCCCCGCCTCCTGCTTTCAGCCTCATTCATGTCCTAGCTCGAGTATCTTAGGGGCCAAGATGCCTCACTCCCCATCAAGTTGGGTCTTCCTGGCATGTGTTCCTGGGGGGATCCTGCAATTCCTTGGACTCCTCAGACTCGCAGGATGTGAACAGTGAGTCCTGTCTGCCAGGCTGTGAGTTCCAGGAGGGGACCCAAGCTGGCGGGCTTCTGTTGTAGCCCGTGCATCTGCTACAACGCTTAGTGAGTGCTGACACACTGAATATATGAATGCTTGCTGAATGAACAGATAACACGGGTGGTTTTTTTTCTCTCTCATGTTACTTAGTGATTTTTGTTTTATACTCTTTGAGCTATGTCCTTTCTTCATTTCTCTTTTGGTACTTTGGTTTCTTTCTAAGCAGTTTTTTCTGAGCTTTTTCTATAGCATCGATACTGTCACAATTAGTGAATCTTTTCCTCCATTTGCTCTTTTGTTCTTACCTCTGTAGAAGCACCTTTACTGCCTCTAAACAGCCATGCATTGCTGGGAGAAGACAATTGAGAGAGCTTTTTAGTGCAGGTATAAAACTCTTCTTTCCTCTTCTCTCTTCCCCATCCTTTAGCTAGAGCTTACGGGAGGTGGCAATTAAATTAGGGACACTGTTACCATCCTAGAAAAATAAAAATTTAGCTGGATAAGTGGTAACGATGATGTTTTCACTTTTCACTTAATAGGCACTTAGCCAACACTCGATTATCTGGTCTTTGTGAGCACTTCCATGGCAAATTCTCAGTCCTAAACTTTCTCTTCATTCTTGTGCTGCAAATCCTTAGGGCTGGCCAGGTTTTGCCCAGGAAATGCAAAACATATTAATAATGATCCATGACAAAGTGGGCAGGAATGTAATTCTCCTACTAAAGAGAATGACACTCAATAAAGATTTCAGCTCTCTGTTCTCCACTATTTTCTGGGAATGGCTAGGTGCTGATGGTTTCTAGGGGAGCTAGGCAAACAATTCAAAGCAGAGGAAAGTTTTTCTACCACTCGTCAAGTTTTAAAAAGAAGTCCTTGGTTCCTAGCTGCTCTCAGTACCTGTAATAATTGTATGCATATTTCCTAAACTGAATCATGTCACAGGTATTGACGTTTTGAGAAACTAAGGCCCTGTATCCTAATTCAATGAATCATCCAGAAGGCTAAAGGTCATTTTAAAAAAATTTCTTGATCTGGACTCTTGAGGTCTTTAATATCTGTGTTGTCTTACATCACAGCACTTTTTGCTTTTCACTCATTTAAAATAATCTACAAATAGACGATTCAGATTTAAGGATAATTACTCAGTTGTAGTCCACTGCATTATCACTAGATAAGTCAAAGGCACTCAGGCACAGGTACTTAATTATAAGTACCTATATTTATTTAAATGGCTTAGCACTGTGGTATTGTTGAGGCTACGTGGACATATCATCTTTTTTTCCTGTGTATAACAGTAACATAAAAGTGATCCTGAAAATAGCTGCACCCAGTTGTTCTGTGCTCACTGTATGTCAAACACTGTGCTAAGCGATTTAAATACATCGTGTTCCTCAATCTCTACAACCTCTACAACAACCATAATGATATGGGCATCATTACCGTCATTATTTTGCTGATGAGGATTTGCTTAACAGTTTGTGTCCCTTGCCTAAGGTCAAAGACAGTGAGGAACAGAACCAGCTTTCTAACAAACTGGGGAGGACAGGACAGATACCCGTGAAAATGAGTGAATACGAGAAAGAAGAACACGTACCAACTTCCATTAGTTTTAGAAACAAACTATATGCTGAAATACCCTAAAGCTGTTCTTACTAGACTCTAACTAGAAGGCATTCTGCGGGGTCAGATGGGCGGGCTACACGTCCCTGCAGAGCTCCTGGCCATACCTGCCGTGTGCAGAGGGGTTCTCCCGATTTTGCTCTCTGTCTTCCAGGCAGCAGGGCAAACTGTGAGCAAGTACTGGAGGATCAGAGGATCACCCTCTCGACTGGCAATGTGGAGACTGTTCCAGCCGTCTTTGTTCTTCAGAAGTGGGTTGGCGCCATGTTCCACGAGGTCCTGGATCACCTCCAGATTCTTCCTTGTGCAAGCCATCATCAAAGGAGTCCTAAAGCCAATCAGAACAACTGTCAGACGGAAGGGCAGCTGAGACATTACAAGCGTGTGGTCAGGTCTTCAGAAAACCCCATGTCTTTGGCAGAGACGGAACACCTAGAGGACTCAGGGGTCTGGGAAGCAGGAAAACTGCTTTAACAACTTCTCTGTCCCCCACCCCCTCCAGTGAGGCACTGGGAGGAATAAGAAAAGGAGAGTGACTAGGATGTAGGCATGTGTGGAGGGGAATGCCGAGGAGGCAAAACTTGCTTCTGGAGAATAGTTGAGAGTATGGGACTGAAGTGAGACACAGTTAAAACCATAGTTTGTCTTGAATATTTGTGTAAGACTTATCCCATTCATTTCAAACAGTAATCGTTTATTAATTGTGCTGAAAAAGGGCTAAACAGAACATCTGACACACTGCCTAGCCATGAGGAGCACACGTTGGCAACACGAATGAAACAGTGTGATTACAGTAAGTTTCTTAGTTGGCTTGTGTCCACAATTATGGGAATAAACTACGCTAATATCAAGGGAGGTGGCTCTATCCTTCTCATATATGATCCTTGATGAGTCATTTCAATTTCATGAGCTTCTGGTTTCTCATCTGCAAAATGAGGGAGACATAACTCCCGGGAAAGCAAGGTCAGGTCTAATCTACCTCCTGATTCCTGGGTTTCAGACCCAAGTCTGGCACACGGCTGGAACTCACTATACCTAGGTGACCTGGAAGGCCGCATCTAGGATCTATCTTCTAAGATTGCCATGATAATAATTAATTAACCAACACTTCTGGGGGGGTGGGGTGGGATATAATAATGAAAGTGAATGAGAAATTAAAAGGGAGAAACCCAGATAAATGAAGGCTGGAAACTTCCAGAAGGACTTCATGGCGGGAATAAATCTTGAACAAGGCAGGATGATTGGAAAAGCAAGGAAGGTATTGAAGAAAGCCAGAAAGGTGAGGATGGGCAAAAAAGTCTCATTGCAATTATACCTCCCAAATACATATTCAGATGAACTTTGTCTGCTTCATGTTTTTGGGGGGGGGGGGGGCGGGGGGAAGAGGTCAGTTCCCTATCCATAGAATTACTGTGATACATGAATGGGGTAATGTGTCTCTTGGAATGGTCCAGCAGCAGAAGAAAATCAGTCTTGTGCTAAGTCATAGCCAACGTGCAGCCCTCAAAACATGCCCACGCCGACTCCCCCAACCTGGTGGGCAAGATGCGCTTTATTTAAAATGTAAGTCTACCTGCTGTGATTCATTTCTATCAGATCAGGTGTCCGTTGCAGGCAGGAACTTCATTATGTCATGAATCTTAGGATGCTCGTGACCCTTAGGAGGCCCCCCGGAAGTGAGTACTGGAAACCAGGTCGATCTCACAAAACGCAGTTGGTTTGTGTGATCCTACGGGCGAGCATCTTGTCTGTGGAGGTGCTTCTGCACGTCTGCCCATGTGATAAAACCACATGGGGCATCATCACTCACTGAGCTCAAGTGTCCACATAGGCGGTGAAATCCTGAACAAGCGCACGCACTGCAGCAATGTCAGCTCCTCAGCCTTGGTGTTGTGCGGTAGCTCTGTAAGGTGGTAATTTAGGGGGAGCCTGGGCGCGGGGGGGGGGATCCCTGGACGCTGCTTTGCAACCTTCTGTGAACCTCGATCCCGAAACAACCTGTTCAAACAACGCCCTTTAGCCCAGCGGGGCTCAAGCTGTACTTAATACAGAAAATCCATCGTCTGATCGCATTCCCTACCGGTTCCTTAATGGGAAATGGAGACACCCCCCCCCCCCCCCCCCGCAAGAGGGTTTGCAGGACGTACTCCGTCCTGCAGGGGAGGCTCCTGCAGGGGAGGCTCCGAGCTGCGGTGCCGAGGCGGGCAAGGTGCACGGAATCCGGGGCTCTGCGGAGGAGCGGGGCGCGCAGCGGGGTGGTCTGTGGGGCAACCCCGGCCACCTACCAGTCGGCCCTCTTCAGGCAGTCCACCGCCGCGCCCCGGCCCAGCAGGTACCGCACGCAGTCCCGGTGGCCCTGCGCCGCAGCCTCGTGCAGAGGCCGCTTGTAGTCGCGGTCGGCGGCCTCCACGTCCAGGTCCCAGGTCTCCACCAGGTAGGCCAGCACGTCCCGGTGCCCGTGGCGGGCGGCGCAGTGCAGCAGGGGGTCCCCGGCGCGCCCCGGGCCGCCCGCGCGCAGCTCCTCCCGCAGGGCGCTCAGCCGGCCTGCCTGCACCAGCCGGTGCAGCCGCCGCGGGTCTCCGGGCGCCGCCACGGCCGCCGCCCCGGGGGCGCGCCCCTGAGCCCCGCCGCGCGGACCGGGGGTGCAGCAGGTGCGCCCCGCCCCCGCCCCCGGGGCTCGGGAGCTCGGAGGAACTCTGGGAAAGTTTCCCTCGCCGCCTCGGCCCCGGCGGAAGCGCGGACGGGGCGGGGCCTTCGGCGGCCGCCGCGCCCCCTGGGGAGGCGCGTTCCTATTGGCCGCCGCGGCCGTCCGTCAGCACGCCCCCTCCGCCTGCCGCTCCGATTGGACGCGCGGGCGGTCCGTCAGGCCCCGGCGGCGGGCTCTTCCCGGGGCTGCGGCCGGGGCGGGGCTGGCGGAGGAAGTCGGCGGCCTGCTCGGGCTGGCGCTGCCCTGGGGGCGCTGGGGCTGGGAGGCCGGGCGGCCCGGGCCCTGCGGCGGCGGCGGCGGCGGCGGCGGCGGCGGCGGCGGGAGCCCCGGTCCGGAGCGCCCTAGTGCGTGAGGCCGCGGGCGGGGCGGGGCGGGAGCGCGGGCGGGGCCCTGCCGTGTGCACACTTAGGCGCCGGGGTCCCGAGCGGGGCGGGGGAGGGGGAGGGGGTCCGGGCGGAGCGCGGCCGTGCGGGAGCCCGGGGGCGGCGGGCTGCAGGGCTGCAGGGCTCGGCGGGGCTTGCGCGCAGGACGGCGAGGGGCGCCCCAGCCCGCGCCCTGCGCCCCGGGGCCGCGAAGCTGCTCGCCCCCCACCCCCGGTCGTTGCAGAACGAGGCACGGGAGACGCGGCCTCGGGAGCCGGCCCACCGGCGGCCCCTTTGCAACCCTCCTGCTTTGACCTTGGGCGAGTCATTTGATGCTGTCCTCTCGCCACTCTTTTTTATTTGCAGGCTCCCTTACCCGAATCCCCCTTTTTCTCTGAATATCAACTAAATTAGGGCGGTGCGGGAAGGCCTCCGGCTTGTCGTGTGGACCGTGCAGGGGTGATGGGAGAGATTAGAGCAGGTGCTGAATCCCTAGCCTGATCCTTCTGGGTGCTGGTCCTGCAGACTTCCCGGTGCCTTCCGTCCCAAAGTTGCTATGCTTGCCAGGCCTGCAGACAGTTAGGCTTTGCATTCGGTGTCGCTCGCAGCTCTGCGTTTTAATGATCCAACCCTGCAAAAAGCAAGCCTGCGAGGCATCCTTACAGGTGGGGGGATGTTGGTGCATCAAGAAGTTAGATTTTCCCGTGCAGCTGTAGGGTCCTAAAATCTTCTGGCGCAAAGAATGGTGGCCCCAGTTGGTGTCTGCGGGCTCTGGGGGTGAGGTGAGGGCTGCCTCTGTGCTCACATAAACTAAGGGAGGTCAAATGAAAGAAGACGCCAGGTATGGACCCAGAAAAACAAGTCCGTTTTACTAACGGGCAGATTGAATTTGGTGCATTTACTGAGTAATACGGGTTGTCACTGGGGACAGGACGGGGTCCAGGGGTTAGCTTTGCCACAGTTCTCGTTCCAATCTGTCTTTTCCACTTCAGCAAAAGGTAGGCATGAAAGTCTTTTGAAATGCACAGAGTTTTCAAACAGGCCCAGCATTGCTCTTCCCGCAGCTGTTGGTTTGGTGCAAATGGAAATGCAGGCATCCAGTAACTTCATATTTTTTGCTGCTAAGCGCCCCCCACAGCCCCATCCTCATTACAGACCATCCCCACTGTGTCTTGCCTTGTGTCTCCAGTGTCCCTGTTTTAAAAAACGAAATGGGGACACATGGATGCATGATGAGACTATTTTATTACTTACCCCCGATGCCGTGCTGCCTCTTCCGTGTCCCCCTTTAGATAACTGGACGCTAACGTGTACGAACGTGACTGTGGCCCTTCTTGTGGTTTTTTTCTCGAGCAAAAGCTTGGTGTAGAGGGAAGGAATCCTTACCGTTAGTAGGTTCCCCAGTTGGGCCGCCCATTTCTTTTGTGCTGGCGTTTGGAATTTGTGGTCTGCTGGTTAGCGTCTCATTTCTCATGCAGTCGGTTTTGGCAGCGTGACTTGCTCCGTGGCCATCTTCTCTCCTTTCTCTTATGCTGTGTTTCGTGGTTGTGTACAGCACTCGCCTGCGGTCATCCGTGTCATGAGCCTTGGCGTGTCCTGTGATCCGTGAGTGTGTGAACACTAATGGTATCGGTCCTAGGACTGTAGGTTCACTGTTGTTGCCATCCTCTTTTCTCTTGCCTATCACATCCCACTATCCTTTGTAGGTGGATTTATTTGAAAACTGGGTTGGATTCTGTTTTGCCCTTCTGGCTTGCAAACCACTTATTCCTACTAGGAATTTGTCTCTCATTACAGCATCTCTCCATCTTCACGCTTCAGTGTCACTCACATGCCTTTTGAGGACCCATCTCCTATTTCAAAGTTCTTCCTGGAGCTTAGCCCGGCATCTCGCAGATAACTTTAAAACAAAGCAAGACAAACAGCTGTGTTCAAAACGGGGAAACTTTCCCCTTCCCCTTCCAGGAAAAAGCAAGTAAAACAAAAACACTGGCTCTCGTTACTCCTTAACGTGGTTAATGACGCGACCTCTGGGCTCCAGATAAAAATGTTAGTTACCTTTGTCCCTCCTTCTCCCTCATCTTTTCAGTCTTGTCGAAAAAGATATGTTGAACTTCCCATTCCCTCTCCCTGTTTCTGCTGCTGCTCTCAGGCCTTTCCCAACCCTTGTGTCGGTTAGGGAAGTGACTTCCTGTCGTATTTTCCTGGCAGTCTCTGTGTCCACCCATCTTCTACCGAGCTCCCAGGGTTACTGTTGTAGAGTGTGAATTTGACTGTATGGTGGCCCTGCTGGCAGGCTACATGATCCCCCGAATCGCCTACACGAGAAAGCCCACAATTTCTTCAGCGCTATATTTAAGGACCGTTACAATCTGTGCCTCCAAATTCCTTTTCCAGCCTCGTCCCCCATCTGTGAACCTCTTGTTCTCATAAAATTCGACTTCCCACTACACCGATGCTGTGCTATTTCTCTGTTTCGCACATAGTGTTTCTTTTGCCTTACTGCATCCTACTTGTCTTCCGAAGCTGAACTCTTCATAAAGCCTTTAAAAAAAAAAAAAAAGAGAGAGAGAGAGAGAGAGAGCATGAACAAAAGGAGAGGGAGAAGCAGACTCCCCTGCTGAGCAGGGAGCCTGACATTGGGCTCTATCCCAGGACCCTGAGATCATGACCTGAGCCAAAGGCAGACGCTTAACCCACTGAGCCACCAGATCTAGCCCCACATAAAGCCTTTTTCAACGTCCCTACTCTGGTCCCTTTACTCTCATAGCATTTCATGTGTGCATTTGTGCAGCACTCACTTTGCCTGATGTATGGTGGCTTGTGTTTGTTTGCTTACTGCCTTATGAGCAGACAAAAATTGTTTCTGTTTCGTATGTTCACGAGAAACCGAGAGAGAGCAAGCCCTCATGGTGTTTGTAATGAGTCTGGGATATAGCACAACTTACAAGTGGCTGTGTAATGGATTGACAGTAGGAAAAGCCTTTCAAATATATGAAAATATACTCTGGTCCATAAGTAACCATCATTTTCTTGTTTTTCCTTCCTTTTCACCATTCCTCCTTATCCTTGTGAGAAACCTGCAGTCGTCCCTGTGTGCTGTGTGTGATAAGTGATGCTATCTCTTCGGTGGGGGCAGGGGTTCATAGGGTGTGAGAGGATATGGGGAAGATCAGGCCTGCCAGCCTAGGCCTTTGGGGTTTATAGAGAAGCAGGATGTGGGATGGGAGCTCTCTCTCATGAGAGCTAGGACCACAGTGTTTTCTTTCCATGTTTATTTCTTGCAGTGGTAATGGGGAACGTGACAGTTTGAAGTTTTTCTGTTTTGAGCTTACTGTAGTTAGTGATTATTTTCCTTGAAGTTGCGTTTCCTAAATAATTTCATGTTATTTTATTACATCTTCAGTTAGGACATTTCACAATGATGGAAAAAAAAAGTGACCTAGAAATGAAACTGGAGGTTTCCAGAGGCTGCTTTAAAGCTTCCTGGATATGGAAAGCAGACTGTTAACAGGAGAAAGAACACTTCCCTTGGGGAGTCAGAAGAGCTCAGTGCCGTTGCCCACAAGCTGTGTCGTGACTTGAAGCAAGCCTTCTCTGAGCCCCGCTAAAAGCCTGGCACACTTGTAGGATGGTGTGAGGTTCCAGTGAGAATACTTCCGGAGCTATGAAGCCCTTGGGAGCTGTAAGGTAGTGCAGGGTTTTTTTCTTTGTTTCTTATTTTTTTTAAAAAATTTTGTATATTTATTTGACAGAGAGAGTACAAGCAAGGTGAGCGGCAGGCAGAGGGAGGGAGAGAAGCAGGGTCCCCACTGAGTGCGGAGCCGGATGCAGGGCTCCATCCCAGGACCCTGGGATCATGACCTGAGTTGAAGGCAGACGCTTAACTGACTGAGCCCCCCAGGCACCCCAGTAGTGTAGAAAGGGTTTCAAAGCCAAGGAGGAACCCAACTTCTATGGAGGGAAGCAGGGGAGCGCTGTGGTTGTGCATTTGTTTGTTTGTTTGATCGCCAGTTATGCATGAAGCGGCATGAGTCCAGTGCTGGGCTGAGTGAGTCCCTGGCTTCTGTCTCCCGTCAGACAACTGAGCTTCCAGTTCAACAGTGGAAGTCGAGTTCACACACACACACACACACACACAGTTGAAGGTAGTATACGAACAGTAAAATACACTGTAGCAATATAATTTGCATATGAGGCATATTAAATACATAGTTTTACAGAAAATTGTTAGAAGTATCTCAGGAACCGACAGGTTGGTTTTATTATTGCAAAGCGCTTCCTGGTTTGAGTGTGTTCTGTCTGCAGTGCTGAAGTTGGGAAGTGATACATTAACTGGTGAAATTGGGCCCTTTGGTCTCACAGGTTGCAATTTGACCTGTGGAGTACCTGGATCCTTGCAATAAGGAGCCACACTGCAGCGCACCTGCCATCCCCATAGGACACCGAGGAGGGGAAGCGTCCACTTGTGAGTCTTCACAGAGCCCCTCCCAGAGAAGCGGGAGGCTGTGGGGAACTCACAGATGAGGTTAGGTGACTCAGAACTGCCCTCTGTGCTTCTTGTTAGGAGCCGTCTGGCTGCTCAGGTACCTGGTACTAGACAATTACCTTGATTTCAGGTATTTTTTTTTTTTTAAAGCAATTATTTAACAGTCTTTCCCTTCAGGAATTGTAGGCGCTTAGTATCTTCATCTTGTCCACTTAGGTCTGTAGCCTGTCAGTTTTAGAGGACTTTTTGTTAGAAATTCTGATTAGCAATGATAAGGGAAGAGAGAAAATTATTTGGTATGAATTTCCAATAATCCTGGGAATGGTTCGAGTAGGTTTGGCTGCAGTAACAACCAGATCCAAACGTGAATGACAATCACAGTTCGTTTCTCAATCTCATGACAGTCCAAGGTGGTTCCAGGTTCATGGGTGTGCATGTGTGTGTGTAAGTGTTGGTGAGTGGGGGGAGTGACACCCTTTGAAGCAGTAATCCGAGGACCCAGGCTGCTGGAATTCTTTCCATCTTGAACACAGGGCTTCTAAGGATGCCCTGGAGAATCCAGTTCCTCATTGACTGGAAGGAGAGCAGAGGATGGAGGAACAAGCCTGAGAGGTTTCGTGTGCCAGGCCTGCAAGAGGCACCCTTCCCTTTTATTTGCATTTCCATGGGTGGAGCTCACTCAAGGCAGCATTCTAACTCTGGTCAACCAGAGGAATGTAGACTCTGTGCTAAGGAAGAAGAGAAACAACTGTCGTTGCCCCAAAGCAACCCCCAGAGCCCTGTGTTTCACTTTTTGTGACTTGTGAATTGTCTTGCAGTAAAGATTCTGGAATGAAGCAGACTGATGAAAACAGAGTTGAGGAATCCTAGCCGAACAAGTACCTGAGGGTCTGTTAACTTGCGATGTATTATCTTAAGCTCTTTGAGGAATAAGGTGGTGAGACGTGTTCCCCGCCTTCTGGGGGCTTCTAGTCCAGGGGAAGTCGGGAAGAGCTGGAGGTCGGGGGAGACCTCTGTCAGCGGGTGTGCCTAGGAAAGGGTGGCCCTGAGGCTAGGCTAGCGGGGGACAAATGTTGTCTAGTTGAAGAGGTTCTGGGCTGGGTAAAGGTAAGAATCACTCCAGGGACTTGCCACTTTGAGGTCAGCACAGAGTGGGAACCTGAGATGCCTGTGGTCTGCCGAGCTGTGGGATCTTGAAAAGGGGATCACAAGAGTGGCAGGCAGAGAGATGTGGTGAAAGTGGTGTGGTCACGGGCAGAGTTCTGCTTGACAAGATGGCTTTCATATGTCCTCAGTGCTTTCCTGTCCTGACACATGAGGGAGATGACTAACATCTCTGTTAGTCACTGTGGAAGTCTCCGAGAGGGGTGCACACCCCCACTTGGGTGCAGAGGAGGTCCATACCGCAGAGACCTCATGTAGCGTGGGCGGCCCATGAGTGCCCCTGCCCTCTCGCATCCCCTTCAGCTGCACACGTTCGTCGCAGAGCACTCTTTACCTTTGCTCCTTAAGGAGCCACGAGCAGCTTCTAACAGTAAGGGAAGCCCTGGGAGAAACTGGGTGCACAGTGCGCTTGCCACGGGGGTGGGGTGGGGTGGGGTGGGGATACCATGAGGTTTGGGTGACTCAGGGGAGGAGGAGGTAGCATTTGAACATCTTCCCTTTGATAAAATTATACTTGAACTGTTGGCTTGAAAGTATGTTAAGAAGAATAGAAAGGTGGTTAGAATTTTGCTGTACCTTTTTTTTTTTTTTTAATGATTTCACAAGAACATTCTTGCCATTAAAATAAAACCCCTGCGCCTCTAAGGAGACACGGAGCGTGGTGCTGAGGACATGTTGTTCTTCCGTTTCAGCCACTGGGTTTGTCAGCCTCCGTACGGATGTCACTAGGTATATTCATATATATTGTCTCATGTGAACCACGACCGTCCTGTGAATTCCAGGTGGCAGGTTATTGTACTTCTCCACTTTAAATGATGAGGGAATCAAGGCTTCTGGTGATGAGTACACCTGCCAAGTAGAGGAGGTCTTGTGACTCTGAGTCGGCGTGTGCCACACCTTGAATCACAGGTCAGTGATGTGTGTGACTCCAGAGGTAGACAGACCCGGGGCTCCTGGCTCCCAGGTCACAGAGTCACAGCGCTTCATCTCTCACAGGTCTAAGACTCAGATAAAACACAATCTAGTTTTTCATACCCTCTAGCTGAAATCAGAAAAGTCATTTTCGATTTGTGAATCCAATAAAAGTGGTGGCTCTGTCTCCCGGGTAAGCTGTCACGGATGGCTCAGGTGACGTCCCTCCTGATGGACAATACCCAGAAGCCAGAGCGCTCAGCCTGGGTGCCCCTAATTCCTGCCGCTCTCAGCCTTGACTCCTTCCTTGATGGCTCCATGCCAGGATAAGTGGGAATTTACCAGAACTCTCTGGAAGCAGAATACTGTGTTCCACTCACTCCTGGTAGGTCTTCCTTTTGCTCTTCTTGTGCCTTTGGAAGATTTCTGCAAACATTTCATCTTCTCAACAAACATTTTAGATTCTGATGTATTTTAACAAAATAAATATGTAAATAAGAGCCTACCCTGTCCATTTATTTCTCATCTCACAAACTATTCCTTTTGGGTATCTTTGACATTCTCTCGTCTGGTCTGCCTGTGGCAGGTTCCACACGAAAGCAGTTGTGCAGCAAATTCCTAGTGACCTGGAGCTTAGGGTCCTGCGTGCCACCCAGCATTACCACTATCCCTGCTCTTTCTTTTCATATGTGCCATAGGTACAGAAAAGACAGAATAATTCCTTAACCTACTTGAAACAAACTTACTGACTGACTCCTGGGCTTGTGGTTAAGACATTACCACCCCGTTGATGGTCATCGTCAGCGCCTCCATGTTTTCATTATGGCATCGTCGTTAGAGTTAGTTGGCTGGGGAAGGCTGGGGTAAAGCCATTCTTTGGTACTTTTTACGGAAAAAGTTCCAAGGTGCTTGGCATCTCTATTAGTACCTCATCTATATACACCTGCTGTCAGCTACTGTCTTGTTTAACAGTTTCCCAAAGCCGAATTTAAGGTATATTGTAGATTTTCGTGGGCATCTAAACCCTTAATTGACTCCAGCATTCTAATTGGTTCTATGTCTATTGCCTTTTAGAAGTCGTCTTTTTTTTAAATTTTAAAGATTTTTATTTATTTATTTGAGATGGAGAGAGAGCATGAGCCAGGGGCAGAGGGAGAGGGAGAAGGAGAAGCAGGCTCCCTGCTCAGCAGAGAGCCCAATGTGAGGCTGGAGCCCAATGTGAGGCTCGACCCCAGGAATCATGACCTAAGGCAGAGGCAGGTGCTTAACTGACTGAGCCACCCAGGTGCCCCTTTTCAGAAGTCTTCTCTTATCCAACTCCTCCCAGTAAGCTAAGCAGGTCTGTGCTGGTCCCAAGGCCCTGGATTGTATGAATTTGAGTGGTTTTGGTGTTGTTAATCATATTCCTTTGTGATTTTATCCACGACAGGTTTTCCTGGCCAGGCCAGTTTGGCAATAGACCATCACTTTCTTTAAATAAGATACCGGCTATTAGTAGCTTTTTGCTACTATCTCCTGTTCTAATTCTAGATGTTCTGTTTGCCAGCTCTGAAACAGTTGGGGATATTTGAAGAGCCAGAAAAGCAAAGACCAGTCACGTACATGGGATCTACAGTGTTAGTGGGTTTGTTGGTTGGAATTCTGCAGCTGCTACTGTAAGTTGAACCAACTATGCTTGGAGCACCCGAATTGGGCACCAGGATTTGTTAGTATTCTATAAGGGCCACTGTAGCTCTCTCTAGCTTATGTCTTTTGCTAGTCTGATCAGAGGTCCTCATTCAAGGCAAAATAATTAGGTTGTTGACTTTGTTTGAAGCAGAAGGTGGTGAAGTGGTAAAGTTGTGTCCTATAATTAAAAAAGAGAATATCGTAAGCCTGTTTTTTTCAATGTAGAAAATTTCAAATATATTTTATTTTTTTAATGTAGACAAAGTGCATGTTCATTTTTTTTTTTTTGCCGCTGTAAGTGTGAATAGGACCCTTGGTTGTTTTGCATCAAGGAATATATTCAACAGCAAAAAAATCAGTTGTAAAACCTTTACACCGGAGGGGATATTTTCTGTTCATAGTAAGTAATTAAGATATATTACTTTTATTTCCCCACAGTATTTCCCACAGTATTCCCAGTAATACAGACCTAGCTGTAATTGGACTGCTAATGCATGTCTTACCATTAGGTGGCATCTTTATAATTGGAAAGTTATTTCAGTGTTTTATGCAAATCAGTCATATCTAAAGCTTTGTTAAGTAGAGTAAGCAGATGGGTATATTTGGGTGGGGTCTTAGAGTTCAATGACGGTTTGTGGCTGTATTTTCTCATTGAAGCATTGTAATATCTCTAAGTCTCAGAGAACTGGTGACCTGAGGTCCAGCAGCTATTCTGTGGCCGGCTAAGGGCTCACACATTGCCCCTTCCCATCTGCTGGCCTCTCGCTACACATGTGGCTTTTATCCCTCTGGCTGTGTTATCACTGCCTCTTGCCTCTAAATTCACATAGTTAGAAGGTCCCTAGCATCCTTTTGGAGGGGATTGCACAACTATTTTTGCATGTATAAATAATTTTTTTAAAGTCTTAAAATATTCATGAAGATTTTTCTTCCTTAAAACTTCTGTTTAAACCTTGAAAGAATGAACTGAAATTTGGAAGGATCATTTCTGAAGATGCCAAGGGTCAAGGGAGATTAATGATAAAAAAAAAAAGTAAATTGTGCTGGTTTTACTCATCAGTGACTTGGTTTCAGACATTTTCATGCTGAAATGTTGAGTGAGATTCTCGCATCTGACATGGGAATTTACTTGAATATTTTTAGGACCTGTGAAAATGTGGTAGTGATAGGAATGGATTTTATTCCTTCTTGACCATCTTCTGTAAAGGATAACTTTAATTCTGTTACATCTGTTCTTGTCCTCTAGCTCCTTTTTCTTTCTTTTTTAAGTGTGACTCTTCAGAATGTTTAACATTTAGTATAATCGTTCCATTTAATGCTGTAGAGAGGTAGCTATATCGTGCATGTGTTAACAGATACAGAAAAATGAAATCTTGGTTAAATACGAAAAAGCATTACCTGACAGGGACTAATATAAAACTACATATGTCAATACTCTTGAGAGAGAATTCTAGATACAGTTGCTGCTATAATGCGTTGCTAAGGGAGGGTATGAAATTCCCTCCTCTGAAGATCCTCAGGAGTGGATTGTCTTCCACTTGGGGGCCTCACTCCCGTCCTCTTCCATCACAGCCGGAACGGAGATCCAGGGGCTGAGGGGCGTATATTGTGGTCCCCTTTGGGACTTTACAGGGACTGTTTCATTGGTCACTGTGTTCTGCTTCAGAGATGTGGAGAAGCTAGTATATACAGAGGATGATGAATGAGTTTATTTTTGCAAAGCTATAGCAAATTCTTAAATATTTATGATTATTTTGGGAACATACACGGCCTGGCTAAAGTCAAGGAAAAGATGTCAGATCTCAACTTATTCATTAGTGGCAACTTCTTTTTGAACAAACAGGTCATAATCAGGGCTCCCAGGAAGTCTAATAAATAAAAATAATCATTGTAGGATCTTATTTTAGGATTCTTAAATTCTAAGGAAGACATGCTAAGAGACTGGGAAATGGCTAGAAGTGGATAGGAATACAGAGAAGAAGGAAAGGGTTGGCTGGGGTGGCCCACAGTCACTAGATTCCTGACAATTAAGGATAAGTTGCTGGCTCACTTGTAGAGTTGGTGATAACTAACCAGTGTCCCATTTCTTCTGCCCATTGGTACAAAACAGTGAGACGGTTTAAGCGGAAGCATCTTACAGCCATCGACTGCCAGCATTTGGCTCGGAGTCACTTGGCTGTGACCCAGCCCTTCGGTCAGAGATGGACCAACAGAGACCCCAACCATGGTCTCTATCCTAGACCCAGAACAAAAAGAGGGACTAGGGGTAGGTCTTCCAAAAATACCTTGCATTTCAGAATCTGTAGTATGTGTGACCTTTGAATATTTCTTGATATTTGTAAATATTGCTGCTGTGATTTTGTAGTTCTGTTGGTGACAGTTTGACACGTTTTTCATTATTTGTGAGTTTCTGTGAAAATTACAATCCTATGATAGCGGTTGGCCAAAGACCCAGGAAGACATGGTGGAGTGAGTTGCGTTAGTGTGCTTTATCCCAGTGTGGTGGAAGACATGTACCAGCATCCCGCTCTTCCCCTCTAGAACTGCTGCGATGTCCTGATTCCAGCAGTCCATCACTACGTCCACTGTGCCATTAGTTTTCTCCAAAATGCCCCTCATGCAGTGCTTTCATGGTGGACTGTGCCCTGTCACCCGGTACCCAGCTGCTCAAGTCACCCTTCTCCTTGCCTTCAGGTTTTATTTCTTCCAGTTCAGCTGGAACGTACATCATCAAGTTTGTATTCTTGATTTCCATTTTCTGCCCTGCCGCTGCCACTCAAACACCTGCTATGAGATGTTTCCCTGTTACTATATGGACACAAGCTCGGACTTGCCACCGGCTGGTATTTATTATTAATTACATGCAAATCCTACTTCTGGCAGTTTGGGTTTTTTTATTGCCCATCTAGGTGCCAAACAAATTACTACTTTTGTTAATAATATCCGTCAGGATCATCCTAATTGCCTTATATCCCTTTGATATATTTAATTTTCAGAACCCAACTCAAATCTTATCTAGTCATCTTTAAATATCGTAATATATGTTTATCACTTTTTGGAACTACCGTGACCAATTTATGAGGCAGTTTAAAACTCAGTGGTGATATTCTGTTTGTGTGTAGAAGTCAATTTCTCTGTGTCGTGAGTTCTTCACTGACCAAGATTTTTGTCAGCATGTGTACGTTTCTGTGTGGAGTCCTAGCACTGAGCATATAGCAGGCTCTTGGTGGATATGGGTGTGATCAAATGTCACAATTAGAAAATATCAGGATTTCACCCAGACCTATTGCCTTCAAACTCTGGGTTTTGTGTGTGTGTGTGTGTGTGTTTTTAACGATTTTATTTATTTATTTGACAGATAGAGTGAGCACAAGCAGGGGTGTAGCAGAGGGAGAGGGAGAAGCGGACTCCCCACAGAGCAGGGAGCCCACTCAGGGCTCGATACCAAGACCCTGAGATCACAACCTGGGCTTAAGGTAGACGTTTAACCGACTGAGCCACCCAGGCGCCCCAAGCTCTGGATTTCTATCTGATTGCCTCAGAAACAGTTACCATTTTTTCCCTCTAATGTAGAAAACATTAAATCTATGAATTCTAAAGCCTAATCCTTTCTAGTACCACTCTCTTATTTTCCACAGTAAGAATTCTGGCTACAGCCATTTCAGGAAGGAACCATGTTTTTTTGATATATATTGATAAGGTGTTTATTTATTTATTTTTAAAAGATTTTATTTATTTATTCATGAGGGATACAGGCAGAGGGAGAAGCAGGCTTCATGCAGGGAGCCTGACGTGGGACTTGATCCCGGGACTCCAGGATCATGCCCTGGGCTGAAGGCGGTGCTAAACTGCTGAGCCACCTGGGTTGCCGTGATAAGGTGTTTAAATACATCATTGGCATTTTACAATAGGGTTTAAAAATACAGTAGTGATGTGTGAAATCACCATTTGGACACCCTTAAGTGCCTGAAAGTCTTGAGATTAGGGAACATGTATGCCATGTTTTACTTTCTATTTGTCTCAGAATCATGGATGCTGAATAGATGCCAACTGAATAAATGTGTGCACTAGGTTAGGTACCATTCTCCTAATATGAAGAGAATTCTGACTCTTTTTTTATTTTAAAATCAATTAATGTGTCAGCTTCACAGGAGGAAATAAAAATAAAAGGGCTTTAACTGAGTCAAAGAGTAAGTTTTTCTGAATCCTGATAACCTGAAGCATTTTCTTTCCTACTTAAGCAAACTTAGATTTTGTGTTGTAAGAGTAAGCCAGGAAAAGTGAGTTTTTGTAAGTGGGTGTGTCCACGTGAGCAGTTGTTGACTTTTTGTCTGTCCATTTGGGTGTTCAGTTTGTATATACTGCAAGGTGGAATGTGGTCCTCAGACCATGGGAGACTGGTGTCTGTCTCTTCCCATGTATGTGTCTGACTACATGATAGTGCCAAATAGAAATATTTTCTGAATTAAGTCATATATATGTATGTATATAATCAATCGACCAATTGTTATATCCTTGTATTTCTTCACTATTAATGTATGTACTTAAAAATTAGCTGTCCTCATTTGGATCAACAGTGGGTCAGCAGTCATTTATATCTTGTTCATTCTGTTTGGGTTCTCTGTACAGGTCAAGGATGTCAAAGATACAACACTGAATTCTTCCTAGCTGGCCAGCAGCGGTGCACCAATGACATGGCCAAAAGCAATTCTGTGGGCCAGGATACCTCTAAGGACTCGGAGGGGGAAATGATCTTTGCTGCAGAGAGCAATTGTGCCCTGCCTCAGGAAGGCGATGGAGAAGTAAGACTGGGCTCGTCAGGGTCTGCCCTGTCTGCAAGGAAGCGGTCTCGGTCCTTTGAGGATGATAGGAATCAAGCTACAGGGACCAGTCAGTGGGATGGTGTTTCTAAAAAAACTCCACGGCATCGTTTGTCCCTGTCATGCACAAGACCCAGGGAAGCCAGGCAAGAAGCGGGGGACTCTCTGTCACGGTGTTCTGCAGAGTCTGGAGAACCCAGCCAACAAATGGAGGACATTGGTCTAGATCCCATTCCTGACTCTTACTATGGGCTTCTTGGGACCTTGCCTTGCCAAGAGCCCCAGAGCCACATCTGTAGCCTGCCCAGTGAAGTCCTAAGGCACATCTTTGCCTTCCTCCCCGTGGAAGACCTCTACTGGAACGTGAGCTTAGTGTGCCATCTCTGGAGAGAGATCATCCTTGACCCACTGGTATGTTGGACACTTGTGGCTCTCTGCTGCTTTCTGTAAAAGCACATAGGTTAGCTTCTCTTAAAGCATGCCTCTGATTTTAACGTGTCTTCAGAAATGGTAGCGTCCATTTACCAAATTCCCAGGAGGCATTTAAGGCTCTCCATGTGTGCCCTCGCGTCTGTTTACAGCCTCATTGCCCACTTCTCAACATATCCCTGTATTTTATCCACCACAAGTGATTTCCTGCATCCTGACTGTAGGCCACATGTTCCTCCCCCTCTGTAGGTTGGTCCAGCTCCCTCTGCACCCCTGCCCCAGTAAAGGGCCCCTTATACCTCTGTTGACCTCTTATGTCTTCAAGGCTTCACCCTGTTCCTTGGAAAGTGAGATAGAAATTTTTCACTTTCTCTTTCTTGTGCTTCTGTAGAAATTTACACCTGAAGCTTACCACATTCTGTATTATTGTGGAGAGAACCATCCTCTTCCTTTTAAAGATTTTATTTATTTATTTGAGAGAGAGAGAGAATGCCAGGGGGAGGAGCAGAGTGGGAGGGTTAGGGAGGGGGAAAGAATCTCAGGTAGACTCTGTACTGAGTGTGGGGCCTGATGCAGGGCTGGAGCTCACAACCCTGATCATGACTTGAGCTGAAACCAAGAGTTGGACACTTCACTGACTGAGCCACCAGGCGCCCTCCTTCCTTCTCCTCTTACAGTATTGATTCATGGATAGAAGGGTGCTGGTCTGTTTTTTGCAATCTCCATTATGCCTCATGATATATACATAGGTGATTCATAAACGAGTCTCGTGTGAAATTGCCCTTGTGTCCCTCTTGCAGTTGATACAGTGGGCAGCCTGTGCTCTCAGAAGAGACTTCCTGGTGCTGACTTTGTCCTGTCACTGCTCTGGTGCCCTGCCCTTCTGTTTGTGCTTCAATTATACTTTTTCCTTCCCAGGTGCAGGTTCAAGGGTAAACCCAATGGCTGGGAGCATGTTTTGCTTGCTCTACGATATCCCCTAGACTGTGGGGATAAACCATAGAAATGAAGATGAATTTTCCCTTCAAATATAGTGAAGTTTAGAAATTTAGGAATGGAGGGCTGCCTGATTGGCTCAGTCGGTTGGGCGTCTAGGATTCTTGACTTTGGCTCAGGTCATGATCTCAGGGTCTTGGAATTGATTCCCACATTGGGCTCAGCGCACGCTGTTCTTGGGATTCTCTCCCTCCCCCTCTGCTCCTGTCCCCACTTACGCTTGTCTCTCTTTCCTTCTCTTTCTAAAATAAAATCTTAAAAAAAAATTTAGGGATGGAATGCAAGATGGATATAGCAAGAGTTAGTACATTTTTCTTCTAAGCATGAAAGATAGTGGAGGAAATTTCATATTGTAATGTACTTGCTTTATTCTTTGCTTGAAGTCTCGTCTCCTACTTTTGGAGAACTATCTTTATGCATTTGGATGTGAATTCTGTTGTATGTCATAGTATTTCTACCCACTGAACTGAGATGTCTCCAGTGTGAACTAAGTAGTCACAGATGGGGATGAGTGAGTTGTCTTCATTCTGCTTGAGAAGATCTGGAGAAGAATATCCTGACTTACACTTTTCTCTAAAAATGTTAGACTGACGTTGTTTTTCATCATCACTAACCAGGATGCTACATATTTATTTCCAATGATCTGTTGTAGCCCTCGTCTTCCTTTCATTACTCATAGTATCTTTCTCTGGTTTTTGTATAGGGTTATGGTGGCCTCACAGAATAAGTTTGGAGGTCGTCCCTCCCCTTTAGTTTTTTTGGAGCATTTGAGAAGGAATGATATTAGTTCTTATGAAGGAATTAATACTTGGTGAGATTCTCCAGCAAAATCCTCTGGTCCTGGGTTTTCCTTGGTTGGGAGGTTTTTGGTTATTGACTCAGTCACTTTTTGGTCTGTTCACATTTTCTGTTTCTTCATGAGTCAGCCGTGCTGGGTTGTCCTTTCTTCTAGGTTGTCCAATTTGTTCATGGCCTTTTATTTCTGTGATACTATTTGTAATGTCCTCTCTTTCTCATTTCAGTGATTTGAATCTCCTTTTTTTTTCCTTACTGTACTGAAGAGGTTGTCAATTTTGTTGATCTTTTTATTTTTTTAATTTTTATTATTTTTTAAAGGTTTTATTTATTTATTCATGAGAGACACACACACACAGAGAGAGAG
This sequence comes from Canis lupus familiaris, assembly GCF_011100685.1. NCBI lineage: Eukaryota > Metazoa > Chordata > Mammalia > Carnivora > Canidae > Canis > Canis lupus. The sequence goes on along the minus strand of NC_049223.1, from coordinate 29,112,555 downwards.
AGAGGCAGAGACAAAGGCAGAGGGAGAAGCAGGCTCCATGCAGGGAGCCTGACGTGGGACTCTATCCTGGGTCTCCAGGATCAGGCCCTGGGCTGAAGGTGGCGCTAAACCGCTGAGCCACCCTGGCTGCCCTTGTTGATCTTTTTTTAAAAAAATATTTATTTATTTATTTGAGAGAGAGAGAGAGAGAGAGAGAGAGAACAGAGAGAGGGGTGGAGGGAGAGGAAGAGCTCCGTGAAGCTCTGTGTGGGGCTTGATCTCAGGACCCTGAGATGAAACCAAGAGTTGGGCACTTATCCCACTGAGCCATCCAAGCATTCTAATTTTGTTGATCTTTGAATAACACCAACTCTTAGTTTCACTGATTTTTTTTTTCTTTCAGTTTTTCTCTTTTCTATTTCATTTATCTCTGCTCTGGACTATTACTTCCTTCCTTCTGCTTGTTTTTTCCTAGTCCCTGTAGATGTAAAGCTAGGTTGTTGATTTGTGGTCTCTCTTATGTAATATAGATGTTTACAGCTAAAAACTTCTGAGCATGGCTTTCACTTCATCCCATCAGTTTTGGTATGCTATGTTTTTGTTTTCATTTGTCCCTAGGTATTTTCTAATATCTTCTTTTTTTTTTGACCCACTGGTTGTTTATAAAAATGTGTTGTTTAATTTCTGCATACTTGGAGGTTTTCCAGATTTTTTTCTGCTACTAATTTCTAGTTTCATTCTGTAGTGATAGAAAAGCATACTTTCTATAATTTCAGTCTTTTTAAATTGGTTAAGGCTGGTCTTCTGACCTAGCATGTGGTCTGTCCTGGAGAATGTTCCACATGTGCTTGAAAAGACTACATTCTTCTGTTGTTGGGTGGGATGTTCTGTATCTGCCTGTTCGGTCCACTTGATCTACTATTGTTCACATCTTCTGCTTCCTTATTGATCTTCTGTTTGATTCTTTAGTTCATTCTTGAAAGTGAAGTATTAAAATCTCCTGTAACTATCATGTTGCTGTCTTTTCCTACCTTTAATTCTGTGCTTCCTCCAGTGAGGAACTCTGAGATTTGGCACATTTATATTTATGATTGTTATATCTTCTGGGTGAGTTGGCCCTTTTATCATTATATAATCTTCTTTTTCTTGGAATAGTTTTTGATATAGAGCCTATTTTTGTCTGATATTAGTATAGCCACGGTTCTTTTTTTTTTTAATAATTATTTATTTATTCATGAGAGACAGAGAGAATGGCAGAGACACAGGCAGAGGGAGAAGCAGGCTCCTCACAGGGAGCCTAATGTGGGACTCAGTCCCGGATCCCGGGATCATGACCTGAGCCAAAGGCAGGCGCCCAACCACTGAGCTACCCAGGTGTCCCTAGCCACAGCTCTTTTTAAAGATTTTATTTTTATTTATTTGAGAGAGAATGAGAGAAGAGAACACCAGCTCCGGGGGAAGGCACAGAAGGAGAGGGAGAAGCAGACTCCTCACTGAGCAGGGATCCCAATGCAGGACTCGATCCCAGGACCCTGGGATTGTGACCTGAGCTGCAGGCAGATGCTTAACTGACTGAACCACCCAGGAACCCCCAGCCACAGTTCTCATATTGTTTGGTCTTCACTGAAACTCTGCAGTATTGGTGTCCTGACAAGGGAAATTGAACTACTGGCTTTTCCCAGATTCTGTATCTTTGGTTAGAACCAAAACCAAGACCCAGTTCTCCTCTTTTCCAGCCGAAATGTGTGTAGTGTTTCTACCCTGCTTGCCCAGCTTTTGAATTGTGAGCTGTAAGTGCTTTTTAAGTGTTTGAAGGTTGTATGTGGCTTAATCTGTTGTCTCATGGCCATTGCCTGAATGTTATTGTGGATTCTTTTTTTTTAAAATGATCCAGTTCATTCCTTGGAAAAAGCTGTATCATCGATACCTGATGAATGAAGAGCAAGCCGTGAGCAAAGTGGATGGCATCCTCCTGAACTACGGCATAGAGAAGGAGTCGGACTTGTGTGTGCTGAACCTCATCCGGTGAGTTGCTTCTCTCCTGGGAGGAAGACCGATTCTGAAGCCCCTTCCCAGATACTAGCACTTAGGATCACCTTTCTCATGGACTCTGCTGTGACTATTGTACAGCTATACAGCCACCACGAAATGCTCCCCAAGTGTGGATCCGGGACGGGCGTTGTGGAGTCTCAGGGACCACCCCCTTCTTCCCGAGGCAGAGGCTTGCGTGCGGCAGCACCTTCCTGATCTCTACGTGGCTGCTGCGGTAAGTGGGGAAGCTGTGGGAAAGTGTAGGCACAGGTGACACCCTTTCCCATTGCAACAGAGTGTATTGGTGATTAAGTTCGGCTGAAGGTCATTTTAGATCTATTTTCAAAATCTTTCCTTTTTTTTTAATAGAAGGAGTTGTGGGGCAGTGGGAGAGAGACTCTCCAGCAGGTTCCACGCCCAGTGCGGAGTCCAACACAGGGCTTGATCTCACAGCCCTACGGTCATGACCTGAGCCCCAATCAGGAGTCAGATGCTTCCCCAACTGAGCCACTCAGGTGTTCTCATGATCTCCCTTTAATCAAGCCTTAATCTTGTCATTCACCCCATTCTGGAAATAACAGGCCACATTGTTAGAGATCTTTCAATTTGGAAGGTACTTTAAAAAGCACTGAATCCAATTTCCCATTCTGTGGGGGAAGCTTCAACAGAGGATGGTTATCTGGCCTCTGAAAACTTTGATTAATAAGGATTTCTTTACAGGATAGCACATTTCATTGTCAACAACCGGGTTATTTGAGAGGACCAGAGAAATGAAGGTTCTTACTATAGACACTGTGAGTCGGTGGGAAGCTAGAAATAGTCTTCAGTTTCCTCAGGCTTTTTTTTTTTTTTAATAAAATAAAATTTATTTACTGATTACATATAATAACATGAAAAGACACTAAAATGCTCACCATGCTCCGTATCTTTGGTGATATGACAGATGACCTTTTATTTATTTTTACATTTAATTTTGTTGTATTTAAATTCAGTTAATTAACATATAATGTATTATTAGTTTCAGAGGTAGAGTTCGGTGATTCCTCAGTTATACCTGACTCAGTGTTGTGGCTCCTTATCTAGATCAGAGCTTCTTCTTCTTCTTATTTTTTTAAAGATTTTATTTATTCATGAGGATGGAGAGAGAGAGGCAGAGACACAGGCAGAGGGAGAAGCAGGCTCTCTGCAGGGACCCGATATGGGACTCGATCCCAGGACCCCGGGATTATGACCGGAGCCAAAAGCAGATGCTCAACCACTGAGCCACCCAGGCATCCCTGGATCAGGGCTTCTTAAATTTTATCTTGGAAGCTACATAGACCCTCAAGCCTGTATTCTGCAACCTGCAGAGTGTTAGAAATCCAGCCGTGTGCATTCCTCTTTTTTTTTTTCCTCTACTGTCTTTAGTGAAGTGATTGATGGTGATGATGGAGTAAGATTTCTTCCACAGGATGGTTGGACTGAGAGTTGCATGAACTAACCTTTCTTGGAATGATTTTTTTTAACAGGGATATGTGTAATAAAGTTAAGAATGCAAAAGATACTTTTCCAGTATTTGACTCTCTGAGTCTGTGAACATTTTCTTAGATACCACTAACCAGAGTGTACTGTGCCCGTTGTAATAAATTTTCAACCATTTATTTAATATTAATTAACATTAATTAAAACATTATATTTTTAAAGATAATGAAAACATTTAAGTAATATTAATTAGAACATTAATTAGCATAGTGTTTAATCATTATTAAATAATAACATGAAGTAAAGAGTAGATTAACGTCTTTATGCCAGGGAATTGTCAGTCTTGGTTTTGTCCCCTAAAGACTGCCATCTTCTTCTGTATCCCAGGTGGGCACTGGTCGTGTGGTGAGCCTCCTCTGACTCTGTCGAGTCTCTGTGGACCTGGGAGCTCACGCTGACCTGGACAGGAATGGTGGGGAGGTGGGAGTATGCGCTTTTTTGCAAGTTCCTTTGTTAAATCCTTTATTCATGTTTTTTAACTAAAGAAAACTAAGAACTCAAATATAAGAGTGATGAGAAGAAAGGGATTCAGAATGAAAGGAAAGGTTGCCATGTTTCCAAATATCCTGGGGAAGTTTGCACTTGGCTAGGGCAATCTGAGATAGCGCGCGAATGTCAGACTTGGCTTTCTTTGCTGCTCTTTATTCATCGTGTTCTGGGTCTTGTCTCTGCCCCCGTCTGCCTCCCTCCACAGGGTGTCAACGTGTGGGCTCTCGTGGCAGCCATTGTCTTGCTGTCCAGCAGTGTGAACGACGTCCAGCAGCTGCTCTTCTGTCTCAGGAGGCCCAGCTCCACTGTGACCATGCCAGACATCACCGAGACCTTGTATTGCATCGCTGTGCTTCTCTATGCCATGAGGGAGAAGGGGATCAACATCAGCAACCGGTAAAGCGGTGGGAGGAGGAGCTGAGGCCCCAGTCGGGGAGAGGCCCAGTTCTGGCGCTGGGCAGGCCGCAGAGCTCACACCACCCCTACCCTGTCTCCCTTGTGGGGAAAGGAAGGTGCTGTGACAATCAGACCTACTCTGCGAATGTGAAGTGCCACTGGGCTGGGAAGTAGCACTGAGGCAGGTGGACATTCAAGCCCGACGTGATGTTCCCCTTCCTTAGAAGGAGCCTTCTTTCTTCCTACATGGCTACATTTTGCTAGGGAAGCATGAGGATTTGGTTCCTCCATTTCTTTTTTGGGGTGGTGTGTGAGCCATGTGGCTGAGTCTCACTGGCCCTGCCGTCTCTAGTACGTGGGTGCTTCCTTCAGAGTGACCATCCCCGCTTCACATGCCAGCGGGTGTCACAGGTCAGCTGGTGTCACAGATTTAGCAAATCTGAAGCATTGGCTGCCTGTTGGGAGGGCCTGGTGACTGAGTCAGCCGCTATTGTAGCCTCGTGGACTAGGTGTCCAGGGGAGGGGTGACAGGTACTGCATCGGTGAATGGGTTAAACAGGAACATCGTAATGAGTGAAGAGTGGTACAAAGAAAACTGGGTGACAGATGAGTGGGGGAGAACACTACGTTAGATTGGGTGCGAAAAGCTGCTCTGAGGAAGTAGCATTTGAATTAAAACCTGAATGTCAATTTTACAATGTCATTTTAAGATTGGAGCGAGAGCATTTTAGCAGGAGTAGATTATTTCAGGGCTCAAAGACAGGAATGAATTTAGTATATCCAAGGCAGAGAAGCGGTCTAGTGTGGGTGGACCGTGGAGGGGAGGGAGACAGCAGCCCGACGAGGGAAGTTGAGGGTGGCCATGGGGAGAGGGCAGTGTGACGCCGCAGCCTGTCCTGGGGAAGCAGAAGGCCCAGAGAGGATTGCCTTTCCCTGGGATCCGTGAGCCCGAGGAGGAACGTGGCTGGTGGCACCACGGGCGCTGTGGCCCAGTCATCCTTGGGGAAGTTCAGGATGGAACATGCAGATGTCACGTTCCATCCTGAACGTGATCCATGGTCATCCCCAGCAAATATCAGAGTATTTGCTGCGTTTCTGAGTTAGTTTCGGTCTGTTAAATGTCATTTATGTGTGTCCCGTGCCATGGCATTGACACACAGGACAGGGAACTTTAGGATTAATTGGGACAACACAAATGCACAAATCGTGAATGACGTTCTTAAGTGTGAATATGAACCTGCAGGTTATCTCCATGTCCACAAGGACAGAGATGAGGAGTGGAGGTATGATATGTTGAGTTTCCTTGTGTGTATGTATTTCGTCCTGCTTAACCTGGGAGATAATGTGACCAGAGACTGAAGTGTTGTGTTATTATAGGTATTTGTTGCATCAAAGAGATTGGTGCTCGGAGATATGTCTCGCTCTGGGGATGGGGAGCACTGTGCTAAATGTGGCAGTTGGTGATGGAGAGAATAGAGTTTGGGGGCATTGTGAACACAGCTTTGGAGCAGAGTGTAGCAGGCTGTTGGCCTGTTCCTGGCACGCAGCACTCCTGCTCTGTGTCATCTTGGGCCCCTTTAGGTGGCTTGGAGACTGCTTTGTTTCCAGACCTTGGTGATCATATCTTGTTCTCTGTGTAGCACCCTTCCTTTGGGACCTTTAGGGATAGAATGTTCTTTGTGCTTCTACACCAATTATCACCTTACAAGAAGTAAAGGAGTCTGAGAAGGATAAGATGACATTAAGTTGATGCTGAACAGGAATCTCACTGCTCAGAGTAGAATTTACATTTGTTTCCAGCTGGTTCTTACTACTTTTGTGATTATTTGTCTCTTTAGGTCACAGCTAGTCCTGGCCTTTCTCCTTTGCCATTACACATTGGAGCCGGGCACCTTTCCAGAGCTGTGTTTTATGGCAGGGCTTTGGTCAGCTCTAGGTGTATTTGAAGTCTTTTATTTGTTAGTTTCTTTTCATTTTTTTCTCCTACAAATTGGTGGTAGGGTATTTTCTTTTTTAGAAATGGTAAGGAGTCCAAACACATCTGAGGGAAAACAAGATAGAGGTTGTGACTTAATTTGAGAATCTCTAAATCTGCTTTTTCCCTATTAGGATTCACTACAACATTTTCTATTGCCTGTATCTTCAGGAGAATTCCTGTACGCAGGCCACAGAAGTTAAGGAGGAACCATCGGTTTGGCCGGGGTATGTATATAGGGATTTGCGTGTGTGTGTGTTTTGTCTTCTCTTCTCCATTCCTTCTACTTAACGAGGAGAGGTGTTCTGTCCTAACAATTTCATTGAGATATAATTTACATAATGTAAAATCTGCCCATTTTAATTGTACGATTCAGTGATTTTCAGTACATTTATTGAATGTGCAACCAATATCATAAACTAGCTTTGGAACAGGTTTATCACTCCACGGGGAGGCCTTTTGTTTGGTTCATTTTCTTCCGATTTGCCATTTGCTTTGTGATAGTCCATCACCTGGTCTTTTGAACTCCTTTCTATTTTTCTAATTTCTCTCTTATAATGATTTTAGCAAGAAAACAACCATCCAACTTACACATGAACAACAGCTGATTCTGAGCCACAAGATGGAACCTCTCCAGGTGGTAAAGATTATGGCATTTGCAGGTAAGGGACTGAAGAGTCCAGTTCATGCCTTTTATCCCCCTTCCCTGCTACCTGTCAGAATTTTTTTACCTTGGTCTGTTATCCAATTACTGCAATTAAATAATTTCAAAAGCAGCTAAGGAATGCTTGGTTTTTGGTTTGTGTTGCGGTGGTGGTTTTTTGTTTTGTGTTTTACCAGTCCAGGGAGCATCCACACTGGACTTCCTGGTTGGACAGATAGTTCATAGGAATTAGTCTGTGGGATAGATGCCACCAGGATTGATCCAGCCGGCATTTATCGTTGTATATTATATGCTCTGGTACTAATTGCTCATGGAGCGGCAGGCCATGTTTCAGTAGCTTCCCGATTTCTGTAGGGTTAAAGTCTGGGAGGCTCTCCCTGAGTTTGATTCTAACTTATAATCCTGAATATGCTGTCTGTAATTTTCCTGCCTCAGTCAACTAATGGTGCTTACAGTCTCCTACAGTGCTTGATTATTCTTCAGTCTGAGCCTTTGCTCAAACTGTTTTCTACCTGGAATCCCTTCCTGCTTCTTTTCTGTGTAAATATCCTGCCACGAACAACAGCGACAATTCATTCAATGCCTGGCACTGTGCCAAATCATGACACCGTTCTGTAAGGTTTGTTAGTTATCTCTGTTTTGTAGATAAGGATTTGAAACTCAGAGAAATTAAAATGACTTGCCCAGGTTAAATAAACAAATAGTGGAGGAAGTACAATTCAAAGCTGGGTCTGTTTCTAAGAGCATGCGTCTCCCCACCCCGGCCTACCTTCTTTGCTGTGCTATTTTGACTTCCATCATTTCTATTTCTTCTTGGTGGAGGCTTCTTTAGCCATTTGAGTCGTATATGATCTCTGAACTCTTACTGTAACTAATCATCTGTATTAACTACTTGGTACTTGATTATTTAATAAGTATAGCTGATGCACACATTTTATAAATACTTCCACACTGTGTCATTAATCTTCATAATAGCCCTGTTAGGTAGGGAAAGAGCTACTATTTTTCTTCTTTTATAGGTGAGATTTTTTTTATTTCCAAATTTATACTTTTTTTTTTTTTTTGGTCTGCTGTGATGTTGTCATTATACTCTCATTTTGTTCTAATTGTTTCAACTGTGTGGTATTGTATCCCCGAGATTGTACTACAAGAACTTTGCTTTATGTTTTTTGTTTTAACATAGTCCCAGTGGGGGCGCCTGGGTGGCTCATTTGATTAAGCGTCTGCCTTCGGCTCAGTCATGATCTCGGGGTCCTGGGATTGAGCCCTGTGTCGGGCTCCCTGCTCAACGGGGAGCCTGCTTCTCCCTCTCCCACTCTCCTTGCTCATGCTCTTTTTCTTTGTCAGATAAATAAATAAAATTAAGAAAAAAAATACCCATACTTACAGTGCTTAGCATACAGCTGAGCATGGAGTAGGTGCTCATAAGTACTTGTTAAGTGAATGATAACTGAATAAATGAATGCTGGAGAGGCAGGGCACACTCAAGAGCTCAGAATGGGCCAGAAGCATCCTTGAATCTCACTTGTATGCTCTTGCCATTGAAATGTTACTGTTGCCTAGGCCAGCAATAGCTACTCTTACCAAGTTCCTCTGCTCGGGTACCTTGATGATTGCAGTTATCCTGCCAGACACTGCAAGGTCAATGTTATGCACGCATGGCTGAGGAGCACACCGAAGGCCAGTGAGGTTGAGTGGCTCGTCCTTCACTGCTTGGCTAGAACCTGCCAGAACCATGATCCCATGTTAATCTGGCTTAGAATCCACTGCTCCTTACCAGTATTGAAGAACTTGTCAGAGGCAAGATAAGCATGGATAACACCTAATAAGGGCATCCTCAAAGGGTCACTCCTTTCTTCTTGGCTTCCCCAGGCACTGGTAAGACCTCTACCCTGGTCAAGTATGCTGAGAAGTGGTCTACGAGCAGGTTTCTGTACGTGACCTTCAACAAAAGCATCGCAAAGCAGGCTGAGCTGGTCTTCCCCAGCAACGTCACCTGCAAAACCTTTCATTCCATGGCCTACGGACACGTCGGGCGGAAGTGAGCATTGCACTGCCACCGTCCTTGTTCTGTCTAATTCTTGGTTTTCCTGTTGTGAGCATCATGGTTACACATGGACTTATGCACAGCAGCACTACGAAAATATAATGCTTTCATCTCCACTGATAGGCAGGAAATATAAAGATATTTAGTGATTTGCACTTTTACCCTGTAAAAATACGTTGTTTGCAAATAGTAGTGTGTTACTGAGGTGAGCATTCTTATTTCTCTGGAACTGAGGCACAGAAAGTCTGAGTGACTGGCTTGGAGTGCAGGCTCTCAGCAGTCTTCCCACCGTTGAGGTTGTTGGGCGGGAGAAGACTCAGCTGAAGTGCACTTGGCCCAGGCCTCCTGGGGCCCCTGAACTAGCATTCCCTTGGATGGGAGGGCTTCAGGGAACTTGAATGTCCCCCCAGGGACCTTTTGGAGTCTGGTCCACACCATGGAGTAATAGCATCTGCTGTGAGCCACTTCATCTTCTGGGTTATTATCTGAGAATCCCTGAAAGCCTGATGAAGCCATTTCAAATCCTGCATGGACCTTGCTCAACCTCTCTGGCTTTTTTTTTTTTTTTTTTTTAACCCCTAACCTATATGTGACACTTAAAGTGGCCAGGTGGTGTCATTGCTGAGAAAGGGGGTTGGGATGGGGGGAGACAGGAAATACCCCATTGCAGTGGTAACAGTGAAATACTGTTTATTTGGTATGTGTATTACAGGTACCAATTAAAGAAGAAATTAAATCTCTTCAAGTTGACACCCTTCATGGTCAATTCTGTCCTCGCTGAAGGAAAAGGTGGATTCATAAGGGCCAAGCTAGTATGTAAGACTTTAGAAAACTTCTTTGCTTCGGCCGACGAAGAACTGACGATTGATCACGTGCCTATCTGGTGTAAGAACAGCCAAGGACAGAGAGTCATGGTTGAGCAGAGTGAAAAGCTGGTGAGTATCTAAATATCTTTAGTTTCAGGGATCTAGGATAAATGAGAAGAGCTGACACGATACAGTGTCCTAGTTGTCTTTCATTTCTTCAGAACTGCTAGCAGAATGTCTGACTACCAGACCATAGGCCTGTCATGGTACCTGTGAGGTAGATAGTGTTTTCTCTGAAGAGGACTCAGAGACATTTTATTTAATCTTCACACTGGTCCTCTTAATTCAGCAGATGAGGCTCCTCTGACCCAAGGTTTCTTGGAGCTTGTCATTGGGTCTGCTGGATACAGGATCTAAAGATAAGAAATCTCTTCTCTGACTTTTATAATCTTTTCAATCATTGCCCATTCTTTATATGACTTAGTGGTCAGTCATAAATCCAGAAAATGAATCCAGCCTTCTCTAGCTCGTCAGATCTTGTGCTCTTCCCCTTCCCTACCTGCCCCAGATCTTGTAGTCTTAGAGTGATGTTCTGTTGCTGGGCTTGGTATGGCCCCAGCTTCTTACTCATCTCTGCACTTCACATTGTTCAAAGGCTATTGCGGAGCCAGAGGGAGGTTAGGGAGGTGACTGCCCCTCACTGTGCCCTGGTGGTGCTAGTGTTCTGTGTATGAGAATGAACGTGATTTCAGGAGGTGTCTTTTCCAGGGTCTTAAACTATGACTTGCCATTGTCACTTGCCTTCTAGAATGGTGTCCTTGAAGCAAGCCGACTCTGGGACAACATGCGGAAGTTGGGGGAATGCAAGGAAGAGGCTTACCAAATGACTCACGATGGTATGCCAGTTCCCACATCTTGCTACCTGTATGCGTGACTGCTCTATGTGCGAGTTCTCACTCTTACTGCTCCCTTCTTGTAGGCTATTTGAAACTCTGGCAGCTGAGCAAGCCTTTGCTTGCCTCTTTTGACGCCATCTTTGTGGACGAGGCCCAGGACTGTACCCCAGGTGATAAACTATTCAGGACATTAGTGGTCTCACACACATAGAAACAACATCCTGATTATGTAAAAGGACACACATGTGAAATGAGTCAATTATTCTTATTTTTCATGAAGAAGAGGTGCAAATGATAATTTAGTTATGCAGAAATCCTTGATTACTTGACTTTGGATTTCGGCAGTTGTCCTTCCTCCCCACTCAAAGCAAATTTATTTTTCTGTAAATGCTTTGCTTCGGTTATTCTTAAAACGTCGACTAAGCGTAGGTCATCAGGCGATTGGAATGTAGACTCATGCTGAGGGGGAGAAGCTAGTCAACTTCGAGTGGACAGTTTGTGTTGTGTGTTTCTCAAGTGGCCGATAGAAAATTGTGTGACTTTGTGGGGTCATTTTTGAGCTCCGAGTTATAATGTTAGAGAAGACAATTTGCCTCATTTTTCATTTGCTTATGTGGTTTTTTTAGACTCCCTCATTTATCCAGGACTAAACACAATCTGTATTCCTAGGCTTAGAAACGGTTTCTCTTGTCCATTATACAGTTGTTTCTTTGCATTGCCTGCGTATCCTGCAGGGAAAGACAACTTTGTTGTCCAGCGCGCCCTGGCTTAGTTCCACAAAGAATTTTCATCTTTTTCTGTCATAAATATGGTTTCTTTTGCTCTGTGAGTTGGCATTCCTTCAGCTCTCTCACTGTCCCTCTTATTGGTTGCAGCTATCATGAACATAGTTCTGTCTCAGCCATGTGGGAAAATCTTTGTAGGGGACCCACATCAGCAGATCTATACCTTCCGTGGTGCAGTCAATGCTCTGTTTACAGTCCCTCACACGCACGTCTTCTATCTCACACAGGTAAGAGCTCTCTCTGCTTCCGAGTCCCCAGAACTGTAGAAGCAAGCTTTGTGGTCTCCCCCGCACCCTCGTTTTTCTGTGGTTAGTGGGGGCCAGGCGCCGTGCAAGGCTGTCTAGTCGGCACACAGCATGTAGTGGATCCTCGCTTCTAAGCAGTGGTGCCCTGTGGTTGTCAGGGGGTCTGCAAAGTCAGAACTGTTTTTACAACGGCATGTGCCATTGTCACTGTGTTCACATTTGCACCGCTGATGCCTTCCCGTGAATCAAGGTGGTGGCACCAAACGGTGCCGGCTGTCACAGTGTTCTTCTTGTAGCGCACTCAGGGTACAACGAACAAAAGAGGTTCAACTCCAGAACATTCCGATGTTCCAGCAGACATGATGAACTGCTAGCCCTTGGGTGTGTCTCTAGTATTCTGTGGGATAAGGGGCCGACGGAAGTGTGTTGGCTGTCTGACGAAGAGCACTTTTGTGATTGAGTTGTGAGCTCAACTGGCTGCTTTTGTGTGTATTTAATGTTGGTACTCGAGAGAACAGCTGACAGACTTGGGTACTTGGCATTTTCTCAAAAATGAAGGAAGTGAGCTGTGACTTCCAGGAAAACAACTGACAAATGTTTGTTGCCAAAGATAAAATTCTTGCTTTCAAGTGAAATAGAAATTTGGAAAACTCGTGTATGCGTGACACCTCGTGGCATCCCTGGTTGTCTGAGAAAGCCGTAACGACCCTCCCCTTGCCCATACCTTTCCGCATGAGGCTGCTGGGGTAGCCCCGTAAACTATTTAGAATTCTTCTACAAAGAAGATTTTTGTCTTCTCTCCCACTTACTTCTTTATTCGATCATTTATTTATATCAGTGTGGACTCGTGGATATTTCATTTTATTTTTTGGGTCATGGCTCCCTCAGAATGGTTCTGTAGCAACAAAGTGCTATTTGTTGAAAGGCTCATGTTTTCTTTAGTATTGTCAATGTTCACCAGAGCGCGTAGCAGTTTATTACTTTAAGTCCTTAGTACATGGCAAAGGGCTGTAAGTACCATGAGATTGGAGACGAGGGTGTCTTTCCAGCTGCAGTGATCAAGGACGTGGGTGTGGGGCCACGTTTTGAAGGGTAGAGAACAACTGGCCATGTGCCAAGGCAGGGGGCATCCAGGGAAGGCTCAGAGAGTGACGATACTTGGGGCTGGCGTGTGGGGCAGTGGTTTTAAATTAACGGTGAGGGAGGCTCAGAGGCGAGATGAGAAACCCTCCTGCCCTCCCTCCATCTTTTGAATAATTGACACTCTCATTTGATTTGATTTGGAAGGAAGGGTAGATTTGCTTAAAAGCTAAGTTTTCCACTGGTCTTGGGGAATGAGAGGAGAAGAGGCTGTTCGGGCCGTGAGGGATGTTCAGAGTGCATGTACTGCCGTTTTCCTCACGTGCTGCTCTTCCTTTTTTGTAGCAAGGGTGTGGCCTGATGAAAGTATGTGGGCAAGAGTCATCTGGCAAGAGGGCGGGAGAGACCGAGTGGGTGAGGCATGGAGTTTGGGCTGCTGAGCTGAGATGGTAGCAGTGGTGAGAAAAAGAGCATAGACCCTCTGGTGGGAGGATCGCCCAGATCTGGATGTGGGGGTAAAGGGTAAAAGAAGAGAGGTAACTGGAGGGTTTCAGGGTGAAAGCTGCAATTTCTGAAAGCTTAGAACTCAAGTCAGCGATGGTCTGATTGGCAAGATTCTTCGATTCCTTGTGAGCGGGTTTACAGTGGGGAATTTGCAAATCCACTTTCCAGATAGGGTGAGTCAGGAATCAACAAGCAGGGTCTTTGCGGGGACAGAAACAGGCGAACCTACTTCAGGGAGGGCTTGTTGACTCCTTTTGTTCCGTCATTTTCTCACAGAGTTTCAGATTTGGCGTGGAAATAGCGTACGTGGGAGCTACCATCTTGGATGTCTGCAAGAGAGTGAGGAAAAAGACTTTGGTTGGAGGAAACCACCAGAGTAAGGCCTTCAGTTACTCTTCATTTATTTGTTACAAAAGTTAGTTTTCCTCTTTACTTGGATTTGCCACAGAGTTTGTGCTCTCTCCCAACAGGTGGCATTAGAGGTGACGCCAAGGGGCAGGTGGCCCTGTTGTCCCGGACCAATGCCAATGTGTTTGATGAGGCTGTGCGGGTGACGGAAGGAGAAGTCCCCGCGAGGATACATCTGATTGGGGTAAGAGTAAATCTCTCCCGACTCCTCCCTGCACAGACACAAACCCAGCAGCCAATGAAAGCATTCAGCTTCATTAGGATTATTACACAAGCAAGCATTTAGGGTTTGGGGCACCATCTGCACCATGACTGAGGTCTTTCCCCCTAGCTGTTCCGATATGTTAGCATTCTTATGAGGAACCAGCAAGGACTGAGGATCCTTTTCTCTGTTCTTTAAAACACTGACACCCTTCTCATTTTTGGCTCTGCAAATGAGGCTGCCGGCCGGCTACCTGCGAGTGTTGTGGTGTGTGGTGTTCATTAGTATAAGGACAAGGGAGCTGCCAACACAGCTGGGAGGCGCTAGTGGGCTCCAGCGTAGAGGGTGTGGACACCTGGGTTCTAGATCTGATTCTGTCACTAACTTTGTGTGGCTTGTGGCAAGTCACCACTTCGGTGTGCCTCATTCTCTCCATCTCTGAGACAAGATTAATGCCTTTACCTGGTTCCCGGGGAAGTTAGGATTAAGTGACACATGTGTGACATTTCTGACTCTTCAAAGCAAAGTTACATGACTAAGAGATGTTCACTCTGTTTATGAAAAACAGTGTTTTTGAGGGCTTCCTGTGTGTGGGCACTCGGTATATACAGTCAGTGAGTCATAATCAAAAGATGTTCTGAATTTTCTCTTTTTTTTAATTGATAAAGATTATCCAGCCAAATTATGGAAGCTTTGGAAATTAAAAGGAAAAAAAAAACCTCACGCTCAATCTCAGTATTTCAGATAACAATTTTCCCTTTTGCTGTTCATGTCTGTGTCTTTATAGACACACATTTCTACATAATTGGAATTATAATGTACCTAAAAATGTGTTCTTTTTTTTACTCCACATGTAAGCATCTTTTCTTTCATGTTTCTACGTGAACGACTACAGTATTTCATCTAGTGGTTATAGCGTAGTTTAAGCATTTTTTGTTATTGTTAGAAAATAGCACTCTTGGAGTGTGGCCCACGTGGGGCATGGTAGACAGTAAGTGGTTGTGGTCCCTCTGTCACACCCACGTGTCGCCTGAAGCATGTGGCAGCACTCTCGATCACATCTGCTCTCCAACTACGATATGTGCTGGCTTATTTCAGTCTCTGTTTGATGTCAGCGGTTTTTATGTCTCTTCCCCAAATGATGACAGGTCCTTGGAGGGTGGTGCCTCAGTCACGGGTTTCTTCTGCGCGGGGGTCCTGGACAGTGCTTGGCATGTGCTTTTAGGTAGAAGGGGCTATGCTGTGATACAGGCAGGGCTCCCCCACCCCCCCAGGAGCTAAGCTTTTAAACCACACGACAGTCTGGACCTGTGGGCATCTCTAGCTTAGGTCTTCCTCCAAAGACACAGTGGTAAGTCCTGATGTTCCGCACGCAGTGTTCAGGTATCCTTGGAGTCTCCACTGCAGCCGTGTTTCTGTTCCTGAAAGGTAGATGGTTTCAGGTGCCCCTTTTTGACAAGAGAGCAACCTACAGCTGGGTCTTCCCTGTCACCCTATTTTTTTTTTTAAACAGAGGAAGAGTTTGAGGTCACTTCGCACTTGATAATCCCAAGTGCTCAGGCTGCGTGGTAACCTCAGTGCCCTTGTGCTTGATGACATTTCCTCCTTCCTTTCTGATTGCTCTGGGTGTGATCTGAGATCCATTTGCAAGAAAACATCTCATTTCAAAATCCCATCTCTACATTTGCTTTCACCTGTTTTGTTAAAACAACAATAACGAAACAAAACGGAAAATAACAAAAAAACAAAAATGCCACCAAAACACTTTTTCAGGGGATTAAATCATTTGGATTGGACAGAATCATTGATATTTGGATCCTTCTTCAGCCAGAGGAAGAACGGAAGAAACGTGAGTACCCTCGTGGCCGCGGTGGCAGTCGGCAGCATGCCAGTGATGAGGGCCAGGAGCGGGTGGGCTGGTTCGGAGTCGCCTCCTGGAGAAGAGGTGGAGCTAGTGTGGCTCTCTTGCCACCTGGAGTGGGAGGCTGAGGTCTCCTGTCTGCAGAGGTACCGAGAGCTCCTTCTAGACCCTTGTCTCAGGAGTCTGAACTTCCTCCTATTGTTGGTCCCGGAGGCTGTCTGCCCCTGTAGCTGCCCCACTGACACCTCTGCATGGGCCCCATGTGGCTGTTGCTAACATCTTGCAGTGCATTTCCTTTCCACGCTGCGCTGGTTCACATCCCTGTGAAGTGGGTGAAGATGTCAAGGGTTGGGCCCTCAAGCCTCAGTGTGGAGACAGAGAGGCTAAGGCATAGGTCCTTTTGGACTTGCCCAGGGTCACACAGTAGGTTAGTGAAGGAGTCGGTACTAGAACCCGGATCTCCAAGCTTCAGGATGGTTTTCAAGGGTGCTGTTGGCTAGGAATGGGGAGCTGTGGCTGTGGTAGCTCACCGAGCCCTGTCGTGTTAACCCGAACGTGTGTCCTCCTCAGAGAACCTCGTTATCAAAGACAGGTTTATTAGAAGATGGGTACACAGGGAAGGCTTTAGTGGCTTCAAGAGATACGTGACGGCAGCCGAGGATAAGGAGCTGGAAGCCAAGATTGCAGTCGTTGAAAAGTATAACATCAGGATTCCAGAGCTGGTGGAGAGGATAGAGAAGTGCCACATAGAAGACCTGGACTTTGCAGGTGTGGACAACAGTGGGTTCTTCACTTCCCAGCGGGAGGAGGGTCAGATGGTCTTCTTCCTGCGGGAGTACTTGAGGTGGCCCGGTGGGGCTTTGCTGCATCCCGGGGAGCCTGGGAGGAAGGGGAGCAGAGCTGCTGTTCCTCCCCAGGGGCCCTTCCTTTCCGTCCTGGCTCCAAGGCCGCAGAAGGGGGCCTTCCAGTCTCAGCTCTGCCCCCATGTATGACTCTGACTCTGCTAGAGGCCCCCCGGGGCTCTTCTGTCCCTTTGCCCGCAGATGCAGGGGGTGGGCATGTTCCTGCGAGCTCCAAGGTGGGATTCGGGTACTAACGCGCCCACCGTGAACTTCCCACTTTTGCCATCTTTTTATTTCTCTCTCCCTCTCTCTCTTTTTCTTTCTTTCCTGATTGTTCTTTCCTGTTTTCCCCTTGCCCCCCTTCCCCCAGAGCAACATGCAGGTGAGGAAATGTTGTGGCCGCATCCTTAGTTTTAGGAGCCTAGCGGGAAGAGCCCGCTTTTCTTTTCCTCTCTGGTCCCTTCCCCTGCCAAGCCCCCATCTAACTGTGCTCTCTTTTTATTCCAGAGTACATTTTGGGCACCGTGCATAAAGCCAAAGGCTTGGAATTTGACACTGTGCATGTTCTGGATGATTTTGTGAAGGTGCCTTGTGCCAGGCACAACCTCGCACAGCTGCCCCACTTCCGAGTTGGTAAGGAGCCTCTGTGTGAGCCGCCTGCTGGGGGTGCTTCCTTGGGTTGCCTTGCTTTTTGTTGGGTGGTGTGGCCTCTTGGCAGGATCCTCTTCAAAGGAAAAACACCCACCTCCTGGTTCTAAGTTTTTTATTGTCCTACTGTGTGTTTTTGAAAATCGAGGGCTGCCAGTAGGGCAGGGTTGTGCTTATGGTGGTCCTGTTCCCCCTGGCATTAACTCTCAGATTTGGGCTTTTCACCATCAGTTATTGGGTACCCAGCCTCATAGAAGCTTTAAAAACATACAATTTACCTGCTCACCAAAGTGTTGTTGGTTTTGTTTTTTAAAGATTTTATTTTAGAGAGAGAATGACATAGCAAGAGAGAGCAGGGGCTGGAGGGGGAGAGGGTGAGGGAGAAGCAGGCTCCCCGCTGAGCAGGGAGCCCAATACAGGACTCGATCCCAGGACCCCAAGATCATGACCTGAGCTGAAATCAAGATATTTAAGCAACTGCGCCCCCTAGGCACCCCCCCAAGTGTTGTTTTTTAAAATTAAATCTCATTTTTACTAAAGGGGCCAGGAAATCATAAAAAAAAAATAAGCACTTTGTATCATTTGTCTGCTTTTATATAAATTTATACTCAAGGCGAGTTGTTATGCTCTGAGTGTGCGATTATTTTGGTTTTAAATCTTAGGATTAAAACATGTGAAGTTTTTCTATAAACAAACATTCTATTAACCGTGCACTCAGAATTTGGGGCATAGCATACATTGGCAGCCTGAAAATAGAAATGCTAAAAACTCCTGGTCTCTGGTGGAATACATTCCTAACATTACAGAAGGACGTGGTGCTGAAGATAACTTAGAGCAGAGTTGGGGGAGGGAGGGGCCCTAGGCAACGGTGGCTCCATATTGGGTGAAGAAAAGTTTATCTAATATGCTGCTACCTTTTTTTTTTCTTACTGGCCAGTGCCTGTTTATATAATTTTTTGTTTATAACAGCTTTATTGAGGTCTAATTCCCATACCGTACAGTCTGCCCATTTAAAGCGCACAGTCGGGCACCTGGGTGGCTCAGTCGGTTGAGTGTCTTTGGCTCCGGTCGTGATCCCGGGGTCCTGGGATTGAGTCCCACATCAGGCTTCCTGCTCAGCGAGGAGTCTGCTTCTCTCTCTGCCCTTCACCTCCCTTATGCTCTCTCTGTCCCAGTCTCTGCCTCTCTCTCAAATAAATAAAATCCTAAAAAAAAATAAAGCACACAGTTGAATGGCTTTCAGTGTATTCACAGATAGCCGCTCGATGCTGCGTTCTCACTGTTGTACTGGGTGTGGTGACTGTCAGGGGAGAGGCTTCAGGGGCAGCAGAGCCTTGTGATGTGTGTTTCTTCTCTGCTTGTTGTATGATAGCCCGACATTTCCAGGTTGGACTGGGTTGGAGAGAAAGACAGTGTCAGGAATAGGGAAGAATGTGGACCTTGGAGATTAGCAACCTTGAGTTCAGCCCCTGGGCTCTTGCTCAGCCTTGGCCCATGTGTCCAAGTGATTTGGGCCCTGTGAGCCTCAGTTTCCCCATCAGTCCCACACAACTGTCATGAAGAGACCTGGGAGGATGAATGAAAACATGCACCAGGCATGATGGATATTGCATGACCAGTGATCAGGCTCCCGGGATTTCCCAGTAGCTGCACATATTAAAACTCAGCATTTTGTGCCACCAGTCTGTGAGGTTTTTGTTTATTTTTGGAGGCTTTTGAGCTGATACCTTTCTTCCCTTCACTTTCTTTAGAGTCGTTTTCTGAGGATGAATGGAATTTACTGTATGTTGCAGTAACCCGTGCCAAGAAGCGTCTCATCATGACCAAATCTTTGGAGAACATTTTGACTTTAGCTGGGGTAAGAGGAACCAGTTACACAAGTTAATTTAGCAACATCCAGATTTTACTGGGTTTCAGTAAGGGATCAAACTTGTTGAAAGGGGTCAACCAAAGGCCTGCAGAGGCCTTTGGTTCAGGCTCTGGGGTTGAAAGAGAAGGGGCTTCTTTTGCTCAAGAGGACAGGGGCTCTCAGTGCAGGAAGAGTTGAAATCAAACATGTAGGTTCTTTTCTCAATTCTTTCCTGATTCAGCTTGAAGTGTTCTTTTTAGAATATCAACTGTGTTCATGTGTTTCTTTTCTTTTTTTTTTTAAGATTTTGTTTATTTAAGATTTTATTTATTCATTCATGAGGGACACAGAGAGAGAGAGAGAGAGAGAGAGAGAGAGGGAGAAACCCAGGCAGAGGGAGAAGCAGCCTCCTTGTGGGGAGCCCAATGTGGGACTTGATCCTGGGATCACACCCTGAGCTGAAGGCAGATGCGCAGCCACTGAGCCACCCAGGCGCCCCTGTTCACGGGTTTCTTAATTTCTCCCTTGCTCAGTTTGTGCTCACCACTCTTGGGGCAACAGCAGCAGGAATGTTTTCTGGGTCTGCCCTCCTCCTCGCCCCTTCCCTAGTCCCCACAACTTTGAACCCACAACTGCTGCTTTGAACCCACAACTGCTGCTGCTGCCACCACCAGACTTCTTCCTGGGAATGTCCCTGGGGGAGGGGAGAATGAATATGCAGGCTGAGATGTGGGGAAAGTGTGGGCACTTGCTCTTTATCCCCTACAAACCAGCCTGCCCCACCACTATTTCCAGCTCCTTCCTGCCTTTCAGAGGTGGGAGGAGAAGCCAGTTAGTCATTTCAACCCAGTTGGAAACTTCAGCAGACACTTGAGCTCACGGGGGTTGTCTAGTCCATCTTTCCGTGAACCAGTTAAGCCAAAACCTAGAACTTAAGTGTAAAAGTTACCGTGAATACTCCTTTCTCTGCCATCTCGAGAACAGAGAAGGTTTCGTATAGCAGAAGCGCCGAATCTCACGCTCTCTCGAGGGGATGAGAACCCTGGGAGCTGTGGAGTCCAAGCAGTGCCACCAGAACCTCAGGGCAGGAATCACTTTTTATTGTCATTGAGAGATGTGTGTGGAGATCACTCGTTGCTGTTCACACAGCTCTTCTCATCCCTTGAGACTGCTGAGGAGTACTCACTGGGTCAGCATGTCGTGGTTGGCGCGGCCCCACACGATGGCTGCTGGGTTCTTTGCAAGTCCTTTGCCTTCATTGATAACGCCACAAGGCGTCACAAGGCACAAGTCATTTTCTGGTTTGCAGGTGTGTCCTGGGGAACACATTCTAGAATCTCAATTTCTAGGTAAAGGATAAATGGATATGTGATTTTTCTAGATACTGCCAAATTGTTGACAGAGATTTTGACACCTCAGCCTCCCACCAGGTACATAGAGGAGTCGGAAAGGCTTTTTAAAGCTAGTTGAGGGACGCCTGGGTGGCTCAGCCATTAAGCGTCTGCCTTTGGCTCGGGGCGTGATCCTGGGGATCCGGGATGGAGTCCCACATTGGGCTCCCTGCATGGAGCCTGCTTCTGTCTCTGCCTGTGTCTCTGCCTCTCTCTCTGTGTCTCTCATGAATAAATAAAATCTTAAAAAAAAATAAAGCTAGTTAAATACTCATCAGTTGGTTATTATGTATATTTTATGGGGAACGTGAATTTTTCCTCATAAAGAAAAGGACATGGAATCTAAAGAAATACTTCCCCCTTTACTGAGTCTGAGTTGGAAAACATCTGCTGTTCACAGAAGTGCTCTGAGGAAGCCCCAGAAACGTGGCCCATCCATGTGCCCAGATGTTTGGGTCTGAAAGTCCTTGCGTGAGAGGGAATACTTCTGCTTTTTATCACAGCTTGCGACTCTGTTTGGAGACATCCTCTTTGGAAGTGGCTAAGTCCACCCTCTGCTCAGCGGGGAGGCTGTGGGGATTTTGAAGGCTCTGTGGATGGGAGTAGGGTAATAATTTAGAGAATGTGAAAGCACATGAACGGTGGAGTCCTGCATGCTGAGGCTTTGGAGCAGAAGGAGCCATTGGTTCCTGCTACCTAGAGTGAGAAACCATTTTGGTCTCGTAACCAAGATTTGGCCAGGCAGCCTCTTTTTCCTCTGACCCCCGTAGAAAATGTAGCTCATTCCCAGCCTTTTTGTTCCTTTGTTTCTTTAAGTTTTGAGGAAGTGAAGGGAATCATTACAGTTTTGTATTAAGTGTCATGAAGTCCTGCTGGTTGCTCAGAGACAGCTTCTCAGCCTTCCAGAATCTGAGATTCTTTTTTTTTTCCCTTTTAAAGATTTTATTTATTTATTTGAGAGAGTACGCACAAGCAGGGGGAGGAGAAGAGGGAGAAGCAGACTCCCGCTGAGCTGGGAGCCTGACTCAGGGCTCTATCCCTGCACCCCAGGATTGTGACCTGAGCCAGTGGCAGACACTCAACTGACAGAGTTCTGACTCACAGAATCTGAGATTCGTAATGCACGTTGCACAGGCACGTCCTCAAAACAGTGCTTGGCACATAGGTGGTGCTCAGGAAATGTCTGTGCTCTGGATGAAAGCAGCATCCCTCCTGGCCTCAGGCTGGGGGTCCTGATTCCACAGGCCCTGGGTCAGACTGCCTCGGCTCACAGCTCTGCTCTCTCGGCCTGACACTCTGGGCAAGTCACCTGGCACTCTGTGCTTCTGTGTCCTAATCTGTAAAACTGGCACAATGGCAGGACTTACACCCCAGAGGAGGGGTTAGAGATGGCTCTTGGTGGCCTGATGGGGTACCTGCTGTGGTGGTTTGGGAGGATGCAGGGGTCCTCTGAGGCAGTTACTTGTCTTTGAGACGTTCAGCTCCAGGAGGGGGAGGTATCGAGGGGAGAACTGCCATCTGAGGAGGAGCATGGAGTCATGGCAGGCACCCATTCATTCAGCAGTGTTTGAGGTGTGGTTTTTACCTGACAGAAGTTCTGTTGTTGTGTGCCTCCTTGCCATGTAGCTTTGTATTTACAGATTGTAGGACAGAGCGACTCATGTTGCTTGGTGCTGGGAGGGCACAGATCCTGGACTTAGACTTGGGTTTGAGTCCCACATCTGCTGTGATCTACCTCTGTGATCTTTTACATAAGTGACTAATTTCTCAGCTATCGTGCCCTCCTCTCTGCCATGGGGACGATGACAGAGCGTTGGTGAGGATTATACATATGGCACTTCATAAGCCAAGGACCTAACTGCATATAAAGAACCAGTGTGTTTCAAACCAAAGCAGCCTGGAAGCATTTAAGGAAGTAGTGTTATCATGTGGCTTTGGGTTCCTGAAGGCTACGGCTTCTAATGAAGCTTTGGGGTAAGCATTGCTTTTCTTCCTTGGGATAGTGTTTGCAGCAACTGGCACTGCTCCTTCTGCCTGGACCTTACCAAGTGCCATAAGCCCCTTGGCAGTTCCCTGGATGATGGCGTTTCCCAGCAGCTACGGTCTTTGTACCTATGGAAGTAGTCGATACCAGGATGTCACTAAAGAGTGGAGAGGGGCTTGATCGATTCACCCATTCACTCAGTTGACAAAGTAGATTTATAGAGACCCAGTTATGTGCCAAGCACTGAAGTTCATGCTGGGGAGTATAGGTAACAAAACTGGTATGCTTCACGATCTCATGGACTTTACTGTGTGGGAGGGATGCCATTAGTCAGCTTTAGATCCACCAGCAAGATTTGGGGAGTTGGAGAGTCTACCGCTTTTACACGTGCTATAATCACGCCTTGGGCCAGATGGGAAGTTATCTCTGTCCCACCGTAGCACCATGTCTGTCAGCGCAGCAATGACAGATTGTCTTCAAACTAATTGTCCGTATAGGAAGACTGATTTTTCCCATTATGTTTGGGGTTTTAAAGGTTCATTTTCTTTTTTTAGCTTTTAGAAATAGACCGTGAGACGATTCATTTGCCTAGTGGGATTCCTCTGTGTCGTAAAGATCTTATTTATGTATGGGAAGTGGAAGTTCTCCCTAAAGAGCATGGTCCGTGCCCAACAGGATTTGTAGCCTGGTGGAATTTGATAAACTGATTGTAAAATTCACATGGACGGATAGCCCAGGAATAGCCAGTCAGGGGAAGAATGTAGTGTGGGAACTTGTGGGTGGATAGTCTGAGTGTAAAGACATGCTAATGAAAGCAGAAGAGACGGGTCAATGGGAGTTCCCAGAAAGTTACAAGGATATGTGGGAACTTCACTTGTCATAGCTAGGAGTTACACATGGTAGGGAAAGAATGTGCTGGAGTAGTTGGCTTTCCATATGGAAAAAAGTCAAGTTAAATTCTTTATACCCTCATCATAGATTCCAACTGGATTAAAGACCTAATGTAAGAAAACAGTTTTAGAAATGTCAGAAAAAGGGGCAGCCCCCGTGGCTCAGCGGTTTAGCGCCCCCTTCAGCCCAGGGCGTGATCCTGGAGGCCCGTGATCAAGTCCCATGTTGGGCTTCCTGCATGGAGCCTGCTTCTCCCTCTGCCTGTGTCTCTGCTTCTCTGTTTCTCTTTGTGTCTCTCATGAATGAATAAATAAAATCTAAAAAAAAAAAAAGTCAGAAAAATACCTTAGGATAAGGAAGGTTTTCTTCATAACCTTGACATAAGAATGGGAAGTCCTGTAAGTTCTATAACAGTTATATCAAAATGTAAAACTTCAGGGCGAAAAAGTAATAGGCAACATTTAATTAATCTTTAGGAAACATCCTTTGAGATGTGTGTTTTGCCAAGTTTTCTCAGAGTTTGGCAGCAAGCAAAACCCATCTCTGCCCTCCTGGAGCTTATGTAACTGCAGAGAGTAGGACTGGCAAAGGTCATAAAGAACTATAGATTTGTAACACATAGGCCACTTAGTAGTTGTGTAGGTAAAAGATACAAATGAGAAGTTCACAGAAAAAAGGAGCCCTTGTGGCCAGTGCATAGAATAAAAAACCAAACCAAAACAAAAAAACCCCTCTGTCATAGCCCAGGAAACACAAACTAAAATAATCACGTTGGTAAAAATGAAAACATTTGACCTTTTCAGCTATTGGCAAAAATCATATGGAAGGCGGGCACCATCCTGGTACTGGTGGGAAAATGTGCACCGCCACTGCTCAGGAGTTTTCGCTGGAGCCAACCCTGGTTCTAAAGTGTGGTCGAGGGCCTTCCGGGCACTTGACAGAGCCTAGCTCCTCACGCAGATACTATGCATGTCCCTGAACCCACGTTCGTTGATGTCTCCAGACGCCGTCATTGAGACATGAGTATGCAGCAAGGAATGGGTTTCTTCAAGAGGCAGCCACAGGAGGGGAGGGGGGAGGAGGGCCGAGTAAGCCTCCAGCTGCCTCCTGGAAGCCGGAGAGAAGGCAAGGACTCAGAAAATCCGAAGGCACACAACAAAGGCCTGGGCACCGCCCTGCTAACCCTTTGTTCTGAGGTTCAGTCCCCACTGTCTTTGGTCTTTCCTCGTTCCTGAGGGACTTGGAAGGATGACCCCAGCACCTACTTTCTGCTCAAAGGAGGCAGAGATCAGGGTTTGAGGAATGGAAGCCTGCTCTCTTTTAGAAAAACGCTTTAGTTCCAGGTTGAAACCCAACATCCTGCATTAGTGAGATTTTTATACCTTGGTTACTAGTTTTCATAGGGCATTTGATCTTGTTTTGTCTAGGGCCTCAGGGGAGTCGTTGTAACCGGGTAGCTTGTTGTATTGATCAACTGCTTTCTTCAGACAAGCTCTCCTAAGTAGTAGTTTCAGGTCCACTGGAGGCTCTCGGTTGCGAGCAGGGTTCTTTGGGAGATTGTCCTTGCTTGACGGGGTATAGGGAACCTGTGGATTCAGTAATCTGCTTGTGAGCCTTCCCAGCTTCATTCCCTGAAGAACCGTGGTCGGCAGTACCTCATATGGTGCTGATGAGGTTGGAGCTGGTCTTCTCGATGCCTCCACCACCTGTCTGGGATTCAGGCCACACAAGGGCACATCTGTGGGGCATGTCAACCTGCCTGATGCAGACATAGTGAATGTACCTGTGTCCAACCCCCTAATGTGAGCCTTGTCAGGAATTCCTAAGTCATGGAAAGTGTAGAAAGAACCTTCCAGGTAACACATCATAGGGGCTTAACCAAAGCCACCTCACCTCTAAGGGCTGCTCTTAGTTGACACAGTGCAGCCAGCAAGGCTTAGTCCAGTTTAACAGGCAGGCAAACCTTCAACGACCCTTAATTCTCAACTAGAATCTAACACCCATGGAGGTGTGTAATTGTAACAGTTTCTGTAAAATCACCCTCATTTTCAAAGATAGCCAAATGAAGATGATTCTGTTTGTAAAATTAAGTCCAGTTTTAACACAGTTGGCCTAATTGTTCACCTAAGCATGGCCAGAATAGTGATTGGCTTGTTGTTACTGTTTTTAAAAATATGCTGTGCTGGAACTTTCCATAGGAGTATCAGATTGAGCTTTTAACAGCGTCTCAAGGTGAAGAAGACAAGCCAAATACTTGCCACCACACTTTGTCTGCAATATCTACAGATTTGGGTGAATTCCTGTCTTTGAAGTCCCCAAATACCTTGAGGTTCCTGCACCTGCCAGGAGGTACCCTTTATTCCCATAGCAAGGCTGCTGGGCACCCTGTGACAAGGTCCACGCCAATTTTTCCAGGGGGTTTCATTGGCTCCATGAAGTCATCCTTAGTTCCTCAGAGCTGTCTGGTCACGTCTGAGCCTTTGCCTGCGTCCCTTAACTGTGACATGCCTGTCAAAGCCTTGGTAACATAACCAGTGTTTCCAGTTGTGTTCTGTCATAGAGACCAGATTCTTACTGAACTTACAGAAATAATTACATTGCTATGAAAATAAGAATAGTCACTGGGAGTTTCTGAATCCTGGAGGCATCTGGCTGGGAGAAAAAGATAAATGTCATATTTGTTTCCAAAGAAATATTTTACTGAATTGCTGGAAGTCACAGCCTTAAATCTGGAAGATCAAACGGGACCAGTGACATTTCAAGCAAAAATCTGTTGGAATGAAGTTTTCCCATTAGTTCCAAATCTTTAGCAGGAGTGAGGACTCTCAGCTGTGGGGAATTCGGCCCACAGCCCTCAGCTGCCACCAGGGATGCCCTCTACCCAGGTGGTCACATCCCATGACTATCTGCCCCAGAGTAGGATGTCCTGAAAGGTAATCCAACTTTTGGATTGTACCTCAGAGAATCACTAAGGTTTCTGTTGATGCCGAATCACTGCTCCACTGCTATCTGATCTTGTGCTCCCTCTCCTCCCCTCTGCCCCCTCTCCCCAACCTATTATCCCCCCCAGGTGTCGATCACGCTCTAATAGACTTTACATAGTGAGTCTCCATGGTCTTAGTCCTGACAATACACAAAATTCTTTTCCAAAGATTTCCCTTCTTACAGACTTTCTAAAGCTTAACAGAATTGTTTCCTTTATTTCCAGTAA
Source organism: Canis lupus familiaris (assembly GCF_011100685.1). NCBI lineage: Eukaryota > Metazoa > Chordata > Mammalia > Carnivora > Canidae > Canis > Canis lupus. Next base: position 29,085,850 of record NC_049223.1, on the reverse strand, counting down.
ACCAACAACCTTAAATTAACTTTAATTCCAAGTATTTTCCAAACAACATTTGGGTTAGTTTCTCCTAAGAAACTAACTTAGTCTAACTTAGTCTTTCTAACTAAGTCTTTCTAACTAAGTCTAAGTTAGTCTTTCTAAGTTGAATGCCCAATTTTTTCCAAGCGTTTGCCTTTAAACAAACTAGATATGTTTTACAAATTAATTTTAGCAAACCATCTAGAGGTAGAGGGGTGCCTGGGTGGCTCATTTGGTGAAGCCTCTGACTTTGGCTCAGGTCATGATCTCAGGGTTTCAGGATCGAGCACTGTGTTGGGCTCTACACTCAGCAGGGGAGTCTGTGTGTCCAGCTCCCTCTGCCTCTGCCCTTCCCCCTGGGATCCTGCTCTCTCACATGCACGTTCTCTCTCTCTCTCTCTCTCTCTCTCTCTCTCTCTCTCTCTCAAATAAATAAATAAATAAAATCTTCATAAAAAAATACCATCCGGAGGTAGAGAAAATAGCTCACATTTACAACATGCACGAACACAGAAATACACGAACAAGATGTCGTCAAAATCTTAGAGGCCCAATCTCCAAATCCCTCCCTTTTACAAAACAATTGTAAGATGGTATTATATGATTTATGGATTTGTTGGTCATTTTTCTCCAGAGTCTAATGACTCTTGTAGCCAACCAGTGTCACAAAAAATGGATGCCCAGTTTTCGAGAATGCAGACCAGAGGGTAGACTTTGCATGTGGGGCAAAGTATCATTTCCCATTTTTCAAGTAGAACATGGCTGGTTTTATTCAAAGATACCAAAAGCTAAGGCAACAAGCACACCAAAGTCCTGAGTGACTCCGTACGCACTGGTTCTTCCCCAAAGTCAGGGCTTCACAGGCTGAACCAGACAGCTTCTCCAGCCTTTGCTTAAGAAAAGGAGGCTAAGAGGCACTGGAACAGGAGGAGGAAACCTAAGAGCAAACCAAATGGGAGGAAGAAACAAGTTGGTGTGCCATCAGGTAGGAAGAACTCCCCAAGAGATGTCTACCCAAATGGAACCCAAAAACTATTTCCTTGCCACAAGAGTTAAACACCAAATATTGGCCGCACTCTGTCAGGATGAAGCCCCAGGGACAGACCTTAGAACAGAGAGCCCAGGCAGCTGCTTGGATTAGTCACCAGACTGTGCCACTGGCCAGCAACGAGCCATCAGCGAAGAGCTCCTGGCCGGCTCCCCAGATCTGAAGCCGAACCCAAGCTCGTCTGCCCAATGCACAGCAAAGACAGAGACATCAAGTATGCAGCAAGGAAAGGCGTTGTTGGGGGCAAGCCTCAAAAGGAGGAGAGTCAGAGAAATTTAAGGGCAAATGGAAAAGGCTTGGATAAAAAATTGGCAGCCATGATTATGAGTCCTTTCGACCTTTCAGCTGCCAGTTTCATACATATGTTGTGCTGTTTGTAGGATACTAGGAAGCCCTCCGCCCTCTCACTCAGGTGCAGTGTTTTTCAGAGGCCACATGGCATATGTTGTCACTACAGGCTGAACACAGAAGCAGAGATGACAGGACAGTTGTCTTCCTTTAGGCCATACACAAAAGGAGATTTGCAAAAATGTAAAAACTATGCTACTCTTCGAAGTTTTTTTTTTCCCCTGAAAATGCAGTTGTTTTTCATAAAAATATGTTAACATGATAGGTATAATTGTGATTCTTTTTTTTTGTAATTGTGATTTTTTTTTTATTTTTTTTATTTATTTATGATAGTCACACAGAGAGAAAGAGAGAGAGAGGCAGAGACATAGGCAGAGGGAGAAGCAGGCTCCATGCACCGGGAGCCCGATGTGGGATTCGATCCCGGGTCTCCAGGATCGCGCCCTGGGTCAAAGGCAGGCGCTAAACCGCTGCGCCACCCAGGGATCCCCTGTAATTGTGATTCTTAAGAAGAATAAGCATTTTAAAATTTCTTAGCCTAAATTTTGTTAGGTGGTAAATATTAATAGATGAAACTCTCCTACATGAACCTTCTTTGGAAACCATACTGTTTAGTAGTGTCAAGGGGTCCCAAGTCCAAAGTGTTTGAGAACCGCTACTTTGGAGCCGTGCTTTTTAAAGTGTCGGTTGCAATCTGTTCATGATTTATGAAGTTAATTTAGTGAGTTATGATAAGCTTTTTAAAAAGGCGAGATTGAAATAAAAATCCGAAAGACAAAGACTATACTCCAGGTTAAATACTCTTTCATGAAACTGTTGGCTCTTTTAAATATGTACATATGTGTGTTTAGAATTGTGATGCTAAGTAGATTTCTTGGTGTGGATCCTGCTCAGAAAGTTTGTAAAAAGAGAAACTCTTGCATGGGTGGGTGGGAAGGCATATAGAAGCATGTCCGTTGCTGCGTTGTGGGCAGTAATTTGGAAGCTGAATGGCTGAATCAAATGTGGAAAGAGTGGGATGATTGAGCCCCGTCTAGCACTTAGATGAGCTAGATGGGAAGCAAACTCAAAGTAGATCATTTATGTAAATAGATACCTGCAAGATGATAAGCTAACATTCTAGGACATGTATGTAAGCCTAAAGCCTTTAAGGATTGATCAAAAAGGGTGCATGCCAAATTCATGACACTGGCTACCCCTGAGAGTGGAATAGAGATGACAGGCAAAGGGAATTTCAGCAAAACCTGTCATTCTGCTTTGAAAGGATTTCCTGGTTTAGTTGTCCCTCAGTTACTGGTGGGAACAGGAGTGTTTATATATTTCCTGTTCTTTTCTGTAGCAGGCAGACAGATCCTGCACGAGAGAAAGCCAAATCAATCAAAATACTGGATATAGGTTTTGCCAAAAGTAGATCAATAGCCCGTTGTAGTCCAGAAAATTGAAAATCATAGTTACTTGGTTAGCAGATTTTGTGGTTCTGCTGTCAGCCACAAAACTCTGCCAGGGTGCAGCAGATGAGACACTGGTCCCTGTTCCTGTCCCTGTCCCTGTCCCTGTCCCTGTGGCTTTTCCAGTCTGGGAGGTCATTCACATTTGCTCTGGGTGCCAGGCCCTGAGCACTTAGCATGGGGGAGTATATCTCCTTCACATCAGTCAAATGAGGCAGGCACTGCGTTATCTGCATTTTACAGATGAGGAGGCTGAAGCTTGAGGAGGCCAAGTATTTGCTCACTCCTACAGCCACAGCCTGGGAAGAGGCAACACACTAGGTCAATACGGGCAGATCTTTTAAGGTTCCCCGTTTCAGCCCACCTGGCTTGGAAGGTCATTGTACAAATAATTTTTAATGATTCCAGATAGGTCAGCATGAGATAAAAATCCAGAGACAGTTCTGAAATAAGATTACAGCCGATAGTTGTTTATTTTTTATTTTTTATTTTTTTTACATGTTTGCCCATTAAACCTTTTATTTTTAAACTGGCCATTTTATCAAGAATCCAGCTGAAGTGCTTTAAGTGTTCAGTCTTGGAGACCACCTTACAGGCAGGGAAAAAGCAGAAAAACTGAGGGCAGTCAGTGCTTTTCTCCTGGGTGGACTCTGCTGAGTCCGAAGAGCGTTTCCCGCGCCAGCGCTATCGGAGTTTCCAAGCGGAGTGTGGCAGAGACACTGCTTTTATCCTCTCTCTCTTTTGTCATCAGGAGTACTTCTTGCAAGCAGAGCTGACAAGTAATGTCTTGAAAACCGGAGTGGTTCGCTGCTGCGTGGGGCAGTGCAACAACGCCATCCCCGTGGACACTGTGCTCACCATGAAGAAGCTCCCCATCACTTATGTATGTGGGCTCGGCAGGTTTTGCTTTCCGTAGAATTTGATTCAGTCGTTTGCTTCTTCTTACATGTGAGCCGTGTGCTTACCGGGGCTGAGATAACAGAGAAACGTGTATATAATCCTCGTTAGGAGCCTTTCACAGGCAAGGCACAGGAGACGTCAGGTCAGCCTCTGCGTCACAGGCGGTATAGTCAGGAGTCAGGCTGGGAGAGGGGGATGTGGTCCCACACTTACAGGACCACTGTTCCCCTGGGGCGCCCTGTTTAGCTTTCCTGGCCTCTTCACCCCGTGCCATGACAAAAGCTGGTTTCTGCCCCAAGGGAGTTTGATAGAGGTGCGTCTACCCTAGATGGCCGTGCTGTGGGATGGGTTACCTCAGGTTGTCCCGGCTCTGAAGACATCAGGATAATGGCACCTGGTCCCTTTGTGGAAAATCCCTGTTGCCCGATCACCCCCCTAACTCCTCTTCCTTCCCCCTCACTGCAGAGCAACAGGAAGGAGAACAAGGGTGGTTACCTGTGCCACTCCTGCGCGGAGCAGCGCATCGGGCCCTTGGCCTTCTTGACAGCTTCCCCTGAGCAAGTGCACTCCATGGAACGCACCGTCGAGAACGTAGTGCTGCCCAGACATGAAGCCCTGCTCTTCCTTGTCTTCTGAAAGCCAAGAGGAGCTTTCTCCACGGTACAGAATGCCTTGTGTGGACTCCAGTTACTTGAAGAAAGCCAGTGTGGGGTGGGGTCCTCACTCACCTGAGACTCTGAATTCACTCACAGAGCATTTTTTTTGAGGAATACGAAGCCAACGAGCGTTGGACCTGCCATTTCTCTATTCCCTGTAGGTAGCCAGTTTGCACTGCCCCTCCTCTATGCGCATCAGGCTGGGGACGCGGGGGATGTTCTTTTGATAAAAAACAAAACAAAACATTTTATGTATTTAAACTTTTATTACAAGGTTTCAATTAAACAGGCATTGTAGCACTGGCATACCACTGTGTGACACCTGGCCTCAGCCCTGCTGTTTTTGAACTTTCTCTTTTTCCTGCTTACTCTTTTCAACACCTGTGCCCCCGCTCACACGAAACACCAAGCAGAGTATGAGACTTCATGTCTGGGTGGTAGCTGACAGATCAAACACAGAGAGTTTTGTGCCGTGGGGAATCACACGCGATGAGACCTAGTGTGTGCCTTCGTCATTACACGGGGTGCACGGTTTAAACAGGGAAGCTTCATAACACAGGAAAAGACAAGTACAAAGTGACAAGAGCCAGACTTCTTGTGTTTCCCAAAGGTAGAACTGAGGATCAGAAACCCTTGAGAGAAAAGTGGAGTTGTCTGGCCACCGAGGGGGTGGGGCGAGGGGCCTCGGGAGAGATGGGAAATTGCTACCTGGTTCGCTGCCTGGGGATGCTGGGTGGATGTTGTAATAAAGCTGTTCTTACAGAAACCAATGACAAAACTCCCATCGTCTAGATGTACATGGATCTGGTATTTTTACGTTTTTGCCATGCAGCACTTCAGGGATGCAGATGGCAGGTGGGGGAGTTGGCACGGCATTGCCCAAAGAGCTCACCACATCTAGTCTCTGAGGCCACCAAGCGGCGTCCAGGAGCAGGCCTCGTAGCTCCCGTTGTCACAGCCTCCCCTTAGCCTCCTCCATCAGCCTGGTGGAGCTTAGAGTGCGGGCCGGTGAGTAAAGCAAGCGTGCTGTCGGATTGGGCTAGGGGTGCTCTAAAAGGGCGAATGCCAAGTGAATGTTTGCATATTGAGGAGCGTTCACAGAATGGGACCTGAAGGCAGAGGTGGGAGACGTCGAAGGCAGAGGGATGGGGCTATTTCATCCACTCGGCCAGTATTCCTGGTCTAGCCTTAATTAATGCTTAATGGGTGACTCAGAATAAAAGAGCAAGTGAAAGGAATTTGAATTTGGGTTGGTCACAATTTTCCCTGGCCTTCAAAAGAGGGATTTGGGGGAGGGATAGTGAGCAAGGGTTCATTAACGTGTTTTCTGGAAATCAAGTTGTGCCAACCAGAGAGGAAGCCATGTATTTGTTGGAGAAGTCATTAACTCACTGAACTGTCATCGAGCACTGTTGTGTGGCAGGTTGTATGTAAGTGGGTGTGCAGAATCACAGTGTGGTCCCGGCTCCCAGAGATTTCGGCCAGAATTATGATTGAGGGGTGTGGAGGGAGGGCTGCACTGGTGCTCGGGGCCAGACGGGCATCCTTACCCACAGGTGAGGTTGGAGGGCTGCCTGACGTGAGTGATGCTGGAGTTGTGTTTACCAACAGGACAGGTAGTTAGCTAGCTGTTCAAGAATGCAAAAGTTTTCGGGCCACCTGGGTGGCTTAGTTAGTTAAGCGTCTGCCTTCAGCTTGGAGTCCTGGGGATTAAGCCCCACATCAGGCTCCCTGCTCAGCGGGGAGGTGCTTCTCCCTCTGCCTCTGCCCCTACACTCGTGTTCTATTTCTCATTTTCTTTCTCTCTCAAATAAATAAATCTTTAAAAAAAAAAAGGAAAAATTATCTAGGAGGAAGGACAGCAGGAAGGACAAAAGGATGTGTGTGGTAATGGCATTGCCAGAACAAAATGTCAGTACTAGCATTTTGGTACTAGTTTTGAAAAACTTTTGCACTGGAGTTTCATTGTCAAGTGTTAATTTTTTTTTTTTTTTTTTTTTTTTAAGAGAGGGTGCGTGAGCATGGTAGGGAGGGGGCAGAGAGAGAGGGAGAGAGAACCTTTTTTTTTTTTTTTAAAGATTTTATTTGTTTATTCATCAGAGACACAGAGAGAGGCAGAGACACAGACAGAGGGAGAAGCAGGAGCTTCAACAGGAGCCTAATGTGGGACTCGATCCCAGGACCCCAGGATCACAACCTGAGCTGAAGGCAGATGCTCAACTGCTGGGCCACCCAGGCGCCCCCATGGAGAGGGAATCTTAAGCAGACTTCTGCTGAGCACGGAGCCCCGTTAAGGAATTGGATCTCACAACCTTGAGATCATGACCTGTGCTGAAATCAAGAGTTAGATGCTCAAGCAACTGAGCCAGCCAGGTGCCCCTCAAACATTAAGAATTTTTTAAAAAATTAGTGAAACTAAATATTTGGTGTGTTTCAAATAGAAAAACAATTTTTACTATCAGCAAAAATATAAATCAAAAGTTTTAATAGGAGCGATTAGATGAGGAAAATAAATGCATTACTCAAAAACAAACACTACATGAAAATGAAAATCTATTAAATCTTTTAAAAAGTAGAGTCTTCAATATAAGAGACTTTCATGATTTTATTTAGTTGTGACTGGTGTTTTATGCAAGATCTTCTGTAGTCTTTTTTTTTTTGGCATCATTAACTAGGGAAGAAATAAGGAAAATAGTTATAAGCTAGTTCCAAATATTTTTCTTTGACCTATTGATTTTTTTTTATTAATTTCTCTTATTTGATGCCCAAAGAAGATCTTTTCAAGTTCTTTTAAGAATCTTTAGTCTAGGGGATCCCTGGGTGGCGCAGCAGTTTGGCGCCTGCCTTTGGCCCAGGGCGCGATCCTGGAGACCCAGGATCGAATCCCACATCAGGCTCCCGGTGCATGGAGCCTGCTTCTCCCTCTGCCTATGTCTCTGCCTCTCTCTCTCTCTCTCTGTGACTATCATAAATAAATAAATTAATTTAAAAAAATATTAAAAAAAAAAAAAGAATCTTTAGTCTATTGATATGCGGCTCTAGTTTTTCATTTCAAAGAAAGCGTTTCTGATTTGTCTTGACCTTCTTTGATTTTTATTGTGTATGTAGGGATTCTGATGCAGTTGCCCATATACACACGAATGCTGTTATGTGTAGAAGGTATTTGAAATAAAATAAAAATTATTCTTGCAATATAAGTGTTACAATACTGCAGCATATCCTAGACCATGCATTAGTTGGTTCTTTCACGTAATTATTCGCAGGACGTATGTCAGATTTTAGATCTTTAAGAAGACAGTGAGGTGATAGTATTGGGACAACCTAGAATATCTGTTCATACATATTTAAAATACCCAGAGCATACCAGCAGCTGGAGGTGCAGCCCCTGAAGGCGTGAGGCCCGGGGTCTGCTCGAGCCCAGAGAGGTGTGCGTGGCTGCGGTGAGTCTCACAGTAGCAGGCTAGCAGGGGCCAGGCTACCATCCAGGCCAGGGAGGCTGAGATGTGGAAGAGTGCTGAGGAGTCACTGCACACTTTAAGGCCTCAGCTTGCCTGTTCAGGAAGAGCTTGCTAGCTGTAGACAGGAAGACGTTTTACAAAAGTCAGGTAGGTTACGATGTTATATGATCTCAGCACAGGGCATGTGTTTCTGGATGAAGCAAATTAAAAGGGGCCGGTGAGGAGGGCTGCTACCAGATGAGCAGTTGTGAGTGTGGTCCCCAGAGGAGCAGCGTCAGCATCACCTGGAAACCTGTGAGAAATACAGTCTCCGTCTGGCTCGGACACTGTGATGCTGAGGCCCAGCTGCTCCATGTGTGATGCTGTTGCACACTAAATTTTCAGAATACCTGTTCTCGATAATAAGAATGTAGAGCCAATAGGACCTTGAGAGTGCTGAGATGAGGATGGGCTGTGACAGGACCTCAGTGGGACTTCTGGTCGCCTGGCCTGTCGGCCACAGGCTCTCAGTGGGACTTCTGGTCACTTGGCCTGTTGGCCACAGGCTCTTAGTGGGGCTTTTGGTCGTCTGGCCTGTCGGCCACAGGCTCTCAGTGGGATTTTGGTCACTTGGCCTATTGGCCATAGGCTCTTAGTGGGACTTTTGGTTGTCTGGCCTGTTGGCCACAGGCTCTCAGTCAGACTTCTGGTCACTTGGCCTGTCGGCCACAGGCTCTCACTGGGACTTCTGGTCACTTGACCTGTCGGCCACAGATTCTCAGTGGGATTTCTGGTCGCTTGGCCTGTTGGCCACCAGCTCTTAGTGGGACTTTTGGTCATCTGGCCGGTCGGCCACAGGCTTTCAGGGGACTTCTGAGTGCCTGGCTTTTTGCAGGGTAGATGAGAGCACCCTTCATTGAGGCAGAACATGGGAGATTTAGTAGGTTTGTGAGCATAATGATGACTTTGGTTTTTGGCATGTTGAATTTGGGGGCACTTGTGAAAATTCCAAGTAGATTTGTCCAGGGGCTGTTGGGGAAACAGATTTATACTTCAGCAGATTGCTTTGGGCTAGAAATAGAGATTTTAGGGTTGTGAGTGTGTACATGATAGTTAGGGTGGTTCAGTTTAAAGGCTTGTGCTTATTTCTGCAGAATAACAAGAATGAAAAGAGTGGAGGTGTAAGAAGCCCCAGGAACACCAGGCTTGGGGTAAAGAAAAGGAGAGGATTTTGTGAAGGGAGTAATAACTGATTCCAGGAGATAGAATTGCTACTGAATTTAAGCAAGAAGGAGCTTGAACAAAAGTGGTCAGCACCTGTCAGGTGGAAGGTGTTTGTCTAACTGACACTCTGAGGTCAGTGGCGGTATTAGTGTGTCCAGTTTCAGTGAGGTCAGAAGCCAGTGGGCGGTGGGATGTGGCTGGGGGACTCTAGGTGATTTGCTACACTAAACATGTCTTCAGAAGCCATACTAAAATGGCAATAAAATGATTTTTTTTTAAAAGGCAGAAACCTATAAGGGCAAAGGAAGCAAAAAGGTGGCAATAGTCACAAAATTTTGGAAGTTGGATGCAGATAAGCGAGTGGTAAGTGACTTAGCTCATCGAGTAAACTGAGTCCTAAGCCCAAGAACTCTCATAAGATGTGGAGAATAATGGCACAAGGTTCTTCAGGAAGAAGGGTGTAAAGGTGGAGCAACAACCAGGAAGATTGGTAGAAAAGTTTATTTAAAAACACCACTTAAGGGGCACCCGGGTGGCTTAGTTGGTTCAGCATCTGACTCTTGAGCTCAGCTCAGATCTTAATCTCAGGGTTGTGAGTTTGGTCCTGTGTTGGGCTCCACACTAGGCATGGAGCCTACTTTAAAAAAAATAGAAAAGAAAAAAAATCATTTAAATCCTCAACTTTCTGGGCAGCTTTTCATGCTCAACTGTAGCAGAAGACCAGAGGTTTAATCTCTGGAGCAGATCATGTCACATAAGAGATGAGGCATAGCTGGGGGTAGGGCCATAGTAAAAACAAGGCCATGTCTTGCTGTGTTAGGACCTAGGTGGCTTATGAACGACAGACGTGTATTCCTCACAGCTCTGGAGGCTGGAGGTACAAGATCGTGGTATCAGCAGATTCGGTGTCTGGTGAGATCCTGCTTCTGGGTTCATTGATGGCCATCTTTGTGCTGTGCCCTCACACGGTGGGAGGCGTAAGGGAGCTCCCTGGGATCTCTTTTATGACACTAAACACATTCACCAGGGTGCCACCATCATGACCTAATGACCTTCCAACGGCCCTACTTCCTAATACCATCCCCTTGGGGGTTAGAATTTCAACATACGACTTTTATATACACAAGAACATGCACATGCTGGCACACATACTCTGCATGGGAGATTGCCAATTCCTTCACTGGGGAATATGACCAGCTTTAGCAGAAACACTCATGGTGACATTGGGGCTTCCTGAGGCAATCGGCCAAGCAGATTACCCAGCGCCAAGGGCTTACAGTCTTCAGACTCTACCCAAGTCTTCAGATTTTCAAACACAGTTTTAGTGCCCCACTCCTAAATAGTGGTAATAAGCCAAGGAATGCCAAACATCTGAAAAGAAACTCTAAGATGAAGGTTGGATGTGAAAACAAACATTCAACTTGGAAGAAATAGTCCATGCAGGGAAAAGAAAACATCTAAATTTCTTCAGCACATTCAGAGAAAAGAAGACAGTGTATCCACAAAATAACAGGATCTATCTATCTATATATATTCACACACACACACATGAATATTTGGACATAATTAAACGTACGAAAGAAAAAACAAAACCAACAGAATTGTTGGAAAGATAGTTTGAGAAAATATCCAAAAGTAGAGCAAACACAAATATTGAAAAAAAGGAAATAAGTAGTTAGAACCAAGCAACTGAGCATCTGAATAATAACAGTTTCAGGAAGAGAAAGACGGAGGCTGGGAAATTTTTTAAAAAATCATGAAAGTTACCCACAGCCAAATATATGGGTTTCCAGATTCACATGGTCAGCAAATGCTCAGCAAAACAGATGAAAATAGACCCACAGTGAGTGTGTTATGGTGAAATTTTAGAAACACTAGAGACAAAGATCCTCCAAGCTCTCCAGAAGGAAAGAAAGTCATCTGCAAATCAAAATATCTTCAGATTCCACAGCAATAGCACCATAGACCTGTACCTTTGAGGTTGAGGGAGAAATGATTTCCAACTTAGAATTCTAAACCAAACCAAAGGAGCAACAGAATAGAGGCACTTTCACACAAAAATTTTTATCTACCAACCAGAAGCTGCTGGAGGATCTAATTACATAAAGTCAAGAGCAAACCAAGGAGGAGGACTTTCCTCTAAGAAACAAGCTGTCCGAAGCAGAAGGGGAGCGGAGGGCGTACCAAGTGTTCCAGAACACCTTGGTCGGTTGTTTGCATTAACAGGCAGAGTGTTGAGTCTAGAGAGTGATAAACACCAGAAAACTAAGCAAATGGGACAGGAAAACGAGGGCATTATTCTTTAATAATTAAAGCAGTAGGTTGTATAGAAGAGAAGAATGTTGCTCAGCTGAACACAGTTGTGTTTCGTAGGCTTCCTAATGCTAGCGGGTGTGTTGGAGGCAGGGAAGCGTGTGATTGGAAGGGGGTGCAAGTGTTCCACCTTCTGCTTCCACAGTAGGAAGTTGGCCACTATGCCTGAGACTGAAAAATGAAAGTAGAAGTTGATGAGAGCTTACTTAGAGATACAGAGATGCACACCCCAACAAGCGGCCAACAGATTCTTTAAACAGTTTCCTTCCGGAGGGGCAGACGGGGGTGGGGTGCCTTTCCAGTAAGGTCTCTCCTATCACGATTGGTATGAATTCTGCCTGTATAGGCGTAGGAAGTGAAAAACCGACACGGTCCACGTAGACAAGTCTCCAGTGAGGTTGGGAATGGGGAAGACAGTGGAAGAGAGGTGACCTGGCATCGGGGAGGGGAGTTTGTCTTTAAAGTGCAAGAAATGTGAGCATGCCTCCGTGTTGAGTGGGATCTAGCAGAGGGGCCCATGGAGGAGGGGTGAGGAGCAGCGGGTGGGGAGGAGGGGTGAGGGGCAGCGGGTGGGGAGGAGGGGTGGGATCAGAGATAGAAAGGAAAACACCTCTAAATGGCGAAGGAGGAAGTTTAGGAAGCTCGCCCTCAATCATTTTAGCATGTCTTTAGTGACATCACCTTTCGGGTCACCCAGAGAGTGTGGAAGGTTTGAGGCCCGTGTGGAGGGCATGAGTGGAAGCAGCCAGCGCAGGCTAGATCCCAACACCATGCTTGTAGTGGATGCGTGCTTCTCCATCTGGCTGCCTGGGCGTGGGAACCAAGAAGGCCAACAGTTAAGATTCACACCCAGGTGCCTAAGCACTGAACACAGCAGAACCAGCACCCCGGGATGGGAAGTCACCCTGCCAGGAGAGCCTAGGCCCCGGGCGCGTGTTGTACCCGCTCCTACCAGGGGGCCGGGGCTGCCTGTGGGCCAACCACCTGGATGGAAAAGGGACTTGGATGCCCCTCAACGATCAGACCACCTGAGGTTCAGCACTTCTCCTCCGGCCTGGTCTTCAGCAGCACCCCTTCCTAAACGCCCCTGCACCGTTGGGTTTGCACACAGAGGGGTTGAAAGCTGACAGCTCTGGATCGCCGGTGGATGGGTGCAGTCGGCCTGGTCCCGAAGGAGGCACCGAGACTTCCTCCAGACACCGCGCCCAGACGATTCAGACCTCACACACCCCTCTCTAGGTGCTTCAAGGAAGGCCCTCAGCTGCGGCGCTGGGGGGTGGGTTTCAGAGCACGTGCCAGGGACTCCCTTCCTCCCTGGGGTCTTACTGCTCGATTCTCCTCGTGAGCCCCGTGGCCCTGTCCCTCCTGTCCCTCCTGTCCCTCCCCACCAGTAATTTCCTGGGGGTTTGAATGAAGAGGAAGAACAGCTGGAGAGAGGAGTTTCAAACTCAGTGCCTTTGCTTGCTGACTCCATTGGCCTCAAACATACCCAAAACTCACTCTTGATTTCTCCCCTGCCCCAAATGCTCCCTCCCCTCATCCTTCCCCACATCTGTAAAGGCACCAGTGCAAATCCTTCTGGCCTCTAAGGATCTTGGCTCCATCCATTTCTCTCCATTATCCTCCCTCTGGAACCAGCACTCTCGCCTCACCTGGCCCGAGGCCACATCCTGCAGTTGCCTTGTACTTTTGCTCATTTTAGCTCTCCTACTCTCCACGGGGAAGGACCCGGCGTCTTAAAATGAAGGGGAAATTATGTCATCGTCCTGCTTAAAGCCCTCCGGGGGCTTCTTGCTGCCGTCAGAATGTCCAGCTTGTGCTTTGGGCAGAAAAGACCTCTTGGCCGGGCCATCGTTTCTGGTCTACTCTTCAACTGAAGAAGTAGCCGACACGATTATCAGTGCCTTGGTTTGGTTTTCCTTTTTTAAATGTCCGATTCAATGGACATCTTAAGCCATCATTTTCCTAACAGTATGTTTTCCTAATCTGGACCCAGAGTAAAACAGGCAACATTTTAATCTGTTGCTTTCCAGCTACAAAACAGAGGGGCCCTGGCTTTCTAGCCTAGAGTCATAGGGACATTACCACCTACCCTTCGTTCTGCCTCTGCTCAGCCAGTTCCCACATTAGGATCTGTTTTGATAGCCCCATTTCCTCTCACCAAATTCAGTATCGGATTTTGTATCACCCTTTGGGCTGTAACCCAAAACAAAAACTCTGAAGGGCATTGAACAAAAGCATGTTACGATTCTGCCTAGGATAGCAGATAAGGACGCACTGTGGGGTGGCAACATAAGCTGCTTGGCACTGTGGTGGAGAAGCCCTCTCCCCCACCTGACTTCCCTGCAACAGGCTGTTGGCAGAAGTTTTGGGCAGAGTGTCCAGATGGAGCAGTGACAGTGAGAAGCTGGTCTTCTGTGTCTCATAGGAGCCAGGAAACCTTTTCCAGCGGCTTCCCTGGTCAACCTCATGCCTCAGTGGTGAGAACTAGGTCACCTGCACATTCCTGAACCGATCTCTGGAAAAGGCATGGCTTAAAATAATCAGGATTTCCTTTCCTAGAGCTTGGGATGTCTGCTTGTGGCTATGTGGAAGAGAAGAAATACCTCAATGTTGGGACTTGTTCGAAAAGGAAGGGGAGGGGTGGGCAGCCACCAATAGGGGATTATCCAGTATATAAACAGATCTCGTTTAGGAAATGCCTCCCACATGGTAGACACACTTAGGACTTCATGTACCTTATTCCATGTGATATCCCACAACAAAGCTGGAAGAGCAGGTGATAAAACAGTCTGTAGGGTTGGACCCAGACCACCCGTACTGGGTGGCACGTAGAGCAGAGCCTGGGCTCCAATTCATGTCTCCAAACCCATGGTATTTGTCCTGCTGCCATGGAAACAGTTGGAACTACAGCTCTAAAAAACAAAAATAAAAAACAACAACAAAACTACATTTCTTAAAAACTGAGTGCATAGAAGGCTTTCAGATGTTCCTAGCCATGGCGTTCTTCAAAGTTGACGCCTAATTCAAGAGCATAGCAGCTATAATTACACAGGACTCAGGCAGGGCGGCAACTAGAATTTTTTCTAAGCTGCCCCCGATGGATAGCACCCAGGGTGCTTCTGGAAACAAAGGCTAATCTGAACATGCTGAAGACCTCAGCAACCACAGGCAGCCAGGCAGCCCTGTGGCCCTGTGGCTTAGAGCAGCTTGCATGCTGCTCTCAATCACCTTGCTCTCAAAGGGGATTTTGAAGCCAATACACTTACTCTGTACTTTGTGCTTTCATCTCTCTACCTGGAGAACTGAAGACACAGCCCTGGGAAGGTCACCATCTGAGTTCATGGTGATGGTATCTACCAGACAGGGGCTGTTGGGTAGAACCAGGGAAGAGGGGAGAGGACCCCAGGGTTCTGACTGTATCCAGTCCCTGCAAGACCCTTGCTCTTAAAGGCTCCTTTGCTTCAGCTGGTTTAACATGGAGCTACCAAGCCATCCTGCCAGAGCCCCAGCTCACAGCCTTACTCTCTCCCACCAGCCAGCTCCCTCACTCTTCCTTTTCCGAGCGTGTCATTCTTGCTTTTAGAACCCTCCCTGCCTGTATCTATTTACTTAGATCCCACCCATCCTTCATCACAAGTCTCATTACATTGAAAAAGTGTCCTCAAACATCCAGGCCTTCTAGTGATTTCTTCCTTTCCCAAGCTTCTGCAACATTATTGTGTTCACGACTCCTGTGGCATTCGTATGGACTAAGCTTGTGGTGTGAGGTCTTTGTTTTGATAGGTCTTTCTTTTGGCTGAAAGCACCTCAAGGATAAGTCCCAGAGCTTCAATTTCAGCATCTCTAGTGTGGAGAGAGAGAGAGAGCGCAAGTGTGAGACAGAGAGAGAGAGCAAGAGCACAAGTGCAGAAACATGCCAGTTACAAAGCACTTTCAAACATCCCTTTTGCTCCGCCCCTTGCTGAGAAGGACGATATGCACCTTATCTCCTTGTTCAAGACAGAATGTCAGTCTGTGTAACCCCAGGGGTTCTTCCAAGCTGACGAGGCCAGCAAAGTCCAAAGAAAGCTTGGCCCTCAGATTTTCTAAGTCCTGTGCTCCCTCCACTATACCAAGGTAGTAGTAAGCAAACGCCACATTTGTAGGGCCCGTAATGAATGTTATAGGAGCTCAGAGGCAGATGATTCTGCGTGTGTGTGTGTGTGTGTGTGTGTGTATGTGTGTGTGTGAGTAGTTAATGAAGGCTCCCCGGCGAAGGTAGAAATCAAGCTGCCTCTCGAAGGGTAGAGTGGATGTGCAGAGGGTGGCTAGCACTGACAGATGAGGTGATTGTGAGCAATGTGCCTGACCCATGAGCACGGAGCAAGGCAGGTCCTGGGAAGCAGTGGGAAATGCCGTGAGGGAGGCAGCATGGAGCAAGGTTCTGGATGGCCTTTGTGGGAGCCATTGGAATCTCTTCCCTTACAGAACAGGAGTTGGGAGGTGGTTCACTAGTAGGGCAGGCTTCCTCTTGCAAGATTATTCCTTGGCCAAGGAAGTGCCGTTACCTTGAAGTGAGGAGCAGCATTAACAGGCAAAACTGGGGGCTGCCTCTGAGGACAAGGTGGGGTAAGTGGGGGAGTGGCGTTACTTGTGAGCCCTGCAGATTTCCCCTGTATCTTTCTTCCAGTATTGTCCAACCATGCCCTGCCTTGCAGTTAAGAAACCTGGTGGGGCTGTAAACTTGGCTAATGTTTTTCAACAGCATGAGGACTCAGACTCTTCATTTGGGTTTCCAGCTCTCTTGGCTTTGCTCTCTGAAGGATGAGAGTCAGCCTGGTTATAGACGTCTCTAGGTTTCCATCTTTTTTTTTTTTTTTTGTAAGGTTTTATTCACCTATTCATGAGAGACACAGAGAGAAACAGAGACAGGCAGAGTTGGAGAAGCAGGCTCTCTGCGAGGAGCCTGATGCAGGACTCAATCCCAGGACTCCAAGATCATGACCTGAACCAAGGGCAGATGCTCAACCACTGAGCCACCCAGGTGCCCCTCTAGGTTTCTATCTTTGGCTTGAATTGAGACTTTAAGGATTTGAACTTGTTACTCTCTCTTCTAAATTATTCACTGCCATTAATAGTAGCCACCTATCTATGGCCTTGACTTTCTTTACCGATCACACTTTAGGATGGCAGGGATGCAGTCTTCCAGAACTGGGCCTTCAGTGGGTGTGCCAGTCCACGTGTCTTTCAGGGAGCTAATTCACTGCATGCCACGGGCTGCTGGGTTCCCATCTCATAATATTAGCAGGACTTTCACTACTTCCTACCCTCTCTCTCTAAGACAGATAACCAATCACAGATAGTCCCCAGTTCCCTACTTTTCTAGTTGGCAGTATGCTCTCTTAGCACCAAATTCCATATCAGTTAGGAATTTTTCAGTGAGAAGTAATGAAAACTGGGTCTGTTCTAAAGAGAAAGAAAATGTTTTGAAAGCATGTTGGGGACTCATAGGATCATGGGAAGTTGGAGGATTCGATTTGGAAAATGGATATGAACAAACGCCAAAATCTGCAGAGCCGATAAGCAGTATGATAACCGTTTGATCATTTTGAAGCATTGCTGGGTGCTGCTGTGTAAGTTCCATCGTGTTCATCCCATATTCTTAGCACAGCTTGTGCGTGCTACCTAGGTGAGCGTATCTGATGGGCTAGCATCAGGGCCCCACACCTTGGTGGGAGCAGAAGGGACACCTGCTTCTCTAAGTTACTGGGCAATAAGGCACTCCAACACAATATTGGGTCCCCAAAATGGGAGAAGAATGGATATGCTGCATTCTGGAGAGCTAAAAAGAAGAAAAGTAGAATGGGTAGATTTACAAATAGGCTCTTGGGGGAGAAAAGAGTGAGCCAGAATTCCACATAAATGTAGTGTTGTAGATTTATAAATTCTGGGAACATAGCCACACACTGAATTCCAGATACACCTTGGCAGCGTGATGTATTGGGGATACTACTATTTGAATCTAGCTGGTCTGGCCTTCAAGGAGCCTAGGCTTGTGGGAAAACAAACAAACTCAAGATTCTCTGTTACATTCTTGATGTTCTGAGTCTGATAGTCAAAGGTCCTTCCTTGATGAAGACAATTGATTGGACAGTTAGAAACATGGAGAGACCCTTAAATGTGTCTTTTTGGTCCCCGTTCTCTTCCTAATGTCTAGAAGGTTTAAAAAGAAGAAAATAAAAGTATTAATTAATGATCATGGAAAGATGAAAAGCAATCAATTTTCTTCATGGCAAATGTGGATGACAGGAAATGAAAGAGGGAAAAACAATGTGAATTATGTAGATTTGCAGCCAGCTGACAGATGTGAGCTAACGGCTTGCCCGTTGAAGAACTTTCAAATCCTTTTCCACTAAAAAAAAAAAATTAAAAGATGGACTCTTCTCAGTACCCTGCAGGTACCCCTGGATCATTTTATTCATTAATGCATCAGAGATTTTTTGGCATTTACTGAGTGCCAAATATTGAAAGACAAATTGCATTTCTCTGATGGCCCTGGGAGGTACTGTGGTAGGTGGTCTCCAAAGGTAGTTCCCATGGATTCCTTTTGTTGTTCCCCTCCCCTTGAATCTGGCTGCCTGCTGACTTGCTTTGACCAATAAAATGCAACAGAAGTGATGTGTGGCGGACCCTACTCCGGCCTTTAAGGGGCCTGGCAGTTTCTTCTGTCTGCCCCAAGGCCGCCATGCTGCCAGGAAGCCCAAGCTAGCTCAGAGGAGTGCTAAAGCACCCGATGAGCCCACGAAGCCTTCTTAGACCTTCTGGCTCAGCCCAGCCACACTCAGTGCCACTGAGTGAGTGCATCTAGTTGATGCCACATAAAGCACAGCCACCTGGCTGAGCCTGTTGGCCCCCAAAGATAATAAACAGTGGTAGTTTAAAGCTGCTGTTTTCCATGGTTGGTTTTCCGTCAACGGATAACTAGAGCAAGTAGCAGGTTGAAGGAATCAGGACTTTTGGGTAGGCTAGGGGAAAGTGGTGAGTCCTGAGAACAGTGGCATGCAACCTGCTGGTAGGGGGGGAGGCAGGAGGGACTCGGAAGGGGCCCTGATGCAGTGGAAGAAGTGTGCCTCACACCCCTATGTAATACTTAGTTTCCCGTAGAGCTCACATCTGCCCTTCCACTGTAGGTTGCCTTTGCTCTCCTCATACTCCTCCTTCACTTCCAGGTCCCATGTGTCCTCTCAAGCCAAGCCGTCTGGGAATCAGTCAGGTACTATTTTTGTGTAAAATGAGGATAGAACTCGAGGCAATGCTTGGAACTGTCAAGGCAGGATGGGGAAACCAGATGCAGAAAGACAAGTGGCTGAGTGGCCCCCAAACATCACCTTCTTTATGGCCAGGCCTGAGAACAGGCTATCCTACGTCAGAAAAATGTGCTGTACTTTGGTTAAGAATCTTTTATTTATTTAGAGTCCCTTAATCACCTTCAGGGCACTGCATCAGTCCCTGAAAATTCAAAGGTGAAAATAGTTCTTAATTTCAAGATGTTCATCACTGCTCAGTGGGTGAATCCTGGGGCTGTGGCGTGACTTGGCATCATACAGGTTACTTAGACGCGTCGCTAAGGACTGTATACCTAGTAAGAGAATTACTTTTACCTCTTTACTTCTATTAAAAAAGTACTTGATTCATTTATCCACCCCGAACCCGCCGGTCTTGGTCCTTCCAGACATCAGTCCACCCTGCTGGCTTCCCTGTCTAGATCTACTTTAACTAGACCTAACTTTGATCATGTAATTTCCTCAGCTTGAATGTGGTTGGTGCCTGCCCAATGCATCACATACTTACTCTGTGGTGGACCTGAGCCAGGTGATTCTACAGCTCCGAAATGGGGCCCCAGAGTTCATCATGTTAGTTTTCCAAAGGTGACAGTAAAATGGAACTGCAAATCTATAAAGTAGCCTAATGGCCTTTTTACACTCATTAGAAACCTTTCAGAATTCTGGTTCTACTGAACAGCTACCAGTTTTTTTGGTGCCAAGTTGTGTCTTCTGTCAAATTGGTTTTTGAAATAACAAGGATCAGACTCTTTCAAACTGCTTAAAAGAACAAAATGGATCCAGTTAATGGTAAGCTCTAGAAATGTAGGGTAAACAGCTGAGGAGAGAAGCAAAACATTTAAATACTCAGATAGGTTCAGGAAAATCAAGTACTTAAGGCCAGAGAATACAATGTCTCCGCTCATGTGTGAGCAATGAGTTTCCTCTTGTTGGGAAAGAGAATTATAGGGAATGAAAATGGCACAGCTCTAAAATCGCAACACCAGCCATTGGAAATTCCCACCGTTCCTTCGCTCTTGATGAAACCATCTAAATCGATGACATGAAGAAGTTAGTAAGGAAAGGCCCTTTGGCAGCTGCTGGTGGCATGTGGATGGTTGCTGAGCCCGTGCCCCACTTTCCAGATGCTTGTGATGGCTGCCTGACTGCACCTGGCCATGTGTGAGGCAGTCAATGGCTGGTTTCTGGTTGGGACTGGTCCTCTCCTGCCCCATGACCCTTCCTAAATGTTGCCCAACCTGGCATTAATCAAGCCATGTGACCTTGGGCAAGTCAACTTCTATAGACCTCATATTTCTCATCTATAAAATGAGAGAGTCGGATTAGGCCCCTGAATTTATAAATAAGTGTTATTAAAAAAAGAGAACAAAAAAAATAGAAAAAGAGAACAATGTAGGGAACAAGACAGTGTATGGGCCAGGCCCACTTGGGTCATAACCTGCCACTTTTTGCTTCTCACATGGAAATCTTATTAGAGATTCTCTAAAACTGTGATCTGATCCAGCTTTAGGCAAGTTTCCCCACCCCCCTCCTCCTTTTAGAAAGAAAAGCCAAGCTCAACCATTTGGGATTCTGCATTCCCGTTCTTTCTCCTCTTCTTTATTTGAGGCCCATTACATCTCCTCAGCGATTCTTTCAGTGCATTTTTTTTTTTGTATTGAAAATAGACATTTTGTTTATATAAGACACAATTTCAAAATAACGTTATATAAAATATGTAGCTATAATAGACAAGGAGTATAAATAGAAGTGCATATATATGGAAAATATCACTGAGTTCAGTTTCCTTCTTTCTGAATACTTAAATCAAGTGGATTAATGGAGCATAATACCTCTTTGCTCCCTTTCAGTGCATGCAGAACACCTAACTAGAGGGACAGCGAGTGTTTTGGAACTGCAACGCTGTTGTCATCCTTGTAGACATCTCCTAAGCCAGGAGGAGACTCATAATTATCTTAGAGCCTCATGATTGTCTTATAGCCTCCTCTGTAAACTGCAGGTCAGGATGAGGGGTGGAATAGTCAAGCTGCTAAGCTATCCTGAATAAATGTCACAGTGACATGAAAGGAAGGCCGAGGCCTTCGACCACTCTCAGGAAGGCTTCAACTGCTGGGATTCGGGGGACGCCAGCCCTATACCGGAGGCCAGGCAGGGCCGAGCAGGACAGGTCCCAACCATCCAACATGAGACTGAAGAGCCTATAAATACAGGAGGTGTCTTGAGTGGGCGCCGTCGATAAAATGAAGCCAAGGCATTTGTCTTCCTGACTGGCTCTTTCCTGGCACCCACCACCTTGAGTTGTTTTCAGGTCCTCTCTGGCTATGGCAGGGTTGGCGCCTTCGCTTCAGCCTCTGCTGCCCTCAGGTCCCCCCTGGAGTCTTCTAGGTTGTGCGGGTAGTTTTCTGCAGTGTCTTCTTTGCCATTGGCTCCCCTCGTCATTGGCACCTCTTCCATGCTTTCCATTTCAACCTGGGGTGTCTGCGAAGTTTGCCTGTAAAGCAGATCATTCACAGGTTTTGAAAGGAGGAGAGGGTCTCCCTGAGTGAACAGGTCATTCCCAATGAACACTCAGATGGAGTAAACCTAGCTTACATCCATTCAACCTGGCATTTCAATCTGACTTTGGTGTTTTAACCCCCTCAGCCTCCTAAGATTCCCCAGTGCTACTGCTGGAGCAGCTTACCCCATCTTCTCTAATCCTCTGCTAAGAAGCAGTAGTTCCAAGGGCAGGAACAAAAGGGAGAGAGTACCCAGGAGCCCAGCTAAGCCACATGTGATCATCTTGGCAAAAATGATGTCACCTTCATCAACCTTTTCAGACAGTTCTTGGTACTTGGTACGTGTTTCAAGAAACATATATGAATCGATTCCTGAGTAATGAAGAGTGGGGAGAAGCAGAACATGTTAATTCCACATGTTTCCCCGTCATTGAAGGACTTATGTTTTTAGGGCCTGGGTCAGCAGTGTCTGGGTCAGCAGTTTCCTCCACGGATTATAGCATCTACCTCTTGAGGAGAGGCAAGTCTTTAGGACATTTCAAAGTAACACTTTGAATCCAAAGAAAACAAACCACCAATTCAAAGTGATATCTGCACCCCATGTCCACTGTGGTGTTATCTACACCCACCAAGATATGGAAGCAACTAAGTGTCCATCTACAGATGAATGGATAAAAAGGATGTGGTGTGTCTATACACAATGGAGTATTTCTCCACCAAAATAATGGAGATCTTGTCTTTTGTGACAGCGTGAATGGACTCAGAGGGTATTATGCTAAGTGAAATAAGACAGAGAAAGACAAATACTATACAATTTCACTCATTTGCGGAATATAAAAAACAAAAATAAAACAGACTTGTATATACAGAGAACAAACATGGTTGCTAGAGGGTAGGGGCTGAGGGGCAGGTGAGATAGGGGAAGGGGATTAAGAGGTACAGTCTTCTAGTTGCAAGATAAATAAGTCACAGGGATGTGATGTACGGCACAGGGAATACAGTCAATCATATTGTAGTAACTTCATTTGATTGTCAGATAGTAATTAGACTTATGGGGATCATCTCATAATGCATAAAAATGCTGAATTCATATAATGCACACCTGAAACTAATAGGATATTGTATATCATCCCCACTTCAATTATCCTGTACATAAGCACTTTGAGCTCCTTGGAGTGAGTGCTAAACTGTAAATCAGGGCTCTAGGCCAATGTACTGAAGATAATCTGCTGAAAGCCAATTTGTTGAATGACAAATCTACCTAATAACCCATTTGTAAAAAAAATAAGTATACAGCAAAGAATTGCTTCACAGAATGTACCAAGTAGTAATGCTTTTCAGGCTTACCAATTCTTAAAGATATAATTTATCAATGTTTCTTTTTTAAAGATTTTATTTATTTATTTATGAGAGACACAGAGGGAGAGGCAGAGACATAGGCAGAGGGAGAAGCAGGATCCCTGCAGGGAGCCCAATGTGGGACTTGATCCCAGGGCCCCGGGATCATAACCTGAGCCAAAAGCAGATGCTCGACCACAGAGCCACCCAGGCGCCCCAATTTATCAATATTTCTTTACTATAGTCAGTGAATATTGATATTTTCATCTTACCAGCAAGTTTATTGGCTATATATACCAAATTTACAAATTCTTATTAGATCCTATTTTTAATGTGTTATTCTTAAAAAAGAGTGTGTACATTTTTTAAGCCAATGAGTACAATCATTATAATCTCTTAAGAATGTAACTCCAAATACAACATTTCGTGTAGAAACTTAGTTGTAAACACTTTGAAAATCCTTTTAAAAGTCATTTTTGATTTTGCCAACATTTCAGCATTCAAAACAGCATTCAACTGTTTTGACAGTTTTTTGAGTAATAATACATTAACCTTCATTTCTAAATGATCTCTCAGGTTTATGGCATTTCTTTTGGTTGGGATGGCATTAATAGCTTTCAAAGATTGATGTAAATTTTTATTTAATTTTTAATTTTTATTTAATTTTTAATTTTTATTTTTAAAAGATTTTATTTATTTATTCTGAGAGACACGGAGAGAGAGAGAGAGGCAGAGATACAGGCAGAGGGAGAAGCAGGCTCCTCAACAGGGAGCCTGATGTGGGACTTGATCCCGGGACTCCAGGATCACACCCTGAGCCAAAGGCAGACGCTCAATTGCTGAGCCACTCAGTCATCCCTAATGTGAATTTTTAGATGACTTTTTCATTTTGGCCTCACAGTAGCATTTCACGGAACATTCATTTTGCCAAAGTGAGGCTTAAAGGGTGGTATAACTCGGATACTGATATATTTAGAAAAGAATTCTTTATTACTAGCAACTAAAAGTTTAGTTTCAACAAATCTGATTTCCACTGTTCATTGTATAATGTTGAGGAAGGATCCAGAACAGCCATATCAATATGGAATGCTGGTTACTGGTTTCTAACTGATAGATGTGTGAAATGAAGGTGGATTTGCCATTTGAGGTTTTAATGATAAAAATGCCTCAAGATTAGAATAATAATAAAAACTGAAATTTCAGCAAGCTTTTGTCACAAATGCTGAAATACAGAATTTCAGTTATTAGAAATACAAAAGTCAGGCTGACATGAATAAGCACATAAATAAAGTGTGCCTATATTTCATGAGTGCATTCAAGAAAATATATTCATGCTCATATTGTAGCAATTGCATATCTATCAGATTGGTTACCGGATACATTCTTTGCTTCTGAAAAGGAAAGAAAACTGTTCATTCTTTTCTTTCCTTCTGGTAAACCTTTGTTACCAGTTAGGTCCTGGCTGCTGTGCAACTGACTGGTGTCCTGCGAAGGGCCGCCCAAGGCTGGCTCTCCTTTTGGCCAAGATGGGCCTGTGGGTGAGCATGAGAGCCTGCCTCAATAGCCAGGAAGGTGGGAAGGCCCACAATCATTGTGATGCAGCTCTTTTCTCAGAGGGAAGCAAGAATCTCAGCCAGTAAGAATCTCGGAGTCTCTTGGCGCTACTCACCTCATTTTTTTGTAACATACCAGAAGAAATACCACACACACTACACAGAGCACAGTGACAGGTGTGAAGATCGCCGCTGCAAGAGAACAGAACTAAGCTGTCATGAGGAAAGTCGTGGTAGCATTTCTAAGAACCTGAGAGTTCTTCCCAATTTACATTCCTGCAGAGAGATCCAGATGCCTTCCCAGTGAGCTTACTGTTATTAACATTTCTTGAGGTCCATGCAGTCCGATCTACTCTCCTTTGGGGCAAAAAGTACAGTGTTTCCCCACCAATACCACCAGTTCATTTGACTCATGTCATGATCTCAGGGTGGTGGGATGGACTCCGTGTTGGGCTTCTGGCTCAGTGGGGAGTCAGCTGGAGATCCCCTTCCTCTCCCTCTACCCCCACCTCCTGTGTGCGTGCTCTCTCTGTCTTTCTCTCAAATAAATAAAATCTTAAAAAAAGAGTCGGATGCTTAACCAACTGAGCCACCCATGTGACCCGATCGTTGTTTTTTTATTGACAACTTTTTATGGTGGAGAAAGAGTGGTGAGGAGAAAGAGGAGGCGCTGTAAGAGAGGTGTTACAGATAGGAGGAGAGTCAGGTGATGGCTTAGGAGAAGGGAACCATCCTGTTTGGGCTGAATTGAAAGGAACAGCCTGGAGTGATGGCAGCACTTGCAGGTAGGAGGTCAGCAGTCCTAGGGCATTTGAGATTTATTAGACAGGATAGAAAGAGAGGGATCTCCATGTGGAAGCAAGAGGGCTTAGCCCGAGGGCCCGGTAAACCTATTTTAAGAACACTTGCATTAGGGTGCCAGGGTGGTTCAGTCGGTGAAGCATCTGCCTTCAGCTCAGGTCATGATCTCAGGGTTTTGGGGTCGGATTGAGTCCCGTGTGGGGTTCCCTGCTCATCAAGGAGCCTGCTCCTCCTTCTCCATTGGCCCCTCCCCCTCCACTCATGTTCTGTCTCTTGCTTTCTCTTTTTCTCAAATAAATGAAATCTTAAAAAAAATAAAAACACTTGCATCAGTAATAAGCCCCAGGCAGAGTTGGCCAATTTGCCTTAATATTGTGAAATTGCCCTGCAAAAAACACCCACCTGCCCTACATGAAAGATCTCAGCCCTGAACATCTGGGGTGTGAAGCCAGGGGTCTGACTGGGGACTGTGAGTCACATCTAGATGTTAAGCTTTCTGGACCTATGTCTGTACAACCAGCATACGGCCTTGTGTACAGGATAAATCTCCCACCTTGGCCTTTCAAAATACAACTCTGTTGGAAAACAGAAAGACAAGGATGTGGGGAAACACTCAGATTCTCCACCAGGTAGGAGTAAAATGGTTCAGGTTTTCTCAAGGACAAGTGGCAACATATAACAAAAGCTTTAGAGAAGACCATACCCATTGACTCTCTAGTCCCACTTCTAGGAATTGATTTAAGAAAGTGGGCAAATAGATTCAGGAGTATTCACTAAAGTATTATTTAAAGCAATTTTTTGAGTGTTAACCTCAATCTCTTATTAATAGAAAATTAACTAAATAAACTGTAGTCCACCCATGCGTGGGAATATCATTCAACTTGTGAAAATTATGAAATGAATCTATTAACATGGAAGGATGTCCCTGTCCCCAATATCTTAAGTGGAAAAAAACTGTCTGGGGTAAAAATGAACCAAAAAATAGTGTCTCATAAGCCATGTGTGTGCCTATATCCATAGGACAGCCTTGAAGAATAGATACCAAAGTCTTAAGTAATGGGGGGGGGGGGCGGGGATTGTGGATAATCTTTATTTTCTTTTATAAAAACTTCACTTTTCCCCTGATATTTCTGAAATGGTGCTGTCATCAGAAGAAACAATGAAGTTGTGAAAGCAAATCTACTTGTGCTTCAGTAAATATAAATAAGAATAGAAAAGTCCCACAGGAAATAACAGGAAGCATAGCAAATTAGTGGAAAATGTTTTGAGTTTTCAGACTTAACATTAATCATCATTATGATTGAATACCAGAAATACTTTCTAAGCAGAGATGGTGTACGCTGGGGTAAACTATTTCTTCACATTGACTAATCAGCTAGGCATGCATTTACTGTCCATGGAGGGATTTATTGGAAAAGGCCAGTTGATGTCAACTGTAGTTCTACTTTCACAATGCCTCTTCCTGCTTCTTCCGTATGATAAGCCTGTTGACTCCCAACTCCAGGGAGAGGAGGGCTTTTGATCCAGTGATGTGACCGAGCACTTAGAATCCAGTGTCAAACTCATGCCCTTGACCTCTTCCTCAGTTATCTCCAGGCAAATTGAGTAAAGAAATAGAAACCAAAATCACTAATATGATAGGTAAACATATCAGTTGCCTTTTGTGTTTCCTACAAGATGCATGGGTTGGAGAAAAAGCAAGAGAGTGAGGTTTGGCGAGCCGGAGGAGAACAGAGGAGGACTAGAGTCTGGGGGAGGAGGGAGAAAAAGTGGATTATTGCTCAGGAGGCTGAGAAAGGCCAGTAGCTCCACACCTTGACTTAAACCCCACAAAACATGTTGGGGCTAAAGTGAAGAAGGTGGCCAAGGCAGCCAGTGGCCACTTTTCAGTGTGGATGATGAAAAGGTCCTCTGAGAACATGGGAGGTCACCATTCCTTAGCAGTACTTGCAAACTAGGTCATCCAGGGAGTGCTGTTTCTGAGTGCCGATGTCCCTGCAACTGATGAAGGAAGTTTTAAAGTAAGAATATCCATCCATTGTTCCTGGGCAGTGTTTCTTTTCTGTCTCTTACTGTACTAAGCACGTAGTAGGTGTTGGGTTTAGAGTAGGCACTCAATAAATACTTAATTGGTTGAATTAAACCAGTTACAGTCCATAAATTGAGGTACTTGTGATGTGCCATTTACTTCTCAACAAGAAATCTGCATTTTGTTGCAACTTAGGACCAATCTGGTGTAGAGTTAGAACTCAATTTATATTGAATAAATGGATGAATGATATAATATAGAGCTAGCTCCTATTAAAGGCTGAGTATAGCAGCAGCAGCATATTTATTTCAGATATGAAAGATGAGATGCATAACACAGTTTGAAAAATTAACTCTTCCCTCCTAGTGTATTAAATAAACATGGGAGTGCAAACACTGTCATAGATGACATTCTGGCCTTTTCAGTTATAATCAGGAAGTTCTTGAGAATAGCCTAATCAAAGATCAGATATTGGATATTGGAATAATTGAAATTATTGATTAAAAGGGCTTCCCAGGGGCACCTCATGGCTCAGTCGGTTAAGCATCTGACTCTTGGTTTCAGCTCAGGTCGTGATCTCAGGCTTGTGAGACTGAGCCCTGTATGGGGCTCTGTGCTCAGAGGGGAGTCTGCTTGAGATTCTCTCCCTCTCTCTCTTCACCTCCCCCCAGCTTGTGCTCTCTCTCTCTCAAATAAATAAATAATATCTTTTAAAAAAGGCTGCCAAATGAGCCTGTAGATATTTAAGACAATGAAATGATGAACCATACTTCCTAAAGTCCTCAAGTTCATATATCATTTGCTCACCCATTTACTATTTATTGAGCATCTACCATTTACCATTTTCTGTTGAACTAAAAAGAAAAAAAACACTTTAAAAAGCTGTGATAGTCATTTATGTTACTTATTTTAAAAATTATGATATTGGTAATTATCAATGGGCTGATGAAAATATTAAGTTAATCAGCATTTCCTGAACGACTACTATGGTGAAGCATTTATATTTGCTTACAAACATAGTCAACTGGTTGCTTATTCACACAGAAATGACAACATCTACCAATGCCCAAGGAGCCAGCAGGTGTCTCTGCCATTTGTACCTGACAGGGGCATCCTCTTGGGTCTCAGGTGGCTTGGATTATGTACTACATACCTGGCAGGCATCATCAATAAGTGTTTTTAGAAAATTAGCATGATTTTAATGTCAGTTTACACCTTCTTAGCTGATAGAACTTAAATAACATTGAATGAAATAGAACTTATTTTTATTTCTATGCTGACAATTACTTGATCTGTCTTGTTAGTGCTAACATGTTTATTTTGAAGCCGGAAATATTTAAAGCTTTTGCTTTTGTTTTTTTAATCTCTGTATTTCCACAATTTCTTGCACAGAGCTATCTTTGCCTATTGCAGGTGTTAGTGCTTATTACATTATACTTCAGAATGTGGGAGAAAGTTTCTGATATTTCAATCTAATGAAAGTCATGAACTGGAAAAAATATAAGATGATATCCCATAATAAAGTAGTTGTTTGAAAATCTACATGGGAAACATACCCCCCAAGGGCACCTGGGTGGCTCAGTGGTGGGCGTCTGCCTTTGGCTCAGGCCATGATCCCAGAGTCCTAGGATCGAATCCTGCATTGGGCTCCCTGAGGGGACCCTGCTTCTCCCCCTGTCTGTGTCTCTGCCTCTCGCTCTCTGTGTCTCTCATGAATAGGTAAATAAAGTCTTTAAAAAACCCGAAAAGATGCCCCCCCCCCAAATTTTATGTGTAGGATTTATCCTACAGATATACTTGCATATAGCAAAGGTTAGAAGGTTTTCCAATTAATTACTGTTTGTAACATAGCCAAGGAATGTAAACAGTCACATGTCCAAATAGGGGGTTGGCTACATAAATTGTGACAAATCCATTTGCTAGGATATTTCATAGCTGTTTTAAAGAAGGAAGTGGTTTTTTATATATTGATATGGAGGATTCCTGAGATCTACCACTAGGTGAAAATCAGCAAGGTGTAAAATAGAATAAAATACTGATCTAGCATCAGGTTTCCTCCGTGAAGCTATTTATAGGTTGACTCTGAAAGGCTGTAGATATACATAAATCTGGTAGCAGGAGTTGCATTCTTCCTGCAAGGGGATTTTCAATGTGAGATGGGGCTTTTTGCTCTATATCTTTTTGTAATTTGTCATTTTTAAACCCTGTACAAATATTACCAATTCAAAAAAAATGAATAAAAAAGCTTTTTAGAAAGGTTAATGTAGCATGTGACATAAAGAGAAAAGTTAGTTTGGCTACTTTACTTACTGGTTGCCTCTAAAGTGATAAACATATTTTTGTTTCAGCATCCTTGTCATGAAATCCCATCGTTTTTCCATGAAAATATTCTCCAGGGGGGCTTTTTAAAATGTCTTGCCTTTGCATATACATTTTAATCATTTTAAAAACTACTCTGATCAACTGACTGCTGAAATGACCGAAGCCACTTGAATGGCCTTTTTTTTTTTTTTTAAAGAGAGAGCGTGAGCAGGGAAGGGGGTGCCATGCCATGCGGAGGGAGAGGGAGAGACTCTCCAGCAGGCTCCAGGTTCAGTACAGAGCCTAACTTGGGGCTGGATCCCATTACCCTGAGATCATGACCTGAGCTGAAAGAGTCAGATGCTTAACTGATTGAGCCACCCAGGTACCCCTCACTTGTTTTGCTATTTTTTTTTTCTCTAGATGACACTGTTTTTAAAAAAGATTTTTTGAATTAATTAATTAATTGATTTATTTATTTTAAAGAGACAGAGGAAGAGTGAGTGGGAGCAGAGGGAGGAGCAGAGGGCGAGGGAGAGAAGCAGATTCCCCACTGAGTGCAGGCCGAACGTGGGTGATGCGAGGTGATGCAGGGTGATGCGGGATGATGCGGGGCTCAATTTCATGACCCTGAGATCACAACCTGAGCTGACATCAACAGTTGGATGCCTAACCGACAGCAATCCAGGTGCTCCTAGATGATACTTGGTGCAGATAAAATATAGCCACAAAAATATGAGTTATTCTCCAGTAGGAAAACTAATACATAGAAAATTGAAATAACTTTTGTCTGTACAAAATTATAGTGGTTTTTTTTTTTTTTTTTGGCTTAATGAAAACTTGTCAGACAAAAGTCTGATTCTTTCTTAGGATTGCATTTCTCTGCCTTCTGTCTCTTTTCTTCCACTTTCCTCCCCATCCTTCCTCTTTTTCTGTAAATCGTGCAATCGCTTTTCCACTCTCCTCTTCACACTCACTGGGTCATTCACTTTCTCTCCTAGCCTTAAAGTTATGTGTGTCTTCCATAAAACAGAAACCTTTTATACTGAGAAATTTGAGCAGTCCTCATGTAAGATGCATCATGCTAACACCCTGTGAAAGATGAATGCGGTTTATGGCAGAATAACAACATCATTGTAATAATAACAGCAGTACGCACGTGTGGGTTTCTGGTAAGTCCTGGATGCAAGGCTAGCCCTACTTAGGGGAAGGAG
This sequence comes from Canis lupus familiaris, assembly GCF_011100685.1. Classification (NCBI taxonomy): domain Eukaryota; kingdom Metazoa; phylum Chordata; class Mammalia; order Carnivora; family Canidae; genus Canis; species Canis lupus. The sequence continues at coordinate 29,055,402 of NC_049223.1, read as the reverse complement.
GCTCTTTTGTGATGCGTCAGCTCTCTGGTTCCCACATCAGTAGCCTAACAGTAAGGAGCTACCAATATTGAGATAAATAGTTCTGTTAGAATCCATAAGTAGGGTGATCCTATAACTTATTATCTAAGCTGAATCACTTTTGAGAGTGAAAGGGGGATGCTGCTAGGGGCCGTACTGGGGCAGCACAGCATAAGCCAGAACTATCCCATGCCCTGAGACAGAAGTCTTACGGGCATAAACACTGTTAGGACAAGACAAAAAGAAAAGACTTACCAGTCACAGCTCCGGAATTGTATGAATATGTACCTGCAGAGAAGAGATTGCAGCTCAGTTATTCCTGGAGTCCTAAGGGCACTTATTTCTCATTAAGCAGGAGGAGTTTTGGACAGTTTGGGTCCCATCTTAAAGCTTTGAGAGATTCATGGCTGGCAAAACCAACCTCCCTTTAGCAAAGAATAAGGATAGTTTATTTAGATGCTAGGCCATGCTTAAGAATCAAATATGCCCTGTTTGCATAGCTAAGGAAACCATCAACAAAACAAAAAGGCAACCTACTAAAGGGGAGGAGAGATTTGCAAGTGACATCTCTGATAAGGGGTTAATATCCAAAATGTATAAAGAACCTTTACAACTCCGCACAAACACACACATACAAACACAAGCACACACATGCGAATAATCCAATTAAAAATGGGCAGAGGACCTGAATAGACATTTCTCCAAAGAAGACATACTGATGGCCAACAGACACATAAAAGGATTCTCAACATCCCTTATCATCAGGGAAGTGCAAATGTAAAACCACAATGAGATATTACCTTACACCTGTGAGAATGGCTAGAATCAAAAAAAAACAAGAAATAACAAGTGTTAGGGGGGATGTGTAGTAAAGGGAACCCTCATGCACTGCTGGTGGGAAGCAAACTGGTGCAGCCACTCTGGAAAACAGTATGGAGGTTCCTCAAAAAGTTAAAAATGGAAATATCTCTATGATCCAGTAATTCTACTGCTGGGCATTTACCCAAAGAAAACAAAAACACTAATTGGAAAAGAATATATGCACATCTGTGTTTATTGCAGCATTATTTGCAGTAGGCAAGATATGGAAGCAGCCCAAGTGTCCATCAATAAACGAATGGATAAAGAAGATGTGGTGTGTGTGTGTGTGTGTGTGTGTGTGTGTATACACACACACACTATATATATACACACACATATATATTTATATATTTATTATATATTTATATATAATAATATATTTATTATATATTTAATATATATTAAATATGTATTATATACTATTATATATAATATATATACACAATATTATAGTGTGTGTGTATATATATATATAGTGTGTATATATATACACACTATATATACACACACTATATATATACACACACTATAATATTGTGTATATATTATATATAATTGTATGTAATACATTTAATATTTATATATATTTATATATAATATATGTTTATATATTATATATATTTATATATTATATATACACAATGTATATTGTACATATATTGCATATATATATAGTGTGTATATATACATATACACAATATTAGCCATAAAAAAGAATGAAACCTTTCCATTTGAGATAACAATGGATGGATATAGAAAATGAGTGAAATAAGTCAAACAGAGAAAGACAAACACCATATGATTTCACTTAGATGTAGTATTTAAGAAACAGAACAAATGAACAAACAGACAAAAGCAGAAACAGACCCATGAATCCAGAGAACAAACTGATGGCTGCCAGAGGGGATGAGTGTGAGGGATGGGCAAAATAGGGGAAGGGGAGTGGGAGGTCCAGGTTTCCGGTGATGGAGTAAATAAGTTATGGGGATCAAAGACACAGCGTGGGAAATACAGTCAGTGGTGTTGTGGTCGAGAAAAACACCCCACAGAGAATCAGATATGCCTTGACGGAAGATATAGATTTACCCAGAGCTTTTCCATCCCACAGAGTGTGAATCCAGACTGCAGAAGGCTTCCACTGTCCTCCCATATCAGGAGGAGGCAGATATTATTCAGACTGGCAAAGCCTCTGCCATGCAGGTCAATACGGTGAGCCTTGTCACATCCAGGAGATGGACTTTCTTTTCCATCTGGACTGAACCAGGGCAGAGCACAGAGGTTAGAGAGCAGAGCAGGAGACTGAGGGTTACTGAGTTGTCTGGACTTTGGATCGGATGGTATGATGCTATGCAGTCAGCTCCCTTGAGGTCTCCACCTGCACCTCAGAAGCAGCACAAGGGCGGCTGACCTCTCCTAAAGTATGCGAAGCCAGTGCTAACCTGGCGTCTCCTGGGAGGCAGAGGGAGTGTGTTCCAAGGCCTTTGCTGTTGTCTGAGATGGGGCTTGGGAGGAGGGTTCATTACTGATCAGCCCTGTGGTTCCTGTAGCAGGAGGCTTTGACGGCATCGGCCTGGAGCCTGGCACAATAGTTGGCTTTGTGGCCACTTTGGTGTCTGACTTGGAAGTGAAAGTTGGCTCTGCAGGAAAGTGCAAGATATGGAAAGCAAATATTTAGAATAGTGTCTCTGCTAAGCTCCAGAAGAGAGTGGACTTAACACTTGCTCTGGTGAGTCCACGCTGGGCCAGCCCTCCCCCTCAGCACATTCCTCTATGGCTCTTTGGGAAAATCCCTTAACTATTCATCCATCTGGAATGGCCATGGGACTTTTGAGAATGCTAGGGGATCTACAGCTATTATGGTGCCTGTAAGTTGAAGATCCCATGGATTTGAGCAGACCTGGGCTGGTTTACTAGAGAAGGCACACAAGATGCTGTGAGAGTGTGCTCTCAAAAACTGAGCATAACTATATTTGCCCAAGACATCTGGGTTGTGATTTTAGTTTATTTTTTCCATGTATGCATGCCACTTTGGAAATAAGGGGAAGCCTGAGATTCAGGCTGACTGGATCGAAGAGAGGGTCCTGGTTTTGCTCTGATCTAGAGGAGGGTAGCCTGCCTTGTGTCCAGGTCCTCACCCTCCCTGGCAGATGGCTGCCCCCAAACTGGGAAGCATGGTGAAACAACTTCACTATTCTCTTTCCATGAAGGATGGGTCTTCCATTGTGATTGGTACCGTACCTAGGAAGCCTGGAACAAAGGAGTAAGCAAAGTGCCTCTGTGACCCCAGCACCTTTGGCTGTCTGGCTGTGCTGTGTGGGGCTGCTCGCCTGTGCTCTCCCAGCCGGCTAGGCTGGGAGACGTCCTCCTGCCCCTTAATCCCCTAGGTCACACGTTCCTCACGCCCCCTGGGCTGCCAGCACTCCGGGGACTGCACAGATAGAGCTCCCCCAGAACATCCCCACCCAAGTGCACATGGCCATGTCACCCCGCGTCAGAGATTACACTCCCACGTCTGAGATTTTGGCCGCACAGTTTCATCTCACCAGGTGTTTGATGCACAAACGCAAGGCTGGGAGGGACCGTTTGATTATTCTCATCCGTTGGTGAACCAGATGCACCTTGGGTTGGTTAAAGGGGTTTGGGAATTTCCCAAACTGAAATGCAGCCAGCACTCAGCCATATCTTCCTGTTTGTAGTCAACTAACTACCTCACTAACTAGGATGAAACCTCATTCTGGCCTCTGCATCCCCCCTTCAGCATTTGTTCTCAGCTTTGGCTTCCTAAGAATCACCATCCTAATTCCCAGCCCTAATTCCCAGACTGCTCCCCCAATGGCTAGAGTTCCGGGGCAATCCCAGTACACAGCCACAGTTAGGAAGCTGTGCTCCAGGGAAGGTGTGCCTCAGCAGTGCGGCCAACAACGGCAGGATGACTGTGCCTGGGCAGGAAGGAGCAGTCAGGGGCAGGGGAAAGCCACATTGGATAAAGGGACACAAAAAAATCAGGCTTTAAGTGTAAAGTAAGGCTCTCCTAGGATGTAGGGCACATTGTGCCAAGATATTAGCATCTAAGATTTCAAATTTCCTTCACAATTTCAATTTACTTTCAATTTACTTAACATCAGGACAGTGCTAAGGAAATTGGGATAGAAGATCAGCTAAGACCTTGGAATTGTGCAATGCTTCCGTACCAGAGCGATCATCGTTGGGATCGTTGGGGAACAATTCTGCACAGGTCCCTCGTGTGTCTGCACCCCATGTCAGCAGAGGCACTGACAAGTCCCTCTCTTGGGAATGTCTTTTCAAAGATGTTCATGTAGCTTTGGAAGGTGGAGACAGTGCCTCCCTCTGGAGCAAAAAGGCAGACATGGTCAGCTGGTTGTAAGAGACTCCAGTTTCTTGGTGTGCCTCAGTGACTCTTGATTTCAGCTCAGATCATGAGCTCAGGGTTCTGGGATTGAGCCCATCATCAGGCTCTGCACTCAGCATGGAGTCTGCTTGAGACTCTCTCTCTCTCTCTACCCCACCCAAATTCAAACTCATACTCTCTCTCTCTGTCTCTCTAAAATCAATTAATCTTAAAAAGAAAAAGACTCCAGTTTCTTGAACTCAGGCTTCTTCTGTTAGGAAGCAGCCTTCTGCACGTACAGGCATCTTGGAGGCCAACCCCCATTCATTGCCCCTATGTGACATGGAGATGAAGGAATTGACACAAATATGCCAATGCTCCTGCTGCCTGCTGGGCCATGTACATAAGAAAATCCTTGGCCTCTGAAGTAGGAATGTAATGTTTTCTACTGGCACCCATGAGGTTTTGGCGGGCTAATGTGCAAGGCATGCAAAACGGTGGATCCTCCCCAATTTTGATTTGGAAGTGCGTCTACAGCTAAGTCTGATCTGGCATATTAAGATTAGATTTGGGGGGCACCTGAGTGGCTCACCCAGTTACGCATCTGCCTTCGGCTCAGGTCATGATCCCAGAGTCCTGGGATCGAGCCCCGTATTGGGCCCCCTGCTTAGCACAGAGTCTGCTTCTCCCTCTCTCCCTCTGCCTCCCCACCATTCATGCTTGCTGTCTCTTTCTCAAATAAAGCAATAAAGAAATAAATAAAATCTTTTTTTAAATAAATCTTTTTAAAAAGTAGATTTTGAATCATTATTAGTTATGTGCCAATGAAACCTAGATATCAAGCAACTTTGACTTAAAAGAGAAAATTAAGCTAATCTAAAATTTAATTTTAACTTTAATAAGAAGTGTGTTTGGTCGTTTAAATTGGCAGTGGAACTCCAGCTGTGGTCCGAGAATTTCTGAATTCTGAGGGATTCATAGAGACCAGAGTCATAGCAGGGAATGGAAGTCCTTAAAAAGTTTTCAGCATCCCTACCTTTTCCAGAAAGGGAGGTGCTCTCTGGCTCTGGGGTCACCCCTGCCGGCACGTCTGAGGAGGATGGCCTTAGGTGAGTCAGGGAGGGGTCTCCTGGAGAGAGGATAACCACATGGCATTTATGAGCCTGAGGGTGGAAGCTGGAGTGCTTCATGACTGCACATAAATAAAAAATAAATATATAAATTTAAAATGGAGATATCTGGCTTCCTGGGCTAAGTCAGAAGCACCAGAAAGAAACAACCAACAATGTTTCCCAATCTTCAATTCCCATGCAAATACAAACAGACTGCAAACTATTTTTCTTGCCTTTCAGAAAGACTGGACATGTATCAAATGTCTTTTTATTTTTGGTTAGAATGATACCACTGAGATCAACTCAGTTTTATAATACCGTCTTTTGCATGGGAAAGTAAATACTACTCAGTAGATTCAGTTGTTTTATAAGAAAGAAAAATAAAGCACATTCCCAAGCACAGGAGGTTAGGAAAAGTAATGGAGGGAGTTGTTAGGTGTAGAAGGTGAGGAATCCTTGGGCTACATGAAACCTAAAAATCCTCCAGTCTTTAGGTTCTAAAAGTCTACGATTCCAGGTCTATCCCCCGTTTTTCCTCTACCCCCCCCCCCACCTCCCCACTAACCAGTTCAGAGCCTGCAACTCATCTCCATCTTGGATCCATTCACCCAAAGGAATTGGCACTTTGAAGAAATAGTCACTTTGTCTGTGCTGGAAAGCCCTTATGTTTGCCCCTGGATGAACCCTCTGTGTCTTTGCCACAGTGTTATTGCTCATACCTGTCTTCACCCAGGTAGTTCATCACTTCAATGGCATTTGATGCCATGTGCCACTATGTTCCCCAGCTGAGCGATTCCTTTGCAACAAATAGAAGGCTTCCTCTTTGCCCTACCTCTGACGTCTGCATGACGTCATGCAGCGGGGAGGGGACAGGTGCACAAATCCAATGAGTAAGTCTGGCTCTTCAAGGAATCTTACAGCAGAGTGGGTTTGCTCTAGAACCACCCCTTTTGTCCACTCCCCTGGAGAGGAATTGAGAATTTCCACGTATACAAGAAAGTATCTAGCTTACAGTTGGACATGTACCAAATATGCAGTAAACCATGAGTTAACGGTTATTTTTCTAGAGTAAGTGGCTTAGTATTCCTGGAAATAGCACTTTGGACTTCCACTCCAAGATTGTTGGCTTCTGACATAGTTATCCAGTTGTGGACGGTTAAAGAGAAAAAAATAGATTCTGACAACCATCCCTCATGTGGGCTCAGGAGTGCTGGCTGGACACAGGACATGAGGGACCAGGCTAAGGTAGTCTCTGCTCCTTGGGTAGCCCCCATTCTCCTGGGTGGGTAGCAACAGAGAACAGTAATAATTTCCCTACAGGCTGTCTTCCAGGGAGAGATTGGGGAAGCTTTCTGGGCAGCAAGGCTGCTGTGAGCACACACCCTTTGTAGTTGAAATCTTGCTACCGTAAGCGTAAATCATTGATATTAATAGTACAGGCATACCTCAGAGATACTAGGAGTTCAGTTGCAGACCACCACAATAAAGTAAATGTGGCAATAAAGCAAGTCAAGTGAATATTTTTGTTTGTTTGTTTCTCGGTGCATAGAAAAGTTCTGTTTGCACTATACTGTAGTCCATGAAATGGGCAATGGCATTATGTCTTAAAAAAATCAGTATGCATACCTTAATTAAAAATACTGCTAAAAATTGCTAATCGGTAGGTCATAATCTTTGCTGGTGGTGGGGGTGGGGGTCTTGCTTCCATGGTGATGGCTGCTGACTGATCAGGGTGGTGGTTGTTGAAGGTGGGGTGGCTATAGCAGTCCCAAAAAATAAGACACCGGTGAAGTTTGCCATGGCGACGGACTCTTCCTTTCATGAACAACTTCTCTGTAGCAGGTGGTGCTGTTTGATAGCAGCATTCTACCCACGGAACAACTTCTTACAGAATTGGGGTCAGTCCTCTCAAACCCTGCCACCGCTTTATCGACTGAGTTTATGTAATATCCTATATCCTTCCTTGTCATCTTCACCAGAAGTAGATTCCATCTCAAGAAACCATTTTCTTTGCTCATCCATAAGAAGCAACTCCTCATCTGTTCGAGTTTGATCATGACATTGTATCAATTCCGTACTATCTTTAGGCACCACTTTTAATCTGGTTTCCACCTCATCTCTTTCCGCCCTATCTCTTTCCACCTCATCTGCAGTGACTTCCTCCACTGAAGTCTTGAGCCCCTCAAAGTCATCCATGAGTGATGGAATCAACTTCTCCAAAACTCTGTGAATGTGTATATTTGGGCCTCTTCCCATATTATGAATGCTCTTTTTTCTTTTTTTTAAGATTTTATTTATTTATTTGAGAGAGAGACAGAGATACCGACAGAGAGAGCATGAGCTGGGAAGAGAGGGAGAAGCAGGGTTCCTGCTGAGTGGGGAGCCCAACTCAGGGCTCCATCCCAGGACCCTAGGATCCTGACCTGATCCGAAGGCAGCCCCTTAACCGACTGAACTACCCGGGTTCCCCAATCATGAATGTTCTTTTTTTTTTTTTTTTTTTTTTTTTTTTTTTTTTTTTTTTTAATAAATTTTTATTTATTTATGATAGTCACAGAGAGAGAGAGAGAGAGAGGCAGAGACACAGGCAGAGGGAGAAGCAGGCTCCATGCACCAGGAGCCCGACGTGGGATTCGATCCCGGGTCTCCAGGATCGCGCCCTGGGCCAAAGGCAGGCGCCAAACCGCTGCGCCACCCAGGGATCCCCCAATCATGAATGTTCTTAATGGCATCTAGGATGATGAATCCTCTCCAGAAGGGTTTTAATTTACTTTGCTCAGATCCATCAGAGGAATCACTATTTATGGCAGCTATAGCCAAATGGAATGTATTTCTTAAATAATAAGGCTTGAAAGTTGAAATGACTCCTTGATCCGGGGACCGCAGAATGGATATATTTTTTAGCAGGCATGAAAACAATATTAATTTCACTGTTCATCTTGACCAGAGTTCTTGGCTAACCAGGTGCTTTGTCAATGAGCAATCATATTTTGAAAGGACATTTCCTGAGCAGTAGGTCTCAACAGTGGGCTTAAAATATTCAGCCAACCATGCTGTAAGCAGATATGCTGTCATCCAGGCTTTGTTGTTCCATTTATAGAGCACAGGCACAGTAGATTTAGCATAAATCTTAAGGTTCCTGGGAGTTTTGGAATGGTCAGTGAGCATTGGCTTCAACCTAAAGTTCCAGCTGCCTTAGCTCCTAAAAGTCAGCCTGTCTTCGAAGCTTCAAAGCTTTGAAGCTATGCACTGACTTCCCCTCTCTGGCTATGAAAGTCCTAGATGGCCTCCTCTTCCCCTCTAAGGCTGTTTGTCTATGTTGAGAACCTGTTGTTTAGTGTGGCCACGTTCATTAACCACCTTAGCTAGATCTTCTGGACGCCTGGCTGCTTCCCTTTGCACTCTCCTATTATGGAGACGGCGTCTTTCCTTGAAGCTCAGAAAGCAACCTCTGCTGGCTTCAAGCATTTCTTCTGCAGCATCCTCACCTCTCTCAGCCTTCAGGGAATTGAAGAGAATCAGGGTGGGGCTTTGGCTCAGGGGTGAGTCTTTGGCTTACGGGAATGTTATGGCTGGTTTGCTCTTCTATTCAGACCCTTAAAACTTTCTCCTTATCAGCAATAAGTCTCTTTTGCTTACTTACCACTTGTGTGTTCTCTGGAGTAGCTCCTTTAGTTTTCTCCAAGGATGTTTCTTTTACATTCACAACTTGGCACACGAGGGCCTATTTTTTTTGGTCTATCTTGACTTGATGTGCTTTTTTTCACTAACCTAATCATTCCTAGTTTTGATTTAAAGAGAAAGACATGTTTCTTTCTTTCACATGAACATTTAGAAGCCATCATAGGGCAATTAATTAGCCTAATTCCAGTATTGTTCTGTCTCAAATGATAGGGAGGTCTGAGGAGAGAGAGAGAGGTGGGAATGGCCAGTCCATGGAGGAGTCAGGATACATATACAACATCAATTAAGTTAACCATCTTATGTGGGTGTGGTTTGCGGTGCTCCAAAAGAATGACAATAGTAACATCAAAGATCACTGATCCCAGGTTACCATAACAGATATGAGAAAGTTTGAAATGCTATGAGAATTACTAAAATGTGGGATCCCTGGGTGGCGCAGCGGTTTGGCGCCTGCCTTTGGCCCAGGGCACGATCCTGGAGACCCGGGATCGAATCCCACGTTGGGCTCCTGGTGCATGGAGCCTGCTTCTCCCTCTACCTGTGTCTCTGCCTCTCTCTCTCTCTGTGTGACTATCAAAAAAAAAAAAAAAAAAAAAAGACAATTACTAAAATGTGACACAGAGATACAAAGTGAGCAAATTGTGACACAGAGATACAAAGTGAGCAAATACTGCTGGAAAAATGGTGTCAATAGACCTTTTTGAGGCAGGATTTTCACAAACCTTTAATTTGTAAAAAACACAGTTATCTGTAAAGTGCACTAAAGCAAAACGCAACAAGATGAGGTATGGCTGGAGTCAATATTGACTAGGTTTCACTTAACATTTTTGACCCACAATGTTGATGTTGGGTTCATTTTCTAGATGAGGAACAAAGACTTCCAAGATGGTAGTCCTGAGCCCTCACTCAAAGAACCCCGTATTATGTGACCCTAAAGCCTATGTATTTCCAACTCTCAGGGGTGTTGTTTAGAGGCCCATTGGTTTATTTAGCCTCAGACGTCAACACAGATGCCTTGTCCCCCAGAGATGGGCTCACTCAGCTTCCCACACTATAGTTCCACTCTCTGAACAGCTTTGGTATGGGGGATGGAGAGACTTGCAAGGATGACTACTTACTGATGCACTTGAGACTGGGGATTGTCCAGTGGGCAGTGTTGGTGGTCTTGTTGAGCACACACTCAGTCAGGCTGGATGTCCCGGCTTTCCGCTTGAAGCCAGAGTTACAAGTGTACCGTTCCTTGGAGCTCACGCTGTAACTCTTGACCTGGATATCTGCGTGTTTGACAGATGTGGGAGGAGGGCATGTGATGCCTGCAAGGGTGTAGATAAGAGAGGAGAAGTGAACACATTTCAGGTTGTTCAGAGGTGTTCTCCAGGGCAACTTGGGCAGCACTCAGCACCTCTGTAGCCAGCGTCTGGCTTTCCTAGGGGCCCTTTAGGATACACCCCACATTCTAAACATGTGAAACATTCAGTAAGGGCTCTTATCATTTAGAAGTCTTCCAGGGAGCCTTGTCTTTAGTGCTTGCCTTCCAGCATGGCTAGGGCTTGGGGAGTCACCCATGGAAGCCCCATTCCCTCCCCTTCACTTCCTATCAGTGTCTCACTGTATCTCTTTGGCCCCATCCAGCTGGGCCTCTGCACTCTATTGCCTGAAAGCAGCAATAGCCTTTGGATTGGTCTCCCTGCCTGTTCTCCCTGAAAGCCTTAAATCCATTTCTGTAATATAGCCAGTCATCTTCAGAAATGCACGTTGGATGACTTCACTCTTTCCTGGTTGCCTGCTGCTCTTAGAATAAAAGCTAAAATCCTCAGGAGGTCTTCAAGGGTCTGCTGGACCTGCCTCCCACACCACCTCCCTAGCTACTCTTCCCCTTGGCTGCACTGACCTTCTGTCCCCCCATGGCACTGTTCTCCCCCAGCTCATCTCCTGCCATCCTTCCTAACTTGAACATGACTTTCTCAGGAAAGCTGCCCCCATTTCTCCTCCCCATCCAATCAGCCAGGTCCCATAGTTCTGTGTTCTCTCCTTATACAGCCAGCCACATTCATGGTTGTAGTGAAGACAACAAGACGGTGTAATAGCTGTATATCTCATCATTTGCACTTTGAGCAGCAGAGAGTGGGAGCCACATCTGTCTTGCCCAGCACCATATTCTCTGAGCCTAGTACAACATCTGGCAAGAGACAGTGTTCAAGAAATAGTTGTTCAGAGAATGATGCTTATTATGCACCTGCCCTTTACCCCAGCAATGTCACTTCTAAGAATTTATCTTACAGATATACTAGTATACTTATGAAGTGAGCAGGTACAAAGCTATTGATCGTAATAGCCAGTATCTACAAATGACCTTGTATGTGGTCAGCAGGAGACTAATTTTAGTAAATTACAATACAGCTACCCCACAAAGAAGTACTACTCAGCTGTTTACAACAGATGGACTGAAGTGGAAAGGTCTCCAAGACACACTGTTGGTTAGGAAGGAGAGGAACAGAACTCTGTGCGTTACGTGCCACCATCAGTGCAAAAGGAAGAAATGGTACCTATACACAACTTTTTGTCTGGACATAAAACCTCTGAAAGTATTTGAGGGACTATTAACCCTGGAGACGAAGCAGCTGAGAAACGCACAGGGAGAGACAGAGATTTTTTTCCTGAATGCCTTTTTATACTTTGTTTGTTTGTTTGTTTGTTTTGTTTTGTTTTTTGCCTTTTCATACTTTTTGAATTTTTAGTCCTGCAAATGTTTTACCTGCTAAAAATGCTTTTGAAAGTTTTTGCAATGCCCTGTGTCTTTAGCTGCTCTCTACATGGATGTTTATTATTCCCTTTTCCTTTTCATCTATTAATATATGCCAGGGTGAAAATTAAAATTAACAAGCAGTGCCACTCAGATATTCTGACCAATCAGGACAGCTGCTGGCAGTAATTGGGACAGGGGTGGGGTAGGAGTGGGGGTGGTTACCACTGGCCACACTGATGACAGGCCTAGCAGAATATTAGTTGTGCCCTATACTCATTCACTGTTTTAAGTATATGAAATATATCATAATAGAAAGGTAGGTAGGGGAGGGGAGATTTTAAAGTACCCCGCTGCAGGAACTCAGAAATCTTGGTTGAGCCTAGGGCAAGAGAGGGATAAATGATGCCAAGTGTGGGTGTTTCATTTTTGTGGCATTTCTACAGATAGGTGCTCAGTAGATCCTCAGGATAAGCCCTACAACCAGTCTGATGGCTTGTGGGCATGACACCTAGGGAAGTTCTCTGTCCTCATGTCTGGGTTTTGGAATGTACCAGGAACAGACAGCTCTAGTCTGAAAGTCTGACAAGTTAGCTAGCTGAGTCTGAAAGGACGGTAAACAGCCCAATTCCCAAGTGGATGAGGTGAGCTCAGTCACCTACCCAGATTAGACTTTGGTGCTAGGTCCGAGGGGGACAGATTCTGGAAGATGCAACTGTCTTCTGCAGCTCTGCATATTATAGTGAGGATTCTGGCTTCTGGAACAAGAATCCCCATCCATCCTGGAAAAATGTAATGTCTCTGATCTTAACCTGGATGTTCTAAGAAGGCTTGGTTTCCTTCTGCATCCTTCAAATAAGCCCCTCTTGTTTGATTTACCCAAATAGTATCTGTGTCTGCTTTCCAGCAATCTGAGCCTTCTTTTGGTTGGGCAGGATCTGGAGTCAGCTTTGACTAGCCATGGGCCCCCAAATGGCACTTTCTCCTTCCTTCCTACCTACTTCCTGTAGGTTGGCTTGTTTCTGCCTAGAAACCCTAGCTTTTGGGACTAGGGCCCTGACCCCTCTGCCCAGGTCTTGCTCATCTTTTCCTCCAGAGAGCAATCCCTGGATTGCTACACTACCTAGTTGCTGGCTTAGGTTTGGATGTCCAAGAACAACTGCCAGAATCACCAGGACACTTATCGCCTGGATCCCTTATGCCACTTCCCACTGGCCAGGTGGGCCTCTGTAGGTATTAGAATAGGAGGATTCCACCTCCAAATTCAGAATGTGGTCAGAACAACCTTCTCTAAGTACCTGGCAGCCTGCAGATAGACCAGCCCGTTGGTGGGTCAGCTGTCAGATTCTCCTCCACTACTTCACAAAGGCCTCCCATGTGGGCTCTCCTGGCTGGGGTTCCAGCATGTCTCATGCCTGAGTCCACCTGGGCTATGACAGCCCCATGGGTCAGGAAAGCCCAGGCCTTACTTTGGTCTTCCTAGTCTCAAGAAAGGAAATGGATTATTTGACTTTCGTTCTTAATCTAACCACTGACTTTCTTTTAAAATCCCATCAACATCTAATCTTAGATTTTTGTATAATATACATCTGTGCTGTTTATCACCAATATCAGACTATCAGCATGATGATCTCAATGTTCTCTCTTCCTTCACATGGCTGCTAGAACGGATGCAAACATTCCCCTTTCCTTTTGAGTAAGGTCATAAGATAGTCTTCACTTTAACTTACTAGTCCTCTATTATTTCCTTACTATTTCTATAAATAAAGTTAATAGAAGAGAGAAGAAATCTATCTGCTTAGATTGACTTCCTTTACCATCTCCTCTCTCTCTCTCTCCCCCCCCCCCCCCATCTTGTCTTTGGGATATATCCTGTTTGCCCGTATCCCTGCCAAGATATTTTTATTCACCAGGTAGCCCTCAAGTTCCATTTTAATTTCAAATAATGTTCTGGATCTACTGATCTTCCCTCTCTCAACTTTTTTCAGTCTGTGTTGTTTTCTGCATTTTTCCCAGATTCGGGATTTTTGTCCGCAAAAACCATTCTGCATCTTCTAAGTGTTGATATATTCTCCTCCACTTAGAATGGTGGTTTTCAACTTTCAGCATTTCTGACACACTTTGAAATAAAACATTTGTGACCTGTCCCTCAAGATGACTTTAAAAAGCCAAGGCAGTGGTGACCATATCAGCAAGAGTTATAAAGACTCACAGCTACAGTAGGAGGGCATCAGTGCTAACATGTGACTCATCCAGTTGTCCTTTGGAGCTGGTGGCTGTGTGTGTGGGACAGTTTATTGAGTATATGAGAACTCAGAGTTCTTACAGAGTTCAATAAATATGTAATCTTCTTTGTGGTAGCTTGACTTATTCCCCTTACCTTAGATTCATAGCAGATAGTGCCCCTCTCAGCTCAACACCCCTATTGCCAAACATTGTTGTCCTTGTCATATTCACTTTAGCAGCAGTGAATGTGACACATCAAGAAGGGAAGAGGTCACAGGAAGCAAGTTATATGCACGGTTGAGAACCACTGTTTTAGAAGGAAAAGCAAGCTGGGACAGACACTGAGTAAACAGTGACGGTCTTATGGTCCCTATAGATTCTCTTCTGAAGCCCATCTCTGCTGTTAAATCTGAGGGCCAAGATCTAGAATCACTGTCAACGCTTCTTTTCTCCTTGATAGTCTATAGGAACCAGTTGTCATCAATGAGAAAGACAGATGCAGTCCAGGTTTCTCACCATTGGAGGAAGAAGTTGTAACTATGGAACAAGGGAAAGGATGACTGGAATGTACCCATGATGTTAGAAGAGAATTGGGGTCGGAGATGTTGTATGTAATCATTGTGTGTGTTCACCTGCATGTGTACATATGTCTGTACATGGCAGTGTGTATGTGCAGGTGTGTTTGTGTGTGCATGATTTAGCACTGTCCTTTTATGATGCCTAGAAGCACTGACATATTAACAGTGAGCATACTTGGTGCCCAGATCTTGGTCTCCACTAGAAGAAACAATGGCTACTTGGAGAAAAGGCTGATACTTGATCTCAATAAAAGATCAACATGCTGTTTTACTTATCTTAAAAATATTTTATTTATTGAGAGAGAGAGAGAGAGAGAGAGAGAGCACATGGGGAGGGGCACAAAGAGATGGAGAGAGAGAATTTAAGCAGGCCTCATGCCGAGTATGGAGACCAACATGGGGCTCAATCTCATGGCCCTGAGGTCATGACCTGATCTGAAATCAAAAGTCAGAAGATTAACCAACTAAGCCACCCAGGCACCCCACATTTTGATCTTTTAAAAGATCAAAAGATAAGCCTGGAATATTGTTGTACCAGAAAGTAAAGAAATACTCAAGGAAAGATGGCAACAATGTCAAAAATATATTGTTCAAATGCTGAACTGGCTCTCACTAGCCACATCCAGGACCTTTTGAGTATTAAAGGAACAAAATAAAACAAAACTCCCTAAGTCTGTGCTAATATAAATAAATAAATAAATAAATAAATAAATAAATAACAGGGGAAAAGAGAGAGAGAGCCCTCCTTACAGTATAAAACGAACTAATTTAGAAAGAATAATGGAGTAATAAACGAACTAGGGGTGGTGGAAAGGGAGGAGGGCAGGGGTGGGGGTTACTGGGTGGTGGGCACTGAGGGGGGCACCTGACGGGGTGAGCACTGGGTGTTATTCTGTATGTTGGCAAATTGAACACCAATAAAAAATAAATTTATTATTAAAAAAAAGAAGAATGGAGTAAGAGAAGAAACAATGGATGCTAGGATGAGCAGATTGCAGTTTGATCAGGGACAGGATATTCATATAGGTGGTGGATTGCACTGGGTCAGTTCAGCTAAGCTGGACACACATTCCCTGAATCCCCTTTCCTGATGGTGCCCAGTTAACCTGTGACACAGTCACCAATCTTGTGCTGCCTGACACAATTCACTGAGAAGGAGATAACATCACACCTGTGGTATTTCTCTCCCGGATCCATAATCTGAATCTGATCATGAGGAAACACTAGATGAACATAAAATGAGGGACATTCTGAAAAATAGCCTGTATTTGAGGTCAAGAAAGATAAGGGGAGCACCTGAGTGGCTCAGTTGGTTGTGTTCAACTCTTTTTTTTTTTTAAAGATTTTATTTATTTATGCGGGGGGGGATAGAGAGAGATTGAGCAAGTGGGGAGAGGAGCAGAGGGGGAGGGACAAGCAGCCTCCTCCTGAACACAGAGCCTGACGCGGGGCTTGATCTCAGGACGCTGAGGTCATGACCTGAGGTGCTCACCTCTCACCAAGGTGAGACACCTAGGTGCCCCAAGTGTCTGATTCTTGGTTTTGTCTTGAGTCATAATCTCAGGGTTGTGGGATTGAGCCCCAAATGGGGCTCCACGCTGGGTGTGGAATCTGCTTGGAATCTCTCTCACTTTCTGCCCTTCCCCTCCCCCACTGTGGGCATGCCAGCTCATGTGTGCCCTCCCTCTCTCTCTGTCTCTCTCAAAGAAAGAAAGAAGAAAGAAAAAAGGGAAAGAAGGAAAGAAGGAAGAGAGAGAGAGAGAGAAAGAAAGAAAGAAAGAAAGGAAGGAAGGAAGGAAGGAAGGAAGGAAGGAAGGAAGGAAGGAAGGAAGAAAGACAGGCAGAGAGGAAATATTCCAGACTGAAAGAGGCTAAAAGAGACATGGCAACACAAAAGGCACCATGTGTTCCTGGATTAGATCCAGAATTAGGGAGAAAATGGTGAACAAGGGCATTATTGGGACAACTGACAAAATTTGAGTATGGCCTGCATATTAGATAATAGTATTGTGTCAAGTGTAAATTTTTGATAATTGTTCTATAATCATGTGAGAGTGTTGTGTTTTAGGAAGGCACGTAAGAAAACGTATTCTTGGGAAATAATCCTGAGTATTTAGTCATAAAGGGGCATAATGTCTCCAGCTTAGTTTCAAATGCTTTAGAGGAAAATGCACATGTGTAATAAATTTATGTAGTTAGAGATGGGGGGTGAAAAGCAATGGGGCAAAATGTAAACAGTTGGTGAATCTGGGTAAAGGGTATTCAGAGGTCTCTTTTCTGTTTTTGCAGTTTTACTGTAAATTTGAGGTTGCATCAGAATAAATAAGTTAAAAAATAAGCAAAGTAAGTAACCAAACAAAAACCACTCGTTGAATGGTGCTTGGGTCCCTTTCTTTGAGGACTGCTCTTGAAGGAAACTCTAAGAGCCTTTGACAACTCAGGCCAAGATTATAATTAGTTAGGAAATGTTCTTTAATTATTTCCCTGCTCGTGGCTTTCAGATTGCGGTCTTTCCCTCTTTTCTTGCCCTCTATTCACACCTTTTAGAGTTCCTTCTTCCATTTCCAGGGTCTAAAAGTAGTGTTTGCACTCTTTCTACATTCGGTATTTTGACTGCAGCTTTGTTTTGGTGTGCAGGTTCATCATTGTCATATTTGAGTCCTCATTCTGCTACATCAGCTCTGCTCCTTACTACCTTCATCTTCATCATGGGGCCCGTCAGTGATTCCTAAATGTGAGTGTGCAGTAGAACCACCTGGAGGGCTTGTTAAAACACAGAGTGTGTGTTGGGTGGGGGGGTGCCTGGGTGGCTCAGATGGTTGGGTTTCTGCCTTTGGCCCAGGTCATGATCCGAGGGTCCTGGGATGGAGCCCCACATCAGGCTCTCTGCTTAGCGGGGAGTTTACTTCTCTTTCCCTCTGGTTCTCCGCCCCCACTTGTGTGCTCACTCTAACTCACTCTCTCTCTCTTTCTCAAATAGATGATTAAAATCTTAAAAACAACAACAAAACAGAGTGATGGGCTCTCCTCCCAGAGCTCCTGAGTCAATAGGTCCGGGGCAGAGCCTGAGAATCTGCATTTCTAACAAGTTCCAGGTGACGGTAATGCCACTGGAAGCTTGCACCATGCCATATGGAACCATGCTATATGGCATTTACAGATGCAGAATCTCTCAGCATCACATCAAGTTGCTTTCTTGTGTGGATTTTCAGTTTCTCTTGAAGATGTTAATAACTGCTTGTTCATACCTTTCCCTGCTATTGATATCGTCAGTGAAGATTTCTTTTACAGGGTTCCTCATGATGTGCTCTTCTGAATTTCTATTCTAATAGTTTCTAACCCAACCCAATTCCCCAATCTCTATATAAAAAATGTACCCATCCACCATGCATATACGTGTCTGCATGTGAATGTGTATGTGTGTTTAGCTTGGTAGTTCTGTGGGTTTAGCTCCACGCTACCAAAATCTTAACTCTGCATCTGCGGTGCTCTGCTGTATGTTAACATAGATGGGAAAATACTTAGAAATGGAGGGTGGGGTGGAACAGGGAGGAATGATCATAAAACACTCTACTCTAGAAATATTTAACAGTAGACCAGAATGCATAGTCCCATAAAAATACTAGACTCTGCTCTATGATAAAATGTTCCTTCCTTCCGAGGAAGCCCTGATGGATGATCACCTTTGGACCTCTCGAGTAATATTACATCATTGGTAACTGGACAGTCTCCTTTCACACACAAAACCGTGACGCCAGAGGACACGAAAGACAAGAAGTCCCCAGAGGGAAAGGCTAGGCAAAGACTGGATGTCACTGGTAGGAGTGTATTTAACTGGTTTTTTCCTTACCTACCCCTTTCCTTCCTTATGCCAGGTTTGCTCTTTAATGCTGACAGCACAATTGTCTTAGGCTTGGAGGAACTTGTGAGATCACAGAGCCACGCTATCAGCCTCTGTAGGACTGATGGCCCCTACCATGCATTATTCTGAAACTTTGGAAGGGAAGGAGACTCTAAGAACCCATACCTCACCCCCAAACACCATACATAGTTACTTCCAAGACCAGTCCATTTTGGGGGGGATTGCAAAGACAGCTTGCACAAAACTGTATTTGTCTTTTTATACCTGTTTTCCCTTAGCATATTGTCCTTAGTTCAATCCACATATGCTACAATATTACACAGTTTCTTTTAAAGGCTGAATAATATTCCACTGTTATGTATATGCCACATTTTGATTATCCATCATTCATTTGTTGATGGACACTTGGATTGATAACATGTTCTAGCTCTTATGAATAAATCTGCTATGAACATGGATGTACAAATACCTCCCTGAAACCCTACTTTCAAATCTTTCTGGTGTATTCCTGGAGGTGGACTTGCTAGATCATATAGTAATTCTGTTTTTAACTTTTTGAAGAACTGCCATACTGTCTTCCACAGTGGCTGCACCATTTTGCATCCCCACCAACAGTGCACGAGTCCTCCTTTTCACTACATCCTCTTGTTTTTGTTGTTCCTGACAGTATTCATCTAAATGGGTATGAGATGGGCAGCCCAGGTGGCTCAGCGGTTTAGTGCCGCCTTCAGCCCAGGGCATGATCCTGGAGACCCAGGATCGAGTCCCATGTCAGACTTCCTGCATGGAGCCTGCTTCTCCCTCTGCCTGTGTCTCTGCCTCTCTCTCTCTCTCTCTCTGTGTCTCTCATGAATAAATAAATAAAATCTTTAAAAAAAAATGGGTATGAGATGTACCTCATTGAAGTTTTTATTTGCATCGCCCTAGTGATTAGAATATTTTCATGGATTTAACTGCCATTTTTATATCTTCCTTGGGGAAATACCTATTCAAGTTTCTTGCCCATTTTTGAATTGGGCTGTTTTTTGTTTTGTTTTGTTTTGTTTGTTTGTATTTTTGCTGTTGAGTTTTAGGAGTTCTCTATATATTCTGGATGTTAATCCTTTATCAGATATACGATTTGCAGATATTTTCTCCCATTCTGTGGCTTGATCTTTACTCTCTGGACAGGGTCTTGTGATGCACAAAATTTAAAAATTTTCACGAAGTCCAATTTGTCTATTTTTTCTTTTGTTTCCTGTGCCTTTGGTGTCATTTCCAGGACATCATTGCAAATCAAATGTCATGAAGCTTTAGTCCTATGTTTTGTTCTAAAAGTTTTATTGTTTTAGGTCTTATACTTAGGTCTTTTGTCCATTTTGTGTTAATTTTGATATATGGTATTATAGTAAAGTTCCAATGTCATTATTTTGCATGTCCAGTTTCCCCAGCACCATTTGTTAAAAGACTGTCCTTTCCTCTTTGAATGGTCTTGGCCCCCTTGTCAAAAATCATTTTGCCCTATAGGTGGTGGTTTATTTCTAGACTATTTCATTCATTTGTGTGTCTGTCTTAATGCACATACTATACTGTTGTGATTACTACAGCTTTGTAGTAAGTTTTGAAATCAGGGTATAGGAGTCCTCCAGTTTTGTTTTTTCAAGATTGTTTTGGCAATTTGGGTACCTTGAAATTCCATATAAATTTTAGGATGGGTTTTTCTATTTCTACAAAAGATGTCATTGGGATTTTGATAGGAATTGCATTCATTCTGTAAATAACTTTGGGTAGTATTGACACATTAACAATATTAAATCTTTCAATCCATGACCATGGGATTTTTTTCCCATTTATTTGTGTCTTCTTTCACTTCTTTCAGCAATGCATGGTAGTTTTCATTGTACAGGTCTTTCAGCTCCTTGCTTAAATGTATTCCTAAGCATTTTATTGTTCACTGTTAGTGAATAGAATTGCAAGTGATTTCTGTATGTTGACTTTGTATCTTGCTATTTTGCTGAATTCATGTATTCTCACTTTTTTTGTGTGTGGAATTTTAAAGTCTCTCACATATAAGATAATACCATCTGCAAACAAAGGTAATTTTATTTCTTCCTTTCTGATCTGTGTGCCTTTTATCTCTTTTTCTTGCCTAACTGCTATGGTAGAACTTTCAGAACTATGTTGAGTGGACATGGTGAAAGTAGGCATCCTTCTTGTTCCTGATCTTAGAGGAGAAGTTTTCAGTCTCTCACCATTGAATATAATGTTGACTGTGAGGTTTTTTGTATGGTTTTTATTATGTTGATGAAGTTTCCTTCTATTCCTAGTATTTTGAGTGCTTTCTTTTTTTAATCATGAAAAAGTGTTGAATTTTGTCAAATGCTTTTTCTACGTCAGTTGAGATGCACATGTGTTTTTCCTTTTTCATTCTGTTAATGGGTATGTTATACTGATCAATTTTCATAGGTTGAATCATCTTTGCATTCCAGGAGTAAATCCCACTTGGTGATGGTATATGAATCCTTTTAATATGCTGCTGAATTCAGGTTGCTAGTATTTTGTTAAGGATTTTTGCATCAATATTCATAAAGGATATTGGTCTATAATTTTTTGTTCTTACTGTTTCCGTATCTGGCCTTGGGATCAGGGTAATGCTGGCCTCACAGACTGGATTAGGAAATGTTCCCTCCTCTTTAAGTTTTTCTACCTTCTAGGTAGGTTTTGTGTTGCTAGGGATTTGTCCATATCACCTAGGTTGTCTGAATTATTTGTATACAATTACCATAGTAGTCTCTCATAATCCTTTTCATTTCTATAGAATTGGTAGTAATGTCCCCATGTTCATTTCTGATTTTAGTCATTTAAGTCATCTCTCTTTTTTTCTCAGTTCATCTAGCTAAAAGTTGGTCATTTGGTTGATCTTTTTTGAAGAATTGACTTTTGGTTTCATTGATTTTCCTGTTTTTCTATTCTCTACTTCATTTATCTCTGCTCTAATCTTTATTATTTCCTTCCTTTTGCTAACTTTGGGTTTAGTTTGTTCTTTTTCTAGTTCCCTGAGGTATAAAGTTAGGTTGTTGACTTTAGATCTTTCTTTTTTCATGTAAGCATGGATAGCTATAAAGTTCCTTCTTAGCTCCACTTTTACTGTGTTCTGTAAGTTTTGGTATGTGTCTTTTCATTTTCATTCATCTTGAAATATTTTTTAACTTCCCTTATGATCTCTTCTTTGATCTTTTGGTTGTTTAAAAATGTGTTGCCTAATTTCCACAATTTCGTGAATTCTCTAGTTTTCTTTCTGTTATTGATTTCTAACTTGATCTTGCTGTGATCAGATTAGATACTTTGTATGATAGCTGTCTTTTTAAATCTATTGAGACTTATTTTGTGGCCTATCCATAGTCCATCGTGGAAAATGTCCCATGTGGATTGAGAACAATGTATATTTTGGTGGTCAAAATGTAACCAATGTATATTTTGGTTATTAGGTACAATAAATGTCTATAACTGTTTTATCTTGCTATATTGAACTTTTTATTAATATATAATATCCTTTTTTGGTCTCTAACCTTTTTTGATTTAAAGTGTATTTTGTCTGATACTAGTGAGCGTAGCCATCCCTGTTCTCTTTCGGTTACTATTTACTATTTGCATGGAATATCTTTTTACATCTTTTCACTTTTTAAAAAATATTTTATTTATTAATCAGCAAGTGAGACACAGAGAGAACAAGCAGGGGGAGCAGCAGAGGAAGAAGGAGAAGCAGGCTCTCCACTGAGTAGGGAGCCCCGTATGGGGGACCCTAGGATCATGACCCAAGCCAAAGGCAGATGCTTAACCAACTGAGCCACCCAGGTGCCCCCAACTTTTCACTTTTAATCTATTTGTGTCTCAGGATCTTAAGTTTGTCTCTTGTAGATAGCATATAATCAGATCAAATGTTTTTGTTGTTGTTTTACCACTATGTTTCTCCATTAAAGTGTTTAAATCCATTTACATTTGAATTACTGATAAGGAGGGACTTAGTTCTGTCATTTTGCTCTTTGCTTTCTACATGCCTTATAGCTTTTTTGCCCCTCACTTTCTGCATTTCTGTATTTTTTTATGTTTAGTCAATTTGATGTCATGAAATGTTTAAATTTCTTAATTTATTTTGTGTATATTCTATAGCTATTTTATTTGTGGTTACCATGGGGATTACATTTAATATCCTAAAGTTACAACACTCTAATTTGAATTCACACCAACTTAGCTTCAATGACATATAAAAACTGCTCTGGCACTGTTGCTGATGTCACAAAATTACATCTTTTCTTTTTTTTTTTTTTTTTTTTTTTTTTACAAAATTACCTCTTTATACCTTGTGTGCCCCAAAACATAAGCTAATAATTCTCAAAATGCATTAGTCTCTTAAATTATGTAGAGAACAAGATTTGGAGTTACAAACCAAAGTTACACTAATATTACCTTTTACACTAATTTTTTTCTTGAAATATATTAGTCTCTTAAGTCATGTAAAAAACAAAAAGTACAGTTAGAAACCATTGTTTAGTACCTTTTTTGAGGTAACTTACCTGTATTGAGATCTTTATTTCTCCATGCTTCAAACTATGGTCAAGTGTCCTTCTGTTTTGCCCTGTAGGACTCTTTGAGCATATATGGTAGGTCAGGTCCAGTAGTAGTGAACTCCCTCAGCTTTTGCTTATCTGAGAATGTCTTCATTCCTCTCTGACTTTTGAAGGACAGTTTTTCTGGATATGGGATTCTCGGTAGGCAGTTATATTCTTTTAGCATTCTGAATATATTGGCCCACTGCCTTCTGGCCTCCAGAGTTTTTGATGAGAAATATACTGATAATCTTATTGGAGAATCCCTTGTATATGATGATTTGGTTCTCTCTCACTGCTTTCAAGATTCTCTCTTTAACTCCGGCTTTTGAAACTTTGATTCTATTGTGAAGGTCACTGAGTTTATCTTACTTGAAGTTAATTGAGTTTCTTGGAGGTTTGTATTCATGTCTTTCATCAAGTATGGGAAATTTTCAGCTATTATTTCATCAAATATTCTCTTGGCTCCTTTCTCTCTTACTTCTTAAGACTCACACAACGTTGGTCTCTTGATGATGTCTCATATGCCCCTTAGGCTCTGTTTACCTTTCTTCAGTCTTTTTTCTTTCTGTTTCTCAGACTTGATCATTTCTGTTATTCCTGTCTTCAAATTTGTTAATTCTTCCTTGTACCTGTTCAAATCTGCCTTTGAATCTCTCTAGTGAAGTTGTCCTTTGAGTTATTGTACTTTTAAGCTCCAAATTTGTTTTTGGTTTCTTTTTAGGTTTTCTCTCTCTTTATTGGTATTCCCATTTTGTTCATACATTGTTTTCTTTGACTTTTGCTACATCTTCCTTCAGTTCTTTGGGCATCTTTAAGACAGGTATTTTAAGTCTTTGTCTAATATATCTACCATATAGTCTTTTTCAGAGACAATTTCTCTTGATTTATTTTTTTCTTTTGACTGGGTCATAACTTCCTGTTTCTTTATATGATCTTTGATTTTTTTTAATTGAAAACTGAACATGTGAATCTAATAATGTGGTAACTCTGGAAGCCAGTTTTGCCCATATCTCGGGATTTGCTTGCATTTATTTATCTATCTATCTATCTATCTATCTATCTATCTATCTATCTATTCATTCATTCATTCATTCTTTTGATTGTTGCAGGCCATCACTGTGCCAGAGGTCAGCCTGAGGTATAACCTTACGGTCTTCTCAGGTCTTTTCTAAACTTTTCTCTGAGTTTACCTGGTCACCTTCTGTTTTTCCCTATATATGCAGTTGTTTATGAATGTCCTAGTCTTTAATATCTGGCTTACAAAAGGAGGAAATGGGAAAAAAGAACAGGGGAAGAGAAGGGTGCTGGCTGTCTAAACCCCCTGGAGTCACTTCAACTGCTTTGAGAGGGGCTTGCAACAATAGAGAGAGAGGTACAGCAGCAATGGCTTCCCACATCCTTGGCAGCACATCTGTGATCAGAAGCACCAATCAGCAATCACAGCAAGGATCCCTGATATTTATAGAACAGGGTCCTTTTTGCCCTACCCTGGATCCTGCAAGCTGTGTGCAGGCTGCTCCAGGCATCCACATCTGCCTGCCTTGTGGCTGGGGCTGGGGGCTGGGTAGCTGTTCCTTTGGAAAGTGCTGAAACTGACCACACTTTATCTTCCAGGTTTTTCCTGCAAGTTTCAAGCTTTCAACAGATTCCAGAGTTCCAAAATAGTTCTATCAGACATTCTGCCAGTGTAACTATTGTCCAGGAGAGTAAATAGATTCCTGATATTTCCTCCTCTACCATCTTCCCAGAATCCTGTTTCACCCTACTGTTATGAATAAACGTTTCCCCAGGTATACAATTCTATGCAGATGGTTTTTCTCCCCAGCACTTTGAATCCTTCTAGCTTTTAATGTTTTGTTCTACTAAAAAGCCCACCATGTGTCTAATTATTGTTTCTTTGTCAGCAGTCTGTCCTTTCCAGATACTTAAGATCTTCTCTTTGTTTGCGTGCTCTGCAGATTCATCACAATTGTTCTTGGTATGGGTGTCTTTTTGTTTAGCTTGCTTGGTGGTGTTTCCCAAATTTGACCTTTGGTGTCTTTGATATCTTTGACATTTCTGGAAAATACTCAACCGTTACCTCCTATGTCCTCTTCATCATCATTCATATTACCGTCTTATGGAACTCTAATCATGATCCTTATTCTAGTTTTCTTAGTTCACGCCGCTATAACAAATAGATTGGATGATAACATTTATTTCTCATAGTTCCAGAGATTGGAAGTCCAAGATAAGGTGTTAGCATGGTTGGGTTCTAGCGGGAGCCCACTTCATGGTTTACGGACCACTGCCTTCTTGTCCATTGTCACATGGTGAAGAAAGAGAGAGCTCTGGGCTTTTCTTATTCTTATAAGGATACTAATCCTATCATGGCTTCACCTTGATGACCTCATCTAAACTGAATTACCTTCCAAAGGCCCTACCTCCTAATACCATCATATTCAGGATTAGGGCTTCAGCATATGAATTTGGAGGGATACAAATATTCATTTGATAGCTCTGTCCTTCCTATCTTTAAATTCTGATTTACCATCTGTTTCTCTTGTTATACTCTGAATAATATTTTCAGACTTATCTTTTAGTTCACTCATTTCTCTTTAGCAGGCTATAATTTGACCTTTAGTTTCTCCATTTATTTTTTTGAATAGATGTTTGAATGTTGATAATTTGCAGTTGATTAAATCCATTTATTGTTGACAAGTGTTTTACCACAGTGAGTCAAAAATCAGCTACATAATTTGTATTTGAGAGGGATGGCTGTCTCAGAGTACCCTCTGCTCAGCATCCTCTTCCTCTTCTGTACGTGCCTAAAATACTCTTACTGTGAAAATCACACATACAAAAGTATATAAAATGCTTATATATAGCTTAAGGATTAATCATAAAATGAAGACTCATTCATAGTCCAATCAGTTTAAGAAAGAATATTACTAGTAGCTTAAAGGCCACTTGAGTGCCTTACCCAACTGCATGCCTCCCCCTTTATCTCCCCAAGAAATGAACACTATGCTGATGTTTGTAATAATCATTTCTTTGCTTTCATTTATGGTTTTACTATATAAATGTGCATTCCCAATAATATAGTATCTACTTTTTATGTTTTTGAATTTTTATAAGTTGAATCATACGACATATATTCTTCTCTACTATGCCTTTGACACAGTGTTATGTTTTTATTTATGTTGATGCATATAGCTGGAGTTCACTTTTGGTAGTAAAGTATTGTATTAATATGCCACAGTTTATCCATTTTTTTCTGTTTTAACATTTGGATTGTTTCCAGTGTCTTTGCTATTACAAATAATAATACTAAGACTATTCTTATATCTGTCTCTTGGTGCACATGAGAAAGAGTTTCTGTATGGTATTTTCTTAGCAATGGCATTGCTGGGATATAGCACATGCACAATATCAATTTTGCTGGATAATACCAAATTGTTTTCCAAAGTGACTGTACCCATTTACACTTCAACCAGCTATAGGTGAGTTATTTTTCCACAACCTCACTAACATTTGTCCATCTTAATTTTTGTCAAACTGGTATATATGATTTGGTAGCTCATGGGACTTAATTTGCGTTTCCCTGTTATCAGTGAGGTTGATCAGCTTTTCATGTGTTTATAAACTGTGTATTTTTTTTTAAGATTTCACTTATTTATGCATGAGAGGCAGACAGAGGGGGAGAGAGAGAGAGAGAGAGAGAGAGAGAGAGAGAGAGAGGCACAGACACAGGGAGAGGGAGAAGCAGGCTCCACGCACCAGGAGTCCGACGTGGGACTCGATCCCGGGTCTCCAGGATCGCGCCCTGGGCCAAAGGCAGGCGCCAAACCGCTGCGCCACCCAGGGATCCCCTAAACCGTGTGTTTTTAAATCAATAGCATGCCTGTATGTTTTTGCCAGTTTTTCTATTAGGTGTCTTTTGCTTTTTATTGTATTTTTTGTGTATTTTTGATACTAACTTTTTGTTATTTGGATGTTACAAATACTTTCTCCCAGATAATGGCTTATCATTATTTTCTTTTTGGTGCATTTGGATAAATAGAATTTTTTAATTTGAATGTAGTGAAATTTATCAGTGTTTTACATTTAAGATTGGAATTTTGGTGTCTTTCTCAAGAGGTTTTCCCTAACTCTAAGTTATAAAGAGATTCTCCTAGTTTTTCCTCTAGGAGTTTTATATTTTTGCCTTTCAAATTTAAGTCATTATGCAATTGATTTTTGTGTACGATGTGAGATAAGAATTCAATTTCTCTCTCTCTCTCTCTCTCTCTCTTTTTTGGAAGGCTCCATGCCAAGCATGGAGCCCAGTGCGGGACTTGAACTCACAACTCTGAGATCGAGACCTGAGCTGAGAGCAAGAGTTGGATGCTCAATTGACTGGTGCATCTAGGCGCCCCTCAATTTCATTTTCTAAAACAAAGATAGCCACTTATTTCACTGATTTATTATAAATATTCATCTTTTCAGCTCTATCGTAAATTAACGATCTATATTTTGTCTCTAGTTAGGCTATTCTATTTCATTGATTTTTTTTTTCTATCTCCATACCATAATTTAGATAGTAAGTCCTGATATTTTAAAAAAAAATTTTTTTTTAACTTTTATTTATTTAGGATAGGCACACAGTGTAGAGAGAGAGAGGCAGAGACACAGGCAGAGGGAGAAGCAGGCTCCATGCACCGGGAGCCCAACGTGGGACTCGATCCCGGATATCCAGGACCGCGCCCTGGGCCAAAGGCAGGCGCCAAACTGCTGTGCCAGCCAGGGATCCCAGTCCTGATATTTTATAGAGCAAGAATACCTTCCTTCCTTGTGTTCTTCTAATATATTTTCTTGGCTATTCTTGGCTTTTTGATATGAATTTTAGAATCACTTTATCAATTTCCACAAATAATCTTGTTAGCATTTTTATTGAAATTAAATTGAAGAATAGATTTGGGGAGAATTGACATCTTTTAAGATATTCAGTCTTTTTTATCCAAAAACAATGTCTATCTCTACTTATTTAGTTTTCTTTCAGAAAGTTTTATGATTTTCTATATAAGGGAGTGATATAGATTTTTTTGAAAAGATTTTTGTTTGAGAAAGAGAGTAGAGACAGAGAGGGAGAGGGAGAAGCAGACTTCCGGCTGAGCAGGGAGCCTGATGTAGCTTGATCCCAGGACCCTGAGATCATGACCTGAGCCACTTAACCTACTAAGCCACCTAGGTCCCCAGGAGTGATGTATCTTTTGTTGATTTATTAGTAGGTACTTAATTTTGGGTGGGGAGGTGTGCTTTGTAAATGTCATCTTTTTAAAAAGTGTATTTTCAAAATGCTTTTTGCAGGTACACAGAAAGAATATTGATTCTTGAATATTGAATTTTAATTCAACAATCTAGCTCAATCCTTAATAATTATCTGCAAATTATTGTGAGAGCATAACAATCATATATCTGAAAATAAGAGCTTGAAAAGTTCTTTTCCAATCTGTATGTCTGTTTTCTTGTCTAACTATATTAGTTAGGATTTCTTGTATAAAGTTGAAAAGGAGGGATTATAGTGTGAAACTTTGTCTTGTTCCTGTTTTGAAAGGGAATTTTCAGGTTTATTCTATTTCTTCTTGACTTAGTTTTGGTAATCATTTTTTTTCTTTTGGCTTGTGTTTTTATGTTTGCTTTTTTTTAGAAGGGGGAGGGGCAAAAGGAGAGGGAGAGAAAGAATCTTAAGCAGGTTCCACACCCAGCGTGGTGCCCAGTGTGGGCTCGATCATGGCCTGAGCCAGCCAGAATCAAGAGTTGGATGCTTCACCACTCAGACATCTCAGTAAATTGTTGTTGTTGTTTTTTAAACAAGGACTTGTCACCTACACTTTCAAATTTACTAGCATGAAGGTATTTTAAATGTTTCATTTATGCACTCTTTTACATGTCTAAGATTATTTATGTGTTCTCTTTTATTCTTGATTAATTCTGCTAGAGGTTTGTTCATTTTAGTAGATTTTTCAAGGAACCAACTATTGGATTTGTTCATCTCTCTAATGTACATCTGTTTTCAATATTATTGATATCTGTTTTTATCCTTATTGTTTTGTTCTTCTACTCCTATTGGACCTATTCTGCTTTTCTATAAGGTCTGTAGTTGGATGCTTAGCTCATAATGTGAGGCTTTCCTTATTTTCTAACATAAGTACTTAGGGCTCTAAGTTTCCAGAAAGTGGTGTTTGGTGCTTTTGTTTTGTTTTATCCTAGGTAATTTTTTGGTTATTTTTTTCCTGACTTATATTCCTTGTGGTCAGAGAAGTTAGTCTATATAATACCTATCATTTGAAATGTATTAAGGCTGATTTTATAGCCTGGTAACAGAGAGTCAGTTTTTTTTAATTAAGATTTTAATTTATTCATTCATGAGAGACACAGAGAGAGAGGCAGAGACACAGGCAGGGGGAGAAGCAGGCTCCCTGTGGGGAACCTGATATGGGACTTGATCCCAGGATCCCAGGATCATGACCTGAACCAAAGGCAGATGTTCAACCACTGAGCCACCCAGGGGCCCCAGTTTTTAGAAATGTTCTCTGAGTATTTGAAAAGAATTTGTATTATTCAGTTCTTAGACAAATTGTTCCATATTTGATCAAGCTTGTTAATTGTTTTCACAACCTTTGTATTCTCACTGATTTATTGTCACATTTGATCCATCAAATATTTAGAGGGGTATGTTAAAAGTCTCCATTATTATTGTGTATTTGTTAATTTTTTATTTTTATTTTTATTTTTTTAAAGATTGTATTTATTTATTCATGAGACACACACAGAGAGAGGCAGAGACATAGGCAGAGAGAGAAGCAAGCTCCCCATGGGTCCCAATGTGAGACTTGATCCCAGGTCCTCAGGATCCCTGAGCCACACACAGGTGGCTCAACTGCTGAGCAACCGAAGAGTCCCTATTTGTTAATTTTTAAAATAGTTCTGACCATTTTTGCCTCGTGTATTTTGAGCCTATGCTTTATAGGTATACAAGTTTAGAATTGTTACTGTTCCATGTTAAGTGACCTGTCTCCATGTAGTGATTATACTAACCTCTTTAACATGCATCCTTAATAATGTGAAGAAATTAATTGATATCCACAGCCTCCTCCCCAGCAATATAAGAACCTTAGAGATGCTTTAATGCCATTACCTGTTATTATTTTCTTTTTGTTTGAGTCTTTATTTCACTATCTTTCTTAAGTGACAATTTTATGCAGCATAGAATTCTGCATTGTCAGGTAGTTATCATCACCTACCTTCCATATTCCACTGCTGTTGAGGATTTAGCCATCTCTCAAATTTGCATGCCTTTGATTTATTTTTATGTTTATTTTTATTTTATTTTATTTTTTTTGAATTAGCCAGTGAAGCCATCTGGGTCTGTAAGTTTTTGTTGGAGTTGTTTTAAACTACAACTTTAACTCTCTAAGCTATAAGACAACTCAGGTTATTCCCAAATGGGCTTTTGTATTTGTGTTTCAATGAATTTGTCCATTTTACCTAAGTTGTCATATTTCCAGCCATAAAGTTATTTATAATAAGACTTTCTGAGCCATCAGATATCTGTAGGATCTGCAGTGATGCTCCTTTTCATTCCCAGGGTTGGTAGTTCATGTTTATTGACTTTTCTTCTTGATCAGTGTGGCTAGAGACTTACACTTTTATTGATCTATTGAAATGACCAGCCTTTAGTTTAATTGATATATTCTTTATTGTTTTCTGCTTCAATGTCATTGATTCTGCTCTTTATAATTACCATTTTCTTCCTTTTGCTTAAGGTTTATTTGCTCATTGTTGTCTGGTTTCTTCAGGTGAAAGCTTAGATCACTGATTTGAGACTTTTCTTCTTTTCTAATATAAACACTTAGTATGATTAATTTCTTTCTCAGATCTCTTTTAACTGAGTTCCACAAATTATAGCTTATTTAAATGTATTTTCATTATCATTCAACTAAAATATTTTCTATTTTCCCTTATAATTTCTTCTTTGGCCCATAGATTATTTATAAAGGTTTTGTTGAATTTTGACACATTTGAGGATTTTCCAGATATTTTTCTGTTAAGGCATTCTAATTTAATTCCTTTGTGGTTACAGGACATATTTTGTGTAAATTCAATGATTTGGAATTTTTTGAGGTTTGCTTTATGGCCCACAGTATGGTCTCTCTTGGTGAGTGTTCCAGATATATTTGAAAGGAATGTGTTATCTGGTTGTTGGACTGGAGTCTTCTGTAAATGCCAGTTAGATTAAAGTTTTGATCTTCTATATACTTATTGTTTTTTTCTATTAGGTTTTTTTTTTTAGATTTTTATTTATTCACGAGAGACACATAGAGAGAGAGGCAGAGACACAGGCAGAAGGAGAAGCAGGCTCCCTGTGGGGAGCCTGATGTGGGACTCTGGGATCACACCCTGAAAAGGCAGATGCTCAACTACTGAGCCACCCAGGCATCCCAGTTTTTTGTTTTGTTTTGTTTTTTATTACTGAAAGAATAGTGTTAAAGTCTCTAACTATAATCTTGGTTTGTATTTTACTTCTTTCAGTTTTATTAGATTTGCTTTATGAATTTTGAAGCTCCATTGTGTAAGTGCAAACACAACTAGGATTTCTATGTCTTCTTGGTGAATTAATATTCCTGGTAATATTCCTTGGTGAATTAATGTCCTGGTAATATCCCTTCTTCTGATATTTACTTTGTTTGCTATAATAAAATATTCCGGATTTCTTCTGATTATTGTTTGCATGGTATATCTTTTTCCATTCTTTTTCTTCTAATCTGTCTTTGCTTGTATATTCAAAGTGGCTATTTTATATGCAGCATATAGTGGAGTGTTGTTTTTTTAATTTAATTGAAGATTCTCTGTTTTTTGATTGATATGGTTAGATCACTTGTATTTAATGTAATTATTAATGTGGCTGGATTTAAGACTACCATTTTGCTAGTTATTTGTTCCATCTGATCATTGTTCATTTTTCCACTATTCTGCCTGCTTTTGGATTGACTTATTTATTATCCCACTTTATCTTCACTATTGGCTTATTATATGTACCACTCTAAATTATTTTTAGTGGTTTCACTAAGGTAAACAATATATATCTTTACTTTATCAAAGGCTACCTTCAAACAGTATTACAGCTACAGCACCTCACATATAGTTAAGAACTCTAGGGATGCCTGGGTGGCTCAGCAGTTGAGAGTCTGCCTTTGGCTCAGGGCGTGATTCCAGGGTCCTGGGATCAAGTCCTGCATCGGGCTCCCTGTGAAGAGCCTGCTTCTCCCTCTGCCTGTGTCTCTGCCCCTCTCTCTGTGTCTCTCATGATAAATAAACAAAATCTTAAAAAAAAAAGAACTCTACCAATGCATACCTAAAATTTCTCCCTCCTCCCCCTTTTTTTGCTGTTGTACATTTTACTTTTATATATTCTATAAATGCAATACTTTGCCATTTTTGCTTTGGATAGTCAGATATTTTTTAGAGTGATTTAAAAGGACAAATATATTTTATTTACTTCCATTTTAACCATTTCCGGAGCTTTTCTTTTTATAGATCCAAGTTTCTGTTTAGGATTATATTCCTTTTGCCTAAAGAACTTTTTTTTAAGTGTTTCTTAAAGTATGAGTCTGCTGGTGATGAATCCTTTCACTTTTTGTTTGTCAGAGAAGAGTATTTTGCTTTCAGTTTTTTAATAACTAGTTATCTTGGTTATAGAATTCTGGCTTGACAGGTTTTATTTATTTTATTTTAGCATTTTAAAAACCATTTTTAATGGCTTGAATAATCTCTGATAAGTCTGCCCTAATTCTTATCTTCATTCTTCTGAGTAATGTATCTTTATCTGCTTTATCACAGTTTTGCTTCATCATTGCTTTTCAGTGGTTTAAGTATGCTGTGTTTAGATGTGAGGGTGTTTTGGATGGGAGGGGGAGGCATTTATCCTGCTTGGTGTTCTCTGAGCTTCCTGGATCTATGACTTAATATCTTTTATGAATTTGGGCACATTCTAAACTGTTACCTCTTCAAATATTTCTTCTGCCCCATTCTCCTTTGTTTCTGGAATTCTGGTTACACATGTATTAAACTATTTTCTGTTGTCCTATAGCTCTTGCATACTTTGTCTCACTTTTTTTTTTTTTCTGTGTTTCTGTTAGAGTAATTTCTACCGACCTATTCAAGTTTATGATTCTTTCCTTGGCTGCATCAAATGTTCTGATAAGTCTGTTGAAAACTTTCTTCATCTTGATTACTGTTTTGTTTTGTTTTAATTTCTAACATTTCCATTTGACACTATGTTACGGTTTCCACCTCTCAGCTGAAATTACTCATTTGTTCAGAAATACTATCCATCCTTTCCACTAGAGCCTTTAACAGGTTAGTGATATTTATTTTAACTTCCAGTCTCATAGTTCCAATTTTTGGGTCATCTCTGAATCTTGTTTTTTATGCTTTGTCCCTTGATAGTGGGATTGTATTGTTGTTGCTTTTTAGTGTGTCATATAATTTTTGATTGAATGCTGGACGATTTGTGTAGGACTGAGGTAAAATAGTATTTATGTCTGAAAATGGGAAAACTTCTTTGGCTAAACTGACAATGTAGGGGGATGGAGTCCATCTAGTCAGTTGTTGAATTGGGTTTCGATTTTGTTGCCTTCAGAACACCACTGGCTTCAAATTCCTCTATTGTTCTTGTGTGCTTAGGGTGGAGGGCCAGAGTGTTTCTCTGTGTTCCTAATCCACCCGTATTTTTCATCCTTCTCTATGTATCTAAACCCCAAGAGGATACCTCCACACTCTTGCCCACCACACCTTTGGTGGTTAACTGCTATGAACGTTACTTGGTGCTTACTTGCCTGGTGGTGGTGGGGTCAAGAGAAGTTTTCTGTTGTCCTAGTCTTGCCTCAATCTTAGGCAGGCTGTGTGTCTGGCTCTTGGGGTTGGAGCTTTCAGTTATATTGCTTCTTAACATCTTGTAGTCACTTCTCCCTTGGATCCTTACAGGGTTTGTGTAGAAAAAAGCTTCCTTGCCCTTTTCTCACAGTAGTGGACCTCTGGTGGTATTGGTTTAGGATCCTGAGCCAGGACCAAGTATGAGTGGGTTTATTTCTGGACTTGCTATCCTG
This sequence comes from Canis lupus familiaris, assembly GCF_011100685.1. NCBI lineage: Eukaryota > Metazoa > Chordata > Mammalia > Carnivora > Canidae > Canis > Canis lupus. The sequence continues at coordinate 29,021,251 of NC_049223.1, read as the reverse complement.
TTCCATCGATATATCTGTCTATTTGTTAATCTTGACACCAATACCACACTGTCTTGATTATTATAGCATTATAATAAATCTTGAAGTCAGATAGTGTAAATTCTGCAACTTTGTTAATCATTTTTAAGTTGAGTTTGGTCCCTTACTGAGTTTTCCAACCAGTATATCATTTTCTACTAACCAAAAAAAAGAAAAAGAAAAAAAGAGGTCTCAGTGGTTGAAGCATCTGCCTTCCACTCAGGTTGTGATCCCAGAGTCCCGGCATCCAGTCCCACATTGGGCTCCCCACAGGGAGCTTACTTCTCCCTCTGCCTATGTCTCTGCCTTTCTCTCTCTGTGTCTCTCATGAATAAATAAAATCTTAAAAAAAAGAAATCCTGTTGAAAGTTTGATTGGAATTGCATTACATTTATAGATCAAGTTGGCGAAGAAATGACCTCTTAATAATATTGAATCTTCTCAATATCTATAAATATAGCAGCTCTCTCAGTTTATTTAAATCTTAAGTATTTTATCTCAGAAATGCTTTATAGGTTTTTGGGTACTGATTTTGTACATTTTTTGTCAACTGTGTTCTTAAATATTTCTTATTTTTTACGTCAACACAAATGGTCTTTTTTTCATTTTTTTCAATTTCTAATTGCTTGTCGCTAGTATTTTATATATTGATAAGTTAATTGTGTAGTCTGCAACATTTCTTTTTTTTTTAATTTTTATTTATTTATGATAGTCACAGAGAGAGAGAGAGAGAGAGAGGCAGAGACACAGGCAGAGACACAGGCAGAGGGAGAAGCAGGCTCCATGCACCGGGAGCCCGACGTGGGATTCGATCCCGGGTCTCCAGGATCGTGCCCTGGGCCAAAGGCAGGCGCTAAACTGCTGCGCCACCCAGGGATCCCAGTCTGCAACATTTCTATACTCACTTATTCTAAGAGTATTTTTGTGGATTCCATAGATTTTCTATGGAGATGATCATGTCATGAGATAATCTGAGTATATTTCATGATTTCATTTTATCCACTTTGTTGGCTTACTAACTGTAATTATTTGTCGTATGATTTTGGTGGTTGCCTTAGGGTTTATGGTATGTCTTTAACACTTCACAGTTCACCTTCAAGTGACATTCTACTGCTTCACAGATACAGTGTAAAAACTGTCAGCAATATCCTTCCATTTCTCTTCTCCCAGGCTTTGTGTTATTGTTGTCATACATTTTGCTTCTACATATATTATAAACACCACCATAGATTTTTTTTGCTTTATATAGTTGAATACATATTTTATTAGCTCTGGATTTTAATAGGTATTTGCTCTGTATTATTCATCATTTCTGGGTGTTTTGTAGCAGGAGATTTTTCAGACTATCTACTCTGCCATTCTACTAGACCACTAGTAGATTGTGAACAGGCCTCGAAGAAAGATACTAATTGATATATGAAGGCACAAGGATATCAATATGCTGAAACCAGCCCTGTTAGCCGCACAATGGCCAGTTATTTACCCTACAAAGCTAGACTCTTTCATAAGTACACTGGGGATAATACATTTGACTGTATCAATAACCTTTCTTTCTAGAGACCCCAATTATATCTTTTGATACTTCAGTTATAATTTCCCTATATGTTTTTTTATAATATTATTCCTTAGACATTCCACATAAGCAAGTCTTGCCTACAATACTGTAAGCTCCTCAGAGGTGGTAAATGTATTTCAAAGTTCTCTGGTACTCTCACAATGCTAAGCCTGGTATGTGATAGGTGCCTTCTGGGGTTAGTGGCTTATGAATATACAGAGAGGAATGGATGAAATAATGTAAATAGTCATAAATTTAAGGTTCTGGGATTTTAAAAACTCTTAAGTACCCAAAAAAAACCCCCAACAAAACCCCATATACAAGTCCCAGTGATCATAAATGAAGTCACCCAAATTGTGTTTAGGGCCACGCCTTTCTCTATGTTGCAGAACTTGTAAATCATACTTCTTTAACAAGTTGGCTTACAGTCTAATATGGTAAGTATTCTTGGCCTAGTCTCATATCCAGAGTTGAAAAGGTATTGTGTTAGCATGCCCCTCTCATTGTTTCAGGAGAGTCAGAATCCATTCCAATTTTTTTTCCCTATTGTTCTACCATTTATATGTATGTCTACAGCATGCAAAGAGTAGTAGGACACAAAGAAGTATGAGATGTCATTGCTCCTGTCAAGCGGCTCACTGTGACACTGATGCATCAAAAGTATAAAGCCTCTGTAGTCACATTAATCCATTTTCTTTCATTATTTTTCTAGCTGAAATGCCAACCAAGTCAACATGTTCACTTCCTTTTGCCACTCACTATAAGTACACACTCTACCCAGATCATTTTCTTTAACTCAAAATTCTGTTCTTTCTGTCTCAGGCTCCTTAACTGAGATTCCTAATCCACCTTTCATGTGGTAGATGAATTCATCATAGTGGGGTCCTTAAATATTGATTTATCAGGGCTTTGAACAGTTGAGTTCAGCTATAGGCTGAAGAGCAAATAAAAGGGAAAGAATGAAATACACTCTATGCTTGTAAGACTCAAAAGGAAATCTGCCCCCTCCTCTCTTCCTTAATGAGAGTGTCTCGGTTCAGGATTTCATCACCATTTACTGGAACTGTTGCAGAAGTCTCTAACTTAGCTTCCTGCCTCTAGACCGTCTTGACTACGGTTTATTCTTCACATTATTTAGAAGAGTAATCTTTCCACCATGCAGGTCCAGTAGTGTCCCTCTGGCCCAGAGACCCTCAGTGGCTCCCTACTGCTCCGAAGAAAATCAAGTCTTTCTTAGTAAAAAACATTCAAATAACATCAACCATGTGTAATAAGTAACAGGGATATTAATTCAAGCGTATATACTAGGGAATTTTATACATTTATTTACACAGTTACACACTATTTGGTAAAATCAATTTGGCAAAAGTGACTTAGCCCAAAAGAAATTAAGAAGTTAGTCAAAGTAATGATTTGATTGATAAAGAATATCCCCAGAAGCATTTATACCAATTTTTTTAGACTCTGAGAAGTTTTCCCTTGCCCTTTTTGCTCTATTTAGTTTATTTTTATCCAGTTGTTCCTACTTTTTAGAACATCAGACATTTTGAAACAACCTAACTATCCAGATGACACAGTTCTAGCAATAAGGAACTTTTAAACAAGTTGTAAATATTGTAAAATGTATTTATAAAATATTATAAAATGTAAAATGGTATGCACAAATATTATATATGGTGACTCTATAGTCCTAAAAATTCCAATTTGCAAAATTTATAAAATCATGTAAACATTGCCAAACAAGATCAGCTCTAATTAGTTAAAAATGAATCTGAAAAAAAAAAACCCAAATTCTATATCTTTTTTGAGCTACTTCTTTTATAGTTTTATTTGCTTTTTACACAGGCAATTTCAATTATGACAGAAAAATAAGAAAAGGTTGACAACTACACACACACACACACACAGACACACACACACACACACCATAGTATCTCCCTACTGAATGATAGCTACTTCTAGATCTTCTAGTAAAAACTGAGTAATATGATGCATATTATTTGAAAGCAACTGCATTTATTTATGCAGTCCTCCACTATTGAACATTTAGGTTGATTTCCATAAATGCCATATTTTGTGCATTTAAGTTTTTATTTTTGTTGCTATAAGTAGCAGCATAAAACAATAATAACTAGATAAAACTGATCTGAAATAAAAAATGAAGAGTTTGAGCAAAACTCCCCAGAATTCTGAAAAATGGCTTTTAAAATGTTTAAAGACCCAAAAATTGTAAAGCCACCCCAACTGTACTAAACACCCTGTATAACGAAATCCAAGTTGGTAAGGTATACTTATCTTCAAACAAATCCTCATCCACTCCAGCTGCTTTTGGAAAATCATCTGCAGCCTTTCAGGGTGTGAGGATCTTTAAGCAGTAAATTACTTCTTGCCTAAAATGATTGGTTTCCCCTCCAAATAATGCCTTTTTACTAAGAACAAATAACAGCAATTTTCTGTGTCTGTTAGCACTGTAAACTAGCAGGAACATATCTGAGACTATATATTCTTTGTTCCACTGGTGATAAGGAAGGGGCTTCTCTCTATAATTTCTGATCAGGATCATAGTACCAGGTAGCAAATTGGATAATTTGTATCCACTTCCCTTCCAAGCTCATTTAAAAACATTAGGCACAGACTATTCTGTTAGCCCTCTGTTCCTCTTTACCCTAATACTACATTGTCTTGAGTACTGTAACCTTATGATAAGTCTCAAAATCAGAAGTGTTATTTCTCCAACTTAGAGAACGTTGTTTTTCAAAGTTGTTTGGGCTATACCAGGTCTTAATGCATTTCCAAGCAAATTTTGGAATCATTTTTTAAATTTTTGCATGAAAGCCTACTGAAATTTTGACTTGGGGGTTGGAATCGTTACCTAATTGATTTGTCCAGTCCGTGAGGTATGTGTCTCCATTTGTTTAGGTCTGCTTTAATTTCTCTCAGCAGTGGTTTGTGGTTTTGAGTGCATCGGTCTTTCTCATCTTTTGTCAGTTTATCCATAAGCGGTTCATACTTTTTGATGCTATTGCAAGTGATGTATATATTTTTAAATTTCAATTTCCAATTGCTTATTGCTAATGTAGAGAAATATAATCAGACTGATGATATTTTGGCTACAGCAACCAACACTTCTATGAACATTTGATGTTCAAAGTAGGTGTAAGAGCAATTTGGTTAAGATCATCTTTTCAACAAATAGTGATGGAACAATTGGATATCCCTACGCAAAAAAAACCTGAAACCAAGCAAATATGGAACTTTCAATCCATACTTTACATTATATAAAAAATTAACTCAAAATGAATCAGACATAAACGTAAAGCCTTAGCGCTATGAAAACTCTACAAGAAAACCTTTGCGACCTTAAGTTAGGCAAAGATTTCTTAAAGATGACACTGAAAACATAATACCTAAGAGAAATAAACTGAACTTCATCAAAATTAAAACTTTCTGTTCATCAGACACTGTTAAGAGAATGAAAAGACAAGCCACAGACTCTGAGAAAATGTTTCCAAATTATATCTGATAAAGGTCTTGTATATAAAATACATAAAGAACTCTCCAAACTCAATAATAATTCAACAACTCAATTTTTAAAGGGCAAAAGTTTTAACCACGCACTTTACCAAAGAATACTGATGGCAAATAAGCACATGAAAAGATGCTCAACATCATTGGTTATTAGAGAAATGCAAGTTAAAAACTATGAGAAAAAAATATGACAGTCCACTACACACCTATTAGAATGGGTACAACTGAAGAGACTGACCAACCACACACACACACACACACACACACACACACACTTTGGTAAATGTGTGAGGCGATGAATGTGGTAATCATGTCACAAGATGTACATATATCAAATCCTCATGTTGTACATATTGTACATCTTAAGCTTATATGTCAATTATATCTCAAAAAGGTGGAAAACTTTTTTCAAGGATAAAAAAAAGACTGATCCTACCAAGTGCTGATAAAGATGTGGAGAAACTAGAACTCACCCCCTGCTGGTGGGAATGTAAAAATTAAACACATACATGTCATATGATTCAGCCATCCTGCTCCCATTTTCTCTACCCAAAAGACATGAAAGCCTGTGTCCACACAAAACCGATTAGTGAATGTTCATAACAGCTTTCGATGTAACAGCCCAAACCAGAAACAACCCAGATGTCTAGTAACAACCGAGTGGATAAACCAACAGTATGGTACCCATGGAATGAAATACTTCTCAGCAATAATAAAGAACAAGCTATTGACACAAATTAGAAGATGAAGGGGGAATTCTCAGAACAGTAACTGTGCATAAAAGTAGCCAGACAATAAAAGAGTACATATTGTATGGCTTCATTTATATAACATTCTAGAAATGGCAACAAGTCAAAGTGACTAAAAGCCCGTGGTGGTGGCCTGGGGGGGAAAGCGTTGGGCGTTGGGTGGGAGGCAAAGGTTATGGAAGACAAGAGGAGACATTTGGTGGTGATGTTTATATTTACCTTCTTGATCACGATGGTTCCTGAGTGTATACATTTATCTCTAAACTTATCATGTAATTAAATGTATGAAGTTTATTATCTATTCTATGTCACCAAACCTGCCCCAGAAACACCGAGAAACAGCGGGAGCTGCAGAAAGGCAGCAGTACCATTGTGAGGTCAAACATGAGGGTATGTCAATGAACTTTGGAGCTCTTACCTGCAGTGCCCTCTGCACTTGTGGGGCCCTGACTAACGCTGCATCTCACTTTCTCACTGTGCTGGGAGCACTGCCCCAGTCTCCTGGCTATTCTGCACACTGGCTAGGGAGATGAAAGGATGAGAGATCTCCCTAGGAACCGTAGGGAAAAAAAAAAAAAAAAAAAAAGGAACTGTAGGGAGATGAGATGGTGACCAGGTCACCAACAGCAGTCAGGGAAAAAAAAAAAGACTGATTCTACCCAAGTGCTGACGAAGATGTGGAGGAACTAGAACTCACCCTCTGCTGAGTTTTCTCAGTTGTGGGAGAAAATCCATAGTCTCGAGAAAATAAAACTTCATGAAACCCTGCAGGGCTGCAGGATTCACACCAAGCCAGCTGGTGGCAGATGTGGATGGATGGGTCTGATCAAGTGCTAGGTATTAGGTGGATAGATCCACGGGACTGAATGCAAATTATTGGGAGTCTTGCCTTAACACACACAGACACAGACACACAGAAATCACTGAGTAAACTAACTCTTGGAGACTCTATGGATGGCCTTTCATGGGGCCCTGGCTTATATGCATGTGCATTCATGCATTTTTCTGGGGAGAGGGTTCCTAGCTTTCTGCAGAGCCTCAGAGGGCTGGCTCCCTGTTAAAGCCGGATCTATTCTTTCTCCTCCCTCCTCTCCAGCTCCCCGGGATGAAAACCTATGCGTCACTCACTGGGTTCTTCCTGCCGAGATTACACCTCCGCGCCCTACGTCCGTGTGGGGTACTCCAAGCCATCACCGACTATTTCTTCCCCTCGCCCGAGTGCCCGCGCTGCAGGCCGCCCCACCGCGCCCGCGCCCGCGCCCTTCCCGGGTTTCCTGCCGCTGAAGACCTCGGGGCTGTTTGCAGGTCGCTCCGGGGGGCCAGCTGCCCAACACGCGGCCACCCCGTCCTGCGCCCCCTCCCCCTGCAGACCCCGCTGCTAACCTCCGCCTCGGGGATGTGGGAAGCCTGCGCGTTCAGAGCCCGGCCCCGGGCGGCCGCGAGCGGGGCGGGTCGGCTCAGGGCGCTGCCCTCCCGCGCCCGCCTGCACGTGTCCCCGCGCCCGCGCCCTCCCGCCCTCCCCTCCCGCCGGGGGGCGCCGCCTCTCCCTACCCGGCGTCGCGGGCCGGAGCGGCAGCAGCAGCAGCAGCAGCGCGGGGAGCGCGGGGAGCGCGGGGAGCCGGCGGCCCCGGAGCGGCGGCCCCGTCCGCCCCGTCCGCGCCATCCGCCCCGTCGGCCCCGTCGGCCCCGCGCAGATGCCCGAGCGCCGCGGACGCGGTGGCGGGCGCCGCTCCCGGGACCGGCCGCCCCGCGAGGCGCATTCGCTTTCGCTTTTGCTTTAGCCCCCGGAGGGCCGGGGAGAGGTGAGCGGCGGTGACAGATCCGTGACTCAGCATCCCCACCCCCCACCCCCACCCCTGGAAGCGGCCGCCGCGCCCCCGCGCCCCCGCGCAGAGACCCGACTCCGCGGCCCCGGGGGGGGGGGGGGGGCGCCCGCACCTGAGTCGAGCCGCGCCCGCGCGCTCCTCCCCGCCGCTCCTCCAGGCCGCGGTCGCTCCGACCTCGCTGTGCAGGTGTCCCCGCGCCGCCGGGACGAAGGCCGAGTGACCTGGGCGGCGCGGGTCCCCCGGGCCTGGGTGGCCGCGGAGCTGTCGCCGCGGTGTGGCCGCTCGGGGCACCTGCCGCCAGAGCCACCTGCCCCGGGCCCCGCCGCGTCACCCGCGCTCGGCTCGTCCCGGCCGGTGCGTCGCTCCTCCCCGAGGAAGGTGCAGGGTGTGAAGGGGGCGCGGGAGGGAGAAGGATGAGGGGCCGCACCGCGTCACCCCCGCCCCGGCGCAGCCCGTGCTCCCACCCTGCCGGCTGGCTGCCTCTCTGCAGGTGGGCTGCTCCTCCCCTCCCTCCCTCCCTCTCTCCCTTTCTCTCCTCCCGCCCTCCTTCCTACCTTCCTTCCTCCCTCCCTCCTTCCTCCTCCCCTCCCTCCCTCCTTCCTTCCTTCCCTCCCTCCTTCCTCTCTCCCTCCCTCCCTCCTTCTTTCCTCCCTCCCTCCTTCCTTCCCTCCTTCTCTCCTCCCTCCCTCACTCCCTCCCTCCTTCCCTCCTTCCCTCCCTCCCTCCTTCCTCTCTCCCTCCCTCTCTCCCTCCTTCTTTCCTCCCTCCCTCCCTCCCTCCCTCCCTCCCTCCTTCCTTCCCTCCTTCTCTCCTCCCTCCCTCCCTCCCTCCCTCACTCCCTCCCTCCTTCCTTCCCTCCTTCTCTCCTCCCTCCCTCCCTCCCTCCCTCACTCCCTCCCTCCTTCCCTCCTTCCTTCCCTCTCTCCCTCCTTCTTTCCTCCCTCCCTCCTTCCTTCCCTCCTTCTCTCCTCCCTCCCTCACTCCCTCCCTCCTTCCCTCCTTCCTTCCTTCCTTCCCTCCCTCCTTCTTCCTTCCTTCCTTCCTTCCTTCCTTCCTTCCTTCCTTCCTTCCTTCTTCCTTCCCTCCCTCCTTCCCTCCTTCCCTCCTTCCTAACCTGAAGCCTGACGTTATTAAAAAAAGCTCCGGATGGCACAGAGATCCCGGTTATAGGAGCAGGAGCGAAATGAGGCAAGAGACGAGTGAGTGGTCCCTGGGCGGCAGTCTGTCTCCCCCCCCCACCCCCCGTGTGGGAGCATCTGGTATGACTGTAATACAGTATCACAAACAGGAAATTGACCTTAACACCATCCACAGGACTTATTCATCTTTTGCTGACTTTCCACGCATCCGTGCGCGTGTGCCTTTAGTCCTGGACGGGTTTGTCACAGCGCCTCAAGGCACAGAGCAGTCCCGGTCACAAGGCGGGACTCCTCCTCCTCTGTTGCAGCCACAGCCGCCTTCCTCTCTCACCTTCTCTCCACGCCCTGGCAACCAGGGATCTTTGCTCCATCTCTAGGATTTTGTCACGTGAAGAGCGCTTATAAATGGAACCGTAGAGTCTGTAACCCTTAGAGGTGGACTTTTTTCTCACAGTGTAATTAATCCCCTGGGGATCCCTTCGGGTTGTCCTATGGGTGGTTTGTTCCATTTATGAGTAGCACTGGCGGGTTCTGTTTTTAAACGTAGGCATCTGTGCCATCCATGCTGCGACAACCCTGTGCTTTTCTATGTGTATTAGTTTCCTAGAGTTGCTGTAACAAAGTACCACAACTAGTTGGCTTAAGACAACAGGAATTGATTCTCTCACAGTTCTGGAGGCCAGGAGTGTTGGCAGGGCCTCGCTCTCTTGGAAGGCTCTAGGGGCAGATCCTTCCTTGCATCTTCGAGATTCTGGTGTTTGATGGCAATTCCTGATGTTCCTAGGCTAGTAGATGCATCACTCCAGGCACATGGCTGTCTTCTCCCTGTGCATCTTCACGCCATCTTTCTTCTGTGTGTGTCCGTCTCCAAAATTTCTCCTTTTTATAATGATTATTGGATTAGGACCCACCTACCCTAATCCAGATAACCTCATTTTCACTTGATGACCTCTGTAAAAACATTATATCCAATAAAGTACTGGGGGGTTAGACTTTGGGGATTGACACACTTCCACCTGTGGCAATATGGTATCTTTATTTCTGTAAAACGAAGTTCAGGACCTGTATTCTCAGGCTAAAGGAAATTGAATTGACTCTAGAATGGCTGGAGGCCTGGGGTGCAGTGTCTACACTTCAGGGGTAATACAGGTGGCAGTGCCTTGGCGAGCTCCAGAACAGCGTGTCCATAGAGGGTTGGGGAACTTGGCCAGCAGCTGTCACTCTGAGCAGAGCTGGAGTTGAGAACAATGCTGTGTGGTCAGAAAGAACAGTGCTGTGGGCTGTCCTCTGTGGGGGGTGGGGGGGTGGTAGACAGCAGATCCTTGGAGCTGGAGGGTAATATGTCAGATTGTGTCACCAAGAAGGAGAGAGCTATGACTCAAGGCTGATGGATTCTTCTCTCTCTCTTTTTCTTTCTTGCTGTATTAGAATCTTAAACTTTTAAATTCATATAACACAAAATTCACCATTTTTTAGTGTTAATTCAGTGGTCATTAGTATAATCACCATATTGCCCAACCATCAGCACTATCTAATTCCAGAATATTTCCATCACTTCCAAAAGAAACCCAGTGCCTCTTAGTAGTCACTTCCAGTTTCTGTTCTCCCAGCCCTTGTTAACATCTAATCTACTTCTATCTCTGTGGATTTGCCTGTTTTGAATAATTCCTATAAAGGCAATCATAGGGGCACCTGGGTGGCTCAGTCGGTGAAGAGTCTAGTCTGCCTTTGGCTCAGATCGTGATCTCAGGGTCCTGGGATAGAGCTCCAGGTCAGGCTCCCTGCTCAGCAGAGAGTCTGTTTCTCCCTCTGCCTCTACCCCCTTCCTCATGCTCTCTCTCTCTCTCTAAGTAAACAAATAAAATATTAAAAGAAAAGGTAATCACAAAATATGTCCTTCTGTGTCTGATTTCCCTCAGCATAACGTTTTCAAGTTTTGTCCATGTTGTAGCACATATCAGTACCTCTCTCCTTTTTATGACTGAACATACTCCATTAGATAAATATTACATACTTTGTTTATTCATCGGTTTGTGGATATTTGAGTTAGTTTCATTTGGGGGCTGTAATGCATAATTAAGTACCGTAGCACAACCTGGAGAAGGACATTAATGCAATGCAGGGACCTTATTTAGGTTTTGTCAGTTTTTCCCATGCATTTGTGTGTGTGTGTGTTTAGTTTTATGGAGTTTTGTCATATATGTGGACATTCATATACACGCTTTTGGGTCAACATGTTTTCATTTGGGGGGGCGGGTTGTGTACCTAATAGTGGAATTGTTGGGTCATGTGGTAATTTAGAGATTCCCAAAGGACAACGAGAAGACTCATGGAACCGCTTAGGAAGTCAGCACAATCAGTCCTCAGACCCGGGGGGGGGGGGGGGGGGGATGCATTTTGAGTGCTCACCAAGTGATAGCGTGCTTGGCTTTGGGAGATGTTGACTTAGGAACCACAGGACCAGCGTAAGGGCATCCAGCTGCTGCAGCTACCCTGGGGAAACCAAGGTTGGTGGAAATGAGGTGGAGGAGATGAAAGAAACTACTCTCCCTGTAGGAGTTTTGCTCAAGAGCAGAAAACAAGAACAAAAAACTACAGATGTAAGAGAGAATTGCTTCTCAGTATTCAAAATATAAAACAACCACGTGTCCTTATTTTTGTAAGTCATGGTTATATCTGGCTCGGAGCGTCTACCTGCCAAGATCAACAAAAATTTGATGTCAGTCTCCCAACAACACCTCCCCGCCAATGGCAAATGGTTCTCTTCCTTTCCCTTGGGTCTCACCAGGACTCAGGAAGAATAGGGAGGGGGACTGTGACCTGTATGTTCTTGGCCACTCCTGATGTCAGTGCCAGATAATTATCTCAATTAGTCAAGGTCCTCCTCCAGAAAAGACTTATTTGGGTTAGCCTCCCAATCAAATAAACAAACACCAAGCAAATAAGCAATCTGTCAATTGCATCCCCAGGAGGGAGAGCCACAAATTCTAGAATACTAAAAACTTGACTGTTCTTGGGGAAAAATCACCCCTTACTTTCTTTTTTGTGATGATTCTTGGGAGCAAAAATCCACAAGAAGTTAGTTCTTTTCTTGATAGCTCACCCAGTTATATTAATTTAGAGTCTCATAACCATAATGTGATCACTTTTGTAGTTGAAAAAATTATGCTACAAAATGGATTTTGATTTTTAAATATTTAAACATGTCAGAGTAGAGTGAGTTAAACAACTATTTAAAGCTGTTCTGTTTTTGAACTCACAGTTGTCTTGGTATTACTTTTTAGCTGAGTTTGAAGCCATATTCTCTATGATTCTGCATTTTATTGGCTAGGTATCTCTTTTCTTAGCACTTGTACACACAGAAAAGACAACAGTGAATGGATGTCATGCAGATAAAACAGCAGTATTGAATAATTCTCAAACATATTTTGAGTCTTCAAGAAAAACTGAATTATACCCCCCACTTCCTCTTGTTAAAAGACACTGTTTGCCACCTGTTATTTTGGTCATACCTTGTCTGTCTGCACTTCTCCTGCGCAAGTCCTATGGATATCTGCCTTTAAGCATATGGGTGAGAATTATGATGCTGAAATCTCAAAACTGTAACGAGATATTACCTCACACCCGTCGGAATAGCTATTTTTGTTTTCAGAATAGCTATTATCAAAAGACAAGAAATAACAAGTGATGGTGAGGATGTGGAAGAGTAGGAACCCTTGTGCACAGTTTCTGGGAATGTAAATTGGTGCAATTAGTAGTGGAGAACAGTGTGAAGTTTCTTTTAAAAATTAAAAATAGAAGTACCAGGAGCATCTGGGAAGTACCATAAGATCCAGCAGTCCCACTTCTGGGTATTTATCCAAAGAAAACAAAAACACTAACTGGAAAAGATATTTGTCCTCCCATGTTCACTGAAGCATTATTTATAATAGCCAAGATATGTAAACAACCTAAGTGTCCATCGATGGATGAATGGATAAGGAAATTACCTCACACACACACACATACACAGAGGAATGTTACTTAGCCATAAAAAGAGCCATAAAAATCTTGCCATTTGTGGCATCGCCAGGGCATATGCTTACTGAAATCATGCAGCTACAAATTGCTTAGTGAAATAATATAGATACAAATAACGTATGATCTCTTATATATGGAATCTAAAAAGTATAAAAGAAAAAAGTCAGAAAGAAAAGAAAGAAATTCAATACAAAAACACTATTGGAAACCCTGTGGCCTGTCTTGATGGATATAAAGTAACAATAGTCTTTTAAGACAAAGTAATTGATTGCTTATTACTATGCACATCAGTAAAGACATATTATTTTGAATAGGAAATAAGGAAATGATATGGAACATTGTTAAAATACTACATAGAAAAAGAATAGGATAAGGTGGACCAAGAATGTTTTATGCGGAAGGTGCAGCTCTAAATATATTCTCATTGAGAAGATGACATTTGAGCCAAGACATGAAGGAGACGAGGGCATTTAGTGAGGTGGAGAGAGAATATTCCAGATGAGGTAGACAGCCCATGCAGAGGTCCTAAGGCAGAAGCAGTAAGCTTGGTGAATTCCAGGGACTGGCTGGAGGACAGTGAGCAAGGGCTGCGTATTAGAAGAGATCGGAGGTTGCATGGAACAAGTCTGCAAGGAGCTCCCTTTCTGTCTTGGCTTTTACCCTCCATGATGTGGGGAGCCATTGTATGGTTTTAAGAAGGGGAGCAAAGCATTTGGTCTTCCTTTCTTAAAGGATCATTCTGGCTCCTGTGTTGAGAATAGACTGGGGGCTGGTGGAAGCAAGGATCCCTGGGCAGAAGCCCAGTGAGAGGGCTCCTGCAGTAATCTACAAAATAAGGAAAGAAGGGAAGAAACATTTAAAAATTCAAACACAGAGATTAAATTTCATCACTTCCCCATCCTTCAGTGGCTCCCCACTGACCTCAGTATGAAATCCAAACTCGAGGTTGTGGTGATGAGCGGAAGATTCCTGATCTGGTCCCCTCTTCCTCTTCCTCATATCATATATCTTATTACTACTTGATTCTCTAGTAGCAAGGATGTTGATTGAGCCTTTGTGCTGGGAATACTTGACTCCACATCTACTTCAATTTGCCTGTCCTTTAAAAAACTGCTCAAGAATTTCCCTCAGAAAACAATCCTTGATCCCCTTTCCATGTCTGGGGCCGGCCCCTCTCTGTGCATGCCATTTATCACACTGCGTTGTAATGATCTCTTGGCATATTGTGTTTTTTACTGGGGCTTTCTAATGTTATTGACCCAGACCTATTTTTCTTTTCTTTTCTTTTTTAAAGATTTTATTTATTTATTCATGAGAGACACACACAGAGAGGCAGAGACACAGGCAGAGGGAGAAGCAGGCTCCCTGCAGGGGAGCCCGATGAGGGACTTGATCCCAGGACCCTGAGATCATGCCGTGAGCCAAAGGCAGATGTTCAACCACTGAGTCTCCCAGGCGTCCCCAGACCTATATATATATATATATTTGTCAACTACTTAAGATTATTCTTATTATTCTTTGTCAACTACCTAAGATGATTATAGAGAAAGTTGTCAGCTAAAACTGTTAAGTGCAAGTTAGGAGTTGAGAGCATTGAGAGAAATACTGGAACTCTCCATGATACTAAGCCAGAGCCATCTGTCAGGGCAGGATGCCAGAGGACCAAGAAGATAGATGGGGACGCCCATGAGCAGATGGTAATTTATTAACTCCACCCTGCATAAGTTCCAACCACTGGAACCAACATTCCCACTTCTGCTATCACTTCCTACAGCGAGACTGCACCCGACTGAGATGATAAACTCGTAAAGCGAACCACCCCAAGATGAAGTGGCTTCACGTTCCACTCCCAATGACACCACAAGCATGCCTCACTGACCCTCATCTTCCTGGGAGCCCAACTTGTCCTTCACCCATGGATTCTTCCTTCCTCTTTACAAAAAAAAAAATGGTCTGCCCTTTCTCTTTTGCTCCCAAGCCCTTGCCTACCTTCCTTATCTCATCTCCTGCTGAAGAGAACTTGGAAAAAGAGAGAAAAACCTTTAAAGACTTTCTTGCTTTCAACTTTGTTTTTTTGGTTTAGCCCTTAAATAACTAGGATAAAACCAGGGAAGAAAAGGAGAGAACTTGAGGCTTTTAAGATAGCAAACCTGAGATTTATCTGGGAACCTCAAACCCAGATGCCTAGATGGACCAGACAGCAGGGCTGGTGGTAGGAGACAAGAGAGGGTGGGAAGAAAGCGCTTGTAGACTGTAAGGGAGCAATGTGTGGCCAGTACCACCAGATTTTCAATTTTTTAAAAAGATATTTATTTATTCATAACAGACACACAGAGAGAGAGGCAGAGACACAGGCAGAGGTAGAAGCAGGCTCCTTGCAGGGAGCCCGACGTGGGACTTGATCCCAGGTCTCCAGAATCACACCCTGGGCTGAAAGTGGTGCTAAACTGCCAAGCCACCTGGGCTCAGATTTTCAATTTTTGAAGAAACTTTAAAAATATCGATCCTTTTGTAAATCTTCCAGTTTACAAATAGTGATTGTTGTTTTAGAAAAAAAGAAAATCAAAACACCATGCAGGCCAAACAAAGCCCACCCACAGGCTTTGCAACATCTAATATGTAGTGATATTTTTATTCAGACAACTATTAAAAGTTTCTCGGGGCACCTGGGTGGCTCAGTTAAGCAACCAACTCTTGATTTCGGCTCAGGTCTTGATCTCAGGGTTGTGAGATCCAGCCCTGCATCAGGCTTCATGCTGGGTGTGGAGTCTGCTTAAGATTCTCTCACTCCCTTCTGCTTCTTCCTGCCTCTCTCTCTGAAAAAAAAAAAAATGAAAACATTTCTCTTCCTTCACTATGCTAAGAATCAGAAATGGTAGTTTACTGGAATGAGTTTGAGTCATGAATTTTTAAATCTTAGATCTATGACCAATCACAATAGGTAACCCAATCTTTTGGAACATTTTGCAAAGTTATGGGTTTTTGTTTTTGTTTCTTTTTTTTGCGTGTGTACTTTTTGCAGAAAGGATCCATGATTTTCATCAGCTTTTTCAAAAGAATCCTTGACCTAACCTGCTAAGAATAAAATGTCTGTAAGGAGTAATATTTTATAGATATCGTAATTTTTTAAATGTGAGAACTTAGAGATTTTGAGTTGAAATATAAGCTATTTATGAACTTGAAATTATTGTATTTATTTCTCTGGGGCTAGAGTTGTAGTTAGAGTCATTTCCTTCTCTCTTTTCCCTCAAGTGATGTCTCCAGCTATGTCATAAACAATGTGTTAAAAAGCATCTTAATTGTGAAGAATGGAAATAACCCAAATGTCCATCAACAGAGAAATGATTGGATGAATAATGTAGCATGCATAAAGAGAATACCATGCAGTTATTTTAAAAAATTAGCTCCCCCCCTCTCTTTTTTTTAAAGATTTTATTCATTTATCTGAGAGAGAGAGAATGGGAGGACGTGCATGTGAGAGAGAGCAAGAGCTGAGGGGAGGAGCACAGAGAGAGAGGGAGAAGCAGACTCCCCGCTGAGCAGAGAGCCTTACTTAGGACTTGATCCCAGGACTCCGAGATCATGACCTGAGCTGAAGGCAGATGCTTAACTGAGCCACCCAGGTGCCCTTAAAATTTTGCTTTCTTGTATACTCGTGTGAAAGATCTCTAAGAAACATTTTAACAAAACTCATGAACAAACAACATGCAAAGGTTTGTACAGTACGCTACCTCTTATGTTAGGATGGAGAAAATAAGAATATATTTACCTGTGATCACACACATATTCAGTAACACAATGGAAAAGCACACAAGAGAGCAACACACATTCTTCCCTACAGAGGTGTTAACTGAATAGATGGGAGATGGGGATAAGTGGTGGATGCCTCAATGTATACCTTTATTTTTACCTTTCTTTTTCCTTTTTCTTAAGGTTTTTTAAATTATTACTATTTTTAGGGGGGAGAGGGGCAGAGAGAAAGGAAGAGAGAATCCCAAGCGGGCTCCGAGCCCAGCAGGGAACAAGACGTAGTGCTGGATCTCACGACCCTGAGATCATGACCTGAGCCAAAATCAAGTTGGACGCTTAACTGACTGAGCCACAAGGTTCCTGTCCTTTTTTTCCTTAAAGCATAATTGACATACAAAGATCCTATTTGTTTCAGGGGTACATCAAAGCAATTTGATATTTTCATAGATTATGAAATGATCCCCATGATAAGTCTAGTTACCACCCGTCACCATACAAAGTTATCTTAATATTGAGCATATTCCCTTTGCATACATTACATGCCCATATTTTATTTTATAACCAGAAGTCTGTACCTTTTAATCAACCCCCTTCACCTATTTTTCCCATCTCTCCACTCCTCTCCCCTCTGGTAACCAACAGTTTATTTCCTATATCTGTGAGTCTGTTTCTATTTTGTTTTGGTTATTTGCTTGTTTTGTTTTTTTTTTAGGTTCCTCATATAAGTTAAATTATATGGTCTTTGTCTTTGTCTGACTTTGTCTGACTTAGCATAATACCCTTGAGTCCCATTCATGTTGTCACAAATGGCACAATCTTTTTTTATGGCTGAGTAATATTCCATTGTATACGTATACCACAGTTTATTGGACACTTAGGTTGTTTATATATCTTCACTATTGTAAATGATGCTGCTATGAGCATAGGAGTCCATAAATCTCTGTGAATTGGTGTTTTCATTTTCTTCCCATAAACACCTGGAAATGGAATTGCTGGAATTCTGGTAGTTCTGGTTTTAATTTTTGAAGGACCTCTGTACTGTTTTCCGCAGAGGCTGCACCATCTTGCATTCCCACCAACGATGTAAGAGAGTTCCCCTTTCTCCACATCCTTGCCAACATCTGTTGTTCTTGTACTGTTGATTTTAGCCAAACAGATGTTAGGTGTTATTGTGGTTTTGATTTGTATTTCCCTGGTAGTAAGTCATGTTGAGCATCTTTTCATGTCCCTGTTGGCTGTCTGGATTTCTTTGGAAAAGTGTCTATTCGTGTCTTCTGCCCATTTTTTAATCAAGTTGTTTTTTTTATATTAAGTTGTGTATGTTTTTTATATCTTTAGAATATTAATCTCCTTTTAAAAATTTTAAAACATTAAGTTATCAACTTTAAAAATTAAATTTAAAAATTCTCAAGAAAAGGTTAAATATCTTGTTTTAAAAACAAAGCTTTTAATTCATGGACAATTTTTTAAAAATTGAAACATGGCAGTAATATAGTTTTGCAGATATGCTTGCCAGTGAGTTTACTTTGACCATTTTATTAGGGAGATTTCTAGTGTAACGTAGCTATTTAAATAAATAATATACCTAAAGTGAACAGGCTTCTCAATTGAAAATGTCACAAAAAAGAAAGAGGAAAGAAAGAAAAAGAATGAAAGAAAGAAAGAAAGAAAGAAAGAAAGAAAGAAAGAGAAAGAAAGAAGAAAGAAAGAAAGAAAGAAAGAGAAAGAAGAAAGAAAGAAAGAAAAAGAAGAAGAAAGAAAGAAAGAAAGAAGAAAAATAAAATGAAACTGTTTCCAGAAGAGTTAACCAATGAGATTTAAAGTCTAGCATTCTAGTAGAGTGGGAAGCTAGTTAGGCAAGACTGTTGCATAACTAAAAGACAGTTCATATGTTCCAGGCACCCTCTTAAGACACTCTTCCAAAACCAATAGACAATTTTTGTTTGCTGTTTCAGTTGCAAAAGAAATTTGAAAACAACAGAGACATGCTTTTTATATCTTGTGACTCATTTTGAACAACCTTAAGAGGAGAGGATGTGCCATTTTTTACTGTTCCTCCTCCTTGCTAGCTGAATGTAGACATAATGACTGCAGCTCCAGCAGTCATATTGGACCATGACTATTCCTGATAATGCAAGCCACAGGCCACCCAAATAGTAGAAACAAGATAGAAAATCCAGGTCCCTGACACTAGTGAGACCAAACCAGCCTGAACCATCTTCCTTTGAACTTCTTGAATTTGAAAGAGATATTAAATATCTATCTTATTTGTCATTGTTGTTTTTGGGTTTTGTCTTACTAACAACTAAATGTCATCTTAACAACACACCTAAAAAGAGAAACTACATTTCAGATAGTCTTGCCTTTTTTCCCTTATAAATCTTCCTTATTATTTTTGTTTCTTCAATGGAAGGAAAAATATATAATATATTCTTTGTTCTTATCCATTTTAATGTACTGTTAAGCCTATCCTCACATCTTTACTATCTTTTATTGGTTTAAAATAAATATTGTATTTCATTTATGAAACACATACAATTATGCTGTATTTTTAAAGGATAGGAAGCCTGTTATTATTATACAGAAATTTAATAAATGATTAAATTTATGATACAATTGCAAGAGCATTTAAATCTTATAAATGTATAGAAGATTATTCTAATTAGTCTCTCTATAAAGGCATATTAACATTGGTCATTCATTTAACCTGGTGAGTTCAAGTTTAGGGACAAATTCTGACTAGTCATGTTACCTGCCTAGCCCAATTTATAATATTTTATGATTTAGGGCTCTGAGGAAACATCTGATTCTATCAGTGGCCTAAAACATTCCATTTCTAGATCAGATCTTAGTAGCTTTTGAAGGCCACTATCTGGTTAGCTGGATATACTTGCTCACGCAATTGTCTGTACTCCTAACTCAGATACACTCTTACAACAGTTTCTAACTCTTTTTTTTTTTTTTTGAGATTTAGTTACTTATTTTTGAAAGAGAATGAAAGTGAGAGAGAAAGAGAAAGCAAGCACGAGCAAGAGGGGCAGAGGGAGGAGAGAAAATCCCAAGCAGACTCTGCACTGAGTACTGAGCTCAGTCTCACAACCTGTGAGATCAAGACCTGAGCAGAAGAGTTGGACACCTAACTGCACACCCAGGTGCCCCCCTAGCTTTTGATTTATGTGATTCTTCCTTTCCCTTAAACATTTAGAGGCCATTGTAGGGTGTGTTTTTTAAAAATATTTTATTTATTTACTCATGAGAGACAGAGAGAGGCAGAGACTTAGGCAGAGGGAGAAGCCGGCTCCTCTCAGGGAGAGCCTGATGCGAAACTTGATTCCAAGACCCTGGGATCATGCCCTGAGCCAATGGCAGATGCTCAACCACTGAGTCACGCTGGTGCCCCCATTGTAGGATTATTAATTGTCCTAATTTCCATATTGTTGTGTCTCGGGGAATAAGGAGGCCCAAGAAGAGGGAGAGAGAGCGATGGAAGAATGGCTGGTCAGTGGAGTAATCAGAACACACATTTACCAATTACATTTGCTGTCATATATGGGTGTAGTTTGTGCACCCCCAAAATAATTGCAGTGGTAACATCAAAGATCAGTAATCACAGAGCACCATGACAAATATAATAATAATGAGAAGTTTGAAATATTGCAAGAATTACAGAAAGGCAACACAGAGATGTGGAATGAGCAAATGCTTTTGGAAAGATGGCAGTGATGGGCTTGCTCAACCCATGGTTGCTGCACACCATCAATCTTAAAAAAAAAAAAAAAAGAAAAGGCAGTATCTGCAAAGTGCAATAAAGCAAAGTACAATAAAACAAGATGTGCTTGTATATTTTCAGGCAGATAGAATATGAGATTAGAAAGAAATTTTGATCTACACATAGGAATGAAGAGTGCTGGAAATAGTAAAAATGTGGGCAAACATGGAAATTGCTTATTTCTAAAAAAAAAAAGAAAAAAAAAGAAAATGCTTATTTCTGATTTTTTATTCTCTTTAAAGGATAATTGACTCTCTAAAGCAAAAATAGTAATGATGTATTATAAGAAAAAGGCAGGAAGTGAGAAAAAGTAACCAGGAGGACATGGGACAAATAGAAAACACGCAAGAGGATAGGTGTAAACTCAACCATGTTGATAATTAAATATAAAAGGGTTAAGCAACCCAATAAATTAGAAGAGGTTGTCAGATTCTATTTAAAAAGCAAAACCCAACTATATTATACCAGTAGAAACCCAGTTTAAATAGAAAGATACAATACAAAGATACAAAGTTAAAACAATGGAAAAAAGCACACCACCCTGATACTAATCAAAGAAAACTGGAGCTATATTAATATCAGATGGAGTAGATTTTGAACAAAGAATAAAGAATAGTATGAGGGATAAAGAAGGACATTATGTACTAACAGGGTAAATTATTCAAGAAGACACTGCAGTCTTAAATGTGAAAGTAATACCAGAGTTTCAAAACACATTAGCAACTGAAAGAATTGACAGGAGGAATAAACCAATCTATAATAATTGGAATGCAGTCCATCTCTCCTCTCTCACTAATTGATAGAACAACTAAACCAAAAAATCAATATTAAGGTAATAGAAGATTGAAAACACTACCAACCAACTAGACCTAATTGATACTGATAGAATGCTCCATTCAACAAGAGCATTGTAAAGAAACAAGAGCAATGTGTAAAGAAACACATTCTTTACAAATGCAATGGGACATTCCACCAACAGATGTCATCTTCTGGGTCAGAAAAAATAAGATTCTATTCTTAACTTTAATAAATGTAAGAGGATTCATACCATATAAACTGTATTCTCTGACCACAACATAATTAAGGTGGAAATTATTAACAGAAAAATACCTGGAACTGTCTGAAATATTTGGAAATTCAGCAAAATATTTCTAAATACTCTATGAGTCAAGGAAGAAGTTACAAGATGAAATAGAAATATGTAACTACATGATATTCATGTAACATATGAACATATGTTATACATGAACATATTGAACATGAACATATTCATACAACATTTCAAAATGTATGGGATACAGCTGATGCGGAGCTCACAGGAAAGCTTATCACGTAAAGTGCCTGTATTAAAGAGAAAGAAGGATCTCCAATTGATTTCTCAAGTTCCACCTAAAGGAAGTATAAAAAAATAGAGCAAATAAGAATAAAAATAAGCAGAATGAAGGAAATAATAAATATATCAACGGATCATTGAGATTGAAACAAAATCAATAGAGGGGTGCCTGGGTGGCTCAGTGGTTGAGCATCTGCCTTTTGCTCAGGTCATATTTCATTAGAAATATTAAGAGCAACAATTTGGGACTTTGTAGATGTGATTAAGTTAAAGATGTTGAGGTGGAGAAATTATTCTGAATGATACAGGTGGGCCCGCTGGGTCATAATAAGAGGGAGGCAAGAGGACCAGAATTTGAGAAGTCAGGTGTATTGATGCTTCCAGAGGTCAGAATGACGTGGACATGAGCTCAGGAATACCAGCAGCCTCCAGAGGCTGGAAGACAGGGAATAGATTTCCCTCAGGGGCCTCCAGAAGGAATGCAACTCTTTTGAGCCTTGATTTTGGCTCTATAAGATTCCCTTCCGGCTTCTGACTTGCAGAACTCCAGGTAATTAATTTGTGTTGTTTTAAGCCACCAAGGTTGTCATAATATCTTACAGCAGCAAATAGAAAACTAATACAACCTGTAAACTGAAAACTACTAAATTTTACTGAGATACACGAAGAATCTAAATAAATGGAGAGATATACCACATTCATGGAATGGAAGACTCAATACTCCTGAGATATCAAATTTCCTCAAATTGTTCTAATGTAATTTAATCCTGTTTAATGTAATCCTGTTACCTGAAACTAGGTTCATTGCTTGGGGAAATTTGTCCCAGAATATTTGATGCTTTTTGATGCTATTGTTGATAGTACCCAATTTTTCTTTACTTTTTTTTTTTTTTTAAGATTTATTTGAGAGACACACAGAGAGAAAGCACATGAGCAGGTGGATGGGGATGAGGGAGAGGAAGAATCTCAAGCACACCCCCTGATGAGTGTGAAGCCCTGACATGGGGCTCAATCCCATGACCCCAAGATCACAACCTGAGCTGAAACCAAGAGTCAGACATTCAATTGACTCAGCCACCCAGAGACCCCTAATTTTTATTTTACTTCTAATTGTTCATTAGAACTTAATCTTTTGTGCCAGTACCACACTGTTTTGATGACCACAGCTTTGTAGTACAAACTGAAATCCGGCATTGTGATGCCCCCGGCTCTGGTTTTCTTTTTCAATAATCCCCTGGCTATTCGGGGTCTTTTCTGATTCCACACAAATCTTAAGATTATTTGTTCCAACTCTCTGAAGAAAGTCCATGGTATTTTGATAGGGATTGCATTAAACGTGTAAATTGCCCTGGGTAGTATTGACATTTTCACAATATTAATTCTTCCAATCCATGAGCATGGAATATTTTTCCATATCTTTGTGTCTTCCTCAATTTCTTTCAGAAGTGTTCTATAGTTTTTAGGGTATAGGTCCTTTACCTCTTTGGTTAGGTTTATTCCTAGGTATCTTATACTTTTTGGGTACAATTGTAAATGGGATTGACTCCTTAATTTCTCTTTCTTCAGTCTCATTGTTAGTGTATAGAAATGCCACTGATTTCTGGGCATTGATTTTGTGTCAAAAATGGGCCCTCAACTCTGTGGTCAACTAATATTTGACAAAGCAGGAAAAGACTATCCACTGGAAAAAGGACAGTCTCTCCAATAAATGGTGCTTGGAAAATTGGACAGCCACGTGCAGAAGAATGAAACTAGACCATTCTCTTACACCATATATAAAGATAAACTCAAAATGGATGAAAGATCTAAATGTGAGACAAGAATCCATCAAAATCCTAGAGGAGAACACAGGCAACACCCTTTTTGAACTTGGCCACAGCAACTTCTTGCAGGATACATCTATGAAGGCAAGGGAAACAAAAGCAAAAATGAATTATTGGGACTTCATCAGGATAAAAAGCTTCTGCACAGCAAAAGAAAC
This sequence comes from Canis lupus familiaris, assembly GCF_011100685.1. Classification (NCBI taxonomy): domain Eukaryota; kingdom Metazoa; phylum Chordata; class Mammalia; order Carnivora; family Canidae; genus Canis; species Canis lupus. The sequence continues at coordinate 28,997,583 of NC_049223.1, read as the reverse complement.
AGTCAACAAAACTAAAAGGCAACCTACAGAATGGGAGAAGATATTTGCAAATGACGTATCAGATAAAGGGCTAGTATCCAAGATCTATAAAGAACTTATTAAACTCAACAGCAAAGAAATAAACAACCTAATCATGAAATGGGCAAAAGACATGAACAGAAATTTCACCAAAAAAGACCTACATGTGACCACCAAGCACATGAGAAAATGCTCCGCATCACTGGCCGTCAGGGAAATACAAATCAAAACCACAATGAGATCCCACCTCACACCAGTGAGAATGGGGAATATTAACAAGACAGGAAACAACAAATGTTGGAGAGGATGTGGAGAAAGGGGTACCCTCTTACACTGTGGGTGGGAATGTGAACTGGTGCAGCCACTCTGGAAAACTGTGTGGAGGTTCCTCAAAGAATTAAAAATAGACCTGCCCTATGACCCAGCAATTGCCCTGCTGGGGATTTACCCCAAAGATACAAATACAGTGAAACGCCGGGACACCTGCACCCCGATGTTTATAGCAGCAATGTCCACAGTAGCCAAACTGTGGAAGGAGCCTCGGTGTCCACTGAAAGATGAATGGATCAAGAAGATGCGGTCTATGTATATAGTGGAATATTCCTCAGCCATTAGAAACAACAAATACCCACCATTTGCTTCAATGTGGATGGACCTGGAGGGTATGATGCTGAGTGAAATAAGTCAGTCAGAGAAGGACAAACATATGGTCTCATTCATTTGGGAAATATAAAAAATAGTGAAAGGGAATAAAAGGGAAAGGAGAGAAAATGAGTGGGAAATATCAATGAGGGTGACAACATGAGAGACTCCCAACTCTGGGAAACGAAAAAGGGGTGGTAGAAAGGGAGGTGGGTGGGGGAATGGCGTGACTGGGTGACAGGCACTGAGGGGGGCACTTGATGGGATTGAGCACTGGGTGTTATGCTATATGTTGGCAGTCGAACTCCAATAAAAAATATACAAAAAAAAAAAAGAACTTAATCTTTTAAAGAAAGCTATTTCAGGTTGTAGGGCAGTACACACGTTGATCAACTCTTCAGAGGCCATCTAAACCTCCACTTTACAGACCAGCAGCTTCCTCTTGTCCTAGTACATTTATTATTATTGATGATGATTATTATTATTTTAGAAAGAAGGCAGAGGCTCAACCGCTGAGCCACCCAGGCGTCCCAAGTTTTGACACAGAGTATTTATCCTGTGCCTGCTTAGCAGCCACAACATATTACCTTTAGTAGAGGAGAGAGGAATTGAAGAACAGCCAGGAGAACTGGTGTATATTCATTTTCTCTTGCTGCCGTGACACATGACTACAAGCTGTGTGGCTTTAAACAAACACAAATTTATTATCTCATTGTTTTGGAGGTTAGAAGTCAAACACCAGTCTCACTGGCCCAGATCAAGGTATTGCCAGAGCTCCAGGGGGAGAATCCATTGGCTTATCTTTTCCAGCTTACAGAGGCTGCCCGTGTTCCTCGGCTGGTGGTCCAACGGCCTCACCTTCAAAGCCAGCAACACTGCGTCTGTCTGGTCATTCTTCCATCATCACATTTCCCCATGACTCCTCTTTCCTTCCTCTCTCAATTTTTAAGACCCTCATGATTACATTGGGTCCGCATGGGCAAACTTGCCGTTTTGAGGTCAGCTGATTAAGCGACTCTATTTGCATCTACAAACTCAATTCTCATTTGCCTTGTAAGATACCATATTTACTTACAGGTTCCAGGAATTAGGATGCCGACGTATTTGGGGGGCCATTATTCTGCCTACAACAGCCAGAGTTTAGGCACACATATTGAAATGATAGCAAAATAATTTGTAATTATGATTGACATAATAAAAGATTTTTTCACAATCTCCAATATCCTCAGAGGTTTCCAGAATTCCCCTTTAGAGTCTCCAGAAAAATATGTATTACCACCTCATCTTTCTCTCATAAAGTCTGCTTTTCCTAATTGCACCAAGGCCGTAGATAAGTAAAGACGGTTTGGGGATAGGGATAATTAAATGATTAATAGTATACCAGTATTGGTTTATTTTTATTTAAATCCTTTTGAAAATGAGGTATACAACATTTTTGCTACTGGGTAGGTTAAAAGCAGTGGACTAGAAATCTAAGTAGGGTTTTAATCTGAGTGTGCAGGGATCCCTGGGTGGCTCAGCGGTTTAGCATCTGTCTTTTGCCTGGGGCGCGGTCCTGGAGTCCTGGGATCGAGTCCCACATCGGGCTCCCGGCATGGAGCTTGCTTCTCCCTCTGCCTGTGTCTCTGCCTCTCTCTCTCTCTATGTCTATCATAAATAAATAAATAAATCTTTTTAAAAAATAATCTGAGTGTGCAGTGTGCTTAAGCTTATTTTTCTAATGTCATCATCCAACTTCCACTGCCCATCCCTGAAGGAAATCAGGTAACTATTTCTTGAGACCTCCCCACTTCCTGATTCCAGGAAATTTTCCAAGACCACCAGGGATTTAGTTCCAAGGCAGTGGGTTTTGCATACAAAACCCAGAGGTAGAGAATTAAAACAATTTTTTTTTAGTATAGTTTGCACAGGTGTACAACATAGTGATTTGACAAGTTTATAGTTTATGCTCTTCTCACACATGTAGCTGCCCTCTGTCACCACACAATGTTATTACAAGACCATTGGCTGTATTTCTTATGCTGCAGAGGCAGAGAATTTGAGAGGCATTTAATTAGTCCCCTACTTCTGTTGCTTCTGATCTTATATAATGTCACTGTCAAAAATAATTGCAACGTGATCTGATCTGTCCAAGGTCATCTCTGTCCATTACTGTCATGACGTTGACATTTGGCACTAAGCTCCATCGTCGTCCATCCATACTCTCTCTTATACTGCTTGAGCTTGAAGCCTGAAAACTTCATTTCATAACCTCCCTTGCCAACTGAGTCCAATTAGGTTTCGCCCAGTGGCACAAGATCGTAAATAGAAAGAATGCGTAAGCTGTTTTGCTCCTGGCAACCGATTCAGAAAGAACATAGAATTCCAGGCACCCCCCCCCCCCCCCCCCCCCCGATCAGCAGGGGTGGCCCTAACAGCAATGGAGTAGCAGTGGTGGCCTGTGTGTGTGCCTGGGCTCTGGAGAGTACCTTTTGTAACTCCAACTCTAGGGACAGTAGCTGAACCATAGGTCACCCCACCTTTTGTCCTGCTAACCATTCCAAAACTTTTGCAACCAACACCTTGTATCAAATCTCCTGTGTCTGAAATACAGAGAAAGGTTTCTATTCTCCAGGCTGGACATTGACACAACTCGTAATGCATGTTTACCAAAGTGACTGCCTCGTTTGCTGAGCTAGGTCCAGCCAACCCCACAAATATCTGAGGATTAGTTCGGGACATGGGTCACTGGTACAGATGCCTGTTCCCTCGTGGTGTCTTGGAGCTTGTGGCGTCTATTTCCACGGGCTACTTCTTATGGGATTATCTTAACATATTAGAGAAGTTCTACACACACTGGACTTCAAAGGAGAAAGCATCTGAGTGTCAGCTTCCTCTCTCTGGGAAGCTCCCTTAGAAACTTTCCAGGAGCCTGGGTGGCCCAGTTGGTTAAGCATCTGTCTGTCTTCTGCTCAGGTCATGATCCTGGGGTCCTGGGATCAAGCCCGCATCTGGCCTCCTGCTCAGCCAAGAATCTGCTTCTCCCTCTGCCCCTCCCCCTGCTCTCTCTCTCTCTCTCACAAACATAAAGATCTTTTTTTTTTTTTTTTAAGGAAATGTACTTTTTATTTGCAATTCTACAAGCTGAATGGGTTGGGAGGGTAGCCTTTCCCAATTGATTACAGGTCTTGTCACAAACTTTACCAGGGCCAGAGTTATCACTTTGCTTCATATTTGCATAACAAAGGTACAACGACTCAAAATGGGGAGGAGACCTTCTCTTCTAAGGCAAACAGCAATATCCATCCAGACAGAGAAGAGATTGGGTCCAGAGCTTAAATAAATTTAAATTCCGCTTCCCCAGGCACACTGCTAAATATGGGGGAAAAATGAATTTTGAGTTCCAAACTCCTTCCAGATAAGCTCTTTATAAGCTATTGTAACCAGGAGACTTCCATTGCAGAAAGGAAACCCACTCAAGAGATCACTGCAAGTAGAATCTAAATGTCATGGAGTTGCAGTGAGGATGACAATTTTGACCTAAAGTCAAGACAGGTGTGTTCCTGCCTCTTTAACCAAAAGAAAAAGAAAAAAAGAAAAATCTTGTATCATTTAACCATTCATTAAGGACTTTGAACTTAGACAACTTAAGAATTATGGGTCAATATGCCTGTTTGACAAGAATAGTATCTAGAAAATAATTAATGTGCTTTCCTGGTTTGTCTTCTGAGACCACGATCTTTATTGTTGTTGGCCTGGGGTATCCACATGTTTTGTGGGGAGTGGGAAGATGAGAGTTTAGGTTTGTTATAGGAGAAATGCAAAGAAAAGACTAAGCGACCAAAGGTCATTGATTCTAAAATGTACATTTTGCCATTTTTACCATTTCTAAACATGCATTTTACAGCCTACAATGTGTCATGGTTTTAGTGTTTTTACTCTTTCTCTTCTTGTACATAAAATAATGATGAGTCTTACAATTGATATCATCTTGGATTGAGTGAAAAACTACTGATAGTTTCTGATATCCAGCATAGGATTAACATTTTTAGTTGACATTGACTTTATATAATGAATTTTGACAAATGCACACACCTAAACCCCTATCAAGTCATAGGACATTTCCATCACCCCAGAAAGATCCCTGGTGTCTCTTCCCAGTCAATTCCCCCAGTACCCCCTTCCCTGCAACCACTATTCTGATTTTTTTAAATCATAATTTCGCTTGTTCTGAAATCATATAAATAGAACCATGTGTGGTCTTCTAAGTCTGGCTTCTTTTGCTCAGCATAATGTTTTTTGAGGTTTATCTTGTGTATATAAGTAGTTTGTTTCTTTTTTATTGTGGGGGAGGATTCCATTGTTGAAATATACAATCTGTTCATCTTTCTCTTGTTTGTTGATGGACATGGAGTTGTTTCCAATTTTGGGCGATTATGAATATAGTTGCTATAAACATTTTTGTATGGACACTTTGTGTGTGTATGTATTGTGTATGTGTATATACATATAAATTTATATATTGTATATGTATCTATATAAATTATGTGTGCATACCTATATATTATATATGTGTATGTATGTTTATGCCTATATAAATTTATATATATAGTATATATATGTATATTTTTCTTAAAATTGTTCTAGGAGTAAAATTGCTGAGTTATATGGTAGAAGTAGATTCAAGCCTTTAAACAGCCGATCTTGATTCATTATTGCCGTCACTAATGATGATGATAATTTTTATAGCCACCATTTATTACTTTCTAGATGTCAAAAATATTACATTTTTTTGCATATAAGCATTTCATTCAGTCATTAAAGAAATTAATAGCCACATTTTACCAACAAAGATGTGGAATATCAGGGAGGTTATGTAAATTTTCCAAGGTCACTAGTTAGTGACAGAGTAGGTTTGAGCTTCCCAGGATTGCATTAAATACTGTTTCTCATGTGCTTCACAAACTAACCCAAAATAGGATTTTGGAACAAAAGATTACATAGGCTTTTGGCCAAGTTATATCCTTGAGAAAGAATTATCTTCAATGCCCTGTCTAGCATATTGCTAGGTTTGGTTGCTAGCTTTATAGAGTTTTATATATGAAGTCCGGACACCATGAACTGGTGGTGAGGGTGGGGGAGTATCTACCCCTCTCTTTCCCCAGGAGATGGTGAGACAGAAAGAGAGAGGGAGGGAGGTGCGTGATGGGGTCAGATGTATGGGAGTCTGTGGAAAGAAGGACAGCTGCTTTGTGCAGTGGTGACTTGTGTAAAATGTACCTCTTGATCTGTCCCCACAGCATCGTGAAGCACAGCCATGCAGCCTCCTGGGCTGCAGTGTGTTCAGGAGGGAAAAGACTCTGTAGTTGGGACCCAGATAATCATTGCAAGTCTGGCTGGGAAGCTTTCCAGCGGTCTAAGTGTAGGGAGGGAAGCCTAGATGGATTAGGTGGGTCTCAGACCCCCCAGAATGGCCTCTGAAGCCTGAGATAAATCTGGATCAGCAGGGAAGAGCTATCAGGTGTGGTGGTCAGATCTGAAAAAAGTTGGGGGTGCAATTTATGACCATTGCAGCTGCAGCTGAAAATTCTAGCTGAGCGATCAGTATTGGGGTCTGGAGAAAGCAGAGGATGGATTTTGAGGACCCGGACTCTTTCCCATGGCCATGAAGTTGAATGAGCCTTACTTCTCCCCACCCTTCTCCACACTACCATCTTGGGCAAGAAGCAGAGAGAGAACAAGGATATTTGAGACATTGAGCATTTTTATTAAATAGAGACAACATTGCCTACAGAGACTGTTTAAATTGGAGAGGTTGTTTTGTTTACTTCATTTTACTATTCCTGCCAACTAGTGGGTGGGGCCTGATTTGTTGTGGATTAAATACAGAAGCTACATTTTCTGTACTGAATCCGTCAGAATCAGGCAGGTTAGGCTCCAGCGACAAACAGCCCTTACATATTAGTGGCTTGTAACAACACAAGTTCGTTTCTTATTCAAGCTACCTTGATGACAGTTTGCTTAAAACTCTGCTCTGGGATTTCACACTGCAATCCAGGCTGACAGAGAAACTTCTATTTGGAAACTTTCTGTGGCAAGGCATGTGCTATCTCTTAAACGTCCATTCTGGAGAGGTGGCACACAATACACGTCACTTCTTCTTCTTCTTTTTTTTTTTTTAAGTAGACTCCATGCCCAGTGTGGAGCCCATTATAGGGCTTGAACTCACAACACTGATATCAAGACCTGAGCTAAGATCAAGAGTTGGGTGGTTAATAGAGCCACCCAGGTACCCCACATTTAAAAAAATTCCAGCATACTTAACATACAGCATTATATTAGTTTCAGGTGTACACTATAGTAATTCAACAATTCTGTAAATCATTAGTGCTAACCATAAGTTTATTCTTAATCCCTGTCACTTATTTGACTCCTCTATTAATACCACCACACTTTCTTTATCGATTTATCTATCAATGGACACTAGGCTGCTTTCATAATTTGGTTGTTGTAAATAATACTGCAATAAACATGAGGGTGCATATATATTTTCTAATTAGTGTTTTCATATTTTGTGGGTAAATTCCCAGTAGTGGAATTACTGGACCATAAGGTAATTCTTTTTTTTTTTAAGTTATGTTCTCTTTTTTTTCATATTTTATTTATTTACTCAGGAGAGACACAGAGAAAGAGGCAGAGACACAGGCAGAGGGAGAAGCAGGCTCCATCCAGGAAGCCCGATGTGGGACTCGATCCCGGGACTCCAGGATCACGCCCTGGGCTGAAGGCTAAACTGCTGAGCCACCTGGGCTGCCCTCATAAGGTATTTTTGGTATTTTTGATTTTTTTGAGGAACCTGCATACCGTTTTCCATAGTGGCTACATTTGTTTGCATTCCCACCAACAGTGCACAAGTGTTCCTTTTTCTCTACATCCTCATCAATACTTGCTTCTTGTGATTTTGATTTTAGCCATTCTGACAGGTGTGAAGTGATATCTCATTGTGGTTTGATTTGCATTTCCCTGATGGTGAGTGATGTTGAGCATCTTTTCATGTGTCTGTTGGCCATCTCTATGTCTTCTTTGGAGAAATGGTCTTCTGCCCATTTTTAAATTGGGTTATTTGGTTTTTTGGTGTTGAGTTGTATAAGTTTTATATATTTTGGATACTAACCCTTTATTGGATATGTCATTTGCAAATATCTTCTCCCATTCAGTAGTTTATCTTTTAGTTTTGTTGATTGTTTGCTCTGCTGTGAAGAAGCTTTTTATTTTGATGTAGTCTTAATAGTATATTTTTGCTTTTATTTCCCTTGCCTCAAGAAACATATATAGAAAAGTTTGCTATGGCCAACCTCAGAGAAATTACTGCCTGTGCAGTCTTCTAGGATTTTTATGGGTTTCAGGTATCACATTTAGGTTCTTAATCCATTTTGAGTTTATTTTTGTGCACGGTGTAAGAAAGTGGTCCAGTTTCATTCTTTTCATCTATCTGTCCAGTTTTCTCAACATCATTTGTTGAAGAGAATGTCCTTTTCCTATTGCATAGTCTTGCCTCCTTTTTTGAAGATTAACTGACCATATAATTATGGGTTTATTTCTGAGCTCTCTATCCTGTGCCATTGACCTATGTGTCTGTTTTTGTGCCAACACTATACTGTTTTGATTGCTATAGCTTTGTAGTATATCTTGAAATATATTGTGGTACCTCAAATTTTGTTTTTCTTTTCCAAGATTGCTTTGGCTATTCAGGGTCTTTTGTAGTTTGATACAAATTTTAGGATTGTTTGTTCTAGTTCTGTGAAGAATGCTCTTGAGGGTACCTAAGTGGCTCAGTTGGTTAAGCAGGTGACTCTTGATTTCAGCTTAGGTCATGATTTCAGGGTCATGAAATTGAGTCCATGTCAGGCTCCATGCTGAATGTGTGGAGTCTGCTTAGGGATTCTCTCTCTCCCTCTCCCTCTGCCCTTCCCCTGGTGGCCTCTCTCTGTCAAAAAAAGAAAAAAAAGTAAAATGCTATTGGTATTCTGATGTAGATTTCATTAAATTAGCAGATTGCTTTTGTGTCCCTCTTTGTCTCTTGTTATATAGCCTTTGTTCTGAAGTCTATTTTGTCCTGTATAAGTATGGGTACCCCAGGGTTCTTTTCCCTTATGTTTGCATAATAAATGCTTTTCTATCCCTTCACTTTCAATCTTCATGTGTCTTTAGGTCTGAAAAACAGTCTTTTGTAGACAGCATACAGCTGGGTCTTATTTTTTTTTTTATCCTTTCCATCACCCTGTGTCTTTTGATTAGGGCATGTAGTCTGTGTATATTCAAAGTACTATCGATAGATATGTATTTATTACCATTTTGTTATACTTGTTTTAAGTTTGTTTGTAGTTCTTTAATATTCCTTTCTTCTCTTGTTCTCTTCTTTGATAGTTTCTGGCTTTCTAATCTACTTGGACTCTTTTCTCTCATTTTTTTAATACTTATTATTGGTTTTCGATTTGTGATTCCCATTAGGTTCATATACAACATCTTATGCATATACCAATTGGTTGCTTAAGTTCAAACCCATTCTAGAAGCACTACATTTTTACTCCCCCACCCCCTACATTTTAGATGTATGATGTCATACTTTACATGCTTTTATTTATGAATACTTTGATTTTTTTTTATAGATACACTTAATTTTTCTGCTTTTGTGCCACCTACTTTTCTTACTCCTGCTTATGGTCTTTCCTTACCATTCAAAGAATCCCCTTTAACATTTCTTGTGAGGCTGGATTAGTGGTGATGAATTCCTTTAACTTTTGTTTGTCTGGGAAACTCTTATCTCTCCTTCTTTTCTGAATTGTAGCTTCTCTGGATAGAATATGCTTGGTTTCAGGGTTTTTTTCTTTCAGCACTTTGAATCTATCATGCCACTCTCTTCTGACCTGCAAAGTTTCTGCTGAAAAATCTGCTGATAGCCTTATGGTGTTTCCTTTGTATGTAACTGTTTTCTTTTGCTGCTTTACAAATTCTCTCTTTGTTAACTACTTTGTGCCATTTTAAATACTATGTGTCTTGGTGTGGACCTCACTGGGTGGATTTTATTGGGGGCTCTCTTTGCCCCTTGGATCTGGATTTCTGCTTCCTTCCCCAGATTCAGGAAATTTTCAGCTATTATTTCTTCAAATAAATTATCCGACTCCTTTTCTCTCTCTTCTCTTTCTGGGGCCCTGTAATGTGAATGTCTTTATGCTTGATGGTATTGCCAGGTTCCTTTAATCTATTTTCATTCATTCTTATTACTTTTTCTCTCTCTCCTGTTCAGTTTTATGGCTTTCCATTATTTTTTCCTTCATTGTTGTTCCTTTCTTCTGCTTCCTGTAGCCTACTATTTATTCCCTCTAGTGTATTTTTAATTTCAGTTATTGTGTGTTTCATCTCTGGTTGGTTCTTTTTTATCTCTTTGTTAAGGGTCTCACTGAGGTCCTCCACTCTTTTCTCAAGTTTAGTGAGTATCTTTGTGACCATTACTTTAAATTCTCTATCATACATATTAAAATATATTACTTATCTGTGTTTCATTTAGCTCTTTTGCTGTGATTTTCTCCTCTTCTTTCATTTGGGACATATTTTCCTGTCTCCCCATAACCCTCTGTCTCTGTTTCTGTTAGAAAGTCAGCTATGGGGATCCCTGGGTGGCGCAGCGGTTTAGCGCCTGCCTTTGGCCCAGGGCGTGATCCTGGAGACCCGGGATCGAATCCCATGTCGGGCTCCCGGTGCATGGAGCCTGCTTCTCCCTCTGCCTGTGTCTCTGCCTCTCTCTCTCTCTGTGACTATCATAAATAAATAGATAGTTTTTTAAAAAAAAAAAAAAAAAAAAAAAAAAAAAAAAGAAAGTCAGCTATGTCTTCTGCTCTTGAAAGTAGTGGCCTTATGAAAAAGAGGTCCTTTAATGTCCTGCAGTGCAATATCCCCTGTTCACCTGGACCTGGGACTTTTAAGAGTGTCTCCTATGTGTGTTGTTTGCACCCTACTATTGTGGCTGAGCCACATTTGCCTTCAGTCCAGGTTTCTACAATGGTTTCCTTTGCCTTTTGTGAGCAGGGTTTGGTCCCTGTTGTTAGTGGGCCAGTCTGAGGCCATCTTGGGCTTAAGTTTAGTCAAACCAATCATTTACCAGAGCTGTGGTAGCACAAAGCTGCAGGCCATTCTCCCTGCGTTGTTACCTAAGAAGCTTTCACTGGTGGGTGGGGATTATAGTCAGACCAGATGTCTTCCTCCAGCCCACTGTTAGGGCTACAGTTGGATTAGTGGGTGTGATTGTCTTCCCTTCTCCCTGGGGCTAGGATCACTTTGGAGTGGTGCTCGCCCCTGTTGGGGCTGCTTGCACACTGCCAGGCTTGTAGTCCAACTTGGATGGACTCCTTCCAAGGGCATGTTGGTGGAGGCAGGTCCTCTGAGAAACATGGGGGTGGGGCATGTGGTGCTAGCAAGGTCCTCACAGGTCTAGTCTGCTGTGGGAGAGCCCTGCAGCTGCACAGGAAAATCCTGCCCAGGCTGGGATGAAGGGGGTGGGTCTGCAGAAGAATGTGGAGGTGGGGCATGCTGTTGGCAAGCCAAGTGGACAGTGTTTGTACTGTGCTGTTACCCCAGGTGTCCCTGGTATCTAGGTTGGGGTGGGGGTGGGGGATGGAAATGGTACCCTCTAGCTCTTTTCCTCTTGGAAAAGTCTCCCAAAGATCCCTGCCTTTCTAGCACATGCTCTGAAATTAGTAAATAAATCTCCTTTCCATATAGCCCAGGCATTTTTAGAACTGCTGTTTCTATGCTGTATCTTAACAGGGCTATTTTTTTGTGTGTGCTACCTCTTTAAGGGTAGGGGTGGGGACTCAGTTTTCTATCACCCTCTGGCTCTCTCAGAGTTGAGCCTGCTGATTTTTAAAGTTCTAGGTGTTAAGTCCCACTGATTGTAAGAATTCACGAAGTTAGGGGCAGCCTGGGTGGCTCAGCGGTTTGGTGCTGCCGTTGGTCCAGGGCCTGACCCTGGAGATCCAGGATTGAGTTCCACGTCAGGCTCCCTGCATGGAGCCTGCTTCTCCCTCTGTCTGTGTCTCTGCTTCTCTCTCTCTCTCTCTCTGTCCTTCATGAATTAAAAAAAAAAAAAAAAAAAAAAAGAATTCACAAAGTTAGGCCTGTCTGGTTTTCAAAGCCTAATGTTATGGGGATTTGTCTCCACAGTGCTGGTCCCCATGTGCCTTGGGTGCCTGTTGTGGAGTCTGCTTCTCTCCCCTCTCTGCACCCACAGCATCCTTGACTCTTGTAGATGGTCCTTTGGGTCTGTTTGGCTCCGACCACATGTCTATGCTTCCTACACTCTTTGATGTGGCCTCTTCTCTACATGTAGCTGTAGAAGAGTTTGTTCTGCTGGCCTTTGAATCATTTTCCAGATTATTTACAATTATATGAGTGTTATTTAGGTGCATCCATGGGATGAGGTGAGCCTAGGATCCTCCTCCTTTGCCATCTTCCCCAGGAGTTTGATCTAGATTCTTTTGTTGTTGCCTTTGGCATTGTTTAGAACAAATAGGACATGCTGCTACTGCATGAACCAAGACACATTAAGAGCATTCTGAAATTTTTTGCAATAAGTTGTATTACTTGGACACTGCAGTGACCACTCTTTCTATGCACCCAATCTGATGTATCTACAGAATGGTCAGTAGCTAGTGCTCATACCCAAGCTAATGCATCAAGTTTCCTGATTGCTGGGTCTAGGGGTGGGGGCTTATTAACTGGGGCATGAAAAGTAGTCAGGATGCCTTAAGCTCTTGCAGATGGACCCAAATGTCTTTCCACATACATTCTGGTCCCACAAGACATATTCATGATCACCCACCCTTCTGCTTCCCATTGTCCTAGACACAGAGTTAATTGCTTTAGAGCAGCCCTGCTGTCAGTGCAAAGGGCCAATAGCCAGGGCTCATGGGTGGTCACCAGCCAGTCCACTCTGAGCTCAGCCCTCTGGCTGCTGTACTGGCTGCTGTGTGAGAGGCCCCACCTGGAGGGGTGCTGTGGACACCAGTAGGAGCTAGTGTTCTATAGGGGTACATCAGCTTTCTATCCTCTTCCAGGGCTGGGACCAAAGTCCCAAAAGTACTCTCTCCTTCTGTGGGCCCTGCTGCAATGCCTGACCCGTGTCTTCTAGAGTCATGAACACCTCTAACACAAATGGCAGCCCTGCTTAGGAGATGCCCAGAGCTGTTATCTGTTTTACTAGTGTTTTCGCCTTCTGGAGGTTGCTGCTATTCTGACCCCCCAGTCCCACATGTACCCTGTCTTTGCCAGGCAGCATAAGGGACAGGAACACTGTGCCAAATGGGGAATTAAAGTCCTCTAAACCCCCCAAATCTCTACACAGCTTTGCACTTCTTTCATGTTCTTAGGAGTTGGAGAAGCTTACACCTTATTAATCATAGCTTTTGGAACAACAGGTGTTTTACCTGGCCAGACGACACCCAAAACCTTAATGTAGTATCTGGGTCTTGAATTTTCTGTGGGTTCACTGCCCATCCTCTATAGATGCTGCACAAAGCCTACAGGGTGGGCAGCAGGGGCATATATCATCCATATAATGGACCCATTTCACTGATGTGGGAACAGGTCCCTGGTACCATCCCATGGCATATTGTTGAGCTGTACAGATGGCCTTGGGGGAATGCTGGAAAAGTTTATTATTATCTCTCCCACATGAAGGCAAATTGATCTTATCTACTAGAAATCTGTCAGAGTCTTTCCCATGAATATCCTTGAAGATGAAGCCCTTTTGCAGGAATGTTTTTGGCTAAAGCATCAGATAAAACAATAGCTGCAAATGACAAAAGACTTACAAATGGCCATGGTTATGGATCTGAAGAGAGGTCATTATAATGCAAGTGACAAGGGGATTTGGTTATTTCTCTGACATACATTTAAAAAATATGACTGATACTATTATACTAGGACATATTAGAATTTGGGGAATTAATACTAATACACCCTATAAGAAAGTTTAGCATCATTTCTTTCTTTTTATTTTTCTTTTTTAAAGATTTATTTATTTATTCATGAGAGAGAGAAAGAGAAAGGCAGAGACATAGGCAGAGACAGAAGCAAGCCTCTAGCAGAGAGCCTGATATGGAACTGGATCCTGGGACTCCAGGATCACACCCTGAGCCAAAGGCAGACGCTCAACTGCTGAGCCACCCAGGCGTCCCTAGCATCATTTCTTATTTGACAATACTTCCCATGAAATTTAACAGGTAACAAAAGTTACAGAGCTGTAAACAACGTGTTTTTTTTTTTTTTTTTTAAACAGAGAAAACTTAGTTTCTTGAGTAATCAAAGACCTGATAAGTACAAAACACAGAATCTGTATTTTCCAGGCAGGTTCCATCAGAGGTAGAGAAAAACCTTTGTTTGCAATTTCTTATTAAGAGCAAACCAATAATCTAAGAAAACTTTCTTCCTTTAACACAGAGGAAAGTAAATTCTAATTTTGTACCAGTACTTTCGATAGTAAAACTCTGTTGTTGTTTTTTTACCTTACGTAAGTCTATTTTAATCATAGCTCGACGACATATAACATGCCTTTTTCAAAATTTCTTTCCCATAGACCTCCAACTTTCTATATCCACTCAGCGTTCATTCCCAATCTCGAGCTGTGAATCATGTACCCACTCCCACAGCTAAAGCGTTTTACTGATATTTGTGATCTTTTGAAGGCTGTGGACTGGATTCTGGGCAAGGGAACTCCTACAGCATTCTCTATTTTAAAAAGCATGCCTCCCCCGTCCCTTTTGTGTCTTCAGTCTCTGTGAGCAATGTTTTGTTTATCTCTAGGGGTGTTTACATTTCAAGGACTTGATGAGATTTACAGTATCAAGCGAAAGAGAAAGAATGCAAGTTTTCCCCCTAGGAGTTTTGGGGTCCTTGGAATTTAAAATGTTATTTCACATATGATGGGTCAGAAGGCATGGTACATTTTATCCATTTTCTCATCAATTACCATAATAGCCTCCTCTTCATTCTTATCACGACTCCATCTCTTAACGTCCTACTCAGGCTTTGTCACAAGTGCCCAGATCTTAATCCAAAGCATTGGGAGCCCTCCCAGCTTTGTAAAAACAGCATGATGAGACCTCTAACTTTTTTTTTTTTTTTTGAGTGGGCTTCACATCCAGTGAGTAGCCCAACAACGGGCTTGAACTGACAACCCCAAGATCAAGACCTGAGCTAAGATCAAGCATCAGATGCTTAACTGACTGAGCCACCCAGGTGCCCCTAAGACCTCTAACTTATTATCCTGCTCTCCCACCATATCTGCCAGCCGCTGAAGCCTGTGGACTAGTGGATACCAGCATGTCCTTTCTGGATAGTTCTAACTTTCTGACTCAAGCTTCAGCCTCCAGGTGGGCATCAGTGGCCAGCAGAACTGCCCACAGCAGAGGCCCGCCCACTGCAAGGCCTTGCACTTCTCTTCTCTGCCCAGGAGCAGCATGTACTTCCTCAAACAAGCCCCTCAGAGCAGCTGGGGTCTTCAGGCCATCCCACACTCATGTGGCAGGACACAAGCATCTGACTTACAGGCCACCCATCTCCACACAGAGGTCACCTGAT
Organism: Canis lupus familiaris; assembly: GCF_011100685.1. Taxonomy (NCBI): domain Eukaryota; kingdom Metazoa; phylum Chordata; class Mammalia; order Carnivora; family Canidae; genus Canis; species Canis lupus. The sequence continues at coordinate 28,982,307 of NC_049223.1, read as the reverse complement.
AACCCAGGATTTCCCTGAGATGCCTCATTCCCAAGGCCCTATTCTCCAGTCCCCAGCAGCTGGTTTGCAACCTTTCACTTTCAGCTTCTCCAGTGAAATCTGAAACCAGCGTCTGTTGGAAGAGGAAAGGGGGAGATTGAAGGAAAAGACAGGTCACTACAGTTTGATGGGTGGCAGTTTTAATAAGCAAGGGAATTTGCATACAAGATGTAGCTTGGGTGGCAGCAAGACGAGTGGACCCCCACACCTACCTACTGCATCCTAAAAGTTTATAAAGAAGCCCTCACTGGGTCAGTCCTGTACCTCTTGCAGATGTTGTCAACACTACATCAATATCTCCAAGGCTGTGTCCTTGGAGCAGCCTCTGGGAGAGGGAATGTGGAGCAGAACCCACATTCCAAGAACACAGGAGGAGGGGCGAAGCCTCCAATCACTTGTCAACTGGCAATCACATCTTCTTGATGACCTTGACCAACCTGTACTCAACATTCTGCTCCATTCATTCCAGCCCTCTAGTACTGCGGCTCAGATCCTGAGTCTCCATTTCACTTGCACAGCCTAGCACATCATCAGTGGGAGAACATCAAAAGAGCCTTTCTACATCCTTAAAAACTCCCATGTGCTACAAATCTGTTGTCCACATTTTCTCTCTTGCTCCCATGACCGAGCTTTGACCTAGCCCTTCCTTTTTTTAAAAATTTATTTATTTATATTTATTTATTTATTTATTTATTTATTTATTTATTTATTTATTTATACAATAGTAACACACAGAGGCAGAGACATAGGCAGAGGGAGAAGCAGGCTCCATGCACCGGGAGCCCAACATGGGATTCGATCCCGGGTCTCCAGGATCCCACCCTGGGCCAAAGGCAGGCGCTAAACCACTGTGCCACCCAGGGATCCCCGACCTAGCCCTTCCTAAGCTTTATAGTGGTATGACTGATGTGAACATTTAGGCTATTCCTTAGTAGAATAATACTGGCTGGACGCAAAAGCACAAAGAAAATCGTGGTTGCTTCCCTACCTCTATTCTCCCTTCTCTTGGTAATGACCTACTTTTTGTTTGGGTCTTACTTTTCTGTCCACTCCAAGCAGCCAATGAGGGAAGTTGGTTCTACTCTTGGTTCTAGACGTGGGGAATATGGCTCAGGCTTAAGGAAATAAGCATTGCCTTACATCCTCTGTCCACAGTACAGACATGAGGCCTCATCTGAACCCATAAGACTGGGAGAAGCCTGTGGCAGTACTTCTTTCCTTGCACCCCTCAGGTAGGATAGATGGCTAGAGGAGTTGGAGTCACAGAATTCCCTTTCGTCTGTGGGAGGAAGGTCAAGATTGGGTATTTCTGTTCTCTCTGATTGGTTAGGTTCTAGTAAAACCCAAGATAGTTAGGAAAATAGTTTCTCCTGAGGACAGGCCTTTGGTAAATCATTTCAAAATGGTTCCTTTTCCCCTCCCCGCTATGAAACCATGAGGGGATTTTTCTCTGATCTTTACCGTGAGAACCTCAGACACTTTCTAGAGGTAAAACTCATGAAAGGGTAGGGCTCCTGTGACTTGAGTTTTTGGTCTTAGACTTGTCCACACTGATCCTCCAGCAATTCGTCATTTTAGCACTCGTCCCGCGTCTGTTTCTGGGCTTCTGCTCCAGTACTCTGATTCATCATACCCACCTGTCTCTTCAATTTGGGGGTAAAGGTCTGCCCAGATTTCAATTCTCTGAAGAGTCATTGATTTTCAGTTGTTTGGGACTTTTCTTGTTGGTAGGAGGGGAGAAAGTGGCTTCCAAGTTCTTTCTATGTCAGACTGGAAACTGAAAGTCATAACAATTACTTTTAAACAAGAACACACTTGTGCTTTAAAGCCTAGTTACTTGAAAATCATAAGCCAGCCACACAGTTGAGGCAAAGATATATCACTGCATATGATGAGTAAGTCAGAAAACCCAAAACAAATTAAATTGATTATGATGAGTGTGTGTTGAGGGCCATCAGACACTACCCCTATGTGAAAAGTACTGATGGTAATTTATGATTTAGTTGAAAGAGTATCAGCAATTGAAAACTAAAACCAACCCAAGATCATTCTAGCAGTTTATCAATAATAGCATTCTTCCCGGAAGCTATGCAAATTTCACATTCTCGATAGAATCCTGAATCAGTCTTCAGGAAACTTTAGTAATATGGTAATTTTAGTTTAAAAAAATTCAGGGTCTCATAATAGCTTACTTAATAGAATACTAGAAAGTAAGTCACCATGAAAACTGCAGGCAGACCTTGGCCCTTTGTTGTGAGCTGAGGACTGTTCTTTGAGAATCATGAATGGAACCAGCTATGCTCAAATATTTGGGTCTCAGAACCTCTCTTTTTGTTTCTTTTAATTGAGGTGAAATTCACATAACCATAAAAAGTGTACACCTCAGTGGCATTTAGTGTTTTCACAAGGTTGAGGTGTAAAATGTTAAATAATCACTCTCCCAGCCCTTGTTAACCGCTAATATACTTTCTGACTATGGATCTGCATAGGACATATCATATAAAAGGAATCACACAGCATGTGACTTTTTATGTCTGGATTCTGGTTCTTTCACTTAGAATAATGTTTCTGAAGCTCATCCACATTGTACCATCTATCAATACTTTATCAATACTTTTTTTTATCAATACTTTATTCATTTTTATGGTTGAGTAATATTGCAGTGAATGGATAGACCACAATTTGCTCATGATTTATTCACTGATGGGCACTTGGGTTGTTGCCACCTCTTGGATGTTTGGCTGTCATGCTGTTATAAATAGTCATGTTCAAGTTTCTAGGTTTTCATGTCCCTTGGGTTTCTCTTGGAATTGCTGGATCATGTGGTAATTGTATGTTTAATGTTTTGAGGAACCACCAATCTGTTTTCCATGGTGTCCATACCATGTTACATTTCCGCCAGCAATGTACAAGAATTCCTATTTCTCCACATCCTTGTCCATATTTGTTATTTTCCTTTTGCTGAAAGTCACCTTAATGGATATGAAGTGGTATCTCATTGTGGTTTTGTTTTACATTTCTGGAATGACCAAAGATGATGTGTTTGTTAACTATTAGCCAGGACCTCTGTACTTTCTTAAAAAGTATTGAGGAGGGGCTTCTGGGTGGCTCGGTCGGTTGAGTGTCTAACTTTTGATTTTCACTCAGGTCATGATCTCAGGGTCGTGGGATTGAGCCCTGACATTGGGGTCCCAGCATGCAGCATGGAATCTGCTTAGGATTCTTGCTGTCTCCCACTCCCTTTTCTGGCTACCCCTCACCCCACTGCTGTATCTAAGGGAAAGAAAAAAAAAGAGCATTGAGAATCCCAAAGAGCTTTTATCTGCTTTTATTTGTGTAGTTATAGCTAGTGCTATCACACTTAGAGACTAAAAACAAGAAATTTTAAAAATATTATTTATTAGTTCTCTTACAAACAACAGTAATAAACTAACATCAGAGTGATGACATCATCACATATCATGTAGTTTCTGGAAAACTCATACACTTAGAATGAATGTGAAAAAGGTAAATAACATCTTAATTATTATTTAAAAAATCTGATTTCCTCCCTAAAAAATAGGTCTCCCCCAACAAAAAAATGAGCAATGATAATTCAATTCAATTTTACTCAAGATAAGTAACATTAAGAAAATTTTTTTTCCTTATCTGAGTTGCCCCTCAACTCAGAAAACATATACTTGGGGGAGGGATGGAATGTGGACACTGGAATCTGGATTATACTTGGTTACTACTCATAGAAAGGGCAGAAAATCGTACTTTAATCTGGATATGGACCTGCTGACACCCGCCCACTTTTTAAATAACACTTTTCTGGCCTTTCAGAAATGAAAACTGGCTGGTTTAAACCTTTCTTTAATCTCCTTACTCAGGTGATTTTTGAGAATGGGTGGGCATAGAGAAGTAGAATCCAGTGGTTCTCCAAGTGTGGTCTCCAGAGCAGCCTCAGCAGCATCACCTGGAACTCCTTCCAAGTGTATATACCCCCCGCCTGGCCCCAGACCTGCTGACTCGGAGACCCTGGAGATGGGCCCAGCATGCTGTGGTCTAACAGGGCCTCCAGGTGATTTGACCTGCTAACTGTTTTGCTAACAGTTTGAGGCCTGCTAATGGATGACCTTTGCCATGTTACATCCTGCCAGTGTGATCTCTCTCCCTGCTCCCCACGTCCTTCTTTCCTTCCATCCATAAACATTGAATGTTTTGATCTCTTATCAGTTCTTTTATGACATTGATTAGGAAACGTAGGTGTTCGCACATGATGTGCCTGTGAACCTCAGATTCATGCAGACCAAATCCAGAGCATCATTTATAGCAATCCCACGGAGACTAACTCGTAAACGGATGTATTAGTAATGTACAAGGTAGAGGATTTTACTAGGTACAGTTCATCACCTGGGACTTAGTTAACCCTTCTTTTCCCAGCATACCTCCAGTAAAATCCTTTTAAATACAGAAGCTCTGTGATCCACAGAAGCTTGGTTGTCCTCTGCCAGTGTTACCCAAAGATTACTCTGCAATGGCTTCTGTTTAGAGATTCAAATCGAAGGTTAAGTGGGAAGGGGCTAGTTTAGAGGACTGCACTGAGGATGAAAAGGTTCGGAGTTGCCAGTTCAGAGTTCTACTTAAAAGGCATTCATTAAGGAATGTGGTTGGGAGAAGGGGCTAATCAACCAGAAGCTGGGAAAGGATCTGGGTTGATCATGGGACAGGGTCCAATTACATAGGTAGGGAGTGTGTGTGTGTGTGTGTGTGTGTCTATTTACATTCGTCCTAGAGTTTTCCTTGGGATTTCTAAACGGGGAAGTTAGGATGAAATTAACATGAAGCTACTTCTCTTTAGACCATCTATGGTGTGCAGAGAGTGCCATGCTGTTCAAGCTTGAGTGACCATGTAGACATGAAAATAAGACCTACACTTCTGGCCGCTCCTTCCTGTTCCTCCAATGACCTTGGAACTGCTGCTTAGAAGCAGGTAGGGTTCACTCATTGATACTATAGAGCTGATTTTGTAATGAGGTTGCAGTTGCCTGGTGTTTCAGCATGTGACATCAGACTTTTCCAAAACCCAAAAGATCTTAGGAGAGGCCTCTTGGGTGAGCATTTGACTTCCTTGATTTTTCTTGTGCTCCATGACTTCTGTGAGCTCTTCTTGGCTTCTTACCACTCTTGGTTTTCTAGATTGTTCTACTCTTCCTCCTGTAGTGATATAGCTCAGTCACAGTCATAGGTGTAATACTTCACCAAGAAAAAAATGTGATCCCCACCCTAAACCATTGTGGGTAGAGCATTCATCATAAACCTCTATTCACTGGCTAACTTAAAATTCCATCCCTGGATCCTGTTACCTTCTCACATGCTGAAATTTGAACCCAAGGCCTCCCCATGTCTCCAGAGGCCCAGACTGGCTGCCCCAGGGTTCCTACAGCATAATGATTCAATCAATGTGCATTGAATAGATCTGAGAAAGAGCCCAAGGAAGCTCCTCCATTTCCTTGTCAGTTCCAGGGCTGGGTGGTCACAGGTGTGGAGGCTGAGTGGGTCTCAGTGAATGCAGCATGGGTTCTGCTTAGGGGTTGATCCTCCAAAAGGTGTTCTACTGTTTGCATTTCATCCTAGTGTAGAGTGGCTAAGGGGTTCCATAGATTGTCATAGTCAAAAATTTGGGGTCATCTCTGGGCCATCTATCTTCCTTAACCCTCACTGCCAATCAGCTGGCAAATCCCGCTCATTTGAACCCCATTTATGTATTTCTTGATTCTTTTCCTCTTTTTAATGTGTACCCACTGACCTAGCTCATGCTCATGTTGTCTCTCTTGTGGATTTATTACATCATAACTGCCACCATGGTTACTTTGTCCCTTAAAACTAGCCTCTGTTGTAGACAGACTGTCCGAAGGGCCAGTGCTACTCTATGTCCCAAGGGAAAGCTTCTGTTGCCCTTAGGATAGGGTCTAAGTCCCTCCATATGACTTGGTCTTCCATAACGTGGTCATTGTCCATCCCTATAGCACCACTGTCACTGCTGCCCATGCACCTCAACTCCTAGTGTTCAGAACTTCTTGACTTCCCCCAGACATTGTCATGCCCCTTCACACCCCATGCTCCCACGCCTTAACAGCCATCTCCTGCCTGCCTTTATCTGGTCTTAGGCATTGTCAACTCTAAAAGCCTTTGAGAAAGTTGGCTTATTTCCAGGTGTAAAAGCGCCCAACATGCCCAGTTTCGAGCTATCAATGTGACATAACTTATTATAGAGTTGGGAAGGAATATGCAGTAGCACACCATCATATTGCAATTCCTCGATACAGATACAACTAGATATAAACTAACCCTGGGAACAAATAAAATAGTAAAATAATTAGAAAGTGGTTAATTTTGAGCATCTGTTACCTCCATTTCTAATATAATCTATTTAGTTATGTTTATATACTGAATTTTTGATAACGACGATGCCTAAAAGCAGTTCACAAAATTCCTAAAAATTTAGGAAAATTTTGGCTGTCAGGAGCCGGGGTAAGCCAACAGCTGTTGTTTATCACTGGCTCCTAGTAATTCGTCCAAAAACAAAAAACAAAAAACAGGTCAAATGTAGGATTTTTGTGTGGTCACAAGAGGGCACCATTAGATGAAATTAGATTCTAGGAAGGCTTTCTGCACAAGCTAGAGCTGGTGGCAGAAGGACTTAGTTTGAGGACCAAGTAAGAGTGAGGCTCCTGGAAGGAAGACTAATTCTGGGAGCACTTGTAGGAACTCATAGTTTCAGGCTGTTCGTTATGTCAGAACATAAGTTCCAAACGTTAACCACTTCCAAACAGCCTCCTCCCTTTGGGTATGACGGCTTCTAATCTTTAAGCCACCAAATGAAAATTTCCTTGATAGGTATTAAGTCTTGTCAGGGATTGGCCATGTGTCAAGTTCCCACAATGCACTGAGTACTTGACATAGCTCATCTCTCATTACCTTAAAATAACATCTCAGGAATCAGCTAATCCTGCAGAGAAGTTGGGAGACTGTCAGGTGTGTATATGAGCAGTTCCTAATATAACAACGTTCAGGGGCTGATCCTCTGCACCACAATAATTTGCACTTTTTAATTCACATGAGGCAGATGAGGAGAACATTGTGGGCCTGACGATCAATATAATGATAAAGGAAATCTGCTGGTTTTCCTCTGTCTGGGCTAACAATAGGATCTAAGAACTCTGGGTTTGGAGGGGGGGTGAATCTGTGTCTTCTTGGGATCTTCCTGGGAAGTTTGTATCAAGGCTGGTTAGACTGCACACTTGCGGGGGGTGGTGGAAGGCTTTAGGGATGTCCTCAACAGTCAGGAGAGGGACACAGTAGGTCTACACTCCACTCTCTAAAGGGAGGGAGAAACTGGCCTGTGTGTGAAATGAATTCACTCTCTCTTGGTCCTTAATACTGTCTGTGTAGGGCAATGGTTCTCAAAGTTTGGTGCCTGGAACAGTAGCATCAATATGACCTGGGGATGTGTTAGAAATGTGGATTTTTCAGGCTCCACCCCAGACCTGCTGAATCAGAAACCCTGGAGGTAAGACCTGGAAGTCCATGTTTTAACAAGCCATCCAGGAGATTCTGGTTAACAAGCCCCCTCAAGTTTGAGAATCCCTGGCCCTAGTGCAGAGTTGTCAAAACTGAATGCGTATGTATTCAGTGCATCTGGGGAGCTTCAGTGAAATACCAGTGTCTCAGCCACGCAAGCTCACATACTGTGTGATTCCATTTACATGAAATGTCCAGAACAGGCAAATCCATAGAGATGGGAACTGGATTTGTGGTTTCCAGGGAATGGGGGAAATGGGGAATTCGGAGCACAGGGTCTCTTTTTGGGGAGATGGAAATGTTCTAATGTGTAATGAGGTGGTGGTTGGCATATACACAGCATTGCCCAAAATCACTGAATCATGCACTTTAAAATGGTTAGAATGATGAATTTTATCTTAGCTGAAAAAAAAAAAAAAGAGGCCTAGATGTCGGGGATTCTGGTTAGAGAGTAAGCATTGGTTTAAAAAAAAACAAAAACAAAAAAATACCACCTCTCCTGGTTGTTCTAATCTGCAACTACGGTTGAAAATCTGAATTAATGCAATTAAGGCCACAGGCGGGTCACGACCCTGTCAAGGGGGTTCTGGTCTGAATGTCTGCAGTAGGTGTAGGTGAGGAGCGCAAGGCAGATAAACTCAGGTGGATGGTGCCGTTGGTTTTGTTCTAGCCAAGTGGTGGGAGGAGGAGGGTCTTGGGCTCTAGATTCGGGTTGTAGTTTTGGCCTTGGCCATGCAATCCTGTTTGCATTGCCAGTTCGGGGAGCCTGTAGCTATTTCAAATGTTCTGAGACATCAGGTTGTGAGAATGCTCATTAGCTAAGCATCAGGCCTGGCATACAGTAGGCGCTCACGCAATGCTAGTTTCCTTTGCTTTCCCCGTTTCCCTTGCGCTTTAGTCCTCGTGGGACACTTTGGGGATGTGTGCGTTGGCCAGTGGGCCCCTGAGAGGCCCCGAGGCGCTGCGGGCTACCAGGAGAGTGGGGTGGGCTGGGGGCGCGATCTCTGCCCAGGAGCCCCTCCTGCACGGCTCCACCTGTGGGCCTGGGCCTGGGCTCAGTTTGGTGACAGCAGGGGACTCACCTTCTCCGCTGCCAGGTGAGCCCACTCAGCAGGACGATGCTGATCAGCAGGAGGACGCAGCTCGCCACTGTCAACAGAGAAGCAGTTCAGCAAGGGCGCCCGCTGGGCTGGGTGGCCGATGCCCCCGGGAGCAAGGGTCTCCCCAAGAGGGGAACGCTGGGGTTTCTCCCCTCCCTTACAGAACGCTGCTCCTGCCCGGATGTGATTTCCTAGGAGGCCCCCCGAGCCGGGGTCCCCTGGAGCCCTGGGGAGATGGGAAAGGACAAGGGCGCCTTTCCTCAGGGGGCTTGGCTCTTTCCCAGGGAAGTGACCTGACCTGCACGCTCTTCAGAAAGGTTCAGGGGCCTCAGGCAAGGAGGCTGCAGTGGCCTGCGATGGGTCAGAGGAGCATCGAAGTACAAGGATAGATGCCACACAGTGTCCCCTGGAAGCGTCTCCACATCCCCAGAGCTGCGGGCCTCTGGTCCCCGAGCCGCCGCCGGCCACCCAGCTCACCGTGGGCCTCCCCGCACCCGCTCCAGTGACACGGAGTTGGCACCCTGGCCCGACGCGCAAACCGCGGAGGTTTAGGGCACACGGGGCCCTGAGCTGATGTGAGCACATATCCAAGCAGGACTACCAGCACGCCTCCTACTCGCCATTTCTCTTCGCAGTGGGAACACTCCCGTGGCAAACTGCCAGTCCACTAGACGGCAGTGGCGACCGCGGTCGCCGTTCTGTCCCCCAGCTCCCCGGGACCTACCCTCTGCCTGGAAGTGTGCGGCCTCCACTGGCACCTCCCGGGCCCCCACCCTCAGCTCCCGGTTTCGAGGGGCTCGGGAGTTTTCTCTAACGCTCTAAGCCTGTTTTCCTCTCCTCCCAGAGAACACCTGTAGCATTTATGGGATACCTTGTCATTTAGGATCGGCTCAGGAGGAGCTTCCTGGGGCTCGTTTGAGGCGGCCCGCCCTGCTGACTCTAGGGGCCACTGTGAGCCCATGTGGCTAACACCGGATTCGTCTCCTACTGTGTAACTACTACGCAATGTAAGGAGGGGGCATTTTTAACTCATCAACCACCCCACCGGCCCGCTGGCCCAGCCAGCAACATACCCCCAGTCTGTCTGGGTGTCGTCAGCAGGGGAAGCGCCCCCGACCCACCTGCTATCTGATACTCGGTTGTGAATATGAATGACTCCATGGTTGTAGCCACTTCTGTGTGTTTGTGGAAATCTGTGCAGAAGAGACGAGAGAGAATATGCTCGGTGTGTGCTGATGACCACTCAGCCTGGCTTCTCCTCTTTCGGACGCTTGCTTTTGACATGTTTTGTGTTCTTTTTTTTTTTTTAAATAAAAAAACTTACTTGTTTGAGAAAGAGAGTGAGCAGGGGGGGAAGGGAGGGCAGAGGGAGAGAGAGAAACATAAGCAGCCTTTGCACTGAATGTGGAGGCCACACGGGCTCGATCTCACGACCCTGAGATCAAGACCTGAGCCGAAACCAAGAGTCAGTCGCCCAACTGACAGAGCCACCCAGGCGCCCCGCGTTTGACACGTGTGAGGGCCGGGAGGTCGTCTGGGCCTGCCCATCCCTGACGCAGCTGCGGGCCGGGCTCCGCGAGGCAAACCGCTTGGTCCCCTGCATGATGGTTTCAGGGCCAGAGATTGTAGCCTTACCTGGAGTACTTGTCGTTATGAAGGGAGACGAAGTGTCCCTCCCAGCAGGAGCATCAGTGCTTGCTTGAAGCTCTTCGTCATCTGGGGGAGACAGGGAGTGATGATGGAGGGGGACGTGGGTCTCAGTGCACCCCGGCCTGCCCGCCTCGGCTGACCCCACACACACTCAGCGAGTCACATTGTCGGGGGCCCCCGCACCGTGCGGCTCCCCATCAGGGGTCACCTCGCCCGCAAAGCTGGGTGAGAGGGAACTGTGACCCTGATCCCAGCTCTGGAGTCCTGAGCCACGTCTCCCCAAGCCTCCTATTCCGCCCTGGTTTCCACCTGTGGCTCAGAGACAGGTCATAGTCACACAAATGCCAGGGAGACCTGGGAGGAAGTAGGAAGGCACAGAAGGACAGGTTCCCTGTCCCTGTGGGGGCGTCCAGTTACCCAGGACACTGCCCTGCCTTGTCACGCTTTCACAGGGAAGCACACACACCCTGGCGCACTGTGGGAAGGAAGCTCAGTGGCCCCCAAAGAGCCCCAGAGGAGGACATGGGGTGCGGGAAGCGGCGGTGTCGGGGAATGTCATCAAAAAGACACACACTCAGGGCAGCCTGGGTGGCCCAGCGGTTTACGCCGCCTTCAGCCCAGGGCCTGATCCTGGGACCCGGGATCGAGTCCCACATCGGGCTCCCTGCCTGGAGCCTGCTTCTCCCTCTGCCTGTGTCTCTGCCTCTCTCTCTCTGTCTGTGTCTCTCATGAATAAATAGATAAAATCTTAAAAAATAAAAAAAGACACATATGCCAGCTGACCCTCGGGCTGGACCCAGGCACTCAGAGGCTCCTCCCCTCGTCCCCTGTCCTTGGAATGTGGGTCCCGCTTGCCTTTCCTGCTCCCAGGGGCTGCTCCAAGGACACAGCCTTGAGTTAGTGATGTGGTGGGGAGAGCACCTGCAGGGTGTATGTGACCCAGTCCAGTTAGGATCCGGCAGGCGAGCACGGGGCTCCTTTCGTCTTGCTGCCACCCCAACACGAGCCTCATAAGTAAGTTCCCTTTGCTTATTAAAACCGCCACCTACCAGCGGTGGCCTGCCTCTCCCTTTGGTCTCTCCCTGCACTCCTCCACCTGTAGGGGTGGTTTCAGATTCCACCCAGGGAAACTCCCAGAAGGGTTAAGAACCAATAGGTGGTGAGCTAAGAAACCTGTAACACTTATTTTTAAATGTGAGCGGTTTTTTATTATAAAAATGGTAATACACTTTCAGAATGAAACCCTCAACATAGGTGCGTTGTCTATACATGCGAATGAGTGTGTGTGTGTGTGCATGTGTGCACATGCGTGCTTGAATAAGCCCCTTCCCTGCACTTTTATCAAAGCTCAGGTGGGAATTACACAAGGAGAGGGAGCATGCTAACAGTGGAGCACTGTACAAATAATGAGTTTACGTCGCATAGCAGCAAATTAGAAGTGTGCGGGTGGCCAGAATGAATGAGAGGAAGTCTTGGTCGTTTAGAAGAAGCCGAATTTTAGGATCTGCTGGGAAGGGGCAGCGTTATCACTAGTGAGGCAGCATCTGAGTATCTGGGGGGCTTTAGAACACTCGAGAGATCTTCCTTCCTCCTCCACCTTCTGCTATTTGTTCTCACTCAGGGTGCAGGGGACCTTAGGTGGTAGAGACCCTAGTTTGTCCAGTCTACTTTCTAGAATGAGAGAAGACAGAGGCCCACAGAGATGAAGTGGTTTGCCCGCAGTCACATTGCTTATGGGTCAGGAATTCTACTCCGGTCAGCCCGATGGAAAAAGCAGTGTGGTGGATTCAGAAGGTGCCCCCATACCTGGAAACTGACTTTCACTTATGCACTTGAGCGGGGGCTGCGTCCATCTGGTCTTCCCAAAGATGGTTTTGCAGATGCTCTTGGCAGGACCTCTGTGGAGGGCTGTGAATCCCTGCATGCACTGGTAGTGAAGTGTCTGCCCCACTACAAAGTGGTAAATTCTCTTGGAGTTTTCATGTTCCCAGGGAGGAGGCTCCCTGCAGTGACCTGGAAGAGGGGAAGGAAGCTCTGAGTGAATTGAGTTGTCTCTTCCTAGAGGCTGGGCCTGGGTTCTTATTGTTTTGTCCCCTCATTCATTCTTTCTTTTATTCAACCAATATGTACTGAGAGCGTCCGTGTGTCAGGAACTTCGCCAAGCACTTTGTGGGAAGGCACACAGACCCCGTCACTCCTGCGGGAGTGGATAATCCATCGAATGAGGAAGACATCTGGATACAGAATGCGCTGAGTGTTATCTCTGAGGAACAGACAGTTGCTGTGGGGACACAGAGGAACCAGCAGTTGCTTGTGGTGACGGCGAGGGTTCTCATAAGTGGACAGCTGTGGGAAGGGCTCTCAAGTGGAGGGATAAGGGTGGGCTCAAGCCCATTGGGGCCCGTGAAATACAAAGCCCACCCTGGGTCTCCACTGCTAAGTGAGGAGGCACATCCTCGGGTGGTGGCTGCTGGTCATCTTGGGGCCATGGCTGAAGGCCTGGAGATAAAGCCAAAGCCAGAAAGAAGGAAGGGCTGAGAGAATCTCGGGCAAATGGAACCTGATCTCTCATCAAGCCACACCTAAGGTCTGCTCAATGTGAGCCCTGCCACAACCTCTGAAAATTCCCTGTGCCCTCACTCGCCCAACGAAAACCCAAGCCTGACTGGCCTTTCACCCCAGTGATCATGTCCTGCTCTGATATATTTTCAGGATTCCCTACCCCACCCCAAATCTGGATATATGGAACCACATGTCTCCATGGTTCCTGTCTCCCCAGAAACATGAGGCTACACTTATGCTCTGACCCTCCAGACCTTCCACGATCCGAATACCCAATATGACCTTCAAAGTATCTTACATATAACCCCCCTGCTCCAGACGGAAGCTCCAGCGGGAAGCTGAGAGTGGTCCTGCCCCAAGTGTTTTGCTCTAGTGTAACACCTTGCAAATCGTGACTGAACTGGTGTTTTCGTCTCAGAATAAAATTTCTTTTTACAGCCAATAAAATCCATAGTGGTCTGAACCTGTTTAAATTACGCTTGCTTCTTTCAAATGAAAACATCCCGTTAAGAAGATCTGTGGCCAGAACCAGTGGTTGTCTCTTGAATAAGGACAACAAACATTGACCTTCTGAGAAACTTTGAAATAACTGTTCAGAGGAATATGGGAAAAAGAGAGAAAAACAAACAATTGAATGTGTTTTTGAAATGCCATTCAGCCCACGGTTGGAGGAACAACATAAAAACATCATATTGCAAACAGTGCCCCTGGATTCGTCTTTTTTTTTTTTTTAATAATGGAAGCTGCAAATAAAATTAATCTGAAACAAGTAATCAGTAGAAAGATCCTTCGTATATTTCAGGAGACCTGAGGTCTTACTCCTAAATGTAAATTTAGCCAAGTCTTTTAAACTTCTCTGTGTCTCATTTTCTTCAGTAAATCGAAGTCATGATCCTGCTCCCTGACTCACTGGGTTGTGGGATTCAAAAGAAATTATATACAAGATGGTAAAGTTTTTTGGTAAGGTAGTAAAATCAACATAGGACAATAGGGTCCTATAAAGGTGAGTGGGTCGCCCCAAAGCTCAGGTTTTCCTAACGGGCTCTAGTTCTTCCTGATGTGAGGACCTGACTTCAACGTGATTCATTTTAGAGCCACGGCAGCAGCTGGGTGGCCACGGTGCTCACTCACCCACAGCCCACTAGCTAGGAGGTGCTTGTCTGCAGCTTTCATACTCACCGACATGGCACAGTGTAGTTTAGGGCCCTGTTTATCAGAAACATTTTTAAGTAAATTGCTTTGCTGGCATTGATTGTCTTGTATTTAAGGGTGAAACCAAGCATTTCCTCGAGGGCAGAGACAGTTGGCTATGGTGCTGGGCATAGTTAGTCCCAACATATGCCTTGGAATTCAGTTCACGTGAATTGAATTGAATTGAGCTCAATTCTATCCCGCCAGCTCCCAAACCCAAGGAAGTCCAGAGCCCAGGTTGGCTTGAAATGCTGAGCTGTACTACAGCTTACGACCATGACACAATAGTTCCTGTTTACCTGATATCCTTAAAGAAGAGGATAGTGGGACAGACCTTCCTACTTTGCGGAACACACAATATCCCTACAAGAGAAGGGTTGGCCCTTAGGAGTCAGCCAGACAGCCATTCAGCTTCACCTCTTACCTACAAGGTCAACTTCGTCCATGGGCGGCGTTTGGCTCTGCATTTCTGTGGGGTTTTCTCCCTTCTGTTCCTCAGGTTTAGTGGTAACTTTTCCTTTTCTGTTCTCTGGGGCTAGAGAATATGGATAGAATGAAGCAAGTAACTTCACATATGCTTAAAATAGAAAACCTCTCTGTGTACTCATTTTTATTCAAAAAGAGTGCCTTTCCACTGCCTGTGACATGCCAGGCAGTAGCGGGGTGCAGGAATTACGAAGAGGAACCACACCACACCCTGTCCTTAGGGTGCTCTCAGCAGCAACTGTTCACGCCTGACTCAGCACTGGCCTGAGAGTATTCCTGTGCATGATGTGTGTGGCCTACTACATGTTTCTAAAAGAACTGAAAGATTTTTCTGGTGTTTGTGTGTCTCCCCAAAAGGGACTCCATTCTGGCTATCCACCTGCCACCCTGGTGCGTGGGCGTTTGCATGATAGCAGTGAGGAATGAGGTGACACAGAACCCACTCTCTCCCCTTACCTCCCTAAAGCAGTTAATCTGTAAGTTGAAGGGACTCAATCTTAAAGCAAGGACAAGAGAAACCTCCTACCATACTCCTCTCTACCGTGAAGACTTTGGCAAAGGAGTTGAGTATGGGCACTGCCACGAGGGGCTTGGGATTCTAGCTGAGAGTCTGGGGAGGCTCTGCTGGGGAAAGAGGCAGCAGGATGCTTCAGCAGAGCAGCCATCTCCAGACCTTGGAGTCCATGCATGGCATGGCTGAAACAAAACTCACGGTGGCTCCCAGACACCATCTCCAGAGGTAAGAAACAAAAGGACAAATGGACCCACCACGTTTCACTGTGTTCCATTATCACAGAGTAGACAAAACACCTGGTAGAGAAATTGGGCTTTCAGGACTCAAAGAAGAGCATACACCAGCAAAAGTAGATCAACTTAGGTTTCGAAAGCCCGTCGGGGGTCATTCCCTCAACATTCCACTCCAGCGAGGTGACCCACCCACAGTCTCTGAGCAAGTGGCCTTCTCTGCTCAGCCTCACCAGCAACGATGAGGTTCAGGACCCTTAGTCCATCACCGATTACAATCACATTCAACATTGAGGGCCACGGGGCTCTCAAGCCAGGTTTTGAAATCCAGAAATGAAGAAATTTGAAAGGAATAGCCTTCTCTTCCTTTCTGCTTCCCTAATGAAGATTTGGGGTCTTGCCACATACCAGACTGACCTGCCTACGGGATTGTTATTCTTCTTGATTTTCCCAAGCCCAGCCAGGGTCTTGCAGGACTGGAACAAGAGACAGCAATATTTGGGGGACAGGGGTGTTTGGGGGAATATTCCTCATGCTCTGGAATGTCAGTTCCTGACACTGGGCTGGGAAGACACTGAACTGACAATACTTCCTGCTTGACCATATATTTACCTCCAAAGAAATGCCTGAAAGAGCCCATGGCAGCCAGAGTGAAAATTTCGGTAATAGGTAGGACTCTGGAATTCAGTGGCATGAGCTTCCTTTCCCTTTTTACTCTCATCAGGGAAGGAAATGCCTCACCCACTGCCTCCACTTTTCTGCCCAGACCTTCTTCCTTAGGGTTGTGGAGATGGACACTAAAGAGGAGAGGGGACAGAGGAGCCATGGGGAGTTGTTGGGATTTCACGCTGCCATGTTGCTGGAGGTAGAGTTAGGATAGGTCTATGTCACCAGTCAGCATACGGGTGATAGGAGATGTGAGCTTTGGAAAGCAAAATGCAAAAGAGTTAATACAGCCCTACAGGTAGATACTCACTGGGGTTGCTATTATTTTTATTATTCTTTATATAGGTGCATTCTGACTATTCTTTTTAATTTTTAGTTCTAAAAATTGTGATAAGATATATGTAGTGTAAAACAATATTAATCATTTTAATGTATACTTTAGTGTCAATAAGTGCATTCACATTGCCATGAATTAGACTTATTTTCTAATTGTTCAGTAATTATTAGTATAACATCCGTACCCTCTTTCCCTGCAGAATATAAGTTCTTTGAGTGCTGGGTATCCCGAGTGCCTAGATCACTCCTTGGAACTGGGAAGTATTTCTTAAACATTTGTTTAGTGAATTATTTTCCAGAAACCATTAAGATGAGTTATTGTAGAGTTTGGGCTGCCCAGTTTTCATCTATAGGGCTGAGTGAACAAAAGCTGAAGCTCTTTCCCTCTTGTTAGAGTTCTTCTATTTCCCTCGGTAAACAAAAGGAAACACTTACATATACTTTTGCACTGACATTTGTTTTCCCAGGAAGCATGGCTAGAGTTTCCTGTACAATGCATGTAGCTGCTTATTCTGCGGAAGCCCCTCTCACAATCACAATTTAACACCGTGCCTGTCTTGTATGTGAGAGCTTTGAATGTGGCGTGTTTGAGGTTTGGTGGGTCATCATCACAGAGGTCTGCAAAGAAAAAGAGGCATGTTAGGAATTCAGGAGGTTCCAGTCACACACTCACATACTTAACTATGTAATGATTTCATCACACATTTCTTCACTTTATTTAAAAGATTTATGGGTACCCCACATTTTCCCAGAGAGAACCCTAGGCTGTTGCCATTGTCCTTTAGAAACTTTTGTATCAGAAATGGTTCAAAATTTGACTTCAATCAAGTTCCTGTCCAAATTACAATATAATTCAAACTAAATGAATAGAAATGAATGAGGTTTTATTCTGAATATGCCTCATGCTGAGCAAGTATGGAAAGAGAGAAGAGGACCAAATGATATGAGAAAAGGAAGAGAGGAAAGCCACGTAAGTTTAATTGAGGGACAACATTGCATCTGTGAGAAATACTTTTCAGGAAATAAGGATTGTCAGAATTTCTATAATAAATTCTTTGCTTTGCTTTTTGAGAAATATATATAAAGTGCTTCACCCAAAGTCTGGATGTGAGTAAGAAATGTGTATTTTTCACCCACCTACCCATCTCTGACTTTACCAAGTTCCTTCTCATACCACAAAGACTTGACCTTTTCTCAGCCCCTTCCAAAATGGACTCTGGTTTCCCACCAAGGACACCTGAAATAGTGGCCAAATGCCCAAGTTATTAAGGTGGGTGGAAAGGCACTGCTCAAATGAGAAAAATGAATCCATTGTGTATCTTGCAATAAGTCCTGCTTCAAGAGATTAGATTTTTAGGGAAAAGCCACAGTTTAGATAAAGAAAGTGGATAGGAAGAATCACAGAAGCAGGAAAATCTGAGAAAGCACTGACAGCCTCTCCATTCACCAGTATAGGCACTAAATCCAGGCTGGTTGCTTCACTCATTGCTCACAGATGATAATCTACCGATTGCTTATTAGTCATCACTCTCTCTGTCCTTACACTGTGCCCAGCATCTTGTCATACTGAAGGCTACCCTCATCCAAGACTCAGGATACTCCTGATCTCCTGAATAACAGAAGATGAGGAGAGTGTGGACAGCTTACTCCACCTCTGACCAGGAAGGAACTAAATAGAAATAATTTGAATGGCTCAAAGGGCCAGTGACTGTAAAGGAATATGTAACATATATACTCCATAAATACTGGTAATCATATAATCATCATAATAAGGCAATAAAGGTAGCATGGTGGAAAGGGGAGAAAAATGGGCTTCTAGATCCTAGCTCTACCAGCTTACTAGGTATATAGTGTCATTCCTTTTACTTACCTGAGTTTTGCCCACTTTTTCTGTAAACTGGGCATAATCATCATCATCATCATTTTATTGTTTGTTTTAAAGATTGTATGAAATAACATTCAAAGGTAACTTGCAGAGCACCCCATACTTAATAGACACAGAATAGATGCCTGTTCTTCTTCCTTCCTTTTTTCCTCTGTTCAGGAAAGGAGAATGGTACCTCAGATGGAGGCTGGGCTGAATTTTACCTTCAACCTTATCCTTCTGCAAAAGGTCATCTCTCTCTACAGTCCATATCCTCAGTACCACTCACTGGTACTTGTATATCAGTACCCACCTATGTTTTAAGTATCAGAAGGTAAACCTATTGCTAAGACAAGATATGCATAATAATAAAAAAATTAAAGAACAAGGCAAGGATATTCCTTCCCTCTCATCACCACTTTTCAACATGGTGCTAGAAGTCCTAGCTAATGCAATTAGAAAAGAAAAGGAAATAAAAGATGTACAGATGAGGAAGAAATAAAACTTTTTGGTTTTCTGCAGATGACATGATTGTCTACATAGACAGGCTGAAAGAAAAGACAAAAACCCTTGTGGCACTAATAAGCAATTTTAGCATGGTTACAGGATACAAAGCTAATATACAAAAGTCAATTGCTTTGCTACATACCAGCACGGAACAAATGGAAATTGACCTTAATAACACAATACCATTTCTATTAGCAGCACCACAATAAAGTGCTTTGGTATAACTATAACAACATATCTATAAGGACAATATGAGGAAGACTACAAAACTCTGACAAAAGTAATCAAATAATTCAATAAATGGACAGATATTTCACGTTCATGGATAGGAAGATTCAATATTGCCACTATATTACTTCCTCTCAACATGATCTACAGATTTAAAAAAAGATTTTTTTTTAATATATTAATGAGAGACACAGAAAGAGAGGCAGAGACATGGGCAGAGAGAGAAGCAGGCTCCCTGCGGGAAGCCTGATGCAGGACTTGATCCCCAGACCCTGGGATCAGGTCTTTTTTTTTTTTTTTTTTTTAAAGATTCTCTTTTTTCATTTATGATAGTCACAGAGAGAGAGAGAGAGAGAGAGAGAGAGAGAGAGGCAGAGACAGAAGCAGGCTCCATGCACCGGGAGCCCGACGTGGGATTCGATCCTGGGTCTCCAGGATCGTGCCCTGGGCCAAAGGCAGGCGCTAAACCGCTGCACCACCCAGGGATCCCCCTGGGATCAGGTCTTGAGCCAAAAGCAGACACTCAACCTCTGAGTCACCCAGGCATCCCTGATCTATAGATTTAATGCATTTCCAATAAAACTCCCAGTAACTTATTGTGTGGATGTCAATTCTGATTCTAAAATGATTCTAAAGTTTATATGAAGGGGAAAAATCCAGAATAGCCAACACAATATTGAAGAAGAACAAAGTTGAAGGACTTACACTACTACCTGACTTCAAGATTTACTATCATTGATTTGATTGTAATCAAAACAATGTTGTATTGGTGAAAGAATAAACAAATAGACCAATGTAACAGAAGAGAGAGTCCTGAAATAGACCCAGATGAGTATAGTCACAGATCTTTGGCAAGGAACCAAAGGCAATACCATGGAGCAAGTGGAGTCCTTTCATTAAATCGTTCTGGAACAACTGGATATGTACATGGAAAGGAATGGATCCAGACACAGACTTTACATCCTTCACAAAAATTAACTCAAAATGGATCACAGACCTAAATGTAAAACATGAAACTATAAAACTTTTAGAAGATCAGAGAAGTCTAGATGACCTTGGATTTAATGATTACTTTTTATATGCACCCCCACCAAAGGCACAATCCGTGAAAGAAAGACCTGAGAAGGTGAACCTCATTAAAAGAAAAAAATGTCTGCTCTCAAAAGACACTGCCAAGGCAGTGAAAACAAGCCACAGACTGGGAGAAAATATTTGCAAAAGGTATATATGCTAAAGGGCTATTATCTAAAGTATACAAAGAAGTATTGAATCTCAATTAGAAAGTGAACAATCTGATTTTTTAAATTAATGTTTTAAAAGATTTTATATATTTATTTGAGAGAGAGCACAGAATGAGAATACAGAGGGGAGGGGCAGAGGGAGACAGAGAATCAGACTCATCACTGAGCAGAGTCCAATGTGGGGCTTGATCCCAGGACCCCCAGATAAAGACACAAGCTGAAGACAGATGCTTTAACTGACTGAGCCACCCAGGCCCCCAACAACCTGGTTTTTAAAACAGACCAAAGACTCGAACAGCTACCTCACTAAGGTATATAGATGGCAAATGAGCACATGAAAAGGTACTCCACGTCATATGTTATCAGGGAAGTGCAAACTAAACAACAACAAGATACCACTACATACCTTTTAAAAATGGCCAAGAACCAGAACACCAAATGCTGGCAAGGACGTGGGGCAACAGGGACATTCATACATTGCTGGTGGGAATGTAAAATAGCACAGCCTATTTGGAAGAGGGTTTTACAATTTCTTACAAGACTAAACACACTCTTGCTGTACAATCCAGCAATCACACTTTTTGGTATTTACCCAAAGAAGTCGAAAAGTTATGTCTACACAAAAATCTGCACACAGATGTTTTTAGTAGCTTTATTCATAATTGCCAAAACTTGGAAGCTATGTTTAGCTGTCTTTCAGTAGGTGAATGGATAAGTAAACTGTGGTTCATCCAGACAATAAAATATTCAGTGCTAAAAAGAAGTGAGCTATCAAGCCATGAAAAGACATGGAGGAAACTTAAATGCATATTCCTGAGTCAAAGAAGCCAATTTCAAATGCTACATACTGTGTTATCCCAGATATATGACACTCTGGAAAAGACAAAAATATAGAGACAGTAAAAAGATCCTGGTTGCCAAGTGTTAGGGAGGAGGGAAAGATGAATAATAGGCAGAGTAAAAGGATTTTTGAGACAGTGAAAATACTCTGTAGGTTACTATAATGGTGGATATATGTCACTATACATTTGCCCAAACCCTTAGAATGTGCAACACCAAGAGTGAAGCCTAATGTAAAATGTGGACTCTGGGTGATAATGATGTGTTAATGTTGGTTCATCAACTGAAACAAATGTACCATCTGGTGGGGGATGTTGATAATATGATAATGTGGGAAGCTATGCATGAATGAAATCAGGAGTATATGAAGAATCTCTGTAGCTTTTGTTTGGTTTTGTTGTTAACCTAAAATTACCTTAATCCATAAAGTCAAATTTTTAAAAAGGAGCAACTTATGAGGAATGGACATTCCCTGAGCTATATAAAATAATTGAAGGGAAGAAAAAAAAAGCAATGAGGACTTCTGCTTCCAGCCATGACAAAATTTTGGTACCAAAACCTACCCTCCCCCCCTGCTGAAAACAACTTTAAAACAAGACAAAATGTGCAAAAAGTGTTTTCAGGCATTTGGTAGCAATGTCTGTTATGATTCGAGAAGAGGGAAACATGAAGTGAACCCCACCATTGCCATGGATTCCTTCATGGCCACTTTCCTGCCAGGTAGAACCAAAGTGGAACCCAAGCAGAGCCATGGTCTCACTGACCTGAGGAGGGAAAAAATCAGAGTTTTAGGATGCTGGCATGGCTGGAATTTGGATACTCCCCCAAACAGACCCACCTTTATAAAGACTAAAACCAAACTTGACAGATAGGAGGAGGAACCAGCAACTTAACTCCTGTAAGAACAGAGTTCAATAACTCTTAAAGGAAAACAACATATTCCAGACTCTCCAAAATGTGTAATTCATAATATCTGGCAAGTTTTTTAAAATTCTGGACATGTTAAGAAATAGGAAAGTGTGACCCATTTGTAAAAAGGAATCAATTGGAACAGACCCTAAAATGACCAAGATTTTGGAATTAGCAGACAACTGGCTGCCATTTATTTTTATAAAGAAAGTTTTATGGGAACAAACCCATACTCATTCATTTACGTTTTGTTTGTGGCTGCTTTTGTGCTATAAAGGCAGAGTTGAGTGGTTGCAACAGAGACTATTTGGTCTGTTAGCTGAAAATATTTGCTTTCTGGCTCTTTGAGTAAAAAAATTGTCAACTACTAATTCGGCCATAATGAGTGAACCAATAAGATATCTCAGAAGATAAATGAAAACTATAAAAAAGAACCAGATAAAAATTCTAGAACTAAAAATTACAATATCCGAAATGAGCTTCATCACACCTTGAAGACAGATCAATAGAAATTATCCAAACTGACGAGGACAGAGAAAAAAATTTATTTTTATTTTTTAAATTTTATTTATTTATTCATGAGACACACACACACACACACAAACACACACACACACAGAGAGAGAGAGAGAGAGAGAGATAGGCAGAGTCACAGGCAGAGGGAGAATCAGGATCCATGCAGGGAGCCTGACGTGGGACTCAATCCCAGGTCTTCAGGATCACACCCTGGGCTGAAGGCAGCACTAAACCGCTGAGCCACCTGGACTGCCCAAGAAAAAAATTTTAAACAAAAATTTGAATAGACCTTCAGTGACCTGTGGGATAATATACGATGGTCTATCATATTTAATTGAAGTCCCAAAGCAGTAGGAGAGTAAAAATGGAGAAGAAAAAATATTTGAAGAAATAATGGCCAAAAATGTCTGAAATTTGATGACAAAAATTGACTTACAGTTCCAAGGTGCTCCAAACAGTGGACTCCAACCAGGGTAAATATAAAGAAAACCATACCTATATACATCATAGCCACACTGCTGAAAACTAAAGATAATTGGAAAATCTTAAAAGTAGCCAGAGAAAAAGGACACACTACTACATGGACCAACAGTGAATAATGGCTAACTCTTCAGCATCAATAATGGAAGTCAGAAAACAATGGCAGAACATATTCAAAGTTGTAAAAAGAAAAAAAAAAAAACGTAAGTCTGGAATTCTACCTAGAAAAAATATCTTTCAAAAAATGAGGATGAAACTAATATATTTTCAGATAAACGAAAGCTTAGAGAACTTATTATCAGCACACCTGTGTTGTAGAAGATAATGCTGAAGGAAATTCTCCTGGCTATGTGGATATTACAAGTTAGAAATACAGATCTACAGGAAGGAATGGAGTGCTGGTAAATTTTTAGATAAATGGAAAGATCATCTTTTAATTCTTTGAAAGAGAACTATTTAAAATAAAAATAATTGTGCACGGTGAGTTTTATTGCACATGTAAATGTAAAATATAAAATAACTACAGTATAAAAGTTGGGGTGGGTGGAATGTTTCTATCATAAATCTTTTGTATCATATATGGAATAATACAATATTATGTCTAAAGAGATCATGATAAGTTAAGGATGCATACTGAAAAGCTTAGAGAAACTGCCAAATAATAATACAAAGTATGTAGCTAAAATGGCAATAGAAGACATAAAATAGAGTATTAAAATACTTTTTTTGGTTAGCCAAAATTAAGAGAGAAAAGGAGGAACTGAGGAATACAAAACCAAATGGAACACCTGGGAAACAGGGTAGCAAGAGGGCAGACTTAAAGCCAACCATATCAGTAATTTTCTGAAACATAAAGTAAACACATAAATTAAAAGAAACTTTCAGGGGTGCCCAGGAGGCTTAGTCAGTTAAACATCTGCTTTCAGCTCAGGTCATGATCTCAGAGTCCTGGGATCAAGCCCCACATTGGGCTCCCTGCTCAGCAGGGAGTCTGCTTCTCTCTCTGTCCCTCCCCTTGCTTCTGTGCTCTCTCTCTCTCTCTGTCTCTCTGTCTCTCTCTCAAATAAGTAAATAAATAAAATCTTTAAAAAAAAGAAACTTTCAGACTGGAAAAACAACAGGCCCCCAACTCTGTGCTGTCTATAAGAGAACATACTTTAAATACAAAGACAATGATAGATTGAAAATAAGATGTATATAAAGATATATTAGCAGAAGTATGCATAAGAAAGCTGGGGTGGCTACATTAATATCAGAAAGTAGATTTCAAAATAAATAGTATTCACAGATGACTTGATTGCTTATAGAAAATTATCAAAAAATCTGAAAAATAACTACTACAACTTGGTAAACCTAGAGTCTCAAGATACAAAAATCACTTGTGGTTACTTCTATGTACTGTAAGCAATTAGAAAATTAAAAAATTTTAAAACAATTTCATTTATGATAGTATCAAAAATAATGAAATACTCATGAATATATTTTCCAAAAACTTGTAAGACTTCTGAACTGAAAACACTGAAACATTGCCAACATAAATTTAAAAACTGTATAAATGGAGAAATGTGCAATGTTTATGGATTGAAAGATTCATTAAAAAAATACATCAGCTCAAAAAAAAAAGACATCAGTTTACCTTAAACTGATCAACAAATTTAATACAATCATAATTTTAAAAAATCCAATGCATTTTTTAATAGAAATTTGGCAAGTTGATTCTAAAACCTCTTTGAAAACACAACAGACCTAGCATTTCTAAGGCCATCTTAAAAAGAATGTACAAATTTGGAGAATTCACATCTTCTGATACCAAGACTTTCTATACAGCTGCAGTACCCAAGGCAGTATATACTGGTAGAAGGATAGACAAATAGAGTAATGGAACAGAATAGAAAAGCCAGAAATAGACTCACACATGTGCATTCAGTTAATTGTTTTATAAATATGCACGGCAGTTCAATGAAGACAGGAAGATCTCAACAAATGCTCTGGAAAAAATGGATAAATTTATGGGGGAAAAAAACCTTACTCCACATACAAAAATTAATTTTATTTTATATATAAACATAAAAAAATCCATACCTTAGATTTAACCATGATAGTTACACACATAAAAGTTAAAACTATAAAGCTTCTAAGAGCAAACTAAGGCAAATAGCTCTGCAAACTAGGAATAGGCCACAATTTCCTAGAGAGGAGCCAAGACACACCAACTGTAAAAGAAAAGCAAATTAAAAACTTCCGCTCATCCTAAGATATTAAGAAAAATTTTTAAAAAGTGATAGATTGGGAGCAGGTGTTTGCAGCACATACCTCTGACAAAAAGCCTTGTGTCCACATTACCTAAAGAACTATGAATCAATACCAAAAGGCAAACAACCCACTAAATAGATGGACAAAGACTTGAACAAGTCACTCCTCCAAAGAAGACAGGTGATTATCCACAAGCACTTGAAAGAATGCTCCACATCATCAGACATCAAAAAAAAGCAAACTGGAAAGCACCATGGAATATTCCACCCAGAAAGGTTATTAGAGGTAAGACTGACAACAACAGAAGTGGGAGAGGAGGTGGGAGTGTAAAATGATACCCTTCCTCGGAAAGCTGGTAGTTGTTTTGTTTTCAGTGAAGGTAACTAGCTACCTCCCTACCCTATGATCCAGCTATTCCGCTCCAAGGTATTTATTGAAGAAGAGTGAAAGCATATGTTTAGAAGAAGACTTGTACAAGATCTTTGTAGTGGCTTTAAATAATCTCAAAAATATTGTGTTGAACAAAAGAAGATATACACAAGATCTTACATCCAGTTTGATTCCCTTTGTATGAAGCTTGCGAAAAGACGGGAAACAGTACACGCGAAGAAATCAGAGTAGTGGTTGCTTGTGGTGAGTGGGACTGGTTGTAAGAAGGCAGGAAATGATGGAAATGTTGATCACAGGGGTGTACATATTTGAAAACTCATCAAATTGTACACTTAAGAACTGCACTTCACTCTCACTCTGCCCTCAGGGAAATCAGTAAGAAGTATACTTAGCAACTCTCGTAATTATTCATTAGCACAACTAATCAAGGATTGACCTCAGAAGCATTCGGAATCTGACAACTTAATCATGAACCGAGAATGTTTCTAAACACCTACATCTTTTTTAAGGCAAATTGCTTTTGAGGCAACTTTGTGTCCTTAAAAACTGTTGAATTACATGACGATATGCTTTTCTAAATAAGACCATGGAAGTTCCCAGAGTCATCCCAAATTTGCCTGAATATCTAAGGACATCCATCATATGGGGACGAGGGGAGTTCCAGAACTTCTTTCTCCCACAGACTTCATTTCCATAAAAGCATCTTTCCTGGAATTTAGAAGCACTGAACCTTCTCTGATCCAGAGCTAAGAACAGGTAAAGAGCTTGACTATAATCTTCTCCTCTGGAGTGCCTTGCCAAGGGTGTTCCAGATATTATCTGAAGGAAGTGGGAGGTATGAGAGTGTGGGAAATGTAACCCTGAAACGTTCCTTCTTTTTAATCTAACTGGAGTAAATCTGGGATACTTTTAGCCCTCCTAGGTAGCATTAAAAAACAACAACAACAGAAAACAAAAAAAACAGCAGTACAACATCTAGAAAAAAAAAAAAAAGAAGAATCAAAAACACTGTCTATTCTGAAGCCTTGCACAGGAGTAAAGAAGAAGATTTCTACATATGTGACTCAGCAAAATGTCTTTAAATACTTTTTCCTTGTATTATCACTTACAAAATCTCTTCCCACACAGCATGGCAACCACATTCATTCCCTGGTTTTACTCACTAAAAATTCTGAATATTCTTTCTTGAAATTCAGTTAACGGGGGATTTTCTCTGTTTTAACCCTTGTATCTCTTTCCAGATCCATTTCTTGCTTCTCCATCGGCTCTGACTTTTTAACAGAAATTGTTCTATGTTCCCAGTTCTACCCGTTCCCCTGGCTCACACCACAGTGGGCCTGGAAGCTCAGGAGGCAGACACAGAATTTTCTTTTTCTTTCTTTCTTTCTTTCTTTCTTTCTTTCTTTCTTTCTTTCTTTCTTTCTTTCTTTCTTTCTTTCTTTTTTCTTTCTTTCTTTCTTTCTTCTTTCTTTCTTTCTCTCTCTCTTTTTCCTTCTTTCTCTCTCTTTCTTTCTTTCTTTCTTTCTTTCTTCTTTCTTTCTTTCTTTCTTTTTCTTTCTTTCTTTTCAGAATTTTCTTTAGAAAGTGGGTAGGGAAATAGTTTCCTCTCTGTAATTTTTAAGTATTGGTATAATTCTGGATTTAGATGTCATTTTCTCTTCTGGGAGTCAGATGTCTACTTTCTGTGGAGTAGAGGAAGAATTTCGGATTACTAACTTGGTGTTGGGAAGTGGGGACTAATGCACCGAGCTTGAAAATGGGGCTTCCAGGATGGGACTCCTACTATATAGGCTCAGAGGTGTATTATTCATATGGCCTTGCCTTTTAGCTCTTGTACCTTTTATGTGGGTAGAGGGGAAAAGAGGCAGATAACACCTATTATTAACCCTGAAAATCCCAAGGCCTTTGCCATGTACTAACAGGGAGTTACATCAAGCTCTTCTGACATTGAAAGTGTTTCACATCTTGTTTTGGAGTTTTGGTATGAATGATAATTTGAAAGACACAGGCAGGATCTCACATGTTCCACTTCCTTCTCATACTTCACCTTCATCACTGTCCCTGAAACAGTGTCGTGGGGCATCTTCCCATGGGATATTTGCAGATTTGCTGCCTCCAGGATTTTCCTACTTAACTGAAGTGCAACTCCCCTTGCGTGCTTTTGGCTTCTTCAGCTGACATTAAGGACAGTAACTAGAGCCACTTCCTCTGGACAGTGTCACCAAACAGGTCTGGGGAGAAGGGGGTGGGGTGAAGAGCCCTAGGACACTCTTCTCTTTTCGCTGTTGTTTTGTTCTGTTTTTGTTTTCCCTCCAATAGATTGCTGGAGGCTCAACTTCATCTTACCGTGCCCTGTAGGCTGGGAAAGATTAGGCATTTGTAGTTCTCGTGTCATAGAGGACAGGAATGACAACCAATGACACACAGCAACAGATTTAGGAGTTCAAACGGGCTTTTTGGTCTCTCAGGCATCTGTTCTCTCAAGTATTAGATCATACCATCAACTACCCACCACTATTCCCAGAAGGACACCTGTGCAGCTTCTGCTGCTTGGGTTTTAAATAAAAGATGAAAAACTTGGTGAAATGAGATACTTTCTTCCCATAAGGGGCTCCCATCCCACAGTGAGAAGAATAGGAGCAAGAGATACAGATCAGAGGTTTCTACTTGGGTTTGGAATTGTGACACTCCCTTTATTTTGTTTCTCCACATGCCCTCAGCTCCGCCCCACCAGTATTAATCTACTCCTTTATCTTTTAACCTTTTGTTTTTTAAAGGGGAATAGAACTAAAGTGAGTTTCCTGCTGATGTTTTTGTGTCCCTCAAGTGAGCCAGAAATACTAAAGTTTGCAGTCATCATTCGATCTGAGAGAGTGATGTCGAAAGTGGATTCTCCACAAACACTGGGACTGTCCTTGTTGTCTATGGGCGTGGTTCTCAAATGCTAAAGTGCATACAAGTCACCTGGGGGTCTTATTAAAATATACATTTGGATTTAATAGGGCAAGCGTGGAGGCTAAGATGATTTCGGACAAGCTCCCAGATGCTGCGGGTACCTCAACCACACAGTAGCAGCAACTGCCACATCTCCCCTCTCCATCTGCCCCTTTCCAAAGGACCCACCTGTCCCATGGTGGGCAGGGAGCTGGTCTTGGGTGCCAGTGAACCTGTTTACAAAGCACTCTGTTTCCATGAGCCTTACTCAGTATCTAAGAGGATGCAGTGAAAACTCACTTGGCTGGAGGGAAGGTGGGTGGGTGAAAAACGGTTGTGGGCTAGGTGATTTGTTTTTCTTTTCTGATGTTGTTCAAAATGAAAGAGAATGCTTCTGGCCCTTGTGGCCCATGTGAGCAACATGAAAGGCAAGGAAAATAAAGAGGATTCAAAAGGATGTGGACAGAATCTGAGATAAGATTCTTTGCTTGGTGGGCGAATCAAGGTCAAGAGATGTTTACCCGCAGCTCCGCCAGAACTGAGAAGTAGATGGCTTCATGGTTGTGTTTTTCTTTCCTCCATCTATACAGTAGAAATTGGGGATGAACACCAGAAAAATTGACAAAGCACAGAAACTTCTGGATGATGATTTACTAAGCTTACATAAAGGACATAAGAGTACACAAAGAGCTCGTGCGCCTGATAAAGAAATACTGGTTCTTGACCCAAAGCCATTCACCTCCAAGTCAGATCTAAGAAAAATCCCAAAAATTGTACCTAATGTCAAAGATAGTCTCCAACTTCCTTGGCAAACCCATCCAGCATTTTGGGCCTTACAGAAAGCAAGTGTTTTGGTACAAAATAAAATATCAAGGCACATGTTGACTATTCCTCTTAATAGGATCCTACGATCTGAGAGCTGAAAGAGACCCTAAAGATTGTTTAGGTCCTCCCACACATTTTGTAGATAAGGAAACTGAAGCTATGTATCATTCCTCAGGTTTTTGCAAGTCTGACAACAGAGCCGGCAACAGAGCCCTGATTCTTAGGTCAGTGCTTTCGCATCATGTAGAATTATAATCTTCAGGAATATGCATGCTTTACACCCAATGGTGGAAGGTTCTCTCTTGCTGAGAAGTAGAGCTATGTCTAAACTATCTGGGTCACTGGGAAGTGCTTGCGAAATGTTGTGGTTTAATTCAGATCATTATCTTTGAAGAAGTCAGAGAACTCAGATCCTCCATTTTGGCTATATATATATTATATATATATATTATATATATATATTTAAATACATTATATACATAATATATATTAATAACTATGATATCTGAGCGCTGCTGTGTGTTGCTTCTTTGTATAGATTACCTTTAAAGCTCACAACAACCTGTTAGATAGATATTGTCATCTCCACTTTACATGGCAGGAGATTGAGTTCCGGGGGGGTTCGGTAGATTGTCCAAACCACATAGCTCAAGGTGGTAGGAGAGGAATCACAAGAAAGGCTAGTATTGCGGCCCTCATTTCTGCCTTAAAAAAAAAAATCTCACTTTTATTTTCAGAAAAGGCTATCAAACATCAAACTTAAATGTGTCAGGAAGAAACAACAATGAAGAGGACAGAAGTGTAGAGAAAAGGTTTTCATTGACATTAGGTCACCACGAATGCTCAGAGGACAATGCAGTCGGTTTCTCTGTAGGAGAAGGACTCAAAATATTGAAGAAGCAGGATAGCGGTGTCAGGAACCAATGGGAAGAGATACTATAAGATTCTGGAGGGTCCTGAAGTCCCAGCATGACAGGTATTAACCCTTTACAGGCATAACTCGAAGATATTACAGGTTCAGTCCAATTCAGACCAGTGCAATAAAGCAAGTATTGCAATAAATCAAGTCCAGTGAAATTTTTTGGTTTCCAAAAATATTGTTTACACTCCACTATAGTCTGTGAAGTGTGCAATGGCCATTATGTCTTTAAAAAACAATATACAACCCCTATGTTTATAGCAGCATTATCTACAATAGCCATGATATGGAAGCAGCCCAAGTGTCCATGAGTTGATGAATAGTTAGAGAAGAGGAGATGAATACACACACAGAGACACACACACACAGATACGCACGATGGAATATTACTCAGCCATAAGAATGAAATCTTGCCATTTGCAATGATATGAATGGAATTAAAGGCTATCATGCTAAGTGAAATAAGGCAGAGAAAGACAAATACCATATGATTTCACTCATATGGGGAATTTAAGAAATGAAGCAGAAGAACATAGGAGAAGGGAAGGAAAAGTAAAATGAGATGAAAACAGAGAAGGATGCAAACCATTAGAGACTTTTAACTCTATGAAATAAACTGAGGGTCACTGGAGGGGAGGAGGGTAGAGGGATGGGGTAACTGGGGGATGGGCATTAAGGAGGAATGTGATGAGCACTGGGTGTTGTATGCAACTGACAAATCACTAAATTCTACCCTGAAACTAATAACACAGTATATGTTAACTAAATTGATTTTAAATAAAGAATTTAAAAAAAAAAACAAGATGATTGGGGCAGTGATTCTCAAGCCTTTTTGTATTGGGACCCCTGATACAAATTCACTCTCAGAAATTGTTGAGGATGCCTAGAAGCTTTTGTGTTTGATGGGTTGCATCAATCATTATTTACCATATTAGAAATTAAAACAGAAAGTTTAAAAGTGCATGTTTATTAATTCATTTTAAAATAACAATAACAAGCCATCACACTAGCAAATAATTTTTATTTAAAAAAGTCTACATTTTCCAAAACAACAGCAATAAAAAGCGGTCAGAATAGTGGTATTGTTTTACATTTTTGCAAACTTTAAAAATGTCTGGATTAAATGTGGATTCTCACATTTAAGCTACTGCTTGTTGTTTTGATTGAAGTATATACAGAAAATCCTAGCCTCTTACTGTTACAAAACAGAAAAGTATTTTAATAGCCTTTTCAGATAATGGTGGACATTCTTTGTTGCTAACTCAACAGGGGATAGTTTCTTCATTGTTAGTTGCAGATCAGTGATCTATTAGGCCCAAATCCACGTGTCTATCTTAAACTTAGAACTTTGTGCTCATACCTGATTTTATAATACCATGCATTAGTAATTTAGGACAAAATGGTTTGCTGAGTTACACAGATCTTCTAAATATTGACACATTCATAATTCAACAACCAAAAGTTAGATTTATTAATATCACCTCTTATCTCATTAGAAAAATCTTTAAGTATTACAAAGTGGTCAAGATCAGGGTGATACAAGTTTCCCAAAATTCTAATTTTGCTCAAATTTGATCATTTTATCAAAATGTATCATGCATCATTATCAAACCTGAAAATTTATCACAATAAATACTATGAGTTGTTTTCCTTGAAGTGACAGGCTTACTGTTCAATGTCAAGAAATGCCTGTAGACTTTGAGAAATGTATAGGTTATGATGTACTGAATATTAGTTATATTTGCAGCTTCTAGAACATCACATCCTTCTGCATTTGCTGGAAATGGCATAGGGTCAGAACTTGTTCCAAGATTCAGTTATGTCAGGTTATTTGTTTTTAAAAATCTGTTGTTTTATTATGTGTTTGGTTTAGCTGACTTGTCTATAATATATGTAGGTTATAAATACATCTCTGGCCCTTTTAAAGAGATCTGTGCTCCCAGACATGGTAGCAAAGTAGCATGGAAGTCCAGCTCCCTCTTGCAATTCCAACCTGGAGTGTCATAGAAGCAGAGGGCTGTTTAGAGATCTGAGGAACTAGCACAAACATGATGGAAGGTGGCTGGGTCTTTCTTTCTGTTTATTTGTGTGTTATGAGGTATGAGGCAGCCAAAATTGGGGAGGATAGGAAGCTACCTTTGGGGGGCAAAGATTTTAATTGTCCTTCTCTCCCTTATACTTCCTTCTCTATCACTTCTATAAGGCAGAGAATCAGCAGCCAGCTACCAGTAGCGGTGGGGAGTGGGCTTACTCCAGGGTAGCTTTAAGCATGGTTAAGTGGACAAAGGGACAGCGACAGCCACAGGGGACTGACTGGTCCCTGGACATTCTCTCTTCCTGCTCTTCTCCTCTTTACCTCTGAGGCTAGGTGATTACTATGGAGAACGACAGCTCTTCGAGAAGATCAATGCCCTTGTCTTCAGAGAGGTTGCCTGAAGGTGAGGATAGTGGTGTGACCAACAGGGGTGGGGGAGGCAGTGGACCTCTCTGGCCTGAAGAAGGTTTGCCCCCTTCCAGTCCCAAACTCACCAGCTGACCATGTCTGGGGCCCATCCCTTGCCCCTTCTCCTAGGACATTTGGGTTGATATCCCCAGGAAGAAGGATCTCAAAGGGGAGAATAGGTGAGGAATGCCATCATTAAAAAGAAAGAGCAACTAACTGAGAAGCCTATACTTGCCAAAGCAGAATCAACAGACCAGAAAAAAATAATTCTAATAAGCTTTTAATGGCCTAAAAGGGATGAGGGAGACTATGGAAAACATGAGGCAGGAATAAGAACATCTAGAGATTGACTAAAATGACTGAATAGAAAGGACCCAACAGATGGATTGAATATGAATATAGCAGAAATATGAATTAGGTATTTGGGAGGCCCAGATTGAGAAACTTAAAAAGCTGACAACTTTGTCAATTTTTGTATTGTGTATTTTGAAGCCATAGTATTGGGTGCATACAAGTGTATATGGTGTGTTGAACTTTTATCACTACTAACCAACCTTTGGATTTCTATTAATTTTTTTAACTGCAGAGTTTGGCCCATTTACATTGATTATAACTACGAATGCATTTGGATTGGTTGCTACCAGCTTATTTTATTCTAATGTTATACTTCATAAAGAAAGGGATTGAGTCCAGAAGGAAAGTATAAGTTGCAAGAAGGGATGGTGAGTAAAGGTAAAGGTAAACTTGTGAGTTTAAACCAATATTGGCTGCATAAAATAAACAAAATGTCTATTTTGGGCTAAAAGATATCAAGATAGAATTAAAATATTGAAAATCAGGAAGCTGACTGGAGTTAAAACATTCAAAGGTTATTTATTATTTGGGAGGAAGGTTATGATATTGATTAAATTTGGACTTTGTAATATCTTGATTCATGTCAAAATTTTGAAAATGTGCAGTCAAGTGAATACTTTACAAACTAGTAAAGAAAAAGAGTGGAATTGAATAAAAACTACTTTAAGTCCAAGGAAGGGAGGAAAAATGCATAGAAAGAGAAGAGCAAAATAAAGGAAATAAAATAGTGGGAATCAATCCAAATATATCAGCAATGAGAACCAATGTAAATAGACTAACTCTGCAATTAAACAAAAAAAAAGAATTTTTAAAAATTGAACTGACATGCATTTGTTTTTAAGAGACATGCTTCAAGCATAAGAGCTCTGAAAGTTTGAAACTAAAAGAATGGACAATCACAATCCAAAAGATTGTTATATCAATTAGTATCATACTTTGAGGCAATGCTATTCGTAGAAATCCAGAACTTTGGTAAAGGTCCAATTGACCAGAAAATATAATTCTTTACTTGTATGTGCCCAATAACACAGCTTCAAAATATACAAGGCAAACATCTAGAAACAATTTTTTTTACTTATATGTACCTAATAGCTTAGCTTTAAAATTCATAAGGAAAATATTGACAGAACAGGATGAATTTACAAATCCAACATTGTGAGAGATTTATCAAAGCCTTCTTTTTTTAAAAAAAGATTTTATTTATGTATTAGAGAGAGAGAGAGAGAGAGGCAGAGACACAGGCAGAGGGAGAAGCAGGCTCCATGCTGGGAGCCCAACGTGGGACTCGATCTTGGGTCTCTAGGATCAGGCCCTGGGCTGAAGGCAGCGCTAAACCACTAAGCCACCGGGGCTGCCCTCAAAGCCTTCTTATATGATTGACAGATCAAGCAGACAAAAAAAAATAATAAGAATATACAGAAACTGATAAGCATGACTAACAAAGTTAATATAATGGAAAACTACAGAAAGATATTCCAACAATAACAGAACCTACCTTTTTTTTTTAAGCACACATTGTACATTTACATGATAGTAGAGGAGTTGAATGTAGGGACATAATGTTTATGGGGAAAATGGAAGTGTAAGAATAAGGAGAAGGAAAATAACAGTAGAGAGGCATGTATAGGTTGTATAGACCCATGAGGACAGCGCACCCTAGATTTTAATGACTAACTCAGTTTTGGATTTTAATGTACGATGAATGAATAAGTAAATAAATAAAACCAAAACCAAAACAAAGGTTTACATAAGATCAACAGGTGTCCAGAGCATACTAAGAGTAGCTCAAGAAACAAGGAGAGATTTTTCTATCCTAGCATCAAAGGATGGTTGTCTCTATGATTTGCTCCAGCTCTGCAGAAGAAAAACTTGTTTAAGGGATCTTTTCCTGGAAGAAGCCACACCCAGACATTGTGATAGAAAAAATGGGAAAAGAAGGAAAAGTTTTTCCGCCTGGTAATGAATTACTTCTGGTTGTTTAAAAAAGAAACTCGTTTCTTTGAAACCCAGGAAAGAGGTGACTAATAGCATTCAGTTTTTTTATAGATTTGGGACAGTATCACTCTCTGAAGGACATTATTATTTTTTAAGTTTTTATTAAATTCCAGTTAGTTAGCATACAGTGTAATATTGGTTTCAGGTGTACAATATAGTGATTCATCACTTCCATACAACGCTCTGTGCTAATCACAAGTGCACTCCTCAATCCCCATCCCCTACTTAACCCATCCCCCCCACCTCTGTTCTAATAACCATCAGTTTTTTCTCTATAGTTGAGTCTGTTTCATGGTTTGCCTCTCTCTTTTCCCCTTTCATAATTTTGTTTCTTAAATTCCACATGAGCGAAATCATATATTTGTCTTTCTGTGACTGACTTAGCATTATACATTCTAACTCTATCCAAATCATTATAAACTGCAAGATTGTAATCTTTTTTATGGCTGAGTAATATTCCATTGTGTATATACACCACCTCTTCTTTATACGTTCATCAAACAATGGACACTTGGGCTGCTTCCATAGATTGGCTATTGTAAATAATGATGCTATAAATATCAAGATGCATGTATCCCTTTGAATTAGTATTTTTGTATTCTTTGGGTAAATACCAAGTAGTGCAATTGCTAGATCATAGGGTAGCTCTATTTTTAACTTCAAAGGGCATTATTGGTAGGACTCATCTGCTCTACAACTGATAATGTGGTGTAGGAGACCATACAAAATGCCCACCATGTGTTGGGCCCTTGCTGAGGCCCAGGGATTAGAGTGAATGCTGAAGATAGGCCCCTTCCCTCATGGAAGTTATATTCTAGATAGATATTATATTAAAATATTAATATTTATATTAATTATTAAATAATTAATTACAGATATTAAATAATTAGTACAAATAAGTAGTTACAAAGATCTAAAATATCACAAAGATATAGTATAACCTATTAGAGCATATTTATATTTGACTCATATTATATTTCCCTTTTGTTTTATTTGATAATGACATTCTGTTTACAATTAATAATGTGAATTAACTTTGGTCCCTTATGAACTATTCATCCAATGAATATTTTTTTTTCCAATGAATATTTTCTAAGTATTTGTGACCCCGGAGGATAACTAGAAAAAATTAAAGTTGTGGTCCCTGCCTCCATGGTCTTTATAATTTAGTAAAGAGGATAGGACAGGTATATGATTTTAATGCAAAGCACAGAGTGATAACTGTGCTTGGACCCCTTCTTTAGGAAGAACAAGGGTACCAAGGGTGGGGCGCCTGCACGGCTCAGTTGGTTATGTGTCTGACTCTTGATTTCAGCTTGAGTCATAATCTCAGGGTCTTGAGATTGATCCCCGCATCAGGCTCTTCACTGGGCATGGAGCCTGCTTAAGATTCTCTCTCTCTCTCTCTCTCTCTCTCTCTCTCCCCCTATTCCCACTCTTCTCAAAAAAAAAAAAGTGTAGCTTTTTTTAGACCTCTTGGGTCTATAACAACATGAGGTTAGCTGGGTGCAGCAGTGGGGCAGACAGAGGTGGGAGACAATTAGGCTAGCACTTCTCAAAGTTTTGCACCCAAGTCACCAGGGGGAGTTTATTAAAATGCAAATAATGATCCAGCAGGTCTGGGGCAGGGCCTGAGAATCTGCATTTCCCCCAGAGCTTTCTGACGCTGTCCCATTCACACTTTGGAGGAGTAAGGAATTAGGAGATCACTTTAATAGGCTGGGTCAGAGCCAGGAGGAATTTGGGAATGGGAAGGAGCGGAGGAGATAGGCAGACTGGAGAGATGGGAAGATCGGTAGCACTGGACAACTTGGAGAGGTGGAGAAAGGAAGACAGGAAATCGATGACAGAGAAATCCGGCCGGGGCAAGGAGAGTGCTGGTGCAGTCAACAGAAATGAGCGTCAGTAAGGCAAGAAATGGACCATCTTAAAGAAGAGAATATTTTGCCCTCACTTTAAAATGTAAGGTATTGAGTATGATGACCCCGAGTTGAGAGCTTGCCGTCCTCATTGGGTCTACCCTCTAAATGTCAGCTCTGGGTGTCAGAGACCTGAGTCTTTTCCTGTTCCACTGATGGCTCACTCCGTCCCCTCATCGCCTCAGGTGCCCTCTGTCTGGAAGAGGGAGTGGGAAGACTTCCTCCCAGATCCCTGGTCAAATCTCACAGTACCTTAAGCTTATCTACCTCCTGTGGGAGGCCAGAAGGGGGACGTTGGAGCCAGAGGCTGTCCATGATAGTTGGGTGAAGTGTATGAGAATTTGGGGATCCTGGGGTCGAGATTTACTAGCTTGACAATTGTGATGTTATCTTTCAGCACACAGATTTTTTTTTTTTTCCAAGCTTACCCAGGATTTTTCATAACATCCCTTGGGAAGGAATTGCATCTCACTCATAGATAAGGAAGCGCAGGTTTCTCTTGTGAACAGCGTGTGCAGAGTGACACAGAAATCAGAAGATCCGATGCTCCTCTGGATTCCTACAGCCGCCCAGCCTTAGTGACCCTGGCAGTTTGTCCACATCAAGTGCTTGCTTGATCGCCCTTTCTCACTCACTCTCTCCTTTGCCCCCTCATTTCTGAACTTCCTCAACTTTCTTGCCCTGTCTCGCCATTTCCCCGTCACATCCCCTTGTACTCATCATAGCTTCTTCCTTCTGCATCAAACACATTCTTCTTGTCCCTAAGGCTGACATGGTGTGCTTCGGGTCCCCTCCTCTCTGCTGCCCCTGGAGCTGTGCCCCACCAGTGACCCCCTCTCGGGCCTCCCCTGTCTCATCGTCACCTCCTCAGCTGGAAGCATCCCAGGTACTAAGGCCTCCCCAGCCATCTATCTTTATTTCCTCCCCTCGGAATTCAGTATCTCACGGGAGTTGCGCACCTTGTGGTTCCTCCAGCCTCCCCGCCTGCTCACTCCATAACTGTTTAGTGTGCCCTCTGCTTGCACTGGAATGATTTTTTGTTTTTTTCAGAGCACACCAAAAAAGCTAGGAGTCTGACAAGCCCAGGGGCACTTGTCCTCCTCAAAGTTTGTTCAGCATATGGTTCCTTTAGCTCTTCTTTCTTGATACTTCACTCAGGGTATCATAAGACATCACGACCCCCTGGTTCCTCATCTCCTTGGCTTTCTTTCTCTATGTTCACTTTACTCAGGTTTTATACGTCCTCTGACCTGAGTTTTTCCTGTTCTGAACATCCTAGTGTGGTACGTTTGTCACGCTAATAACCAATATGGATACTTTATTATTAACTAACATTTACATTTTACTCAGATTCCCTTAGTTTTCCCCTACTATTCTTTTCCTAGTCCAGGGTCTTTTTTTTTTTTTTTTTAAGATTTTATTTATTTACTCATGAGAGACACACAGAGAGAGAGAGAGAGAGGCAGAGACACAGGCAGAAGGAGAAGCAGGCTCCATGCAGGGAGCCCGACGTGGGACTCGATCCCGGGTCTCCAGGATCAGGCCCTGGGCTGAGGGCGGTGCTCAACCACTGAGCCACCCAGGCTGCCCTATTCCAGGGTCTTATCCAGGATTCCTAATTTCACTGAGTTGTCATATCTCCTCCAGCTCCTCTTGGCTATGAAGATTACAGGACAGTGTCCTACTTGTTTTTGATGACCATGACATCTCTGAGGAATACTGGTTGGGTATTTTATTGGGATGCCTCAATACTGAAATTAACTGTCTTCGGTTTCTCTTCCTGTCCTTATTTGTCTTCGTGATCCTTACATTCCCATCATCTGTGTCACCTAAAGCTTGACACTTCCGCATCCTCCTTAAATTCCACCCCTGGGATGCCTGGGTGGCTCAGCGATTGAGCATCTGCCTTTGGCTCAGGTCGTGACCCTGGGGTCCTGGGATCCAGTCCTGTATTGGACTCCCCGCAGGGAACCTGCTTCTCTCTCTGCCTGTGTTTCTGCCTCTCTCTGTGTGTCCCTCATGAATAAATAAATAAAATCTTTTTAAAAATTTTATAAGAAATAAATAAATTGCACCCCTTCTTGGCCCCCATATCAAATCACTTCCCAAGAGTCACTATTTCTGCCTCTGTAATCCCTTCTGCACACGATCTCCTCTCACGTCCATGACCTTCACACTCTGCTAAACCCCCAGCTACTCACCTGTCAGAGCAGTAGCATCTCTACCTCCCATCTCTCCACCCCTCCAACATGTCTTTAAAATGTTGCCAAATAAAGCAACCTAAATCACAGAACCCGTTGCACTAGGAGGGTAATAAATAGCCTGGAGGTGAGCACTAGTATCTTCTCCGCCTCTGTGATTAATGTCTGGTTGCAACAATAGTTCCCCTCAAGGCAATCCAGAAAGGGGGTTTTGTTTTTGATCCAGAAAGTGAGTTTGTTGAATATGGACCAAGTTTTTGTTGGGAAGTACCTACAGAATTTCATGGATCTAGTTTGGAGATGGAGTCCGATCAACCAGCAGGTGGCTGAAGGAGTTTCTCTGAAACATTGGCTTTCACCATTGGTGCCCATTGGTCTTCTGGGCCTCCCAACATGGTGCCCCTGATGGGGAATTGTTCTCTGTCCATGGGCCGGGTAGGGAGGAAGGCTACTCTTGACTGGTGAAGCGTGAATAGGGTTCACCCCGCAGGTTCAGCAGACTAGGTCACCCCAGCGGACGGAATGTTGTGTTCAGGGAACTACGAGTAGAACGTTTTGCTGGCGTGTGAGTTGCAAGGGCATGAATAACAGAAATGTGTCAGCGGAAATAATGCGAGTGAAGGAACCTTAAATCTATAAAATGCCCCATAAATCCTCATTGCTGCTATTATCACCCCTCGAGCAGTGTTGTTTTCAGGGCCAAATGGTAAAATATATAAGGTTACTATGTGAACTGGGAAAAAAAATATTTAAAATGTTAATTACTTAAACCTTGATTATGTCAGAACAAGGAAATGGAGTTTCTTTGAATTCATCTTCTAAGAACTGTTTATGATAATTCACCGTGACTTTCCTTCTTCTCACCTATGTTCACATGAATAGGTTATGATGGATTTCAAATATTTTAAAACACGGTCAATTTCCTGTTCACCACCAACCGATCACCCCAGTTTAGTTTGAATACTTCCAGTCATTTCTGGTGGTTGTTGGCTGCCCACATCACCTATTATTTATTTAAAGTATTTCATCAACGTGGGCAGCAGGAGGCAATGAATAAGTGCGTGGGCTTATTGGCATTGGCAATATTGTCCATTCATTCATTCATTCATTCAGTCAGTCAGTCAGTCAGTCATGCAAACAAACATCCATCTTCGCTCGGCAGGCATAAATGCTGAGGGGAACGTGGCAGGAGCAAAGCTCGGTGTCATGGGGCTGGGAACTCAGGGGGCAGAGGGTTAAAAGAAGTTAGTGCCATCAAAGAAAACGTGCATGGTCCCTGAGGGTACAAGAGGGGATGCTGTGAGCTCTGAGGGAGAAAAATCTCAGTGCAGAAGGGCACACCCTGCGGTTGTGAGCATGAGCGCTGATCATCTATGGCTCCTGTGTGTTGTCAGACCCACTGTTTCTGAGGTCTGGCTGGACCCTGCGGGCCAAATAGTCTGTTCCCACACCCCACGAAGGAGTGACTCCAAGGGTAAGACCCTTTGGAGGACAGCTTGTGCCTTCCAGAACATTTGTTACCAAGGGAAAACAAAAGAAGCAGGAGTGGGGTGGGAAAGTGGTAAACTTTCTGTTTACCTTGGAAGGGAGGAAGGAGGCAGGGAACCAAAAATAGTCTTCCCAGCAGCTGTCCCTGAATCAACAGGGACATGTTTGGGAGTCCCAAATGCCTCTGCAGGTGAAATGGGCAGGGAGCGGTTATCGTCTGCCCCGGGAGCCTTCTGGGTTGGCAACAAGCTCCTGCACATGAAAGGGTTAACCACACGCTCACCACAGAATGTCAGCCTGATGAAAATTAAAGCCTTATCAGATAAGAAAAACAAAAAGGGGTTAGAAAATAGACTCTTGTTCTTTGAAATCTAAAAGCAGTTTTTCTTCAAACCTTTGAAACCTATTTCTTGGGACCGGATAGTATTTTTAGTAGAAGCATGGTACATTGGTGAATCCCACCCAGAGTCTGCTGCCGAGACTCTTCCACGAAATAGAATTGAGATTCTCAACTACAGAGCAGCAGAGTTTCCACTGAGATTTCAAAGAGTACCAGACAGGTAAGGACGATGCTGGCGGAAACTGAAGATCAGAAAGGAAACCTAGAAAAAGAAGGAATAAGGAAAAGGTCTCGGGACATGAGGGAGCCTTCAGAAGTGAGGTGCTTCTCTGCGGGACCACGGCCCATCCCGGGTGTCAGGTGAGGGCCAGCTGTGTTGACACAGGCCCTAATTGTGTCAGGCACACTGAATCCATATGCTCAGAAGCCCGCGTGGCTCTGGATCCAAAGTTGCCAGCAGCCACCCTGTGTCCCAGCTGTCCCTCTTGTCCTCACTCGGAGGACACTCTGCCTTCCTGCTCTCAAGAATCACTCCAATTTGAAACAAGACATAGTGTATACTGTTTGGACTAGATGTTTGCACCCCACCCCAAATTCACATGATGAAACCCTACTGCCCAGGGTGATGGTGTCAGGAGCTGGGGCCTTTAGGAGGAGAGGGGTCATGAGAGTGGGGCCCTCATGGATGGGGTTAGCACCCTTATAAGGGCCGCGGAAGAGCTGGCTTCTTCTCTCTGCTCTCCACCACCAAGGACACGATGAGATCATTATCTGCAGCCCTGGGGCGGGTGCTCACCCGAATCCCACCACACTGGCCCCTGATCTCAGACTTCCAGCCTCCAGAACTGTAAGAAGCAAAGCTCTGTTGTTAATAAGCCCCCCAGTCTTAATGCTTTTCATTGAAACGGGAAATAGAGGAGAGAGAGCAGGGTGTGTGTGGGGGAAGTTGTATATTTGTTGAGTTTGAGAAGCCTGTGAGATATCCAGACATAGCTGCTGGGCCTTGGACTCTGCAGGTGAGAAGTCCAGCAAGTCATGTCTGTTGAGCACCTGCTATGTCCCAGTTACCTTAGGCAGGCTCTCTTGCAAGCCTTTTGGGCACCTGGTATGGGGGTGTGATATTCCCATGCCATTTTATTTCATTTTAAGATTTTATTTTTTAAAAGACTTTATTTTTTTATTTGAGAGAGAGAGAGGGAGAGAGTGAGCATGCATGTGTGCAAGAGAGAGAGCGCGAACGGGAGGAGGGGCAGAGGGAGAAGCAGACTCCCTGTTGAGCAGGGAGCCTGATGTGGGACCTTTTTCCTAGGGCCCCAGGATCATGACTTGAGCCAAAGGCAGACACGTCACCAACTGAGCCACCCAGGCGCCCCAAGATTTTATTTTTTAAAGTATTCTCTTGGGATCCCTGGGTGGCTCAGCAGTTTAGCACCTGCCTTCGG
Organism: Canis lupus familiaris; assembly: GCF_011100685.1. Taxonomy (NCBI): domain Eukaryota; kingdom Metazoa; phylum Chordata; class Mammalia; order Carnivora; family Canidae; genus Canis; species Canis lupus. The sequence goes on along the minus strand of NC_049223.1, from coordinate 28,939,879 downwards.
CCCAGGGCGCGATCCTGGAGTCCCGGGATTGAGTCCCACGTTGGGCTCCCGGCATGAGGCCTGCTTCTCCCTCCTCCTGTGTCTCTGCCTCTCTCTCTCTCTTTATGTCTATAATAAATCAATCAATCAATCAATCAATCAATCTTAAAAAAAATAAAGTATTCTCTTTACCCAACGTGGGGCTTGAACTTACAACCCTGAGATCAAGAGTCGAACGCTCCACCGGTTGAGCGGGGCAGGTGCCCCAGTTATTCCCATTTTACACCCACAGCAGCCGAGGCCCACGGAGGTTTAAAGGACCCACCTGCCAGCGAGTCTTACCTAGACTGTGGAATGCACAGATCGTGTCTTTCCCTGGCCTGCGACGACCACCCTGTCGTAGCCTGCTCCTTGCAGGATGCGTCCAACGGCCTGAGCTCGGCAGGGCTCTGTCTCCGAGCTCACAGCCGCCCTGAAGGCTCCCCATCCACCACCCGCCTCAACTCCCTGAGTCTGGTGCAACTATGAGCCGCTCTCAGAACCCGCTTGTCTCGGCCTCGCTCATGCTGCTGCGCTTCCAACTCGGTTCCCGTCTTCTCGACTCGTGCTAGTCACGCGGGCCTCCCTAGCCTTTCCCTTGAGGATGCCCCCTGGCCCCTGCCGCCTGCTCGGCGATCCTCTGCCCTCCTAGACCACCCACGGGTTCCTCACCCACGCCTACTGCCCTGTGTCAGCGGGTGCACACCCGTGGCTAGGCCTGCAGACCATGGCACTCACCAACAGTTCTGAAGACCAGCGGGGTCACCCAAGTCCGAGCTAGGCTTTGCATTCAAGACCCCCTAAGTCATGACCCCCTCCCCTCCCAAGATGCTTTCAGTTGGGAAGAAGGCCAAGCCAGCAGATGAGACGGGGAAGATTGTTCTGGTGAGAGGGAAGGTGCCCCAGGAGCCGAGCTCTGAAACCCTGGTGGGGAAGTTGCGTTTGCAGAACAGGACTGCTGGCTGGGGTGCATGCAGCGAGGTGTCCTGTGAGCAGAGGGCCTGCAGCTGGTCCCGGGTATAGAGGATCCTAACGGACCGTGTCCCAGAGGCAGCAGGGAAGGATTGGAACTCTTTGGCTAGGGAAGAGGCAGCCCCGAAAGTGACATTCAGGGGACTCTATCTGGGGATGCACGAAAGGCTACCTAAAGTGAGGGCCCTGGAGGCTTGGCCAGGAAGCCCGGGACCTGGTGCCGGTGCTCCTCTGCTGCACACAGCCCGCCCGGCCCCTGGCCTCAACACCTCAGACCCCCGGCCTGGGAAATGGGAGCGATCGTGCCCCCCACCCGCGCACAGGGCTGGCCTGGGGTGCCGGGTGCGGGGTGTGCAGCCCAGCGCGGCTCATCGCACGCACCTGCTGTGAGCCGGCCGAGACCCTGGGAGTCGGAAAGTGAAACTGCAGGGCCGCCGGGTGAAAGGCGGTGACAGCCAGTGAAAGCCCCAGCGTGAACGACACGAGCTGCTCGCTTCGGGCTGACACGCTTACCCTTTGCGGTCTCTGCTCCCCCGGGGGCCAGCTGGGTGTCGGAGGAAACTGCCTTTCATTATATAAAGGCTTTTTTTTTTTTTTTTTTTTTTTTGTAGTTGTTTGTTTTGCTTTCCACTTAAAATAAGGAGTTTTCTCTTTACAAAGGTCCTTTTATTCTAAATCAGGCTCTGAACAGAGGTGTCACTACCACAGGGGCCGGAAGCAGACACCACACGGCTGCTCAGCTGGGTTCAAGGCGGGGAAGCCACCGCGGCCAGGACAGCTGTCAGCTGCGGCGCCTCCTGCAAAGTCAGCGCCCCCAAAACTCCCGGGAAACTCACACGGCTCCCAGACAGGAAGAAGCTGACGTCAAGCTAAGTTTCAGGGCGTCAAGCAAAACTCTCAGAAATGATCCCCCCGCCCTCTACTTGGCATCGTAAGAAACCCATCTTTCCCCGAGGGGATGGGCCTGTCTGCTCCCAGGGGCTCGTTTCATTTTGCAATGGAGAAACCCCTCGGCTTTGCTTCTTTTTTTTTTTTTTATTTTTTGTTTTTTATTTTTTATTTATTTATTTTTTATTGGTGTTCAATTTACTAACATACAGAATAACACCCAGTGCCCGTCACCCATTCACTCCCACCCCCCGCCCTCCTCCCCTTCTACCACCCCTAGTTCGTTTCCCAGAGTTAGCAGTTTTTACGTTCTGTCTCCCTTTCTGATATTTCCCACACATTTCTTCTCCCTTCCCTTATTTTCCCTTTCACTATTATTTATATTCCCCAAATGAATGAGAACATATAATGTTTGTCCTTCTCCGACTGACTTACTTCACTCAGCATAATACCCTCCAGTTCCATCCACGTTGAAGCAAATGGTGGGTATTTGTCATTTCTAATAGCTGAGTAATAAGCAGGGATTCGGTTCCCTTCATCTCTTTCTCGGAGAGGACCGTGCTTGCTGCATGTCCAGGGTTCGGGGCCTGTCCACACACAGCTGGGGATGTGGTGGTTGGCCAGCACTGTCTACACGGTGCTTCTGAAATGCCTGGGGGCCCTGGGGGCAATCGGTTTGTTCTTCTTCTTCTTCTTTATAATATTTATTTATTACGAGAGACACAGAGAGAGAGGCAGAGACACAGGCAGAGGGAGAAGCAGGCTTCAGGCAGGGAGCCCGATGTGGGACTCAACCCCGGGACCCTGGGGTCATGCCCTGGGCTGAAGGCAGACACTCAACCCCTGAGCCCCCCAGGCGCCCCTGCTCTCTGCACTGCCTCTCTCTCCCGCTGGGCGAGGACTTCCCGGAGGCCACGGACTGGGCTACTACATTCATCTCTAACCCCTCATCTGACACATAGTCGTTGCTCAAGCACTACCTGCTGAATGATTAATAAGCAAAGGAATGAACAGGTCACTGAAAGTCCTGCCGCAGAGGAGGCTGTCCCCTGCCACCCTTCCGCTTCCCTCCCGTGCCCGTCTATCCACTGCACCTCGGTGGCAATGTTTTCTAAGCTCTGAAACGCTCCACAGCAGAGCAGACTCCCACCATCACGCCTCAGGGGCATACACCTTATCCCTGCCTTTTTTTCTTTCTCTTTTTTTTTCTTGCCGAGAATACCAAAAGCAGCGAGGCTTCTAAAGAAGGTATCTATTTCGGTCCCAAACAGAAAAGAGTGGGTGATTCCGTGGGCAGAGATTCCTGAACATGGTGGGGTTGACTCATGCCTGAAGGTGCTCAGAATTTCCTCTATTTTGTGGGCGGCCGGGGCAGACTTGGCTCCACTTAAGTGCTTTCTTTGAAGCAGTCAAAAGCAAGAAAGACACTCCAAGCTGCTCAGAGGGGCGGGGTGGTGGTGGTGGTGGAAAGAGCCGTGGAGGGGAACAGCAGGATTCAGAGAATTTAAGACTCCAAGGAAGTGATGGGACTTAAGAGGTTACTTGGGTCCCTTGGGTGGATGCCAGGGCAGTGACACGGTGGCAGGGTTTGGATTTTGTGAGCACAGATGCAGAAATCTACACAATGGCAGGAGCAGTGGGCCATACCTTAGAGATACTTAGTTCAGCTTTTAAAAATTTATTTATTTAAAGATTTTATTTATTTATTCATGAGAGACACACAGAGAGAGGCAGAGACATAGGCAGAGGGAGCAGCAGGCTCCCTGCAGGAAGCCCGATGTAGGACTCGATCCCAGGACCCTGGGATCATGACCTGAGCCGAAGGCAGATGCTCAACCACTGAGCGCCCCCAGGTGCCCTTAGTTAAGCTTTTTACAAAGCGAGAATAAACTTCTTTATTAATACGGTGCTTGAATTTTTGACCTTGGCAGCAGTTTAGGAGAATAGTAAGGAACGCAAGTTTCCCTAGTTGTATGACTGGGCAACTTAACGTGCACGAGCTCCGGTGTCCGGCTATAACCCGGGGATGATACTAGGGCCCACTTATTCTGAGATTAACTGAAGTGACGCTCTGCCTTCAGGGAACACCTGAAAGGGAGCGTGCAGGCCGTGAGTGTTAGCTCCTGGTAATATGATCTCTGTCGAAAAAGTTTCTTGGAACAAGGCTGAAGGCAGGTGAGCCTGAAAGCAGGCAGTAGGCACTGGTATGAGGTCTGCGGGCCGCATTGCTCCCCGCGGTCCGCTGTCCCCAGCCTACAGCTTCGCTCACCTGCTCCCACTTCTCTCCCGCAGTAGGTCCTGGAGACCGGGCCATTCTTCATGCTTTTCTGGGGAAAGGAACCAATTGCCTCTATTTGTTCTTTAGAAAATGCTGCTCGGGGCACCTGGGTAGCTCAGTGGTTGAGCACCTGCCTTTGGCTCACGGTGTGATTCCAGTGTCCCGGGATCGAGTCCCACATCGGGCTCCTTGCATGGAGCCTGCTTCTTCCTCTGCCTGTGTCTCTGCCTCTGTGTGTGTGTCTCTCATGAATAAATAGATACAATCTTAAAAAAAAGAAATAAAGATGCTGCTTTTTCTTCTACTTTTGGGGAAAAGCACTCAACTGCTCCTAGCCTCCTGGCACCAGCCTACTTTCTCACCATGTATGGCAGGAGGCCCATGGGGGTTCCAGAAAGCACATCTGATTAACCTGCCACCTGCCTTCCACCGTGGAGCAGGCTTGCTTAGAGGCATTCAGATGGCATTCAGATCGGCCCCTGACTCCTTCCCTTCATCTTCCCAGTGAGGTGAACTTCTGGTCACCCCCCACCCATACTGCCCACATTCTGGTGCCTTAGAGTTTTCTGTCTGAAATTGTCCCATATGTGGATATCCAGTTGAGCTGCTGATCAAAAGCCCCATGAATTGGGGGCGTGGGGACATAGGGATGGGTTGTCAGGATGGAAACCCCTAGAATCTAGCCTCATGGTATGTGGTTAGCTGCAGCCAGGTCAGGGGCAAAATTAGTGGGGAAATTAGATCCCAGACTTCCTGACTATTACCAGGGCTGTCATATGGTATTGGTGATGCTGATCCAATGATTCATTGTGTGAAGGAAATCCACCAGACACCACTGACATGTGTAGACACCTAGAGGATGAAAGTAAGGGGAGGACTCAGGTGCTTTTTGTCTGAGCAAAAGTATTAGTTTTCATCAGAGAACCACTAGCCATTTGAGCCTCATTTTACTCAGCACACACGCAAATGCTTCTGTTTATACATGAAATATGGGCCATTGATTTCATTGCCCTCATAAAGACCTCAGTTTTCAGTCTATTACTCACAAGGCATGACCCACGTCTACAACTTTAGCAAAATCGTTAGAGATTACTATCCTCTCCCCCAAGTCCTGATAGTCATAAGCACAAATTCAGAGTCGTTATGTCCTAGAGCCTTTCCAGACTCTCCAGAAAGCATATTACCCTCCCTATTTTGATCGCTATGGCATGCATTGACTTTGCTGTGTACTACTTTGAAATATTTGATCTTGTGTCTTTCCCAAATTGGTTTTCCCATTTTAGTTGCAAGCTCTGCCTTGGTCCGTGCTACTCAAAATGAGGTCCCTGCACCAACAATATGGGCTTCACATGGGAGCCTGTTTGAACCACAATCTCAGTCCCCACCCTAGACATCCTGAATCAGAATCTGCTACATAACAATATTCCCTGGGGTGATTGTAAATACATTAAACTTTGGGAAGTACTATGTTAAGGAACCTATTCTTAGTGAATAGAATTGAAATCATGGAATCAGACCAACCATGGACATCGTCATTCTGTGGATTTTAATCCTGTGTCTTAAATCACTTGAGGAACTTAGAAAAAAATGTTACTGTTATGTCCACTTCTCATCCTCAGAGAGTCTACCCTAACTGGTCTTAATTGGTCCTGGGTGAGGCTTGGATATCATTTGTTGAAGCATCCCAAATATACCCTGGGAAATGCTGCTGTAAATACAATTTTCAGTGAGATTTGTGTTCTCTTATTGATGGATGCAAATCCAAGAGTAACCATAAGATAAGTCAAATAGCCAAAAACTATCTGAGTAATCTTAGGGTGGAAGATACCGAAAATACCTAGAGACAATTACATTACTGTTTGCCCCTAAGTGGGTGACTTATTTGAAAGCCTGGCGGGGGTTCAGCGATGGGTATTGACTCATCGGCAGACACTGTTTGCTCTCCTTTGACCGTCTTCTAGAAGGAACTGCCCAACAGATGTTTCATCTCCAATGTTAAGCCATGAGCAGCTTGAGGGCAAGGACCACACCCCCTTTCATCTTGATGATCGTAACCAGTGAATGGATGGATGGATGCATATCACTGAGTGTCCCATATAAACACATGCAGGAATAGTGGACTGGAATCTAAGAGGCCTGGATTCTAGTTCTGGCTCTTCATTCTTCTTGCTTGCCTAGTGTTTTTGGTTTGTCCTTAGCACCCTTGTCTTGCTGTCCTCGCTAGGTACAACCATACCTCTTAAGTTGACTTTGCCAAGCCGGCTACGGCTCTCCTACCAGGGAGAGTAACTTTCTGTGTGTCATTCTTTCTGTTCATGACTATGAGTGTTATTATGGTAAAGAACAATTCAGAGGTCTTACTGGGTGACCCTGGTTTACAGGAAGGTTACGACCCAGATAACTATACTCCAAAATTTTGTGTGTATAGGTACATTTTTCTAAGGAGACAGATCTCATCAAATTTTCTCAAGGACTCACCATTCAAAAAAGATTAAGAATGGAAAAGCTAGATGGATTCTTGCTGTCACATTGTTCTCCCTGTTGAAATGTTCAGGCTCTATGTATAGAAGTGACAAGTGAGTTGATCTTTATGCAGTGAGGTTCTCCAGGCCTTTTATTTATTTATTTGTTTATTTGTTTGTTTGTTTGTTTATTTATTTATTTTTGGCCCCCTTGATGCTACCTGGGGGGCACTGGCTGACTCCACCAAAGAATAACTTCCTGAAGAAATTAATTATTAGGAAGACAGGTGAGGAGGAAGATCTTTAAGGGTTTCTGAATTTTCCTCACCTCGCCTAGATGAAGAGCTGAACAAAAGACAAGGATCTTAAGAAGTTTAGAGACCATCTCCCAAGAAGCTTTTGAGGGCCCCCAGGTGGACCACACACTGATGCCGGGGTGGGCACTTATTGTTAGCCTGGAGAGAAGCAGTCACAGATTCTAAGTCCAAAGGGATCAGAGGCTCTCACTTCAGCTTCCTGCCTGGTTTGGGAAATCTCTGCACCATATCTGACAACTGCTCATTGAGGCTCCACTTAACCACTTCCAGAGAAAGGGAGCCCATGACTTTGTGGAGAGGAAAGAGGCAGAGGAACTTTTTACTCCAAATGTTTGGCCACTAGAAGCTCGCTGAACACAAATAAACCTATGGTTCAAGTTCTACCTTTTCAGAGGCTTCCCCTCACCCAGTCTCAGTTGCCTTCCTGTTCCAATCCCCTTTTCTTTTCTGTTTCTCACCACTGCCCAGAGTTTGGGGCAGGGGGCAGACAGTGGACTGGATTGTGCTATTTCTCCTAAAGCCAAAAATATGCACCCATGTGTGCTCTTGTACTTGAAAAAAAAGAAAATCACGTATCTTTAATTTCATCTTCTAGAAGGGGAAGTAAAACATAGAGATTGGAAGGAGATAGAGGACAACCATGGGGGAAGATTGGAAAGAGGCCAGAATGCCACCCTGTCCCTCTTCCTGGCCAGCATGTGCACCTCTCAATGGCATCCTCTAGAAGTAGCTAGAAGGCCTCAATTTGGACATTTTCAGGGATGGAGGGCTTATAACTTTTGAATCAATCAATTGAGTGAAGACCTTTCCTTTCCTCACAGAGAATGGCCAGCAATAAAGAGAAGAGAAATAGTTTCCCACTCATGTAAGACCTCTCCTGTGAGGAACAAGGAAATTGTTTGAGGATGAAGATTCCCTGAGGAAGCAGGCAAGCAGTAGAGTGCCTCACCAGCACTCGGTGGTGTGTTTGCCTTCATGCTCACAACTGCAGCATGTACGGAAGCAGTGGGTCGTGCCTGAGTGCAGTGGTGTACCTTTCAAGAGTTGGAAATAACCTGCAATGAGATGTCAGGCTTTGGTACTCTGCCACTTAAATGTCTCTTTAACCCAGACCCTGTGTGTATGTCTTTAGTCTGGAAACTTTCTCATCTGAAAATACCCCAGCTTGAAAATGCCTTTTAAGCAGAGCTTATTTTATTTCCTTTTAAGAATTTTTGACAAAACAACAGGAGTCTCAAAATCATTTCTATCAACCTGCTCATTTTACAGAGAGGAACTGAGGCCCAGGGAGGTAGAGCAACTTGTCAAAAGTCGTGCTCTTCATGTCTTGTCTTCAGTCCTCCAACAATATTTGTGAGGAGCTGCCTTCACCCACTTTCATCTCCCTGCAAAGTTCAGTTTTCTCCTGATTCTTCTCTCCACTGACCTCAGGTGACAGACCCTACTTTCTAAGGGAATTCTTAAGTTTTGAGGTTTCTACTGACTCCTGGGCAAGGAGGGGAGCAGGGAAATTCACTTGAATGGCCACTGTGTTGAGGGATAGCCTGACTCAAGGGTGACTCTAGCTGTTACAGGAATGATTTTAACAAGACATTATAAGAAGTATCCAGAATGCTCAAGACTTAGCCAAGGAAATCTCATAATAAAATAAGAAATCTAAGATGAGTGGGGTCAAGTAATCAAGTTGTAGAGATCAATAACAATTCTTTACTAGTACCTCTGACCATGAGTGAAGTCACTTTTTTTGTGTGCCTTGGTTTTCTCAAACCTAAAATGGAGCATAGGGGCAGGTGACATACAGCACTGCCTATTTAAGACATGCTGTTTTAAAGGAAGTAGCAACTGATCTATGAAATATTCTCTAAGATTAGCAAAGCCCTGTCTCTCCAAGGCATATCTTAAAGATGAACAAGATTAACCATGATAATAATGCTTTGGGATCTAGAGAAGTGGAATGATTAAGTGTGGAGAGTTTAAACATTAAAACCCAAACATTTTGGGTTTTAATGACAAATGAGAAGATGGGAAATTCCACTGTGGGCAGTAATCTTTACAAGAAGGGATAATTCGACAAAAATATCATCTTAATGGGTTTCCATACTTTGGGTTTTTGGTTTTGTTTTTTTTTCAGTCTAGGGGGTGAAGATTTGATCACAGAATTCCTAGAATGAAAGAAAGATGATCAAAGTATAGATAAGCTTTCAGAATTTCCATAATTCTGAGAAAGGTGCCTTTGCTAACGTGCCATGTTGGTAACATCAGGAGAATTCTCTTTTTAACCACATCCCAGGACCCAGTAATATAGAGAATAAAAACACCTAAGTTGACTAATACATCCTCTGCAACCCATCACAATTTTAATTGGTGGCTTTGGAAATTTTCAGAATGAAAATCTGCCTTATGAATCAGCTAGAAATTGTATCTGTTGACAGTCTGTTTGATTTCGTTAGAGACCTCCCCCCTGAGGAATAAAAAGTCTTGTTTATTTTAAGACTGGGTTCCTCCTGTTGGAGGAAAAAGTCTGAGATGAGATTCTTTCTTACCCTGAGGTGTTTCCTAAACCATATGTTAATCCCAGAAACTCAACCACTTCACTCTCTTTCACCACCTGGGTCCTCATTTGCCTTTTGACTGGACTATTTAGGGGCCTTGCACCTGATCCTTCTTCACTCTATGCCAGAGTCACCTCCATAGAAGTGTATGCAATGAATGGAAAGAGAGTAAGTCAGGGAGCCCTGGGTTTGAATCCCAACTCTGTGCCTGTCTGTGTGACTTCTGAGTTTTGGGTTCTTCATCCAGTGAGTTTGTGATATCCACCCTGCGAAGTAGTTATGAAGATTAAAATAACACTTACATGTCTGACACATAGGAGGTACTCTATAAACAGTCATTTTTATCTTCTGGTAGTCAGTCATTGACTACCAAATGAAAGCAAAATTTATAACTTCTATCCAAGGCCTTGGAGCATTCATTTGGCCCCATCCTATCTTTCCAGACTTGATCCTCGATGTCCCCACATGCCCATCCAGTGTTGGGGCCACAGCAGACCACTTGCTGCTCTGCTGTGTCTTTGCTCACAGAGACCTTTCTTTCTGGAATGTCTACTTAGGGGAATTTACTAGTCTCTCAGGGCTCTTTTTGCATGCTCCTGTCATGAAGCTTCTCTGTTAGTCCTGCTTACACAGATCTGATCAAATTCTAATCTGTAGTACTGTTATGATACCCATGCCTTTCCCTCCCTTACTAGGTTATGTCTCTTAAGGGTTGAGACTGTCTTGTTCACTCTCATATTTCCTACAGTATTGAGACAGGGACTAAGAGGTATTGAATAGATTTTTGGAGACCCAAGTGAATGGAAAAGTCTTTGTAATATTCCACGTGTCACACTGCCACCAAGACGTTTCATATCTTCAGATAAGTCACCAGTGGCTAGCAATAACACAAGTTTTCTTGAAATGTGTTTCCCAGAGATAGGTCGTGATTTATTGTAAAGGTTTTTCTGTCCTAACTTGGACTATCCTCCCACTTTGCAAAGACCATGCTAAAAGAGAAATCATCTCATAAGCCTTCCGTCATGCCCTCTTCAACTCCAAAGTGAAGAAATTCCTACCCCTGGGTCAGTTCACAGCCCAACATAACCCAACGTAATCCTCCTTATATGCATCAATACGTTTCACTTCTTAACACATCTTCCTATGGCCAGTTAGCATTATCATACATCTAGAAATTAAGGCTATAAAATTATAGACTTTGATATCTGTCTTCCTGGGTAAGCAAGGGAAGACGTTATTAGAAAATTCACACTCAATTAGGAAAGGTGGTTTGAGGTAGAAGTTAGTGGTTTCTTATTTGTTAAAAAAAACATCTTTGATAAAACCCATTTGAAAGTATGAATGAAATCCAAAATTTGCATATGTGTGTACATAACATGCATATATACACATGAGAATATAAGAAAAAATAGGGTTCTGAAAGTGAGTATGCTTATGCTTTCTAAAATTTCTATGACATTGTACATGAAGGAGAATCCTGGGTATTATTTCCTGAGGCAGTGAAAAAACAGCATACAGTTCCTTTGGGATCTTAAATTATCCCAGTGTTTCCTATATTAGTTACTGACATCTCAGGACGTTATCCTGGTCTTAGAGAGATACCTAGTAGATTTTTATTGTTATCTTACAGCTGATTAGAAGCCATGAAAAACTGAATACATTGAAAAATAAGAGAAAACTTCTTGAGGAATCTGCTCATTAGTATCCTGTTAACATTCAAATATCATGGCACTCTATTCACCCCAGAGTTAGTCAAAAGACTTTGAGTGGCAGGAGATCCCACCATTTCAAGCTCTGTTTGTAGGTCAGGGATGATTGAAGCATAACATGGGGCCCTGGTGGGTCACGGACAAGGGGTAGACTTCAAGATTCAACCCCTTTGTCTGCACTTTCTACTTAGGTGCCCCCCCCCCCCGCCGGCCCGCCTGCCCGCAGACAATTCTGTGGATGGGAGGAGGTAATATCCATTAGAATTCCAAGATTCTGAGGGCACCCGTGAGCTCTTACCTGTCGTGTAGCCAGATACTGTGATGAATGTAAGGATTCCCCACATCAGCAAACATGGCTCCATCTTCCTGGCACGTGGGATAAGCTGCCTTCTTGAGGGCAGTGAAGAGAAAGTGTTTCTTTGCAGAAGGCTGAGTTTGCTACCAGCCTCTTGATTTCATTATGCTGGGAGGATGGGAGATGAAAGGATATCAGTCCGTTCGGGGTGTCATCTTTGCTGTGGTCCCTCCAGTCTCTATGACAGTCTGGAGTTGTTCTCTATAAGTATTAGGCTGCTTTGTTCAGCCAGGAAATTGTGCCTAACCCCCTTTACTCTCAAATATAGGAAGTGGTTTTAACCAGGTTTTTTTTCAAGTTCAATTGCTGGGAGGTGTGGGCTGGGGTTAGTGAGAAGGATGGACTTCATTTATGAATCCTTTTTCAGCTTCACCCAGAAAAGGAAAGGGAGATTCCCCTGCTGCTGAAAGAGGGTGAGCAAGCACTTCTTGGCAGTGGTCTCATTTTAGTGTTTCATAAATGACATCACTGTGAAATTGAGGTTCTCCCCAGACCTGCAGCTCCTGGAGGAGTCAGCAGGTGCCACATGATGAGATGGGGGACCATGGTGGGGTCCTCAATATTCAGGTAATTGAAAAGGATGCAGAAGACTGACTCATACTCAGAATTCATGAATTGTCTCCCGAGATCTATATTCAGTAGTAGCCATAATTATTTCACCACGATGTCCAGGTGCCTGAATGTGATTTGTCATTTTACAAGATATTTTGCCTCTCTTAAAGGGTTGTGCGTTGTACTAAAAGTGGGCTTTAGTTTTAAACTTGGGCTTTTCTTTTTTTTTTTTTTTCAAAATCAAATCTTTCTTCCCTGTTTAATTATCAGAGTTATGTCTGCTTTTCATGAAATGGTTGACTGTGTTTTGCTATCTGGAAATTCATGTCTATTAGCCATCATCTAGGTATAGTAAAACACAATTTTTAAAATATTCGGGAACAAGCAAAAGGAAACCATCTGGCCAAACCAAGGCGGTTCATGATTCTACTATGTATTATCTCTACCCCTGACATTCTCTTGGAAAAGCAACTGCCTCTGAAGAGAGCCTTGGAATTCTGCAAATGAACTAAGAGCAGTTTCCAAGCTGAGTACCAGAGTTTGCAGAGAAAAATAGTCAACCAATCTCTTTCTGGGAGGGAGACACTTATCAAAGTGTGACAAGATTATTTTTTGATTCCAGAGCAGGCTTAATCTCACTGCTGGAAACATTTTCAACTGTATGCATGAGTGTGACAATTCCTGTTATCCCAAGAGCCTGTCCCACTGATTAAACTGGAGCTTTTTGCTAGCTGTAGTTATTATTGTATAATTTTGAAACAAACTTCGAGAAAAATTGTAAGTACCATAAAAAAATCTCCTCCCAATAAACTATGTAACAGTAGTTGCTGGGGGATGTTCCATTGCCCGTCGATACTTTAGTGATCAGGTTCTGACTTCCCCCCACTGGGCTGTTCCCTGTAGGGACCCCTGTTCCACTCTGCTTAGACCCTGACTCCTCATTCCAGACAGCATCCCCTTGGAGACACCTTCTTCACTACCTTTGGGCTGTGACCCCACCACTATTCTGGGCTACTGTATCACCTTCCACCAGAAACTGCTTTTGTCTCCCTTGCTTTGCTCTGCCTGAAAATTTTAGGGCTGAATTTTTCAAAAAAAGGAAGGAAAAGAGGAAAGCTAGTGGCTAGCAGCAAGATTAAGTAGTAAAAGGAAAATAGGGCCACGGGATGTGAAATCCAGACAAGCTCAAAGAGTAAGCATCTATGTAATAAAGAAGCAAATAAAACCACAATTACCTCCAAGATTTTTAGTGACCTTCATGTTTTTCTTAACCTCTAGAAAGGTCTTAGGAATTAACATTTCTTGATGGAAAGTGAAAAATACCTAGTTTACTAATACCTTCAATTTTATGTCAGTTTCTTTTTCTTTTATGAATTAAAGTAAAATTAAACTTAATGATATTTGTTTACCAATTGTTTGAGGATCAAAGAAATACTAACCAGGACTCATAAGGTACATTTGGGTTAAAGAAGACAGCAAAAGTTAATCTCACAAATCAATTAATTTCTTTATAAAATAACCAAATTTGAAGCATGATTTTTTTTTTGCTTTACAACAGAACCTCCCTCAGCTCCTCCTCATAATGATTAGCAGAGCTAAATCTATTTTATTTTATTAGTAATAAAGTAATAAAATATTAATAAAGTATATTAAATATCTTTTTTCACTTTTATTATAAAAAAGTATACAAATATTTTTTTAATGATTCACTTATTTCAAGAGAGAGAGAGTGAGCACATGTGTGTGCCAGTGAGGAGAGGGGCAAAGGGAGAGAGAGAGAGAAAGAATCTCAAGCAGACTACACACTCAGCCTGGAGCCAGATGTGGGGCTTGATCTCAGGAGCTGAAGAAATGTCAGGGTTTCCAGTAAAACTAATGAGGTGGAAGTCCGAAACATCATTTCCACTAATGTTTCTTGGCAAGAACTTCATCATGAAGATCATGACCCGAGCTGAAACCAAAACTCGGCTGCTCAACCGACTGAGCCACCCAGGCGCCTGGTATACAAATTATTAAAATGAAAATAGCGATTCAGGGGGTCTTTTAAACCATATAATAGTAATTTTTATGAGGAGTGTTGGAATCATGATCTTAGGTAGATCCTCTATCAGAGGCCACATTTGACAATCCTTATACCCTATCTTACATTGGTATGTTGGCAGAGAGAGAGAAGCATCGAAATTGCACACTGCTCAGAAAAAAATTATCAGCTGATTTGCCTTTAGAAGCTCACTTCTCCATTTTCAGGAAATTTCAGGTTGCATTTTTTCACTTTCTCTTGGGAATGTTAGGACTCGTTACTTGCTCATGTCAGTCCCAGTTGGAAAACCATGTAAAATTATTTTAGTCACAGAACTGACTCTGCAGTATAAATATTGGGTATTCACCAAACTGTGTAATATCAGAAACACATGATAAAATTAAAATTCAAGTTACATGACAGTCCAGAGACCACTAAATTGACAGCCACAACATGACAGTGTGATGGAAACCTCTAGCAGTTCACCAGAATCATTATTCCTTTCTTCTTGGGCAAATGAATAGAGTACACTCCGTAGCATCCCATATAGCTATGATTCTATGATGAAGTTCTTGCCAAGAAACGTTAGTGGAAATGATGTTTTGGACTTCCACCTCATTAGTTTTACTGGAAACCCTGGCATTTCTTCTTTCCTGCTGACTGGAATGATGTGACCAGAGTAATCTTGGAAGCTGGGTATTGAAAATGCCAGTACTGTGCTCCAACCAGGCTACTGAATGCCTGGACACAGCTACATATGACCAGGTGTATGTACCTCAAACTGCTATATATAAGTAAACATTTTTTCACATTAAGCCACATCATTGTGGGGTCTTTTGTTACAGCAGCTTGACTTACCCTGACTAATATAATTGTGCTCAATGGACAGAGCAAACGTCACACATTCCTGCATTAGTGATTTCCCATTGGACAGCAGGCTTGCTTAGGAATGGCTCAACAATTTTCGAATCATGTAAGAACAACCATAACTCACCAATGGGAAAAAAACAGCATTTTATGAGCTTCTAAGCAAAAATGCTTTTACCTTATCTTTTCCAAATATGGAGGTTCTGCCATTTTGCTTTAAACCATAAGTCTAGCTAAATGATTCCATTGTCTGACATAATTTGAAGTTTCTTCCTAATATTAAAGTTTCATATAAACATATCTTGACATTTGAAACAAGATGGTGAAGGTCAAGTAGCAAAGGAACAAGTAGGTCCACTAGAAAAGCAGTACAAAAAAAGATACCTTTAAGTAATTGATTGTATTTATAAAACATTTAAATTCATGTTAACGGAAAGTTTCAAGATAATACTATATCACAAAGCCCCCACAATTTTTCTGACAAAGTAAGACAACCAACTCTCAGTATTCAGATGGACTAATATAAAACAAAGAACTTAGTTGACTTTTACAATTTGCACTGAGTGAACTTTCAGTCCTTGTTTCCTGACCTTGAGCTTTCTAGTTGATGTCACACTGCAGTATGCAGAGACTGAAGATCTAGGGATAGGGGAAGGTCACAGAACCATTTTGTCATGAATTATACATAATCTCACACTGACGCTCTATATACCAAAGCTGTTGTGCTTGATGAATTTATAATTGAGACGGAAAGACACTTGAGTATCACTTCCTCCAGGAGGCCGTTTCTAATCCTATCTACCACTGTCATAGTACCTGCCATGCTGTATTGTAATGCACTGTTTAAATGCTGTTATACTGCTATTTGTGAAGACAATTATGCATAAAATATAACTAGCATATGGTAAAGCAATTACAGATAAATTATTTGTGAGTACATGTCAAAATTTTGTCTCAAGCCTGCTGCAAGGAGGTAATTTCCAGTGAGTCCAGTTCAAAGATTTTTGTTCTACTAGAGGGTTTTGTTTTGTTTTGTTTTCTTTTTAAGAAAGTGTAGATAACATTGATAGATTCAGCCTAAGAAAGGAACATTTGGTTAAAGGCAGCTAAGTTCCTCACAGGACAGACGGTCAACTGTGCAAGTTGAGTCTCAGTTTATCAGGAAATTGCTCAACCCTGTTACCAGAAAAGCTTGGTACTTCCCAGAAGAAACTGTTCCTTACATCAGACAGCAAATTTCTGATCCAGTCTGCCTTATCTTAGGCTTGAGAGATGGTTTTCTAATGGTAAAAAATGATAAATACAAATGGTCATGATAAGAAGAAAAACAGAAAGCCAGGAAGGGAAAATTTAGTGGGTTGTTATGATGGAGAAAGGTCTAAAAATGGTCCTTGAGGAATAAGTGCAGCCTTGGTAGGTGGACATGCCTAGGTAACAAGGGATGGTCTGCAGTTGGCCAGAAGCAGAGCCAGGTAGACAGATAGTGGAAGCTGTGGGTAGAAATATCAGTTGGATTCAAACTGAGGTGGACCATGATGGACAATATAAGATATCTGAATTTTAATCCCTAAAGATATCAAAGCAAGGGCAGGCACAATCCAAGCAATGCCTGAGCTGGGGCAGCAAACAGGAGAGATTAAAGGTGCAGGGGAGACTGGGTGTACCGAGATGCTATGATATTCCCCAGGCATGAAATAATAAGGACCTGAATGAACTGATACAAACAGGAATGGCAAGGAGGAACGATGTCAGGATATCTTGCAAAGGAAAAATGCAGTTTTATTACCTGGTATACAGGGGCAAGAAGTAAAGAATGGCGGTTGTAAACTTTGGTAGAGTAAAAACTCACTGATTTAGATCTCATCTTTTCCCTTCCTTGAACGTTCCCTGGTGAAGACGCTAGTGGACACAGAATGAAGAGGCCAGCAAGGGCAGATGGGAGGAGACAACAGGTGGTTAAATCCAGGTGCCTGAGGCTAAGATGAGGTGAGGGGCAGAAAGGTGGTGCCATTAATGGACAAGAGCTAGTCCTTCAGTTTTGGTTGTTCTCTCATTCCCACTATATTGGGTGGTCCTTGAAGACAGGAACTCTGTTTTTGGCATTTATCATCCAGACTATCCTAAACCCTTGGTTCCCGCATCTCTTCCATCACCATACTAATGAATAGTTAGCTTATAGCAGAAACTATTTCTAAGAGTCTCGATGCAGAGAAAGGGGGTAAAGGAAGAGCAGGTGAAGGGAAAAGATGTGGTGAGAAATCTGTCACCTTCTTTCATTTTCCCCTCATTTACCATTATGGCTTGTCATTTTGCTGGTCCTTTCAACAAAGACCCTTGTCCCAAGTGGCACAGATTCTCCTTTGAAAGGAGATAAAAGAGCTGCATCTTGAATGCTTGAGAGCAGAAATAAAAAGTAAGGGGAAAGGATGAGATAAGGAAGAAAGAGATAAGAAAGAAGTGACAACAGTGAGGGATGGTAAACTTCATAGGTGGACGAGGTACCACAGCTTGCTGACTCCTATTTGTGGAGGATGGTGTCACCAGTTCTCCACAGAGAATAGGCAGAGTCAATAGGGTGGGCATGAGCATGCACATTAGACATGTCAAGGGTGAGAAAAATTGCTTTATAGTGGAAAAAGAGATGGTGAATTGGCAATGGAGAAGTAGAGATGACAGCACAGAGAAGGGGTGAGGAGAGAGGGAAAAACTAAGGGGAACTTTGGGGGAAATAATAGAGAGCTTAAAGGGATTTTTAAGATCATTGGCAAATAATAGTTTGCAATTTGCTCTGCAATGTTAACCCCTTCCCCCAACACTTCCACAAAAGTCTTGAGTAAAAAAAAATAATAATAAATAAATAAATAAATAAATAAATAAAATTCCCATTTCTTGCTCCTGCCTTTTGGAGTTGACTTCACTTTGAGGGTGTGTTAAAATGCTGAACACAGCTTCCTCTGTGAACCAGGGGCAAGAGAGAAGGCCCATGAGCTCAGGAATCCCAGGATTTCTCCCTCTTCTCCCCTGCTGCTCTCCTCTTCACCATTTCGTAGTGGACTAACGTCAACAGGTGAGTCTCAGGAAGGGAGAGGGCAAAACTCAGATAAAGGAATTTCATTTCTGTCAAGTCACCCCTCAGCAAATGTTGCCTGCAAACCTGCGATTAAAGTATGGTGCTAGGATCTGGGGACAATCTAAGAAATTCAGACTCGCTCTGAGGATGCTCACAATCTACTCAGAGAAAGAAAGAAATGAGCTCTTGACAAGAGAAATGACTGGGGTTCTGCAGGGATCCTTTGAGCATGCAGGCCTGCCCTGCCTTTGCCAGCTGCACCACATGAAAGCGGCCCCACTCTCTCATCTCACACTCCTAGCAGAGCACGCTTGCAGAGCTGTGGCCTCAGAGTCAGAATCCAGAGAGAGGAGGACTCTAGGCAGTCAAATGACCAGGGGTGCTGCAGAAAGCCGATTGTTTACATAGCTCATGTTTTTGTTAGGTTCAGGAAGAGGCTGTTTTCCTAAGTCTGTGGTGCCCCAGGCCTTTCTGACCTTCATCTTCTAGATACGGGCCTGAAATCTCCATTCAAGGTCCCGCCATTTAGTTTTTTCCATACAGCATACGTGCTCTTGGGGGCATCCTTCAATAAGGTTTAATTCAAGGAATCAGATTGAGAACCCAGGAACAAAGCACTCAGTCCAGGGAAAGATGCAAAGACCAAGAAAACTAGGGTTCCTGCTCACCAAGAGCCCACAATGTAATTATAGGGTTGGGAGCAGAAAGGCCCCCAACCAATTGCAAACACATTTGTTAAATTGATAATCCCCCAAATAGCAAATCAACCAACACAAGGGAAGCCGGGGGTGGAGGTCTTCAGCACACGTTTGTTGAGTGGGTGGTAGATGTGGAGTCTGCTCTGCTGTGACACCTTTCATCGTTGAGAGGTATGTCATACTACTTCAGATTTTGCCCCAGTTGGTGCTATGCAAAGTCTTATTTCTCTCAAACTGGTGTTGAGAGAATGCTGCTGCTAATTCTATGAAATCTACAGGTGCATCCTGTTATTGTGATAGAGGGCTGAATTTCTACAGTTTGTAATTTCCACCAGATTTTACTAGATGGGGCGCAGGGGCACCATGGAAAAACTAAATCCACTGTGAATCGAATAACTACCCTCCTCATATGTCTGGTTTCCAAGGAGCCATTTGACTATTGTGAATTGCCCTGCCTCTAAGATACTGGGAGGGAACAGTTGGTTTGAATGAATCAAAAACTGAGCCCTCCATCTGTAACAGGTGAAAGTTGACCCTGCCATCATTTTGCAGCTTCAGATGACTAGTCCTGTTGGATCTCACAGAGATGGCCAGAAAGTTAGGTGCCTTTTCCCTCTTTCCATTTGAGACGTGTATTTGCTAGCTGGATACCAGCAAAAGCTCCCTCATCTCTTCCATCGTGGCTCTAGTTCAGGGATGGATAATCCTCCATCTCATCCTTCACGCCAGCATTGCTCAATTACTAACGGCTGCCTGGAGCAGATCCTGGGGCTGTATTAGAACTAGGGGACTGTCGGGATTTATGTGAAGTGGGCATGCTGTCTCCTCCATCATTCTTCTCCATTGCTTCCAGTTTAGTTTTCTTGAAGTGTAGTCATTTTTCCCTTCCTTTACCCCAAACCTAGAGTCTTCGGAATCCATAATGTCTTTGGATTAAGCCCAGATTCATCAGCCTGGCTTTCAAGATCCTTCCTAATCTGCCCTAACCTAGCTCTTCAACAGGAATTCTCCACTATTCTCCTTCCTGCTGGCTTTGCTACAGACAAATGAGCAATAAACAAAAATCATCAACTGCTCACTAACCTTACTGCAACACGACTTCCTCTTTCCTTAGTTCTCTCTGCTAAATGCCCAAGTCCAAATCTAACTGATTCTTTAAGATACAGCTCAAATGTTACCTCCTAATGGAAATCTCACCTTTTCCCTGTATCCTAGATGTATCCTCATCTCTCCTTTGCATCTCAGTGGCCATGATAATCACTGCCATTGATTAAACACACACTACATGGCAAGCACTGTGTTAAGAATTTCATATGTATTATCTCATTCGTTGCCTTTTCACAGCACCTGGATAAGGCCAGTGCATTATCATAATTTCCAGTTTACAGATGAAGACATTGAGTATCATTGCAGCTATGAAACACCCACAGTCACACGATTAATTAGGGATGGTGTCATGTCTAGATACCTTAAATAGTGTCACTATTCCATCACTCTCAGGGCATTTCCAAATTTATAATGTGTTACATGTCTCTGGAAACATCTGATCATTCCAACCAGACTCTATGTGTTCCTTTTTTTATCTTTTTTAAAAAAAAGATTTCATTTTTTTTGAGAGAGAGAGAGAGGGAGAGTGAGAGAGAATCTGAAGCAGACTCCGCACTGAGCACAGAGCTCAATGCAGGGCTTGATCCTACAACTGCCAAATGATGACCTGAGCTAAAACCAAGAGCCAGATGCTTAACCGATTGAGCCACCCAGGCACCCCTCTACGTGTTTCTAAAGACAGGAAATGCCTCTAAGTCACCTTTTTATTCCTAGTGCCTCATGTACTACTTTGTGCATAACAGGTATTCAGTAAGTATCTGCTGAATGAATGATTACGTGGAGAGTCCTTTTAGAGCTCTGGTTTGGGAGACAAGATCAATATGGTATTAGCCTTAACTGGTTTTCATTAGAGGTTTTACTTTAAGGAACTAGATTTGAGGAGAAATCATTTGATTGTGTGTATCTGAGTCCACAATTATGCAATAGGCTACAAAGGGTTTGATGGTACTCACACCTTCAGTTTTAGTAAGAAAGATGGTCAGTATCCCTTAGGCATGAATCCAGAGAATTGGTTGCAATTAGCTCTCTGATGTAAGCTCCTTTGTTTTAGGAACAGAGTGTGTTCTCTTTGGCTCTAGACCTGCTCTCCTTAAGAGCCAATGGATCTCCAGAAACTGAGCGGGTAAGAATGGAGAAATAATATTTTGCTTACTTAATGTTCTGAGCAACTTTACCCTTTCATGAAAACTCACAACTTTCCCTACAATTATTTCTAGCAACTTCTAGTTTCAGAGCTTGAGAAAAGGAAATGAAACAAAACAAAAAATAAAGAAAAATGGTAAGCAAAATCAAAACCAAAGACATTCTGGGTCATGGGGCAAGAGGATTATTTTATGATAGGCAAATTTTGTATTCAATATGAACCTGGAGGATTAAAACAGAACAAAGAAAAAACATAGAAGTGACATTAGCAAGTTGTTAAATTCGTGAAATCCAAAAATCTATTCCATCAGTCATGACCAGATGGGGTATTAACAATACCTCGAATTGGTGAAATACATTTCTTCTGGAAAAAGCTCAAAACTTTTTGTTTGAGTTATTTCCTTTTTTTTTCTCCCCAATCTGTTGTGGAATATTCTGTTTCTTGTTGATAAATGAAGATATTGAGATCTGTTGAGATTAGGTTGATTTCATCCATGCTGTAAACAAGGACTAAATCCTACTTTTCTCACTTCTCTGTCTTTTTCTGATAAAACTCACATCTCCTGTTATTACCAATATTTCCTCATGTTGGTAACTTATCTGTTTTATACAAAGAAAGAAATTCTTCATCTTCTGATGAGCTCATTTTTGGTACTCTGTTTCCACTACAATTTATGTGCCAGCCACATGGCACTGGCATTATAGCAGAAACAAAGCAGAAAATCTTTGCTGTTATTGTGGTGCTTAAGTTCTGGTGAAGCAGATAGACAATAAGCAAGCAAACGAATAGATAGTGTAGTGTTTCATGGGGTAGGTGTTACAAAGAAAACTAATACAGGTAAGTAAAGTACGCCAGAATGGCACTGGACAGGATGCTACTTGAGGTGGGGAGGTCAAGAAAAGCCCATCTGAAGAGGCGACACTTGTCCAGAGTCCTGGGTAAGTGAAGGGGACAGCCATGTAGATATTCGGAAGAACAGGATCCCAGTGGCAGCATGAGCTTGGTGTTCTAGGATCAACAATCTGGCTAGTGTGAGTGAACAAGCCAGAGGACAGAGGAAAGAGATGCAGATTAAAAAAGTAGGGAGGGGCTGAACCATTTAAGGATTTATAGACCAGGTCAGAGTTGGGGATATTATTTTGAATTGATGGAAGCTATGAGAAAGCCGAGAGTGAAGGAGCAAAGTGATCAGATTATTGCAGTTGTCCAAGTGGACAGACTGTGGTGGCTTGGCCTGACATGATAGCGGTGGAACTGGTGAGAAGTGTCCATTTGGGGTATCTATTTTCAAAGGAGCACTCACAGAACTTGCTTGATAGATTGGGTCAGGGACATAAGGAAAATAGAAGAATCAAGTATGACTCAGATCTTTGGCTTGAATACTCAGTGAAAGATGTCGCCATTTACTAAGAGAGGCAAGATGAGTGGAAGATGGCTCTGGGTTATGAGGGACGGGTGAAGCCAAGAATTCTATTCTGGCCATGGTAATTGGTGTTGAAGTGAATGTTGTGTAGGTGAGAGATAAACAACTTTTGATAAAAAATTTGAACTGTAGTTGGCATACAATATTG
This sequence comes from Canis lupus familiaris, assembly GCF_011100685.1. NCBI lineage: Eukaryota > Metazoa > Chordata > Mammalia > Carnivora > Canidae > Canis > Canis lupus. The sequence goes on along the minus strand of NC_049223.1, from coordinate 28,917,299 downwards.
TATTAGTTTGAGGCATACAATATAGTGATTCAACAATTCTATACATTACAAAATGCTCACTACTATAACCGTGGTCACCATCTGCCATCATACAAGGTTAGTGCAGTATTATTGACTGTATTCCCTATGCCATGCTTTCCATCCCCATAACTATTTTTGTAACTTGAAGTTTGTACCTCTTAGTCCCCTTCACCTATTTCACCTATCCCCACCTCCTCCCCTCTGGCAACCACCAGTTTGGTCTCTATATTTGTGAGTCTGTTTCTGTTCCCCACCCCCATTGGTTTGTTTGTTCATTTCTTTTGTTTTTGTTTTTGTATTTTTTTTTAGATTCCACCTATGAGTGGGATCATATGGTGTTTTTCTTTCTCTGTGTGACTTATTTCACTTAATATCCTCTAGGCCCATCCATTTGTGAACAGCAAGATGTCATTCTTTTTAATGGCTGAGCAATGTTCCATTAAATGTAACACACACACACACTCACACACACCCTGTATCTTCTTTATCCATTCATCTATAGATGGATATTTAGGTTGCTTCCGTATCTTTCTATTGTAAATAATACTACAATACACATGAGGGTGTATATATCCCTTCAAATTAGTGTTTTTGTTTTCTTTGAGTAACTATCCAGAAGTAGAATTACTGGATTATATGATATTTCTATCTTTAAGTTTTTGAGGGACTTCAATACTGTTTTCCACAGTGACTGCACCAGGTTACATTCCCATTAACAATGCACAAGGATTCTCTCTTTTTTTTTTTTAGGATTCTCTTTTCTCTATATCCTCACCAACGCTTGTTCTTTCTTTCTTTCTTTCTTTCTTTCTTTCTTTCTTTCTTTCTTTCTTTCTTTCTTTCTTTCTTTCTTTCCTTCCTTCCTTCCTTCCTTCCTTCCTTCCTTCCTTCCTTCCTTCCTCCCTTCCTTCTTTTCTTTTCTTTTCTTTTCTTTTCTTTTCTTTTCTTTTCTTTTCTTTCTTTCTTTCGTTCTCTTTCTTTTGATACTAGTGACTAGTGTGAGGTGATATTTCATTGTGGTTTAATTTGCATTTCCATGATGATTGGTGATGTTGAGCATCTTTTCATGTGTCTGTTAGCCATTTGTATGTCTTCCTTGAAAAATTTCTATTTGGGTCTTTTAATTTTTAATCAGATTATTTAGTTTTTGTTTTGTTGTGGTGTTGAAATGTATGAGTTCTTTTTATATTTTGGATATCAACCTCTTATTGGATATACCATTTCCAAATATTTTCTCAGTAAGTTGCCTTTTCATTTTATTGATGGTCTCCTTTGCTGTGCAAAAGGTTTTTAGTTGATATAGTCCCAAATGTTTAGTTTTGGATTTGTTTCTTTGCCTGAGGAGACAGGTCCAGAAAAAAATATTGCAAAGGCTGATAACCAAGTGTTTTCTTTTAGGAGTTTTATGATTTCAGGTATTATGTTTAGGTCTTTAATCCATTTGAGTTTATTTTTGTGTATGGTGTAAGAAAGTGGTCCAGTTTCATTCTTTTGTATGTACCTGACCAGTTTTCCCAACAATATTTTTTGAAGAGACTTCTTGTCCTCATTGTATGCTTTAGCTTCCTTTGTCATAGATCTATTGATAGATAACTCATTTGAAAAATCATGCTCTAAAGGAAAACAAAGAATAAACCAGTAGCTGGAAGGCATTGTGGGGGCTAGTGAGTTGATTTTTTGTGGATTTTATTTCTTGAAGTGGTTTTAGGTTCACAGAAAACTTGAGTAGTAGGTACAGAGATGTCCTATTTACCCCTTGCCCACTTCCCCCCCACACAACCTCCTCCACTATCAACATCCTCCACTAGAGTGGTACATTTGTTACAACTGATGAATTTACAATGACATGTCATCCTCACTCAGAGTCCATAGTTAATATTAGGGTTCACTGTCAGGGTTGTAAATTCTGGGGATTTGGACAAATGTATAATGATATGCTCTGCCTATTCATGCCTTCCTTCCCCCTAGACCCTGGCAATTATTGACTTTTTAAAAATGATTTTGTTTTCTAAGAAGAAAGTCATTATAGTATAGTAGTATGCTGATGAAAATGTGGGAGAGAGAGAGAGAAAGAGAGAGAGAATTGTAGGCACAACGTTTTCGAGTAAGAGAAAGACCAGAGGATTCGATGTTTTGACCAAAAAAACCAGCCTGAGATATCAGCATAGATAGTGCTTCCATTACAAGTAGGAAATAGTGAATAATGGGGCAGAGGTAGGTCTGCTGATAAATATAGTGGTGAGAGGTAAGATGAGTCTTCTGATTTCTTAATTTTCTCAGTGAAATGAAAGAAACAAGGTTGTCACTTGAGAAAAAGGGGAAGTCAAGGAATGTTAGAGGAGACAGCTCAGTCAACAGGTTTTATTGAGCAACTACTATGTGCCAGTCACCATTTGGGGGCTCAGGGAAAGCAATAGTGAACAAAATCATGTCTGTGCCTTCTTAGAACTTACATTGTAGTAGATTCAAGAAGATGTGAGAGGTGAGAATGGGTATTAGCCAGTTTTGCTGCAATAATAAATGACCCAAATCTTCAACGGCTTACAACAAAAACAGTTTAAATCTCACCCATGCCAAATGTCAGCTGAGGGTCATGCACACCTCTGCCTCACTGTCTGCTCTACTCCAGACAGCGAGGAGACTAGAACTCTTCTCAGTCTTGTTCCTCTTCATTTGCAGATGTCAATTAGAAAATCAGCCCCTGTTTGGCAGGTGTCAACCTTGTGACACAAGGAATCAAGCAAGAGAGTTTACAGAAACATAGAGTAGTTTCTAGAGCTTTCTGAGTGCAGCATGCATTCCATTCCATCAGCCAAAGCAAGTCACATGGCCCAGCATGACACCAGTGGGATGGGAAGGTAAAGTCTTCCCACAAGAGACAACACAACTCATGAGACAGAGGGCAGGTAGAAATAGAGAACCCTCCACCTGGATGGGGAGTGCTTTTCTATTTTCACTCTGTCTAGGCATAGCGGTAGCCATTTGGACCACTTGTAAATCTATACATTCAGCCTCAGTGTTCCCCCTTAGCTACAGAGCGATACATCAGGCTGCCTTTGAGAGACTTGCCCAGGTCCTATAAATCTCTCAAACTCAACACTTCGCAAGCTGAACTCTATCTTTCCCTTCAGTCATTTCCCTGGATTCTCCATCTCCTTCAGAGATGTCAGATCCTCAGCGTCTCTCTCCTTGACTATAATCCTGAGCTTCAGACTTACCTTCCATCTTGTATGCAACCATCTAAAAATAGGAATCTCATTATAGGATCATCTCTATTACTTGGAAATAAATCCCCAAATCCTTAGCCCAGCCTCCAAAGACATTTGTCATGTAGCCTCATTTCTTGCCACACTCTTCTCAGCAAGCAGCTACACCAACTACCTAGTCCCCAAAGTTCTTTGGGTGTGTCACACCACGCCATATCTTCATGACTCTTCTCATGTTCTGGAAGAACTCTGCCTGAGAAGGCCCTCCACCTCTTGTCTTTCAAAGTCAGCTTGTCTTTCTCCTTCTTTGAAGTTTTTATGACTTTCACTCCCAATAGAGTACACCATTCTCTTCCGTACGTGTTGTGAACTTGTTGTTATCATCTATAAAACATTTTGTGCTTGCTTGTTTATATGTCTATCTCCTTGTTTTGGGGGGTTGTTGGGTGATCCTGCCCTTCTCTGGCCTCATGTTTTCACTTGGATGATCTTCTGCTGGACTGTACAGTCAGCCTCTCTTCCCACTCCTGACTTACTCCTCTCCATGGAGGAGGACTGACCTACCTGATTGGTGGGTGACATCCACTGGCCTCTGTTTCTCAATTGAGTGGAGCTAATCTACTGCAAGTTCAAAAGCACTAGAGATTCACTCTTGTTCTATTACCATTCCCTGAGCCAACAGTCTTGGGAAGTGGGTCTACTCTGCAGCCATCTTGAGAAGCCAGGAATCTTTTTTTTTTTTTTACCCCCAGCTTTATTGAGATATAATTGACATACACATTGTGTAAGTTTAAGGCATACAACGTGTTAATTTGGTGCACTTAAATATTGTAAAAATGATTACCACTGTGCGGTTAGCTAATACCTTCATCGTGTCACATAATTACCTTTTTTTTTCCCCTGTGGTGAGAACACTTAAGATCTCTCACGTAGCAACTTTTGAGTATGTAATACAGTATTATTAACTATAATCACCATGCTGTTCATTGGATCCGCAAAACTTATTCATCTTATGACTAGAAGTGTGTGCCCTTTGGCCAAAAAACTCCCCACTTCCCCTTCCCCCAAGCCTCTGGTTACCACCGCTCTGCTGTTTCTAGTTCAGGTTTCTGAGATTTCACATATAAGTGAGATCACTCAGTATATTTTTCTTTCTCTGGCTGACTTACTTCCCTTGGCACAATGTCCTCAAAGTCCATCCATGTCACAATGTCAGGATGTGAAGCTAGCAATCTTGGGAAGTCTGATCTCTGGACACAAACTTCTCCTTGGATGGACTCTTGGGAGTCCAAGGACTGCCAACTCATGTGTAAATTTGGATGATAAGTCTAGAGGCATTTTCTCCAGTCCTTATGTCAGTAACAATGTTGACATTCTGATACCGGTAAGTCCCTGTCCTTCTTTTTTGTTTTCCTTTTTTCCTTTCTTCCTTCTTCCTTCTCTTTTTTTTCCTTTCTTCCTTCCTTTTTTCTTTCTCCTTTCTTTCTCTCTCCCTCTTTCTGTCTCTCTCTCTCTTCCTTCCTACCTTCCTTACTTTCTTTAATTGTGAGCCCAGGAGAGAAAGAGAAGGTTATTATCAATACATTGCCTAAAATGCCAACATCCCTTCTAGGGAGAAGTACCCTTCCTATCTCATTCCTCTTTGAATTCTAAATGCCTTGTACATGTCCAGGCACATAACAGAACCTTGGTAAATATTTGTTAAATACGTATTTACTGGAGTATAATTTCAGTGCATGTAACATTAAAATTCGTTAAGTCTTAAATGTGTAGCCTGATGAATTTCAAGCCACATACACACTCTGGTAACCACTACCCCAATTGTTATAGAATTTCCATCCCTCTAGGAAATGTCCTTCTGCTTATTGCCAATCAATGTCTCCTTTCTGCTAGAAAAAAAAACACTTTTCTGATTTCATTAACCATACCCTAATTTTGTTTGTTTTTTCACTTCATGTAACTGGAACCATATAGTGTGTATTTTTTTGGCAGGAAGGGGAATTGGCTTCTTTCACTCAGCATGATGTTTTTGAGATTCATTTATGTCATCCCATATATCAGTAGGTTTTTCTTTTTGTATTACTGTGTAGTATTCCATCATATAAATATACCAAAATGTTTATTCACTCTTGTATTGATGAGCATTTGGGGTTATTTTCAGGTTTTGATTATATGAATAAATCTCCTGTGAAAATTGTTGTACTTTTTTTTTTTTTGTAAACACCTACACTCAGTTCTCTCTGGTATATGCAGGAGTGAATTCCTGGGTCGTTGGTTGGTGTATGTTGACTGTATGAAACTGCCAAACAATTGAATACTGCCAGGAAGTATGAGTAAAGCCCCTAGGAACATCTTTGTATACAGCTTTTTGTGGATACACATACAATTATCTTGGGTATGTACATGCAAGTGGAATAATTAAGTCATGTGGTAGGTGTATGTTACCTTTATTTGAAACTGCCAAACACTTTTCCAAATTGACTGTTTTATACTCCTGCTAGCAATGGTTGTATACTCATATACTCACCAACACCCAGTACTGTCTGTCTTTTTCAACTTTATTAATTTTTAAAGATTCATTTATTCATTTGAGAGAGAGAGAGAGAGAGGGACATGAGTGGAGGAAGGGACAGAGGGAGAGAAGCTTCAAACAGAGCCCCAAAATGCACTTCAGTCTCACTACATTGAGATCATGACTTGAGATGAAACCAAGAGTAGGCCATTCAACTGATTGAGTCATCCAGGCACCCCTGCCTTTTTTAATTTTAGATATTCTGCTGGGCTTAATTTGCATTTAATGATTGTTAATAATAACATCTATTCTAATTACTTCATTCTTTCACATATCACTTTATTAATTTCACATTTCATTGTGGCTTTGATTTACATTTTCCTAATGCAATAATAATATTGAGGATATTTTCATATATTTATTGGCTATTTGGATATCTTTTGTCAGGTGTCTAAAATCTTTAGCCCATTTTTTAAAGTTGGGTGTTTTGTATTTTTTAAAAAAATAATTATTATGAATTCTTTATATATTCTGCATAATAATGAATCATTTGACATATATATATATCTCAGATATATATCTATGTTAGATGTATATATGTCAGGTATATAGATACTGGTGGCAAATATTTTTCCCAGTCTGTGGCTTTCACTTTCTAAATGGTTGCTGAATAAATTGAAACATGTTTTTAATTGAGAGAGAACAGTTATTTAAGAAAACAGTAAAAAATACCATATTGGAAAGAGAAATAAATCTCCTTTAAAGGGAAGAATTACCTTGATAATTTTTAAAGAAGATTTTATTTATTTACTTGAGAGAGAGAGAGAGAGAGAGAGAGACAAAGCATGAGCGGGGGGAGGAGGCAGAGAGAGAAGGAGAAGCAGACTCCCCACCGAGCAGGGAGCCTGAAGAGAGGCTTGATCCTGGGACCCTGGGATCATGACCCAAGCTGAAGGCAGATGCCCAACTGACTGAGCCACCCAGGCTCCCTGTCTGTTGTTTTTTTTAATGATGTTTCTATATCTGATTTTCTTAGCACAGACATCACAGCCAGATAAAGTTTACAGTGAGTATGACCTTCACTGGATACATCGGCAGAATGGGTGGTTATTGTCATATTCCAGTGTTTTGCCGTCTTGGGTGGTTCTTAGAATTATCTGGGGAATCTTAAAGTCATTTTTAATATCAAGGCCCTGCACTTGGAGTTTCAGACTCAACCAGTGTAGGATGTGGCTGGGGCACTGATAGGTTTTATAAAATTTCCAAGTAATTTTCAATTGTAGCCTGCATTGAGAAGCATGGTTTAAATGGTTACTAAGATTTGAGATTAAGAGTTTGGTAGTAGAGGAGGCGCCTGGGTGATTCATTCACTTAAAGCAGATGACTCTTGGATCAAGCCCTGTGTGGGGCCTCACACTCTGTGGGGTGTCTGCCTGTGGATTCTCTTTCCCTCTTCCTGTCCCTCTGTCCCTCCTCCTACTCACATATGCTCTCTCTCTCCCCTAAAATAAGTAAATCTTTTTTTAAAAACAGTTTTGGAAGTAGCGGGGGCATATGGTTTGATGTTTGAGAGTAACAGTAGGGGCCTTCTCAAAGATAGAGTGTCTTATGGAATATTTAGTTTCATATAACAGAAATCCAGTCAAGTAAGCAGAAAGAGGAGAGAGAGAGAGACAGACAGAGAGAGAGAAGGAGAGTATTTATGGAAAGATATTGGGTACATCACAGAATCCAAGGAAAGCTGAACTAAGCCTCAAGAACTGGTGACTTTGTAGGAAAGTATGGACTGTCGGTCTAATGGTCCAGAATTAGAGGACTGCCCATCAGTACTCAGTCTTCTCATCCATTGATTCACATCCACCAGAGATCATCTGACTGGCCATACACAGCCAATGAATTGAATTTCCTTAAGGGCAAAGGTCCATTCCTGGTCCAACCAACTGTGCCAAAGCGCCATGGCCATATAATATGGTTATGGCTACAGGAATTCATTTGTGTGTGTGTGTGTGTGTGTGTGTGTGTGTGTGTGTGTGTGTGTGTGTGTTGGGGGCATAGTTCCCAAAGATAGTGAGTCTGGGCTGAGTAGGCATGCAAAAAAGAATAAGGACAACCCAGAAATATAAAAGGAAGAATATGGATGGAAAGAATGAAATAATTAGAATATGTGTTGTTATCAGCAACTCTTGAGTCTGTTTGATGAATTTTTACTGAAATTTTACAATCTCAACTTAGCTTCTTTCTGTCTTAAAGCATACTTCTCTAAGCCTATATTTCTTTCAATTATTTTGAGCAGAGAAAACCTAAACTAACCGAATAACTGTGATAAAAACATAGATGAGAATTCAAACTGCTGCAAAATAATATATTTATACATACATCAAAAACCCACTGTGATGATTTGTTTCCTGTTTTGTATTACTTGTTCCCCTGTTCGTTTATGCACACTTCTTCCTCACTCTAGCCCATCAGTATGAAATGTAAGATCTACATTTTTGTTGAATAAAAGAGGCATTCATACACATAACCTGTTTCAAGGCTCTGACACTGTTGCAGAGGGAAGTTTGAAAGAAGAGAATGGACACTGGTTGCATCATGTTAGTGGAAAGCAAAGCAAAGTCTGGAGCCCCTTTCTCAAGTTGCAGGGACTGCGATTAACTTAAGGGGGTGGTCACTGTTCAATAAATGCTTATTGAAATAAGTAAATTATTGGAATAAATGTTTATCGGAATATTTAACTCCTTGGGCTGATGGAGTGAAAAGTAGAGGGCCAAGAATGAGACTAATGACAGCCATATTGCTCTGCAGTTCTTTACGTGTGGCTATAGATCAAGAATGGCAATGAGAGTGCCTTCTGATTGATAATGATGGTGATGACAGGACAGGTGTCACTTCAGACATTTGATATCTGTCCCATCTCTGTACCCTATCTATGCATTTCTAGATAGGCATGTAGTATTCTACTTATTTAACCCAGTCGCTGTCAAATATTTTGTAAAGCATGAAAACTTTCCTCTCTTTTTGAAACAAATGTATTAAATGAGTAAAGCCAATGATAAAACTGACAAAATCAGAGTCACTCTGGTTGAAGTGGAGGTGGGGGACCCCAAGGGCTCCCACTAGGCCTTTCCCTAGCTCCCCACTCCCCAGTAGGCCCAGGGCCTCGAGATGTCATCATGGAACCCTGTGTACAGTAGGACCTTTTGAAAATCTAACACAGTTGGTTGGCTTGGTAAAGAATGCAGAAGCAACTGTTGAAGATCAACTGATAGGTACTTAGGATTAGAATATAACATTCAAAATAATATTGAATCAAATGCTTGATTCAAAGAAGCAGGCTTCTGGAGAGATGAGAAGGACTAGTATAACATGTCAAGAGGTTAGAGATCTGCATGAACATTTATCACCTTGAAAACAGAAGCAACCAAGAAGTAATTTGAGAGAAGATTTAAGAAAACCACATTCCTAACATAAATTGCAGAATGTGGAGTTTAGATAATTCTTTTTTTTTAAAGATTCTAAAAAAAATAAAAAATAAAGATTCTATTTATGTATTCATGAGAGACACAGAGAGAGAGAGGCAGGCTCCATGCAGGGAGCCTGATGTGGGACTCGATCCTGGGACTCCAGGATCACACCCTGGGCTGAAAGAAAGCGCTCAACCACTGAGCCACCCAGGCGTCCCAAGTTAGATAATTCTGATAAAGGAATATCTTTTAGAGTTTCCACAATTCAAAAAAAAGAAAAACTCAATGAGATAAATGATGTAATTAGGTCCTTTATGTCAGCAATTTGCAAACTTTAGAATGCATCAGAATCACCTGGAGGGCTTGTTACAACACAGATCGATGGGCCTCATCTCCAGTCCAAGGACTGGAGAATTTGCATTATCCTGGGAACTACACTTAGAGAATCTTGGCTCTACATTATTCTAATGGAGAAGAAGAAAGAAATGAGTAATAGTAGACATAGAAGGAATTTGGAGTGGGGGGGGCATAACCATATTCCTATTTATTTTCCTGGAATTTGTGATAACCATAAAGAGAAAGCCTGGAAGCAATCAGACACATACATTTACCTTTAGAAAAGAATGTTGCAGGAGTTCACAAAAAGGCGGGCAGCATCAGGCGACATAAGACTTGGAGTAGAAAGATGGCCTGAGAAAGTTGGAAAGCCAAGACATTTCATTTCTGCTAGTATAATTGCAAGTAATGATGCCAGTGAGAGAGGAAATTAAATAACTTAAATGAGATTCTGAAAAGCTAGGATTTCAAAAGTGCATGATAGAGAGGTAAAAGCAACGGTGAATGCAAGATGAGCCACGGGTCCTTTTAATAGCACAGTAAAGCTAAAATCCAAATGGAGCTGAAATTTGAAAGAAAAGACAAAGTACAGCCACAACAGCTTTGCCATGAACAGTTAATAGTACAGAGACTACAGAGAGCCTAATTCTCCTTGCTTTCGTTTTGTTGTTGTTGTTGTTGTCGTTGTTGTTGTTGTTGTTCATGAACATAGCTTTTTGTATTTTTAAGAGGAAGAGATTGTTGGATAACACCTAACATCTCTTAACACAGTAACATTTTCTGGAATCCAGCAAGAGCTAATAAAGAAAATTGCAAAGCAGTTTCACAAATCTTTAACAAGTCATGGTTATTTCACTAGCAAGATATGATGTCATGGGCAGATTAAAATTATTGTGTCTTATTTCCTAGATTCATACCATTTATTTCATTTTCTCATCTGACTGCGTAGTCAGTATTTCCCAAGACAATCAACAACAGTGATATCAACAACAGTGATAAGAGTGGGCATACCTGTCCAATTCCTAGATTTTGATGAGAGATTTTTAGTATTTCATCATTCAATATAATAGTTTATTATTTTTAGTAAGTTTTCTTTGCATATTCAGTTATTTTTTACCATTTGGTCTACTTTTTGTCCATTGTAAATGATTGTGACCTTTAAACATCTAATATGCAGACCTAGACGGTGCCTGAGTGAACCAACGGTTTTTCATTTGAATGAAATGCTCAACTGAGAAGATGAGCTATGATGCTGTCTAAAGGTACGTCTCAAAGCTTTCTAAGAGCTATTACATGGAAGAGGAATTAGTCTTATTCTAAAAAGACTCTCAGATAGAACAAGTGCTATAAAGCAGAAGCAAAAAACAATATGGATTTTTGTTGCACATAAGAATTTTTCTAGAAGTCACTACTGTCCAGGTATAGACAGTTTCTGGATACTGTTTCTGGCTCCTGGAAGTACTGGGTGGAAATTACTCTCTTTCCTCCCCACGTCACTGCCTTTTCCTCAAGAGAGCGGTATGATTTCCTGATTGGCCAAATGTCAAGAGTCTAGTAGAGGCTGTTTATGTTCTATATTTCTGTGTAAAATAGGTAGCATGTTGTCTTCAACAGTACATGGCAGGCCTCTCCCTCACAGGGTTGGGCAGGAGTCTGTTTTACACACCCAATCCTCCCCATGTGTATCACAAGGCCTAGGCCTAGACCTACCACCCACTACAACCTAGTTTTACCTTAGTAAAGCTAATATTTTGGTCCCTGTGTTCCTTCTTATAGGTGTTCTGGTCATCAATTTCGATGCAGAGGGCATGGGGCTAGGTGGTTCTCTCCATCAATAAGCAATTCTCTGATACCTGGTGGGTGTCCTACAAATTCAACTCAATTCTGATCCTGCCAACCCAGAGATAGTGTCAGCTCCGGCAGGTTAAATGTTCAGTCCTGCGAGACTGACCCCACCCCCCGCCCCTGCCTTGTAGACACCAACCACAAACCCAGGCTGCTACCTATACTTCAGACCAACTGGCTACAAACTGGAGGTTCTGACAACCCCCTCCACCTCAGGATACCCATTACAAGTCGAGGCTGTTACCTATACTTCTGACTGACTGGCTATAGATCACAGGTTCCAAAGATGCCTTTCTTGAGTTTGTTTAATTTGCTAGAGTGGCTCACAGGACCCAGGGAAATATTTTACTTACTAGATCACCAATTTATTATTAAAGGATGTACACTTAGAAACAGGCAGATTGAAGAGATGCACGGAGCAAGGTATGGGGAAAGGGCGTGGAGCTAACATGCTCTCTGAGCGTGCCCCTCTCCCTGAATCTCCACCTGTTCACAAACTGGGAGCTCTCTTAACCCTGTCCTTTTGGGTTTTTATGAAAGTTCCATTACAGAGGTGTGGTTGTTAAATCATTAGCCATCGGTGATTGAATTCAACCTGCAGGCCCTCTCTTCTCTCTAGAGGTCAAGGGGAGGAGTGGGAACTGAAAATTTCCACCCTCAGATCACATGGTTGGTTCCCCTGGTTACCAGTCTCCATCAACAGGTGCTTTCAGAAAGACACCTCATTAATGTAACAGCATTGACGGATCACTCTCATCACTTAGGAGATTCCAAAGGCTTTAGAAACTCTATACCAGAAATAGGGATGAAGACCAGATATATATTTCTTACCCTAAGTCACAAAATCACACTTCTTTTATTTCTCAACAGGTTCAGAACCCGGAGGGGAAAGAGAGTAAATTGATTAGCACCGTGAAATCTCGATGTTGTGGGTACCATAGAAAAGATCCAAGCATTGAATATGGCGATGGGGCCTATAGTTTCTTTCAGCCCTCTGACTGTATGACTCTGTAACGACTGTTCAATTTCATTCCCTTCTCTCACATGAGAAAGCAGAGTTGTGTAGGAGTCATTTGTGGCCTTTGACAGGAGAATGACCCCAATCAGGTTTGAAAAATATGGTTCAGATTTGCTTTTTTTTTTCTCTCTCTCTCTCTAGGATAATATTCAGGTCCAGCAAACAAAATGTCTCTTCTTAGAGCAGGGAAGACCAACCATCACAGAAGAGAGAAGTCAGTGGATGGACATGGATTAAATTCTGTTTTTCAACTTTTTTTGGTAATAGAAACTATGTTTTTGCTTCAGGAAGAAGTCTTAGATATGAAGGAAATGAAAGGAAGGGAGGAGGGATACCCATGAAAAAAACAAGAAATTCACCAGTACTTCTTGTTCTGTTTCTCTGAAGGTCACAATTACAGATATTTTGATAAAGACATCCTCTTTAATGCTTGTGGTCTTTTCACATGATGGGGAAAATACAGTTTGCGCTGTTTATTCAGAGCTGTCACCTTACCTTGAAATGTAGCAGAAGGTAGGAGGTTGGGGAAACAGAAGAAAAGGTTTTTCATTTTCCCCAAGACCATCTTCATCATTTTTTTCCTTTTTTTTTTTCATAATTTTTCTAACCACACCTGAATGTGTCCTCTGTACTTTGCATCTTGATTTTCATGCTCGCTGTTGGAAACAATCCTCTGACTTAAGAATATGCACTTTAGAATATGAGAGTGTAACAGGGGGAATCATTATTTGGAGTTATTAGACTAGAAAAAGAATTTAAATCATTAATACACCACTGAAAAGAATCAATAATCTATCATCAAGTTTGTAATTAAACATACAAGATATAATAGGCGATAATTTCTTGAAATCTTTATTGCAAAAGACATTTTTATGTAAGATACTAAATAGTATGCATGTGGCCAGTACACAAATCCCTAGAGCAGGGAAATAAATTACTTTTTGAAATGAATATTAACAAGGGAATGCAAGCCCCCATAGAAGTAAAACCATCATAATTGCCATGAATCTCTGGGAAACCTGGGAACATGTGCCCAATGAAGATAATGTGTGGGTAAGAATTGAGTGGAATTCACTTGAATGGAATTTTTTAAAAATTCAGTCTGATAAATTTTTGGTTGCTTGTTGAAAGAGTGTGGTACCAGAAGGAAGACCCTCTTCAGAGTTTCCTAAAGGGACCCCACAGAACAAGACTTTGTTATCCGAGGAGAGTGCTTTATCCGCCCAAAACACATGCCTCCTTTGTGCATGAGGATGGTTACAGATGGTACTGGAGGAATCATCTGGAGGTAGCCTGGCCACTAGTTGGCCTTGCCTTTATCCTCCTACATTCCAAATGTCTCTCTTATAGATCCTTCTCTCATTTCGTGTCCCTTAAAAGGAAAGAGAAGCAGATCCTTATAAGTAGAAGAGGTCTTACAGTCATCAAGGTTATGATCTGAAATGGTGGTATTTCCTAAATTAGACACAGTTCTCCTTAGAACTTCACTTTGACTGACCTAAATATGGCTTTTCTTTTGACAGAAAAGTAAATGAAAGCACAGCTAGTTCCCATTCCTGCAACTCTGAAGTCTGTCTGGAGTATATTTTGGTGTATTGTGTGTGTCATGGCATATCCACCTCAGTGACCCTTGTGATGCACCTGGGCTTCCTCTATCCCTTTGTCCCCTTTGTATACATTATATCCACTTGCAAGTTCCCTCTCTGTATTCAGCCCAGAGCTGAGTCATGTACACAGTGCGAATAAGGTACTACTGATGATGATGAAATCCTGGATAGTTGTAATGTGTGCACGTTGTCTTCAAATGGCAATAACAGTACAGGCCATTTGAATAGCGCCAGAAGCAATTTAAGGACTCACTGCCTGCCCACCAGGAGCACTCAAAAGTGAGAGTACTCAGCTCTCTTCTATTACTTCCTAGATATTTCTGATACCTCTGTCTTTGAAGTTTTAAAAATTAGATCAAGTCTTCCAACTTCATATTGCCTATAAGAAACCCACTTTATTTTTTTCACCTTGATCACTAATTTCTTTATTATTCAACAATTATTGGTGGAGCATCTATTACTACATCAAATTATTTATCAGTTATACAGCAGTGAAATATGCTGTCAAATTAGTCACTTTAATGGAATTTATTTTTTTTCATTTTTTCATTATTTTATTTTTTTATTGGAGTTCAATTTGTCAACATAAAGCGTAACACCCAGAAACCCACTTTAAATATAAGGACACATACAGATTGGAAGTCAATGGATGGAGAAAAATGCACTAACACTATTCGAAAGAAAGCAGGAGTAGCTGTATTAATTCAGACAGAGCAGACTCCAAAGTAAGGAAAGTTATCAGCATAAAGAAAGGCATTACACGGTGAGAAAGGGGTCATTCTTCAAGAAGATGTAACAATTCTTATCGTGTATGCCCCTAACAACAGCATAGCATCATAACTCTGTGAGCCAAAAATTAATAGAACTACAAGGTTTATAGATGAAACCACTATGACAGTTATAGACTTCCACACCCCTTTCTCAGAAATCGACCAATTCAGCAGGCACCCAGCTGAACTTAGCAACACTTTCAATTAATTGGGTGTAATGTAGACCATTCAACATGAGCAGAATACCCATTTTCTCAAGCTTAACACAAAACATTCAAGTTAGATCATGTGATAGGCATAAAATACATCTTAGCAAATTAAAAAAAAAAAAGAAGAAATCATACAATGCTGCTCTTACACCACAATGGAATTAAGCTAGAAACCAATAACAGAAAGATAACTGGAAATTCCCCGAAATATGTGGAGATTAAACCACACACTTCTAAATGGCACATAGCTGAAAGGAGGAATTTCAAAATATTTTGAACCAAATAAAAATGAAAACACAACCCATCAAAATTTGTGGAATGCAAATGCAAAGAAAGCAGTCCTTCGAAACGTAAGAGTTTCGCTCGAGAAAGAAGAGCGACTTAAGACTAACATAAGCAGAAAGGAAAAAAAATGATAAGAATTAGAGCAGAAATCAATGAAGTTGAAAACAGGAAATCAGTGAAACCAAAAGACGGTTCTTTGAAAAGATCAATAAAATCAATAAGCCTCTAACCAGACTAAGAAAGAAAGAGAGAAGATAAAAAATATTAATATCAGAAATGAAAGGAGACACGACTACCAACATGAACATTAAACAGATGATAAAGGAGTACTATTAAAAAATCTATGCCCACAAATTTTATAGCCTAGATAAAATGGACCGCGTCCTTGGAAGACACAGCCTGCCAAAACCCACACTTACAAATGTAGGTATACTTTTGTCATACAAAGCAGCAATTGCATTCCTTGGTATTACCCACAAGAGTTGAAAAGCTAAGTGCACACAAATACCTGCACACAAAATATATTTATAGCAGCTTCATTCATAATCACCAAAACTTAGAAGCCACCAAAAAAATGTTCTCCAATAGGTAGATGGACAAACTGCAGTGCATCCAGACGATGGAATATATTATTCAGCACTAAAAAGAAATGAGCTAATAAGTCATGAAGAGACATAGAAGAACCTATACATGCATATTACTAAATGAAAAAGGCCAATATGAAAAGGCTCCATCCTGTATGATTCTGGGAATACAACATTCTGGAAAAGGCGCAACGAATGGACCATCAGTGGTTGCCAGGTGTTGGGGTGGGGAACAGGATGAAACCGGCAGGGTACAGAGGATCCTTAGGGCAGTGAACCCACTCTGTATGATACCATAATGGTAGATAGATGTTCTTATACATTCATCCAAACCTATAGAATGCCCCAGAATATTTTTAGGGTTTATCTCCCACTCTCTGTGGCTCACGTGTCTTACAAAGGCTTCCAGCAAGCTAGCCATTTCTTGCTCATCTGGCCTGATGAGCAAAATATCCATGTGATGTTCTGCAGGATGTCTCAACCATCCAGATCTCTCCATGAATTATAACAGAAAGCGGGAGAGTTAACATGGCCCTAGGGTAAAACTGTGAATGTAGATTGTTGTCTCCTATAACTAGTTCTGATTGGAATGGAAAAGAACCCATTGGCCGAATCATAATGCCACATGCTATGTACCTGAGGCCACCTTAATCTGCTCTGGCAAAAATCCCATATTTACTGTGGTAGCAGCAACTGGAACTTATATGCGGTTGACTTTACGGTAGTTTACTATTATTCTTCAGGCTCTGTATGATGTTTTCAGAAGTCGGACTGGTGAATTTAATAGAAATATGATGAGGACCACTGCTCTGCATCATTTAGATCAGCGGTCCCCAAATTTTGGCCTATGGGCAGAATCTGACCTACCGCCTGTTTTGTACAGCCTGCAAGCTAAGAATGGTTTTTATTTATTTTTTTAAAAGATTTTATTTATTTATTTTTAGAGAGAGAGAGTGCAAATAGCAGAGAGAGAGGAAGAAGAATGGTTTTTACATTTTTAAATGGCTGGGGGAAAAAATCAAAAGAATAATATTTTATGACACATGGAAATTATATGATACACAAGTTTCAGTGTCTATAAGTAAATCATTATTCAAACTCAGAAACATTATTTCGTTGACATATTTTCCAAGCTGCTTTGTGCTACTATAGCAAAGACAAATGGTTGTGCTAGATAGAGACCGTATGGCCTGCAAAGCCTAAAATATTCATCAACTCCTGCTTTAGATCCTTAAACGTGGCACTCATCTTTGCTGTCCTTCCCATTCTCTGGGGCATGGTATTATATTCTATCTTGACCCCAGAGGAGGGAGCTTCAGAAAATTCTTTCCACCTTTCCCACTATACTTGCCCTTATGCATAGGCCAAGGAACCAAGGTGGAGACTGTGCCAGTTCTGAAGTACGTCAATGTCAATTGCACATTCAGAAACTGGGAAAATGTGTCACTAGGTGGGTCCATGTAGGAGGACTTTGGCCAGGACTCCATTTATTGTCTGTTCTCTTATACCCCAGCTTGCACAAGGGAGCCGTAGTAACCCTTCAGGTATCCAGGTATCCACGTCAACAGCAATTGTCACATTGTTTTGTTTTGTTTTTTGTTATTTCTCTTTCCTTAGTACAGTTGCTTTAAAAAGGGCCACAGGTCGCTTGGGTGAAGGACAGGAGAATTATTTTTTTTAATTTTTATTTATTTATGATAGTCACAGGAGAGAGAGAGAGAGAGAGAGAGAGGCAGAGACACAGGCAGAGGGAGAAGCAGGCTCCATGCACCGGGAGCCCGACGTGGGATTCGATCCCGGGTCTCCAGGATTGCGCCCTGGGCCAAAGGCAGGCGCCAAACCGCTGCGCCACCCAGGGATCCCCAGGAGAGTTATTATTATGTGTACTTGCAGAGGCGTCCTCTTCTTCCTGAGGAATGAGCCTCCTCGTCTGTTGATGGGTTCTGGGTCGGCTAAGTGGCTCAGGTCTGGCAGTTGGGCAAGGGATGATGAATTGTTATGAGGACAAACTTCACTCAGCCACCTGGTCAATCATCCTTCATTTTTTCTGATTGTACAAACTGAGTAGTACCCTTGCTGGCTGCCCAGCTAGGCTTCCTCACAGCAATGGGGGGCCCTGTAATAGAGCCAGGTGCCCGCTCTTAGTCACCAGAAGACAAGGAGAGCCCCTTTGTAAGCTAGTGGGGAATTTCCCTGGCTTTCAAGCTTGGCTTTATTAAATGCCCCGGACTTTTATTTGTTTTTTGTAAAATATCAATGGAACCCAGGAATAGCCATTTGCTATGGTCTGGAGATTTGTATCCTCCATACCCCCAAATTCGTATGTTAGAATCCTAACCCCAAAGGTGATGATATTAGGAGGTGGGGCCTTCAGGAGGTGACTGAGTCACAAGGGTGGAGCCCTCATGAATGAGATTAGTGTCCTCATAAAGAAGACCCCAGAAAGCTAAACTCACCCCTTCTGCATGAGAGAACCCAGTGAGAAGATGGCCATCTATGAACCAGGAAGTGGCCCCGTCAGACTCCGAATCTGCCAGCACCTTGACCCTGGACTTAGAAATCTCCAGAGCTATAGGAAATAAATTCCTGTTCTCTGTAAGGCAGTAGTGTAGGGTATTTTGTGCTGGTAGCTCAAATGGGCTTAGACACACCCATCTCTCTGTGGTTACAGCTCCTATTTCCTGGAACTTCTCAAGCACCTGCTCCCTCATGGCAACTAGTACATTCCCTTCCACTGGTGTCCCACTCCCATCCGCCCAGAGAGCACATTAGAATTGCAACTCCATTAGCATCCACTCAGGTTGGCTACCTTTTCTCAGCTTGCTGTCTTTTCAGCTGGGCCTATTATCAGATGTCCCATTTCCACTGAAACCTTTGCAGTAATTTCCTGAGCACAAGCAGCCTAGGTTTCATATCTCGTTTCCCCATCCTATCTTCCCTGAAATCTCTGCTCTGGGTTCTTATTTACAGAGGCCAGTGCTTTGTTACGCTTTAAAAATTCATGGTAATATATTTGGTCCCAGGACTCGCCTGTGATGTCACAATATTTATTGTGGGTAATTTTTTCTTCCCTTTTTTCTTGGTTTAACTTTATATTGATCTGTGCTGGGAACATTTTCCATTTTTATCGAAATTTCGATGAGTCGAGTCCTTTTTAAACAAGGCATTTGCAGGGGGCCCAGGTAGGGAAGATCCTGGGGTCATGGTCCAGAGTAGCAGAACTTCTGAGGCATGGAGAGTACGCGTTGGAGCCTGTTCTTTTCTTTGACTTTATTTCTCTCAGTCGGCGGCTGCAAGGATAGTCACAGTTGTGGTTTCTTCCCTCCACCCTGCCTCAGTTACAGAAAGCTTCCTCCAAGAGGGCTTTTCCTCAGCCACCCCACTTCCTCTGCTGCTCCTGCATTTCATTTCTACTGGTTCAAACAAAGAAATATTGGGGTTACTCACTGGTGTAAGCCACTTACTCTCGAGAGCTGTGTTCTTTTGACGTACTGGGCAGCAGGGAGCTTTATCCTGTGCAGTTTTTCTTTCCCTGCCATCTGGCAACCCTTGCCCAGAGTCCAGAGTCAGAGAGATACATTCTTCTTAAAGATGGAGCTTCTGCTTCTACTTCTGATCCTATCTGCAGCTTTAGGTAGACATCTGAGAAGACAAAAAGCAGTGCCAACTCCACCTTTCCCTTTAAAACTGGAGGGCTCATTCAGCCTTGGCTTTGATGTTCAAAGTTAGGTAAAGTTCCTAGTTTCTGAACCATAATACTGATCTCGGATGAGTTTCTAAGAAACTGGGCTCAGAAATTCCAAGATGGGATTTAATAAAATCTAAGGAGGCATCCAAGAATTTTAAGTCCTACTGCAGAGTTAGAAATAAAATGTTACCTCAGACTTAAAAATATTTTTCTCTATATGGACATGGTATGTTGGAGTGAGTTTGAGCTCTGTGCATGTTTGATTAGTGGAGTAAGGCATAGAGGTTCAGAGAACAGATTCTGGAATCAGGGAGCTCTGGGTTCCTATATTTAGAACCTCGGGCAAATAATTTCTCTCAACTCCCATTTCTTCATCTGTAAATGGGGTTGATGATAGCGACCTTCTAGGGCTCTTATGAAGAATAAATTTAGATGATATATGCAAATCACTCAGCCCAGAGCCTCCTACATACAAAGCGCTTGATAAATGGCATCATCTGTCAGAGTGGGAAGAATGGGAAAGTTCCAATGGAATGTGGAGATTAAACTGTAGAGTAACAAACTGTAGAGTACCGGAGGCATATCTGGTGTAGCATCACTGCCCAGTTCTTCGTTAAATTGCCTCCTGGTCAGGAGGCAGCTTGCTCTAATAAAAAGCATGCTAACAGAGTCCTACAGACCTGGTCTCTCACCACAGTGCAGCCAGCTACTAACTGTATAACTTGAGCACATTACTTGACCTCTTTGGGAGGTTCATCATAACACCCATCTCAAGCGGTATTTCAAGATCAAAGAAAGATGATTTATGTTAAAATTCCCAGCATAGGTCAGGACTGGCTCTCTATGGTTCTGTGGATGTCTGACCTCTGTGCTGGGCTGTCATCACTCCTCTGTGCACTGCTTTTCTCCACGGAGGAAGAGCATAACTTGAAAGGGTTACTAATCCCTCGAAACCCTCTGATCACAGATAAATTCATTTCCCGATCCTGCCACGTAAGCCACTGATCTGGTTTTGATGACCTGATCACACATTGAGGACCACATTAAGGTTGTCAGTCAAAGCTGTACTCATGATCAAAGTTCTGGAGCAAGCCTTGCTCCCGCCCACGCACTGTGGGGATGGCACCAAGCGACATGATGGAAAAGATAACAGACCCCCACGGAGTCATTTGCTCACAGATCAAGCTCTTGCTCTGGCTGCTTGAAGAGTGGGAAACTCAGTGCTGGAAACTGATAACGACAGTTCACAGTTGGGTTGTTGTTGTTGTTTTAAATATTTTATTTATTTATTTATTTATTTAATTAATTTATTTATTTATATTTATTTTAGAGCTAGAGAGAGGGAGAGAGAAGGAGAGGAGGAGAGGAAGAGAAGGACAAGCAGACTCTATGCTGAGCATAGAACACGAGGGGAGCTTGATCCCACAACCCTGAGATCATGACCTGAGCCAAAATCAAGAATCGAAAGATAAACTGATTTAACCACCCAGGCACCCTGACAGGTCATAGTTTTATTGACTGTTTTAGATGAATGCATATGTATCAAAAAAAAAATCCACATGAAAGTTATAAAACATGCACAAAAACTATGTTTTTTTAAAAAATAAATTTCTTGGGGCATCTGGGTGGCTCAGTGGTTGAGCATCTGCCCTCAGCTCAGGTCATGATTCCAGGGTCCCGGGATCGAGTCCCCCATCAGGCTCGCTGTGGGGAACCTGCTTCTCCCTCTGCCTGTGTCTTTGCCTCTCTCTGTGTGTCTCTCTTGAATAAATATATAAAATATTTACAAATAAATAGATAAATAGTAAATTTCTTATTGAAAAGGTTAGTTTTCAACTAATCAACCCAATTAAAAGTTTATGGAAAATCTGGTCAAACAAGCAGAATGGACAACTGTGGGTAGAAAATGAATTTAAAATTGCTTTTTTAGGGTTGCCTGGGTGGTCCAGGCTGTTAAACGCCTGACTCTTGGTTTCGGCTCAGGTCATGATCTCAGCCCCACCTCGGGCTCCCTGCTCAGTGAGGAGTCTGCTTATCCCTCTTCCTCTGCTCCTCCCCCTGCGCGATCTCTTTCTATCTCTCTCAAATAAATAAATATATAAAAATATATTTTTAAATGGTTTTTAAACTCAGAAAGTCCTACAAACCTGTAAAATCTTTTACTGGGAAAACATACAAACTAGCAAAAAATATAAAGAACTGATTTTACATCCCCACGTCTGTGCACCTAATCTCAGCGGGGTCCACCCTGAGAACCCGGAGCTCCAACCCTCCTCCCCCGCCCCGCCACCCTATCCCATTTCCTCTCCACCAAGATGAAAGAAACTACCCTGAACCAGGAGAAACTTGCCAAACTGCAAGCACAAGTGCTCAGTGTTGGGAAAGGAACTGCTCCCCAAAAGAAGGTGGTTCACAGAACTGGCTACAGTGGGTGATGAAAAACTTCAGTTCCCCTTAAAGAAGGTAGGGTTACACAGTATCTCTGGTATTGAAGAGGTGAATATGTTCACAAACCAAGGGACAGTGACCCAAGGTAACAACGCTAACGTTGAGGCATCGCTGGCTGAGAACACTTTCACCATCTCAGGCCACCCTGAGAAATGCTACCCAGTATCTCAAACCATCTTGGTACAGATGGTCCGACTGGTCTCAGAAGTTTCACTGAAGCTCTGCCCAAACAATCCATGGATGGAAAAGCACCACTTGCTACTGGAGACGAGGAGGAGGAGGATGGAGTTCCAGATCTTGTGGAGAATTTTGATGAAGCTTCCAAGAATGGAGCAAACTGAATTGACGCAACTTCTGAAGAAGATAAAACGTGAAGAAGTTACTGGGAGCTGCTGTTTTATGTTATGACTGCTTTTTAAAATTTTGTTCATGGATCTGATGAAATCTAGATCTCTGATATTTTTAAGCCCAAGCCCCTGAGACACTGCAGCTCTTTCCAATTTTTGCTTCTTCACAATACATTCTTTGCAGCTAACTATGCTAAAGAAACCTGGGAATAAAGTTTGGAACAAGGTTAGTATAGTTGTTTGCCTAGAATACAGATTGATTGATTGATTGATTGATTGAAGGGAAATCCAATGCAACATACACTTATTGAGAGCCAAATATGCAGAACAAACATTTCAGGAAGTAAGGGGTAAGCCTTTTCTATCCAGCTGCAATGATTTCCCTCATCCTCAGCTTTGTTCTTCACCAAGCCAACCAGATTCATGGGCATGACTTTCCATGGGGCGTTGAATGTTCTAGTTTGAATATTTTCTCTTCACTTGCTCTGGAAAAACATCCTCCCACAAAAGATGTTTAGATTAAAGGTAGTTGTAAGGATGAAACAAAATAAACCACCACCACCAACAAAACAGAGAGAAAAAGCAGAAGTAGATTAAAGGCAGAGAGTGTAACTGAAGTGGTAGGTTCTTGTGTGTGTGTGTGTGTGTGCGCACGCACGCGTCTATCATTCTTTTTATTTTTTCTTTTTCTTTTTAAAATATATTTTTATTGGAGTTTGATTTACCAACATATAATATAACCCCCAGTGCTCATCCTGTCAAGTGCCCCCTCAGTGCCCGTCGCCCAGTCACCCCGTCCCCCCACCCACCTCCCCTTCCACTACCCCTTGTTCTTTTCCCAGAGTTAGGAGTCTCTCATGGTTTTATCTTTTATTTCATTGGCACATTGATTTGTACACAGAAAGCAAAGTTGTTTATAGAAAGCTAATCGTGGCATGTAATATGGCTGGTAATCTTTGATGAAATTTGATTAAAGATTTTAAATGGCAAAGGAAGATGAAAAGAAAGGGAGAAAGAGAAAGAAAGAAAAAAAGAAAGAAAGAAGAAAGAAAGAAAGAAAGAAAGAAAGAAAGAAAGAAAGAAAGAACAAACTGCTGTGACCCTGCATATCTGGAGAAACTCAAATTGGCAAATAACCCTTAGACGCTTTCTCCAAATATACTTATTTTTAAGACAAAAATGGGATCCTTCCATATAAATTTTCACCCCACATAATTGAATTTATTGAGTCTTCATTATTGACTATGTAGTTTGTTTCTATATTTTTGCTGTTACAAATTTTGCAGAGCAGAAATCGCTGTGGAGATTTGAGGGGAAAAAATGTATGGGGGAAAAAAAATTCTACAAAATGGGCAAAACTGCTTAGAGGTATATAAGCTTCAACAGAAACCACCCTCCGTGGTAGATCAAAAGGATCACTACACACCCAGTCCCTGGGAATTATTATTATTTTAATGTTTTTTAGAGAGAAAGAGAGAGCAGGAGAGCGCAAGCCCACATGCACATGCGCTCAAGTTGAGGGAGCGGAGAGGGAGAGAATCCTCAAGCAGACTCCCTGCCCATCGTGGAGCCCCCTCCATGCAGGGCTCCATCTCACAACCCCGAGATCATGACCTGAGCAGAAACCAAGAGTGGGGTGCTTAACCAGCTGCACTACCCAGGCACCCCCCAGGAATTATTATTTTTGATCAAATTAAAATTCCAATCAAACTTCCATTTTACCAGCTGGTTTCCCTCTGGTGTACCCAGCACCCCATTTCCTCATGTCTTGGCCTCCCCCATCTCTCTTGTCCCGTGTGCTACTGCGTTCCCTGCCAGCCCAGCATCTCCCTTGTCTCCTGTCTTTCTAGAACACCTGCCCTGCAGGTTTCCTCTACCATCCACTTTCTGCCCTCCTGCCTGCTGAGCACTGCTGGAGAAAAACCAGGTGTCACTGGGTACGTTTGCTCCCCAGCATGGACTGCCCTCCCAACCCTGCCCCTACCTTCCACCCTAACACAAGCCTCTTGTGTCTTCCCTCTTCCCAATCTCCATGATTCGTTTATCCTGCCTGCTGGCTGCATGGCCCCAGCTGTACTCCTCCATCCCATGAAGCCTCTGATTCTCAGTTTGTGAAATAAAGGTAACACTGGCTTCCTTTGACAGGAAGCGGGAGGAAGAATGAAGTTTCTAATACACTCGACAATGAGGGAAAAAAAGATTTCCTCCTGGAATTAAACTAGAAAACTCTCAACCAGGGGAGGGGATTATGTCTGTGGCCTTTAAACCAGAACGCTGTCTTGTCAATGCGTGTTGCAGTGATTGGGCAATGTGCAGGATCCAAGCAGAAGGGGGGGTGTAGCGCGCAGCCCACAAACCAGAGTGGCACATAGAGGCTTGGAAGACAGCAGATTCCCCTCCGAGGGTCCTGAGGGTCTACACCACAGGCCCCGGGCTTTTGCACACCCACTCCTGCTTTGATTGGGGGTGGAGAGACCCAGCCCAGGCTCTGTCTTTGTTCTCAGGACCCTTCCCCACTCAGCTTGCGGGAGAGCCGGACGCTATCAGAGGCACTCGGTATAAGGCCATGTTCTTTCTTCAGTGTTCAATGAACATATCCTGTCTCATCAACGACTTCCCCTCCTGTTTTCCAGGAACCACATCGTGAGTGGGCCTGAAAGCTTGGCCAAGCCTCCCTCTCCCCTTGGTGCCACTGAGACGGAGCACCCACTTTGCAGTCAGGTGTGTATGCTCCCCTCCTGGCTGTGCCACCTGCTAACTGTGCTCATGACAAAATCATTTCACCTCATGAGGGGTCCCCTGGAAAAGAGCTAATACACCTGATCTCAAACAACACGGATTTGAACTGCGGGGGTCCACATACACGTGGGTTCTTTTTTTTTTGATAAATACAGTGCTGTAAATTTATTTTCTATTCCTTATTTACTTATTTAGTCATTAAAAAGTAATCTCTACACACAACGTGGGGCTCAGACTCATAACCCTGAGATTAAGAGTCACATGCCTACTGACTGAGCCAGCCAGGCGCCCCCTTTATGATTTTCTTAATAACATTTGGTTTTCTCAGGACTCCTGGGGGGGCTCAGTGGTTGAGCATCTGCCTTCAGCTCAGGGCATGATCCTGGAGTCCCAGGATCGAGTCCCACGTTGGGTTCCCCACGGGGAGCCTGCCTCTCCCTCTGTGTCTCTAGTGAATAAATAAATAAAATCTTAAAAGAAAAAAAAGCGTTACCCAAATAAAAGCCAGTCCCTCCCCTCCCCTGCCCGGTTTATATGTGCGGTAACAAAAGACCAGTGGACACTACTCTAGAAACTTTGACAAAAAAAAAAAAGTAGATCATTAGCATATTTTCCTTTTAAGGGCAAAATGCAGCATTTCGCACAGTGATTCAGGTGGAAACTTTCTCAGACTCTAGTATGGATGCCCCTCCCCACCCACCCCGTGGTTCCTAAGAGAGAAGAGGTTAAAATCTTGTCCTCTCTCACTACCCTGCTACCCTTGGCCCTGTGTCCCTGCTGGAAAACTCCCTGGGGCTTCGGCCCCCACACCTGGCCCCCAGGCAGCAGCCGAGCCAGCCCCTGCTTCCTACTTCTCCCTCAGGCTCCTGAAAAGGCGGCATCCAAAGGTTTTCAGAGCCCCTGACAAGTGTGATTCTTTTCTCACTCATAGGCTACATGTTTGTGTGTCCCCAAATTCCTGTGTTGAAGCCCTAACTCCCAGTGTGACGGTAGGAGGAGGTGGCGTCTTTCAGAGGCAGTGAGGTTGAGGTTACATCACGAGGACGGGGCCTCCAAGATGGGATCTGGATGCTTACGTGAAGAGAAAGAGACCAGAGCTCTCTCTCTCCATCAGGGAGCAAGATCGCAGCCGTCTACACCCCAGGAAGTGGGCCCTTTCCCCAAGAACCAAACGTGCACTTTGATCGTAGACCTCCAGCCTCTAGAATTGTGACCAATGAGACCTCACGCTCCTGCTGGGGCGAGCCATTGCCTGTGTGTCTGAACCAAAGTTCCTTCCACTGAGAATCCAGTCTCACCGCTTCCCAGTCACTGCGCATCTTCCTGCCTCTGGGAAGGGCCTGCTCCCTAGGGTTGTACACATCCTTGGTTCGTGCCCTGACCATCTCTTCCTAGTTGTTACCTGCCTCTAGCAAAGTCTCCAATATGTCTAGTGCACTTTTCCTACCCCCCCCCCCCCCTTTCTCCTTCTGCTAGGCTGAAATGCTTCCTGGTTGCCCACAGGCTCTAGAAGCAGCAATGCCTTTTGAGAAGCCTTCGGATTCCGCAGCTCGGTGTGAACCTGCGAATCGGGTCTTTGTGTGACCTTGAACCTAAGCCTCAGTACGTTTGGACCAGCCATCTGGAGTAGGAACGACTCCCCAGCTTTGGAAATCCTCACCTCTAAAGTGGAGCTGACCCCCCACAAACCTAGGTCTTCTCCAAGCCAGCCCTGGAAACGAACCCTCCCAAGACAGGACTGGTTCCTTCCAAACTGCAATTGAGTGAGTGCTCCAGCCCTGAGCACGTTTGTCTTATGGCCAGAATGTCCCCCTTCTCACCGAGGGCTGATGGCCACGGCTCTGGGAATGGCCTCACCCTAGGACTGACGATCTCTGTCCTAATGTCATGCCATACTTCAGTTAGGGTTTTTGCCTTGACCATCATGAGAATGGCGTGTACTTTTCTTTGGGGCAAATTTATTAGGTATCATGACTGTGCTGGCTCATTCAAGAAATTCGAAACCTTCCTTCATTTTCTATGCCCTGGATTCACTGGCCCTAAGGATTTGGTAAAAATTCCCCATGTGGACTTGCTGCTATTTTGGACAGGAGGTTTCTGCTCTTTTTCCCTATTTCTCCTGTGATAGTTGGTCTCCTTAAATGTTATAACTTGTCTAAAGCCCATTTTAAACAAATTATACTATCCTTCAATAACTCCTTGATCCAGATTTCCCAACTTATTTGATAAAACTCAACAAAGTTTTCTCTCTTTTTTTTTTTTTATTTATGATAGTCACACACAGAGAGAGAGAGGCAGAGACTTAGGCAGAGGGAGAAGCAGGCTCCATGCCGGGAGCCCGACGTGGGACTCGATCCCGGGACTCCAGGATCACACCCTGGGCCAAAGGCAGGAGCCAAACCGCTGCACCACCCAGGGATCCCCAAAGTTTTCTCTTAATAGAAACTTAAGGGATGCCTGGGTGGCTCAGCGGTTTGGCTCCTGCTTTCAGCCCAGGGTGTGATCCCGGAGTCCTGGGATCGAGTCCTGCATGGAGCCTGCTTCTCCCTCTGCCTGTCTCTGTCTCTGTCTCTCTCTGAGTATCTCTCATGAATAAATAAATAAAATCTTAAAAAAAAACACTTTACTTTCCTCTGTGTCTGGAGCTAGTTGCTTTTATTCCATACTTTGTATATCTGTACTTTCTTCTTGTTTAGCTAATATCTTACCAATTTACTTTCAAATAATCAGCTCCTGGATTTATTTTTTTAATTCTGTTTTTCTGTTTTATTCTATGTTATTCTGTTTTGTTCTATTTCTAACTTCTTGCATGGGTGCTTAATTCATTCTGTTTATTCTAATTCTTTAATTAATATGATCATTTAAAATCATGAGTTTTCCTCTTAGGAATGTACCTAAATCCCATGGGTTCTGGTTTGTCATTTTCACTTCTGTAGTCTTGCAGGTATTTTCTACTTTGTCTTTGTTTTCCTTTTTGATCCAAAGGTCATGTAAGCCTTTTAAAATTTCCAAGGAGTAGGGATGTTTCATTTTCTGTTTTGTCATTAATTTCTAGTTTTATTGAATTTCTAGTTTATTGACCATATAATATTATCCATACGGTTCTACTTATTAGGATACATTAAGATTCTATCTATGGTCTAGACTATGCCCAACCACGAGTGTTCATTCGTTTTTAAATAATGAGGCTCCAAAATATATTTCTTTATATAAGTAAAAATGGCAATGAAGATACTAAAGGATTATTTTTCAGTAATGGTTACTTTTCTGTGATGGCCAATGACTCTAATTCAGCATTTCATATTATTTCCTTGTTGCCACAGATGGTTTGAGGCAATTACAGAATTCTAAGTCCACTTATTCAAGTTGCTATTGTCCTATATACTGCCCTGCACTTTTTAAAAACATTAATGTTTGGCATTTTAAACGGCATCATGATTTTATTTTATTTTATTTTATTTTATTTTATTATTTTTTATTTTTGGCATCATGATTTTATTTATTTATTTATTTATTTATTTATTCATTTATTTTTTCATTTTTGGCATCATCATTTCAAACTCGTTCACAATACACCAAGTTTAAACATTTATTGGGTCCTATCTATAAAGACATCGTCCTCGCCCTCAAAGAGTTGACTCGATTGGTAGTTTACAATTGGGGCAAAAATTCAGAAAGGAATGTTTTCATCTTTTAATGTCACATAATGATCTGTGTGCTTTATTTATCTTTCCTTCAATAAATAGCAGGCCTGGCAAAAAAATATTAAATAAATAAATAAATACATACATAAATAAATCGTGAGGCTTTAATGCCACTTGCGTTGTGTTGTGTGACCCCTCGTTCAGCCACCGACGTCGGTGCAGTGGCTTTGCAGCAGCCTGTCCGTGCACCTGCCTACCTGGGCTCCGCACCAAGGGGACTCCGCGGGCTCCCAGGCCGTTTGTCCTCCTCGCCGCGTGGGGGCGCTGCCAGCCTCGCCCACGAGTCTGAGAGCTCAGGAGCCGCGCCACGGCGACCCCTGTCGGCGGGAGGGGAGGACGCCGGCGGCGGAGGGGGGGGGGGGGCGGCGGCGGCGCGGCGCGGTCCTCCCGCCGGCAGGGGGCGCGGCGCCCAGGCGGCTCGCGGCGCAGGCGCAGGCGCGCCCCTCTCGCGGCCGCACGCCCCCTGACCCCGCGCCGCCGCGCGCGCTGCGGCCTCGGCGTAAGGGTTGGCGCCGGCCCGGGTGCTGCGGTCGCGGGCTTCCGTCTCCGCGGCGCCGCGGCCCATGGGGAGAGTCGGCCGGGCGGGCCGGGTAAGTGGCGCCCGAGGCGGCGTCCGTGCGCCCGTCCGTCCGGGCGGGGAGGGGGCGGCGGCGGCGGCGGCGGGGGCGCGTCCCGGGCGGCGCTGGGCGCGAGGCCGCCGCTCTAGGCCGCGCCGCGGGGGGGGCGGGGGTGACGAGAGGTCCCGGCCGGGCTCCTGCCGTCCGCGCCCCGCGGTGCGCCCCGCCGCCCCCGCCGCCCCCGCCGCCCCCGGCCCCCCTCCGCCGCCTCCGCGCGCGTCCCGTGCGGCCCGGGCACGCTGTGTCGCGCTGTGTCGCGCTCTGTCCTCCCGCTGCCCCGCGCGCACCTGCGGACCCCGGGGCCCCGACGGCCGCTCCCCGGCGGCTCCGCGCGACCTCTCCTCCCGCCGGGACCCCGCGCGCCGAGCCGCCGACGCCAGACGGAGGCGCTTGGGCCCCGCGGGGCGGGCGGGGGTATCCGGGGGGCTCCCGGGGCGCTGCCCCCCCCGGGCCGTGCGCACCGCCACGGAGAGGCGCCCCGAGGCCGCGCGCCATCAAGGGCCCCTCGAGGGGCTGCGAAGGGGACTCACGGGGGCGGGGAGAGCCCATGCCGGAGCCAGGCCTGCGGGGGGAGCAGCGGGCGGGCCCTGGACAAGGGCAGCGTTCCGCGTCGACCTTGCGGGGGCCGTGACCCCTGCCGCGACCCCTACCGTGACCCCTGCCGTGATGCCTACCTTGACCCCTGCCACGACCCCTGCCACAGGTGGGCTCTGCAAAGGAGAAAGGCCCGCAGCCCTGGAGATACCTGAGGAATGGGCGGGGGGGGGGAGGTAGTAATGAGCTGATGACTTAAGCAGAGGGTGGGCTTTGGAATTTCATTAGGAAATGTGCTGCCCGCGGAACAGCTTAAGGATTTTACTTATTATTCATTCATTCATTATTCATTCATTCACAGCTTAAAGCTTTCATTCATTCATTCATTCATTCATTCATTCATTCATTCATTCATTCATTCGAGACAGACAGAGAGGCAGAGACACAGGCAGGGGAAGAAGCAGGCTCCATGCAGGGAGCCCCACGTGGGACTCGATCCCGGGTCTCCAGGATCATGCCCTGGGCTGAAGGCAGACGCCAAACCATTGAGCCCCCCCCCACCCCGGGGTTCCTCCCCTCACTGTACAGCTTAGGACGAGTGGGTAGTGAGGCGGGACTAGAACAAGGCGAGCCGGTTGTGTGACCAGGAGAAGCTGAAGGTGCAGCGCCGGGAAAAGGTGGAAAGCAAGACTGCGGGAGGGGTGCTGGTGTGTGCTCCCAGCTGCACGCGCAGAGAGCAGCCTTCTTTTACCGGGTTTGTCTTAAGTCACCCCAGGAAACAGGTGGCCCAGGCCTGGCAGTTTCACAGGCCTGTCCTGCAGTGAGGAGTGGGCTTTGTTGGAGGACTGAGTTAACAGGTGACGCTCCTGGGCTCCGCCAGGGCCCCCCCCAGCCTGCGAGCAGACGCAACCACGGTGCCCCAGGTGGATGTAGGGGAAAAAATGTCGTGGGTTTTAGGTAGGGCAGGTAGATGCCTTTTATTGCTTATTACCTGGGTTTGCTTGTAAACCTCAACATGCACCGCCCCTCGTGTTCCCATCCTCTTCCTTTCTATCCGTGGGACTTCCCACAGTCCCCGCGCTTCCCTTTTGCTTCAGGATGCGTATTTAGTGACTGAAAAGAAAAAGGCCTCATCACGCTGTTTCTTCAGGTGCTCAGAACTCAGACCTTGACTCGTTGTCAGTTGTGTGGTCCTGGTGGTTTTTCTCCTGTTATGATGGTGTGAAATTTAAAACTTAGCACATGAATGTCAAATGCTAGTAAAAATAAGTTGTCTCCTTAAAAAGCACATCTGACAATCTCGTTTCATAATGTGATTTAAGTAGGTGCACTACCATTTTCCATCCGCTCGCTTCACTTAGAAAATATCTATGAGGGCGCCTGGGGGGCCCAGTCGGCTAAGCGTCTGTCTTGGGCTCAGGTCATGATCTCAGGGCCCTGGGATCCAGCCCCACGTCGGGCTCCCTGCTCAGGGCGGGGTCTGCTTCTCCCTCTGTCTCTGCCCTCCCCATCTCTCATGAGTAAATAAATACTTTTTAAAAATTAAAGAAAATACTACAAAGATGAAGGCAAAACCAGCCCTTACCTTGAAGGGGCTTATAATGGAGGAGAAGCAAGCCTGTCAACCAGGAAGCAGCGTAACGTGCAGAAGTTGCTCCGAGAACGTTCAGGGGAAACCAGCTGGGGCTGGCTGGCTGGTTTTATGTGGGGGTGGTAGCTGCTGAGGGCTTCGGAGATGCACGGGGGGTGGGGGGGGGCGTGGGGGGGGTAGTACGTGGGCTGCCCTGAGGACGCGCCTTCTGTGACCTTTTTCTACTAGTTGTACATTTTAACAAAAATCTCTGCTGGTTGAGTTAGAATTTTAACAAGTCATTCTTCTGGCAGAACCACATTTACTGTTTCTTTAAAAAAAACAAACCAGCATATATGAAAGATGTGTCAAAGTGTGCTGTTACCATAAAAAAGAAATAGCGGCTGTTTGGAAGTTCTGAAAGTCACGTGTGTGTTTGTGCCTGACCCTGGCTTAAAGGACATCCAAATGTCAGCGCTAGTTTTATCACCCGGCACCAGACTCCATGAAATAGATGCGCTCTGGCGTCTAAGTAGCATCTCAGCAGCAAGCAGGTGAGGTTCGGGTCCTGGCCGCCCCCTCCATGCTCGCTACACTTCAGCGATTGCAGTGTGGAGAACGCAGGACGCGGCCCTGACCCGTTACAAGTGCCTCAGGTGGCTAAACCCGCAAAATGTGTACACCTTTTAGGGAGATCGCATTACATAAAAGGAGGCTAGTAAGGAATTAATGGGAATGGGGTTCCGGGTGCCGCCCACCCCTGGGCTGGGGAAACCACTCGAATGGGCTAGAGGGGCATCGGTGGTGAATGTGGTTTGTCCAGGTTCTGGCTCCTGTTCTGCCTGGGACATTCCCCGGTGCCTGTAGCCATTAGAACAGGCCATACGTGTGCGGCTGGGTAACGAGTGTGTCATTGCTGTGATGGATCCAGTTCTGTGAATTTGAAGTTCCGTCCGAGTGGGAAAAGCGGAGAAAGCTCTTCCTCGTTTACTCTGGTGACGGATCTGATCTATAAGCTCTGTCACAGAAAACCGGCAGATGCTGCTAGGATGACATCAGTTGCTAATATTTAGAGTGTGTTTCCGAAGCTCTTGAGAGCAGAAACGGGGAGGTTTAAATGAATGATTTTGCTGCATAGTGATTTTTGAAAGTCGGAGAGGGATGCAAGTCAAATGGAATTGTTAACAGACCGTCTTCAATTTGGAAACAGGATCACCAGAAATAGGGTCCCATGGGACCTCATGAATTCAGCTACGACGTCCTCGCTAAATGCTAGATCCCAGATGGAAAAGCTCTGGTCCAGCAGGAGAGCCTCTATACTATACTGTTTGACTTTTTTTTAACCCCCCAGATTTGGGGAACTATTTCCGTTAGAGTTACTCTTCCTGGTAGGGAGATGCACTGGTGTTAATTT
The DNA here is from genome assembly GCF_011100685.1 of Canis lupus familiaris. Classification (NCBI taxonomy): domain Eukaryota; kingdom Metazoa; phylum Chordata; class Mammalia; order Carnivora; family Canidae; genus Canis; species Canis lupus. The sequence goes on along the minus strand of NC_049223.1, from coordinate 28,884,381 downwards.
GCAGGCTGTTACCTCACCCCCCTCCCTCTTACCCATTCTTCTTTGTGGCTGGGGGGTCAGTGTAAGTAACACAAACCTTGGGATTTTAACCGTTTTTAAGGGCCTGGGACCGTGGCAGTAAGCACACACACGTTGTACAGCTGTTGGCACCATCTCTCTCCAGTGCCTTTTGCCTGTGGAGCCTGGGGCCTTGGGTGGTCTCCCTGCGGATTCACGTGGCTGAGCGGACTTCACTTAATTACTATTAATACCTCAGCAAAAGTTCACATACCGAACCCCTGCCCTGTGCCAGAAACTGGCGGTGCACAAATGGACAGGCTGGTCTCTTCCCTTCGTAGATCGGTGGACGTCTGGTTAACCCATTTCCGCTGGCACGAACATAACCGTAAATTATGTTTTCGAGGAGGTGGTTGCGTTTCTTAGGAAGAGGTACCGGGAGAAGGAGAGTTTGGGTTGCAAACAAATTTTGATGATTTATCTCTTTATAATTTCCTAGGGAAGCTTCTCTGTTGACACTCGTTTCCCAGAACGTGTCGGCGTTCCCTCGCCTTTCTGAGAATAAAGGAGAAAACAAATGGACCCGTCGCTGGACTGGGCGCCGCTTGGCGACTGGCTGGATAGAGCCCGGCCCGTGAAGCCGGCTCGGGTGAAGGGTGCGGGTCGCTCGCGCGGTGCCCTGAGAGCCACAGGCCTGGGCTGCAGTCGGCTTCGTTTTTCTCTGCTGTTGCTCCCGAGTTCTTCCGATGAAGTGGAGAGTGTAAGGCTACGTGTTTGTGAGAACCAGGAGTTCCCAGTACCGCATAGGCTCTGAGAAGGTACCGGGCAGCCCCGGGCTCTTCCTTCTGCGCGGTAGCCGTGGGCAGAAAGCTCAGAAAAAACGGCTCGAGAGGGTTTGTGAGCAGCGCCCAGACCGCGCAGCCGGCCTGCCTGCTGTTGGGCCCGGCGCCGGCGGAAGCAGGTTCTCGGGGGGCACCGGGCTCCCTCACTCTTCCTTTGTTGTCTCAGTGACTCAAGCTTCACGCGACCATGGGTTGCCAAGTCCTGAGTCAGGCGCTCACTCTGGCGCCGCGGGCAGCGGGCATTTTCCCACGGGACGTGCTGCTGTCTAGGAATGCGTGTTGGCGCCCTCCACGGAGCCGCTGAGCGCCACGGTGCCCGGGCCTCCTCTTTATTCTCCCGGCCTCTGTACTCCCTTGGGGGCCCTCCACCGCGAGCGGACCTAGGAGCTGCAGGCAGCCCGAGGGCCCGGATGTTACGGGTCGGAAGGAACTGACAGCGGCGTGGGGCCCTGACGTCCGGGCAGAGCTGCCCGCTCAGAACCAGAGTGGCTCTCCCCCCACCCAGGGGGGGTCATGCTCATCCCCCTCGCCCCACGCAGGTGGATCCAGGGTCAGCCAGGGTGTTGCAGTGGCGGGGTCAGAGAAGGGCGGAGAAGTAAGCACATACCGGAGAGATGCGGGCGGGAGGCCGGGGGGCGGGCATTCAATATTTCCCTTCTCCGTCTCACCATCTCTTCCTGAGAGACAGGCGGAGCAGGATTTGTTTAACACACTTTCTATGGCAAAATGCTGTCTGGACCTGGGGACGGACAGATTTTTGAAATGTGTCCATAAATCGAAAACTACCCATGCAAAGTATGTATTTGCAATTTCGGAATTTCAGTCATACTTTTTTTCTCTTTGCGTCTGTGAGAATGAGATTGATTTCTTCTTTTGCGAAGTGGGCTATGTCGCAGTTTTACCCAGAATGTTGAGTTTTTTAAAAAGGTGAGAGTATAGGGGTTTAGTGGCAAGGATTGTGGTGGACTAAATTTAAAACGGGTCTTCTCACCATGACCTTGGGCAGATGACCTCCCAGAGTCCTAGTGCTGCACCAGCCCAGGCTTTAGTGTAGCCTTGCACGAGGCTTCTCCAGAGGTTTCTCCAGCAGATCCTACATTTCCTACCACCCTGGCTCGATAAGGCTTTATGAAGCGTGAACTCTTGCTGTATTTGTTGTTGTCTTACATCCTTCTCTTCTGCAAGGATATTATGTATTGACCGTTCACATGTTGATTATTGATGATCTCTTTGTAATCAATGTTATTAAAGATTACACATTTCAACTTGGTGGGCTATGAGTTAGTTGAGGCGTTTATGATCCACCTCTCTACTTTCTTCAGTAATCAGTCATTTATGAAAATACGGCATCAGTGATAGCATTTCTTTTTTATTTTTTGTTTCTAGGCATGTGTTTACATTTCTTCTTCATAAAAGGTAGCTAATAGTGCTAAATCAACCTGGTAATGGGTTGTTGTAAAGTTTCTACTTTTTGTTGTTGAGTCAAAAAAGAATTTTTAAAAATTGGATATGTGTAATTGACAATATGTAATTATTAATAATAACCATTATATGCAATCGAGCAGAATGATTTCACTCATGAATTACTTGACCACATGATCTTATAGGTGGAAAAATTAATTCTTCAAGTGTATTTGTAAAGTAACATGTCGATATGGCGTCGTGTGTTAGGAAGGGCATTGATGGGTGGTATTGGGCGTTTTGACGTCTGTTGCTGAAGCTTTCTGGACCAGGTGACCTCTTCCACTACCTTTTACCTCTAAAATTCCATGATACTGAGCTATTTTAACATGAAAAGATAGGAAATCCTTCCTGTATTTTGCATTCTTTAAACCCCATTCTCCTTGCCTTTCAGCATTAAACTCAAAAGATGTCCCTATACGATGACCTGGGAGTGGAGACCAGTGATTCAAAAACAGAAGGCTGGTCCAAAAACTTTAAACTTCTGCAGTCTCAGCTTCAGGTCAAGAAGGCAGCTCTCACACAAGCAAAGGTAAGATAAGCCCATGGTGTGAAAGTGGAAGTCTACACAGCAGGTTCCTCCTGAGGATTAAGAGTAATTTGGTTTTAGCTTGTTCTTCTGCCTGTTTATCAGATATGTAGGGTTAAACATCTATAGGGGGAGAGGCTCTGGGTGGAGAGAAATAAGGAGTTTGAGATCATTGTGCTTCTCCTGAGTTGATGGATAGAACTGTTTCAGGAAATCGGAATGAAGAAAAGCAGGGCTCTCCATTTCCAGCGGTGACACTGGTTTTTGGGCTTCTGTGAGTCTAAGCTTATCTAAGGATTTGACTGAAATGTTGCCATATTCCTGGGTTGGGGCCTGGGAATCTGCCTTTTTAAGTAGCATTCCTGCTGTTTGTTGTGGGTGGTTTGGAAGCAGCACTTTGAGGAGCGAGGCTCTGCAGGAATTAAGAATGTGTATGCATTAGTGAGGGCTCCAGTTAGTTTTGAACGTTGGGCATATGTAGTCTGGGAGTAATTGGTTTTGTTCCTGTTGTATACATGTTTGGCACTGGCAGTGTCTTTGGAATTGAATAGCATATAACATTAGGAACATAGTTGCCCACCGAATATATGATCTAAACTGTTACTGTCAGATACTTTTAGGAAATGAAATGAAAATGTTATTCTGGTTTGTGTGTTGTTTTAAGGGCCTTTATATGTTAGATCATATGGCCCAGTGGAGGCTGTATCACCCTAAATGTTCTCCTGGGAACATTGTCCCATCGGGAAATGAAAACTTTGCTCCTCTTATGTGTGGAGCACACATACGTGTAAGAGACATAAACAGATACGTAGTATATCAGTGATGGTAAGTTTTATGGGCCGGGAAATATGTATTAAAAGATTTGGCGCCTGCCTTTGGCCCAGGGCGCGATCCTGGAGACCCGGGATCGAATCCCACATCGGGCTCCCGGTGCATGGAGCCTGCTTCTCCCTCTGCCTGTGTCTCTGCCTCTCTCTCTCTCTCTGTGACTATCATGAATAAATAAATAAAATCTTTAAAAATATATAAATAAATAAATAAATAAATAAATAAATAAATAAATAAATAAATAAATAAATGATTTCTTGAGAGGGAAGCAATAATTTCATAATAGTGAAAAAACAAGTTAAGAAAATCTGCCTTAGAGCTATATTGAGATACTTATGATACTTTAGCTTGTTTTGCTGATTCTCCTGATCATGGTTTTTGTCTTTTTGAAATTCATCATGACCAGATTTAAATTTTTTTGCCAGTATTTTTTAAACAGATAATTTTGTCTTTTTTTGTTGTTTTGTTGTGAAAAGATTTTATTTATTTATTCATGACAAAGAGAGAGACACAGGCAGAGGGAGAAGCAGGCTCCAGGCAGGGAGCCTGACGCAGGACTCAATCCCGGAACTCCAGGATCACGCCCGGGGCTGAAGGCGGCGCTAAACCGCTGAGCCACCTGGGCTGCCTGATAATTTTGTCTTAAAACAGGATCTCACCCCACCTGAAGGGAAGATTAGCAAAACAAGTCTTGTTTTTTTTTCCCTCTTAATTTTTTTAAATTGGTTAATTTTTTAAATGTTCTGAATTTCATGTAACTTACTTTGCACATGAGATTTAGGAATAAGGTTTTAATATTCCAATGCCAGTGACGTTTAATGTATTCTCCTTGAAGGCCTAATATTCCCTTTTGTAATGGGAATTGGTCTGGCTTAAGGAGCAATCTCATAACTAATAACATAAATTTAGTTATGTGGACACAATTAGTGGACAATCTTAGGTCAGTGGGAGGTAACAAAATAGAAGAACAGAAGTCAAAATATACTAGATATATACAGATTAAAAACTGAGCTGATTCTTCAAAATTACCAACATAAGTATTGTCAGCTTTGTGGATTATTTGCAGCCAAATTTTAAAAATTCTAACTAATTTGTTTCTTCCTGCCCAGAGTAACTTCAGGATCACTTACTCTATCCAATCAGTGCATATTTATAACCTATCAGTTAAAAACTAGCTTATATAAAATACAATTGAGAAAAATAGATCCTTTCAAACATATATTAAAAAGTTAAATGAAATTTATTCATTATGTACTGATTTGGATATCCTCTTTAGTATCTGCTTCAGTCTGTTTAATTTATGCTTATCAGGTTTTCCCTTCTCCAGTATAGTAATTTCAGCTACTAGGATATCTCCTGAGATTTCAAATAGGTTTTTAAAAGATAGGTCAGAATAAAAAGCGGCCTGTGAAATCATTTCTGCTAACTTTCTAAATCTTTCTGAGATTGCTCTGTGAAGTTAGCATTTTGTTTTTCTTGAAGGGAAGTGAAGATATGTTGCACTGATTCTCTTAGGTTTAATTGACTAATTAATTACTTAGTACTAGGTTGGCCTAACCAAATCTGTAAAGGTGTTTGGTAAAGAAAACTACCTACAACTGAAAGATGGAGCTGTGGTCTCATGTGGGATATAATAGAAAATACGTGATTTGGAGAATCTCCCCATTGTCTTCTAAATTTTGGTATTCATTTCGTGGATTGTATATCTAATGATTGGATTAAATTGGTTTCCTTAACATTATAAGTACTGTTAAATTCAAGACGGCTAGTGGTTTATTTTGACCCTTTTGTAGTAATAACAATGAAAGCATATAACACTTTAAATTGCAAAGGGGGAATTAAACCTTTGTAACCACGAGACCAGATGGTCACTGTTGTGCCCATCTGATGTTAGCACTACTGCCAGACAGCCTGACCCTGCATGCCTGCAGGGGTGATGCCAAATGGGGCACACCACCGCACCTGTGAAGTATTCAGTTTTCAGGAATTATAAGGACATAGAGGAATAAGTGAAACTAGACCACCAGGAAGTTAACAGACAGGTCTAGAATGTGCAGCATTTTACAAGTGTCGGGGAAAAGAGGAGGAGACAAAGACGCGGCTCTGGTGGTGATGATGACAACAGCAGGGGAAGGAATCTGTTCTAAATTGAGAGATTTAAAAATCAGATGCTTTGGAGAACTTTGGTATGATTCTAGTTCAAAATAAAATCAGTCATTTTAGGGGACAGACTAGAAAATCTGAGTATGAATTGGATAGGAAATGATACAGGAGATTATTGCTTTTATGAGATGTGGTAATAGTACTGTGCTTATGTAAGAGAATGTCGTAATTTTAAGAGATTAAGGGAAAGTGTCATGAATTTCCAACTTCTTTTCAGATGGTTCAATACAAAATACAGGTGTTCAGTAAAGAAAACGTGGTAACAGTGGTACGTGAATGAGTATTGTTCTGTTTAAAACATTGTTTTCTATGGGCTCATAATAAAAGAGGTAGGAGTTTAGATTCTAGTGGGAGGGAACAACTTCTAATTCACGAATATCTTTTGCTCAGGATATGAAAGCATATCTATTCCTTGTGAAAGAGTCTCACTAGTCTTGAGTGTGATGTGCCCTCCTGGGGCCAAAGGGAAAATCAGTGTTAGAGCTTTTCTCATTTATTATTTTTCATGCAGATTTAAAGAAAAGAGACCAAGCTTACTGTAAACCTTTTATAAAAATAGAGGAAATTTATGTTAAAAAAACGGCTATGGAAACCAGTATATGGTGGTATAATAATAGAATTAAAAGGCTGTTGTTTCAAGAATGTTTTTCTGATAATTGAAAGGTTCGTTACAGAGGCCAAAAAGCTTTGTTATAAACAGTATGAGTTTTAATTTGAAGCTTCAGTGCGCTCCTTTTGTTTTTCCATGATTTTAGAGCCAGAGAACGAAACAGAGTACGGTACTTGCCCCAGTAATCGACCTAAAGCGAGGTGGCTCTTCAGACGACCGGCAGATCGTGGACACCCCCCCGCATGTGGCGGCAGGCCTGAAGGTGAGCCGCCCCGGGCCTGAGCGGCTCTCCTGTGTTACGCGCGTGTCCCCAGAGCACGGTCTCCTCAGTGGGTCTTTGCAGGCTAGCCAGTGCTCTTTTCGGCTCAACTGTAACAATTATTATTTAAAATAAAATAGTACATTATGGAAAAATCAGAAACTGGTAATAGGCAGAAAGGGAAAAACAGACCTACTGTTTCCTTTCTGACAATGCTACCCGCTAGAAGTTAAAAACTTTATATTTTGGAATATCTTTCCGTTCTCTGCCTCCTCTACCTTCTGTTCCCTACCTTGGTTTTCTCACTTTATGTGCTGTGACCGTGTGTGTGTGTCAAAGAGTATAGATTGTCTGATCATTTTACCGGCTTCACTCGACTTCCTCACATGCGTATACCAGTTTATTTGGTTCGCTTCATGCTGAATATATGGGTTGTGTTTAATTTCTGGTGTCATAAGGACAGTTACAGTTAGTGCTTATTGTCTTGATTATAGACTACAGTAGAGAAGAGGTTCAAATTCTACCAGCCTGACCTTTACACTTCAGTGATTTTACACAGTCTTTAAAACAAACAGATGTGGTCAACTCTATAAATGGCCTAGTGAGGATGAGGAGGATTTGGACCAGGGTAACTGAGAAATGATACAAAATGAGGGATAAATGAATTCAGTGTAGAGTGGTTGAAATCACAACCACTCCTCAGGTAACCTAACCGTGTCCCTCTACAGATGGCGGGCAAGTAATAGGACTGCAAGAGTTTAGTAAGCAGCACGCACACAAATTGCTTGATGAAAAATGACCAAATGGTTAATAAATAGAATATGCTCTTATTGCTGTTTCTTAGCAAGGTCCTCTCCCTACCCCCACCCCGATTAGAAGGGACCCAGAAAAAGCTGAGACACAGTCCCACTGTATGCCCGCTCCCTTCTGTATTTAGTTTCAGTCAGAACTGTTCTGGGTTGGAATCTGCTTCCCAAATTTCCTTTTATTCTGAGATTTTTTGGCCGGAAGAACTGGTGTTGGTTGTGCAGGCTGATAGACTGTCAAGAAGGAAAGACATCCCCTAGTGGAGAGGTTTCTGGGGATTCTTTGTCATTTAACACTTTCCCCCCACAGATTATCTAATTTTTCCCCACCGCATTTAACCAAAAACTAGGGTTGTTGTTTCCTGTTACTGGGTCTTGACTCTACAGCAGCACCACAATATGTAGTTTACTTTTACCCCCCCGCCTCCCCAGCATTGGGGCATTGACATTTTCATTTCTAAAAATTGAACAGATGACTTTATTCTTAATGGCATTTAGAGATGATGGCTCTTTGTTCAGCTCAGCAGGGTTTATACAGTAAAAGTTGTTTACTTTCAGATTTTGAAATGACAAAGAATTAACCTTGATATTGACAGTTGGTTCAGTCAGAAACTCTGTGGTAATAGTATTGTATAAATTGAGTAGCTGATTGTTAGTTTTTCTCCTGTCTTAATAATAACTGAAAGGAAATCTTGTGTATATGCCTTTGTGTTTTTAAAATAGCTTTTATATGAATACAAATTCGTAACTACCCTTTGGGAACCTTGCTTTATTTGATTTGTATCAACTTTTCAGTGTTCTGGCCAGGAGCTGATTATAGTTGTTTTTCTAATTTCTTATATTCATTGGACATCATATTTCTGATTTTTAGTTATAAGAAAGCTTTGAAATGTTTGTTTACAATGCAAAACATCACATGCAACAGTGTAATACAGGAATTGTCCGTTTTAGATCCCTTGATAAAGAACGTAAGCTCTCTGTATCACATCAGTCTTGTGTTCACATATAAAACACATTTTACAAACAGCTGTGCTGCCTTTGCTGGTCTGGGGCAGTGTACTTCCTGAAGGAGGTGCAGAATGGGCCCTCAGAGACTCTAGTCCCAACCTGCGCTTTGCTCACAGTGTCTGTGGAGACCAGTTAGGGCATTCATTTTTACAGAAAACTAACAAAGCATGGAGGTTTAGAGCCCCATTTCTGGTCACGTATTTTCAGGTCAGCCGTGCTCGGCCTGCCTTTTGTTTTTCTGATTTCTTTAAGACTACCTGTTTTCTCTCAAAGGGTAGCCCCAGTTTCTAAATGTACAGAAAAGAAATGCAAAATGTTAACATCCAAACCTGATCTTAGTGGATGTTAAAAGAATTAATGATGTGAAGGGAATTGTATCCACCTGTACACCTGTATGAGACTCAGTGCCTGAAATGCATCCTACCTGGAAAGGATTGTGTTCCAGAGGCTTCAAAAAGTCCAGGAGGATGCTTTCTGCCTTTTATTGTAAAGTCTTAATATATCCTGTTTCCACTTAAGCAGAATCTAAAATTACTCTATTAAGTGGAATAATAAGAATGATTATTAGTCATGGATTGTTTAAGTTTTCATAGGGACATACAAAAGCAGAAGTATTCATTGTTTCTTATGAATAGTCTAATTTATTGCTTGAAATTTTAGATGGTGGCAGCTTGTTTACGAATTCCAGGAAGATGCCATAGGGTATTTATGGAATTCATACTCAACTGAAAGGTGAAACTCTTGGTTCAGCTGCTGCAGATAGCTAGGAGTGTGGCCACATCAGGTCACTAACCCTCTGTAGGCTTCCGTTTCCTCGTCTGTAAAGCAAAGGAGGCAGATAGATGGTCTGCAAAGCCCCTTCTAACGCTCATATTTTTTTACTTTAATTCTATGAATAAAATTGTAAAACATGAGGATGATACAGTTTGGTATTTTTGCCTTCCTCAGGATCCTGTTCCCAGTGGATTTTCTGCAGGAGAAGTTTTGATTCCTTTAGCTGATGAATATGATCCCATGTTTCCTAACGATTATGAGAAAGTAGTGAAACGCCAAAGAGAGGAACGACAGAGACAGCGGGAGCTGGAAAGACAGAAAGAAATAGAAGAGAGAGAAAAGTAAGGCTTTGTCTGGATTTGAGGATATATTTAACATTTGAAATATTCTTTGGGTTATTAATGAATGAACTTTAGTGCTATCTGTAAAGGCTGAAGTTATGGTAGATCTGAGCAGTCATCAGAAGGAATCAGTTTATTTTCAAGAACTTAACACAGGCATGCCTCATTTTATTGTGCTTTGCAGATGCAGTCTTTTTTACAAATTAAAATTTGTGGTGGGGCGCCTGGGTGGCTCAGTGAGTTGAGCACCCGACTCTTGCTTTCGGCTCAAGTCATGATCCTCAGGGTTGTGAGATTGAGCCCTGCCCTGGGCTCCACGCTCAGTGTGGTCAGCTAGAGGATTCTCTCTCTCCCTACCTCCTCCCCTCCACCTGTGTACACAGTCTCTCACTCTTCTTCTCTCTCCCTCAAACAAATAAATCTTTAAAAATAAAATTTGTGGCAGCTCTGTATGGAGCAAGTCTATCAGTGCCATTTCTTCTTTTTCTTTTTTAAGATTATTTATTTGAGAGAGCGTGGGCAGGGGTGGAGGGGGCAGAGGCAAAGGGAGAGGAAGAGAATCCTCCAGTGGACTCTGTGCTGAGTGTGGAGCCCAGCACAAGGCTCTCCGTCTCACCACCCTGAGATCACGACCTAAGCTGAAAGCAAGAGTCAGATACTCTTTGGACTGAGCTACCCAGGCACCCCTCAGTGCCATTGTTTCTAATACCATTTGCTCTCCTCATGTGTCTGTTACTTGGTAATTCTCAATATTTAGACTTTTTTCATTATTATATTTGTTATGGTGGTCTATGATCAGTGATTATGACTTCCTGAAAGCTCAAAATGGTTAGCATTTTTTAGCAATAAAGTATTTTTAATTAAGGTATATACGTTATTTTTTTTAGACATAATGCTATTGCAGACTTAATAGACTACAGTGTAGTGTAAACATAACTTTTCTATGCACCAGGAAATCAGAAATTTCATTTCTGATTTCATAAAATTTAGTTTTATTCTCTTTATTGCAATATTTGCTTTACTGCAGTGGTCTGAACCAAACCTGCAGTATCTCTGAGGTGTGCTTGTGGTTATGTTCCAGCATGAAAGCAAACACTAGAACAGATCTCACATCTAGATGTAGGAAACTTGAAGTATATTTTGTGTGAGTTGTTAGAAAAGTGACTTAAAAATCTGATGTTGAATAATGGGTTTTTTCCTATGCCACTTGAATCATAACCATTTAAAATACTTAAAATATTATGGGCACCTGGCTGGCTTAGTTGGCAGAGCATGCGATTTTTGGTCTCAGGGTCATGAGTTCAAACCCCATGTTGAGCAGTAGAGCTTACTTTAAAAAATAAAATATTTAAATGTTTCTTTAATTTTGAGCCAGATGGAATTTTGAAAAGCTTATATGCATCTTTTGTTTATAATTTTTGAAAGTATGAGTAAAAAGGACTTACTTGTATTGCTTATTTTGAAAATATTGAATGTTAATTATTCAGTAGTTATATAAAGTTAATACTTTTTCTCATTTATTGAATCATTTCATGAGGTGAAAGCATGTTCTACAGAATCAAAATTATTAAAGTGTTACCTATGTTGATATGCTTTAAAATTAAAAGGTAAACATTGAGTAAACTTTTTTCTTGCTACTTATATTCATATGGCTGTTCAATTGTTCAACTTATCTTTTGAATTTTTATCACTTAATTTTTGCTACTTCTTCCTTCAACCAGTATGTGGTCATGTGCCCCCCCACCCCAAATAGCATAGTGAGAAAGAGAGGATTTGAGAATTTTCTAGCCAAGAGCAAGTCAAGGTGACATCCATATGTTCACATCTCAAAATTGGTTCGTCTGTAACGAATATTTGGTTCCTTTGTTGTCACAGGAGGCGTAAAGACAGACATGAAGCTAGTGGGTTTTCAAGGCGACCAGATCCAGATTCTGATGAAGATGAGGATTATGAGCGGGAGAGGCGGAAAAGAAGTAAGGCGTGGGACATATGTGTCGCATCTCAAACTTGTGACATTCTACTGCTTTTCATAGTCATAGACAAGTAATTGAGTTGATATTGATTAGGGTAATTTTGTCTGGAATTCCAGCAGTCCATGTTCGCAGAACAGTTCTAACCTACATCCTCTTTTCATGTACATTCCTCTGGGCTTCTCAATCCCTCTCTCACCTATGTTGCTTGGAGAGTTGGAGCATACCTTACGTATGTGCGCACAGCCACATTGATCTCTTCTCGTTGCCAGCTGTGTATGCGGTCAGCACCGAACAGAGTCCAGGCACTCGTTTCCAGTGTTTGCCACTGACCTGCATGAATTTGAGGAAATCAGTTAGCTTCCCTGAACATTGGTTTCTTCTGGGGTCTGTGGAGAGTAGGGAGACAGGAATTTGAGCCAGGTACTTCACTAAGCCCCTTCCATTTCTAAGATTTTACACGCAGAATTGTACTTGTGTCAGAGCTGAATTCTTCCTGCTTACTGGATAGCTAAGGAGTGTTCATCGGGGAGAGAACGGAATGCTTCTTTTCGTTGTGTTTTAATTGCTGAGATTTCCTTGGTTTAGTTGACCAGTTTGGTTGACAGGTTGAGATTTATTTGAGAAATTTAAACCTTCTACTTGTCTGCTAGATACCAGGTTGTACAGTTCTAAGAAGCACTTTACATCACACAGCTCCAAGTAGGAGCTGTGATTATCCCCATTTTAAAGGTGAGAAATCTTAGGCACAGAGGGAGTAAAGTGCTTTATATAACGCAAGTCCACCGTTTAGAGGATCCAAGATGTTTGTTTGCCCGAAAACCTCCCTTATCTTGTGGTCATCTTCAACACAATGTCATAAAGCTGCAGTATATTTCCACATGCATGAGCTCAGTTGTATGACTAGCAGTGTGGCGAGCCTGTTCTTCCCCAGTGTACAATGAGGCTAATTGAGGGTTTTATTTAAAATACTAATTGAGTTGGAAAGGAACACGTCTGTAATAATTGAGAACTCTTAATCTTCCAGTGCAGATATAAATTAAATGTATTTATTGGATGCTTACTAGATGCAACAGCAAAGAACCAAGTTCATAGATACACAGAGAACGGATTTGTAGTTGATAGAGATGATGGGGTTGGGGGTGGGCAAAAGGAACAAACTTCCAGTGATCAAATAAGTCATGGGGATGTAACATATAGCATTAGGTGTAGTTAGTACAAGTATATTGCGTATTTCAGAGTTGCTAAGAGTAGATCTTAAAGGTCCTCATTATAAGAAAAAACACTTGTAGCTGTGCATGATGGATGACAACTAGACTTCTTGTGGGATCACGTCACAGTATGTTATACACTTGAAATGAATATGTCATGTCAATTATACCTCATTAAAAAAAAAGTACCACATGCTGAGCAGTGTCAGGTACTATGTTGTGTTTCTAACAGGGAGGAGAGTTAACATTTGGGTGCACTGTGTATGTCAGGCATTTTGGTAAACATTCCATATCCATTCTCTTGCTGACTAACAAATGTTAATTAACTTGTTTTAGAATCCAGTGTATTTGTTCATCTTACTTTTCCAGCTTACAGATTGGCTGCCCTTTGGATAAGGAGCTGTGCTTTCTATATTAAGGACATTGTTTTTAACACAATCTATACAGACTAGTATTAGGAGAAAATAATGGCATTATTTTCATGCTGCTGTTAACTGATTAATGTTCACATTTTAACCAGATTAGTAGCACATTTCCAGTAATCACCTGCATTTTTTATATTAAATTCAGAACTGATTTTTTTTCAGAATCAGTCAGTAATCACCTAGGTCTCAGTGACAAGGTAAAAAAATGATAATAGGTACGTCAGAAGAAACACAAGTTTCTTTTAGGTTCTTATTTCTCCATAAGTCTAGTCCAGCCGTGTTCATTCATTGTGATGCACAAACACTAGCTTTAGAGTTTCTTTTGTGAAACCTTACATATGCTGGTACAGCATGGTTTGTAATGTTTGGGTTTTTTTACTTTACATTTTATTATTATTGTTTCATTGGTGGTTTAAGTTGTAATACCTACGTTAGGGCCTAATGAATCTAATGAAAATCCCTTCTATCCTCCATGCCTGTTCTCCTCCCGGTTGCTGGATAGCAGGTGGAGTCTGTTTGGGTTCGTTGTGTCATCATTGTCCAGGAGACAGGAGCAGGAATGGCGACAACACAAGCACCAAAGTACCCACATTTCCAAATAGGTGTTTAGCTGCAGTGGTTGACGCCCTAGACAAGAGGGTGCTGGGTTGTGGTGGACTGTGTTGGCGCCTCAGGGAGCTGGGTTTTATTCTGTCTGCTATTAACTCCTCTGATCCTCTTCTCATCTGAAAACTGGAAGCAGTAAGACCTCCTTCTGAGGTTTCTTAGACCTAAATGATATCACAAGAAAGAAAACACCTCACGGCAACAGACTTCGAGGAGAGTTATGTTATAGTCTCTCAAGTAGCTGCTAGTTCTTTGAGCTGTGTTCTCTCACCTTGCAATTCACCTATTAGCTTCATTCTGGGGCTTTTGAATGCCTGCCATGAACAAGATGATTTTGTCTGCCTGTGTTTTGCCCATTTTCTGTGTTTTTAATCCTAGACTCAGAGATGAATTCAAAAATGTTAGCAGGAGGGATGAGGTGGCTGGTATCTCTCCCTCCTTGTCCCCCAGGGAAAGGGTGCAGTACATCGCGGGGGAAGGGTCAGCGTGTCTGCTCCTCTAACAGTGGATTATTGTCTTGCAGGCATGGGCGGAGCTGCCATCGCACCACCCACTTCTCTTGTAGAGAAAGACAAAGAGTGTACGTATCTGTTTCTTGTCATTTTTTATTCTGACCCACCTCTTGGACTGAGTCAGGGGAAGTCTTAGCTTGAATCAGCCAGGTGTTTTAAGTGTAAAGGGTAGTGGCCTGAAAACCCACCCTCTGGCTCTACCACTAAGGCCCAGGGGGAGACCACCCTTCCACTCTGTGCTCTAGAAGTTTTCATGCCAGGCCGAGGCTTGGATTTTATAGGGTGAGATGCTTTTCTTTTCATTTAAGTAATTTATTTTCTCTAACATTTCATAGTTGGAGTTAGGTTAAAACAAATGCAGCTCAGTTTACAGCTTTCATACTCTGGTTTAGAGGTTGTTAAATTCATGACCTTCCACAAGGTGGCAGTGCCTTCCTTAATTAGGTTTTTTTGCAGTGAGTTTCTATTTCCTTATATGTGTTGTGCATATTTACTTAAATTGCCAAAACATACTCATGCAGCGTTTCTTCTCCCAGTAGTCTAATTTAGAATATTTGGATTGGAATTGGACTTTGATAGAGCATCCAGATCATTTTCATATCCTCTGGGTTGGACCATACCTAAACTGTCCCAAGAAAATAAAATTATCTAGTGCTTTTTAGTACCTGTTGCACAATTTATGTCATCTTTTTAAAGATAAGTCAATTAAAAAAAATAAAAGAAGATAAGTCAAAAGATACTGTTAAATACGTTTTATGTGGAGCACCTAACAAACCATAAGCCCGAGGAGCAAAGCGGAAATCAGGAAGAGAGTGTTCCACCTCTGATTTTTAAAAAAAGAAATGTAGTGGCTATAAGATTAATTTGTTTTTTATCTTATTCCTTGTAGGTAACTGATCTGTGTTAAGTATAATTCAGAATTCTTTTGTAGTATTTTGGTAAGCCTGTTTATTTTTATCCAACAGTACCCCGAGATTTCCCTTACGAAGAGGATTCCAGACCTCGCTCTCAGTCTTCCAAAGCTGCTATCCCTCCTCCAGTATACGAGGAACAAGACAGACCCAGATCTCCAACTGGACCTGGCAACTCCTTCCTTGCCAACATGGGGTAATGGTTCCACTTGCTCTCACCTCAGCAAGTGTGAGGACAGGACTCAGTGAGAAGTGTTGCCAGCCTTGTCAGTAGATGAGGCTTTTGGTGGAAAATGAGGCACTGTCAGGTTTATGGGGGGATGCTTGGAGTGTGCAGTCATACCGCGTTCTTCAAAAGAATCAGTGCTTGAGTCATGGGGAGGATGTTCCAGCATGGCACTATAAGGTTTTGTACCACGCATCAAGCCTTTTCATGTAAGATTTGAATGATTTAGACACTGAACATTATGTTCTCTAGGTAGGAACAGTTTCTGATAATTACTTACATTGGTTTTCATAACATTTGCAAACAAAATAGCTCATATGAATTAGAGCTGAGTTATGCTGCTATCCAAAGGGTGAGTAACTTTTTTCTTGGTAAAATGAGCCATTTGCTTTATGGTCATGGTTCTGCACTTTGAGTTTAAAATACTTAGTCGTTCTAACTATAATTAGAAATTTGTTTGCTGGCATATGTAATTCAGTTTTAAGGTGACTTTCATATAGGGCTTGTGGATTTGTTTTTGTGACCCCCCTGTGGATTTGGCATGCTTTTTGGTTTAAGAATGTTTTATTGTGTTTCCTCTGTGTCTCATGCGATGAGGAGCTATCAGATGTGGCAACATTACACTAAGGCCTGCACTCTGCCTATGACATTGCTGCTGGAACTGTAGTGTGATGCTCCTCCCCTATGTGCATGTGCTTGGATTCCGAGAGCCGTTGGAGAGGGGTCCAGTCAGTGGGAGTAGATGGCGGGGGTTTATACCCCGCAAGAGGGTTTTCAGTGTCTGGTCATCTTGGTATCCATCTCCTTGACCTGCGCTGCTTTCTGTGGTATAATTGGTGGCTATTAAATTACTTGAAGATGAATACAATTTAAAATGCATTTCCTCGGTCACAGTAGTGTCCTCTTGGGTGCTCAGAAACCATGCAAGGCAGTGTAGAGAGCATTTCCGCTCTTGCAGAAAGGATTATTGGGCCGCCCTAGAACATGTGCTAGAGGGTGGACAGATGTGAAGCTAGGTTTTGTTCTGCTGAATTCCCCTTTGAACAGAGATTAAGTGTTCACCACACACCCAAGGAAAGTACAGGGTGGCGTAGCTCAGCCACCTTCAGGCTTCTCTGCTCTGGATCAGCTTGTTCAAGTGGAATTTGTAAGGAAATTAATGACATGTAGGAAACCGTGTAGGTGCGCTGTTACTTAAAACAGGGTTTTGTGATTCAAGCTTGAAATAGCAGTAGTTGCTGCTGGACTCCCTGGAGACCCTTGAGGCGCCTCCAGGGGCAGTTTGAACGCTCAGTACTAAGAGCTGTGGGCAGGTTCCAGCTTCACTTTACCATAAGCACCTCTGAAGGAATCTCTAAATTGGGGGTCTTGCTTTGCTCAGAGTCAGCCTTAAGCTGGTCAACTAATCTGGGCCTCAGTATCTTCCATTTTCTCATCTGGTAAATGGATGCGCTCTAAGAGTTCTTTTGTTTATAAGGACTGTCATCAAGAACTCTACTATTTAGAAAAATGTAGTTGTCTTCATTGTGTGAAAATCATGCTTGTTTTTTGACGGGCACACTTGGAAGTAAACCGTGGTCATAAATTGTATAGCAGTGCAGTCTCTGGAGCACACAAGACGTCTGGTGTTTTCTAACAGTGATACTGGGAGAATTTGGGGAGAATATGGGCATTTTCCTTACCTCAGAGATAATCTCAGGATGTCCAGGATTTCAGCATTAGCTTTTTCCATTTTTTTTTTTTCATCCTGAGTATCCCCACAACCTCCAACGATTGGCCCGTTGGTAATTATGTGTGACCACATCGAAACCCATGTGGGATTTAGACTTTTTCGAGGGTGATTGCTATGATATAAAATTGGTTTATGCCATAGCTGGTGATTTCAAGGCCAGGAAATCCTTCTCTTTTCCTTCCTCCCAGTGGCACAGTAGCACATAAAATCATGCAGAAGTACGGCTTCCGGGAAGGCCAGGGTCTTGGGAAGCACGAACAAGGGCTGAGCACAGCACTGTCAGTGGAGAAGACAAGCAAGCGAGGAGGCAAGATCATTGTGGGTGATGCCACAGAGAAAGGTGGGTCTGCTCCACGAGCAGGGCTTCTGGGGTGGGAGCACGGGGAACGTGGTCCAGCATGAGAGGACCACCCCTCTCTGGAGTAGACCAAGAATATGCGATTATGATGTATTCCAGTTCTGTGTTGTGGAAACAGAGGCTCGGGAGGCTCATTGGAACAGATCTAGAGATAGGAAGGTTCATGGGGGAAAAGACGATAGACTCGCAGAAATAACACTCAGAGAAGTGTTTTCATGCCTATTTGTACTATGCAAAGACCTTGTTAAACTGGTAAAATCAGAGTTATGGTTTTAGAGCATGGAAGAGCCCTGTGCATTGTGTCCGTGATGGTACTGGTGTATTTCCATCCTCTATGAGTTTTTTACTTTTTGCTTTTTCCTACCCTTTCAAGTGTGATTTCTCATTTTCTTACAGATTGATTGCTCTGTGAAGTCTGGTGTTATTTCACAGTCTGGTGGTAGATGATGCCTACTTGGTGTTTTATTTTCATCTTATTATTATGTTCTGTTCTGTGCCCAGGGCATATTGAAATGAGTCAAACGTGTAGCTTCACATTTTAAAAAGAATTGAGTTTATTTTGAGTATCTTAGTTTAGCTCCCTTTCTTAAGGAAAGAAGAAAACTTTGCTGGCAGCCCTGTCAACACATGGCCTGATGAAGCAGCTGGTTGGCCTGACAGGCTAGAAGCCAAAATCAGCCATCGCCCTGATTTGTAGGGTATATGAAGTTAGTCTGCCAGTGGCTGGCTAATTCACTGCTTATTATATTGGACTGGTGACCTTTGGCCACACTGCATGTGCCAATACTCTGACCTGTAAGGTTTGTGGTCTGTGCTCTGTCAACTGTGTGAACTAAGGAAGTGACCCTAAGCAAAAATCCCAGGTAATTAGAGAAGCTGAAAACTTGTAGAAATTATGGTAAAAACCTATACTGAAGCAGAGCAGATATTTTCATCATGGATAAGGCGACATTTTTGCTCAGAGACTGATTGCATAAATGCTTATAGATGAATCTAAGGACATAAATAGTGGGTACAAGTACTCTTGAAATTAAATTAGTCATTGTAACTTGGACTCCGTGTTCTAACACGCCTACGTCTTAAATGTTTTGCTACAGATGCATCCAAGAAGTCAGATTCAAATCCATTAACTGAAATACTTAAGTGTCCTACCAAAGTGGTCCTCCTAAGGGTAAGAAGCAGAATTGAAGAAACCCGTTTTCCTACCTTGATTTTTGCTTGTCACTCCACCTTGATCCATCTTTGCATGCTTTCAACCCTATTGATACAATAACAGTTAAAACTGAAAATAATTTTTCTGCAAATGATTGTTCTGGATAGATGCCATCTGAGGTTGATATCTTAGGTTCCCTTTTCACTAATGTTTCTTTGCTAAATGCAGTATTCAAGACTGCAATGAGTAATTGCTTTAAAATATTTGAAGTCGTTAGTTCAGTTTAGTTTATCTATTTTAGTTTATCTAGCATAGATGCTCTTGTGACTCTATGAAATTTAGTGTATGTGTGTGTGTTTAGTGTTTCTCAAAAGATTTGCTTATTTCACCTATTAATTTTACAACAAAATGTGTTCACTTTTGCCTTGAGCGGTAAGTAAGCCATGTTTAACTTGGGCGCCTGTCCATGTAGGATACTCTTTCAACTCAAAGTGGAACATCAACTCAAAAAATTATTTTTCAGTTAAATGAGTAAAGGGAATAAGAGTGTACCTCTGTACGGCGTTACGTACTGTGAGCTCATAATTTGCTTTAATTCAACGTGTTAAAAACCATAAATATTTTTTTTGTTAAGAAATACCAACTTTTGGATACTACAAGAATGAAAATTCTCATTGTGTCATTTGGGATTGAGAACATTTGCCATCGTGAAACAAAGTTATTTATTCATCTTTATTTGTAAATTACACTTGAACTTATTCATTTTTGTTCATAGAACATGGTTGGTGCAGGAGAGGTAGATGAAGACTTGGAAGCAGAAACCAAGGAAGAGTGTGAAAAATACGGCAAAGTTGGAAAATGTGTGATATTTGAAGTAAGAGGGCTTTCTTTTGATTTTTGTAACCCAAGTTGTAACTGACAGGTTACCAGACATTTTCTGCAAATAGAGACAAGTTGTACCGTGAGTAACATCGTCGAAGGTCACAGATGATGCTTAGATACACTTCGTTTACATAGTTATAACAATTTTAAACATAAAGACAGGAAGGACTTCACATTTTATTTGGTGAAGAAATTAATTATTTCCTTTTATGATTGAGGTTTAGTTTGATGACTAAAGACTACTGTCATGTGCTCAATAGTTGAGTTAGTTGGACGTACCTTTGGTTTCTTTCATTTGGCAACCGTAAATTTAGTGCCTCCCACATGCTTTTGGAAGACAGGAAACATGTCTGTGCTCTCAGTGGTATGTTCAATTGAAGAAACAACAAAAAAGCACATGTAAAAATAGGGAATGTTCAGTTGCTAGACTCTGTAGTATTCACTATAAATACAGGAGTCAAGAAAAGGATTTGATCACAAAAAATAGAGCAAGCTTTGTGAACAGTATCAGATTTGGGTGAGCTTAGAATGTATGGGTAGGATTTGGATAGGAGGAATAGGTATCCTGACAGGGTCACAGCTTCTGGGAGACTAAGGGGGCTGCAGAGTGGAATGTTTGGGAGTGCTGCGAATGAACGGAGTGGGGGTGCTTACCTGGGAATGAATGGGGGACATGCTCACCATGGGGCCATGTTATACCAGACTTGGAGAGCGTGACAGAGGAACTTAAGCAAATGTGAGAAGCAATTAGAGCACAGATCTTTTCATCTTAAATTTCTGCTCCCACTGCTGCTTCTCTTCTATATCACGTTCTGTTTGTTGACTGCATAGTGATTTGTTTAGGTGTCGACTGGCATAGGATCTCTTCAGGGTTAAATGTGGCTGTGCTCAGTTAGCTCTGTGTTCTCTACCCCAAACACAGTGCTTCTCATAAATAGACATTCAAAAAAAAAAAACCAGATGTTAACAAATTTTGATGATGAAAAAATCATTTATTTCCTTGGTATATGACTTGTTCTGTATATGATAATTGCAATACTTACTCGACAAAGATCAGTT
Source organism: Canis lupus familiaris (assembly GCF_011100685.1). Taxonomy (NCBI): domain Eukaryota; kingdom Metazoa; phylum Chordata; class Mammalia; order Carnivora; family Canidae; genus Canis; species Canis lupus. The sequence continues at coordinate 28,863,718 of NC_049223.1, read as the reverse complement.
AAGGAAGAAAGCTTGTATTCAACTATTATCTCCGTTGATAACTTCACCTGTTACACTTTCATTTCTTTCCCAGATTCCTGGTGCCCCTGATGATGAAGCAGTACGAATATTTTTAGAGTTTGAGAGAGTTGAGTCAGCAATTAAAGGTAAGTTGTACAGCTAAATGGAAAGAATAAAGAAGTTGAATTTGTGATCTAGATCCTTATAATTAAAACAATATTCTTGTAATGCCTTACAGATCCCTGTATTAACTGACATTCTTTCTGTTTGTCTTTTAGCTGTTGTTGATCTGAATGGGAGGTATTTTGGTGGACGGGTGGTAAAAGCATGTTTCTACAATTTGGATAAGTTCAGGGTCTTGGATTTGGCCGAACAAGTCTGATTTTAAGAACTAGAGCACGAGTCATCTCCGATGATCCTTAAATGAGCTGCAGGCTGAGCAGAGAAGGAAAAGGCCTCAGCCAGCCTGTGTGGCTGCTGCGTACAGAGACTCTTGGAAGGACTTCTAAGATATATGTTGATTGATCCCTTTTTTATTTTGTGGTTTTTTAAATATAGTATAAAAATCCTTTAAAAAAAAACCAACAATCTGTGTGCCTCTGGTTGTTTCTCTTTTTTTTATTACCACTTCTGAGATGATTACATTTTTTGCTAGGATTTCATGATAATTCTCAAGTGCTTCAGTGATACAGCATTTCTTGCACTAAAAAATCTAGAAAGTTTTGGGATATGGGGTTGTATTGTTACCCTTTGCTTTTCTTTCTTTTTTGAATTATTTTAATAAAACCTGCAAGTTACTAAACTGTAGCTTCATAAGTTCTATAATAAAGCATCATCTTGGCAGTTTGCCAAAGGTGAACATGTTTGCTTTCTCTAACAGAGAAGTTCTTATTGACTCCAATCTTAGAAAACTCTCTGTGACTGAGCTAAGGTTGAATTGCGAACCTACCATGATTGTTTGGATAGATCATCTTCGGTGAAATTAGACTATGGGGTGTGTGGTTGGGGGTAGGGGTAGACGGGTGTAGAGACCATGGATCTAGCACTTGTTTTCAGAGACTCACCTATAGTCTCAGTGCAGGTCGGAAATTACATGTTGATCCTAGAATCCACAGGTACATTGTAAACGTGCGTCCAGTTATATTTTGGAAACGGTGGCTCATAGGGGGTCACGTTTCTACTGGCAAAATTTGCAATAGTGTTAGTTCTCATATGTAATTTTTAAATTTCTAAAGTGCTGCCACAGAAGCTACTTAAACTGTACTGCCAGTTGATAGAATTCTGGAATTGTGAAAAATTGTACCATTGAAGTGTGGTGGTATGTATGGCTTACAAATGTCGCAGTACCACAAAAACAAAACCAGGTAATGATACTTGGTACTGAGGTTCATTGCCAGCACAGGAAGTGTTTCCAGAATATACTGTGCCTGTGTTCTGTTCATTGCTTGCCCAAATACTGCATGTGACTTTCCTGGAGTGGCAACTGGAGAGCACGCATCTATGTTGTCTCTAGGTGATCACCACATGGAAGTGTGTTGTGACCCCATGGGTGAAGAAAGCACTCAGCAGTTCTTTGCATCCGTGGTTTGGAGACATAAGGAATATTCTGACCCTTTTTAAAAAAGGATTTTCTCATGTTTTTATTTAACATAAATAAAAGAATAACATTTTCTCTTTTGTGGTATTATTTTACTGAGTAAAACTGAATTGAGACTCGGTTTTTGTGATAAAAGTGCACATATTCTATAAAATAAGTTTGGGTTAAAGAATATAAGGTATAAAAGAATGACATAATTGAATATTTTGCAGGAATAAAAATCAACAGCCCTGAGACTTGAACAGGTCCTCCGGTGGACCTGACTACCTGGACCAAACAGTAAATATGGGTGTATTACCTTTGGGCTTACAGGTACCTAAACGTGCGTGTACTGAGTACAGACCTTCCTCGACTTATGATGGGGTTACATGCCGGTAAACCCACTATAAGCTGAAAATCCATTTAGTACACCTACCCTGCTGAAAGGCCTAGCCTAGCCTCCACTATCTTAACTGTGCCCGCAGCACTCTCACCAGCCTTCAGGGGGGCGAAGTCCTCTCGCACAAAACCTATCTGATAGTCAGGTGTTAAGTGTCTCCTGTACTGAGGACTGCCTGGAAGTGAACAGAACGGCAGGATGGGTCATCTGCCCTCGTGGTCGCAGCTGCCACTGCCCAGCATCACGGAGAGGATCCGATCTCTAGAGAGCCTGCTAGTATGGTTTCTACTGAACGGGTATCATTTTCACAGCAAAGTTGAAAAACTGTTGAGGCCATCTGTATTTATTACGACAGCTTAATGTTCTTAAAGTGTAAGTTCCAAAACGTCTCTAATGACTGCATACTCATCCTGGTTTATAATAACATCATTGTTCATTTGCATTTTAGGTGGCTTTTTCCAGTGTTCTCATGATCAACTGAGGGAAATGCAGGTGCCTTACACTACTTTTTTATTAGCATGGGCACAACTTAGTGTCTCTCTCCATATCTCTCTGATGATTATTTTTTAAATTATCCGTGACTACATTAGTGATTTAGGGTGTTATTGGCAGTGAATTTCTAATATAACAAAGTGTCCTGCACGATACTGCCTGAGAACTTTGAACTTAATTTCCAGTATCAACTTCAATGTAAAAAATCATTGAAGCTACAATATAATTAGCATGGGTCAGCATAATAAACATCCGTCACCCCTGGCCCACCTGTGATCAATGAGCCCTTCTTGTCAGTTGCCTGCATCCACCTCCCTCCCTAAGGTCAAGATCAGAAAGTAGCTTTCCCCGCCTGTCTTGCAGCCTGGCCCTGAGTCTTCCCATCACTTGTGCCAGCTTCTAAAGAAGCCGTCCTCCCACTGGCAGGGGCAGGTGGTCTTTGGGGCAACCGTGGCAGAGACCTTGTCATGTTGTCATGGCATGTGTTGTGGGAGCAGGACAGGCTTTGGAGAAGTTTCGAGGTGTAGTTTGGCAGTGTTCTTGCTCTAGTTAAACCTCCATGACTGAGGCCAGTCTGGAGATTCTTGTTTCCAATCTAGTTTTTTGGGGGTTTTTTGTTTGCTTTTTGTTTTGTAAATTCCATTTTCTTCTTAAGCCCTCGTGCGTGCGTTCTTTCAATTGTAGCTAAGAACAACTGGTTGATAAACATGTTGGTATCTGGAATTGCAAATGACAAATCGCAAAAGATGAAAGAGCTAGGACAGGATTAGGGAGGACTCCCTACCTAGGTTAGTTGGTAAAAAAAATTGGTGAGCCTAGTTATTTGATGGCAGACCGTTTTGCCAAACCATTACTGTGCTTTAGCCTAAGGGCCAGACCGGTGTGAAGGGAAGTCAGGGAAACTACAGCGCATTCGCAAGTGTTGGTCACTTCTTAGGCAGCCGTGGTGGTGGTGGGGCCACTGGAGCGTTTGGGGTCCAACCCTGCTGCTGCTTCCTTGCTCTGTGACCAGGTGCCTCGGCTGGAAATGGAAATGAAAACCGCCCTTACCTAGGATTGTTAGGAAGATGAAGTCAATCATGTGTATCCCAGAAGTATTGAGTTAAATGAGAGCTGCAAGGTCCTGCAAAAGAACATAAAGCCAGACTAAGGGAGTCTGGCTCAAAAGCAAGTGTGAAGAAGAGAAGCCAGCCTTGCCGCGGGAAAAGCCTCCAGTGTTCCGGCCTGCATCCTCAGGTGACTCAGATCTCCGAGTTAGAGCCCCACCGCTGTGGGGAAACCTCCCATCATGGAAGCTCAGCCAAGGGCCCCAGCGGCAGCCTTAGCAGGAGTCCAGATTGGAGATCCTAGTCTTGCAAAAACGAATCTGAAGGTACTGCTTTTTTACTTGAAAGGTTGGTTTTGAACTGCCCAAGACAACAGCCTTAACTGTGAAGTAAGGTGAGGGGGTTGGACAGACCCCCAGAGAGCAGGTGCTGTAAGTGCTCGGGTGCAGGGCCCCCTCGGTGAGCTCGTCCATCAGGCTTGCTGGGGCGTGGAGCGGGCAGTTGGCCGGGCCGGGCCTGCCTCTGTGCGTCAGGGCCTGTGTTCAGGGCAGGCTGCCTCGCCTGGTGGCTGTAAGTGTGTACCAGGTGGGGCCCCATTTGGATCTGATGGGGAAAGCCACACCGTTCACTCCCAAGACTGTGGCTGCAGTCAATAACTGGAAGAGACTTGGAGTCGGCTCTAGTCAGGGGTGAATGCTTTCAAAGTGTATGTGTGGGAAGAACGATGAAAATTTGGGGGAGCCTAACAGGTCGACTGGCAGACGCTGCATAGCCTGGTACCTATTCCCAAAATTCTATCTTGGGCCTCTTTTTTAAAGGCTGGAGAAGTTATTAAAAGTCTTACCTGGAGTCGGGCCGGCCAAGTGACACTTCTGGCCCGTGGGCTGTGAGTGGGGATGTAGTATTAGAACTCCTTTTATTCTCCCGGTGAAGCCACAGCCACCATGTAGTCCAGGTGATTAGCCAGCGTGCCAGCGTCAGCGGGTCTCATCTTTCAGCTTTTCCATACAGTTGTTTCTCTTTCGCTTGAAGGTGAATTTGCCTCTTGCGGATACAGTCTGTTTCCAAAATGTGTGTGATATTTTTGAAAACGGAGATTTTTTTTTTTTTGGCAGGTAATTAAAAATCACCTATTAGTATGAAAACTTGCTCAGTTTGCTTTTCCTAGAAGCAGTCCCTACTTAAACTGAAAGAGAATTTTGTTTGTTTCAACAAGTGTCTCTGTCGGCTGCTGTGCACAGGTATTGTTTTTAGCATTGGGAATGAAGACATGAATGAGGTAATAACCTGCGTTTTCAGAGAGTTCATGGTTGATTTCAGAGACACACACAAGCAGAAACCGTACAAGGTGAACCGTGCTGAGATAAGATATGTCACTGGACTGAATTCTTTGAGGTTAATGACAGCGTTCTCTTCCCAGCATCTATCACACATCCGGTAAACAATAAATCGGCAGTAAATTTGCTGACTGTGAGGTCACAGATGACAGATGACTGAGCAGATCTGTTAGTGGCAAAGTCTGAGACTGCAGTTGAGGAGGAGGTGACTTGTGCTGTGGGTCTTGAAGGGAGATGGGATGGCCAGGGATGGCCCGCTGGAAAGAGGCGGGAAGACAGCTTCCCAACTGCCGGGAAAGGGCAAGGGAGCGATGGCACTGCCCCTGCCCGCCTGCCATTGCTGCCTTGCAGCATTCTGACCTTGCAGTAGTGATGGTTTCGTCCTCCGCTCTATTAGTTACTCTTTTCCCAGGTTTTTTTTTTTTTTTTTTTTTTTTTTTTAAAGATGTATTTATTCATGAGCAACACACACAGAGAGAGGCAGAGACACAGGCAGTGTCTGCAGGCTCCATGCAGGGAGCACGATATGGGACTCGATCCCGGGTCTCCAGGATCACAACCTGGGCCAAAGGCAGGTGCTCAACCACTGAGCTACCCAGGGATCCCCTTTCCCAGTTTTTAAAAAAAGTTTTTACTATAGATTTACAGAATTATTACAATAGTACCGAGTTCCCTTGTACACTAATCTTACATTCATGTGGTCTGTTTGTCACAATTCATGAACAATATTGACAGACTATTATATTCCTTATAGAATATATATTATAAATTATTAATATATAGCTAAATCAGATTTCTTTAGTTTTTACCTAAAATCCTTTCTCTATTTTGGGACCCCATTCAGGACACTAGTTTGCATTTAGTTAGCCCTGTCTTCTTAGGCTCCTCTTGGTTATGACAATTTCTCAGACTTCCTTCATTTTTTTTGATAATTGTGACAATTGACTACTGGTCAGGTATTTTGTAAAACAGTCATTGGTTGGGATTTGTCTGTTTCTCTCCTGGTTCGACTGGGGTAATGTAGTGGGGGGGCAGGAGGAGAAGGAGGAGAAGACCACAGGGGCGGGATGTCCATTTCATCACGTATCAAGGGCACATACTATGAACATGACTTGTCACTATCGAGGTTTACCTTGATCACCGGACTGAATCAGTCTTAGTCAGGTTTCCCCGCCCCGAAGGTTCTCTTTTCTCCTCCATTCTGTGCTCTACTCTGGAAGGAAGTCACGGTGCACAGCCCACACTTAGAATGGGAGGTGTGCTCACCTCCTTAAGGAGGACTAGCTACATGAATACTTGGAGTTATGCCTGCAAGATGTGTCTTCTCTTCCATCATCGGCCTACTTTTTCAGCCACCTAAGGTCAGCATGAACTTACTGATATGTAGCTTATACTTCAGGTTATAAACCAGTATTTATTTTTTCGGCCCAAATTGTTCCACCTTTGGCCATTGGAAGCTTTTTCAGTTGGCACCTGTATCCCTTTGGCCTTCGACATCCCCCTCATTGTGGAGGGTCTGTTTACAGCACTTCCTTACTTTCTGGCACTGCATGGTGCTCCCTGTTCAGCTTGCCAGTTTCCTGCCTGAGTCATAGCATCAGCACTTTCCCCAAGGAGCCACAGTCCGGTCCTTTTTACTGGGGATCTGGGCATTAGGTGTGCTCATTGCCATTAGGGATTGGGGTGCCATCGCTTCCAGGCCCTCTCAGCTCCTAGTGCCAGGAAATACATGTGTGTGGAATAACCTTATATGTGTGACCATCTGTATGTGCATAGAGTAAATATGAACCCATACTGATGTCCCCAACTCTGACCCTTGGCCCCCTGGATCATTCTAGCCCCCTCTCCTGGCTTATCTGTAACCTCCTCCTCCCAACATTGAGAAGTGCGACTCCCAGCTTCTAACATCCGTTTACTTGTTTCAATTCCGATACACATTTATAGCACTTCCAGAATTCTTAATCCATACTCTCATGGGACACAGCTTTATCAACTAGAGTACAGTGCTTCTGTACAGTTTGTCACACTTTTAGTCTTACAGACTTTGCTCATTTCCAGTTTTTTTTTTTAGGTCAACTCCTATTCTCCTGCCCCAAGCTTCAGGGAGGTGGTTTTTTATGTTTGTAATACATTTAGATTTATCTGTCACATTGTGCACTTCACCCTGGGATCCCCCAGTCTCCTAGATGAGTTTTTAAGTTTTTATATACACATGAAGGTTTACTCCTTGGGCTCGGAAGTCTTAGAGGTTTTGACAACCACCTTGTGCCTCGGGCTCACCATTACCATATCCCATAGAATGGTCGCACTGTCCTGATAAACATCCCTGTGTGGCCCCTGTTCAAATCTCTCCTCTCAGGCAGCCCCGGTGGCGCAGCGGTTTGGCACCGCAGTTTGGCGCCGCCTGCAGCCTGGGGTGCGATCCTGGAGACCTGGGATCGAGTCCCACATCAGGCTCCCTGCATGGAGCCTGCTTCTCCCTCTGCCTGTGTCTCTGCCTCTCTCTCTCTGTGTCTATGAATAAATAAATAAAATCTTAAAAAAAAAAAAACAAAAAAAAAACAAATCTCTCCTCTCTCATGCCTGGTGACTACTGACTCTGTAGTTTTGCTTTTTCCAGAATGCCTCGTAATTGGAATCATACACTGTGTATGTGGCCTTTTCAGAACTGGCTTCCATCCCTTTACATTCCTCATTTGAGATTCATCCATTCGTTTGTGTGTTTCTGTGGCTTGGTAGCTCAGTTTCCATCAGTGAGCAATGTCTCATTGTCCCTGTTGCAGGACATCCTGGTCACTTCTAGGTGTTGGCAATTACAAACCAAGTGCTGTCACTGTTTGTGTGCGGGTTCTGTGTGGACACAAGTGTGGACATTAGTTGGATAAATCTCTAGGAGGGTGATTGCTGGACCATGTGCTAAGCCTCTCCCGTCTTTTCAAGCCCTCCCCAGACTGGCTACATTTCTGGAGCATGTGAATATTCTCAAATCTCTCCCTTCTGTAAGGGAGAAAAGTTAAACCCTTGAATTTTTAGCTCACTCTCCTACTCCCCAGTACCCTGACTCTCAAAGAATCACATGCTGTCTGTGGCCACCTGCTGACTTTGCTCCCCGCCCCCCCTCAGGTCAGCGCACACTTACAGGATGGGGACTGTAACTGACATGGAGTCAGACCTCTGCTGCCACCAGACCTTCTCAGTTGCTCCTGCAAAGATCACCGTGAGCCACTTCAAAGGGGGTCTACTCAGTTCCCTTTCTTGACCTTTTATGGCGTTTGACGCTCTTAACCACTCCTTGAGGCCTGTGACCACTCTTCCTGTTAGTGTTGGCTTATCACTCACCCTCTCCCTGGGTGATTTTATCTGCTCTCCTGGCCTTTAGTTTCTGCCGTGACTAACACACGTCTTTATCCCAGCCACTCATCACAAAACTTCTCATCTGTATCCAAGTGCCAATTAGATGTCTCCCTCCCATCTGAGACGTGTTCGAACTTCACTCACTTTTCCCTTCCAAACCTCCTGGTAAGCTCTCTAATTTGGGAAAAACGTCACCTAAGTCAGAAGCCTTTCTATCCCAGCTCTGTCTGTGATGGAGACCTGTTGGTCTTCTTTCTTTTCTGTCACATTAGCCCAGGGTACTGCCTTGATTTCAGAGCCTCCTTCCCTCTTGCCTGGAATGGATGGTGGTCTCCCAGTTAGTCTCCCGATTCTGACCTCGCACACTTCTAATCTGCCTAAGTCATACTTTACTCCCAAATAAGAGAGTCTTTGGTCTAGCCAAGCCTCGGCTCCATACGCTAGTAAGCTGGGGAGCCTCCCTCACCCTCGTGCTCACTCTCACCCCTCCGCACCTTCACCTTATATTCCAGCAGGTAGAAACATTGGCAGGTTGTTTTGTTCATGTTCTTCCCTCCGCCTGGAGAATTGACCGTTGCTTGTGTTCTCCCAACAAATATCCCACACCCACCCTACTCATGCAGGGCTTGTTGGCACCACAAGCCTTATGACGGAAAACAAAAGTCCTCTGCTCTATACCCCACCTGTGGTAACTACTTCTAACTGTTTTAGCGGGGTCGCTTCTGATTCTGCCTCCTTATTCCTAAATATATCCTCGTGAGGTTACTTTCCACCAACTGCCCCCTCCTTCACGGCTCCCATTCTTCGTCTTTCTCGTCCTAAACACGTTTCTAAGGATAGTCTGAACTCGGTTTCTGCCTTCCTAACTTCCATTCACTTTCCAACCCACTACAATGTAAGGAGAAAATCCAGGAAAAGGAAGACACCAACTCCCGGCAATAGGGGGCCCAGCACAGAAGAGAGGGAAAAGTAAACCCCATGATGATGGTGAAAGAAGCCTTGGCCCCGTAGCTGTGGAGAAGGTCCTGGAGAACTCGGTCCCCGTGGGAGCAGGAAGGTGAGGGCTCTCAGAATGGACACCTCCAGGGAGAAACGGGATACTCTGACTCACTGCCAGGAAAAATTTGACTCAAGTAATTCCAGGAAAAGTTGTACAATAATGAAAATTAACTATGGTAGGCAAGTGGCTCAGCTGAGAATAATATACAGAATGTTGCAACAATACACATAAATACTCATTTCTGGTCTATTTTTAATCCTGCTCTCTGACTAAACTGAAAGGACAAATGGGGGGGGGGCGGCGGGTAGAAAGGCTAATGCTGCCATTTCCCAGAAGGTTACCAGATTGTTAAAATTATCTTGGGCTCCCCCACGTTGGATATCTATGCTGGATTCTCTGTCTTCATTTTCTGGATTTCTTCCCAATTTTTGGTGGGGCTTACCCTCTAGTAGTTTCCTGAGAAAAGACACTTGGGAGATATATTTTTGGAGGCCTTGATCTGAAAATATCTTGATTTTGTCATCTCCCTTGATAATTTGATTAAATATAGATTCTTGGTTAAAACTCACTGCCCCCTCCCTCAATATATAAAGGCATTGCTACCTTGTCCTCTTTCCTTGGTGCTGTTGAGAAAATATTATCCTTGCTGATCTGTTTCTCTTCTCTCTGGAAGGTTTATGATTATGCGTCTTGGTTTATATATCTTCATTTGTTATGCTAGGCGTTTGGGACGGACTCATTCAACCTGGAAGTTCATGTCCTTTGAATTCCAATCCTGGAAATTTTTCACATAATATGTGATATTTGATAACTTCCTCCCCTTCTATCATTACATCTTCCTTCATTGTATCTCTTTTGGAGATTTTATTAGTTTGCTGTTGAATTGGTCTATCTTTTCTTATTCGCTGACCTCTCATCTAAGGCAATACAATACAGAAGTGGCTGAGTCCTGGACCAGAACCTTAAGGGTTTAGATGTATCTGAATTGTGGAGATGCATGTGTTGTTTTATTTTTTTAGAAGCAGTGCATTATGGAGATTTTCCACACCTTTTGAAGAACAATTAATTTAATAATGACATATAAATGCACATACACCGACAATGTGGGAAAGTTAGCAATTTCCTTCTAGAAGTATATTCCTTTTAGCATTTAGTTATTAAGAGGTAGATGTTATTTGCTAAATAAAGAGTAAGACATAGACCTTATTCGGTGAAATGCAATTTAGTAAGTTTCCTTTTTCAGTTACCAGCTAGACATTCGCAAAATAGATCTTATTTTTTATTTTTAAAAATATTTTATTTATTTATTCATGAGAGACACAGAGAGAGAGGCAGAGACACAGGCAGAGGGAGAAGCAGCCTCCCTGCAGCAACCCCGGTGGGACCCAATCCCAGGACCCCGAGATCATGCCCTGAGCCAAAGGCACTCAACCACTGAGCTACCCAGGTGTCCCTAGATTTTATTTTTTAAAGATAACCTAAAACTTTTTTTTTAAGTGTGAGAAAGGGCAAGATTAGAGAAATATCTTACATGGGGAATGTCTTGGGTTCGTACAGCTACGATCAGAGAACAACCCTGTTAATGACATTATCGTCCCTCTCAAAGGTGTATAGCTTGCAGATTATTTTTAAATGTTTCAGGAGACCAGTGACTTCCAAATTTGGAAACAGCTGGGTCCTTCTCTTTAGCAACCGCCTTCTTCCCCTCCTCTGCACTATCGAATGATTAAAAATACCTCTTATTAAACCCCTTGTATTCTCCTCTTCCTGCTGCACTTTTCTCCCACCTCGTCAGTGTCCGGATAAGCAGGGGACACCTGATTTTTTCGTTTCTGATAAGCCAACGCCTTGTAGCCTGTGGGCGGGTCCCTGGCTTGTTGAAACCGGAGCTGACATGAGGGGAGGAAGTAGGTCCACAAGAGTGGAGTAGCTGAGGCCATTTTATCACTACTGACTTATCTTCAAAAAACAGAAGGAAGAAACAGAATCAAAGTCTGATAACCTAGCAAACAATCTTAAACCAGCAAAGACACACTTCGCAGTTGCTTGCAATGCTGAGCTCTTACTCAAGAACTAAGAAACCTGAAGTCATGCTGGTGCTGTATCATTTGGAAGTAAACAGATGGCAAGTCAATGAACCCTTGCAGGCGAGTGTGGATAAGGGTACTTTATGAGGGGCCAGGTGTATTGAGTCATTCTGACCTGGATTTTGCATAATTCTTATCACAGTTCTGGTTGAAAAGTAAGTTCAGGGCTGTTATTTCTACTTTCAGTTTTCATTTTAATTTTTCAAAATAATATATGCACATAATTATAAAATCCACTAAGTGCTCAGAGGCTCGAAGCCAATTAGAACAGCCCTCTGCCTCACCCGTCTTGCTGCCCTCAGGAAAACACATTCAAGTCTCGTAACTGACTTTTTATAGCATTTATTTCTATTTTGAACTCATTTGCTCATAAGTAAGCTATGTCTTGACTTATTATTTGTAGATATGTTTCTAGTGCTTTTCTGTTACAGGAGAGGAGGGTTTCTCCCTCCAACTCTTGTAAACTGCTTACATCAAAATTCTGTATTAAAGCAGTAGTCACTGCAAACTCACTAGGACATAAATATGATTCATGCACGATCTGAGTAGTATATTACAGTTCATTTTTTTATACAACCCTTGGGTCTTCTAGAATTAATAATTGCCCAGTTTTTTTTAAACAATTGTTTAATGTATATATCTATTTTAGGATTTTTCTAATTTCTCCATTGGAGTTTATCTGCCATCTAATATTTTCCCCCAGGCCAGGCATATCAGTTAATCTCTCGCTTTTGAATTTTTCCTGGCGTCCTCCTCCCCAGTCTGGACCACTCACTTCCAAGACCTGCTGCATGTTCGATGCACTTCCCTTGGCCGTGTTTCATGTTGGGCCCTAATTTTTGGAGTCTCCTACCTTGTATGGTCTCACATCCTCCAGGCATTAATGTGATTGAAAATTCACGGCTGAGCGGAGTCGCATACAGCGTTGGAGAAGGAGCGACTTGGCATGTACCTTCTTGTCAGAGCATCGTTGCCGTGACGGGGGGGCGCTGATGGACAAGGCCATCCGCAGGGGCTGCTGCATCTGCCCTTTAGCTTGATGCCTGACCTTCGTGTCACGAGGAGAAGCAAAGGGCGAGGCCCTCGCACGTTTGAAAGCACCTGTTGTCTGCTTAGCTTGCCGTGGCGGCTGTCCGCCTGCAGCTCTGGCTGCTGCTGCCTTCTGCTCCAAGTCCGTGCGGTTACACATCTGGCATTTGAGAGTGAAGAAGGCCTCCTTGGGTCTAAAGTACGCCCCCCAGGGAGCTCTCTGAGCTTGTTTCTGCGGTGGCCTCCAGCTTCCTAGCATAGCACGGATGGGTCAGCAGGGGGAGGGTGGGGCAGGAATGGAGGGCACCCCTGTGTTAGGAAGTGAGCTCTGAGCCATCTCGTTAATCAGTTTTCCTACCTCATCTGGCTTTTTTTTTTTTTTTTTTTTTTAATGAAATTGTAAGGAAAAGTGTTCACACAGAACAGGGCTGAGTCTCTAGGCATTGTAGAGAGGTTCCGGGCAGGATCAGAATGGAGCTGGCCATAGAACTGCCGTAATCTCCCATAAATCAGTGAGAATCATCAGTTCCTCAGTGGACAGTGACCCTGGAGCCACATGGAAAAGCTGCATTCTGCGTGGTTAGGCCTCCTATTATAACAGAGACGACAAAATGTAACCGTAGCTCTATCGGTTTCCTGGGCAGCCCAGAGCAAATCACCACAACCCTGTGGATTCAGACTGAATTTTTTTGCTTCCACAGTTCTGGAAGTTACATTTCTGAAATCAAGGTGCCAGTAGGGTGGCGTGCTCTCGGGAGGGTCCTTCCTCGCCTCTCCCTGGCTTCTGGCAACTGCTGGCCACCCTTGGCATTCTCTGACTTAGGGACTTGATTCCGGTTGTCATCACGTGGCGCTCTGTCTCCATTCTCTTCTCTTCCAAGGCCACCAGTCCCGTTGGCTTTAGGGCTCACCCTACTCCAGTATGATCTCATCGTGACTGATTACATCTGCAAAGACACTGTTTCCAGCTCATATTCTGAGAGGTCGGAAAGGACATAAATTGGGGGTGGGGGGAGGAGGACACTATTCAACCCAGTCCAGTAGCTTCAATAAGAGAATGCTTTTTGGATGCCTGGGTGGCTCAGTGGTCGAGTGTCTGCCTTCAACTCAGGGCGTGACCCCGGGGTCCCGGGATCGAGTCCTGCATTGGGCCCCCTGCACGGAGCCTGCTTCTCCCTCTGCCTATGTCTCTGTGTCTCTCATGAATAAATAAATAACATCTTAAAAACAAACAAACACGGGATCCCTGGGGGGCTCAGCGGTTTAGCATCTGCCTTCAGCCCAGGGTGTGATCCTGGGGTTCCGGGTTCGAATCCCACGTCGGGCTCCCTGCATGGAGCCTGCTTCTCCTTCTGCCTGTGTCTCTGACTCTCTCTCTCACTCTCTCTCTCTCTCTCTCTCTGTCTCTCTCATGAATAAATAAATACAATCTTTAAAAAAAGCAAACAAAACAAAACCCTGATCTATGTCTGTAGGACTCAGAGCTGGCTAAGGAACTCCTCAACTGACTTTTTTTTCCTTGAAATCCAGAGCCACTGCATTACTCTAGAAACTCCGGGGATGTCGCAATGCTCAAGGTGTACCGTTGTGCAAGCATGACCATAAAACAGTGCCAGCCTCCCATATCGTGCCCAAGAGTCCTCCGGTCTGGGGAGATGAGTCCCCCTCACCCTCCTGCATCCAGGCCACTGAGTCTGCTCCGCGCTGCTCTTCCTCTAAACACGGTCTCTGTCATGCCCGTCCGTGCAGGTCCACCGAGCTCCCAAAGGTACAGCATTGGGGTTCGGCCTCAACCCAACCAGTCTGGACGTTCTCAGAACCAAGGGGGAAGACCTTTTTGGGGAGTGAGGGACAGAGATGCCATATCTGCTAAAAATAAAGACCTTTGGCCCCGTAGGCAGTCTCCAGGAGGCTGGGACAAGGATGGAGGAAGCCGGTTTTCTCACCTCCTGCCACCGCACACCTCCCCTGGTCGGCTGACTCAGCCTCTTGGAGTCGACTCGTGGAGTCTGAGTCACTTGGCTTCTGTGTCCGCCTGTTCCGAGTGTTCGGCCGAGGTGAGCCCCTCATTGGCGAAGATCGTGTCCTCCTCCAGTTTGTCCTCATGTTTGTGTCTCCCCTGGGCCTCAGCAGCCCCGGCAGTTGTCGGTGTCCCACACATAAAGGATTTCAGTGAGCCTCGTGGAGGAGACGTGCCGGTGGGGAGGGCACGGTCGTCCGGGCTCCCGTGGAGAGCTGGGGTGGCAGGTGTGCGGGGAGGGCCCTCCCTGCCCACCTCCCTGACTTCTGTGCTCCTTATCTCGGAGCGAGGGCACCCTGAGGGCCGCGCGGAGCAGGCCGTTGCCCGACACCACTAGCTGCAGAATGCTTCCTGTTTCTTGAGGAAATGAAAACGAGCCCTCTCCCGAGACTCTCAGTAGGCTCCCTACTGGACGGTGGCTGATGCAAGCTCGACGGTGAGGGTGCAATTTCCACACTTTGTGACATCTCGGGACTGTATTATTTTTCTAACAGTAATTCTGCAGGAATGAAGGCCATGCTTGTCCTCCAGACCATTAGACAGATGCGTGCTTTCTGCCACAAATAAACCTTTCTCCGACACGTCCTTGCGGCAGGACCAGCCGTTGCTTCCAGAGACTGAAGACACTGCCACCTGGGCGGTGCATGAGATCCACCGTGCTCTCTGATGGTCCGGGCGAGCTCATTTGTGCTGAGACGTTTCCTCTTCCCAGGGCGCAAAGGGGAAGGGGGTGCTGGAGCAAGATGTCCAACTGCTTTATGTTGCAAGTCAGATTGGAAATATTAGATGAGGAGGGAATAGGGCTCTAACTTGTTTTTTTTTCAATATTACGAGATGCCATCTCCCTGCTTATCTGCATAGAGTAATTATTTAAGCTAAACTATAATTCATTCGCTGACTGGAGCAGGGTGAAAAACATATTCAGGGAAATGATGTTATTTCTTTTTTTTTTTTAATTTTTATTTATTTTTTTAATTTTTATTTATTTATGATAGTCACAGAGAGAGAGAGAGAGAGAGAGGCAGAGACACAGGCAGAGGGAGAAGCAGGCTCCCTCTGTGGGGAGCCTGATGCTGGACTTGATCCCGGGACCCCGGGATCACTCCTTGAGCTGAAGGCAGATGCTCGACCGCTGAGCCACCCAGGCGTCCCCTCTCAGGACTATTTTTTTTTTTTTTTAAATTGAACACAAAGCTTAGGAGGTATTGCTTGCTTGCTTATTTTTTATTTATTTATTTATTTATTTATTTATTTATTTATTTATTTATTTATATCTTTTTGGTATTGCTTATTTAACTGTCATTGTAACAAATGTTTACTGAGCACTTTTTATGTGCCAGGCCCTGTGCGAGACCAGGAGGACCAAGATGTATCTGCATTCCAGGCCACACGGAAATACCAGCACGAATTCAGCAAAGGTCGCCTTGTGATCGGCTGACTCACTCATTTAACAAATACTCGTTGCTCATCTGTAGTGGCTCAGGCTCTTGGAGCTGAAGAGACACAGGTGAATGTTCTCGGTCAGTGCTTCTAGGAGCACAATCTTGCAAACATGCAGCCTTTGTCCCCTAAATGTGGAGGAACCACGACGGGGCAGGCTCAGGGGCTCAGGTCCTGAAGGAAAATATGGGTCAACAGGGTTACAGCCTTGCTCTGCTTTTGGGGGAGGGTCTTAAGTACCAAAGGCTGGACTTGGGGGGCTGGGGGCCGGCCTGAGGCGCCCCCGTGGGTCTGCTAGCTCTCTCCGTGGGGGGGTGAGGTCCCCGAGTGACTCGTGCACCAGCCTTTCCCCCTTGCTTCCCGTGAGTGAGGACATTCCCCTGGTCAGAAGGCCAGCATCCTCTCTCCAGCTCTGCTTCCCGTGGGGAGTTCCTGTGCCCCCAATGCCCGCCCTTGTCACCCCTTCCTTGCTCCCGATAGAGCCGCTGTAGCTGTCCCGTCAGGGCCCAGAGCCTCTCTGGGTCACTTGGCAGTGGAGACGGGAGATGAGTGCGGCGGCCCAGTGGGCGCTGGCACCTGCCCCCATCCCCCGGTTCCCCGCCCTTCTGCTGAAACCATTGCTGCATCTTGGACAGCGCGGGGCGAGCCACTCTCCTGACCCCTTCCTCCCGCCTCCCCAAGACGGCTCCGTGGTTGGTGGTGAGGGGGCCCCCCCAGCCAGCAGCGAGCCAGATGACGGATGCCAGGAGGCCGTGAGGCTGGTCCCAGAGGCCCCGCAGGCCGTCACCCCTCCCCGCGGCTTGAGGGCTCTGGCTCTCGAGCTGGGTCACGTCAGCTTCCTTCCACATAACTGTCCTTTGGCCTAAGCTCCCTCAGGTTTGGTCACTGTCCCTTGGCACCAAGAGCCTGGGTGACCTCCATGGCTACTAGCGAAGCGCCCTTGCCCCGTGGGACTGTGGTTTCAACTCTTGCCCTTTCTCTAACCGCCCAGAGCCGGCCCTCCCTCGAGTCAACAGCTGTCCTTCCGTGCGGGCCCTGGGCCTTGGGACACTCCACAGGGACACGGCCACCGGGCGCCCCCGGGGACACGGCACCATTTAGAAATTCGGTCCCCGGCTAACTCTTGAAGCCGGCTTGCAGCAGCGAGGGTCTCGAAAGCTCTTCTCCAGCCCCCTCTAGAAACTCCTCAGCAGCAGATTTAGAATCTTGCTTTCTTTTGAGGTTTAAACATTTTCTTGCAAAAATAACCCTCAATTCAGAACGTCTGGAAAACCCTTACCCTGTTTTATATCTTTTACTGTCTTCATTGGGATATTTTTGGTCGATAAATAACCTCAGTGTCTTGGGACAGGACCTGGACTTGCTGATAATGACATGATTGTTCCTTTATAGAGTCCCTTTCTTTTAACTGTGGAAAAGCTTCTATTTAAGCAGAGGAACATGAAGCACAGTAAATTCATACTTTCGATATTTGGGGTTAAGTTCAGGTGACTAGTATCTACTCGGCATTTTAAGAACTTGTAGTTTTAAGAGAATGTGGCGAATGTGAGTATCCAGTGGACCGACCTCGGTCCCACGTTAATATATATATTTGAGTAATTGATGTAGACTTGTGATTTGAGCTAAAAGGTACAGTGTCATTTTGTTAAGATTATAAGCAATATGGGGACATCTAACAGGACTTAAGATTCACCATATTTAGTTGGTTATTTGGGAAGGCTTGCATAAAGCATTTCATAAATGCAGTTTTAAGTTGAGAAGGTCTTTTTTTTTTAAGATTTTATTTATTTATTTGAGAGAGAGGGAGAGAGAGAATCGAGCCCAGTGTGGGGCTCGATCCCAGGACGCCAGGATCATGACCTGACCTGACCTGAAGGCGGACGCTTAACCCACTGAACCACCCAGGGTCCTCAAGAAGGCAGTTTAAATAACCGTATTTCTACACGGGGCCAGTCACAAAGGTTCCCCTTAACAGTGACTGTTATATTTTACTACAGTTTATGTGCTAAGGTTTTAAGTAGAATAGCATAGGTTTAAGTTAAGCCTAAAAGCTGAAGGAAAACCCCAACTTTCAGATTTGGATAAACTGAATATTAAAAATAAAAATAGAAAAACCATCCTCTAGTTTTAGGAATAACTCCGAGCAGTCTTTCGTGTGTATAAAAGCCACCCTCGTGTACAGTAAAAATAGACGCTCCTCTCACATTGGAAAGTCTGTGCTCTCTTCCCAGCAGTCATGCGGTCCTCACCTTTGGGCAACAACTAATATTCCCTGCATCTTACAGACGGGGAGACAGAGGGCAAAGGAGGGAAGAAATGCCCCCCGCGGGCAGAAGGAGAGCCAGCCGTGACGCTGCCCCTGAATCTTCCACACTCCCGCAGCCTGGCTGGCCCACCGTCCACCCCACCGCTCCTCTCAGTCGTCCCTATCTCGGGGTCAGTGAGAGCCCATTGCAAAGACTTGCCCTGCTTCTCTGGAAGTGATTATGTGACTAATTTTAATCACGGCGACTGCTCGTCCCCCTGCAGAAGGACCACAGTGGGGGCGGGAAGCCCTTGGCCAGAGCCCTGGAGCCTGATTTCTGGGAAGGAGGCAGCCTGGCTCCTCAGCCCTAAATAGATCATTAAGACAAGGTCGGCCGAGGATGGATGGTTCCCTAGCCCCCTGAGGACTGCGACATCCTGGCTGCAGGACGGGGACCCCAGAGGACAAGGTGATCGGGAGGCCTGTGCTCCATCCTTTCTAGCTGGGCACTAGGCAGCCGCCTCCCCAGTGGAGGCCAGCTTTGTCCACAGAGAAACGGGTGGCCCCTCGCCTCTGCTGGGACCCAGTATTGGTCCACATGCTATGAAGAAGCAACCATAGCCTGGTCACACACTGGGTGGAGCAGCTTGGCTCCATCCTGGAGTCCTTTAGGGCTCTGGTCTTTTCCGGGGCTTCATCCTCAATTCAACTCCAGCCCTGGGCTCAGGGTGCGTCGAGGACCGGGTCCACCCCCTAGTGTGGAGCCTTGTTTCTGTGGCTCTTTCCTTCCCGAGCACAGGGCAGCTGTCCCCAACCCAACCCGGCAGGAGCTGGGCAGCCTGAGGGCGCCACCAGCATGCAGCCTGGAGCCAACAGCAGGGTATGAATACAGTGGCACGTCCTCCCATCCCCGGCCTCCAGAATCGGAACAGGATCTGTCCCCTAGAGACCAGGCCCTGATTTCTGAAACTCCAACTGGAAAGAGGAAGAGAATAAATTACATCCCAATGCAGTCAGGGCCGGCCTGGGGACCGGTTCAAACGGGAGGGTCATGGGGAAGGAGGACACCCTCTGGGAGCCAGGTCGGACTGATTTGCTGGGCACCGCGCCCCCCCCCCCCCCCATCATCCATAAACCTGGTGCCAGTTTGTACTCGTTTATCCCATTTGAGGACTTACTCTCTGGCCGGCAGGAATCCCATGTGGACCCCAGGATTCCCGGCCCTGGCATCCACAAAGCTTCCGGTTACTCCAGAGCTAATCTAAGCACTGCCAGGAAGAGAACTGGTGGGTAAAATTCAGATCCCAAATCGGCTGGGCTGAGGGTAGGGAGGTTACGTGCACCAGGCCTGAGTCCTTTAGGGCAGGGAGCTCTGGGGTCCCCGAAGAAGAGGTCAGGGCTCAAAGTGGGAGAAGCCATCAGCCTGCCCAGCTGACCTGAAGAATGGCGGGGGGGGGGGGGGGGGGGGCTTGTGGCAAGCACGCCGCCCTGGGAATAAGGGTGGCCCCGGCTGATAGCCAGCAGGACGCAGGGACGTTCATTCCCACAGACCCCGGAGCTGAACTCTGCTGCTGGGCGTGAGCTCGGAAGCTGGGTTTCCTGCAGATGGTCTGCAGGTCATGCTCACCTCGATGGCAGCCTCCGGGGACTCTGGGCAGAGCCCCCAGACGCCTGCGTGTCTCCCCACCTACAGGACAGGTGGTGTTTGAAGTCACCAAATGTGTGGTGACAGGCTGGCTATACTGCCTGGAAATCTGGGGGTTCCCATCACTAAGGGCCCCGAGGGGCCCAGGGCACAGCCGGTTAATTTTTCAGGTCTCTCCTTTGGTGAGTTTTTTTTTTTTTTTTTTTTTAGATTGTATTTATTTATTCATGAGAGACACAGAAACACAGGCAGAGGGAGAAGCAGACTCCACGCAGGGAGCCCGATGTGGGATTCGATCCCCGGTCTCCAGGATCACACCTGGGGCTGAAGGCGGCGCTAAACCACTGAGCGACCTGGGCTGCCCTCCTTTGGTGAGTTCTATCTGCGGCCTCCGCGATTGCTAGAGATATTGGTTTTGCTTTTGCTTTTGCTTTTTTTTTTTTTTAAACTTTTTATTTTGAAATTTCAAGGTTACAAAAGATACTGCAAAGAGGACAGAATTCTCACCACCCCCACCCCGGACCTCACCCACGTTCCCCAGTGTTAAGTAAGCAGGGCACGGTTACCGCATCTGGGGGTGGCCCCAGTAGGCTTCCCGGGTTACCAGCTGCCCTACTCATGTCCCTCGTGTGGCACAGGAGGCCACCCCGGGGCCCGCATCCCCATTTGGGCCTCACGTGTCTGCAGCTGCCTTTCAGCAAGAACGCTTCCTCTGTGTGCCTTTGTCTTTCACGGTTTTGACATTTTTGAAGAACCATCTGCAAGTTATTTTTGTCGCGTCGTCTAAAGGGTGTCACGTCTCCTCACGGGCAAGTTCGGGTTATTGCGTTTGGGGTGAGAGTATGTCACAGTACTGTGCCGGGTCCTCAGCACGTCATGTCAAGCGGCACCTGATGCCGGTTTGGGCCCTTACAGGTGACGTTAGCTTCGAGGATGTGGTCGAGGAGGCTTCCAGGCGTCTCTACCGCAAAGTCCCCCCACCCTTCCCCTTCGTAATTCGCAAGTACCTTGGGGGAGATACTTGGGGACCCTTGATCTTTCTCGCTGCGCTTTTGCTGGCTGATCCCCTCACCCACCGACAGGCCTGCTATGAAACAATTATGCCTGTGCTTCTCACCAAACAGCGACTTTTCTGGCTCCGTGATTCCTTCTGCGTCTATTAGCTAGGATTCTGACCATGTCCATAAATTCTAGAATTTGTGAGGAAGAGCTTTTCCTCCTCCCTTATATATTTATTCAATTTTTAAAAAAAATTTATGTCAGTATGGACTCCTGGGTTCTTACTTTATTCTCTGGGTCACAGTCCATTACTACCATGCGTTATCTTCTGGCTCAGGTTGGCCTCTGTGTCTTCTGGACACGTCCTCGTCATTTGTTGGCACCTCGGCAGAATGATTACTTATTTTGGGGGGCACCACAAAACCTTCCCGGCTCCTCTTGTGTCTCGCTGTTCCGATCCTCCCAGGTCTCTTGGTTCCTTTGGTGGGAGACTGGTATTACTGTTTACAGTTTTCTCCTGATGAGAAAATCTATGTGGATCATCGATTCTTTCATAGTTACCTACGTAGACATGCGTGTGCACGCACACATGCACACACACACTCACAATTTGGTAATGGACAGTTAGGGAGCTCATCCCCAGGCAGCTGCATTTCCCTTGTCTCACTCGACCCCACAGATGCTCAGCTCCGACATTCCTGGGCCGGCCCACATGCTCCCAGCCTGCACCTCCCAGATGCTCCGAATGGCTTCTCTGCTCTTCTGGGACCCCAGGGACCCTGTTCCAGCTCTAACAACAACAACAACAATAAAGCCAGCTACCTTTCATTGAGCACTTGTGCTCCAGGAAAATATGATTTCATCGAATCCTTACAGCAATCTATGAAGAACACATTACGCCCATTTTACAGACAAAACACTGAGGCTGGAGGAGGGTATGTCACAGAGCATAGGAAGCCGCGGCAGGGTTCCCACCAGTCTCTTCCCTCCATCCCTGCTCTGTCGGACCCATCCTAGGGCTGGCTCTCAGCAGGACCCCAGGTCCTGGAAAGCTGAAGGAAGCAGGAGCTCCCCACTAAGGGAACCAGGCTGAGGGGCATGGGGCAAGGGGGTGCCCTGCAGTGGGGACGCCCCCCGCTGGACTCTCCACAGGGGGATTCCGGTGGAGGTGGGGCAGGGCCCTGCTGCTCCCAGTCCCCAGGCACTCCCTTTCCTTCCTTCCTCCTTCAAAGGCTCATTACCGCTGCTCCCTGACCCCATCAAAAGGTTCCCTCCTAGGGCCCTAATTCCTTCGTTGGAGACAAAACCTTACCTTCTGCTAAAGAGGGAAGGCTTGGAGATGCAAATTCTTGCTAGGGAAAGGCCCCCCGCCAGGGAGGAACTGCCAGGGTAGAAAGCCATAGATCTCTTCTACTTGCATGTTACCCTCCCTGTGGGGACAGCATGAAAGAGGTCTGGGAAGGGGGCCCTTCTCCTCCTGCAGTAAGAAAACCCGAGGCTAGGGGCCTGGCGCTTCCTGCCCCAAGAGCCTGCGCAGGGTGGCACCCAGCAGCATGCACGGATGCCCGAGGGGGAGGCTGGCTGGTGCCCTGGGTGAAAGGAGCCCCCAATTTTGATCCAGTCCCGCCAGGGCCCTTCCCCTTCACAGCCCGGTTCCACGCTCCTCCCTGGGTCTCTGTCGAGGAGAACTAGCAACATCCCGATCACCTGAGAAGCTTGCTAGCGGCGCAGACTCCTGCACCCTCACCCCTGGCCCTACTAAATCAGAAACTGCTGCGGAGGCCCAGCCACCCCGTTACCCACCCAGCCTCCAGCCCGCTCCCCTGCCCGCAGCGCCTCTGTTCTCCGGACCTCAGTGACCCCACCATGCCCCTGACGGCCACCGTTCTAAAGTGACCGGCACTGGGACCCACAGGAAGAGTTGAAGCTGGCCCGGCAACACTCCTCGGTTCCCCCAGGGTTCCAGCCACTAGATTTCCAGGCGCCCCTTTGCTGTTAAATGCTCCTCAGAAGAGCAGGGTTAAGTCCATTAGCCTGAGAGCAGAAATGTGAGCGGACACGGGTTGGGGGTTCAGCGAGTAACGACACGATGACTTCACTCTATGATTCCCACTATATTGTTCACGGCGCCTGGGAATATATTCTCAATCTAAAATTGCTTCACGTCTTGCCTCCACGTGAGCCCGGGACGCCAGGCCCCCCACCCGGCCCAGCTGCCCACCCCGCACCTGGTCCTGGCTGCCATGAGCAGATCCAGTTTTTCCCGCCACTCGCTTATCTCTTGTGCGGACTCCCTTGTGCGGAGGACACACTCTTTGAGTTCTGAAATGCCACCATCATGGCTGATTCTGATTGGGAGCGAAAGAATGTCCCCGGGGTTATTAACAACAGCTGACGTCCTGGAGGGCTGCTGCTCCACAGTGACAGGTGCAAGGCAGCCCAGAGTCCCACCCGTGCTCTTGTTCCTCTAGAGGACTGCGGCCAACGCGGGGCCATCGGGCTCCGTGAGCCCGGACCGGTTTTCCTCTGGAGGCTCCTGAGACGCAGTGTGTGGGGTGTCCCCGCCGCCGGCAAGCCCGTTCTCCAGGGGTCCCGCAATCCTGTTCAGTTCTGACATAACTCCCTGGAGTTAGCACAGACCCCACAGGGGAGGTAGGGGGCTCAGCCCCCCAAGACCACCCCCCACTTCAGATGCCAGTGCAGCTGCTGGGCACCAACTCTTCTGTCCAATTGGGCTACAAAGTCAGGGAGATCCAGAACTTTCCCTCTTTCAGGGTTGATAATCTGCTAGAGCTGCTCACAGAACTCAGAAAAGTGCTTTATTTGTTATTATCAGTTTATTATAAAGGATACGACTCAGGATCTGCCAAGTGGAAGAGATGGCTAGGACGAGGCGAGAGGGTACAGGTGCACCGACTGCCCGTGCCCTGAGCTCGCCACCCTCCCAGTGCCTCCCCGTGCTCACCAACCTGGAAGCTCTCTGAACCCCATCTTTTAGGGGGGTTAATGAGGTTTCATTATGTTGGTGTGACTGACCACTCATGATCCTCCTCATTTTTTCTTTTTTTTAAAGATTTTATTTATTTATTCATGAGAAACAGAGAGGAAGAGACATAAGCAGAGGGAAAAGAAGGTTCCCTGCGGGGAGCCCGATGAGGGAACCAATCCCGGGACCCTGGGGTCACGCCCTGAGCCGAAAGCAGATGCTCAACCACTGAGCCACCTGGGTGGCCCAGACCCCACTCATTTCCCAGGCCCTCTCTCCTCCCTGGAGGTGGAGGGGTGGTGCTAAAAAGTCCCAACCCCCTAAGCATGAGGTGGTCTTTCTGGCCACCAGCCCCTATCCCAAAGCTGCCTGGGTGCCCCGGCCACCATCAGTCCTTCCACGATCACGCAAACACTCCCTCCTCCCTGTGGAGATTCCAAGGTTCCCATGTGCCAGGAACTGTGGACAGGGACCAAATGCAGATTTCTTATTGCATCACAGCCACATGAGGTCTCATGAGGCAGTAAAGGTGCCAGGTACAAGGAAGGTGGGCCCACCCACTCCAAAGTGCACGTCCTCTGGCTTCACTGTGACGTGTGGCTGGACAGTTCTGAGATGTGCGGTCTTGCACACTTTATCGGGCCTTAGATAAAATTTGCTTTCCTTGGCGTGTGAGTCCATGGAGTAAAGTGCAAGTCCACCAGAGGGTACAGATGTGGCAGGGGAAAGGGTAGAGGGAGGTGATAATCTCTCAAAACACCGCCCCATCCCTCACTTCCTGTTCCTCTTACACAGACTCACACCCACTCTCAGGAGGCCTGTGGCACAGGAGCCGAAGCCTGAGAGCTCATGGTCCCAATCTCCAGCCAGGCCCATGCGACAGTGGCTTTCCAGAAGGTTCCACCACGGCCATGTCCCAGGCCCACTGGCAACACCCTGTCTGAACAAGCAGTGACTTTCTTCCCTGAGACATGGGCTCTGAGCCTTTGAATGCAGGGCAGGAGTTTGGGCTGCTCTACCCACAAGGGAGAATAGGCTAAGAAACTGTGACCAAGAAATGATCAAAAACAAACAACTGACTTTTCGGTTCACCCGTATGGGTTTTTTTTTTTTTTTTTTTTTTTTTTCATTTCATAGAAAGTGGGAGGGGATCCCTGGGTGGCTCAGCTTGTGGTGCCTGCCTTCCGCCCAAGATGTGATCCTGGAGTCCTGGGATGGAGTCCTGCCTCCCTGCATGGAGCCTGCTTCTCCCTCTGCCCGAGTCTCTGCCTCTCTTTCGCTCTGTGTCTTTCATGAATAAATAAATAAAATCTTAAAGAGAGAAAAAAAAAAGAAAGTGGGAGAAATTGCTATCAGCATGCGTGTCTCAAATATTAATTAGGTCAGGAGATCGTTCCTAATATCCTTTCTTCAAACTGCAGCCTAAAGTAGCACTTTTCACAAGAAATAGCTCTCACCTGAAGGAAGGGTGACCGGCCTGATGAGATATTTGATCCCATCAAACAGCACTTCCAGGTGCTGGCCTTCACAGGGACGAGCCAAGTGCGGGGAGGTCTCCCTCCTGCCTCTGCGCGTCGCGGTGATTTTTAAGTTCTTTTTGACATACTTACTGCCCTGCGTGCAAAGTGCTGGTCTGGGTTCCCCAGGACCCGGGGACCACAGAGGGCGGGATTGAATGTCAGAGGTGGGGGCTGCTGGGGCGCAGGAGCCCCGGATGGGAAGGCTTTTGCAGGAGGGTGCTCGGGAGGCTGCCTGCGGGGATGCACTTTGCGCTTTTGCGGGGGGGGGGGGGCGGGGGGTCCCTCCATCCGTCCTTTAATTGCAGTTCAAGCTGGAGGCGTCCCTGTACCCGCCCTGTGTGCCCGCGGACACCGGCTGAAGTTGCCCAAGCCCTTCCCAGGCCAGCGGACGCGCGGCCCCCCGGCGCCGGCAGCGCGGGGGTTAAGCGGCTTCCGCGGGGCCCGCCCCGGAGCCCGCCCCGAGCCCGCCGCGGAGCCTCCCTGCGGCCGTGACGCGCCCGCTCGGCCCAAATACGTCCCTCCTCCGCCCGCCCCCCGCCCTCGCCCGCCCTCGCCCGGGGCCCGCAGGCGCCCCCGAGCCGCGGGGCTGCCATTCGGACGTCGCCCGGCCTCGGTGTCCCGGGCCGGCCCCGCGGGGCGCCCCCTCCGCGATGCCCTTCAGGAAAGGTAGGCGCGCCCCCCGCGCGGAGCCCCCGCCCCGCAGCCCGCCGCCCGCAGGTCCCCGCCTCGGTGCGCGCCGCCCCCCGCGCACCCCGCCCAGCCTCCCCGGACCCCCCGCGCACCCCGCCCGGCCTCCCCGGACCCCCGCGCCTCCTCCTCCGCCCTCCCCGGACCCCCCGCGCACCCCCACCCGGCCTCCCCGGACCCCTGCGCACCCCGCCCGGCCTCCCTGGACCCCCCGCGCCTCCTGCCTGGCCCTCCCCGGACCCCCGCGCCCTCCTCCTCCGCCCTCCCCGGACCCCCCCCCCGCGCACCCCACCCGGCCTCCCCGGACCCCCGCGCCCCCGCACCCTCCCCGCGCACCCCCGCACCCTCCTCCCGGGCCCCGCCCGCCGCACGTGCCCCGCGCACCCCGACTCGGAACCAGCCCCGCCTTGGACCAACTGCGTCCAAGTCCGGGGGCGCCGGTGGGGCAGGTTGGCACCGCCGGGGGGGCCCTCGGTGGCGGCCCTGGGTCCCGGGGAGGGTCGGGCCAGGGCGCGCCGTGCGGAAGGCGGCTCTGTGTGCGAGTCCTGCCGCCGCCCGCCTCTGCCCTCGGACTCTCGGAAGTCCTCCGATCCCTGGTGAAATGGACCTGAGTGGGGATGACTGCGTGGGGGGCGGGGGGGGCAGTGCTCAGAAAGCACCCAGGCCGAGGGACGCGAGGTAGGCCTGGCCGGCAGCACCTGCCCACCCGGGGCCCTGCCTGGGGCGCCCCACCTGGCCCACCTGCAGGCCCGACCCGCGCCCCCTCTGCAGGGGCGGTGGCCCCAAGATGCTCCACGGCCCCCTGTCCCGGAAGGGGGTCCCCGTTGCATTTGGCCTCCTCTTCCGGGCAGGATGAGGGAGGCCCTGATGCCCCCAAGTCCCCACCGAGCCGGCTGGGAGACTTTTACTTTGCCATCAGAGCCATGGGACTCCTTCCCTTTTCTGCCCTGTTGGGAGGGGCTCGGCTGGGGTGAGCCCCTGTCACTGGGAACCCCAGGCCTCTGCACCCGCCTGGGCGCCAGGCCCCGTGAGAAGTGAGTGGGAGGAAGCATGTGCTCCCTGCCGGTGCCTGGACCCAGCCGTGTGGCCGGCACCCTGTTCCCTGGGTCCCCTGCGCACCCTCTCTTCCCTCAGCGGTGAAACAGGTTCCTGCTGTGGTGGCGGCGAGGCCCCTGTGGCCTGTGCGCCTGGCCCAGAGCCTGAGATGCCGCGGGGGCCGAAGGGGGGTGCTTGGCACTCCTTGTTCCTGGGGGGATGGTGAGAAGTGAGGTGACTGAGGTTCTGCGGTGCTGATGACACCTGCTTCCCGTGCTGACTGTCCTCGTCTCTGCGATGCTATGACAGCCTGCCGCCCTTGTCTGGAGGTTCCCTCGGAGCCGCAGCGGGAGTACCCGTGGATGGCCGCCTTCACCCCCTCTCTGCCCGCTGGTCCCCGGCTCTGCTGGCAGGCTTCCAGAAGGCAGAGATGCCTGTGGGCTGGGCACCGCACTTGCTGCAGGGGCGCGGGGAGGGGGGGTGGGGGAGGGCAGAGGGGCTTGGGCGCCCAGATAAAGCACCGGGGCTGCTAAGGGAGTTTCTCTGTGAGGTTGCACTTGGCGGTGGCACCGAACGATGCCGATGGCGCAGGACCGCACACTGGCCGCTGCTCAGTGCTAAGCTGTGTTGGGTTTTTCGATCTGAAGAGAACACTGCTGCCGGAGGGAAGATGCGCTTCCCCCGTTCTGTGGATGCAGTTCCTGAAGGTCCAGGATGTGAGGAATAGCCCTCAGCTGGGTTTTCCGGGAGCCTTGGTGGCCAGCCGGGGGCAGGGACTCTGGAGGCCTCGCGTCCCAGGCAGGGCTTCCCCGCCTTGTCCAGGTGTGATCTCCTACTTGGTGGAAATGTCCCGGAGACCGGGTTTGTTCAGGGTTGTGGTGGGACATGGGGTGCAGCTGCTGCAGGGCTGGAGGTCGGCCTGGGAGGGCGCTCAGCACCCCAATCCTGGAACTGCCCAGATGGTGGAGACTTCAGGGCAAGTACTCTTTTATGTCTTTTGGGATTTTTGAGCCGCCTGGATGTATTAACTATCCAAAAAAGCAATTTAAGAAAGAAGGAAGGACTTTCCTGGCCCCCCTCCCAAGATGACCCCAAGCCAGATGGGGAAGGACTTCCTTCCGGCCAACCTCTAGAACGGCACCTTCCCTGGCCCTGTCTCTGCGTCCTGACAGCTAGCGTGCAGAGCCTGGACTCTGCATTCGGGGCACATCAGCCGTTCCTCCCACACTCAGGGCACAGGATCAGCACCTGGGATCCTGGGCTGCTGACCTGTTTCTCACCAGACCCCGTGGGTAAAGCGTAGGAAGGCCACAGAAGAGAGCGCAGGGCCCCCTGGCGTTACCACCTCAGGCCTCAGGGCCGAGGAGCCGGTGGCCTGATTGGAGCCCCCCACCCCGAGGATTGAAGAGCCCCCAGAGAGCGAGCACACTGGAAGGATCCTCCGACCTCTGCCCCTCCTGCCCTCTGACCTCAGGGCACCGCAGCCAGAGGGCCAGGGGGCCCACGGGTGTCCTTGCAGGTCCGCCTCCTAGGACGCAGCGCTGGGCGGACTCCCCTTTGCTGGAGGGTGGATCTGGTGAGAAAGCTGGTCCAGCCCGGGATCTCAGGTATTGGGACTGAGCAACACGGCTGATGTCTCCCGAATGCAGAGTTCAGGGATTGCACGCTACATCATTCATTCGTTCACTCATTTGTTCATTCGGTCCTTCATCCTCTAGATTGAGGGCTTGCTCTGCGCCAGGCACAGGCAAGGTGCTAGCTGAACACGCGTGGCAGTTCCCTCCCTGGGCTTAGGCTCCACGGCCTGCATCTGCAGCCTGGTCCAGGCGCCCCCCACCCCCACCCCAGCTCCCGCAGAATCCCAGCCGGATGACCTTCCCCACGGGTGATGGTGACCTTCCCCACGGGGTGGGTCGGGGTGAAAGGCAGATGCTCGGTCTTCTCTTGGTTCCAGGGTGATGGTGGCCACGGATGGGGACCAGGGCTGGGTCTGGAGAAGTGGGCCTTGAGATTGGGATGGGGCAGGAGGAGGCCCGGGCTGCCCTGAGCACAGGAGGGGTGGGGGTGGTCAGGAAAGCTGGGGCCAGACGCCAGGAGGGGGGCCACACCTGTCTGGGGGAGCTGGGGAGCCAGGTGGGGCGTGGGATAGGGACTCTTCCTCTGGGGGGCTCCACAGGTGGAGGTGGCCACTTCCCCTGCGACTATGGGTGCTCTGCTCCAAGGCCAGGGTCTCCGCTGAGTTCCTAGGGCCCTTTCTGATTGACAAGCCTGCAAAATGGTCTTCAGGGAGCAGGGTCCCAAGGATTCTACACAGCACCCCCTCGGAGGGGGTGGGGAATTGGAGTGCAGCCCCCCTCGGAGGGGGTGGGGAATCGGAGGTGCAGCCCCCCTCTGAGGAGATGGGGAATTGTGGGTGCAGTCCCCCCTTCAGAGGGGGCGGGGAATTGGGGGTGTAGCATCCCTGGGAGGGGATGGGGAATGGGGGGGAGGCTTGGAGGCCCGTAGGGAAACCGAGCTAGCGTTCTGTACACGCCCACACCCGGAGAGCCTTCCATGGGTTCACTTGTCCTCACAGCTACTGTGTGACGCACGTGGCATCGTTTCCATCATGACAATGAAGACCCGCGGCCGTGGGGATCATGCAGCTGGGCTGGGTTCCCGCGTGGAGCCATGTGTGCACCAGGGCTGCACACTGTGTGCTGCGCCTCCGCGGCCTTGCAGGACTGGTGGGGACGAGGTGGGAGCTGGTCACCACCGGGAGGCCCGTGGCAGCCGCTGTGGCCTTCCCACGAGCTGAGCCATGAGCGGAGACCTTGGCGCTCACCCCAGTACCCTGCGGGGGTTGCCGCGCCACCAGGCCACAGGCCGCAGCTGCTGGGCAGTGTCCGGGGACGCTCGTGGTGGCACCGAGGGAAGCACGCGGGGCAGCCCCTTGGGAATTGGGGCAGCGCGGCCCTGGCAGCAGGAAAACAGTCGCAATTCTTGCGATTTTGCAAACTGAGGTCAGCGTTTTGACCTCACACCCAGGAGCTCTCCTTCCTTCGTCTCTGCTTCCCCGGTGGCAGGTGGTGGCCGGTGGTGGCTGGTGGCAGCCGTGCACAGACGCCCTCATGGGGCCGGGCGGCTGGCGGCCTTCCCTGCCTGGGTCCTCACTGTGCGGGGGCCACCCTATGCTCTGTCCGCGTCCCCTGGGGCCCGGTGGCTTACGGATGAAGGAAGGCTCCCTGGCCTGGCCGTGTCACAGCTCTGTCCCTGATGCGCCCGCGGTGTGCTCCCCGAGGACGGAGACCCAGGGATGATGTGTATGACAGCACCATGGGGTCGGGGAAAAACCTTGGCCTAAGAGCTCAGGGACCAGGTAGTGACAGGCCCACCTGTGTCACATAGTGGCTGAGGAGCACTCGGCCTCAGTTTACCCATCTGGAAAAGGAGGATGCGAGCTGAGTTTCCCTCCCAGTCCAACTCAGTGCCCTCTGGCCATTTGTCACATGTACACGGAGTGGCCCCAGCTTCTTGCCTGTGCTGGCTGCAGGGGGCGGGAGGGATCCCCTCTGTGCCTTTGTCTTCAAAGAACGCACAGGGCACCCTGGCCTGGCCTCTCCCAGTGTCTCCACGAGGGAGGCTAAGTTTCAGGCAGGTGGTGAATGATGGGGTCACGGCCCTGCGACCTGTGGTTTCCGAGTCAGGTCTGACATCTGTGCCAGAAGGAAGTTGGTGTCGGTGTCCAGTTCTTGAGTGGACGTAGCCCTGTGGTCTGGTGAAGTCAGTCGGGGGGTCTCTGTCCGTGACGTCAGGCCTTCAGAGTCATTGGCCTGCAGTCCCTTCAGGAAGCTCTGGGGTGAAGAATTTTTTGCTAATCTTCCCCGAGTCTAAAGCAGTCACTACTAGCCGGCCTTCCCACATGGGGCGTCAGGTGGAGTGGCCGTGCCCGACGCTGGGTTGACGGTCAGCTCGTCCCCCACGTCCTGGGCCAGATGAAACGAAGCAGCCTTCCAGAAGTGTGCTCCCTGGGTGTGCACGGTGCTGAGCTGTGCGGATGCTTTTTGAGGGAACAACTGTGTCCTCCTTAGGGCTGAATCGCTTTGGTGTTTTTACTGTATGCCTGACATACTGAACCCTAGCAATGGATTGGATTCAGGAAGCACCCCCTCTTCCCCCCACCCTGAGGCTTGGGGACCGGGCCCAGCTGCAGGAAGAGCAAAGTTTCATCAGTCAGGGGGGCGAGCAGAGGCTCAGGGACATACCCCGAGGAAGCGTGGCCGCAGGTCGGGCTGGCTGAGTGGGATCCTGGGGGACAGTTATGGGTACAGAAGCATCGTTTCTCTAAGGGAGAAACCAGACCCCCGTGGCTCTTATTCCTGGCCACACATTTGGATGAACCAGGGAGCTTTTTGAAAAAAAGCCTGATGCGCCAGAATTTCTGATGTAATAGTTTGGGTTGATGCTTGGACAGAAATTTTCATGAAACAGCACTCATCCCAGAATGTAGGGTACACCGTGGTACTTTGTCGTCTGTTCCACTTCATTAAAAAGGACTCTGGTCGGCTTCCAATAAATTGATTTCAAGGCCGCTAGTGGTGAATAAATCCACGGTCTTGAAAATACTGCTCTAGCGTGACAGCTCGCGCCGGGGAGGCTGGGAAGCTGCTGGGAAGCTGGAAACTGCATTTCCCAGACTCCCTTGCAGCTAGGGCTCTGAGCGTGATGTAGGGTCTGCAGCAAGATCAGCGTGCTCCTGCTCAAGGCCTCTGGCAGGTACTGCTGCGGAGGCATCCAACCACTTGGTGGGGGCTTCCCCAACCAGGCAGCCTTGGGGGGAAGCAGTGAATCTGGATAAAAGGGGAGCCCCCCCCCCATCAGCCATGTGCAGAGGCCACATTTCTCTGGGGACATTCACGAAATAACCATTTGGGAAGAAAAGGGGAGTGGAGGTTATAGACTGGTAGCTGAGGACACTTAGTATAAAAGGCAAGAAACAACTGGATTGCAGCTGGCTGCCTCTCCTAGCCGGTTGTGTTACTTCATTCGCTGGCACACACCCTTCAGTCATTGGGCAAACATCTGTTCAGCGCCTAGTGGGCCAGGCATGGGTGAAGAGCCGAGGGTACAGCAGTGACCACTATGGGCAGAACTGCCTGCCTCCGTGGGACTTACATTCTAACTGGGGTAGGCAGACAGTAAACAGAGACGTGAGTGTGCCCAGTGGGATGAAGTGCTGTGGGGAAAAATGAAGCAAGAAAGAGGAGGAGGAGGAGGAAGGAAGTTGGGGATGAGGGTGAGCGGCTGTTTTAAATAGGATGGTCACTGGAGGGTGACATTTGGGTAGAGACTGCAGGGAGTGAGGAGTGGACCGTGCAGTTTGTTAGGAGAGTGCTCTAGCAAGGGGACGTGTAGGTGCAAAGGTCCTGTGGCCATAGTGGGCTGAATGTTGGGGGGAACACATGGAGGCCGGTGAGGCTGGAGCTGCGTCAGTGTAGGACCCCATTCAGAAAGGTAGCAGGCGGCTCCTGAAGACCAAGGCTTCCCTGAGGCCTCAGCCTCTTATGTGGGGTGGGATAGGGAAGCCCTTGGAGGGTGTAGGGGGAACCGTTGTGTGAATGAGCTCTGCATTACAGGCTGTCTATGCAGTATGTAGCTGCCTTCCTGGGAACAGACTGTAGGGTGGTGAGGGTGGATCGAGGAGACCAGGTGGGAGTCTGTCCGTGAGCGGCGAGGTCGGCTGAGGTCAGGGAGGGCGGGGGTCATACGGGGCTGGATGCTGAGTGTGTGTAGGAGACACGGGCCGCACGCGGTGTGAGGATTGGATGCCAGGGAAGAGGGAGGGTTGCCGCGGGGGGCTCCTGGAGCTGCCTTCTCTGGAGGCGCCCGGGGAGGCCCAGAGCCCCGGTGGTTATCCTGACGGCTGGAGCTCAGTGGGCTGTGTCCAGTAGCCTACAGACTTGGTATTCATGGTTCCAGAGGCTTGGGGCTCAGCACGGAGCCTTCCAGAAAGATCTATTATGCTCCGGGCCAATTGCCGGACAGACGCTTCTTTTAAGAGAAAACTGGCTTTGAGAGTCAGGGCTGATTATTCTTGCCCCACGTAAGGGATTCCATAACGCTTGGCTGGGTCTCAGGGACGGTCGCTGTGCATGGATGTCGTCCGAGCCAGTGGACAAGCACGTGGTGGGCTTTTCCTGTTGCCGGTGCTTCCGTGTCAGTGGTTCCCCAACTACCAGTGACTGACTTTTCTTTTCTTTTCTTTTCTTTTCTCTTCTTTTCTTTTCTTTTCTTTTCTTTTCTTTTCTTTTCTTTTCTTCTTTCTTTCTTTCTTTTTTTTAAGATTTTATTTATTTATTCATGAGAGACATAGAGAGGGGCAGAGACACAGGCAGAGGGAGAAGCAGGCTCCCGGTGGGGAGCCGGGTGCAGGACTCGATCCCAGGACCCCGGGGTCACGCCCTGAGCTGAAGGCAGACGCTCAACCACTGAGCCCTCAGGGGCCCCTGCCAGTGATTTTCTGTCCATTCTTCGGTCTCCTTACGCTGTGAACGGCTCAATTGTAGGAGAAGGGAAAACTCTACTCCAGAAAGAGTCCCTGCACAAACCCAGCCTGGCTACCGGCTGGCCAAGTTAGCCTCCGGGCAGGGTCACCGACTCGGCCTGGCTTGGCCTGGATTTCCCCTGTAGAGTGTGGAGAATCATGAGACCCAGCAGCCCCCCCTCCCCAGTCCCAGGACTGCAGATCACCCCACTTACCTCCAGCCAACCCTGTGCCACAGGCCTGCTGGCCTCATTTAGAGAAATAGGTTTTAAAAGCTCATTAATGTTTGAATAACAAAAGGAAAGAATCCAAGCAAATTTGGTGGCCCTGGGCTCTGGACTTGAAACTGTGGAAGATCTGTTTCCCAGCCGCTCTGCCCCCAGACGTGTAAGAAAAGCAAAACGGGGATTTTATCATCAACTTGCTGCCTCAGTGCAACGGCACAGGGATCTGAGTCGGCGCACTGGCTGGTCTCTGTGTGAAAAATCTAAAGCTCGAACGTCACACTTTTATAATAGAAAAAGCGAGGCAGTTGGCATCCATCCGCTTTGCCATGAGTCGTGTTGGCTAAACGTGAATGGAGGACAAAAAACGTGGAATCGACTCTGAGCCAAAATTATGTTTTGTGCAAATCCTGGAGTATATAAAAGCTTTTCCTTTGAAGTCATTCGAATGAAGCAAAAGGTTGTGTCGTCACTGCTGCTCTGTAGGAAATTTCTTTACCTTATAAAACGTCAAAAAAATTCATTATGGGGGGCGGCTGGGGGGCTCAGCAGTTGAGCGGCTGCCTTCAGCTTAGAGCGTGACCCCAGGGTCCCGAGATCGAGGTCCGCCTCGGGCTCCTTGCAGGGAGCCTGCTTCTCCCTCTGCCTGCGTCTCTGCCTCTTTCTGTGTGTCTCCCATGAATAAATAAATAAAATCTTTAAAAAATTCATTATGGAATGCATACCAATTAGTGATAGATGGCGTGACCATACAGTCATAATCCACGCTGCAGAAGAGCCACCCGTCCTGAGCAGTGAGACAGTCCTTTTTTTTCTTTGTGGGTCTGTTCCTTTCTCCGGCTTCTGTTAAAAAGAGCTGAATGACTGGTAACACCTTTAAAAAAAAAAAAAATCAGGTAGTATGTAATGTAAGAGAAGGAGATAAAAACATTGGACCTCCTCAGGGAGCAGGGAAGTGCAAATAGAGACCCCAATGGGCGATGCAGTTTTGCCCCGACGCGGGTGGCATAAGGGAGAAGCCTGCCCATGTTGGGCGTCGGGGAGAATGTGGGTCCGAAGCGCTGTGATGCGCCGCGGGGGTGGGCACGGTGTAGACGTGCCCAGCAAGCAGTCTGGAGTTGTCTTGTGAAGCTGGGCTCCCCATGCCCTTCCCGGGCTGGTCACCGAGGGAAGCTTCTGCGCAGATGACATTCAGTCTGGGCTCCAAACGAGCAGCTGCACATGCTCCGGGGGAAGCGTAGATGTGCCCTTGCCCCTGACCCGCGCGGGATGTTAGTCGTGTGGCTGTCGGATGGCCCCACTCTGAGGGACAGCTGTATTCGATGTCACGACTGCTTAAAACAAATCACAAAGCATTAGGTGCAGTAAAATACTTTTTTTAAAAAAAGATTTTATTTATTTATTCATGAGAAACATTGAGAGAGAGAGGCAGAGACACAGGCAGAGGGAGAAACAGGTTTCCTGCAGGGAGCCCGACGTGGGACTCGATCCTGGGACTCCAGGATCATGCCCTGAGCCAAAGGCAGATGCTCAACCACCGAGCCACCCACATGTCCCCAAATACTTCTTTTTAAGTAAAATTAAAACACCTAAAACAATATGCTTTTGAGCACGACCTATGCAACCAAACAGTACGTCTTTTGTAAAATTCAGGGTCATGGTGACTTCTGTTTGGAGGGAGGCAGGAGCAGGGAGGGGGAGCTGAGCTATGGATGTCGGTGGCTGGGGGATCTCTGCTCGTCCATTGCAGCACTTCAACGAACCATGAAAGAGGACCATTCGGGGATCAGTGATGAGTGTTCGAGATGAACCAAGGGTTATGAGGAAGCCACGTGTCTGCGCTGGGGGCCCAGTGACCAAGAAGGAGTGAAGAGGAATGGTTCCTCCTACTTGTTAGCGAGATCAGCCATTCCCAAAACCGTGTTTTCAGGGTCCGTCAAACGGTTGCAAGGCAATTCCAGTGCCCTTTCTGCCTGCGGTGGTGATGGTCTTCTGAACGCAGTGGAGCCGCAGCAGGAAGGGTATGGTCCACCCGGGACTGAATGTGGTACCTCCTCAAAATAGAGCATGACTTTGTGGTTTCGAATTTTAATTGCTCGTTCCCGTTATTACCAATTTACATTTTTTTAAAAAGATTTTATTTATTTATCTGGGGCGGGGAGGGGCAGGCAGAGGTAGAGGGAGAAGCAGAGTCCCCGCTGAGCAGGGATCTGGATGCAGGACTTGATCCCAGGACCCCGGGGATCAGGACCTGAGCCCGAGGCAGACGCTTCCCCAGATGAGCCACCCAGGCGCCTCTATATTTGAGTTTTAACAAGGAAATGAAATTATTTAGAGAGCCCATGTCAAGTGGTAGGTACTTTTCAGTATTAGATCCTTAGAGGTAAGGACCCAGATTGGAGAGAGAGAGACAGACAGACATTGAGTGTAAATGCTGGACTGGAGCCTGGGCATTAGTGTGGCAATTGGCCAAATGCATTTGGAGTCTGTACTGCATTCAAGTTAATTTCCTGCTTTTGATGGCCGTATCATAATTATGGATGGAGGAAAGCATCTTGGCTTTTACGTAATAGACACTTAAGTATTAAGAGGGAGGGGAGCAGATTTTATCTTCGTGGTTCAGCAAAAAATGATATGTATACATTTTTTAAAACTTGTGTACTATTTTGTATATAAAAATACGTATTTAAGACTGTGATAATGTACAGAGAGAACGATAAAGCAGATGTGGCCACCTGTTAACGTTAATTGGTGAGTCAGGGTGAGGGATACATGGAAATTCCTTGACCTACTTGGAATTTTTCTGTAAAGTTGAAATGATGTCAAAACGAGAAGTTAAAACAGAAATGAGAGATGCGGGACGCCTGGGTGGCTCTGTGGTGGAGCATCGGCCTTTGGCTCAGGGTGTGACCCCAGGGTCGAGTCCCACCTCAGGCTCCCTGCATGGGGCCTGCTTCTCCCTCTGCCTGTGTCTCTGCCTCTCTCTGTGTGTGTCTCTCATGAATAAATAAATAAAATTCAAAAACACAAAAAACACATTCCAATTGGGTTTCACACATATGTGTATATCTGTTAACCCAACACCTGATCAAGTGATAGGACATGTGCAGTACCCCCCGACAGCTCCTTCATGCCCTTGCTTCTCAGCAGAAACCACTAGGCTGGCTTCTCTCATTATAAATAAATTTTGCTTGTTCTTGAAATTCACACAGATGGAATTATACGTCGTGTATCTTTTTAAAAATGTTTCATTTATTTTAGATGGAACTTGGGTGAGAGTAGGGGAGGGGCAGAGGGAGACTGCCCAGCAAGCGCAGAGCCTGATGCTAGGCTCGATATCAGGACCCTGAGATAGTGACCTGAGCCGAAGGCAGATGCTCAACCGACTGAGCCACCCAGGCGCCTCGTACATTATAGCTTTTGAATGTGGCTTCTTTCCATCAACATCCCACCTGGATTTTTCCATGTTGTTGTGTATGGAAATCCTTAGTTCATCTTCATTGCTGTATAGTATTCTGTTGTGTAAATAGATGACAGTTTGTCCCTTTGATTTTCTTTTTTTTTTTTTTTAATTTTTTTTTTATGATAGTCACAGAGAGAGAGAGAGAGAGAGAGAGAGAGAGAGGCAGAGACACAGGCAGAGGGAGAAGCAGGCTCCATGCACCGGGAGCCCGACGTGGGATTCGATCCGGGGTCTCCAGGATCGCGCCCTGGGCCAAAGACAGGTGCTAAACCGCTGCGCCATCCAGGGATCCCTGTCCCTTTGATTTTCAAAAAAAATTTTTTTTATTCTAAGAATTTTAATTCCAATACGACTAACAAGCAGTGTTATATTATTTTCAGGTGCATGGTAGGTGATTCAACACTTTCCTATCTTTCAGTACTCATCCCGGCCCTTCTGGGGTCGATGGGCCTTTGGGTTGTTTCTGGGTTGGGTTATGACGTTCAGAGCCACCGTGAACATTCTATTGGTACCTGTCTTCTGGTTGGCAAGAGTACATGCTTCTATGGACCTGCTGGGTCCGAGTGCAGTGCTGGCTTAGCTCTGACATCAGCCTTGCTCGGATGGTTTTCCCCTCTGGGACCTAGAGACAGCATCGTCTATCTGATCTGGAGAAAGGTTCTATCTTCCTCGGGAAAAGTTTACCTTCTCATGATTTTTCCCCGTCACCCCTTCCTGCCGGTGTCTTCGCCCCTGCAGACACTGCCCAGTTCTGCATGGTAACAGGCTGGCTCATGCTCTTCGCTGTGCACGCCCCTTGCCCTCTCAGCTGTGCACTTTCTCATCAGCGACCTGCTTTCCTGTGTCTGTGCCTCTACCTTCAAGGCTCCACTCAAACCACAGTCGGCCTCGACGTCTTAAAGCTGGACGTGATCATGGTTCTTGCGCTCTGATCTGTGATCACTTGGTCCCCCCAGCCTGACCGTAACCACTCTGGGCAGTGCTCCTGCTATCCAGCCTCATGCCTGCTGGACGACTGACAGCTTACGTTCAGGTGATTCATTTATGGGGAAGTTCTCCCTGTAGGCGGAGGGAGAAGCAGACTCCCCTCTGAGCAGGGAGCTTGATGGGGGGGGGCTGGATCCCAGGATCCCGGGGTCCTGACCTGAGCCAAAGGCAGATGCTTCACCAACTGAGCCACCCAGGCACCCTTCATTCTCCATTCTTTTTTGTTTGTTTGTTTAAGATTTTATTTATTTATTCATGATAGAGAGAGAGAGAAAGAGGCACAGGCAGAGGGAGAAGCAGGCTCCATGCAGGGAGCCCGACGTGGGACTCTATCCTGGGACTCCAGGATCATGCCCTGGGCTGAGGGCAGGCGCTAAACGGCTGAGCCACCCAGGCTGCCCTCATTCTCCATTCTTGATTAAAATTTCAGAGTGCATCGGAATCTTCTAGTACTTCCTTACAATGGTCGTAGGAAAGGTGTGGTTAGGGATCTGCTAAGGGAGGAATAGAAGGTGTGCAGCTTTCCCCGTCGGGCTCATGGAACTCCTGGCCTTTGGGTCTCTAGGTGTAGCTGAACCTGTGAAATCATTCGGGTGACTTATGTTGGGGTGTTGCATTTTGTTTTATTCTCCCGTGCACCCTTCCTGGTCCCTCCCCCCTCTGACAAGTCACACACTTATTTTTTAGAGGGAGACCACTTTTGCTTCCATGTTGCTTTCTCTGCGTTGCTTGGGTTGTGTCCAAAGTTATTCTACTTGGAATTATCCTCCATCACGATCACCTAGAGTGTCGGGTGGACATTAGGAATTGAAACAGAAGCTCTGAGAGGGTGTGCAAGGTACCAAAGTTCAGCGGTAAGCAGCTCTCCTCTAGAAGGTGTGGGACCCACTGCACACATCTGTCGAATGAGTGGACAAGACAGGCTTGGTGGCCTCCCTAACAAAAGGAGACCCAGGGATACTTAAGCAACAGCCAGACACGCATCACAGCAAAAGTGGCCAAAGGGAGCCCTCGATTTCAGATCTCTCTGACTCATTGAGCCTTTTTTTTTTTTTCTCAAGAGCTTTATGTATTTGAGAGAGTGAGAGTGAGAGAGAGCATAGAGGGAGAGGGAAAGAGAGAAGCAGACTCCCCACTGAGCAGGGGCCTGATATGGGGCTCGATCCCAGGACCCTGGGATCATGACCTGAGCTGAAAGCAGATGCTTCACCAACTGAGCCACCCAGGCGTCCATCGCCACCCACCCCCTTACAGAGCCTCCTAATGACCAATGTCCATCTAGTTCTTTGACTTGAAACAGAAAGTGGCCCCTCCCTGCCTTTCCGATAGCCGAGAGAGAGCCGTGACTCTCGTGACTCTCTCGGATTTGCTGTGTGTTTGTATGCTGGCCCCGGAGGGAGGGAGGCTCGAGACATGGCTCGTAAACAGGTGGGAAATACTTTGGGGCACTGAACTACCTGGGCGTAGTTCTCACTTGTCACCGACTTGTCCCTTTAATTTCCTATGTGATTTCATATCTACACGGACATACCAGCTTTGACTTGTGTTTGCTCGATGACTCAGAAGTGAAGTTTCTGTGTGTTAGTAAAAGTGTGCGAGGGCAAGGAGGGACTCTTGCCTGGGGAAGTTTCCATTTCTGTTTCTTTCTACCTTAACGAATGTCAGGCCTTCAGAAAAGTTGCAGGAATGGGATAGTGCACAACCTCCATCATTCAGATTCACCTGCTGCTGCATTTTACCGTCTTCGTTTCTCAGTTGATGTTGTTGATGTTGAACCATCTGGGAACCGGTTGCAGACATCATGACACTTCATCCCTAACGTGCACCAGCATGTTCTTCCCAAGAACAAGAGCATTCTCTTCAATTACCACGGTACAGTTATCATCCTAGCTGGAAACTTAGCAAGGACACAAGTCCGCTACCTAGTTGCCAGTCCGTATTTGAATCGTCTCAGTCGTGTCTTTTATAGATTTATTTTTCTTTTTGCATCTAGGGTCCAATCAAGTGTCACACATTTATCTAGAAGTTTCTTTTTCTCTAGAAGAGTTCTGCAGCCTTATTTAGTGTTATTTCAGTGATACTGGTATTTGTGAAGATCCTGGCTGCTGCTTTTGCAGGGAGCCCCTCACTTTGGAATTGGCTGATGGTCTCCTTGTTTTTTTTTTTTTTTTCTTTTTTTAAGATTGTATTTATTTGAGAGAGAACGAGAACATGAGCAGGGGCAGAGGCAGAGGGAGAAGCAGATTCCCTGCTGAGTAGCGAGCCCAACCCAGGACCCTGGGGTCATGACCTGACCTGAAGGTAGATGCTTCACTGACTGAGGCCCCCCAGGCGCCCCCATTTCAGTCATCCTTTCAACATTTATTAGTGGCCGTCTTTTGTAAAGAAGGGCTTTCCTACCCACTCTCCCCTTTGAAATAGATTCCATTTCATTATTTTTAACAGTAGTAATAGTATCAATATAGATTCAGGGATTTTAAAAATTATTGTATGTATTATAATCCATTCCTGACATTATTCATCTTGATGTTCAAATTGTTCCAAATTTGGATAAAAGCCTTTTCAAGCCATATCCTTTTGACACATCCCCCTTAGTTTGTGAGCTCTATCTTATATTCTGGCACAACCAGCTGTTCCAGGCTCAGAAACTTCCCCAGGGAGCCCTGGTGACACTCATCTGAACGATGATAGTTAGAAACCAGGGTCTGCGCTCCCGTGTGCTCCTTGTTCCTGGGGTAGCATTGTTTCTAGGGCCTTTCCAATGGACAGAGCTGGGAAACAAGTTTTTTAAGATTGTAAGTTCATATTGCTCTTCATCCAGTCCAGTTCCAGAAAGTTCTCCCTCTCCTTTTCCCCTTCCATAGATTATATTTTTCATTTGCTTTTTATATTTTTTCCCAGGAATTAAAAAAAAATCTTGACCCTCCTTTACTCCTGGCCTTACTAATTATGAAAAAATCTTCATGATTGATGTCTATTTTCCTCATAAGTGATGACATTGAGTAGATCATCAATTTAATGCAAAGGTGAAGGCTGATGCCAGATCTCCTGAGGCTCCAAAAAAACCAGTCTGCACAGATAGGAGAGCCTGGAAGGAAACACAACTGGGAATGTTTCTTCCATATTTTCCTGTCATTTCACCATGAAAAGGATATTCCTTTTAAAGTAATACATAGGAGTATTTTAAGGCAAAAGGAACCTATCTGTAGGTTGGATGTCAACACCTTGGTCCTACTATTGTAGGGAAGGAGAAACAATTTTCCCTTTGCCCTTTTAGATTCTTGGCTGAGACTCTCCCTGCCTCCATAAAAAATAGATAAACAGGAGAGAAAAAGCCAATTTTATAATGATGTATGTGCATACGTTCAGCAGCCCCACAAAGACTCAAATTGCCAGGTGGTAGAGGCTCACGGATCATTCTGAGCTGTGGTGTCCCAGGCAAGGAAGACTATGCCCGGGATCCCTGGGTGGTGCAGCGGTTTGGCTCCTGCCTTTGGCCCAGGGCGCGATCCTGGGGACCTGGGATCGAATCCCACATTGGGCTCCCGGTGCATGGAGCCTGCTTCTCCCTCTGCCTGTGTCTCTGCCCCCCTCTCTCTCTCTGTGTGACTATCACAAATAAGTAAAAATTAAATAAATAAAACATTAAAAAAAAAAAAAAAGACTATGCCCAGGAGGGTCAGAAGAGGAGGCTGTGGCAAACAAAGTCAGCCCCGCCCCGCAGGTGTCAGGTGCAGTGACGGGTGGGCTCAGTTCTCCCCCCTTCCGTGT
The DNA here is from genome assembly GCF_011100685.1 of Canis lupus familiaris. Lineage (NCBI taxonomy): Eukaryota > Metazoa > Chordata > Mammalia > Carnivora > Canidae > Canis > Canis lupus. The sequence continues at coordinate 28,821,852 of NC_049223.1, read as the reverse complement.
AAAGTCCCCCTGCAAAGGGGTATCCTGGACCCTGTGTGCAGAGCTCCTGCAGAGCTCCTGCGTCTGCACCAGATAATCCTTATGCCCAAGAGGCATGTTTGGGGGGTGTTGCATTTGCTGCCTGTCCACATGTCTCCTAGGAGCCAGGCACCGCGGGGGCAGAGGTGACCAAGGACAGACCGACAAGGCGGGTGGCAGGTGAAGGGCAGGGCTGGGGGCGGTCGAGGAGGAGCGCCCGCTCCCCCTCCCCCTGCACCCCGGCTTCCCGGACGGTGCCCACCCCAGCCCCCCGGCCGTGCGGGTGGGGCCGGTGCCACCTGTCAGGCCCAGGGCGCCGCTCCCTCGCTCCCGCTGATGCTCGGGGACGACGAGGTCAGCGGGGCTCGGCGGGTAGGGGAGAGGTCGTCTGGGGACGTGGGGCGCAGGAGGGGCGGGGTGGGCGGGGCCGGCGGGACATGGGGGCGGGGCCTGGAGCCTAGGCCGGCCGGGTGGGCGGGGCCGCGGGGCGGGGGCGGGGCCTGCTGGGTGGGCGGGGCGGAGGGCGGGGCGGGCGCGCCGATATTTTTTTTAATAATAAATTTATTTTTTATTGGTGTTCAATTTGCCAACATAGAGAATAACACCCAGTGCTCATCCCGTCAAGTGCCCCGCTCAGTGCCCGCCACCCAGTCACCCCCAGCCCCCACCCACCTCCCCTTCCACCACCCCTAGTTCCTTTCCCAGAGTTAGGAGTCTTTATGTTCTGTCTCCCTTTCTGCTATTCCCCACTCATTTTTTCTCCTTTCCCCTTTATTCCCTTTCACTATTTTTTATATTCCCCAAGTGAATGAGACCATATTAATGTTTGTCCTTCTCCGATTGACTTACTTCACTCAGCATCATACCATCCAGGTCCAAGCACACTGAAGCAAATGGTGGGTATTTGTCGTTTCTAATGGCTGAGGAATATTCCATCGTATACATAGACCACATCTTTATACATTCATCTGTCCACAGACACCGAGGCTCCTTCCACAGTGTGGCTACTGTGGACGTTGCTGCTATAAACATCGGGGTGCAGGTGTCCTGGCGTTTCACTGCATCTGAATCTTTGGGGTAAATCCCCAGCAGTGCAATTGCTGGGTCGTAGGGCAGGTCTGTTTTTCACTCTTTGAGGAACCTCCACACAGTTTTCCAGAGTGGCTGCACCAGGTCACATTCCCACCGTCCAGCGCGCGCCCGCCCCGCCCCCCCGCGCGCCCGCCCCGCCCCGCCCCGCCCCCCCCCGCGCGCACGCCCCGCCCCCCCCCCGCGCACGCCCCGCCCCCCCCCCCGCGCACGCCCCGCCCCCCCTCCCCCCCCCTCCCCCCCGCGCGGCACGCCGCGTTCACGTGGCGCCGCCGCGGCCCGCCCGCCTCCCGGGCCCGGCACGTGGGCGCGGCGTGCACCGGCGCAGCTGCGGGGCTGGAGGCGGCTGGAGCGCCCCCGCCCCGTGGCCTGCTTTCGCGTTCAGGGCCGCGCTTTCTCCCCGATTAGGCCTGGGAGCGGACGCGCGCTGTCAGGGCGCCAGAGGAAGTAGGTCGGCAGGTGGCTGGCGGGCCCGGGCGGGGCGGGGGCGCGGGAAGGACACGCGGGGCAGCGTCCGGAGAGAGGACGCGCGAGGTTGCAAAAGAGCATGCACGCGCCGGAGCGTGCGGGGGCATCAACAGGTGCCTTTGTCCCTTTGCGGAGTAACTGGAAGTGCCTGGCGCTGCTTGTCTCTGCCGGACGGACGTGGACGCGATGTTCTGTCCCGCTGTAAACAGCAGGCACAGGTGCTGCGGGCCGCGCGGTCCCCCTGGGCACAGGTCGTCCCAGCCCCTGCTTTGGGGCCCCGACTCCCCATGAGCTGAGGACACTGCTCCCCTCCCATCCCCCATCCCCTGGCCTGGAAGGAATTGGGACCTTGGTTGCATCTGACCCTTTCGGCTTGCAGAGAGTGACTCAGCTGGTGGAGGGCAGGAAACGCGGTCCTGGGAGAGCTCGAAGAACCGGGGGTGTGGAGCCCGGACCAGACAGGCCCCGGGGCCCTGTGAGCCTGTCTGCAAGTATTTAAAGACTCATGTGATCAGTTCTGACTGGTCCCCGTGCTGCCCCAGAGGACGGGACCGAGCTGTTGGGGGAAGGTGAATTCCAGGTCAGTTAGAGAAGGGGGAGGAATGCACTTTGTGGAGTTCCCTCCAGGAAACCTCTGCATCTGTATCAGGAAAATGGGGGGAGCTCGGTTTCGACTTCTGATCTGCCAGACTCCAAAGCCTTTGGCTTTCATGATGCATTTGTTTCATGGACCAGGTGGCTTTGGGAGCCGTGCCAAAGGGCTTCTGCATGGATGGAACCTGCTGGGCTAGAGGTCATTCAGCCGTGTTCAGCCGTGTCACTGCTTCTCTACCTGGGATGAAGAGGGAGGTCATCCTGGGCCAGAGGAGGAGGCCAGGGCTACCTGAGAGGGAGGAGGCCACCTGTCTCACCAGCAAGTCACGTTTTTCCAGCAGGGCACAGCTCTGACCCCCGTGCCTGTGAGTGCTCTTCACCCTGTTAAAGCAGTAATCTTGACGTTGAGTTTAACAAATGCAGTCCCCGTATGCAACTGTCATCCAGCATAACTTACTGCCTCTTGGCCCTTCCTTTTTTCCAAATCTGACCCTCCTTCCTGTTGCCCAGCTCTCTGCCTGGGAGCCACGCAGTAAGAGCTGAGGAGTGGAGGCCTGGGAACTTGGGTGTCAGGCAGCACCAGATCCCGGTGTCAGGAAAGGTCAGGTGGGAAGCACCTGGGCTGCTCCCACTCGCTCCGCGGCCCTCGGTGTCTGATACAGCGTACCTCAAGCCTGTAGGGGAGGTGCACAGCGTACCTCAAGCCTGTAGGGGAGGGGCACAGCTCCCTGAAGGTTTGGATTCATTTTATGAATTAATTGTTTCACACACTATGAAAAGATAGGAGCTCCTTTACGAATCTACTTTTGCCTCCACTTCATGTATTAAATTGTCGAAAAACAAACCCACGATGGCATCCCTGGGAGGAAGGTGGGCATATGGGACGGTGTAAAGAAGCAATACCTGGTTTTTCTCGGCTCTCCAGCAGACCTGGTTACGATTTCTTAATCAAAATCCAGCCAGGAAATGCCAAACCTAGTCCTCCTCCCCCAGAGGCAGCATCCAGAGTTGGGCCCCTCTCTACCCTGGACGTATTTTCAGAGATCTAGGAGCTGTCGCTGAGGACCTGCTTACCTTCCTTTCAGTGAGTCTGTGGTTCTTCCTTCTTAACCTCCTGGGTGTTACGTGTCTCCTCCGGGGTATCAAGGCTTTGGAGATCTTCCAGGTAGCCCGTCCAGCCCAGCTAAGCAGTGCTTAGATCTCGGATTAAGATCTAAGCAGTGCTTGTAGAGGAGGTGAAATGTGTCCACCTGCAAGTACTCTCCTGCGTTCTCCTCCCCTAGATCCTTCCATTCAGGAGGATTCTTTTTTTTTTTTTTTTTTTTAATTTATGAGAGATTGGGGCAGGGAGCAGAGACACAGGCAGAGGAAGAAGCAGGCTCCATGCAGGGAGCCCAACATGGGACTCTATTCTGGGCCCCGGGTCAGGCCCCAGGCCAAAGGTGGCGCTAAACCGCTGAGCCACCTGGGCTGCCCCATTCAGGAGGATTCTTAAAGCGATAATGCTCAGTTTGCATTTTAACTGATGTCAAAGATCTTGAACTCAAGGGAGGGTATCCTCATGATGGGCTTTACAGCATAAACAGTTTAGGAAGAGGGTTGGAGCAAAAGTTTGGACACGTTATTCCGTCCCTGGCCCTATGCTGTCTCCACCCCAGCGTCCTCGTCTGACAGGGCAGCTCAGGTCAGGCAGCTGGAGAAGTGGAGGTGGTGTGTGGGAAGACTAGTCTCGAGCTCCCTGGTCACCCACCTGGCCGTCTTTGTATTCATGGATGAGGCAGAGATGGAACCCCTCTGGCTCTTGCTGCAGCAGGGAGCCAGAGTGAGGGGGTGGGAAGCTGCGCCTGGGCTCCGAGGTCAGACCTCCTGGGCTCCCACACCAGGTCCACCTCGCAGAAGCTGTGTGACCTTGGAGAAGTGTCTTTACGTCTCTGTGCGTCAGCTTCCTCACCTTCAGTGGCATTGGGTGGTCGTGAGGAGTAGGCCCCAAGCTCTCCAAACACGCCTGGCACCTGCTTGGGCCTCATAGGCGGTGGCTTTGACTCCTGACTTGAAGGAGCCCTCAGCCCGGCAGTGACAGCACCCACAGAGCTGTCACCACGGCTTCCGTGTGAGCTGAAATGGGCTGGGAGCCTCAAGGATGGGTGGTCAGCACAGCTGCTCCCGCCCCAAGCACTAACCTATCCTCCAGGCCTGCCCCGTGGAAGGCCAGGCGGTCTGCAGGGCCCTGACTCGCATCCAGCAAACTTGCTGATGGTCGATCCGCCCGAGACAACCTCTCCCAGATGGGTCCTTAGCCAAACGCCTCTCCTTCCTGTCCCCTGAGTTCTCTAACAGGGTCGCCTGTCCTGTACTCTTGCTATGAAGTAACAGATTGGGTGGCTCATGCGGCTGGGAAACAAGGCTTCCCATTCTTTCTCCTTCTCCTACCTGCGGAATTGAGATGGGGTCTCTGGCGGGGACCAGTAGGCCTGGAACTTAATTTTAGTGAAAGGAGGAATGAAGTAGCTCCAAGGTGGGCTGATGATAAGGGGCTGGAGGCAGGGGGCATCAACAGGTGCCGAAAAGACCGGAGGCTTTGATGTTGCTCTTGGGCCTTTGTTTCTGCTCCCTAAGCTGCTCTGGGGCTGACCTTGCCCTTGCTGATGGTGGGCTGGGAGGTGTGGCTCAGGGACCGGAGGAAGGGGATTGTTTGCTGGGGTCTAGACCAAAGCTCACACGTGTGCAGAGTCTTTAAAAATACTTGTGAAAAATTCAGTATCTAAATGTTACGCTGTGGGGTAATATCCCAGTCCCTGAGCTCTTGCGTATGGAATTGGCCACAAGGCTCAGAGGGATTCAAGGGAGGACTGGCCCCTGCTTGACTCCCAGATTAGTGTTTTTGTAGTTCTTTCATGGATGTGCATTTTCTCAAACCTTTCCCAGCTTCTTGGAGATTCTGGGTCTAGATCCTGAGAAGGTGGCAATATTGATTGGTGGTATGTATGTGTGTGGCGTGTTCTCCGGAAAGACTTGCCCTATTCTCTACTTGAAGGAACCTTCAATTAGCAACGTTTTGGGAATTTTTTTTTTTTTTTTTAATGTGATGACTTTCCTGGACTTCTGTTTGTGGTTGTTTTGAAGTGGTGGGGTTGGGGGAATGTGCCCTGGGAGACCCACCCTCTGGTTCTCCAAGGAGGATACCATGGTTTTGCTTTCAAGCAGGAGAATCATGTTTACCGGCTACCAGAGCTCCAAAAATAGATGCTTATCCCAAGACAGGAGGCGGTGGCAGGCTGAGAAGCAATTAAAAAACCCCTGTCGCTCTTGACTATCACCTTATCTTGAGTGACTTGTCACATTGTTTGTTGACCTAGGAATGAGGAAGAATACTGAGTGCCTTACCGTAAAAAAAAAAAAAAAAAAAAAGAAATCCACCTGCCAGACTCTTGCCCTCCCACTCGCCTCCACCCCTTGTTTATATTTTCTTTCTTACTCCTCTAATGAAAGAAAGGCAGATGTACATTTAAATGGGACTAGAAACTTTCAGCCACTGCAATTCCCAGGGCTGTTGATGCTGGGAAAGGGAAGATGAGGAGTAAAATTGGGGTGGGGTGGACATGTGCGTGGGGTGGACGGAGTGTAAGGAGGTGGTGGTCTGGGAGCTGGGTGGGTTTCCGAGAAGAGGAGAGGACCAGTAGGGTTTCCATTAATCCAGGCGTCAGGACAGGCAGGGCACACCTCACGTCCTTCTGTGGCCTCCCCACCCCCCCAAAAAAAAGATTACTTTGGGTGCAGGAAGAAAATATTACAGCTTCCCTTCTGTTTATTTCAGCGCATCCTTTTGAATTTCTAGTTTTTGCTGAAGTTTGATACGGTATAAGAGCACATGTGTATAATTTACAATTTAAAAAAAATGCCTTTTTGGGAGGTGATAGTTTGTGGCCAACGTTGGGAGGCTGCTCCTCCTCCCAGAAGTGATGACAGAGCAGGGAAACAGGCCCTGCTTCTCAGACTTGAATACAGAAGAGTCCTCGGCGGCGTTGTCGCAGCGCAGATTAGTGGTCGGCAGGCCTGGGCCAAAGCCCCAGGTTCTGCAGGTGGAACTGACTCAGGTGGAGGGAGATGGTGTTCTCCTCTGCGTGCTGCTGGTGGCACTTGGGGTCTCGGACGAGAGGGAAACCCGAAGCTGCCGGGCGGTCAGGAACAGATGCTCCGGCTTTTCCTTTCCTGGAATGCCCCGCTCGCCCTCGCTCTTGACACCGCCAGGAAGTCCCGCGTGTGGATCAACTTGCCGGCATCCGTTCCCATCCCATTAGGGATGCATCACTGTCCTATGTCACGTGACGCTAATTTGCTTCTCGGTCCAGATGGTGTCTGTGGCCCACGTCTCAGAGTTGGAAGGCGCTGGGTGCAGGTGGGGAAAAGCCGATGGCTGGGGGGTAGACAGGTGCACCCATTACGCGGCGGCGGCCGTCCCCGCCTGCTGTTCTGTACCCGGCCGGCTTGGGGGCCTTCCTTGGCCTTTCTATTGTTAGCTAACATTTGCTGAGCACATTTCAACCGACAGTTCCATGAGGCCACTCCTCTCTTTCATCACCTACAGATACGGAAGCTGAGGCCCTGAATAGTTAAGTCACAGATCTAAGATCATAGGGCTCGTACGTACGCCGTGGAGCAGGGCACGTTCCTCTGGCCATGGGCTCAGTGTGCTTTCTGCTTGAGCAAAACCTGCCGCTGTTCTGGGAGCCATGAGAGTTCAGAGGCTTGAGTTTCTGAGACCTTCTCCTTCATTCATCCATCCATCAAGCAAGATGATGTGTCTGGTACTAGGTCTTCAGGATTCAGAGATGGACAGAAATAGTCCGTGGCCTTCAGGAGGGGGGCAGAGAAGCAAAGATGCATTTACCTGGCTGTTGAGTGTCCTGAAGGGGTCAGGGTCCCATTGCCCACAGAGGGCACGGCACAGTTACCTGGCACGAGCGTCTCTGAAGGGTGAATAATCCCACAAGAGGACAGAGGGGAAGGATGCTCCCGGCAGGGAAATCAGGATGCTGACATCAGGAAGGGTTCCTCAATACGACCCAAATAGACACGATGGTAATTAATACGTTTGAAACTTAATAAAGATAATCCTAATGACATGCTTGTTAATTGCTGAGTCTTCTTGCCAGATCGACTGGTTTAATCGTTATGAAATATCCCTCTTGAACCCCACAGGTAGTCTTGGTTTTGAAATTTACTTTGCTCTTGATATAGCTACTCCTTTTTCTGCCCATCACTGTTTGCCTGGTGTATTTTACTTTGAAGTGTCCACGTCTTTCTATTTCCAGTGGGATCTCTTAGCATCGGGCTTGCTTTCTCATTTTATCCAGTGTTATTGTGTCTTTTGATTAGGGTTTAGACCGTTTACACTTAGTGTAATTATAAACCGTCATCAGGTGCAAGAACCAGAAGCTCCTCGTCCCTCATTCCTCTCAGGGGAGCAGAGATGTGGGGCAGGAAGGATTGTTTGTCCAGCCTGTTCTGAGCCAGAGTCCGGATGTGGGTTGGGCTGGCTTGCTCTAGAGAAGATTTCCTCAGCAGCGGCCCCAGGATCAGTGGCCTCCTGGACGTGGGGCTCGTGGAGCTCAGGTTTGGAGTGCTAGTTTGAGAAGGAAATGGCCAGCCGGTGCAGCCAGTGTAGAAACCACTCTCTCCGCCCTCGCACCCACATCCTGCCGTGGAAGGCCTCCAGCATTTCCCCTCGAATCCCTTTCTGGCCTGAGAAAAGCTCACTGGCCTCATGAGGATGCCTTATAATCCTCCAGAGCTGCTTGATTTGCAAAAGGGGTTTCCTTCCGTAGCGTACACAGAACCAGTGTGGATCTCACAGCTTCCTGGGCTGCGGTGAGCAGCGCCAAGGCAGCAGAAGAAAAATCCCTTCAAAGGCAGCATTTCTACCTCCTTTCCTCAAGTCTGCAGTGCAATGGCCAGGACGACGTGACACGACCTGTGGCAAAGGGGATTGGCCCTGGGCTTGGGAAAGGATATCCACCTCTGTGTCTGTCCCGTCCAGATGGACAAATAGCCACGGTCTCCAGGTAAATAGCCACGGTCTCTGGGTAAATAGCCACGAGCCCTGTTGGTGCGCTCTGGCCGGGCCCCGGGCTCTTGCAGTGCCACCCCTGAGCTCTCAGATCCCTAATGAGACCAGGTCAGCGGGCGCGGGCTCCTTCCTGGTTGGGAGGAGCCACCAGAGGCGGGACGCCTGTGCCTTAGACTGGAGCAGAAGACCTAGGGTCTGCGGGGCGAGCCACCTGGCGGGTAATGCGCTGCGTGTGTGGGTGTGGTTTTCCTAAGGCACAGGTGGATTCTTCGGGGTCACCCCGCTGGACAGGAAGGCAGGAGGCAAATGCCCCCCGAGGCCCTGGGGCCTGGAGCAGTGTGCAGGCTTGCCCAAGGCCAGACAGTTGCCGCGGAGGAAGGAACAGAACCAGCTCTTCCACCGTGGCCTGCGGCGCTGGGGCATGGCTGGCCCATCCCTCCCTGCGGGGAGTCACTCTAACCCGGTGTCTTCACCCCGTTAAGCCTCGTGGAGGCTTCGATTATAATCCTCAGGCCTCGCCCGCGGCAGTCATTCAGGTCTCTGTGGCAGCCCCTGGCACCCCATCTCTGCCCGTCTGCCACCGGGGATGGGCTGCCCCCGCCCCCCGGCTCGTGCACTTCGGGCTGCACGGCACATACCCACCTGTACGCACAGGTGCGGGCCGGTCGCCAGTCTCAGGTAGCCGGGGCCCAGAAGCGTGTGGTCACAGCAAGTGGGGGACGCTAGTGGACACGTGGGATGCATGGCGATGAGCCAGGAGAAGGACCTGGGGGAGCGGTGGAGAGGCAGACGTGCATGGGAAGAGAGGATGTGGGGGGCAGACGGTTCGGATGAGCAGAGGGGTGACGGAGAACCTGGGTCGGGAGCCCCCGGCGGGGCCCCGGAGGAATCGGGACACGCAGGCTGTGAACAGGGGAAGAGCAGAGCTGGGGGAGGCCCCGGAGGTGCGCACCTGGCCTGCGCTGGGGGCGGCTGGGGGCGCGATGGCAGCTGGCGCCCTGTGCTCTGGGTGAGGCGTCCAGGTCTGGGGGGAAGAAGGCCGATCACCGGCGTGAGCCGCACGGAAGGTAGGACTCGGAGCGGCCGGGGTGTGAGGAGCGGCCAGGGCTTTCCGGGGGCCCCCTCCAGAGGCTGGGAGCCTCCGTTTCCTAGTGCGTCGGATAAGGGAATGGGCCCCTGTGACCCAGTCGGGTTTTGTGCCAGACCTGGTTGGGGAGGCCACGCTCGCTGTGTTCACGCACACGGAGGCGGCAGACCCTTCCCCGGCCTCCTCCTGTCTGACCTCACAGCGCTGCCGGGCCCTGCAGCCCCGCAGCCCCGGGGCCGAAGCCGAGGCCTCAGGCTGGGTCGGCGGGTGGAGCTCTGTCTCTGGAGCCAGCCTGCTGGCCCCGGGCGGGGGCTCCAGCTGGGGGCCAGACTAAGCCGGGGGTGGGGAGGCCCTTCCCCTTCATTTCCTGGCCCCCTGGGCCGTGAGCGTCTCCTGGGGGGAGTGGAAGTGGGGGGCCCAGCTGCACTTGGTGCTCACTCGGAGGGCTGGGGGGCTCCTCGCTGCACGGACTTGGCGTCCCTGTAATGCAGCCCATGCGGGTGATGCCAGGACGTGGGGCCCTTGTGTGTCTCCTTCTGTTTCATTTCTGTTCAGCTGAGATCTGTGCGCCCCAGCGTCTCCCCCACATGCCAGATTCACCCCCAGTTTGGGTTCCACGCACAAGGGAAAGCTCTCGGTAGCAGGGGGGTTGTTTGCTGCAGTGCAGGTGGTGCCCGCTACCAGCGGACTGTGCAACCTCATCTCGGTCTTGCTCCGTGCCCGCCTCAGTCTTGAGCCCTCCCAGGGATGGCGTGCTAGGGCTAACTGCACGAAGCCCAGCGTATGGAGCACGTGGGATGTGCCTAGATTGTTCTAGGTGTTTGCACGCATGCGCTCACTCACGCAGCCCGGAGGAGGTCCCGGTACCCCCGTCTGATCTTACAGCGGGGGCTGGACGGGACCTGAGCCACCCAGAGGCACAGGCAGGCCCTGCTAGGGCTGGAACATCTCCCGGGTGGTCTGGCTCCCGAGCCCTTGCTCGGGAAGGGGTTTTGTTCATGCACCTGTGGATCCACCGAGGTCAACCATGGAGAAAGGAAAAACACAAACCAAGCAAACTGGCACGGAAACAGGTGTGCGTTTAATAGTATTCACACAAGGAGATCTCCAGGGGGCCGGTAAGTAATGAAAAGCCACTCCAGCGCCTTAATCATCTAAGAAATAGGGGGCGCCTGGGGGGCTCAGCGGTTAAGCGCCTGCCTTCGGCTCAGGGCGTGATCACAGGGTCCCGAGATCGAGTCCTGCATCAGGCCCCCCACAGGGAGCCTGCTTCTCCCTCTGCCTCTCTCTCTGCATCTCTCATGAATAAGTAAATAAAATCTTAAAAAAAAATCATCTAGGAAATAGAAAGGGAAGCTACTGTGAGGTACCCCTGTATACATATTTTGTACTACTCTGTACCAGAACGGAGTGATGGGAACTGTCACGTGGAGTGAAAATTGATGTAATCACTTCGGAAAACCATTTGGCCGAGCGGACACACACATGTGATCTAGCAAGTCCACGGAGGGGCATAGACCCTACAGACCTGCCTTGACGTGTGCGAGAGTGTCCGCGGCAGCATTACCTGTGACAGCCTCAAAGTGATGCCATTCGATGTACCGTCAACGTGGGTAAATAAATCGCGGTATATTTGTGCAGCGGGATCTGTAGAACCGTGACAGTGAAGGAAGTTCCGCTGTGGAGGCCACTCGAGAGAGGCTCATGGACAAATGTTGAGTGACTGAAGCCAGACCCGTAGGATACATACTGTGCGAATCCACTGATACAAAGTCCAGACCGTACCAACAATTCCCTGAGTCAGGATACTGGTTACGGGGAGGTGGGGGGGTGGACTGGCAGGGGGCACCGGGGGGGCTTCTGAGGTGCTGGCACATGACCTAGCTCTTGAGCTGAGCGATGGTTACTCAGGTGTGTTTGTTCGGAGCGTTTATGGATCCATGCATGTTTCATATTTGAGACATGACTGGGGGGACAGGGAGCCTGGGTCCCTGAGGACCCCCGCCCCGTCCGCCTGACTTGTGGGGACCTCAAGCAAATCACTCCTGCCTGGATCCGCTTTCTGCAAAATCGATGGTTTGGACCGGACCACGGTTTGCAAATCCGTCACAGCCCAGAACCATCTCTGTATAAAGCGTTGCCCGAAATCTAAATATGAAGCAGATCCCGTGGGTTGGGGTGCGATTGGGCGTGACAGCAGCCAAGGAGCCGTGGCCACTGTCTGGCTGAGGGTCCAGGAGGCAGGCAGGAGCACCCTGACTCAGCCCTGGGGGGCGGGGAGAACTGCAGGGCTGCATTTCCACACTGGGAGGCGGCTCCAGGCTTCTAAAGCCCTCGGCCCGCGTGGGGCTACTACAGCACTTCGTGATGGCTTCCTGCGTGACAGATTGCCTGGCTGGACTGTAAACTCTGATGGGGTTGGCTGACTCATTTGATTTTCCTCCTGGTGGGTGGAGAAGTTCAGAGGCTACCTGGTGACTGAGCGGCAGCCGTTCACATCTTAGTATGAATTGCTCTTACCAGATTTCCCCCCCTACACATAATAGAATCCAATAATGGAACTAATGGAAGTTTTTGATGCAGGGACGGGGTGGGGATGGTGAGAGGGCGACTGGATGAGATGAGAGCGGGAAGGAAAAGCAGCTGGATGGGAGTGCAGCGCGCCCGTGGGGTGGGGGGGGACTCCTAATGCCACTTCCTGGGAGACGCAGGCCCGGCTCTTCCCCAGGGTCTGCATGGCCTCTGTCCGCAGCAGTCTGTACTTGGCTCTAAAGCGCAGCGGGCCTAGCGGGGTGGCGAGCTCCGTGGGGGCTAGCACTGGTGGTGCACAAGCACCCTGTCGGTCCCCCAGGCCTTGGCCCTTGGCGGGGCTCCCGCCACAACAGGCCGGGAGGGAGTGGGAGCCGAGGCAGGGGCCAGCGGAGGAGGGAGGGGAGCCCCCTGCGCTGCGGCCGCCTGTCCCCGTGAACCCACTCGTTGACCTCAGGCTGCGGAGGCGGCCACGCAGAGCCCGGGGCACCTCGGACACGTCCCCATGGGCCACACCTGCCGCCCTCCACGGGGACTTCGGTGCCTGTCTGCTGGGCCAGGGCCTGCGTGGGATGGGCGGCCTCTAGGGGGGACTTGTTTTAATCCTGAGATAGCAGGCAGGAGGGCTTTGTCTCTGGAAACTACCTAGGAGTTCGGGATCCTAAGGTCGCTTATTCAGCTTCTTGGACAAGGCCAGCCCAGTTCCTCATCCTCATAAGCGAAACAAACAAAAGGGTTTTCAAGGCTGCTGAATGGCTGGCTGGTCATAAGCCACTTAGGAAAAAAAAAAAGTTGCAGACGCAGCAGGAATGTCGATTCCAAAGGGCTCACTTGTTCTAGACTCTTGATTTTTTGCTCAGAAATCTCCCTAAAATACCTCCACGCTCCACTGTGATTTTGTTTGCTCCTTGCTTCCCATGCATCTACTGCCCGTTTCCTCAACAGGGTAAAAAATAGTTGCATTCAGGTGCCATGTACTCCTCCCTGGTCCCGCAGCACTGGCCTGATGCAGGCGAAACCCAGAGTCTTCATGGGCTCGCCACTGGACTCGCTGGAGAGCTTTTAAGAAATTGCACAGCCTGAACCCCACCCAGCCTTCCTTTTTTTTTTTTTTTTTTTAATTTTTTAAAACATTTTATTTATTTATTCATGAGAGACAGAGAGGCAGAGACAGGTGGAGGGAGAAGCAGGCTCCATCCCTGCAGGTAGCTCCATGTGGGACTTGATCCCAGGCCCCCGGGGTCACACCCTGAGCCGAAGGCAGAGGCTTAACCCCTGAGCCACCCAGGGGCCCCCCACCCAGCAGTTGTGATCCAACTGGTCTAGCCTGGGCTTTACACACTGGGTATTGTTAAAAGGTTCTCCGGGTGATGCTTACACATCACAGGTGTTGAAAACCAAGGGACCTGGGTGGTGCAGGCCCATCAGTTTTCGGGTTCACTCTCCCCTGTCCCCTCGATTATACAGCGTATCAGCCTGGCAATTCAGACATTGGAAACCTGATTTAAGTAGCCGGGAGGCCGAGTTCTGGCTTTCCATGCAGACTCCAGGGGAAGCAATGCTTAGGCCAGCAAACTGGGCCCCGGAGGGCTTCCTGGTGAAGTTGGGTCACATCTCCTCTCTGCCCACAGGACCTTCCAGCTGCTTCTGTACATTTTCATGTGACCCCCTCGTTGCTTTGGGAGGATTATGGAAACTGCGGCTGGTTTAGTGCGTAATCCATTTAGAAGGCATCCCAGGATGGGCTGTTTGTGCAGGTAGCTAAGCTCATCCACTTTCCAAGGGGGCCAGAGCTTTTGGGAACAACGTGTCCTGACCTTGGCTCCCTTTCCGAGGGTGCATGCTGTAGGGATCCTCTGGTCCCCCTTTCCTGCCTAGTAAACCTGTGATACCTGATTTTGAACCATGAATAACTGGTTACTGTCTCCTGCTTGTGAGGCTCGTCATTTTAGGCAGAGCCATCTAAATTGTGGGGTGTCTTCAGGGTCCCAGAGGTCACGAGGTGAGGTGGGACTGAGCAGTTCAGTTTTCTGTTTCATATGGAAAGGGCTGAGCTGGTCTCTGTGTTCTTCTGATGAGGCCCTGAGCATCTCAGAGACCACACACAGGGGCCTCTCAGTGATGGGACTTTGTGGAAGAAAGCCCATTTTATTTTATTTATTTTATTTTATTTATTTTATTTTTTATTTTATTTTATTTTATTTTTATTATTTTATTTTATTTTATTTTATTTTATTTTATTTTAAGATTTTATTTATTTATTCATGAGACACACAGAGAGAGACACAGGCAGAGGGAGAAGCAGGCTCCATGCAGGGAGCCCAATGCAGGACTCGATTCTGGGACCCCGGGATCACAACCTGAGCTGAAGGCTCAACTGCTGAGCCCCCTGGGTGCCCAGAAAGCTCCTTTTAGTATTACATGTCAACCCATTTAAAACACTTTGCAGCTGTGTCAAAATTACCTGTGGCTAGGCACAGCCTTGCTCTGTTCCTGGCTGACCCCGGCTGACCCCTGCTGACCCTGGCTGTCCTTGGCTGACTCAGAAGTTCCTCCTCTCAGTGCCTTTACCCCACCTTCCAATGTAGGGCTCCTGAGTTCTCTTACACAACTGTCCCTTCGCCAAAAAAAAAAAAAAAAAAAAAAGAGGATCAGAAGAAGACACCTTCATTTCCGCTTGTTAACTGCTATTTGGTTCATTGAGGGGGTGTCCTTCCAGGCAGCCGCGTCCTCTGGAATGACATGGGGGCTCTCGGTGGCCCCTCCTGCCTGAGGCCTCCTGGCAGACCTTCTCCAGCCCAGACCTGCTGCGCTTCCTCTTTCCTTGCTCCCTTTCACCAGATTTCTATATGCATTACTAAAAAAATAAATAAAAAATAGGTTTCATTTCTGGAAATCAGTAGGGCATAGAGCTCATCTGTATTGGAATCCCTGTTACGTGGCCCACTGTAAGGCTTCTGTCTCTCTCAGTCTGCATTTCTTTATCTGAAAAATACTGACACTTACTTACCAATGAATGGTTGGGAAAATATTTGCAAAATTTGAGCACAGAGTCTGGCCCAGGATCGGTGCTCAGTAAATGGTAGCTGTTTTAATAATGATTGCTATTAGGGTTATAAAGTGGTTGCCGTGATAGTAGCATATTATGTAGTTACTATAAAATACACGGAAGACACACAAAACAAGAATGACAATCGCCTGTAATTCAACCACCTAGATGTATTATTTTTGAACGTGTGGTGACACCCAATGCATTTTAGAAAATTGAGATTCCACTAGCATTACTTTCATGTAGAATTTCCTTGCCACCGTATCTGCTGTTAGTACACCTTATACATGGCTCATCACAGTTTTCAAAGGATTTGGTCATGTTGACAGTGACCCCATCGTGTCCTGTGCCATCTGTGTGCTCTGCCTTTTATCTTTTTGTTTCTTGTTTCCTGGTGATGAGTTTCTGACGACTCACAGCAGCAGCGTGTCATTGGATGGGCTCCTCTTCGTCTACGATGGTGCTTTCTACTTGATTTACCCACACCAAGAGACGCCCTTGTAGACAGAGCTGTGCCCCTCTATCCCCTTAGGGGTTCCCTCTTGTTTGGAGCAAGTGCTGCTTTCCCGACACATCTCTGCTAGTCCAGCCTCATGCCTCTGCCTTCTTTGGGGTGTCTTTCCAACTCTTAGGGTGGCAATCTGGAGCATTCCTGGGCCAGTACGCTGAGTGGCTCCACCCAGTTTCCTAAAGACCAAAGTGAAGGGGGAACCCCTTCAGAAGGCAGCCTGTGAAGGGGCTCACGGATCCTTCCAGAAGAGACCAGTCCCTTGAAGTAGACATAAGCCATAAGATGCCATTCCCAAGCCCAGCCAGGGGCAGGTGCCCATTGTCTAATGCAGGGCTTTGGTTGGTGCCTGACATGCTGTTCCTTCAGCTTTCTCCCTCTGCTTAAGTCCTGGAGAAAAGTTAGAAGTCAAACACCATGGGACAGGGTTTGCTGGAAGCCATTTAGCAGTCATAGACACTCTAACTGCAATGGCGTGCAGATTCTTTTCCCAAAGCAAGTTTAATAAGGATGGAGATCACAGACCATAAAAACTGTCCATTGATGGGGGGAGGAGGGCATTGGAAGAAGACCAGGGCCTCCAAGTTGTCCCTTCTGGTCTCGTTTGTCTTCCATCTGGGGTGGCTGGACCAGTACTCCATCTGAAGGCCCAGCCGAGCCACTCCGGTTCAGACCTCACCTGGTTGTACTACATCAAAAGTCCCCCCCCCCCATTAGAAAAGCCTCTGGAACCCCTTTCACAGCGATGTAGTCTCTGACTCTCCTGCAAGAGCAGGAGCCTTGGCTGAATTTTCTGGGGTGGCTCCAGTGAGGCTGTTGGTAGCTTACCTTGCTTTCAGGGTTGCAGAGTGGCCGAAATCAAAAGTTTTTGGTGGTGTTTTTGGTGGTTTATGAGAGAGAAATGATTTTAATTAAAACTATTCTCAATTATTAACATTTTAATTATAAAGTTCGTACTAGTGAAATTTTGATGAGAGTCATGATTTGTTAACCAGTTAGGAACGCTTTTGGCTGCAACTAACAGAATACCTGACCAACAGTAGCTTAAACCAGAGGAATGTCACTTATTTTTTACCAAAAAGAATGGTCATACTTTCTTACACCATACACAGAAATAAACTCAAAATGGATGACAGACGTAAATGTAAGACAGGAATCCATCAAAATCCTAGAGGAGAACACAGGCAGTAACCCCTGTGACCTCAGCCGCAGCAACGTCTTACTAGACAGGTCTCCAAAGTCAAGGGAAACAAAGGCAAAAATGAACTACTGGGACTTCATCCAGATGAAAAGCTTTTGCACAGCTAAGGAAACAGTCAACAAAACTAAAAGACAACCTACAGAATGGGAGAGGATATTCTCAGATAAAGGGCTAGTATCCAAAACCTATCAAAGTCAACACCCCCCCCCCCCAAAAAAAAATCCAGTCAAGAAATGGGCAGAAGACATGAATAGACATTTCTCCAAAGAAAACATACAAATGGCCAACAGACACATGGAAAAAATGCTCACTCGGCATCAGGGAAATACAAATCAAAACCGCAATGAGATGCCACCTCACACCAGCCAGGATGCCTAAAATTAACAAGTGAGGAAACAACAGATGTTGGCGAGGAAGCAGAGAAAGGGGAACCCTCTTGCACTGTTGGAATGCAAGCTGGTGCGGCCACTCTGGAAAACAGTCTGGAGGTTCCTCAAAAAGTTAAATGTGGAGCTACCCTATGACCCAGCATTTGTACTACTAGGGATTTATCCACAGGACACAAACATAGTGATCCAAAGGGGACCTGCACCCCAATGTTTATAGCAGCAGTGCCCGCCATAGCCAAACTATGGAAAGAGCCCAGATGTCCATCGACAGATGAATGGTTAGAGATGTGATGTACACAACCGGATAGTACTCAGCCATTGAAAAGAATGAGATCTTGCCATTTGCAATGATGTGGATGGAACTAGAGGGTGTTATGCTCGGTGAAATAAAGACAAATACCGCGTGATTTCACTCATGTGGAATTTAAGAAACAAAACAGATGAACATAGGGGAAGGGAGAGAAAAAATAAGACAAAATCAGAGAAGGAGACAAACCATAAGAGACTCTTAACTCTAGGAAACAGATGCTGGAGGGAAGGTGGGGTCACTGGGTGACAGGCATGGAGGAGGGCATGGGATGGGGTGAGCGCTGGGTGTTCTTTGCAACTGACGAATTAACTGAATTCTACCTCTGAAACTAACAATACAGTATATGTTAATTAAATTGATTTTAATTTAAAAATTTTTTGAAAATACATTCTGGTTCAATTGGTTCTCTAAATTAAAAAAAAAAAGAAAATTACATGACTACTTATCTCACATAGAAAGTAAATTACAGTTGGATAAAGCCTTGAGTTGGGCTCCATGCTGGGTGTGGAACCTACTTAAAAAAAAAAAATTTTTTTTTTTTTTTTTTTGGTCTTGATTTAGCTCTATTTTTAGAATGCTTTCCCCTGGGAGAAGGAAGAAGTGTAAGGAGAACAGAGAAGGGCCAGGATGCCAGTTCTGATGTGGCAATCCCAGAGTTGCGTGCACCGCACCACGCAAGCAGGCCTTGTAACATAGCACCCATTCCCAACTTTCTTCACATTGGGCCCCCCTCGGCGTGTCCCCATGGTGCGCTTTTCATACTCAGCAGCAGGTGGTCTGCTGGCCAGTTTCTGTTCTCACCAGAGGTGGGGGGGCAGGGACCTCAGCCCTTGTAACCTGGGCTCTTCCCCTCATTGTGTGTGTGCTGGGGGGCCGGCGTTGGGTGCTAAGGAAACCGGGGGGGATGGAGGCCAGATCACAGAGTAGGGCACCCAGACGTCTTCATCACCCACCACGGGTGGGCCAGGGCAATTCAGAAATTCTAATCTTCGCATATTTGCGGAGTACCTCGTGGTCTTGCCAGGAGCGCTTTCGTGCAGGTCTGATTTGATCCTCCCGAGGCCCTCTCAGGGTGGACAGGGCCGGTGTTGCCCTCACTCTGCAGATGAACGTCTGGTAGCCGCAGCGCGTGGCCACCTGTAGGCCCTGTGGTCCCTGGAGCAGCTGTGGAGGCTGTTTCCAGTCCACGATGGGAGCCACCCTGGGTCATTGTGCTAGAGCCGCTCTTTGCATCAAACAGATGTATATGAACACCTCCCACGTGCCCAACACTTTGGTAGGCTCTGGTGACACAGAGCTTATAGCCCCATGATTATGATCAAGTTTCTATTTATATTTCACCGAGAACGATTAGGATCGTTGGGGAGGTGGAAGGGATGCCGAGAGACCACCTACCATCCACCCAGATCAGCGGATGAGGGAACCGAGGTCCAGAAGCCCTGCGGCCTGGCGTAGCGGGGGCCAGCAGCAGGGCCCAGGCTCCTGGCTCCAGCCCGAGGCCCCTCCCCCGCTCCCTCTGGCAGGAGAGCAGACCTCTGGTTCTCAGTAGGTGAGAATCAAAACCTACTGAGATCCTCCATAGGTTCCCTAGAATTGCTTTTTGTCACAGTAGGTTTGAGTGCCTGGCTCATTCCAGTCTTTACCATAGATCGAATGGCATCACTCCACAACTTCTCCCTCGAACCTGGTGCTTTTAACATCACGAGACAAATTCACGCTTTTTGTTGGCTTTACCGTGTGCTGAAGACCATATTGACGCTGTTTTCAGGCCCAGGGGTGAGCTTCTTGGCCTGAAGGTTGTGTGTTTTTGTGGGAACATGATAGCTGCTCACAAATGTTAGAGGGCAAGCCTCTCTTGCCAGGATGGAGCACAAGCTTGTGTCCCCAGCAGCAGAGTGACAACCAACCCGACGGGGGAAAGTTATGGGAAGAGGTGTTTGGCTCAGTGTGAGAAAGGCTGTCTGGCCAGTAGCACTGTCTAAAAATGGAACAAGCAGCCTGAAGCCACGAGCTTGAGCTGAGGCTGCGCAGGAGGGCTGTCTGAGGGGGGTTTCTAGAAATTCAGGGAGGAAGTGGCCTGAGGGACACCCGAGGTTTGGCTGGAGCAGGATGAGCCGGTTCACTGCTGGGAACACCTCGCACTTGCTGTTCCTCATGTAGATGCTGTTGCAGCCACAGAAGACGCCCAGGGGAGGGTGAGGGGAGCCCGCCGTAGCCTTTCAGCCGTGTCTAAAAGTCTCAAAAATAGTGCTTAGCCGGCAGCTACAAACCAGGGCTCTGCTGTGAAGGAAGATGGGACTGCGATGTAACACATCTTCTACATGTGGACCAAGGGATGCCCAGGTCGCTGGTGAGACACAATTTTTGGGCGTGGCCATGAGGATGTTTCTGGAAGAGATCACGTTTGATTTGAGGGATGGAGTAAAGCAGATGGCTCTCTCCACTGCGGTGGGCATCATCCTATCTGCTGAGGTCCTGAATGGGACGGAAAGGTGGAGGAAGGGTGACATTCCATGTGAGGACATCCACCTTCTCCTGTCTTTGGACAGAGGCGCTCCTAGTTCTTAGGCCTTCAGACTCTGGACTGAAGGACATTGGCTTTCCTGGTTCTCCAACTTGCAGATGGCGTATCGTTGGACTTCTCAGCCTCCATGACCATATGGGCCAAATACTAGACTGTCTCTTCTCATGCATATGTACTTCCAACCTTAAAAAATAAAAATAACCAGGGGCGCCTGGGTGGCTCAGTTGGTGAAACAAATGGACTCTTATTTTCAGCTCGGGCCATGATCTCAGGGTGGTGAGATTGAGCCCCGTGTGGGGCTCCATGCTCTGTGCTCAGTGTGGAGTCTGCTTGAGACTCCCTCTCTCTCTCTGCCCCTCCCCTTGCTTACACGCTTGCACATTCTCTCAAATAAATAAAGACATGAAGTCTTAAAAAAAACAAACCAGTTAGTCGACCAGCAAAATGAGTTTATTTGGGAATAGCAGAGGAATTGCAATTTGGGACATGCCCACTCTGGTAAATCACAGGCCAGAGAACAAAGGAGAGGAACATTCTTTTATGGAGAAGAGAGGGGACTTAGAAGGAAGGAGTAGTGTTGACAAAAGTCCAATCCATGGGAGGAGCCTGGGAGTTTGAGGTGCAGGGGCTTCTCATTGGCTGGGCTGTTGCTGGACCAGGAGAAAATCTTCCTTGGTCCCCTTGGGGTAGTCAAGTCAGCCTCCTCCTGCCAGGGAATGTGGAGTCAGCTGCCCCAGGGGGCACGTGCCCAAAAGCTCCCCCTTCTGGCCTTCCTGACTCCATGTCAAAGGTTTCCCTTCACTAATTTTCACCCACCCTCCGCCCCTCCCTCCTCTCTCTCTCTCCTTCTTTCCTCCCTTCCTTCCAGAGCCCTGAGTAACAGGAAGTAACGAAACCTCCCCAATACGTGATCCTTGGCAGGAATGAGAAAGGAGGAGGAACCAGGAAACCCTCCATCCTCTAACGTAGGTGCCGCAACCTGGTGTAGGGTTGGGAGAGAGGCAGATTCCGTGGAAAGCTGAGGGCTCCGTTCGCATAGAGCTTGTGGCCCCGGGTATTGAGTGTACCACATGCCAGGTCCTGTGCTCTGCACTGGGCATAACCATCTGTCAGCGGTGGCCATCGTCCCTGCTCTACAGCGCACCAAGCCACTGTAGCCATGCACGGGAGACCCGCTTGACAGGGGGTGATTCATTCCAAGTCCTCAGACTCCGCTCCTCTGCCTGCCACCACCCATGCTGCTGGTGCCCTGGGCCTCCCGTGGGGAGCTCTGGGCCCACCGTGGCTTTTCCCACCATCTCAAGTCTCTTGAATTTGCTTTTCCCTGCTCTTCCTACCACCCCCCTCTCCTGGGTCTAGTTAACTGCCTTGTTGTAACTCCAACAGGCTTCACATCTTCATGTTTCAGATAGCTTTCTGATCTACGGTCATTGGTTTTTTTAATTTTATTTTTTGCCTTTTTTAATTGAATTGAGATCACATAATATAAAACCGTTTCATTTTTAATTTCATTTTATTCAATTCAGTTAATTGACATATAATGTATTCTTGGTTTCAGAGGTTGAGTTCGGTGATTCATCAGTTGTGTAGAACACCCGGTGCCCGGCACATCATATGCGCTCCTTTGTGCCCATCCCCCGGTTACCCCATCCCCCTAACCCCCTCCCCTCCACCGACCCTCAGTGTGTTTCCTATGATTAAGAGTCTCTTACGGTGTGTCTCCCTCTCTGATTTTGTCTTGTAAAACCAACCATTTTATTTTTTTATTTTTATTTTTTTTGTTTTTATTTTTATTTTTTAAAACCAACCATTTTAAAGTGCACAGTTGAGTAGCACTTAGCACGTTCACGGTGTTGTACGACCATCACCTTGGTCAGGCTCCAGAATGTTGTCATCATTCCAAAAGGAAACCCCGTCCCCACGAAGTAGGCCTTCTCCTTTTCCCCCAGTCCCTGGTCGTCACAAATCTGCCTTCTGTTCCTCTAGATTTGCCAATTCTGGAGATTTTACATCAGTGGTATCATATGATATGGCTTTCTGTGTCTGGTTTCTTTCACTGAGCATGATTGTATTAGTTTGCTCTGGCTGCCATAACAAAATACTCTAGCCTGCTGAAATTTATTTTCTCATAGTTCTCGAAGCCGGAAGTCCAAGATGAGCTCTGGTTTTCCCTCAGGCCTCTCTCCTTGGCTTGCAGACGACTGCTGCCTTGCCATGTCCTCGTAGGGTCTTTCCTCTGTGTGCACGTGTGCCCGGAGTCTCTTTGTGGGTCAAATGTTCTCGCAGAGAAATTCATCAGGTTGGATTGGGGCCCGTCCTAACCTCATTTAGCGTAATTATGTGTTTCAGGACACTGTGTCCAAACGCAGTGACATGCTGAGGTGCTAGGGGTTAGGGTTCCACATAAGGGTTTTGGGAGAGGACAATTCTGGTCCATCAAAGTGACAGTTCAGGGTTCATCCGTGTTGCAGCATGCTTCAGTACTTTCTTCCTTTTCGTGGCTGAAGAATATTCCATTGTGTGGCTAGACCACATTTTGTTTATCCATTCATATGTTGATGGACATGGGGGCCTTGGGCTATTGTGAATAATGTTGCTACGCCCACTGTCTCTTTACACAAAGAGGTTACTGGCCCTGGGGGGCGGATGGGAGAGAGGGCCAGGTAGCAAGTGTACACTGTCCCAGACACTGGTGGTTAAGTGGCCGGGTGCGCATGCAACGTCCAGCCTTCGCTATCAGGGTTAGTTCTGACATCGCTGTCCCCCTGAGGCTGGCACACAGGTGTCTGGCGACAAGCTGTGTTGTTGTGAGCTTGCCACGGGACGGGCGAAGGGGTTGGCCTCTTTCACGGGCTTAATTGCTGTCCAGCTGGTTGCGCACTGCTCTTGGCATCCCTGATCCAAATTGATGGGTGACTGATGGCTGAGTAATCATTTTCTTACTGATGAAGAAACAGCCTGAACTCTCAAGAACAATAATAATGATAACGCCAGGAGTTGTCTGACTTACCCTCCTTGAACAGACCTGTATACAGTTTATCCAATCACGCACTCTGAAAATCTTGCACCTTCTGAAAGTCCCATGGTCTTTTTCTTAGAAAGGTGAGTTTTCTCCCATTACCTTTTCACCTGTGATTTGGGAGAAAGTGTCATAAGGATCATTGGAGACCCTTAGATAGGAGACATCTGGGGTTGGGGTAGTCGTGGTTTCTCTCTACCCCATAATGAGTCTACCCAGAGATTGTTACACCAGCTTTTCTGGGTCTTAACTACACTCCTGGATGTTTTCTTCAATCTGTGTTTTGTATCTGTGTCAATAAAATATTGTCATTGGGAAGCTACTCTGGCAAGAAGCATAGCCACGAGTGTTCTAGGGCATATCTCCAGGCTTACAATGAAAAGAAGCAAGATGGAGGTGTCAGAAATCACCGGGCCAGTGGAGGGACCAATGTGGCTCGGGTGGCTGTGGTCCACTGGCCGAGTGTCTGGTCCAGTGTCTGGTCCTCAGGTGTTTCTGTTTAGAACTGGGTTTTAGCAGTGCATCCGGAGATAGTCGAGCTTCGGGAGACTGAGTCACAAACCAAACTGCTAAGAGAATGGCATGTAAGTATAGATTGCCCACTTGACACATTTCCAGCTGCTGGTTGGAACAGAACATTCACAGCAGCTCACCCGTGGGTTCTGTGTGAGAGAAGATAAATGATAGTTCTGCGAGAGGAGGTAAGTGGTAGTTCTCTCTGCGAGGGGAGGTAAGTGGTAGTTCTCTCTGCGAGGGGAGGTGAGTGATAATTAGAAGGCTGCTGTGCAGGGTAGAACAGAGAAAGGAGAAAGTGGGTTATTGGCTATTGTCGAAGAGCCAAGGCCGCCCAAGACATCGGGTTCGCAGTGAATTATCCATGAATTTTTTTCTCACTGCAGATGATGACCTTTTTCATCATAGGAGGGCCCCTTGCTGCTTCATAGAGCTCAGTTACGGGTTCCCACATCCAGCTCTTTTGCTGCCCCATCCCTTCCTCTTGTTTTCAAGCCTTCGAGAGGAATTTTCCAGAATAAAGCTTTCTGGTTCGCCCTCCTCTTTCAGTTTTGCAAGGTTAACACTATGGGGTCAGGGGGAGGCGTGCAAGAGAACTCGAGAGCCAAGTTGTTTGAGACTTGTCTCCATGCAGGGGCCTGGATGTCTCCATGCAGGGGCCTGGTCATTCACCCCCTCTTCCTTATAAATCCAGACCAGAGATTCTGGACCTTATGATTACTTCAGGATCCTGGGATCATTGCCTGCCTGTTAGAACCTGTTCTTAACTCAGCAACCAGAGGCCACTCTTTAAACATGTTCTCATTCGGTCAACCCATGGGTGTCTACCGTGGCTGTGCCTGTGTTCTAGGCACCTGGGACGGCTACACCAGTGAACGTGAATGTGTTCCTGAACACGGCCTCCCTGCCCTAGCGGGTCATCTGTGTATTGCTCAGCCTTCTTATCACCCTCTGGTGGCTTCCTACCTTTGTCAGAAAAGGACCCAGCCTTCCTGATGGATCTACAAGGTGCTACTCCATGTAGCACCTCTTTCCCCCTTCCTCCGAAGCCCTGCCTGTCCCACCCACCCTGGCTCCATCCCCAAATCAAGATCCCAGGCCAGAGCCTTTGTTCCTGTTCCCTCTCCTTGGATGGCTCTCCCTCCAGATGTCTGGAAGGGAGATCGGAGGTGTAAAGTACCTCAGTGTGTCATACCGTAACATGTGGAAATGATATTTTGGATTTATGACGTTAACTAAAATATATGAGTGATGCTAGTTTCTCCTGTTTCTTTTTACGACTAGAAAATCTTAAGATTGTAGCTTCTATGGAATGGCGCTGCCTTAGAGCTCATGAAGATGTCAGGCTCTTGACAACCGGGGTGAGGTGACCATTCTGTAAAAATGAATTATTAACAATAGAAATTTGAGGTTTATCTAATCATTTGAATGAGGTTGGAGATGGGGAAATATTTCTTCTTTTCTTCTTTCCCTTTGCTAATAAATCAGGACATCCTAAAACTTTTGTTTTGGGAAGTACACAAAATGCCAAGGCCTCCTCCACCTTTTTTTTTTCTTTTTGAATGCTGATGCATTTTCATTCCACAAAACCATTGTTTCTTTCTAAATTTACCATACTGGCGACCATGAGGCTTTCCTACACCGTTAGGTGGAAGGCTCTCCAGGCGTGCCTGCTGGGTTACAGAGATGTGGGCATCTCCGCGGGGCTGGCTTTGTTTTCATAGGTTAAGTAGCACCTTCCACTGTAGGATCATGTGAGAGTTTTTAGGTCTTAATCTTCCCAGTAGTTTCTGAAGATGATTCTTCATCTTATTTCAAAATCATAGCCAAATTCTAAGTAATTTTGAGTCCGTCGTCAAAGCCACTTGGATTCAAGATTTTGTCGTTGGCATTGTTATCGGGAAGGAAATTGCATGTCCCACTTGGAAGGGGATTGAAATGGGAGAGACTTGAAAGACTACCAGGCTCGTTGAAGATCATGGTTTTTTTTATTCCTTGGCTCATTAGCTATGTGACCACAGAAAAGTAATTTAATAGTTTTGAACCTCAGTTTTGTTAACTGTAAGGAACAAAGGGAGGAGTGAGTGAGTGTGTGTGTGCGCGCACATGCGTGCTAGGGGGACACTATAAAATTCAAAAGTGAATTTGCAGTTCTGGCAAGGACCACATCCTGCTTGTCCTCATCCTCTCTGGTACAGTGGCTCTCAGCAGGTACTTGTTGCATATGGCAAGAAATGAGAGATGTTGACTTTGTTCGATGTGTCTTCTTAGACAAACACCGAAGAAGCATGAGATGACTAGGACATGAAATTGCCAGCTGGCTTCCCCCCTTGAGGTGCAAACGTTTCTTACTGTCCCAAACGGATCTACCCATAGCCTCCCTTTACCTACCGCCTCTCTGTTTCCTGCTTTGATTCCCATACATGTACATTCCCCACTCCAGTCTTCAGTTACAAGGCCTTGGGCGTGGGAGCTTTTTCTTTGTGATACTCAGCATGAGGCTGGGCACAGAACACCATGATGATAGCTAGTTGCCCGCCCACTTGTCTTCCCTGGCTGGACCCCAGATCATTGAGATCCTGGTGTGGCTTGTTCTTTGCAGCGTCTGACACACAGTCGCTGCTGTGAGTGTCTAATAAATGTGAGCATTTAATGAATAGACACCAGAAGATTGGGCAGTGAGCTTCTCAAGTAGTTACCCATCCTTGCACGCCTTTCCACTCCAGGAAAGACAGGGGATCAGCGTGAACCTCTTGGAGCCACTGAACTCTGGAGTCAGCTGAACTCTGCATGACTGTCTTTTTCAAATTTTCAGCATGCACACTGGGGACAAACTACAGACCCATTGGTATTCTCCCAAAAGTCTATGCAATGCCCAGAAATAGAATCATTTCCCCCTAAATTAAAACACAGCTTGAGCTTGATTCTGCTTTTCCACAGGTACAGGATTCATGCAAATTCTGTTTGTATATGTGTGTCATTTGCAAGAAGCAGAGATGTTAGGTGCATATGCAAATCACTGTAGAGTTGTTGACTACCTTTCTGGCAATTCCCTTCTCCCTCAATGCCTGGATCTGCACAATCTGCACCAGTTCATGTTGGCGCTAGTAGTCCAAATAGACATTGGCTCAGAGGCCCTGTACTCTCACCTATTTTAGATTTTTTTGTTTCTTAAAGCTTTTTATTTTGAAATACCAGAAGTTACAAAATAGTTCATAGAGTCCCGTGAACCCTTCACCCAGCTTCCTCTGTTGGCAACATCTTACATGACAGCAAAATATCAAAACCGGGAAATGAATGTTACATTGCTATGATATTGTTACCCAGACTGTGGGATATTTGGTTTTTAAAAAGCACCAATATTCTGAAGTTGTAAAATAGTGTTTTTATTTTTATTTTTTTTTTAATAGTGTTTTTAAAACGCAAATGATTTATGTCTTGGTATTGGGTGAGGAGGTTGACAGGAGCGAAAGATACTCTGAAAGCAGTAGCCAGGCTTGATGCTGGATAAGAAACAAGGTCGGGCAGTTTTAAGAGCCTGGTCCCAAGCTCAGGGGCACCCTAAAGAAAGGAAAGGCCTGGAGAAAGTGGAGAAACAGAGCCCGGGTGGAGGGAGATGGAAACTTGCTGTTGGGTTTGGTGGGACTGCATGGTGTGCTTTTTGCCATGTTGGGCTGTTGTCACAGCCTCATAATGAGACGTGTGAGTCCACTTGATCGGAGACAAGCTTATGCCACCGGCAGAAACATAACAATTTTTCAAATAGACTTTATTTTTGGAGCAGTTTTAGGTCCGCAGCAAAAGTGAGAGGAACGTGGAGCTGCCGTATATCCCCGCCCCGCACAGGTCTGGCACCCCGCATTAGCAGCATCTCCCACCAGAGTGGGGCGTTGTGGCTGAGGATGAACTCCCGCTGACACAGCATCATCACCCAGAGTCCATAGTTGACCTCGGGGCTCACTCTTGGTGTCGTGCATGCTAGGAGTTTGGACACACGTGTAATGACGTGCACCCTCCATTACAGCCTCTGACACGGCGGTTGCACTGCCCTACATAACCCCGTGTTTCTCCCATTAACCATCCCCTCCCACAACCCTCGGCAAACCATCGATCACTTTTTTTTAAAGATTTTTATTTATTCATGAGAGACACAGAGAGAGGGAGGCAGAGACATAGAGGGAGAAGCGGGCTCCATGCAGGGAGCCCGATGCGGGACTCAATCCCGGGTCTCCAGGATCACGCCCTGAGCCAAAGGCAGATACCTAACCTCTGAGCCACCCAGGCGTCCCTGATCATTTTACTGTCTCTGTGGTTGTGCCTTTTCCAGCGTGTCGTAGACTTGCAGTCAGACAGTAATAATATGCACATTATCGTCTCCATGTCTTTTCTTGGCTTGATGGCTCATTTCCTTTCAGTGCTGAATGCTATCCCACTGTCTGGACAGACCCCACTTTATTTATCCGCTCACCTCCCGAAGCACATCTTGGCTGCTTGCATTCTTTGGCGATGATGAATGGAGCTGCCACCAAGCTCCATGTGCAGGTTTTGAGTTGGGTTTTCAACCCACCGATGTGGACTTGGGTGGGCACCTGTGTCTGCGAAACCATTCGTGCATGAGTGAGGAACATACAAAAAAAAAAAAAAAAAAAAAAACAACTCACCCTCTCTCTTGTTTTTGGATGGATGGTGAGGTAAGGGTTTATTTCAGTCTTTTATTTGGTGTCTTGCCTCGCTCTCTCAGACTCGGGATTGTTAAGGGAGCAAATGATGACACTTTGTGTCTAATTAACAACTTCTGATGGCTCCCAGCCTGCCACAGCTTGTTCTGTCATTCTCCCGCCGGAGAGGAGGTGGGTATCGCATGGTTTCAGGGTTTCAGTCTGGCTCGCTGGCACGAGATCTTGGAAGTGGGGTTTGCTTTTTTGCTGCTGTGTAGCCCCGCCGGGGAGCAGGGGTAAGGGTTCGATGACACTGGCCAACAGGGGGTAGAAGAGGGTGCCACTCTTCCACCACCTTTCTCTGAGTCTCTACCTTATTCAAGAATTCTCTATAAGCACCTCCACCAGGCATGACTGTGCAAGGTCTTTCTGTGCCCTTTTCTGTCCAACAGCTCAGCTGTTCTGGGCGAGAAGGCCCAAACCACAGACTCTACTCAGCACCCTGAGGTTGCCGTGCCCATCACATGGCCCCTTGGGAACTATCGGATGCCTGTGTCAAGTCGGGGAAAAGAAGTTAATAACTGGCGGTCCTGACCTTTGCCCTAGTTCCTTAACCTCTCTCTCTAAACTTCCTCTTACTCAATTAAAACAAAGGGCTGACTAGTCTGGAGGAGTCTGGTAGCCTTAGGTGCACCGAGGATCATGGAATCTCCCCTGGTGCGCGGAGCCGTCCTGTCTGTAAAACATCACCGTTGGACAGATTTGTGTATCCCCTGCAGCCTTTTCCAAAGGACTGCGTGCCTTCTTGCCAGCTTGGGGACAGGGGAGTTGGCCGGAGATGGAGCTATTAACAGAGCGGGGTTGGGGGGGCGGGGGGTAGGACGATGTCTAAATCCATAAAGTCTGAACTCGCACATTCTTGGAATTCGGTTACAGTGGGGTTGTTTTTAAACTGTTTTGCAGTGAGGCAATCTTACCCTCCTAAGGACGCTACCCTAATGTACTTGAGGGTTGCAATTGCCACATGGGTTTTAGCTGTCCCCTTGTCTTGTGGTCACGTGTGGATTCCTCCCTGAACCCCACCAGTTCCCACATTGTTTGTACTCCCATATCAGAAGCTAGGGGGATTATGTGAACTTCCGTTTGCCTGTCCCCCTGTCAGGTGCAGGAGATGATGGGGGAAGAATTTGGTCTTTGATCCATGGCCCAGGACACACACGAGCCCGAGGCATTTATGGACACACAGGTAGGGCGAGGGGTCTGGTGGCGAGTGCCCGTGCTTGCTGGGGAACTTCAGGTGCCTCCTGCCCTCAGAAGCGGCCCCTGCCAGACACATTATCTAGGTCAGGACACTAAAGATTGGCCGCCGCTAGCGAGGACCCCACTGCCCCTGAGCTGGCCCCCACAGCTGTTTGCAAGCTTAGAGGTTGGAAGAATGCCACCTCGTCCCTGCGCCCTGCCTGTCTGTCCAAAAACGCCGATGGCAAGGTAGCAGGCACGCGAGCAGGCACACTGATTCTTCTCGGAGAGGCAAGCGTGCAAGCGTGTAGGGGTGCAGCCGGCCTCACGTGCACGACGGGCCCCCCCCCTTCCCTGACCCCAGTCAACGCCCAGCCAGCAGCTCTCCCGGGGGGCTCCAGCGCCCGCTTGCTGCTGTTTTTCTCTTTGGATCAGCCCACTCTTGTTTCAGGAGTGGAGTGGGACTCTCCCTGGGGCGTTATAGGGTGTCATCTCTGGCATTTGCTCCCACTGCAGAAAAACAAGTCCATTGCAATGCACTCGGGTTTCTGAACAGCTGCCCGAGCGCCGAAACCAGACAGTCAGCAAAGCTGTCAGAGAGAGAGCAGGGACTCCGGGGAGGGCCGCGGGGGGGCGGGGGGGGGTTGCAGTCGGGATGCCCGGGGCGGGGGGGGGGGGGGGGCGCCCGCGGCCCCTGGGCCGGCTGGGGTGCGGGGAAGGGGGAAGGGGGAAGGCCCTGGGGGGGGGGCGGGGGCGCCCGGAGTGAGGGTCGGGCTGGGGTGCAGGGAAGGGAGGGAGGCCCGGGAGGGAGGCCCGGGAGGGGCGGGGCGGAGCAGCTGCGCCCGCCGCCAGGGAGCGGGCGCGGTCCAGCCGAGCCATGCGGGACGTGAGCGACGTGTGGCAGGCTCTGCGCGCTGTTCTGCTGCAGAGTGGATTCCAGGAGCGCCGCCTTCTTCCTTCCAGGCGCACTGGAGTCGCGGAGGGAGCCCCGTGCACCTCTGCAGGGCAGCGCAGCCCCTCGGTGCCGTCCCCTTGCCTAAGGGCCAGTGTGCGGGCGGCAGTCCCCGCTCTAAACACCCGGATCTTCCCGGGGGCAGGGGGGGGGGGTCACCGGCATGACCACGCGGCTGTCCCGTGTCACGCACGAGCCGATGCAAAACCCCAAGGGCCGTGGAGGCCGGAGACACACAAACCCAAAACACGGCGAGGAGGAGGTTCGAGCTGTGCAGGGTGAACGTCCTGAATTTTAGGGGTTTGCATAATCCAGGGGCCACCTCCCAATAGTTATTCCAGGGTTTTGTAGTCAAGGGGACGCATTGCAGGCTCTAGTTTGACTCACTCTTCTGCTCGGAGTTGACAGTACCGTGAATATTGTAAAAGGTGACAGCGAAGACCAAGGTGCCTGGCCCGTTGCATTCTGCACCCCCTCCCCCCCACCCCCACCCCGCTCCAGCTTTCCAGTCTGGGTCTGGTGCCCAGACCCCCGGGGCGGGGGAGGGGGGCTGGTTCCAGGTCTCGGGGCTGCTTGTGGGGGGAACGGTGCTCAGCACAAGTCAAGGTTTCTAAGGGATTTAGGAAGGCGGGCGGGGTGAGGATGAAGGACCAGGGAAGCCCCCTCCCCGGGTGGGGGGGGTGCAGGGGTCGTGGCGGGTGAGACTCAACACGCATGATTATCAAGGAGCAGCTTTGGCAAGCGGGGTGACCCGGAGACCTGTGCCACACAGGCGCTCTGGACATCCTCCTCGGGCTCTCCCTAAGGTAGCAGAGACCCCCCCACCCCCGAACCCCCCAACCCCTCTTCCATCTGTAGCCCTGGGCCCGAGTCTTCAACTTCACCGCGCCTGACCTGGATCGCGCGTTAAGAATGTCGAGTGTTGGGGTCCCCGTCCCAGAGAGGCCGGGTCAGCAGGATGCATTTTAACCAGCATCCCAGGCGACGGGGCCGCCAGGGCCCTTCCGCGCACCACATGGACGGCGCCGCTGCGTCCCTGCCAGCGCTGCTGCGGGGATGCTCCTGGGCAGCCGCGCCAGGCATCTTTAGGGGACGCAGGAGGGGCAGGCTCAGAGTGGGCCTCCTCGCCGGAGCCGAGTGTCGTGCGTCCGCCCCGGGACCGCAGGAGCCCACCTGCAGGGGGCGCCCGCAGGCCGCCGGCGGGCCTGCCCACCCCCCACGTGAAAGAGGGCTGGAACCCGAAGAATGCGGCCCCGCCCCGAGGCTGACGTGCGGAGCTGCCGGCCCCGACTCTTAAAAAGCCCGGGCTCAGCGCGCGGAGTCCTAGCAGAGCTGGAGAGGCGGCGAGCGGGTGCGCGGGCGCCGGAGCGGAGCGGGCACCCGGCGACCGCGGCTGTCAGCGCGCTCCGAGCATCCCGGGCTCCCGCGTAGACGCGCCCGGCCCCGCGGCGGCCGCGGGTGCAGCCCCAGCCCCAGCCCCGGCCCCGGCCCCCGCCCCGGCCCCGGCGCGGCGCGCGTGGAGCCTCACGCCCCGGGCGAGCGTTCGTCATTTAGCACAAAGCACGTTTCCAAAAAGCGGCGCACGGGAGAGCTCCCGCGCACCCCCACCCCCTTCCCCTTTGTTTCGGGGGTCGGCAGGCCGCGCTCCTCCCCACGCCGGACTTCTTCGCGGGGGGGCGCAGGGCCGCCGAGTGCAGGCTGTGAAGATGCCCTTGGAGCTGACGCAGAGCCGAGTGCAGAAGATCTGGATCCCCGTCGACCACCGCCCCTCGCTGCCCAGATGTGAGTGCGGGTCCGCGCGGGGCCGGGCTGCCGGGGGCGGCGCGCCGCGTGCACGGCCGGGCCATTGTGTGGCGGGCGCCGGCGCCGGCGGGGCGCGGGGCTGCGGGCTCCGGGCTCGGGCGCCGCCCTCCTCGGCGGTCCCCGCGGGCTGGGCCGGGCGCTCGCCGCTCCTCCCCGCTCCTCCCCGCGGGCGGCCGGCCGGGCTGGGGCGGGCGCTGCGCCTCCTGCGGCCGGCGTCGGGGGCGCTGTGGCCCGGCCCGCGGGGCGCGGCGGGGCTCGGCTCGGCTCGGCTGCGCTCGGCTGGCGGGGCTCGGCTCGGCTCGGCTCGGCTCGGCTCGGCTCGGCTCGGCTCGGCTCGGCTCGGCGGGGCTCGGCTCGGCTCGGCTCGGCTCGGCTCGGCTGCGCTCGGCTGGCGGGGCTCGACTCGGCTCGGCTGGCTGAGCTGGGCTGGGCTCGGCTTTGCTCCGCTCCGCTTGGCTCGGCTGGGCTCGGCTCGGCTCGACTCGGCTCGGCTGGCGGGGCTCGGCTCGACTCGGCTGGGCTCGGCTCGGCTGGGCTCGGCGCGGCTCGGCTCGGCTCGGCTCGGCCGGCGTGGGGAGCGCACAGGCGCCGGGACAGTCGGAACGCGGGGGCCCCGCGTGCGGGAGCCTCTGCTGCGGGGACGCGGGGCCCCGGGGCGCCCAGTCCCCCGGGAGCCGCGGCGGGTGCCCCCCACCCAGCCTCTCCCTCCCGGCCCCCTACCTCGGTTTCCGCCGCCTCTCCCTCCCGCTGCCCATGCATCTGTCCCTTCTCTGGATTTCCATCTCCAGTTTCTCTCTTCTTTCTGGGGGTTTGAAATCTCCACTCGTCTTTATTATTATTTTTTAAAGATTTTATTTATTTATCATGAGACACAGAGAAAGGCAGAGACACAAGCAGAGGGAGAGCAGGCTCCCTGCAGGGAGCACAGTGTGGGACTCTATCCCGGGTCTCCTGGGTCACGCTCTGGGCCCAAGGCAGGCACTGCACCGCTGAGCCCCGGGCTGCCCAGCCCTCTTTATATTGCTGTCGGCTCCCTCCTTTGCCTCCCTGTCGCCTCGCTCCCTCCTTCTCCCTTGGTGCATTTTCTTTCTCCTTCCCGTGCCCCCTTCTCTGGGCCTCCACCATCAGTTTCTATGTTGGGGGTGACAAGAGAGCGGCCGGGAACCAGGCCTCTGCTCCTGGGTTTGGAGAGGGTCCGCACATCAGTGACCACACAGTTGGCAGCATTTCTCACTTGCGTGCATGAGCACACCCACACACGCACCCCCCCCCCCCCCCACACACACACACACTCCACTGTGCTTGGATTTTGCTGGCAGTTCACCTTCCTGCCCTGTCATCAGCCATAAATGCTTTGGAAAAGTTTACCTTTAACTTGGGCTCTTCCCTAGCCGCGGAGAGAGGCCCCTAGTAAGAGTGGTCCCAGTGGTTTGAAGGCAACACCTGCTGTCCAGGTAACCCACCCAGGAGCCTAAGGGGCCGAATGGGGCCAGTGGAATGCTGGGTGTTGGGCTTCAGGTGGGGTCAGGTTACCTGAGACTACACAGGGAATCCTGGGTAGCGATCCTCAGGGTGGCTTCCAGTCAGGGGTGGCTCCTGAGCGCCAGGCTGCCTGCTGGCCTCCTCTGTTGCCACGTTTCTCAGGAGATGGCCGCTGAGGCTATGGTGACATCTTGCCACCTCAGGCTTTGCCCAGGTCTGAATCACCAACCCTCCCCCCTCTCTCCCTGTCCCAGACAGGAGGCGGGGAGAGCTGGCTCTGGGGTGCTTCTAGGCCATCCTGTTGATGGGGACCTGGCAAGGTGCTCCTGACAGTGGGGGCCTCTCCTCCACGATTTTGTCTCCTCTGCTGGACCTCAGGTTCTTGGGGCCACAGAAGCCTTAAGAACTGGTTTCCTTGCAAGGCAGCCACGGGCAGGGGCTCTCTGCAGGTCTGTTTCTTGCTCCCAGCCCTTTCAGACACACTCTTAAGTAGCTTTCTGCACTGGGGCTGACCACAATATTCCCCTGTTGGGGTGGGGGAGTGGGCAGTACCCTGAGTCGTGTGGGAGATGTGGCCACAGCAAGACACAGAAACAGCCCCACCCTCTTGGCTTTTGAATAAAACCAGTATTTATGGAGCACTTTGTAAGCTATAATTGGCCATACAAATGTAGGTTGGTTCTCGCTCTATAGGTAAAACACGTGTTTTTGTAGGGGTGTGTGTGTACACATGTGCACCCATTTAGAAGGGCCCCAAGGTTCATGGTGGAGACGTGAGGTTTGGTGTGGAGCACACTGAGATTGGCTGGCATTCGCTCAGTCGTGTGAATCGGAGAGACACAAGCGTGCAGCTATGCTTCCTTCCTCCGGGCTTCAGAGACCCATCCATTAGACGTTATCAGTCTGCACGTCTCACACGCAGATGAGAGATTTGCCTAAAATCCCTGTGAGAACCATTAGAGCTTGGTGTGTGCATGGGGGAGGGGGGTGTGTGTGCTAAAGCTGATAGATTAAGTCTCCTGTCCCCGCCCACTCCTGGAATCCCTGTTCTGGGGTGTAGTCTCAGACACATTCTTCCTTATAAAAATATCTGCAGCCTGGGTATTTATTACATGACCTTATTTCAAGTAGTGGGGTCTTTCTCGGGTCACATAGTCACATTTGTCTCTCGACAGAATGGGGAGAAGAGGGTATTTTTCCTTGAAGGGTCTTTCCTGGTTCCCTTCCCAACCCCATCACCTTCTTCCCCTTCTTTAATGGTACTTGGAAACTTGGGTGGATTTTCTTCCTTCTAAAACCTGTTAACCGCCTTTCTAATTGGTGTCCTAATTGAAGGTCTGCAGCAGATTCCTCTGAGCTTTATTAATTAAAAGATGACATGGTGACCATTAGTGTTTGTATACAAGGAACAGTAAAACAACGACCAAGCGCTCCAGGTGGGTTAGTCTGACGATGATGTCTGTGTCTAAAGCACATCAGTTGGGTTGCCCTGTTGCCGCACCCACGTTGTAGTAAACGTTTCTTACAAAACCTGCAGTTTCCTTCGATTGCAAACTGTGGCAGGACTTACTGACAAGGAAGCCGTCGACAAGGAAGTAAATTAGTGGGAAAGGCCAGCTGTGCGCTTAGTTTACCAGCGCTGATAGTTAAGAACCTCTGTATGTGAGCCTCTACTTTTTTGGGCGAGGTAGTTATCCACGCAAAACCTGAGTTTCTAGTCTATCTAATAGGGTACGTACTGTTGATGGACTTTCATCTCGGTAGGGGCTTCAGCCCGTGGGTGGCATTCCAAGTTGAAGACAGAAGGGAAAGGAGGGTGTTCCGGAGAATTCCCAACCTTATCTAGCAGTGATTCTCTGCCCTGGCTGCACTTTAGAGTTCTTTGGGGGGAGATTTTGGGGAAAAAAAATCGTTAGGGGTAGCCCAAGCCAAGTGGGAAGTGTTACAGTGGGGCTGTTTTCGGTTCAGCCACCGGTTGAGAACAGCCAGTTTAGTTTAGGAGAGCGCACCTGAAGACTTCCAGGTGAGAAAAATCTAGGCGAGCCCCAGTTCTGTCCCTCACCACGGGTGTAGGGGGACCCATCTTCACCTGCGGCTCTTCGTCACGTCTAGAATGATGGAAACCATAACGGCTCATACTGATGAGGATGCTGCAGGGAGCATGTTTTATGCCTATTGCATTGCAGTTGATCCTCCCAAGAGCCTTTATGAAGCGTCCCTCCATTTCCCGGGCAAGGAAACCAAGATGCTGAGAGCTCAAGTAACTTGGCCCAGGTCCGAGGAAGTGGTGGGGCTGTGCGTCCAACGCTGTTTATTCGACTGCACGCTCTGTTCTCTCAGCCACCGCACTTCGGCTCGCCTCCCGGGGTTGTCAGATGAGTCACTAAAATGCCCGGTTCCTCACTATGGCCTGCAGAGACCATGTCAGGGGAGGGGGGCCATTTGTTGGACATGCGTGGGTTGAAGTGTTGCATGCAAAGCATTGAGCGATTTGGTATCCAGCAGTGGGACTGGAGAGCGTTCTGGGCCTGCCTTCTGTCACCCCAGGGTCAGGTATGTGAGCCCTTCCCAAGGAGCCCTGCAGAGGTGGCCGCGTCCCAGAGGGTCTCTGTCTGCAGCATTTGGTTTGCTCTTGCAAACTGTCCTGTAGACCCCCGGCAGGGGAGTCTCCCATCGGGACGTTCTGGGCTTTGACCCCATCCGCGTGTGCAGCTTGTCCGTCTGTCTGAAACACCCCTTCCATTTGTTTCCCCGGAACTCAGCACGGGAAGCATGATTACCTGCTTGCAGAAAGGCATGCCAGTGACTTGGCATCTCTGGAAGCTGGCGTTTCCGAGTGCCTTTGGGTAGAAGGAAGCTTCTCGCAGGAAATAGGGGAGCGACAATAAAGTGTCTTCCGATGGTTTCGTTTCTTTTCTGAGCGTGGGTTGTGGGTGTCGGTGTGGTGGGTGAGGACAGCTGCTGGGTGCCTGCTGGTGTCCGTGGTTACACGTTATCAGAGAAGTGAGTCATTTAATCTGGGGAGTAGGGCTGGAGCTGGAACCCTAGAATGAACCTGTGTGCAGGGCGAGGGGCATTACCCTGGCCCGTCTCACTGACTGTTTTTAGGACCGGCCACTCAGGTCACCCCAGGGGCTGCTGCTCACTGGCCTGGGCAGCTGGCTTCCTGGTTACCGTTTGCAGACTTTCCTATGTCCACTGACACCCAGGGGCTGGCACCCAGTGGGCAGGGGGCATCGCGGGCTGATGGACTGGTGTGGCTGGCCGTGGACGGCGAGGGCTGGGCTCAGGTGCTCTTCAGGGACACTGGCCCTGGCGCCCCAATTCACCCCCCCCATGCCCACACCCGCCCCGCCCCAGCACTCCACGCACACACCTGTTCTGCGCCCTCACAGCGTTCACCACACTCCGAAATGACTTTGTGCGTTTGTTTGCTCATACTTTGTCACTTCCCCACCCCAGACCAGATGCTGTGAGCACAGGGGCTGTGCTCCCAGGGCACCCAGCACGTGTGTTCCGTGGGCCAATGAATGAATGAATGGAATGACGGGAGTTGAGGGGGGGCGCCCAGAACTCGGCTCTTGCTCTAGTGACAGCCTTAACCCTGGATGTGGCTTTTAGCCCGAGCTCCGTCCCCCTCCCTGCTGCAAACCACAGTCAAGGTGTTAATAGTCTGTTAACCCAGCTTCTTTCAACAATTGCTTCTCTGGCTTTAACATCGTGAACATATACGCATCCCCCGAAACATGCTTTACACTGACATCTAAATATATCTGAGTATAAA
This sequence comes from Canis lupus familiaris, assembly GCF_011100685.1. NCBI lineage: Eukaryota > Metazoa > Chordata > Mammalia > Carnivora > Canidae > Canis > Canis lupus. Next base: position 28,784,569 of record NC_049223.1, on the reverse strand, counting down.
AACTTGGGGGGGGGAGGGTCAAAAAGAAGTTAAAATATTAAATGTTTGTATCAGATGAAGGAAACATACACGAACTTTTTGGAGACTTTTGTGTTAAATTCCTACCTGCTCTCCCCCAGTCCCTTGCTCTTGGGGGAGAGGAGGAGAAAGCAGAGGCCCAGTGAGCCTGGTGTGACAGGGGGACAGAGGTGCTCCTCTTCCATGGGCTAAGAAGGATCTGCAGAGAAGAAGAAATCGAGGGGGGGTAGTGGGGGGCTGCAGCCTGGGCAGATGATTATAGCGTGAAGGCTCTTCAGATCACCTGGGAGTTTACAAAAGGAGCCGGGAGCGATGAGGGAGAGTCAGACTCTGAGCTTAGTCAGAAGGTTTCCCTGCTTGGAGTCCCAGGAGTGCCAGGGTGGAGGGACGGCTGCGACCTCTGCTGAGGGTTCCACTGAATCTTGTGCAAGAAGCCAAAGGAATAGGGAAAATCGCTTCTGCTTTGCCAAATCAGAGAGAAATGATTTATTGGGGTTTGAGATTCAGCTTGAATTTTTGGCTTAAGATATTTACTCTGCTGTGTCCACATGGCTTTTTTTTTTTCCTTCCAAAGCATCTCCTGCCAGAGATTTGTGCATAGGATTCCTTGATTCCCTATTTGATAAATCGGTCAGCCTCTGTCTCCACTTACTTGGCATGAGTCCATCATAAGCATCGCATACATGGGGACAGCTGTGGGGGGAGTCAGTCGATTGGTGCCTGCATATTAGGATGCTCGTGGAGCAGTGGCATGGTGGGGACATCACGCAAGAGCAGAGGAAAGCCAGTGGCTTGAGGGAAGGGCTTGCAGAGTAAATGGTTCCAGGCATAAGTGAGAAGAGTCTTCTCATGAGTCACCTGCAGCTGCCACAATGCAGAGAGTGTGTCTTAGGGCCCCACTGGTTTTCCAGAAGGCCAGCACTTTTCTCTTCTCGCCCCTTGGGATTCAAGAAAGCCCACTGGCGCTTCTTTGCTCAACTTGGGTACCTAGGCCGGGCAGGGAAATGCCTCTTTGCTACGAACTCGTTTGTTCCCAGCCAAGGGGTTTTGTGGTTCCCAAATGTCTCCTGGCCTTCTGATGGCCTGTCCTCCTCCTGACTCTGCGTGGAGAAGGTCACTGATGGTCTCAAATGTGAAAGAAGAAACAGCCCCCTCTGTGTGGTTTGCTTCCTCCTTGCCCCCAGCCCACAGGTCCAGGGGGCAGATCCTAGAATAATACGGTGGGTGTTTGGACACGTGGTTGCATGGTCACAGGCTCAGCATGGGACCGTGTTGGGGCGTCCCCCTTGGAGGTGGTGTCCTCCTTCAAGCCGGTGCCTGTCAGTGGCCTGCTGGCTCTCCTTCCTTCCCCATCTGGCACTCACTCGCCTAGAAGCAGACAGAATCTGACGTTTAAATCTGACGTCTGCCTAGACCTGTGGCGTGGTGACAGTAGCTCTGTCTGCAACCACGTGGCCGGTGCCAGGAAGCAATGCCACGTAACCGACCAGGCGGCCAGCGAGCACCAGGCAGTGTGGCTGGGCTGGGAGTGGGCAGGCGGCTGGTTTCCTGTCCCCAATGGGCCCCTGACATGCTTGTCCCCAGGATGCTGGAGTCACCTTAGCATCTCAAGGGCAAGACACCAGCCAAGAAAACGTTGCCCATTGAGTGTCCAGAACAGGGTTCTTTGGGCTCCTTTCTTAAAACCAGTGAAAACCTCTCTCCCTGATGTTTTGTCTTATTGAAACACCTTTCCTACCACTAACGCACCCCCACTGGTATTGGGGAGTCCCTTCCTCATTCTCCCCAAGAGTGCTTTCTGCTCTGGGATTAGTAATGGGGTTCCTGGCTGGGTTTAGGGCCCTCAGGTATCGGGTCGGTATTTGGGGTTGGGACAGCCCCTGCCACTCATGACCTGAAAACAAGATGGGGATGCGTAACTGGGGTGGGGTATGTGTGGGGGTGTCTCAGCCCCGCTGGACCCTGGGCTTTGAGGTGGGAATGAAATAGGAATTGCTGCAGAATTCCTGAGAGTTCATCGTGGATTTAGTTCATCACGGCACCTGCTTCCTCGCTCACTCCCTTCTTTGTTCTCCCCCTAGCCTGTGGGCCGAAGCTGACCAACTCCCCCACCGTGATCGTCATGGTGGGCCTCCCAGCCCGGGGTAAGACGTACATCTCGAAGAAGCTGACTCGCTACCTCAACTGGATTGGCGTCCCCACGAAAGGTGAGGCCAGTGCCACGGCCAGTCTGGTCACCTGGAGCGCTGTGGTCTTGCTCACTGACCCCTGCAACTATTAAATGGCTGCTGGGACCTGCCTTGTGGGGCCCCGCTGGGGCTGGCCTGCCCCCTGTGGTTGTGGGGGGGGTCCCTCTGGCCGTGTCACTCACCACCCTATGGACATACCCTTCGTTTGTGCTGGATGCTTTCCCACCTGCTGCTCATTTCCTACTGCCCTGCACCTCCTTCAAGATGCCTTCTCTGGCCACATGGTCTGGGGGGATCCGTGTCCCTTAAGTCCCACCAGCACGTAGTTGTGTGCTGCGGCCTCTTTGCACGGTCTCATGCAGCTGGACTGCAGGCGGGGCGGTGGAAGACGGGCTCTGGAAGAGCAGGCCACCGTGAGCGGCACTGGGGCTGGGGAAGCGGGGCTGCCTCTGGCCTCCCAGCCCCGCGTGGGTAGGTCCACTCCCTGGTCTCTGCGTCTTAGCGGAACCTTACTCGGGTTGGCGTCGGTGCGTTGGCGTGGCTTCCTTTGGTAGAGAGGGGGTCAGTAAGGGTCCTTGCCTTTGCCCCCGCAGTGTTCAACGTCGGGGAGTACCGCCGGGAGGCCGTGAAGCAGTACAGCTCCTACAGCTTCTTCCGCCCCGACAATGAGGAAGCCATGAAAGTCCGCAAGTAAGGCCCAAGCTGCTGCGGGAGCCTGGACGTGGGTTTGCTCTGCTTCCTGAAGCCGGGTTCTCTGGGAGAAAGAGGAAGCTGCCTGCGGTGTGGCTCCCCAGATGGGCCTCCGAGTGTGCTAGGGTGTGTGTCGGCCTCGCTGGGGCTCGCTGCTTCATCTGCAACCCGTGGCCCAGTTCATCTGAGGGTTGATACAGATCAGCAGTGATGCCTCGTCGAGGACGAACAAAATGTGTGTGTGTGTATGTGTGTGTAAAATCATCTGTTTACATTTGCTGAGCATTTTTCTTTTAAGCCCGGGGTGGTCGTGAAACCCAGGTCCCGTGGCGCTCAACCCCTGACAGCATTCTAGATGCACCCGGGAGCTTGGGAAGCTCCTGATGCCAGCCCTCCCCTAGATAGTGCAGTGAGAATCCAGGGGCAGGACCTGGGCGGCCGATGTGTAAAAGCTCCCGGAGAGATTTCTGTGTGCAGCCAGGCATGAGCACCATCTCCCGAGGGTGACCGTGGCCACCCGTGCAAGCCTCCCCTAGAGCCTCTGGGTGTGTGGGGGCTGGGCCTGGCCGCCCTGGCCAGCCTGGCGGTTTAGGGGTGGAATTGCCGGTCAGTCTGTTTGTTAGGATGAATGGGGGGTTGCGTGGGCTTCCCCCTTGGGCTGTGCTGCTCTGATGCCTGCATTCTCTTTCTGTGTGTTCCAGGCAGTGTGCTCTAGCTGCCTTGAGAGATGTCAAAAGTTACCTGATGAAGGAAGGGGGCCAAATTGCAGTAAGTCTGGGAATTGCCAGCCCTGTCTCCAGTGCCATAGTGGGGTAGTGCCCTGGAGGGAGCAAAATGTAGAACAGTGGCCAGAGCAGTGCCAAGAGACATTGCAGGGACACCTCTACTGGGACAAGTGCCTCTGGCCTGAGAGTTGAGGGAAGCAAGTGGCTAGTGCAGCACAGGGACCCAGGAAGGGGGTTAACTGGGTGCAGACCCGGGGCACAGCTGGTTGGTATGCTCTGATCACCCCTCATCTGTATGCCGTTGGACACCACCCTCCAAGGCAGGCTGGGCCTGGGGTAGCTGTGCCATGGTAGCCAGGGTCCCTTCCCTTGCACCCTCTCCTGTGCGTTGCTACTGTTCATTTGGTTTAAGTACCATCCCCCAGCTCCCTATCTGTCCCAGAGTGCTGGAGGCAGCAGGAGGCCCAGGGGGCAGGGCACCATCTCTCCTGGAACCTCGTTTGGCTTACACCTGGAGGTGACAGGCCTGACCTACTTGTGGTTTGGTAAATACTATAGATCTTAAACTTGGGCTCTCCTCACTGCCCGTCTTTCTTGCTATCAGGTTTTCGATGCCACCAATACTACCAGAGAGAGGAGACACATGATCCTTCATTTTGCCAAAGAAAATGATTTCAAGGTGAGCCAAACTTCTTGTCTTGCTCTGGAGCATGGAGGAGTGAGGAAAACATACCCCTCGGGAACTGGCTGATTGCCATGTCTGGGGCACCGCTGCTCCTTGCCTGCATCTTTACCTCCTGCTGCCCCTGCTTTGCTGCCTTACAGATTGAGTCTCCCTGGTGGGGACTCTCAGGGGTTACCATGACTAGGAGGTAGGATTGAGCAAGTGGTTGGTTTTATGTGTTTGGGTATTTTTAAAGAGGTCTTGTCTCCTCCAGTGTGGTGATGACATCACAGTGACACCCAAGTCAGCCCTTTGTGTTAACCACATTTGTTGTGTCCTAACGTTTTTGCCTTACTTTTACTTCCAGGTGTTTTTCATTGAGTCTGTGTGCGATGACCCTATGGTTGTGGCCTCGAACATCATGGTAAGACCACGCAGAACCCCACTCTAGGGTGGCAGTGAGAGAAAAGTGGGGAACCAGGTCAGGCCCAGAGCAATAACTGGGTGCTGAGAGCGAGCTGGCTGACCCACTTGTTGGTTTTGTCGGAGAAATGGGAATCCAGGGAGGAGGGAGGTGCAGAGCAGTATTTAATTTAGAAGCATGTTCTGTGACCTGGGCTGGCTTTTATCTGGGGTCCTTGCAGACCGTTGGCAGAAACCAATCTTTGTAGGACGTGAGAGATAAAGGAGGAGACTGGAAACAGTTTCTGTGGGTAGCTTGGCAGCCAGCTGGGGACGGGGCTGCTTGGGACAAAGGGCAGCTCACCTGCTCCAGATGGGAAAGGAGGCAGTGGGGTGGACTCTTAGGCTGTTAAGGTCTTAGTAAGAATGATCGTGTATCGATAAAACGCCATAGGACGCAGCCAACTCAACCAGAACCCCCATGTGTGGGAAGACTGGAGGTAGGAAAACGATCTTCCTGCTTTTGCATCTGTAATGTAACCTTCTCCTCTCCCGGTGCCAAGGGGGAGTTTGCCCAGATAAATTGAAGGTAACTGGCAGCTTAATTTGATTGATTCTTAAATTTTGCCACTTGAGAGCGATATATTGTAAGTGGAAACCATTACCATGAAGACCTTACCACAGGTCACCTTCCCAAGTAGATAATTTTCTGTGTAAATTACATGAGAGTAAGACATGTCTCTAATGACAAGCGGGTCTGAGGCTTGTACAGGGAGTGCTCCGGTTTGCTGTATACACACGTGCATCTTTATTTTTTTTTTAAAGATTTTATTTATTGACGAGAGACACAGAGAGAGGGGCAGAGACACAGGCAGAGGGAGAAGCAAGCTCCATGCAGGGAGCCCGACATGGGACTCAGTCCCGGGTCTCCAGGATCACACCCTGGGCCGAAGGCAGGGGCTAAACTGCTGAGCCACCCAGGGATCCCCCACGCGTGCATCCTTAGGGGGTTGCTGAAGATCCATTGGCTTGGAAGGCAGCGGGAATATTCACGAGCGTTTCTAAGAAATGAGTTTGTATGTCAGGAAGGGCTATTCAACTAGTGGAAAATCAGGCCCGGTTAGTTTTCAGCACGTCCAAAGGAAGAGGCTCAAAGTACGGGGACGTAGCACAGACGTGGCGGTCATCGGAACAGAGGGTTTTGCTTGTGTCTCTTGGGTTTGGTCCTCATTCCCCTTGGTGGCGAAGCAGGGTGCAGCTGCACAGTTGGTGTTCCGCAGCGAGTGGGCCCCACGTGCTTGGCTGGGAGCTCCCCGCTTATCTCGTGCTCTGTTAACACATCTGGTCGTTTGCCCTGACCCCTCTGTGTTCAGAAATCCGGGGCTCTGCTTAAGCCCTGGAGCAGCTTTGGAGCTTAGGCCTTCCCGCTGCGCTCTTTGTGGTGGCCGTGCCAGGGAGAGAGGGATTTGGCCACTTAGATCGCTTTTCATCGCGGCCCGATAAATACACACGAGACCAGATTTGCCGTCTGACCCGTGCGAGCGTTCCGCGCTGCGGCGTTCAGCGCGCTCCCGTCTCCGCGCAGTGGTCACCTCCCCGGACGGCAGAAGGTCCGCGTCTTCCCAGGCAGAGGCCCTATGTCGTGGACCCCTAACTCCCCGCGGACTCGGGGTTTTGGAGAGTGTCCGCCTGTCTCACGGCTTGTTGGAGAGAGCACACGCAGGAACAAATCCTGAGTGTCCCTAAAACCTGCCCTGTTTCTCAGACATGTCACTTACTTACAGGAGACGGCAGGTCTGGGGGTCCTTCCTCCTTGACCTCTTTTGTGTGGGAGCAAACCTGAGGAAGGCCCGAGGCGTGTGGTCCAGGGGGAGAAGCTCTGACCGGGGCCGGGTTGCAAGCATGCGCTGCCCGTCTAGGGCAGGTGGGAGGAAGAGTCCCGCCTGGCGCGCAGGGCAGAGCACCGCTGGCACCCCCGAGTGCACCTTTGCGAGCGGGCCACCTACTGTCCACGCGCGGAACGTCATGGGTGCCTATCCAGAGCTGGGATTGAGGGTGGCGGTCCGGTGGCGTCCTGGCCACTGGGTTGATCCCCAAACGTGGCCCATTCAGATGTGTTCGTTAGAATCCTGTGGGTTTTCTGTTTCCATCCCTCCAGGCAGGGATCCTCTGTGTCCCTTGGGTGCTTTCCCCATGTAATCATCAGACTATGACTCAATCCCCGGTGGTTTTTTTTTTTTTTTCCCCCTTTTTTTTCCTCTTAAATGCCGGGTAGGATCATCATTATTCTGAGCTGGTCTGTGCTTTCCCTGTTTGCAAGCCCCAAATCCCGCTTCGTCTAAGCAGAAAGCCTTGCACAGCGTGATTCATCAGCTGCCTTTTTGTGGTGTTGCAGGAAGTCAAAATCTCCAGCCCGGATTACAAAGATTGCAATTCAGCAGAAGCTATGGACGACTTCATGAAGAGAATCAGTTGCTATGAAGCCAGCTACCAGCCCCTCGACCCCGACAAATGTGACAGGTAATTCATTCCTAAGAGGGGACCATTGCCCAATCCCCTGCGTTAGTGTTTTCTTGCTGTCCACGTGAAAGCACTTGCTCCTGAATACTCTCAAAAACTACCTTTTAAAATGTCTTTTAAAGAAGTCCTTGATCGCATGTGTTCAGTGTAAATGTCTCAGGTGCTGAGTCGAGGTGTGGAAAGTGCGTGCTGAGCGCCGTCTTGCTCCTGTTGCTTCCTTTCTGTTTTGTTTTTTTTTTTTGATTTTTTAAAGATTTTATTTATTGGGGATCCCCGGATGACTCAGTGGTTTAGCGCCTGCCTTCGGCCCAGGCCGTGATCCCGGGGTCCCGGGATCGAGTCCCACATTGGGCTCCCCGCAGGGAGCCTGCTTCTCCCTCTACCTGTCTCTGCCTCTTGTCTCTCTCTCTGTCTCTCATGAATAAATAAGTAAAATCTTAAAAAAAAAAAAAAAAAGATTTTATTTATTCATGAGAGAGCCAGAGGCAGAGACACAGGCAGAGGGAGAAGCAGGCTCCCTGCGGGGAGCCTGATGTGTGGGACTCGATCCCGAGACCCTGGGATCACGGCCTGGGCCAAAGGCAGATGCCACCCAGGTGTCCCTGTGTCCTTTCTGTCCGGTTCTGTCCCCTTGCTTTGCTCTTCTCCCCGTCTGGGAGGCAGCGGCCTTTCCAGCATGCCCTGCACCCTTCTTCTCAGTCTCTGAGCAAACACACACAGTCTGTGCCCTCACGGGGCTCTCGGCCAGATGTCCGACGTGGTGGTTCTGGTGGGGCTGAGTGTGTGCGCTCAGCCTGGGGGCCCCCGGGGGGTGTGGGCCCAGGGGCTGCCGCTCAACTGGCCGCCCTCCCGTGCAGGGACCTCTCCTTGATCAAGGTGATTGACGTGGGCCGGCGGTTCCTGGTGAACAGAGTTCAGGACCACATTCAGAGCCGCATCGTGTACTACCTGATGAACATCCACGTGCAGCCCCGCACCATCTACCTGTGTCGGCACGGGGAGAGCGAGCACAACCTCCAGGGGAAGATCGGAGGGGACTCGGGTCTGTCCAGCAGAGGCAGGAAGGTAGGGGGGAGTGCAGGGAGTCCCTGCATGTGTGTGGGGTTGGGGGGGGTCTCCAGGGCTTTGGGGGTGCATGTCCCTGCAGGGGCTGCTCCTCACTCTTCTGAGGATGGCAGAGTAACGTTCCTGACGTGGCGTGGGACAGGCCTGCGCCGCTTCTCCGGGGGGCGCAGGGTGGGTGCAGGAGCCTGAGCCCAGTCTGCGTGTCCCTCTTGTCCCGTGCCCTCCCAGTTCGCGAACGCCCTGAGCAAATTCGTGGAGGAGCAGAACCTGAAGGACCTCAAGGTGTGGACCAGCCAGCTGAAAAGCACCATCCAGACGGCAGAGGCCCTTCGTCTCCCCTACGAGCAGTGGAAGGCGCTCAACGAGATTGATGCTGTGAGTGCAGCGCGGGGTGGTCGGGGGTGGGCCCCACCCCCGGCCTTGGCTGTGGGAGGCGGGAGACTGGAGCCAGAGGGCTCGGAGGCTTCTCCCCTCCCCATCTGCTCAAAGTGAGAGCCCCTGCCGTGTGGGCTGGCTGGCGGTGACGCCCGTGTTCCTGCCAGGGCGTCTGCGAGGAGATGACCTACGAGGAGATCAGGGCCACTTACCCCGAGGAGTACGCGCTGCGGGAGCAGGACAAGTACTACTACCGCTACCCCACCGGGGAGGTACGTGCACAGGTGTGGCCGCGTGTGTCTAGGCCGGGCATGGACCTGGGGAGGCGGAGTGGGCAGGACGGGCTCTTGTATCCCGCCTCCCCCAGCGCCTTCGGACGCTTGTTCCGGGCACACTCACCCCCGACTCGAGGCTTCCTGGACTGAACCTTGTAAAGGGCCCCAGAGAAGCACAGTTGTATTTTCCCCGTGAGCAACAGCGGGAGGCGTGCTCCTCTGAGGAGTTCGTACTGAAGTCACGGGCGGTCATTCCCTCGGCTGCAGACCAGACGGCAGACGTGACATTGGTCCGCAGGCCGTGGGCACGAATCGAACTGAGGGCACGCGTAGCCCCATCTGGCCAAGTGAGCGCTGGAGTGTGGGTGGCACTCTGGGGGGTCTGTGCAGGCCACCAGGTGACATCTGCTGGCTCCTCGCCACCGTCTGCAGGCTGTCTCCGTCTCCGTCTCCGTCTTGCTCGCGCTCAGGGCGCTGACCTCCTCTGAGGCTCTGGCCCTCGTTCCTGGAGCCTGATTAGTAAGAGAAAGAGGGGGGACCCCAGAGGGAGTGGCGTGCGTGGGAGCCTCGGTGGTCTTAAGAGCCACGGGCCTGCCCCTTTCTTCCTCAATTTCTTTATTTTATTAAGAGGAAATGCACATAATATAAAACTTGCCATCTTGAAGTATATGGTTTGGCAGTGTTTAGTATACTCGGGATACCGTGTAACCATCGCCGCTAATTCTAGAACATTCTATCACTCCAAAAGAAACCCCAGCCTGTGACTGCCTAGCCCCGGCCCTGGTGACCACGGACTGTTTGTGTCTCTGTGGAGTGGCCGATTCTGGACGTTTCATGGGCATGGGGTCGTACAGCACGTGGTCTTCTGTGTCTGGCCTCTTTCACCGAGTTAACACGTTCAAGGTCCACGTTGTAAACCTGTGTCGGGTCGTCGTCCCCTCCCTCCCCCGTGCAGAGGATCAGGATGCGGTAGTGGGAGAGAGGATGCTCTGTGCAACTCTTGGAGGATTGCTTCTCCACATCCTCACCAGCATGGGGACAGTGCCTCTTGCCTAGGAAGCTGGTTGAGGGGGGTCCCCCAGTGCCTATGAGGGCTGCACCCCTGAAACTGCCACCGGCTGTTGATGAATGATCCCACATCCTCTTGTTTTTCTTTTTTTTAAAGATTTTATTCATGAGTGAGACAGAGAAATAGGCAGAGACACAGGCAGAGGGAGAAGGAGGCCCCTGTGGGGAGCCCGATGTGAGACTCGATCCCAGGACCCTGGGGTCATGACCTGAGCCCAAGGCAGGTGCTCGACCACTGAGCCACCCGGGCGCCCCTGTGCCCTGGTTTCTAACGATAGGAGGGGCGTGCTGGGCTAGCAGAGCCCCCACCCTGCCTGCCTGTGCCTCTGCCCAAACCCAGCGTCCCCGTCCCTGTCTTGCAGTCCTACCAGGACCTGGTCCAGCGCCTGGAGCCGGTGATCATGGAGCTGGAGCGCCAGGAGAATGTGCTGGTCATCTGCCATCAGGCTGTCCTGCGTTGCCTCTTGGCCTACTTCCTGGACAAGAGTGCAGGTGCTGCTGGCTACTGAAGCTTCCTCTTGGTGGTTGGGTAGGGGATTAGGAGCCAGTTGGGCTCCCCAAAACGGAGGAGGGAACTGGTCTTTGAGTTTGGGGTTGCTGCAAACCAGGCCTTGCCCACCAGAGCACGCAGGCTGGCGGCTTGCAGAGAGGCCTTCCCGGCCCAGGGCTTCCTGGCCACCCTCGGGATGGTCTGCAGAGCACCCTGTGATGCTCAGTCTGATGCACAGTGGACCTGCTGGCTTTGTGAAACGGCCCCAAGAGTCCTCAGCTGTTCACATCTCAGGGGCTCAGGGGCCCTGGGTCGGGGGGCCTGGGGGGGGCCGCTCTTCCCTTCAGCCCACCTGTAAAGAACAAAGCACCCAGAAAACTCTCACGAGACTTGAAATTTAAACCTGTGTCTACCCAGGGCTCATACCTAAACTGTTTGGGGAATTGAGAAATGACCCCCCCACCTTTTTTTTTTTCTTTTTTTGTAAATTATAATGTGTGAGGGTGTTTTTGGGGTTGGTTTTAATTCTGTTCGTTTGGCTGGATGTTGCTTCTAGGGCCACCTGCCTTGAGCAGGAGAGGCCTGTGTGTGGGGTGGGGGGAGGCAGAGATGCTCCTGCTCGGCCCGGACCCCAAGGGTGCCGCCACCACCACCACCACCACGGAAGGAGCTGTCCCTGGGGACCTGCAGGTGTCCATCCTCGAGGCTCCTGTCTCACCGTGAGGCCCTTTCTTTTCTTTTCAGAGGAGATGCCTTATCTGAAATGCCCCCTTCACACGGTCCTCAAGCTGACCCCTGTCGCTTACGGTGAGTACCTCGGCTCAGCTCCTGTCACACCCTGCACCCTTCCCACCCCCCGGGACGGTGGCTCCTGGCGTCTCTGGGGCTAGAAGTGGCCTGTCCCCTGGAGCCGAAGCCAACCTCTGTCCCCACCCTCCCCCAGGCTGCCGCGTAGAGTCCATCTACCTGAATGTGGAGTCCGTGAGCACGCACCGGGAGAGGTCAGAGGTGAGTGCGAGCCCGGTGCCCCCGGCCCTCCAGCATCCCCACCTTGTCCTCCATCCATCCTGTCCTCCGTTCCCAGAGGGACTCTGTGGAGTGACAGGGCCGGTGGCTGCGAGCCCTCGGGAGGTCCCCACATTGTGTTGCCTGTAACCGTGCGCCTGTGTCTTCCAGCGGGTTCTCGCTGGAGAAGCGTGTGTGGAGTTGGCCGGTCTCGACCCTCCCCTGCCCGCCTGCCTTTCCATCCATGCATTCCTGCCGTGTCTTTCTATGTGGCTTCCTTGCATCTTCTTTTTCTTATTTTCCCTATTTTCCTCCCCCATTTCGACTCAAGTGGGTATCAGAGCAGAAGATGCATTCCGCTCCTGCAAGCTTGACCGTAGCACAGCTGCTGTCTGTTCCTCTGGGGCAGCTAAGTCTCCTTTCTTCGGGTTCCAGAGTTACTGGTGCAAACAGGATGGGTGGAGGCGCAGAATTAGCAGGAAGACGAAAACCATGGAAAGGAGCCGGGGCTGGCCAGATGCTGTGGTTCGGGAAGTAGGGACTCGAGGGAGGCTGGATGTGGAAGGCTCCATCAGGAGACCCTAGGCCTGGTCATATCCGATTTCCCCTGGGGAGGCCTTGCACTTGGGGGGCAGCCTGGCCGGAGCCCCCAGGGGCCGAGCAGCGCGCTGCCCAGGAGTGGTTGGGAGGGAACGGCGGGCTTGCTGTATACCAGCCGTCAGACCGCAGTGCATCCGTCGCCCGCTGACCCTTGCTCTCACACCACGGCGACCGTCCCGTCTGAGCAGGACACCTGCCTCCCCATTCCCAAGTGTGGCCACAAGATTCTGGCTTGAAGATCCCAGCTTCCACCAGCGGTTGGCTGGCTGGTTGGCCATAGGGAAAGGAGGACGGCCAGCCTCGGCCCTGTGTCGGCCCCGCTCCCGGCCGTGGGTGGGGGTGAGGGCCAGACACTCTGCCTGACTCCTGCCGTGGGCCGGGGCCTCCGCTGGGCTCCGATGGCCCGTGGACACTGTGCGGAGCTGGGGCAGCGCCTCGAGGGAGACAGTCAGACCTCCACGCAGGCCGCGGGGCTGCAGGCTGTAGGGGCACAGGCCTGGGGATGGGCCCGGGTTCCCCAGGTTCCAGTTGCATTGTTACTTGCTGGGAAGGCTCTCGTTCGGCCCTGGCTTGCCGTTCTGCAAACCTCAGGTTTTCTGCCTCTTTGGTCTCCTTGGCAGGGGGTTGAAGCTCACGTTTCTGGCCCTAAGCCGGGGTGTCAGGTGTCGTGATGGGGAGCAGGAGCCACTGTACACCTGCTGGCTCGCGACGGGCGAGGAGAGCCCAGCACCGCCCCCTCCCCCTCCCGCTGTCCCCTCCGCTCAGGTCCCCTTTCCCCGTTCTCGGCGCTCTTGGAGGCTGGCAGCCGGGTCCCCTCCTCTGACCTCGACCTCGTTAGCTGCCGTCATGGGACGGCTGTCTGCACAGCTGGTCCTGCTGCTCTGCCCTCCCCTGCTTTGCGAGCGTCGCGTTTGTCCAAGTGGGAGTCTTGGAATGTTCCCGAAAAGGGGTTCAGCACGTCGTCCCTCGTTTGTGCCGACCAGGGAATCAGCACCAAATGGCAGCCCCGAGGTCCCGGGGCCAGTCACCGCGCTCAGTCTTGAGTCTGTAAAATCCAGAAGCAGAGAAACATGTTTTGTTTGGTGTTGGTTTTTTTTTTTTTTTTTTTTTTTGGTGTTTTTGTTTTTGGCTTATTTACCGCCCCACTCCTCGTAACTGTCGCCTTCTCTCTTTTGTCTTTGTCTCGCTTAGGATGCAAAGAAGGCACCTAACCCGCTCATGAGACGCAATAGTGTCACCCCACTAGCCAGCCCCGAGCCCACCAAAAAGCCTCGCATCAACAGCTTTGAGGAGCATGTGGCTTCCACCTCCGCTGCCCTGCCCAACTGCCTGCCCCCGGAGGTGCCCACGCAGCTGCCCGGACAAGTGCGTTGACCCCTTTCCTCTCTCACAGTCACTGTGGGTCGGGAGGAGAGCGCCCGGGGGGCCGCGGGGGGCCGCAAACCCAGGCCTGCGTGTGTGGGCGGTGGCGGGGGGCAGAGCGGGGGAGCGTGGGGGTGTCCCCCCGAGGTCGTGCACCCTGGGGTCCTTCCTCGCCGGCCGCTTTCTGAGGAGCTGGTCTCCATGGGGCAGAACTGGGCAGAGCAGAAGAAATTCCCGAGCATCTGCACCCCACTCTCATTCCCGAATGCTCTGTTGTCACACGAGATCGAAGACCAAGCCCTAGTCGACAAGCCTCCCTTCATTCAGCTCTGGGTCACCGGCCACGCGTGGCCTGAGGACGCCTCTTCTGTCCCAGGCCGATGGCCGAGTATCTGCCTCACGTGCCCCCGTGCACATTCCCTGTCGTAGGGAAAAGCGTGTCTTCCTCCAGAGCCGGGGTAGAGCCGCCTTCTCACGTGACACGGGTGCCACCTCACGCCACGTAGTAAAGACCTCAAAAGGCAAAAACCCCAGCTAGCTTTCCCTTGTGCCGTTTGCTGTGAAGATGAAAAGCTGCAAGATATTGGCTGTTGGGCGCTAGGATTTATTTTCAGAAGAGCAGCAATTGTCTTTCTCAGTGGCCACTAGGAATCTTTGCCACTACGTGAGACCTAGGAGTTTCCCGGGCACAAATTTGGGGGCCACCTCCAGATCTCCCCTCACCTCCACCCACCGTGTCCGGGCCCTTCGCAGATAATAAGCCAGAGGCTGAATCTCAAATTGGATGTAGGAGCTCAGTGCCGGGGCCCACAAACCCGCGTTTGGAGGCATGTTTAAATCTGGTGGTGTCTGGACTTGGGTCGTGGGGGACAGTGCCGGGCAGCCTCAGACAGGCCACCGAACCTCTTCAGGCCTCAGTTTTCCCATCTGTGGGTTGGGGGCAGGGAGAGATGGTACCTCCTGCAAAAGGCGGGTCATGCGGGGCGGTTTGTGCTGAGCCTCTGACACGTCGGTGTCCGCCACTGGCGCCAGCTGTGGGATCTTATCGTGTCTTTGCGTGAAAACCGAGGACTGAAGTGGTTTGTGGGTGACATTTGGCGTTTGCTGTGTGGGCACAGTTGGAAGTTGAGAGGCTGCTGTCACAGACACTCCGAGGCCGGACTGGCCTGGGCTGGGGCTGCGTCTGCAAGGTCACGGAGGACGCGCGGCTGGGGCTCCCCCGACTCTGACAGGACAGCCCTTGGGGGTGGTCCACCCGAATCCTCAGGAAGTCTGGAAGCCATTGGGTGGTGCTGGGCGGGGAGGGTCCACGGGGCCTCATCCCAGCAGAGGATGTCCTGGTTTCAAGTGATGCGGGGCCTGTACCCTGTCCCTCTACTCACTTCTCTCTCTCTACTTTTTCTCTCTGCAGCCTTTGCTAGGGAAAGCCTGTTTGTAAGTATTTTTCTCTGAATAATTTTGCTACTCGCACCTGTTTCTCCTTGCTTGCCAGTGTGGCCTCCTGCCTGATAAAATGTGGAGGATGAGGACAGTTCCTGTCAAATCTGACAGAGGGAGATGGCCATGCGGGAGGGGGAAGGGGACTCATGAATATTTAGAAAAGGAGCCAAGAAGCTATGTGGCCCAGCTGCCCTCAGTGCGTCCTGCTGCCGCCACTGGCCACGGCTGGCTCCTTCCTTGCCCGCACCTTGGGGTCCTGGTGACTGTTTGGACTTGCTGTAGGGCATGGCTAGACCTGAGTCTACTTTTTCCCTCGGAGTCAGAATTTGGTGCCAGTCGACGATGCCTTATGCCCGATGCATCGGATGCATCGTCTTTGAGGGTCTGTGCCTCCGCGGGGAGAGGCCTTTCATGTTGAAAGGAAAAGTAACTCAGGGCCTAGTTTGCAAGACAGGAGGACAGACTCTGGGGGGTGGGGGTGGGGGCTGCAGCCCTGCAGCCTCTCCCTTCTGTCCCAGCAGAGACCCGCTTCCCTCGGGGCTCCGGGACCCCGGCACTCTGGGGAGGTCTCTTTGGGGACCGTGGCTGTGGATCTGGTTGTCCTGTACCAGCACCTGCTTAGCCGTGATGGTCACGTTCAGGATTGGGTGCAGCATTTGAATCAGACCCGTTGGTTTCCCATGTCCTTTGCTGGCGTTCTGCAAGGCATCTCTGGCTAACCGTCAGCTGGAGCAGCTGCTAGATAATTCGGTGTCTCCAGGGCTCCTGTGGCCCCCACCAAGGAAGGAGCCCTGAGGCCTTCCATCCTGGAGTTCCATTAACAGCCACCATGATACCCACCTGCCCCGGCCGCTCAGGGCATTATCTGCCCATTGTCCCTTTTGCCAGTCGGGTGACTCGGTGAGCTCAGCCTGGGGGCTTAAAAGTGTGGCTTGTTCTTGGAAAACGGTTGTTTCATCGTGCTTGGATCAGGGGCCCCCACCTGCAGCGGAATCTATTTTGCGATGCGGCTTGTTTGCATATAGCCCGTGTCTTTGGGCCTTAAAATACCCTAGGAGGTCCGTGGGGGGCAGTTCTGGCCCTTTTTACCAGATGACCCAGAGTCAGGCACTTGCCTGTGGCCGTCCAGCTAGTCAGTAGCACACCCGGGTCTCCTTCTCCTGAAGGCCGACCACTTTCCCTCTGCTGGCATAGTCTGGGCACAGTCCGGGTGCTCTCACCTACCCCTGGCCCCGGGCACCTGACGTCTGCGGCCCGTGGGGCACTGGCCAGAGCTGTTGGGTGCTCCTTTCAGCTCTTGCAGCTTCTCCCTTGCAGCTGTCCTCTGCGCCTAGGCTGTGTTTACTTACCGGGGGCCTGTCCGTTAAATTCAGTCTTTAAAGACAGACTGTCCTATGTCTGGTTCCTCCTGGAACCCAGGCGTTGCACACCGAGTGCTTCTAGAGCAGGAGATCCCCTGCCGTGAAAATCAGCCTTTGGATTTGGAGCCTTCTACTTTTGCATCTGTGCATATCCTCTTCTTTTTGAGTCTCATGGCCTGGTGTTGCCAGGAAAGAGAGCTTCCTGCTGGGAGGAGGGTCCCCCTTGGGCATCTCGCCCACCTTCTTTTTTTTTTAAGATTTTATTTATTGGGCAGCCCTGGTGGCGCAGCGGTTTAGTGCCGCCTGCAGCCAGGTGTGATCCTGAAGACCTGGGATCGAGTCCCACATCAGGCTTCCTGTATGGAGCCTGCTTCTCCCTCTGCCTGTGTCTCTGCCCCTCTCTCCCTCTGTCTCTATGAATAAATAAAATCTTAAAAAAAAAAAAAAAGATTTTATTTATTGATTCATGAGAGACACACAGAAAGAGGCAGAGACACAGGTGGAGGGAGAAGCAGGCTCCCTGCAGGGGTCCTGATGTGGGACTCAATCCTGCCAGGATCAGGCCCTGAGCTGAAGGTAGATGCCCAACCGCTGAGCCATCCAGGTGTCCCACCCCCGACCTTCTAAGGTTGAACTTGCCCCTTCTCCATGGCTCCTAATGCCTTTGGCTAGAATCCCTCCAGGTCAGCAAAAAATGTACCCTCTGGACCCATCACACCCTGCATTCCACTCCGGGGTCCCGGCATCCAGCCCAGCCTGGAAGGGTGAGCCCGTGTCTGAGACCGCAGGCCCCCGGTTTTACGCCTCCATTCAAACCGAGCCGGGTTTGGATCTTGGTTTTCCTATCTGACCCTCTGTCTTTGGAATTCTGGGCGAGGTCCTGCCATTCCAGGCTCTTCTGTTTTCTCATCTGCAAGACGGAGACGGTAACGTTACGAGGCGTTTTGGTGGTGACGCTGCAGGTGCAGCGCTTAGGATACCCGGCACAGAGAGCGCGGGGCGGGCAGGAGCCGTTAGTGTAGGAGAGTCCGCGCCCCCTGCTTTGCTGCGGTGCCTGGGGTGCTGGGGTTTGGCTCCCGCTGCACTTTGATCCCTCCTCCCCATTCCTCTGCACGGGCCCGGTGGGGTGTCTTCTCAGGAGCAGCAAGAGCGCCAGGACTGGGGACCGGGGGGACCCCTGGGGCTCTCCGGGGTGTGGCCTGAGCACACCCGGGCTGGGCGCAGCGCCCTGCAGTCCTCCCCCGGGGTGGCGCCCGTGCTCTGGGGCCGGCTGGCCGTCGGGCGGCCTCGATTTTGAAGTTTCAAACGCACACGAGAAAGAAGCTCCTACTAAAGCTGTTTTCTGTTCTTTTCTGACATGCTCTTCCCTTCCCCCCCACTATGCTTGAAAGACGAACTGTTTGTCACATTTTCTCAAAGTTTTCTCCCTACTAACCTTGGAAAGGTAAATGGCTCGGTGCATGCCCCTCCCCGTCCCCCCCACATCTCCCCGAGTCATGGCATCTCAGCCTGCCAGGGCATCTCGGTCTGTGTGAAGACTGGCCATTGTCAAGTCTGTGACTCATACACCCCGTGCCGGAGAACACGTGTCTTCCAAGAGCCGCACCATTGTCTGGAGGTCCTCTCTCTCGTTTCCTTGTTTCCCCGTTTCCCTCCACATGGCCTGAGCCAGGGCACCATGAGTGAGTGATGTGACGTGGCCTGTGCCTGCAGTCCCCAGTGTCATTGTTGCATCTGTCATCATCCGCGGGCGCTCCAAGCCCTGGGCGTGAGAGGTGTGCGGGCGGGCTCGGGCCAGCAGGTGCGGCGGGAGCCCCCACGAGTGGCGGGGTGCAGGCTGCCAGGTGCCCCCCGGGGAGGCCCCCCGGCCACAGACGCCGCGTGGTGTCCTTGTGGCGGGGGGCGGCCCGGGCTGGGTGGGGCTGAGCACGGGCTTGCGTAGCCCGGTGCTTCCCACGAGGCTCTTCTCTGCAGATGTCCCCGGTCCCGCACGGCAGGGGAGCCGGCCTGCGCCATCCCTGGACCCCTGCGTGTCTGTGTCCCCGGCTTCCGCCCTCCCCTTAACCCTGCCCCCTTTGCACCGACTTGCTGGAGACACTCGGGATGGGAAAGAGCACCTTCCCAGATTGGGTTTCCTTTCTTTGTGGGGTGGATTGAGGTTGGACAGAGAGCCCGCCGCTGGGCAGTGGCAGCTGCCATCTGTCCCCAGCTGATGGGAACACTTTTTTTTTTTTTAAGGGGGTTTTGAGACTGGTCAGCTTCACACGGGGTGGGACTTCCAGCTACGGTTGCTTTTGTTAGAACAGGAAGAGCTTTAGTAATACTTGCCTGTCCCTGCCTGGCTTCCTCGCCGGGGTTGTCCCTGTCCCCACCCGCCAGCCCGTGGCACCCGTGTCCAAGCTGCCCAGCCCATGTTCTGGAACTGAGATTCCAGGGGCCGGAGTGTGTGGTCTACTTGAGCCACGTTGGGAGGAGAGTCCTTACACTTCTATGAAGGAAGGCGCCATCCCCCACCCCTCCCCATATCTCCGCAGGCGGCAGGAGCCCTCCAGGTACAGGCGGGGGCAGTCCCAGGGCTCCCAACAGTCCCCAGAGCCCCGACCCACGAGAGCTGCCTGCTGCCCCCTGCCTCCTAGAGGCAGATGCCAGGCCTCTGCCCCGAGGGCCCTCTCCCGGTGACCCGGGCCTAGCTTCCACCACGCTCCTGCAGCCCACCTGCCCTTCTTTCCACCTGTTAGGCCCTGGCGCTCTTCTGGGGCCATGTCCTTTGTCTGAGGGAGGGGGGGTGGTCTCGACTGCATGGCTTCATTTAGTCTTTGGGTTTAGGAGCCTAGTGGATGGTAAGTAATAATTCCCCTTCCTCGCCCCTCTCTTCTCCTGGAAACAGAACCTGAAAGGCACCCAGAGCGGCATCGACGCCAGGACCCACTGAGGCAGCCCCGTCGGTTCCATGCCAGTTCCATTCCTACCGCTTAGTTAGTGCTTTTCCATCTACCTGAGGCCAGCGATCCCAAGGACTGCTTCCAGCCCCGGGTGGGTGGTGTGGAAGCGGGGCCCGCCGGCCGCAGAGAACCGTGCCCCCCACCCGCCAGCAGCGGGGCGGCCCAGACCCCAGGAGGCCTCTCCTTGTGTGCGCACACGTGTGGAATCCGTGCTGCGGCCACCCCCGCCCCGCGCTCTCCTTGGACTTGCGGACCCTCCACGGGGCTTGGGAAGGACAATGAGCCGTGGAAGACGTGGGACGAGCCCCTCCCCAGGAGGGGATGTTGGCCTCCATGCTGTTTCATTTTGTTGTAGTTTCTATGATCCTGACCTGGTATGTCCCCAGCTTGGGGAGGTGACGCTGGCCCCACAATCCTAAATTTCAAGGCAGCCTAGATCCCAGTTGCTGAAGATGAAGGGATGGTGAACACTTTCACAGGGCTCTTCTGTGCCTCGGGGCCTGGGACGCCGCCCTGCGAAGGAAGGGTGCGGACGGGTGCGGGGCGGGGGCCGCAGGTGGAGAGGGGGGCGGTGAGCCAGATGCGCCTGTGCCATCAGCAGCCCCCCGCCGCGGGTCCCCACGCCCCGCCTCTGTTCTGCCCCTGGAGATGCTGACGGACAGTCTGGCCTTGTAGACAAGAGGAAATAATCTTGCCGGCATAGCCCTGGGGCTGCCGTCCTGCGAGAACCGAGGCACCCGAACCACCCGTGAGGTGGCTCCCCGGGGGCCGCTTGCTTTTGCACTTTCTAAGTGGCGGAGCGCGAGGCCGGAGGGATGCACCTTCTCTGGAGGACCTTGGGTGATGTCTGGGTTTCGTGCCCTGGGAGGCCAGAGCTCCATGGGGAGTGGGGCATGCCGCCCGCACAATGGGGAGCTCTGGGGGACCCCAGTCCACCAGGCCGGGAGCACGCTGTTCGGATCATTGCAAGGCTGACCCGGCACATGGAGTAGAGGTGATCAGGGGTCCGGCCTCCTTCCTTCCGGGATGTTTGTCGCCTCCCTGTGTTTCCGGGGAGGGGACAGTGGCCCAGCCCAGGCCTCAGCTGCGGCCACTTCCAGGAGGCTGGCTGTGGTCTCCTGGCAGGACTGAGCTCAATCCTGCGTATTTTTGTGGAGCATCTGCTGTACACCTGGCACGCTGCCGGGTTGCTCGGAATTCCGAAGAAGAGAATGTCCTCGCCTTCGTGGCTCCTGTGGCATCTTTGGGGGGTGGTTCAAAGCAGGGCTTGTGGGACATACGGTTCTGAAGACCTATAGTGTCTGCCTACTGGTTTCTCCTTGCTGCCTCCGTGGACTGGGGACCAGGAGATGTCTTGAGGCCCAGAAGAAAGGATTTGGAGACTCTGGTAGAATTTGTCCAAACGACCCTTTGAAGGATCTCTAAAAGCTGGTGCCAAAGGTCACTTCCCTTGCTCGCCCTCTGCTTTCGAGCCTGACAGCCTTGCCCCTCCTAGGTCTCGAGGCAGGTGCTGGGAGCGGGGTCACCGGGGCTTGGGCATCCAGAGCGGGAACCGGACGATGCGCGTTTCCCTGCTTGGGGTTCGGTGGGAACCTGGGGCGTGCTTCAGGTACCATAGAGTCCCGTCCATGGGGTTCACACCGAGCCATTCAGATCCTCCCCCCATTCTTCCCCAGTGGGGCACTTTGCCCGAGAGGATGTCCGTGTATCCCAGTTCCTGTGCAACCGAAGATGGGTTGATTTCCCTTTCCTGCCATCCCGAGTCCCGTCAGATGGCAAGTGTGTGTGCGCACCAGCACGTGCTTGTAGGTTGGTCGTAGTTTTTGACAGAAGGGCCTGCGGCTCTGCTCTTGAGAATGGCCTTCTCCTTTTCATGCTGGCTGCCAGAGCCGACTCGGAGTCTTGACCCTTCCCAGCCATCAGGTGCACCCCCCCTGCCTGACTGCTGAGTTCGGTCCCTACGGAAGCTAACATCCTGAACAGCCGGCTGTAAAGGCCCAGGTGGGGCGAGAGAACAAACACGGACGAGGAGAGAGACCTCTGAGAGAACAGAATGCTGTCCGGATGAAAGCCGTGATCTGACTTGAGGCGCCGGACAGAGGGAGTGTTTGAGCTGCAGTCACGGGGCGCCTGCTGCTCTGGACTCTTGCCTCTCACCCCCCCCCCCCACTCCACCCCCTGAAAAATATTCGGGACCAATTTTGTTAACTTGGCATAAGTTTGTTTTTGGGTGGGTTTACCCCTGCCCGTAATTCTGTCCTGAGACCACGGGCGAAGCTCATCACTTGTGGGGAGAAGAGACACAACCACACCAATGATGTTTTCGTTTGTAATACTTGAAATTTATTTTTTTATTATTTTGATAGCAGATGTGCTATTTATTTATTTAATATGTATAAGGGAGCCTGAAAATAGAAAGCTGTATAGATTGGGTTTAGTTGTTCGTTGGTTGGTTTGGGGGCCTTTTACGTGTGACTTAAGACTTCTCTGTGTTCTGTATGTTGTCTGAATTAATGACCTGGGATGAGGCTGTGCCAGCTTTCAAACAGGGGATGCTTTTCAGAAATTTGTATATTTTGCAATTGCCGAAACAATAAAATACCTGGTTGAAATAAGCGGATGAAGTATACCTCTGATCCTTCTCTGGGGGTGTGGGGGGTGTGGTGGTGGTGACACTTGTGGTCAGTGCACCAAGTTTCTACCACTGGGCTCTTGACTGACCTACCATCCATCATCGTCCTTTAACCAGGACATGCAGGTCCTGATAGGTCCTGGTGGACTAGAACCCCCAGTTTACAGTAGGGTGCCCTTTGGGTTCTATGGGTTTTGACAGATGCATACCGATGGGGTGTCCCATCACCACATACAGAGGCCCCACGTTTTGTGTTCCCTTCATCCCATACCCTTGCTCTTCAGCCCGTTCAACAGAAGCATGCTCATGCAAGCATTGCAGCTCATGATGGCCCTGGGCAGAATTAGAGGAAGGCATTTGGTTTTAGGTTCTGGGTTCCTTTCACTTTCCCTGCCTTCCCCCTACCCCCTTGTGGCCCTTTCAGTTTCTACTGGGGAAAAAACTCAGTCGAACTTCTAGGGTCACTCTGCTACTATTCCTGAGCAAGTTATTTTGCTTTAGCACTTTTGTCTCTACGGATGAGGACTCTCTCATACAGGCAGGGTCGAGGGCTGGATGAGAACACGTGAGTGGCCGGAAGGCAGCCCTGAGTATCTCCTTCACACAGGGTATTGATGACCGACAGTGCTCTCATTGGGTCCGACTTTTCTCCCATGGGCGCCCCCTGTTCTGCTCCAGAAATAGACCTTGCTCCCAAATATTCTTTCCGCCTCCCTTTCGCTTTCTCAACCCTAGCTGTGAAGAGAACAGGAGTCAGCAGTTGGGCACCTCTATTCCAAGGTTATCTGTAACCAGCGTGGTGGGGCCAAGCGCTTTGATAAAGGGCCTTGGCTGGCAACAGGGAGTGCAGGCAGCCGCTGCAGGCCGGGCCTGACCCACGCTTCAGGCCAGCCTCTCAAGTTCTGAGCCCATGTTTGAGTGCTCGTTATGCGTTGGGTGCAGGGCTTCGCTATGTGGCCTTCACAGATGTGGGTCTTTGCCCCTAGATTGGGGCTGATGTCTTAGGTTATCTACCAAAGAAATTAGAAGGTGGTCCTAAAAGAGGTTGTATGCATACTTTTTTTTTTTAAGACCCCATTTATTCATGAGAGACACAGGCAGAAGGAGAATTAATCAGGCTCCGTGGGGAGCCCGATGTGGGATTCAATCCCAGGACCCCGGGACCCGATGTGGGATTCAATCCCAGGACCCCGGGATCACAATCTGAGCCAAAGGCAGATGCTGAACCACCCAGGTGCCCCTGTTTGCATACTTTAAAGTCCTGGGCCTACCAGGTGATGGGAATCTGCAAGTTTCCTGACCTTTTGGGCAATCTCCTGAATACATCTGTGTGTCACCTTGGGCCAGAGCTATAATGACTGAATAAATATTGAGGAAAGGGTGACCAGGTGGGTGAGTGGGGGAAGAGAGGCAGAAAGCTGCGGGAAGGCGAATGCTAGAAGGAAATTGATTCATTACTGAGGTCCTACAAGCCACGCTGTGCCTCTTTATACCTTGAAAACCAGAGTAGGAATTCCCCTGGAGCAGATAAAGCTATGCCAAGGACTAACCACTACATTGCGGAGGACTTAGTTAACCATCTTCAGGGACTGTTACTGTCACATCTATTTTATGGATGAAGAATCTGAGACTTAATGAAGGTGACTTAGCCCTTGCGTTGGCAGGTAACTTTTAGTGATTCAAATCCAGGTATCTGGGACTCTAGAGTTGGTGGCTTTAACCATTAAAAAATGTTCCCTTCATGTCTCCTTGGTCTTTCCACAGTAAAGTGAGTTAGCAGTGGAAGCAGGGCGGCTTTAAGCTGCTTGCCTGTCGGGCTGGGAGGCATGGGCGTTCCCTCCCATCATGCTCCCTGTGGTGCTCAGCTGGTGGTCAGATGGTCAGGATCTTTAGAGAAGTCATCAGCAGAAGATGGGAGCCATGGCTCAGATTTCAGAAATCCCCAGGTAATATCCAAAATCTATCTTGGCAGGAGTTCCTCCCAAGAATTGTATTGGCACTTCCAAGAAGTAGCAGATAGCACTGTGCCATAAAGGGTGGGAGGCCCGGGAGGGGTGGGGAGTGGGCAAGTGGGTGCTCAGGGAGGTTTACCTCTGAGTAAACAGAGCTGGTGGCATCACTCTTCTGGGGACCTGGGCAGGACCTGCATTCCTGATGCTAGATGCTCCCCCCCTGTAGTCCAGACCTGCTGGTGGGAGCAACCAGCTAGTCTGACTCTCGTCACACTTTGCCCTCAGCTCCTTTAACATTTTTCTCACCAGCATTGTTGGGAATATTTTAATTTGGGATTATTTAATAAACCTAACTGAGAAAAATAGTCCAGTATTTGACAAGCAGCAGCTAATTAGACCATAGTGTTGCACCATCCATTTGAGCAAGGTGTTAAAAAGTATCAAACTATTAAAAAGGAGAAGAAAATACTGGGTGGACAAAAATCAAGCTTAAAAGCTATAAAAGAAGCCACAGAGGAAACACTGAGATTCCACAATGTAAATACTTCTAATTTCAAAGTCATTAGCCACCGTTGTAAGTAAAAGACTGTAGGAAAGAAACCTAATGGTGGTGGGGAGGTGGGTGGGCTCAGTGGAGAAGTGTCCCCTTGTGCAACAGGCTTCATGACATTGCGTTGTCAATGAATCCTCAATGCTGGGGTCAGGTGGGGGTACAGGTAAGCTCTTTCCAGGCTGCAGGCATCAGAGTAACTCTACTTCGACATGTTGGATCACTGAACAAAAGATGCCTCACCTGGATATTTTGGCAACTGCATTTGGCGAGTAAAGGACAGAGGGGACACTCAAGGTCTGGGTGGGACTCAGTTCATCTCCAAGTCCTGGCTGTGTGATAGAATTCGGGGACTGGGGCGATGAATTGACCAGGCAACCCCAGGCTTTGGAGATGGATAGTCTCAGGTCCATCTCTTTTCCCACCACGTTCTAGATGTGTGGCCTTGGACAAGTTCATGTTTTTTAACTTGTTTCTCAATCATAAAGTGGAGAAGTTCATACCACATTTTTTTAAATAAGATTTACTATCTTTTTTTTTAATTTTTAAATAAGATTCACTATCAATTTTTTATTTTTTTATTTTTATTTTTTATTTATTTATTTTATTTATTTATTTATTTTTTTATTTATTTTTTTATTTTTAAATAAGATTCACTGTCGATTTGATTTTCACACAAAGCAGAATGAACCATCTGCACATCCAATGCAAGAAAAAAGTTGAACTTTTGGGTGTGTTAAATGTAGACGAAATTTGTCCTTAGAAGTGGAGAAATACCATAATTACTTTTCAGACTTTGTGAGGGACTTTTATAAATGAGACCTTGACAGAGTAAGCACCCAAGTGATAGCTATTAATCTAATGATGCACATCAGATGCTTCAAATGCAAAGCAGATATTGTTACTCCCACCTTATAGAGGTGTGGCTGAGGCCGGGAGAGCTGAAGGATCCTGCTTGATTTTTGCCTAGCCACTACTAGGGGTAAGCCCCAGGCTGGTTAGACTGCCAAATCACGCAGCCTAAGAACCACACGGCTGAGCAAGGCCCTGCTGGATGAGTCACCAACCACAAGACTGGGGCCGAGTTGCATGTTAATTAGCGAGCTCGCTTTTGTGTCCTGGGGCTATGGAGAGGTCTGTCTGCATCCAAATGAAGAGCAGATTTTCTTTAAAGGCCTGTGATTCAGGAGGCTTGCAGAGCC
Source organism: Canis lupus familiaris (assembly GCF_011100685.1). Lineage (NCBI taxonomy): Eukaryota > Metazoa > Chordata > Mammalia > Carnivora > Canidae > Canis > Canis lupus. The sequence goes on along the minus strand of NC_049223.1, from coordinate 28,759,042 downwards.
TTGAAGACCAGATATCCAGTGTCTAAGGTTCTGTGTTTTCCTCCACTCACCTCTTCCAAATAGGGCCTATAGACCAGCGTCTTTGGGGCTATCCTATTCCTGGGTGTACATGAAGACTTTCGTACACGAAAAGACTTTTCGTATCACACACACGTAGATAGTTTTAGGGGAATAGATTTACAGATCCTCAACTTCCATAGTCACTCTTTTTTATTATTTTTTAATATATTTTTAATTTATTTTTATTTTTTATTGGAGTTCAATTTGCCAACACATAGCATAACACCCAGTGCTCATCCCATCAAGTGCCCCCCTCAGTGCCCGTCACCCAGTCACCCCATCCCCCGCCCACCTTCCTTTCCACCACCCCTTGTTCGTTTCCCAGAGTTAGGAGTCTCTCATGTTCTGTCTCCCTCTCTGATATTTCCCACTCATTTTCTCTCCTTTCCCCTTTATTCCCTTTCACTATTTTTTATATTCCATCACTCTTTCTAAAACAGCCTGAGAAGTTTACCCACCTTCACAGTTCATGTTTCTCTGCTTTGCAAACAAAAGGCAATCTCTCACCCACCCCAAAAGCAGTTACTAGAGTGCATTGCCCAAGGGTGGAAACAGCTCCTGGGCACCCAGCAGAGGGAAGCCTCCTTTAATGATTAACTCCAGACACTGTGAACGCCCATGGATTTCTTTCCTAACCTGGCTCTCTATTAAAGCTGGGATTCCGCTACTACTGGAATGTTCTAAATTGAGAACAAGTGAAGCACTATAAATTAGTACAGCAGTTCCCCGACTTTCTGGTCTCAAGATTTTTTTAGACTCTTAAAATTTCTAAAGATTCCAAAGAGCCCTTGTTGATATGGATTACTTCTACCCATATGTAGTGTATTTGAAATGAAAACCGTGACATTTTTTTAAAAAGACGTGTACTTAATAATTTATTTTAAAATAACAAACTCCTTACAGGTGATAAATGACATATGCAAAGCAACTGATTTTCAAAATAGAAAATATGCAGTGAGAAGAATGGCATTTGTATTTTTTTATAAATCTCTTTCAGGGCTAATTCTCATATCTGATTTTGGTATTCCATCTGTTGTGATATATTTATTGCTTGGGTTGAAGTAAGTATATAATGAAAATCTGGCTTCATACAGTTATGTAGATGAACATGAGCAGAGTATATTAATATCCTTTTCAGATAATCATGAGTATTCTTTGATCCTACACCCAAAGTGGACACATTATAGTGTTTTAAAATTTTGTTGGGGTGTTGGATCTGCAACGGTATCAGTGAATTTTTCATACTTTGTTACATTAAAATTCATTTGGTTGATCTTGCTCTTTGAATTGATTTTTTTCATCCATGCATAATTATATAATATCCAACATAGGTCATTTGGAAAACATTGGTTCACCGAGTTACAGAGATCTTCTAAATGCTGACACATTTCAAAACGTAATATTAAAAAATCACATTGATGGATATCCTTCTAATGCTCGCTTCAGCATCATATATACTAAGATTAATATCCTTTTAATCTCGTTAGAAAATTCTCGAAGCATTGAAAAACTATCAGTCTTGTAATGACAGATATGTTTTCTACATTTCTAATTTTTATTTCAAAACTTGAAATTTCCAACAAATACTGTCAGTTGTTTTCCATAGTGGTAGCTCACTGCATTTTTTAGAGACTCTAGGTATTGTTTTTACAATTTAAACGCCCCCCCCCCCTTATTGTAGAGTGGAAATCTGACAATTCCTATGCATAAATCCTTTCACTGGCCACCCATTTATTTCCCATAAGAAAAGGATAGGATGTTAGCATGGTGACAAATTCCCCAAGCCAAGGACCCTTCTGCTTACCTCTTAATCCCGCCCTCATGACCTCCAGACATTGCCATCCCAACTGTCACCATCCTGAGCCATGCCCTCCATTCTTGAACCTCTCCACTTTCTCCTTTCTGGCGGGATCACAAATATTTCCCTCCAATTCCACCAAGTCCCATTAATCCTTTAAGATTCAATCTGAGATGTCAGTCTTTGGGTCTGTCTTCCCTTCACCTTTGTGATGGTTAATTTTATGTATCGACTGGGCCATAGGATGCCCAGATATTAAATATCTGCAAGGGCGTTGTTTGTTGTTGTTGTTTTGCAAGAGTGTTTTTGGATGAGATTAACATCTAAATGGGTAAATGGCATAAAGCAGATTGCCCTGCCTCATATGGATGGGCCTCACCAAATCTGCTGAAGGCCTGAATAAAACGAAAGGCTGACCTCCATCAGCTCTTTTGGGTCTCTAGCTTGCTGACTGGTCCTGCATATCTTGGGATTTGTTAGCTCCCCCCCCCTTCAAATATATATATAAATACATATACATAAAGTGTACAGATTATAAACAGACTATTATGTAGCCATATGACAACATGAAGCTGAGTGTGGGGTGCTCTCAGAGTATGGAATGGGGAGGTGTCAGGGTTATCCTCCAGAGGAGCAGAATGAGTGGACTCTGTGTGTGTGTGTGTGTGTGTGTGTGTGTGTGTGTGTGTGTGTTAAGTACTCTGTAACCAACCACAGAATGAATAAGATGATGGTGAATGAGTGAGGAAAGGACCACCTTGTGGGGTCTCTCATCCTTCTGTTTCAGGTTACTTCCTACCTTTTTGTCTTTGTCAACCAAATTGTTTTTCACTTGATTGATCACACATCATATTCTCAGCCACCATTCTGATCATACAGTATTTGTTAGATGCTCTAACTATAGCCACTAACCAATGGGCAAAATGGAACCCATGCAACTCTGCACTTCCCTCTGATCCCAGGAGTCAGGTGGGGATGGCCTGTGTCCCTGACTGCTTTTGCAGAATCTGGGACCAGTTGGTCTTCCCCCAGTTGAATCCCTTCTTTTCTCAGACAACCATGATTTATTTAGCAACGTGGCCTTTAAACTGGTACAGGGTTCCCCCTGGGGATTTAGGGAAGGCCTTCTAAGAAGTAGGGGAAATAGCAATACTTTCTAGCCAGCTCAGATCTTGAAATCCCCGGTTTATGCTACCTTCATTGAATAATTAAGGGAGTCTTATTCTTTGTTTTGTGCCCTAGAATTTTCTTATGTCCTGGGGGCCATGCAGCTAAGTGAGATTTGAGATAGACAAGAGGTACATTCTCAGATCGGATCTGCAAAAGAATACACACGGAGTTTAAGGATTTTTGTGCCATATGCATTTTTTTTTTTTACAGGGAGAGTCATTTTGATATATTATTCCAAATAATATATGGTAGAATGAAGTGGTAGAGATGATAATTTTGTTTCAGTGTTTTGCCCTCTTCTATTTCTCTGCTAGTATCGGAGGATATAGCCTTCTTGTGAGAGAGTTCCCCTTGAAAGCAAAGCAGAGAATATCAGAAAGAAATATCGAATGCTAAAAATTAAAAACATAAAAACACGAACAACATTCTCAATATTCTCGAGCTGGAAAGAAAAGTACCTTTAAATAGTTGGAACAACAATATAGGTTAGCCATACATATTCTTTAAAATGTGATGGAGGGATCCCTGAGTGGCGCAGCAGTTTGGCGCCTGCCTTTGGCCCAGGGCGCGATCCTGGAGACCCGGGATCGAATCCCACATCGGGCTCCCTGCATGGAGCCTGCTTCTCCCTCTGCCTGTGTCTCTGCCTCTCTCTCTCTGTCTCTGTCTCTCTGTGACTATCATAAATAAATTAAAAAAATTAAAAATAAAAATTTATAAAATGTGATGGAAATGTTTTCTAGAACTAAAAGTATTTTCAGAAAACATTGGAAAAATCCCCACAGATAAAAACTTCTCTTGTCATCTGTTATGCTACAGAAGCTCCAGGACCGTGATGTCTCCATACCTACAACTTACTCTAAAATGATTGAGCTAAATTCACACACACACACATGCACAGAATGAATAGTAAAGCAAATGGAGTACAGTGTTGACAATAAGTACATCTGGTAAAAGCATATAGTTTGCTGTGGTTCTCTTCTTATTCCTGAAATTTTGCAATATTCTTATAATAGTCTTGCAAACAAAAAAGTGTTTTCTCAAGTCAAAGTCGGAAGCAGTTACTCCCTGAAATGTTCAGTAAAATAATGTCCAACATCAATATTTTTAAAAGTTAACTTTTTAAAAAACGATTTTATTTATTCATGAGAGACAGAGACAGAGAGGCAGAGACACAGGCAGAGGGAGAAGCAGGCTCCATGCAGGGAGCCCGATGTGGGACTCAACTCCAGGATCATGTCCTGAGCTGAAGGCAGGCCCTAAACCGCTAAGCCACCCAGGGATCCCCGCAAAAGTTAACTTTTCACATTGTCTTTACCACTTTTGATCTTCTGAACAGTTTTATTGAGCCAAATAGGATAAAAGATTACAGGTTCATTTCATCTTCAGGAATATAAAGGTCTAATTATTCAAACGGTTTTTGTTACAAAACTAAACTCCGAAGATGTCTACAGAGTTGGCTTTTAAATTGATAGACCAACAAGGACTAGAAAAGACAAAGCTCTGTCCAGTGTTTCTCACAAAACGGAAAGGGTGATAACATGAACACGTAGATATAGAAAATGTGTAAAATAATTTCTTCTTAAAGGATTTCATGAATTCTTGAAGAGTCTCTGCCATTTAAGGTGAGACTAAAACCTGTGATATCAAATCATGATAAAATATTTATTCTGATTACTGCCAATCCTCCCTATATTTTATATTCTGTGCAGTAATGTCTACCTCCTATTAACAAAAATTAAAATTCTGTGCCCATGGCCCGACAGACTAGATTTTAGATATGCCTGCCTTTCTTTATTATGAAGTGTATGTAGAGAAAATCGGAACTTGATGGCTAGTAGAAGCAATGAAGCTACTTCTGATTTTTACTTTGTTTTATCTTTTAAAAACAAAACTTAAAAAATATGACTATCCTTACTTTACAGAGTCATCATTTGTTTGGACCTGCCCAGGACACCTGGGTTCTGAAGGCTGTTTACTCACTAGCTATTAGAATAAAATCCACATAATTAAAAATTCATCAAACACTTACCATGTGCCTGCTTCTAGGATGCTGGACATTTTTAAGCTTAGGACCCCTACCTAGATTTATATATAAAATGAAGAGCTTAGACACCAATCTCTTTAAAACTTTGTCAAAAGATTTATTTATTAGAGAGAGAGAGAAAGAGTGGAGGGAGAGGGGCAGAGGGAAGGGGAGAGAGAGAATGTCAAGCAGACTCCCCACTGACCATGGAGCCCAATGCAGGGCTGGAGCTCATGACCCTGAGATCATGACCTGAGCCGAAATCGAGTCCGATGCTTCACTGGCTGAACCACCCAAGCGCCCCTAAAAGACTTTTAAATTTTAAATAGTTTTAGATTTACAGAAGAGTTGCAAAGATAGTACAGAGAGTCCCCATATGCCCTTCATCCGTCTTCCCGAATGTTAACATCTTACAAACATACGGCACAGTCATCAAGACTAAGAATTAACATTAATACAATACTATTAAAACTACAGACTTTGTTTGAATTTTCCCCAGTTTTTCCAATAGTGTCCTTTTTTTATTTTTGGTTCCAGCATGCCGGGTCAGGATGGCGCATTGCATTTTGCTCTGCTGTCTCCTAAACCTCAACCCATCTGTGATAATCTGTCTCTCCTCTTCTCTCATGGCCTTGATGCCTTTGAAGAGTGCTTGTCAGGTGTCCTGTAGAATGTTCCTTATTTGGGGCTTATCTGGTGTTTTCTGGTGATTGGATTAAGGTTATGCATTTTGGGGAAGAGGCGTGCAGAGGTGAGGTGACTCTCTCATCATACCCTGTGTGGGGGAAGATGTGACAACAATAGGACTTACTACTGGTAATGTTAACCCATGACTTGGAAGGTGGCATCTGCCGGTTTTTGCCACTGTCGAATTAGTATTTTTCCCTCTCAATGTTTAGTTATTTGGCAATGAGTCACAGTTCCCATGCGAGGAAGACCATTAGCTCCACTTCCAGCAGGGAGGAGTATCAAAGAATTTGTGGACATATGTTAAAACCACCGCAGTAATTAATATGTATATTGGGAGAGATACTTTGAGGACATACAAAGATTTTGGTTCTTAAAGTTTCAGCCTCTGATTTTAGTGCCCATGAGCCTATTTTCCTTGCAGCAAATACTATGATGGTCTAATGGCAATTTTTAAATTTTCCTTATTCCTTTTACACTTATTATGAGTAATTCTTTCCTAAGGAAAATTTTGCCTTTTCCCTATTTTTGTTTTTAATTCAACTGTGTGTTTATATCACTATGGAATCACAGATCTTCCTTCATAGATGAGGTTTTTTTTTTTTTTTTAAGATTTTATTTATTTATTCATGAGAGACACAGAGAGGCAGAGACACAGGCAGAGGGAGAAGCAGGCTCCATGCAGGGAGCCCGATGTGGGACTCGACCCCAGGATCCCAGGATCATGTCCTGGGCCGAAGGCAGACTCTCAACTGCGGAGCCACCCAGGTGTCCCCATAGATGAGTTTGTATGTTTCTTACCAGCTTTGTAGTTCTTCAATTTCCATGAACGACAGGCCTCCACTACCCAGAATATTAAGCACCTAATATACCTGACTGGGCAAGAGGTGGATCCCTGGGTTTCCACTCTGACCTACAAGTCAGCACCATCCTGGCTCATATTTTCCTCAAATGGCTTAACTAGTATGGCAAGATTTCACTTGGCTGTTCAGATGAAGCCTGTAGGTTGAAAATATTCTCATGGTAATGCACTGAAAACGGTTTTTTATCTTTTTAATTATTTTTAAAGATTATATTTATTCATCAGAGACATACAGAGAGAGAGGCAGAGACACAGGCAAAGGGAGAAGCAGGCTCCATGTGGGGAGCCTGATGTGGGACTCGATCCCAGGACCCCAGGGTCACGACCTGAACTGAAGGCAGATGCTCAACCACTGAGCCACCCAGGTGCTCCAGAAAATGTTTTTATAAATAGTACGTTCGGGGGAATCCCTGGGTGGCTCAGCGGTTTAGCACTGCCTTCAGCCCAGGGCATGACCCTGGAGTCCTGGGATCGAGTCCCACGTCGGGCTCCCTGCATGGAGCCTGCTTCTCCCTCTGCCTGTGTCTCTGCCTCTCTATGTCTCTCATGAATAAGTAAATAAAATCTTGAAAAAAAAAAAAAAGCATGTTTGGTGACTGTGCAGCCTGGAGGGGTTCGGTTTTAGCTATTCCGTGAGGCCTTCCCATGTGACGGGGGGTGGGGGGGTTAGCCCCGGGGCAAGCCCCTGTGGACCGCCTGTGACGTGCAAGGCTAAGTGTGGTAGGTATCAGAGCTAGCAGCAATCTAATGGATTCTCTAGGGATGCTCAGGTCCGTGAAGTTCCAGAACAGCCAAGGTAGCTGTGTGGAGAGGGAGGCAAGAGCTTCAGAGAACGGGAAAGAGAAGGGAGAGAGAGATTCCTTCACACGTTTGGAAATGGAGCACCTGCTGGTCTCAGCACAACACACTTAGCATCTTTTGTCCAAGACTTGAGGGAAGCTTGGTCCCAGACTTCTTTCTGTTGTTCTTAAATTCCAGAAGGCATCAGTGGATGCAGTGTCTGAGGAACGACAAGTAGAGAGAGAGTCACACACAAGGAGGGAGAAGTAACCCCCCGTGACGGATTCGGGAAAAGCCTCCTTCCCTTCTGCCAGGCAGCGAGGACGTGGCCCCTCTGAGCAGGCTGGCCTTTGGGCCCTGTCATTCGATGTCCTTTGCACACCGGAGCCCTAGAAGCAGGTACGTTTTCCTACCGGGGCCTATTCTCTTTTTCTAATTCACTTTGCACCTCGACTACGCGGAATGGGGAAGAAGGTGCGACATAAACCGTTAGTCTTCATTTTATAACATCAGGGCTGGGGAGTTGAAGGGTTGGCTCTGTTTCTTCTGCGCATCAGGGGACAGGGCGACCTCAGCTCAGCTGCGCAGGCCTTTCTGGGCCTCCGATCCCTTACCTGGACTAACAAAGCACTAGACACAGGCGACTCAGTGAAGCAGGTTTAGGGACCCCTTGACCCAGCTCTCCGAGGGAGCTGGACCACCACGGGCCACAGGAAGGCGGAGTTGGTCCGAGTGGAAGGGAATTCCTGGGGACACTACGGTGTCCCTGGAGCAATCTGCTTGCTCACTCTGTCTCAGAAGGAAATGAACTGTATTCCAATTCAGACCACGCCTGACAGTGTGGGCCCAGCACCTGGGAAAAGCTGCACTCGGCAGGTGTTCTGGGTCAGTTGGACCCGAAAGTACACCCTAGCCCAGTCAAGAATCTGGGCTCTGTAGCACATGGTGGGCCAGCAGATTGTACGTGGACAAGTCATTCTGGGTCTTTTAAATCCACAGCTCACAAAGGATTAGGGTGGAGCAGGTAAGGACAAAGGTGTATCGCCCTGCCGTCTGGGGCCCCATGTCCTGAGGATGGCACTGTGCCCAAGTGCCAAGAGTGGCCTCAAATCAGGTTCATTCACTCACTCACTCCAAATTCATGGAGTTCCCATTATGGCCCAACACCGTGCTACATGCCAGGAGGAACTTTTATAGGAGTTGCAGGAGAAAAGCATTAGTTCTTATCAAAGAGAAGTGTAGGGAGCCTGGGGGGTTCAGTGGCTGAGCATCTTGTCTCCAGCTCAGGGTGTGACCCCGGGGTTCTGGGATCGAGTCCCTGCATGGAGCCTGCTTCTCCCTCTGCCTGTGTCTCTGCCTCTCTCTGTGCTTCTCATGAATAAATAAATAAAATCTTAAAAAAAAAAAAGATTAAAACCACAGAACACAACCATTTCATCTCAGAGCAGACAATCACTTAAAAGAATGACAAGAAGTTCTTAGGGGCTCCAGCATGCTGAAGAAGAATACATCAGTTTTGCAAAGTCGGGTGCCCAGAACTTTTGTTGAGGTGGCAACAGCTAGCCAGCATGGGTAACCAGTGGCTGGTGGGGTTACCCTTCCCTAGGAGTCTGATATTTGAGAGAACAAGGGAAGGGAGAGACCCGAGGCGGTTATATGGATAAACCGGAGGCAATCTGCTTGCATTGGTTCACTGGAAGTAGAAACAAGATGTCTAAATGGTGGCCTTCCTGCCCTGCTCCGCCAGCAGGGCCTCACCTCCTGCTATGTGTCACAGTGGGACCGGTGGTTTTTTTTTTTTTTTTTTTTTTCGGGTGGAAAAGTCTAGTTTGGTGTCTGGGGGAGAAAACATCGTCAGCTCAATAAAAAAGAGGCAGCATTTCTTTTACTTTGGGGGCCAAACCTCGAGCCTCTGATGTGAGGGGCTTCGCATCTCAGACAGCCCGATTTAATTGCTGCACAAAGCTCTTTTCTTTGTGGGGAAGAAGGAAGAGGACTCCAACAATTAGCCCTCTCAAAATGTAGGTCTATGAAAACAACCGGGAGGAAATAGGCAATGACCTCCATCCGCCCACTGCTCTGGGTTAGTCCAGGGGAAGGCAAAACAAAGGAAAACACATCTAGTTGGTTCAAGAGTTCAGCTCTCTCCCTTCATTAGGAGAAAAAACCATCTCTCTTTTCCTGGCCCGTCTGGAGCTCTGTTCTCATTCCACTGCTGTGATGTTTTATCTTCCAGGCCTTTCCTAATTGAACCTTTCTGCTTTGGGCAGGCATATCTCCTATCTCTTCAGCGGTCAGGTTGGGTGCTCAGACAGTTCTGGGAATCACTAGAAGCGCGAACTTGATTTTCTTACCAGAGAACATATGAAAAATGGTCCCAAAGAACAATCAGAAGTACTGTCTGATGCCTACTCTGGGCTAGATGTTTAATTTTAGGACATTGCACCCAATCTTCTCCATAGCTTAATGAGCTACTTCTCTGTTCCTTTTCTATTTTATATTGTTAAAAACAAGATAACAGCTTCCAAGGGGAGTCAGTTGTGCTAAGCTCCATGTCACCAAAGCAAGACTTAACTTAATTACAGCTCGGGCTCTCCCAGAAATGGAATCCTAAATTTGCGGGTCAAGAATCTTCCGATCAGCACTGGCTAGGTCATGCGCGTGATAGACCCCTGCCACCTCCTGAGGAAAGTGACCTTGCAATAAACAACATGCATTTTTTTTTTTTTTTGGCTTAGTACAGCCTTGTTCCCACTCCCCTCTGCCTATAAAAGTCTTTCATTTTGCGCAGCAACTCAGAATTCCTCTTTATCTTCTAGATTGGATGCTGTCCTATATGAATGGATTTTTGCTCAAACTCTCAAAAATTGTAATAGGCCTCAGCTTATCTTTTAACAACATGTATGAGAGAAGTCTGGCTCAAAGGTTAAATAATTTTGAGAACTTGAATAATTTGCCCCAGATCACACAGATGGTCATGGGTAGAAGGGGAATGAAAGCAGGGAACCACAGTTACCAGGTGGCCTTAAAGCCAACGCCTTTGTTCTTTTGCTGGATCCGACTTGATTAGAGAAAAGTCAGTGAGTTTCCAGAAAGAGGAGAAACCCTGTGGGAACAAGATTGTGAGATGGGAAAATGGACCTTTCCTTTCATTTCTGTTCATGTGATTTCCATGGAAATGTAGTCACTAGTCACTTTCACTTTCCTGAGCCGGTAGTGTAAGGTCTGAATTTTTCTGGCATGGTAATACCATTCTCTCTCTTTACTTACTTAAAGTGTTACATTTATAATTTTAATAAATTATAATTTTAATGTTTTTTAAGTTTAAAAACATGCATTTGGTTCCTGATGTTGAGTTCCTAAAGACTAACTCTCATGGGAGTGTGTTTAATCAGTCACCTTGAAAACATTTATTGAATCCCTATTATATGTAAAGCACTGTCTTTATTTATCACTTTAATAATTTAAAATTTTTTTTATTTTTTAAAATTTTGAGTGTATTTAACACACAATGTTATATTAGTTTCAGGTATACAATATAATGATTCAACAATTCCATACATTCCTCAGTGCTCATCAAGTGTTCATCATCAAGCCCCTTTATCTATTTCACCCCATCCTCCCACCTACCTCCCATCAGCAACTACTACTTCGTTCTCTGTATTTAATGGTCTTTTTTGTTTGTCTCTTTTTCTTTATTTCTTTTCTTGCTCAAATTCCACATACAAGTGAAATCCTATGGTATTTGTCTTTCTCTGAGTTACTTGCTTCACTTAGCATTATACTCTCTGGCTCCATCCATGTCATTGCAAATGGCAAGTGTCATTCTTTCTTATGGTTGAGTACTACTCCATTGAGTATATATACCATGTCTTCTTTATCCATTCATCTATTGATGGGCACTTGGGCTGCTCCCAGACCTTGGCTATTGTAAATAATGCTGCAGTAAACATAGGGGTGCATATATCTTTTTGACTAGTGTTTTCATTTTCTTTGGGTAAATAGCCAATAGTGGAATTACTGGATCATATGATTATTTTTAATTTTTTGAGGAACCACAGTGGCTGCACCAATTTGCATTCCCACCAACAGTGCATGAGGGTTTCTTTTTCTCCACATCCTTGCCAACACTTGTTATTTCTTGTGTTTTTGATTTTAGCCATTCTGACAGGTGTAAAGTGATACCTTATTGTGGTTTTAATTTGCATTTTCCCGATAGTGGTGTTGAGCACCTTTTCATGTGTTTGTTGGCCATGTGTATGTCTTCTTTGGAAAAATGTCTATTCAGGTCTGTGTATTTTTTTATTGGGTTATTTGCTTTTTTGGTGTTAAGTTGCATGAGTTCTTTATAAAATGAATATTAACCCCCTTATCCCATATATCATTTGCAAATATAATCTTCCATTCAGTAGCTTGTCTTTTTTTAATGGTTTCCTTCACTGTGCAGAAGCTTTTTATCTTGGTGTAGTCCCAATAGTTTAATTTTGCCTTTGTTTCCCTTGCCGGAGAAGATACATCTAGAAAAATGTTTCTATGGCCAATGTTAAAGAAATTACTGTCTATGTTTTCTTCTAGGAATTTTGTGGTTTCAGGTCTCACATTTAAGTCTTTAATTCATCTTGAGTTTGCTTTTGTATATGGTGTAAGAAAGTGGTCCAGGTTCAATCTTTTGCATATAGCTGTCCCAGTTTCCCACCACCATTTGTTGAAGAGACTGTCATTTTCCCATGAAATATTCTTGCCTCTTTTGTCATAGATTAATTTGCCATATAATCATAGGTTTATTTTTGGACTCTTTATTCTGTTCCATTGATCTATGTATCTATTTTTGTGCTAGTACCATACACTTTCAATCGCTGCAGTCTTCTAGTATATCTTAAAGTCTGGGATTATGATACTTCTAGTTTTGCTCTTCTTTTTCAATATGGCTTTGGCTATTCAAGGTTTTTTGTGGTTCCATATAAATTTTAGGATTATTTGTTCTAGTTCTGTGAAAAATGCTGTTGGTATTTTGATAGGGATGGCATTGAATCTGTAGATTACTCTGGGTAAGTATGGACATCTTAACAATATTTGTTCTTCCAATCCATGCGCATGAACTATCTTTCCATTTGTTTATGTCATCTTCAATTTCTTTCTTTTATAGTTTTCAAAGTACAGATCTTTTACCTCCTTGCTTAAGTTTATTCCTAGGTATTCTTTTTAGTGCTATCATCAATGGGATTGTTTTCTAAATTTCTCTTTCTGCTGCTTCATTATTAGTGTATAGAAATGCAACATATCTCTCTATATAAATTTTGTATCCTGTGACTTTCTTGAATTTATCAGTTCTAGTGGTTTTTTGGTGGAGTCTTTAGGGTTTTCTATACATGATGTCATGTCATCTGCAAATAGTGACAGTTTTGCTTCTTTCTTACCAATTTGGATGCTATTTATTTATCTTTCTTGTCTGATTGCTGTGGCTAGGACTTTTGGTACTATGTTGAGTAAAAGTGGTGAGAGTAGACATCTTTTTCTTGCTATTGACTTTAGAGGAAAATCTCTCAATTTTTCATGATTAGGTATCATGTTAGCTGTGCTTTTATATATATATGGCCTTTATTATGTTGAGGTACATCCCTCTAAACCTGTTGTGTTGAGAGTTTTTATTATAAACGAATGTTGTGCTTTCTCAAATGCTTTTTCTGCATATATTGAGATAATCATATATTTTTAACCCTTTTTCTTGTGATGCATCATGTTGATTGATTTGTGAGTAGTGAACCACCCTTTCATTCCTGGAATAAATCTCACTTGATGTGGTGAATGATTTTTTTAAAAATGTGTTGCTAGAATCATTTTGCCAGTATATTGTTGAGGATTTTTGCATCTATGTTCATCAGAGATATTGGTCTGTAGTTTTTTTTTTCTGTAGTGTCTTTATCTAGTTTTCATATCAGGATAATGCTCACCTCTGGAATGAATTTGGAAGCTTTCCTTCCTCTTCTAATATTGGAATAGTTTGAAAAAAATACATGTTAATTCTTCTTTAAATATTTGATAGAACTCACTTCTGAAGCTGTCTGGTCCCAGACTTTTGTTTGTTGAGAGTTTTTTTGATTACTGATCCAAATTCATTGCTAGTAATAGGTCTGTTCAAATTTTTCAATTTCTTTCTGATTTACTTTTAGAAGGTTATATGTTTCTAGGAATTTATCCATTTCTTCTAGATTGTCCAATTTGTTGGCATATAATTTTCTATAATATTCTCTTATAATCCTTTGTATTCCTGTGCTGTTGGTACTTATTTCTCCTTCATTTCTGGTTTTATTTATTTGAGTCTTCTCTCTTCTTTTTATAATGAGTCTGGTTGAAGGTTTATCAAAGAACCAGTGCCTGGTTTTATTGATCTGTTCTATTATTTTTTAAGTCTCTATTTCATTTATTTCTGCTCTTATTTTTATTATTTCCTTCTTCTACTGGCTTTGGTAAAGTCTATGTTGAATGCTGTGAAAGATATAAAGATGGCTTATATATTGCCTGAGCCCTCAAAATTGGGAAGGAGATAAAATAGTGTAACACATAAAAATCTAACCTAAGCCATAAGGGATCATATGAGCATGTTGAACTAAGCCAGTGCCTCTTAATTTTGGCTGCACACCAGAATCACCTTGTGAACTTTACTGAGTGCTGAGGTCTGGTCCTTAACCACAGAGGTTTTGTTTTAATTGGTCTGGATGCACCCTTGCCCCTGCACCTCCTCCCCCTCCATGGCTGTTCTTTCAAGTTTCCTAGGTGATTCTAATGTGCAGCCAAGGTTGAGAACCACTGAACTACAATAACCCAAGGTATCTTTTCCAACTCTCAGATTATGTAAGTCTAAATTGATGTGAGGAAACCTTGGATGAAACCACCAAACTAAATATTTTATCTCAGTGAATCGTTGTAGGGATTATTCATCGTCTTCCCTCAGTCTACGGCAGACCCATCCACCCATCCACCAACCACCATTGCCTTCGGAATGAAGTGCCTTCTACATTTACAGGGAGGAGACCCTTGCTCCTTCTACAATTTAATTTGTAGACTGCCTTGAATCCATACTTCCTAATAGCTTTTTAACAAATACATGTTTGTTGGTTTATCTAGTTTTCTTTTTCTGCTTCCCCGTTTCCAGGTGTTGTGGTAGGTGGGTGTGATGGTCTCTTCTACATTCCTGTAGGAAGTGGAATTCTTTTAGGTACTGGGAAGCCCTGGAAAGGGAAGCATGCAAATTGCTGTATGGGAAGATTCATCTGGGGGCAAAGGCAGGATGAGTTAAATTTAGGAGAGCCAGGATATGGGCAGGAGGGAGGATGTTGTAAGAATGGAACGGAAGTTGATGAATGAGAGAGGTATTATGAGAGAAAAAGCTTCAGTTGTAGGTAGGGAAAGATTTAAATTGGTGTCTGACTCCAATGCCTGAACTTTTTAATCTGTATCCTTTGTGTAATTGGCCACAGGAAGCTACTGCCCCTGCCGAATGGCTAATATAGAAATAATACTGTTTGGCTTAAGCTGTTATTCTGGTGTATTTGTAGAATATACTTTTGGCTCTTGGGACTCCTACACAGAACTTTGATCTGAGAATGAATGACATAGTTCGGAAAACTTATGCCAAAACTCATGGTATAATTGGTAACAGATACCCAGATCGTTGTCTATAAAAGTGTCCCTTGTGACTTTTTTGGTGTTGTTTGTGATTAACAGTGGTGTATGCTTTCTGATTGGTAATCAGGTAAGTAAGGATGTAAGACTTTTGTTTTAAAAAGTTTGTCTCTTCCAATTCAGTGATTCAGCTTCTAGAAATCTGTCCCAAGATATAAAGGCAGACAAAGATTTATACAGAAAGTCATATATAATAAGGATAAATTTGGAAATTATTGAAAAGTCTTACATTAAGGAATGACATATATATATATACACACACATATGTGTAAAGTCATTTAAATATGGTTATAACAGGGTTAGCAACAACTAAATGGCTATCAATATGGAAGTGGCTAAAAAAACTATGATATAGTCATACAATGGAAAGCAATAATTAAAAATAATGAGATCAATATACATGTGCAGATTTGAAAAGATCTCTAATACATATTATTGACAGTATGGAGTCATTTATGTCCTGTATATGCTATTTATATATGTTATGTGCTATTTCAGAGAAAAAAATCTTATGCATATAGAAAGATGCATATCAAACTGTTAATGGAGATAAGTTAGTTTTGGAGGTGAAATGGGTGGAGATGATAAAGCAGGACCTTTATGTTTTATTCTGTAAACATCTATATTTGGATCGCTTCCAAAGAGAACAATTATATCCACTACATATATAATTAAAAATAGTAAAATCTTAAAAAGCCTTGACCTTTAGTTTCTTCCTATGTACCTTCTTTTGAAGCTTGGCTGCTTATTGCAAGACAAAAAAAAAATACCTTCTAGAGATCTAAAGTGGTTTCATAAAATTAAACAAATTGGGAAAATGGTTTGAGGTGAATGGGCTACTTGGCAAAGTTGCAAACAGGTGTGTTGAAGTGGATGTCTGTGGGTGGCAGGATGTGGTCTAATGCAGACAGATTTGCTCCACGTGAGGGTGACAGGGTGTCGTCACCCCACAGCCAGTGGCAGGGTGTGTTCTGTGACACGTGTTGTTACCTCGGGGTGAGCACCCCCGTCCTTCGTTCCCACAATCTGCTCCCTGGGTTGCTGGCATAGAGAAGAGAAAGCTAAAGTGCGTGGCTGTAGCCTGGTGGTGGGGTAGCTGCAGGGAGGGCAGCTGGTGCTCCATCAAGACAAGGGAAAGAGCACTGTCGCTAGGCAGCCTTTAGAAAAAAGCAGCATGTTTCACTTGGGACCAGAAATAGTCTTTTAACTCATGTACTTCCCTCTTTATCCACTTCTGATGATCCACTCGAGCCAGTCAACCCACGGTGTGCTCCTTCCTATTTAGGAGTCGAAGCTGGTGGGCGTAGGTAGACAGGGCATCCAGGGGATCCAGGTGCGGAGCTGGCTCTCCACCCAGCAGCCTGGGGCCCAGACTGGTCTTTTACTGCTCCTGCACTTCTCTGGTTCTCCTGAAAGCAGCTGATACCTGGCTGACAGTAACCACATTAACCTGAGACCAAGATGAGCCTCAGAGACAAGGATTCTGTGGCCATTTGGCACTTTCTCAGGTCAGAGTAAGTTGTGTAAAATAGAAGTTGTAGAAACACAGGCCAAGGGAGAAACAGGCTTCATGCGGGGAGCCCAACCTGGGACTCGATCCTGGGACTCCGGGATCACGCCCTGGGCCCAAGGCAGATGCTCAACAGCTGAGCCACCTAGACATCCCTTCGCCTGGCCTTTTTTTTTTTTTTTTTTTGTGCCATTAGTTCTCTTGGGCCCCATTTAGAGCATCATGAGGAGTATTTACATCTCTTTATATGTCTAACCCCGATGTGAATAAAATAAAATTGAATCAACTTCTTTTTTAAAAAAATCAATCAATTTTAATACACAAATGCAAAATATGTTTTGTCCGGGTAAGATGCTTTCAACAGGTGTCTTCCCCTTGCGATGATGAAAACTTGAGAGCAATAAAGAGTAATTTTTTTGTGTTGTTCGGTTAGCATGCAGAACTCCGCCAGGTCAGGCAAACAGTGGGGTTTGTTCGATGGGCAGGCTTTGCCCAGTCTGGATGCGTGGATTTCATGGGGTGAAGGCCCTGCGTTTTGAACATCAGCCCACCGGCAATGCTCTGGGTTCTTGGTCCAGGGGGTGGCTTGGGCGGGCCTGACCCTACAGTCAGGGAAAGGAAGCACTGCTGCTTCCCCCTCAGGGCCATTAGTTTAGCTAAGTGTGAAAATAAAAGTGACAACAGCATTCTATAATAATAATAATACTACCAATAATAGTAATAATAATAAAAAGAGAATGTTGGCAGGTGATCAGAGGGGCCTTGACTATTCTCTCTCTTGTGTTCCTTGGGCTTCTAATGACATTAGCAATGTATTCTAGTGGAAAGAGCCCCAGGCCAGGAACTGAGAAAGCAGGCTGCAATCTCTGACTTGCTGCTAATGGCCTGCTTTGGGGTAAACCACTGAGGCTCTGAAAACTTGTATTCCACACCCCACACCCTCGCAGTCTGATCGCCGGGTTCCCTTCTACACCGAGATTCTAGGGCTGTGCCCTCAGCATTTACTTTGTCTTTGGCTCAGCATCAGAATGAGATGACTTTCTGAACATTTCATTCTCCCCTTCTTGGATGGTTTGGCCCAGCATCCAGCCAACCAGAGGAAGTGAACTGCCTGAGACTAATTGAAGAATTTTTTTTTTTTTTTCAGGACAGGAAGGGGTGGGTCAGTAGGAGACTGAGAAGTACAGGTGAGTCAACCTGTTTTAAGTTTGTCATCCCTGATGGAAAAAAACAAAAACAAAAACAAAAAAACAAGAAAGATAGTGTCCTTGCTAGGATGTGAGTGCTAGCACCCAGGGGAGATGGCTGTGTCTGTACCCAGCTGGTCCCAGGGCTGGGTGTTGGGAAGATGTGTGCAGTGCTCTCTCCTACTCCCCACTGAGGCCAAGCTGCCATGGAACTGGGGAGATGCAGCCACCACACTTCTTTTTTCACACGATGGCTGTGTTGTAAGTGGACCAACTTCTTTGATCGCCCTGGGAAACCGCAAGAACGAAGTGGGGCTCACTACCAGGCATGTTGGAGGTGATGGGGATTTGTCATCCTGAAACTTCATGCGGAACTTATTCAGTGAGTGGAAATACATAGTCGGAGGTGAAGGGGGGGCCTTTCAGACGTTGGTAGATAATTTCACCCATGAGGAGAGAAAAAGGAAGGAACCAGATTACTGCTGCCTGAGGTTCTGTGCCAAAAGAGAAGGATATGGAGGAAATCTCTATTCTGGGGATTCCCTGGAGAGTAAGACAGTTGAGCTCATTTTTCAAGGTTTCCTAAAGAAGAGTTGCAAGCAGATTTTCATACGTCCTCGCTGATGGTTTCAAAAAGAAATATCCAGCCCGCTTGGAGCCCTTTCCTTTCAGGAATTCCCAGAAAATTTCACAGTAGTGTCAGTAAATGAAGTTCTCAGGCACCAGGAGCTCATCTTTTTTTATTTGGGACCATCCAAGGAGTTAGTTGAAGGTTACACACGAGAGAGATGAGAGACGTAAGACCCCGTAATTTCTCAGACAAAGGACTCTTTCTGAGTCATTGATCTGAATAAACGTCTACACCAGCCTCCAGGGAGGGTGTGTGATAATAACCATTGATTACTTAGGAATCTGAGAGTAGGGTGTTTCGGGAAGCAGTGTGGGCTGAGCTCTTTGATCCTAACTTAACTCCAGGAAAAATAAACAGGCACACTGAGTCATTTATCGTCAGGGTTGCTAATAAAGGTAGTGGGCTGCTTGCAGGGGCGTTTACCTTCTTATTTTTAAAGTCTGACGTTGGGAGGCCAGACAACTGACTTGACCACCAGAGCAACTGGTAAGCGTAGCCGGGTGGGGGGTGGGTACCGCGAGGGACCTCTGCTGTAGAAGTAGTGTGCACGAATGTGTGTGGCACGGTCTGGGATAGGCAAATTCAGAAATAACCTGAAAGTCCATTAACAGATCACTTGGGCTGATGAGGGCACATTGTATACCATGGAATATGGTGCATCATCTTTCCAGAAACAGCCTGCAGTGAGGACTCGTCTGCATATGATTTGTTAATGATTTATTACAGAAGCCTTCCTAGGCCCCTAGGAGGAGGGAGGCAGGAGTGGGAAAGGGAAAGAAATCAAGTCAGGGAGTGACTTCAGACAAATCCCAGCACTTAGTAATTGATCCCTGGGGTGGGGGTGGGTGAGAGGGTAGCTCTGGAGCACAGATTGAACCAACTGGATGCAAGGAGCTAGGGTCCCACAGTCCCACAGCCCCTCCTAGCTCTCTGTGTTAACAGGTAGAATGGCTCCAGAACCTCAAGGGCAGAAAGTTTTCCAAGAAAGGAGTTGCAGGTGCCTGTGGCTAGAGGGACACACACTGAAATGGTGAAGGGATTGGAGGGAGGGTTTGGTTAGTGTTGGCTTTACTATCCAACTATTGAAGAGAAGGAAGTGCCAAGTCCTTCCATTGAAAAAAAAATATTTTATGGTAAATTCTGAGCGAAAAAGCAGGTTCAGAAGCAACATATCCTAGGGTGTTTCCTGGCACCAACCAGCTGGGTCTCCAGGGATTCAGTTCCATTCTGGAGTGAGTTTCAGTTTCCTTAAGTCCCACAGGAGCCCCCACTGCAGTCCCAGGGGGTCAGCTGTCCTTCTGGCCAACTGGCTACTTGTTGGGGCTCTCAGGACCACCCACTCAAGTTTGACAATTTGTTACGATGGCTGACAGGGCTCAGGAAAACACTTTTACCCAACGTTACCATTTTATTATAAAGCGTACAGCTCAGGAAAAGGCCAGTAGAGGAGATGCCTAGGACGAGGGATGTAGGAAGGGGCACAGAGTCTCCAGTTCCCTCTCTGGGTGCAGCTCCCCTCCCAGCACCACCACGTGTTCACTGACCTGGAAGCTCATCAAACCTCATGCAAGAGTTTTTATAGAGCTTAATTTCCAGCCCCATCTCCCCTCTTCCCTGAGGTTGGTGGAAGGAGCTGGAAGTTCTGATTCTGTAATCGCCTGGGAGCAGCCCCATCCTGAAGCTATTTAGGGGCCCTACTTGTGTCACCTCCTTGGCATAAACTCAGGTGTGATCCAAATGGGTCCCTTATGCATAAAAAGGCACTCCAATCGCTCAGGAAATTCCAAGGATTTTAGGAGCTCTGTTCCAGGGACTGGGGACAAACCAAAGAGATTGCTTCTTATACCATACAGAGATATTTTGATAACTTTTTTTTTTAATAAAAAGAAATGTGCATCTGTGTGCACGTAAAGAAAAAAGTCTGGAAAGAAACAGATCGAACTGTTGATTGTGTTACCACATGAGGGACTGGGGAAGGCTGGGGTGGGGGGGTAGGCAGAGATGTTCAGATTTCTGAGCAAGCGTGTCGTTATGCTTTATAATAGGAAAAAAAAATAAAGCAGTGTACAAGACCTCTGTCATGTGACAAGAGCGTGTGCCTCTGTGGCCCATGGGCATCTCTGTGTGCAGTTCTGAGAACCAGACAGGCTTACGGACCGAGTGCCATAGTGATCGCTTGGTGCATATGGTGCTGTTTCCCCGCGATGGACAAAACTTTGAAGTCTACAATTACGTACAAGACTAGACTGGAAATTGTGGCTTCAGTGGTCTCCATTCCAGATGCCTGTTTGTCATTTTCGACTGTCTTAAGAAAACATGTTTTTAGCCTGGTGCCTCCTCTTCATGCTTGAGTCCCTATCCCTTGGATGTTCATTGGTTTAGCCTCCCCTCCCCCTGGGGGGTCTGTCTGGGTATAAAAACTATTCTAATACTCTGCCTTCAGCCTGAATTGGTAGCCCTGCCAGACGCTTAATTTGTAGGTGAAATCAGCTCTCCTCCTCCTTGATGGTAGGTATTCTAGATCCAGGTTGATATAATCCCTTCCTCTGGCCAGTAAACAACCAAAAAGAACCATGAAAAGGTCTGCAAGAGTGGTACCAACATCCCTGTAATCACAAAGCCTGAAATAAAAGCTTTGTGTATGGTGTTAAGCTGTGGTCAAAGAGAAGGGCTTGAAGAACGTCTCCTCACTTTGGAGCTGCAAGATTTGCATCAGACCAACTCTTGTTTCAATTTATCGACCCATCCTCCAGTCCATTCACTCATCCACCCAACCATCTGCTCACCCACCAATCCACTCACTTACTCTTCATCCAGCCACCCACCTGTCTTTCCATTGATCTATGCACCCATTCACCCACCTGCTCATTTCCCCATCCATCCATCCATCCATCCATCCATCCATCCATCCATCCATCCATCCATCCATCTTTCTAATAATTTTTGAGAGACTCTCATGAGCCAGGCAATGCGGTAGGCATTCCTAGTCTTTTGCATTTATCTGCAAACACTCTTAAAACTCACTTCAGCTTTTACCTACAGCCTTTAGCATATATTAGAAACCATGTCAGGTCCTCTGACTACTTCTCATTAGGGTTTGTTTTCTCCTTGCTTTGGGTTCGTAGCTCCTTCTGTCTCTCAGTACTACCACACCGGATAACAACTACCAGGTACTGAATGCTCATTACCTGTCAGGTACTTTGCAAAATTCCCTGTACACCTTATCTCATTTAATCCTTACAGGGATCCAAAAAAAAAGAAAAAAATCCTTACAGGGATCCTAAGACGTGTGTATTATCTACATTTTCATCCTCTTAATTGTGAGATACAACACATATCAAGAAATGCACCCCCACAATAAAGTATGACTCTATAATTTATTGAAAAGCAAAGTTGTGTATATATATATATACATATATATATATATACCCAGAAGCCCTCTGTGTGCCCCTCCTTCAGTGCCACCCACTCCTTACCTTCTAGACATCACCACCATCCTGAGATTTTATATATAGATATATATGTGTATAATAAGGACCTCTACTTTTTCAAAAAAATAGTTTTAACGTGTAAGCATGTGTCGCTAAACACTATAGTTTGGTCCTGCTTGTTTTGTTAAACATAAATCATATTGTATGTTTTCTTTAGTGATTTTGTTTTCTCCCCCCACAACATTAAATTTTTAAGGTTCATGTTGTTGCATTAGTTGTATCTAGTTCTCTTTCCTGTATAGTATTTTCTTATATGAATATAGCACCATTTATTTTCCAGTCTACTATTTTTTTGGGCATTTGTGGTTTTCCAATTTTTGGCAATTACTGAAAATGCTGCTATGAACATTTCTGTGCATAACTTTCAGTGAAAAGAGCCTGAATTTTACTTGGGTTTTCAAATAGGAGTGAACTTGCTTGGTGATAGGCATGCATTGAATTTTGGTAGGTAATGCAAAACGGTTTTCCAAACTGGTGGTACTAATTTACCCTTCCACCCGAAGTGTACCAGTATGTTTGTGGCGCTATGTCCAGTCTTTTTAATTCTGGCTTTTTTGGATGGTTTGTAGTGGTCTCTCCTCTTGGGTTTAATCTGCATCCCATTCATGACAAATTAGGTTGAAAGCCTTTTTGTATATTTTTGGGACATTTGTCTATCACCTTTTGTGAAGTACATTTTGAAGTCTTCACCCCTTTGATCAGCTTTATTGAGGTATAATTGCCTTTTAATCCTTTAAATGCTATTTTTCGATAGCTTTTTCCTTTGTGTTTAGCACTCTTTGTGTCCTGCTTAAGAAACCTTTCCTTCCCCTGAGGTCATAAAAGAAATCTTCTTGCATGTTATTGTATCGGTGGTGGCGGAGCCAGGAAACGGACACCACGTACAACAGAGAGGATCTCACAAGGAGAAATGGTTGCACGGATATCAGAGCCCGAAGACAAACAAGGAAGCTCACAGCAGCATGGAGATAACGGCTTCAGAAAACAGGGGTGCCCCTAAGAGGAGGGGAGCAAAGAGAAGAGGTGGTGTTACCAGAACCTGAACTTGAGAGAAGGGATTCTGGCAGCCCAGCCGGGGAGGCAGGTGCAGGTGCGCTCCAGCTGCTGCTGGGTCCTGGGCGGGGTGGGGTGGGACTGGAGGGGCCTGGGGGGATACCCTGAGCCGGACCTGGAAGCAGGTGCTAGGGGCCTGGGAGGCTGCAGCTGGGGAGACGCGTGCACAACAGCACAAGGCTCTTCTAGGCTTCTCCCGTCTCCCAGTCTCCCCCGTGCAGCACCTGACGCGGAATCTAGCAGGAAACCAACTAACAGGAGAAATGTAGGGTCCCAGCCCCCGAATCACAAAGCAGAGTAGATCCAGAGCTGAGAGACAAGAGCCTCATACCTGGCACAGAAATCTTCTTGAAGTTTTATTGTTTCGCCTTTTTTTTGTTTTGTTTTGTTTTTTTGTTTCGCCTTTTGTATTTACTTTCCATCCTCCTGGAATTGATTTTGCCATCTCCTCATTTTTCCATGGCGTTTTTTATTTGCTATTTAACCTCGTCCCAAATAAAAAAAAATTAAATTTGAATTATTTGCATGAATTCTACTGTTCATCTTTATATTGCACAATGGCCTTTTTATTTTTTTAATTTTTAAAAATTTTTTAATTTTTATTTTTTTACAATGGCCATTTTAAATGCAAATATAAGAGCATTTAAATCCTAAGTGAAGGGGCGCCTGGGAGGGTCAGCATCTGCCTCTGGCTCAGGCCATCATCCTGGGGTCCTGGGATCAAGTCCCGCATGGGGCTCTCTGCTCAATGGGGAGCCCGCTTCTCCCTCTCCCTCTGCCTCTCCTGCTTGTGCTCTCTCTCTCTCTGTCAAATAAATAAAATCTTAAAAAAAAAAAAATCAAGCAACTCTTGAATGAAATCCCCCAAATCACATGATGTGACTATTTCCTAGCCTGTACGTGTGTGTGTATTTTGTTCTTAGGAAGAAAGCGGGATGGTTGTACAAAACTAACTTTTTCTGCTTCACTTCTGAATGTGCTCACATTCGACCAACAGTTCTAGTAACCCTTCTTGGGGTTACTGATAAGTGAGGAAGGACTGGGAAGAAAAGGCAAGAAAAGGCACCCTGGTCATCTGTCTCTCCCCTTCTCTGTATGTCATCGTTTTCGGCCTATGTGGTTGGTGGATGAGGGGGAGGAAGGTGGCCCTGGACTCCTTGGCCGTGAGCCTGCCCTACGACGGACACGCCACCTTCTGTGCGCAGTCACAGCAAGTTCTGACTCAACGAAGCGTGGTCTCCTGGGGCTCTCGTCTCACCTACCCAGTTGTGGGCATTACACACATTCTTTGCACTCACTTCGAGCCTCCCTGAATTCTACACTGATGGTGTCCCTTCAAAGATAAACCTGTGAAGAATTTCAGGATGGTGACCACAGAACTTTAGGCCAAGTGCATCCTTCTGAGTACAGAGCCCTGTGTGACTGCACGGTGCGCAGGATTCCTATTTTTCAAGCATCTTCTTAAGCTTCCCTCCCCACTCTTTACTCCCAAAGTCTTAAAGCCCGAGCAGAGCTCCAGCCACAACTTGCTCTGTTGCCATTTTATTTTATTTTATTTTAATTTTATTTTTTTATTTTATTTATTTTATTTTATTTTATTTTTTATTTTATTTATTTTTTATTGGAGTTCAATTTACCAACATATAGCATAACACCCAGTGCTCATCCCATCAAGTGCCCCCCTCAGTGCCCGTCACCCAGTCTGTTGCCATTTGGTGCATATTTCTCTGCATAACTTGAAGTTCCTCTCAATTCTGGTAATGCTGAAGGCATGTGTGGTTTATTTTTACTCCTTGATCTTAGGCAGTTTGGGGGAGGTTGTGTGCAGAGTTTTAAGCTCAAGTGGCTGCTGTTATCCTACAGATTAGGATGTGTGTGTGTGTGTGTGTGTGTGTGTGTGTGTGTGTGTATAAGTGTGTTTGATGCTATTGTTAAAATTTATCTTCTTTTTCCACAACAAAAGACTGTTTAATCAAAAACTTTTTTCGGGGTGGGGGTGTGGACTGGATAATACATTCACAAAGATCAAGCATAAAGAAGTTAAAGGTATATTAAAATTTTCATTTTCTAATTATTTACTACAGTTATGTAGAAATAACTTAAAAAAAAAAGTATCCTTGTAGTTCCAGACCTTGTTAAATTCACAAACTAGCTCTTAATAGTTCAGCTGTAATTTTTTGGGGACATAAATCGATCATGTAGTCAGGGAGAATGATGACAGTTTTCTTTCTTTCTTTCCAATGCTATCCTTTCTCCATTTTTCTTGATTTACTGCTGTTAGGCCCTCTGGTAGGGCATTGAATAGGAGTGTGGTGATGGTGGGCACTCATTCCTGATCTCAGAAGGAAAGTGTGTAATTTTGTTACCAACAATGTTTTTAGTAGATGCTTTTTAAATATAAAAACAGAGTTAGCTTCTATTCCTAGTCTTCTATGGGCTTGTTTTTATAATGATGAATGTATGTTGAATTTTATGTCTTTCCTGCATCTATTGAGATGTCATGTGATTATGACTCACTGGTTTTTGAAGGTTACACAAACCCAGTGTTCCTGGAAGGAGCCTACCTTGGCTATAATGTGTTAATTTCTTTATATATACTGTTCAATTGGCTTTAAGGTTCTGTGTGTTCATGAGTAAGAATGTTCTGAAATTTTCCATTCTTGTAATATTCTTAAGAAGTTTTAGATTATGGTCAAAAAAACAAGTTTGTGATTGCCTTCCCCCCCCCCCCCCCTTGGAGTTTGTGTAAACGTTGTTATTTCTTTTCCAAGTGTTTGGAAATATCAGTGAATATATCTGGACCAGGATTTTCTTTTTGAGGGAGTTTAAATTATGTATTCAATTACTTTAATAGTAACATGGCTGTATTTTCTACTTTATTGTGCCAGTTTGGGTAAGCTTTATTCCTCTGATAAGTTGACCATCCATCCAACCTTTCACAGGGTTGTTTCTAATACCTTCATAGTATATTTTTAATATGTGTGGGACTTTGCTGCTGCTTTTTTATTCCTGACTTAGTATATGTGTGCTGCTTCTAAGCACTTTTTAAAAAGAGATTTTATTTATTTATTTATTCATGAGAGACAGAGAGAGAGAGAGGCAGAGACATAGAGGGAGAGCAGGCTCCATGCAGGGAGCCTGATGTGGGACTTGATCCTGGGACCCTGGGATGATGCCCCGAGCCAAAGGCAGATGCTCAACTGTTGAGCCACCCAGGCATCCCTGTTTCTAAACACTTTAAAGATACCACTCTATTGTTCCCCAGTGAGAAGTCAGTTGACATTTTATTTTAGGTCTTTTTAAGATAATATGCCTTTTTTTGCCTCTTGCTGTATTCAAGAGACTCCTTTTGTCTTTGACTTTCATCTGTTTCATTATGGTGTGCCTAGGGAAGGGTTTCTTTTTTTTGTTGTTTGTTTATCCTGCTGGAATTCTCGGGGTTTTCCGACTTTGAAATTTGATCTTCACCATTTTTGGAAACTTCTTAGCCATTATTTCTTAAATATCACATTTCCCTCATTCTCGTCTCTCCTCGAATTTTGTATGTACATATACCAGACATTCTCAGTGTATCCTCTGAGTCACCTACTCTGTTGTGCTTTCCATGTTCTTGTTGCTCTGTGCCTTCTTATTATGCTTTGCTTCCCCCCCTCTCTGTATTTTTTGATTTCCTAACTTTCTCTTAAGCCTATCCATAGAATCTTCTTAATTTTGGGCATTGTATTTTCAGTTCTAGAGCTCCCATTGGCTCTTCTTCAAAGAAATAATTTCCATTCTTCTGCTAAAAGTTTTAGTTTTGTATGTTATCTCCTTGGCATATGAAACATTTGCCAGTCTGTGCTAGTTCATTGGGGGCCCTGGGTCTTTTTTTCCCCACTGTTTATCACTCAGTGGTCTAGGACGATTTAGACTTGTATTAAGGAGTAACACAGCAGTGAAGAAGTTCGGGTGACTTAGAGCAGAGAAAGGGAGGAGAAATAGGTCCAGTGTGTGGAGAGAAGAGGGAGTAAGACATAACCACTCCTAGGAGTGGACGACAGGTGGCTTATATTTCTGGCCCCTGGCTGAGTCCTTTATAGCCACGGGATGTCACAACTTAGCATGTCAAATGCATAAGTTGAGAGGTCATATCTAATATGATAATTGACAGATTTTTTTCTTTTTTTAAAAGATTTTATTTATTCATGAGACACAGAGAGGCAGAGACAGAGGCCAAGGGAGAGGTAGGCTCCCTGTGGGGAGCCCGATGTGGGATTCAATCCTGGAGTTCCAGGATCATACCCTGAGCCGAATGCCGATGCTCAACCACTGAGCCACCCAGGCGTCCCAATTGACAGATTTTTCAATCTACTTTTTAAAAACTGGGTGTTTAGAGACTTGGGAACATGGGACAAGAGTTCCATGTTTTAGCTTCTAGTGTGCTACGAGTGGACAAGTCACTTTCCTTCTCAACATGTCATTACTGTCATCTCTAGAAGAGATAATAATTCATACTCTTTCCTATTTCATTTTTTTAATCTTTCCTATTTCAGATGAAAAGTACAGCATGACCCATATTACTCATTCTGCTACCATGAGAGTACTGTTTTGGAGGCAACAGTTTCATTGTGGCACGCGGGTGATCAAAGCCCTTCAGTGTCTCCCCATGCTCTTGGGCTTAGTGACAAACTCGCCCAGCACAGCTCACCCCGTACCTGGTGGCCTGGCCCCTGCCCAGGTCCCTGGCCTCATCTTAGACCATTTACTCCTCCAGTCCTACTGACTTTCTGAAGCTCCCTTGACCTGGCCATGTTCCCTTCCTTGGAAAGTGCATCTGGCTAGCAAGTGTCCCCCTGGCCCCCTGGCCCACTTAGCTCCTGATGCATCTAGGGTCTTGTCCTCAGGGCAGTCTTCCCAGCCTGGTGACTAGCTCAGATCCCCGTGAAATGCACTCATTAGACCGCAGGCCTAACCTCTCTCCTGTTGGGCCCCCAGAATTGCAGTTTTATGTTCGTTGGTGTGATTATTTCCTTCATGCCTCCTCTCTTACTAGACTTCAGCACCTGGGGGGAGGCACCCTGCCAGTGTTTGCTCATCGCTCTCTCCCCAGCATTTAGCCCACTGCCTGGGGATGGGAAGCATCCAGTAAATATTTGTCAAATAAATGAAGGAAGGAAAGCAAGCTTGTTAATTTCATTTAATTCATCCTCTCTGTGGATTTTGCTGGTTTATTAACTTGTTTTCTGTAAAGGGGGTTGGGCAAATCGCATTAGGAACAGATGATTCAAGTTGTGAAAAGAAGTGAAAGATTGGTCTTTAAATGTCCTTGGCTACAAGTAATTAGTATTCAGCTGCTTCCCTCGTCTGGAACCTGGCTTCAAGTGCCAAGGGAAAATGTGTTTAGAATTTAAACAGATTCTCCTGGAAACATTCGTGCAACGCAATTGCGAAGATACATCCAAGGAGGCTGTGTGGGTGAAAAATCTCTGTCCCTTATAGGTTCTCGCTTCTTCTTTTTTTTTTTTTTTTTTTAGCTGCGGGCTTTGTAGTAGTGAGGACCTACAGGGTCAGGGGAGGGGCATTGGTGTTTCCAGGAAGTGGGGAGACCTCTTCCCTTTGCTTATCAGCCGGGGCAGCAGGGACTGGTGGTGATTGCTGCTGCCCTGGTGCTGAGGTTCCTCAGGTAGGACAGGGCTGAGAGCTGGCAAAGAAGTGTGGTCTCCCGGCTGACAGCCTGGGAAGGCCTCTAGTCCCAGGCCAAGAAGCATGGGCGCGGCGCTTAGAGACCTAAGCCAGGAGGACTTTGCAGGTGGCAAAGCCACAGCCAGACGTTTACAGGCCTAGTGTCCGGGCCCTGGGCCTGGTTCCTCCCGGTGGAGCAGAGCAGCCCTGACTCCCCACGGGGGCTTCTCCCCGAGGACCCGCGCCCCCTCCTTGATGGGCTGTCTGGGGGCAGGCACATCCTGGCCCATGGCGGGAGGGCTCAGCCTCAGTGGAACCAGTCGTGGGCACCAGCGGTCACCTACACTCCCGGCGGACTGCCTCCAATGCGGGTTTGAGGATCTGCTAAGCCTTTAATTTCTTTACAAGAGACACACAAAGACAGGCAGAGACCCAGGCAGAGGGAGAAGCAGGCCCCCGGGAACTCGATCCCAGGTCCCGGAGTCATGCCCTGGGCTCAACGCAGGTGCTCAGCCACCAAGCCAAGCAGGCGCCCCTGATGATCTGCTTAAACCGTTCACAGAACTCAGAGAAAACACTTGACTAGCTGTTACTGGTTTATCCCAAGAATGCAACCCCCCTAGGGGTGGGGGGGATGCACCACCCCCTCAGACCCCCCTCCAGGAGGAAGACATGCCTAGGTCTTTTGCGGGGGGGGGGGGGGGCTCGCGTGCTCTCTCTGCCATAGCACCCTCCCAGCACCTCTCCACCATCACCAACCAGGAAGCACATCTCTTGGTTCAAAGGTTTTATGGGGCTCCATCTGCGGTCCCCACTGCCCTATTGAGGGGTCCGTGAGTAGGGCTGAAGTTTCCCCGCCCTGAAAGCCCCATCCTGAGGCTATCTGGGGGCTCCACCTGTGTCACCTCGTTAGCATAAACTCAGGTGTGATCAAAAAGTGAAGAGCAAAAGATACTCCTATTACTCAGGAAATTCCAAGGGTTTTAGGAGCGCTGCCCCAGGAATAGGGTACACAGACCAAACATATTTCCCAGTATGCCCTCTTAGCTGTGTGACCTTACATAAGAGGTCCAACCCTGAGCCTGAGAGTCTCTAAAATGAAGCCATTGTGGAGAATAAATGAGGCAGTGTCCAAGTATCAAGTCTTTATACTTGATAGCAAGTATAAAGGCAGCTGGGGTACTATTACCCGACAGCCGCAGGGCCTCATTGAGAGGCGGGTCCATAAGGCAGGTTGCAGCAGGGGTTTTTGCTCCACCTTTTTTGAGCATATTTTTAAAGCTAAATTTAAATGAACTTGGGTCACTTTGAAGGGCAGAGAGGACTGCAACAGGGCATAGGCTCTCAGGGAGGTGGGTATTGGAGTGGGAGAGGCATTCGTTTATTTGCTGAGCAAATATTGATGGGTGTGGGCCATGTGTGGGAATCTGTGCTTAGCACTGAGAGCACGGTGGTGGGAAGGAGACACGGTGGCCCCTGCCCTAGGATCTAGTGGGGAAGACAGGGATGCAGCAGTTAGGTGTTTAATCACCGTCGTGTGTGTAGATTAGTATGTGGGGAGAAGTGCAAAGCGCCCTGGGTTCACGCCACGTGCAGGCTGTAAGCAGTCTGTACGCTTTGGTGAAGGGCCGAGGAGGGCACAGCTCAGAGTTGACAAGTGTCCCAGATGTCGCTTTAGGACTTGCAGGCAATAGTCTCTCCTGTTCCCTGCCTTGACTTCCACCTTCCAGCTAGAGGAGGTGACCATTATGATTGCCCCAGGAAGACATGGGGGTGCTGGTTTCTTAACTAAACCCTGAATGACAATCAGATATATGGATCCTGGCCAGTGTATTGAAGTCGGTCTATCTGGATCCCAGCAGCTCTCTGCTTGGACTGCTTTCCATCAGACTTGTTCTGCATCTTGGGTTTGTGCATGCCAACAGCTCTGCGGAAAGAGTCCATTTCAGTTCTCCAGAGAACAGGGTCAGACGGGGGAGACAGGATTTCAGTGGGTTAATAGGCCTGAGGTCAAGATTTATCAGAGAGGGAGAGTCTCAGAGAGAAAATAAAGGGTGAGAAAATATTCTCATTTTCCTGAAGTGTTCAAATGTCTTTGGTGCAGTAAGTGCAGTCAGGGTTGCAGGCATTTTCTTGGGGACCGCAAGTGGACTCCCCATGCCCCATCACTCGCCACCTTGTATGCAGGTGATCATAACTGCTGCAAAATGTAAAGATGGGATAGCAAGCAGCTTCCAACAGAAAATAAATTGTATCACAGGTGATTCCCATTCCTCCTCTTCTGGGACCAAAGAACTGGCTGCCCGGTAGGTGAAAGGTTTAGCATTCAGATTGGGCCTCTCGGGCAACTGAGAGAGTCTGCAGCGGGGAGATTGCCATTTACCTATGACTGTGCAGCCCTTTACAGTCCACAAAGCCCTTTAAGTCCTGAACGAGGTGTTGGGAAGCCTGAGTTCTACTAGTAATTTTGTCAGTTACTCCTCTGCTCTGGGGCTGAGGCTCCTCACCAAGAAAGCAGGGAGATTGGACGACAGTATGTGCCTGTTGTGAGTTGAATTGTCCCCCCTCCCCCTCCAAAAATACCATATGTTGGAGTCCTCCCCTCCAGTACCCCAGAATGTGACCTTACTTGGAGATAGGGTCTTTGCAGAGTTAACGAGGTTAAAATGAGGTCATTAGGGTGGGCTCTCACTCAACATGACTGGGGTCCTGAGAAACAGTTTGGACACAGGGACAATGTGAACAGACACAAGGAAGGCCCATTTTCTACAAGCCAAGGAGAGAGGCCTCAGAAGCAATCAACCCTGCCGACCCCTCGATCTTGGGCTTCCAGCCTCCAGAAATGTGAGGCAAATTTCTGTTGCTTAAGCCACTTGTCTGTGGTACTTTACTATGGCAACCCTAGCCAACTAGTATGATGCTTTTATGCTCTTTCCCTTTGGTGATCTAAGATTGACCCTGGATCCCTTTCTCAGAATATGCCTCCATGTGAAAAACATTACATCGAATGACTAAGAATGTCTGTTGAAATACAGTTCTCGAAAAACCCAAACATTTGTGAAGAGGAACGTAGGTGCTACTTTAATAACGGATTAAAATGGCAAGATATCGTGGCGAGTCTAAAACAACCATTAGTTCTAAGGAGGGATGAAGGGCGAACGATATTTCAAGATATTTGCAACAACCATAATGTGACGTGAACATATTATGATTTTTATTGGTTGCAGGCACAGATGAGGCTGATGAACTACATTCATACTTAAAATACTAAATATCTGGGAGCCCGGGTGGCTCAGTCAGTTGGGCATCGCCTTCAGCTCAGTTCATGATCTCAGGATCCTGGGATGGAGCCCCACATTGGGGTCCCTGCTCAGCAAGGAGCCTGCTTCTCCCTCTGCTCCTCCCCCAGCTTGTGCTCTCTCTCTCAAATAAATAAATAAAATCTTTTTTTTTTTTAAATGCTAAATCTCCATTGTTGGTTAGCAGAACAAAGATTTTTCTATTTTTTTCATCCAAGTGTACCTATTCCTGGACTGGATGAGGTCTATGGCCTAATCTGTGATTAGGAGACTCTGGATTAATTCCTCTTGGAGGCTAAAGTCTGTGGCTTTCTTGCCTGGTCCCGCTAACCCTCCAGCTGGGCCTTGGTGACTTGGTGCCAGGAGCTGTGGTCATGCCGTACCCTCCTTTCTGTTGTCATGGTGGCAGGGCCTGTTTGGTTTCTGGAAGTGACCCCCTTCTCAAGCATAAGCAGCACAGTGCTTATTCGGGAAGACTTCTCTGCATAGCTGGCCTGTGACTCAGCAGAGCCACCCCAATCATTGCTGTGTGACTCAGCTAAGCCTTCCTGGGGTCCCACACAGGCAGGAAGTAGCTGATTATCTATCCCAGAAACTGCATCCTTGCTCTTGTAATGGAGCTAGTGGTCGATGAATCATGGGCCTCCAGTCAGCTGGTCTCCACTCACACATGGCGTATCCCAGGCTCTGGTCTCTCTGGGAAGTTTCACATGAACTCATCTCATTATTGCAAATAACCACACACTCTCCCCTTCCTCATATAGGTTCTTAACCCACAAAAAGGAAACCTCTGTTTGGACCTTGTAGTTTGAATGGAGGGATTGCATCACCATAAGTAGAAACATTTTCTTTATGGCATCAGGGAGGATCCTGGTTCAAATAAACACAAGGGTTATCTTTGGATGTATCTGGATGGAATTTTGGAGGTATTTGGATGGAATATTATAGTGTTCCACTGATTCTATGATTGATTGATTGACTTGATTTGAGAGTGAGAGAGGGAGCGTGCATGAGCATGAACAGAGGGAAAGAGAGAACCTTCAGCAGTCTCCATGCCCCACATGGAGCCCAACATGGGGCTCAATCTCATGACCCTGAGGTCATGACCTGAGCCGAAATCAAGAGTCAGACACTTAACCAACTGAGCTGAGCCACAGTGTTCTACTGATTCTAAGACACGCTTCTTTCATGCTTGAATATCTCTGAAGTCAGGATGTTTCTTATAATTCCAGGCATCTTGTATTTGACAAAATGGGGTCAAAAGGGGGCATAAGAAGAAAGCCCATTAGAGAAGTAGAAGATTTTGATGGAAAAGAAGACCAACACATCTGCCCACCCATGAGGAAACTTTGGTCACTTAGAGTAGATAGCCAAATGCTTCCTTAATTTTGTGGGATTTTTGGCCATGAATCAAGTTCATGGGCAGTATATTTTATGTACAGATTACAAGCAGGATAATTCTTTAAAAAGCATGGCATAGGAATAGAAAGACTTATATTTTTTTATGTATGGGTCATAATGTGTTTTAGATCATACTTTAAAACATGTATAGTGGCACCTGCATGGCTCAGAGGTGGAGCATCTGCCCTTGGCTCAGGGCATGATCCAGGGGTCCTGAGATCGAGTCCCACATCGGCCTCCCCGCAGGGAGCCTGCTTCTCCCTCTGCCTGTGTCTCTGCCTCTCTGTGTGTCTCTCATGAATAAATAAAAAAAAATTTAAAACGTATAAAAGTACAAAATGTGTGTTTGTGGATCTATTTAACAAAAGGATTATGCTTCAGCAAAAAACAAAAATCTCTATACGAGACTGTCATTTTAACATGCTGGTTAGTTGCGTGTTAACGGCTGATTTACTAAACTATTGACTATAATAACCTCAATTTCTGCCAAGGACCAGCAAAATCTTTGCTTTCTCAGGGCAATGGCCTCAGGGCAATGGCAGAGGAGTTACAGCTCCCAGTGGAGTTCAACAGTGTCTAAAAAAGGAGAATTACTTGCATAGCAGTTAAATTTTTTGAAAAAAATTTTGAAATCCTTGTAGATTTAAGGGAGTTGCAAAACAAAAAGCACTGGGAGGTCCTCGTGCTCTTCGCCTAGCTTCCCTCAATGGTAACATGCCACGTGACTATAGGACAATATTACCACCAGGGTGTTGACATCGGTCCACAGAGTTTATCCAGATTCCCCGTGTTTTATATGCATTCGTGTGTGTGTGTGCGTGTGTGTGTGTGTGTGTGTGACTACTATGCAGTATTAGCTCATGTGTAGATTCCTTTAACTCACCAAAGTCAACCGGTTCCATCAATATAAGTCTTCCTCAAGCTACACCCATCTCCCATCCCTAACCCCAGGCAACTTGTAACCTGTTTTCCATCTCTATAATTGTGTTATTTCAAGAATGTTACATCAATGGAATCATATGGCGCTTAACCTTTTGGTTGACTTTTTTTTTCACTTGGCATAATTCCTTTGAGACCCATCCAAGATGTTGCATGTATGAGTAATTTGTTCCTTTTTATCGCTGAAATAATAGTCCGTGATATGGGTGTACCATGGTTTTATTTGACTATTTCTCCAAGGAAGGAAATGTTTTTCCTGTTTTTTTTTTTCTCTCTTATGAATAAAGCTGCTTTCTGCATAGTAATATTAAAGGTAAAAAAAAAAAAAGTGCCTACTAGACCAACAGTTTGCTGAGGGCAGATTGCATTTTATACACATTATTCCCTGTTCTTAGGTTACTGTTTACATGCTCAATAAATGCTTAGTTAGTGACAGGATAGATGCCAACCAGCCATTTCAAGGAGACAGTAGGGGGCTGGTTAAAATAAAAGATTTAGATCCAGGCTAGAATTTGGGGCCTGGCCGATCTAATGCAGACCTCTGTTCCTCATCTGTAAAATGGGATGATTCCAGGCCAGCTGTCGTAGGGGCATTATTGTGAAGACCCATGAAGCTCTGAGCATAGTCTGGTTTTTTTGTAAGTGGATAATCAATTTTCGTTGTTGGTACTAACTATCCCGAAGCAGATCATGGTTCTACCTAAGATCATCATGATGCAGTCACTGTAACTCTTAATTGCTTTTCTTCAGAAATGCTTAATCATTTGATTGAAGATGCACCATTATATTCATGACATTTATGCAAATTTAAATTGCATTTATGTGCACACGAACGTTTAAAATGCCTTGTGTCTCCTTTTTTGAAATGACAGCTCTTGCTTAACATTGTAAATTATGGTGCCATGAACATTCATAGTCAAACATCTAACATGCATATGGCCATATCTTTAGGCATTTGGAAGGATGGAAATGTTCTTTTCTGTGCAGATGCTCAGTGGTTTCTATCAACCTTGGAAAATGGCATCTAGTCTCATAAAAGTGGGTGAACAGATTTTATTTTTCCCTTTCCTTCCTACTATCTGCAGCAAGTGTCTTGGTTCTTTTTTGTCTTTTCTTTTTCAGAAATTTCAATGCTATCTGAACACTTAGAGAAGAGAGAGTATCTCCTCTTGTCCACTTGTGCTCGCAGCCTGTGTGCCTGGGGTCACGTTCAGGAGGAGTGTCTCCAGTGACCTCCTGGAATGTCATACTCAATAAAACCCTGAGTCATACAGAACCTCCCGCCAGACAACATGAGGCAGCAATTAGAAACTAACCATTAACTAGCTGCAGGGGCAGGAGGAGGTGAGTAAAATTTCCAGCTATTTGACAAATAAAGACCAGTGATATTTACCATTACATAAATGGAGCTAGAGTCAACTGGCTTTGACATGTCAAGGCCCTTCTGTGAGGGAGGTGTGCGAGGCAACGTTGGGTTTATAAAGATTACTTTGTCATTGTGCTTGACCCTGGCAGGATGCAGTGTGTGTAAGAAAGGTTGTTAAGAAATGCCTCTTGGAGGAATCTGGGATTTGCAGGTGGGTGAAATAGCCAGATATGACAGACAAAGGATTCCGGAGCTTTCTATACTGTCAACATCACACACTAGCCACACCTGACTAGTTACCTTCCTGCCATGGTATCTTCACTCAGGTGCCTCTTCTCCCTAAACCACCCTTCCCTGGAGAAATTCTACTCATCTCTCAAGACCTAGTTCTAGCGTCACTTCCTCTATGATGCCTTCCTTACTTCTACCAGATAGAAGTCAGGTTTTTTATTTTTTTCCTTTGTGGTGACAGCCCTTTATTATATTTATATGATTAGTCATAAAAAACTATAAATATATAATAAAATATATCTTTAGCCTATTGATGAGATGGAATATGTTCATTGATTTTGAAATGTTGAGCCAGCTTTGCATACTGGAACCAATTCCACTGGTCTGTGAAGTATTATTCTTTTTGTACATGGTTGGATCCAATTTGCTAATATTTTGTTGAGGATTTTTTGCATCTATGTTGATGAGAGATAATGGTTTGTAGTTTCCTTGGGGTGTCTTTGTCTGGTTTTGGTGTAAGGGGAATGCTCATAGAATAGTTAGGAGGTGTTCCCTCTCCTATTTTCGAGAACGGATGGTAAATAATGAGTGAGGCTTGCTCCTTAAACGTTTAGCAAAATTTACCAGTGAAACTACCTGAGCCTGGTGCTTTCCATTTTGGAAGATTATTAATTATTGAGTCAATTTATTTAATAGATATAGGCCCATTCAGATTGTCTATTTCTTCTTGTGTGAGTTTTAATAGACTGTGTCTTTTAAGGAATTAGTTTGTTTGTTTATTTATTAATTAATTAATTAATTAATTAATTTAGAATTAGTTCATTTAATATAAGTTATCAAATTTGTGGCTATATAGTAATCCATAATATTCCCTTGTTACCTTTTTAATGTCTGTGGGATCTTTGGTGATGAGGTCCTTTCATTTCATGTATTAGTAATTTGTGTCTTTATTTTTCCCTTGGTTAGCATGGCTAGGGGTTTACTAATTTTATTGATCTTTTCAAAGAAGTACCTCTTGGGTTGATTGATGTTATCTATTGTTTTCCTGTTTCCAATTTCACCGATTTCTGCTCTAATTTTTATTTCTTTTCTTCTGCTTACTTTGGATTTAATTTGCTCTACCATTTCTAGTTGCCTAACATAGAAGCTTAGATAATTGATTATACATATATTTATATATATTTATGAATATACATATATTTAATATATGCATTCCATGCTAAAAATTTCCCTTCAAGCATTGCTTCTACCAATTTTGGTGGGTTGTATTTTAATTTTCTTCAAAACATTAAAATTTTTTTCTTTGATCTTCTTTGACTTGTGTTATTTAGGAGTGTGCTGTTTAATCTCCAATTATTTTGTGTTGTTGTTGTTGTTGTTTTGGTCCTGCCATCTTTCTACCATTAATCTCCAGTTTCATGCCGCTGTGTTTGAGAATATATTTTGTATGATACATTTTCTTGCCCCAGAATATGGTCTCCTGGTGATTGCTCCATGTGAGCTTGAGAAGAATGTATACTCTGTTTTTGGATGAAGTGGTCTATAAATATCAGTCACATCCAGTTGAATGATGGTGCTGTTCAGCTCAGCTGTGTCTTTACTGATTTTCTGCCTGTTGGATCTGACC
Organism: Canis lupus familiaris; assembly: GCF_011100685.1. NCBI lineage: Eukaryota > Metazoa > Chordata > Mammalia > Carnivora > Canidae > Canis > Canis lupus. The sequence continues at coordinate 28,721,580 of NC_049223.1, read as the reverse complement.
ATTTCTGATAGAGGGGTATTTATTGAATTTTTCTGTTTCACTTTGCAGTTCCATTAGTTTTTACTTCATGAATGTTGATACTTTGTTTTAGGCACATACATGTTAAGAACTGTTATGTCTCCTTGGAGAATTGACCCTTTTATTATTATGTAATTCTCCTCTTTATCCCTGGTTATTTTTCTTGCTCTCAAGTCTGAAATTAATATAGCTACTCCAGTTTTCTTTTTTTTTCCCCAGTTTTCTTTTGATCATGATAGCATGATATATCTTTCTCTATTCCTTCTCTTAATTTTTTTTTTACTGTGGTAAAACACATAATGTAAAATTTACCATTTTAACCATTTTTATGTGTACAAATCAGTGGCATTAAGTATGTTCACGGTATTGTGCAACTATCATGGCTACTCATTTCCAGAACTTGGAAACAGAAACTCTAACATTTAAGGATAACTACCCCTGCCTACACACACAGCTGGTAGCCTCTATTCTACTTTCTGCCTATATGAATTTGTCTATTGTGAGTACCTCATGTAAGTGGAATTGTACAAAGTTTGTTCTTTTGTTTCTGACTTTTAAAATTTATAATGTTTTCAAATTTTATCCATGTTGTAACATATCAGAGCTTCATTCCATTTTTAAGGCTGAATAATATCTCATTATATGTATATACCACATTCTGTTCATTCATTTATCCATTAGTAAACATCTGGGTTGTTTCTACTTTTTGGCTTTTATGAATAATGCTGCTATGAACATGTATTTGTTTGGGTCTCTACTTTCAATTCTTTGGGGTAGAAACCTTGAAGTGGACTTGCTGGATCATATGATAATTTTATGCTTAAGTTTTTAGGAACTATCAAACTGTTTCCTACAACAGCTGCATTAGTTAGCATTTATTTTTCTTTTAATATTAATTTATGTGTGTTTGTGCGTGTGTGTGAGAGAGAGAGAGAGAATGTGAGAATGTGGGAGGGGCAAAAGGAGAAGGCAAAAGGAGTAGGAGAGAGAAAAATACCCAGTAGACTCCCTACTGAGTGTGGAACCTGACATGGGGCTCAATCCCATGACCCTGAGATCATAACCTGAGCTGATATCAACAGTTGGACATTCAACCAACTGAGCCACCCAGGTGCCCCTAGTTTGCATTTCTACCAGAAGTATACAAGAATTTTAATTTCTTCTCTACCTATTTACTTTTAATCTATCTGTATTGTTATATTTCAAATGGGTTTCTTATAGACAACATGCAATTGAATGGGTTTTGTGTTTTTAATTTACTCTGACAATCTCTGTCTTTGAATTGGTATATTTAGACCATTCATATTTAAAGTGATTGTTGTGATTATTATTATAATTGGTTTAGTATTTACTATGTTTGTAACTGTTTTCTATTCATTGCCTCATTGCCCTTGGTTCTTTTTTTTTTTTAAGATTTTATTTATTTATTAATGAGAGACACACAGAGAGAGAGGCAGAGACACAGGCAGAGGGAGAAGCAGGCTCCATGCAGGGAGCCAGATGTGGGACATGATCCCAGGTCTCCAGGATCATGCCCTGGGCTGAAGGCAGGCACCAACCTGCTGAGCCACCAGGCTGTCCCTGCCCTTGGTTCTTTCTTTTTTCCCCATGTCTACCCTTTTTCTGTCTTATTTTATTTTTTGAAGTATAGTTAAGATACAATATTATGTTAGTTAAGGTGTACAAGATAGTGATTCAACATTTATATACAGTATGAAATTATCACCACAAGTGTAGTTACCATGTCACCATACAATGTTATTACAAGATTATTGATTGTATTTCCTATATTGTACTTTATATTCCCCAGTTAATATATTTTATAACTGGTAAGTTTGTACTTCTTAATCCTTTTCACCTTTTTTTCACCATCCTCCCCTGTCTACTTTGGCAACTGCCAATTTGTTCTCTGTATTAATGGTCAGTTTCTGTTTTGTTTTGTTTGGTCATTTATTTTGTTTTTTAGATTATATGTATGAGTAAAATCATATTGATATTTGTCTTTCTCTGTCTCATTTATTTAACTTAGCATAATACCTTCTAGGTCCATCTATGTTCTCACAGATGGCAAGATTTCATTCTTTTTTATGGCTGAGTAATATTCCATTATATATATCTCACATCTTTTTTTTATTGGAGTTCAATTTGCCAACATATAGCGTATTACCCAGTGCTCATCCCATCAAGTGCCCCTCTCAGTGCCCATCACCCAGTCACCCCATCCCCCCACCCACCTTCCTTTCCACCACCCCTTGTTCGTTTCCCAGAGTTAGGTGTCTCTCATGTTCTGTCTCCCTCACTGATATTTCCCACTCATTTCCTCTCCTTTCCCTTTTATTCCCTTTCACTATTTTTTATATTCCCCAAATGAATGAGACCATATAATGTTTGTCCTTCTCTGATTGACTAACTTCACTCAGCATAATACCCTCCAGTTCCATCCACGTTGAAACAAATGGTGGGTATTTGTTGTTTCTAATGGCTGAGGAATATTCCATTGTATACATAGACCGCATCTTCTTTATCCATTCATCTGTCAGTGGACATCAAGGTTCCTTCCACAGTCTGGCTATTGTACCTCACATCTTTTTAATCCATTCATCTATCAATGGACATTTGGATTGCTTTTATATCTTAGTTATTGTAAATAATGCTGCAATAAACATAGGTGTGCATGCATCTTTTTGAATGCCTTCTCTGGTTTTAATTGAACACTTTGTATGATTTTATTTTTTCTCTTCTCTTAGCATGTCAATTATACTTTTTTTTTTTTACTTCTCTCAGTGGTTGTCCTAGAGAGTGCAATCTACATTTATAACTAATTCAAGTCCAATTTCAAACAACAGTGCTGCTTCACTGTTAGTGCAAATAACCTTATAACAGAGTACTCCCAATTCTTCTCTCCTGTCTTTTATAATGTTGTCGTCATTCATTTCATTGTAAGCTATAATAACCAAATTATTGTTATTATTTTGAACAAACGGTTATCATCTGATCATCTAAGAAGATTGAATTTTACCTTCACTTATTACTTCTCTAATGCTCTTCCTTTCTTTTGTACATTTGATTTTTTTTACCTATATCATTTTTCTTCTCTCTGAAGAATTTTAAAAATGACTTCTTATAAGACAGTTCTACTGGTAACAAATTTCCTCATTATTTGTTTTTCTATAAACATCTTCATTTCTTCTTCACTTTTGAATAATAGTTTTATTAGATACAGAGTTCTAGTTTGATTATTTTTCTTCTAACACTTTAAACATTTCATTTCACTTTCTTCTTGCTGGCATGGTTTCTGAAGAGAAGTCTGATGTAATTCTTATTCTAGTTTATCTGTAGGTAAAGTGTTTTTTACCCCCATGGCTTCTTTTAAGATTTTTTTCTTTTTCTTTGACTTTCTGCAGTTTCAATATGATATACCTAGATATAGATTTTTAAAAATATTTATTCTGGTTGGTGTTCTCTGAGTTTCTCTTCAGGAAATGCTCACCTGTTATTATCTCAAATATTTTTTTGTTCCTTACTCTTTTTTTAATTTCTGATAGTCTCATTATGTGTATGTTACATTGCTTATAGTTGTTCACAGTTCTGGGATATTCTGCTCCACCTTTTTCATTATTTTTTCTTTGCTTTTCCATTTTGAAGTTACTATTGACACCTCTTCAAACTCACTGATTCTTTGGCTATATCCAGTCTATTGATGAACTCATCAAAGGCATTCTTCATTTCTGTTACAGTGGTTTCAATTTCAAGCATTTCCTTTTGAGTCTTTTTTAGATGTTTCCATCTCTCTGCTTACATTACTCATGGGTTCTTTCATGTTGTCTGTCTTTTTCCATTAGAGCCCTTAGAATATGAATCATAGTTCTTTTAAAATCTCAGTCTCATAATCCCACAATTTCTGCCATATCTGAGTCTGGTTCAGATGTTTGCTTTGCCTCTTCAGATTATGCCTTTTGCCTTTTAGCTGCCTTGTAATTTTTGGAAGTTAGAAGTCAGATATGATATATCAGGTGAAAGGAAATAAGGTAGGTAGGCCTTTGATATGAATTTTAGGTCTAATTGGCTAGAAGTTAGTCTGTGTTTACTCTTTACTGTAGCTGTGGTCTCAGATGCTAAAATTTCCTTTAATGTTCTTGTTTTCATAATGTTCTTGTTCTTTGCTGTCTTAGATTTTCCTAAAGGCTTCTTAAATACAGTTGGTGGTTTTCTTTTCTTAAAAAAAATTGTTTTGTTTTGTTTGTTTGTTTTTTCTGCTGTAATCAGCTGTTATATACAGGAGCCCTACTGATGTGGTGGTGAGATGTGAGGGGTAGTAAAGATTATGAGGTCTCGTTTTTTCCATGAGCCTCAGTTGAATATTCCTCCCCCATCTTCCCACCCTAGCTTTGGTAAAGCCCCAGTTGGTGAGACTCTGGTAAATAATTCCTCTTGAGGGCAGGCCTTGTTAATGAGAATAGAGCTTTCCATTCTTCCTGTTGGAAGCAAGAGGAGATTTTTCTCAGATCTTCACAGTAAGAACTTGGCAGGGTCCCTGGAGGTAAAACTTATACAAGTGTGAGGAAAGTCCTAGGACTGAGTCCCACTAGAATTTCTCATTCTCAAGCTTGTCTACACTGAGCCTCTAGCAATTAGTCAATTACAGCTTACTGTGTTCTACACAGTAGGAACTCCAGCTCCAGCTGCAGGCTTCTACTTTGGGTGAGCTGTGATTTTTTTTTTTTTTTTGTATTTGCCTGTCTATCTCTCCAGTTTTGGGGACAGCCATTTGCCTTGTGACCTCAATTTTCTGATGGCTCTAACAAGATTTGTTGATATTTAGTTTGCTCAACTTTTTTTTCTCGTTTGTGAGGATGGTAGTGATGACTTCTAACTTCTATACCTGTTGGACTGGAAACAAGAAGTTAGCGCTTTTCAGAAAGTACATCTCAGTTTGAGGACTGAGATTACCTACTATAGATAGATGTCTGCAACTAATGTCAGAGACTCCCTGGAAGCTACTCAATTCATAAAAGGGGCTCCCATACCTAGTTTATAGAACGCTAAGGCAGAGGAATGATTGGACTGGACCTCACCTGTGCATGATAAAGGTGTAAGGAAAATGGCAACACAATCTTGAGATGAATTACTGATCTATCACTGATCAGACTTCCCTGGGCAAATTGGGATTTTTTTTATTGGAGGGAGGGGGTATCTGAGGACATCTTTATGTGTTCCACTAGAGCATAATCTGACAGTAAAAGTTAGTCTGAGTGCTAGAATAATGGCCTAGTGTCCCACTGCCAAGTATGCATTTATAATGGTTGACATGCATGAAAGAAGAGTTTTTCATGGGAGAAATTATTTTGTGCAGATTTCAGAGAGAAAATGGAATATACCACTTATTCTCAAGGTAGGAAGGACACAGGGATGATGTCTGAACTCCAGGGAGAGAGTAGGTAAAAGATAAAAATACTGCTTTTGTGTGAGTCAAGGACAGGAGGAGGGCTGTTGTAGGGCCTAGGTGACAAGATGAAATGTCAGAATCTGGAATAGAGTTGTCAGTGAGGTGTCCATCCTATTCTTTGCAGAGATTTTATGGATGCAGCACAGTTGGGTGGGGTGTAGGGATATCGTTGGGAGGAAGAAGAATGTTTTCTGTTGCAGGAGCTCTGGCAAGATGCCACCATGAGGGATGCATGGAGGATGGAGTACAAGCAGACCTGTTTCTGAGTGTGGGGACCTGTCTGAGGTCATTTGCATTTGAGCAAGAGGCTTGTTATGTGGATCAGTGCTCTCTTGATGATGAGGTATTAGAGGCTGTGCAAAGTGGAGAATACCTTTGAGTGGGCAAACCTTTCCTTCTCACTATATCACAGGTGGGTCTTCTTCCTGTCTAGATATTCTGGCTCTAATACCTGTCCCTGTCCTTGTATTTTTGTTTAACAGCTGAGTCAAAGGTGTCCCTAAAGACCAGGCTTTCTTCCCTCTGTTGACAACTTCCTAGGGGCATCACTCTATTCATCTGTTAAGAATGTGGTTTATGTATACAATGGAATATTACTCAGCCATTAGAAATGACAAATACCCACCATTTGCTTCAACGTGGATGGAACTGGAGGGTATTATGCTGAGTGAAGTAAGTCAATTGGAGAAGGACAAACAGTGTATGTTCTCATTCATTTGGGGAATATAAATAATAGTGAAAGGGAATATAAGGGAAGGGAGAAGAAATGTGTGGGAAATATCAGAAAGGGAGACAGAACATAAAGACTCCTAACTCTGGGAAACGAACTAGGGGTGGTGGAAGGGGAGGAGGGCAGGGGGTGGGGGTGAATGGGTGACGGGCACTGAGGGGGGCACTTGACGGGATGAGCACTGGGTGTTATTCTGTATGTTGGTAAATTGAACACCAATAAAAAATAAATTTATTTAAAAAAAAAAGCATGTGGATGAACAAAAATAAATTGCATTTTCAAACTAAAGTGGCTCTTAATAATTGGGCTGGTCCCATAAGTCACTATGTTCTGTTTAGTTGAAGAACTTATCAAAGCAATAAGAAGAGGAAAAGAGACTTCTTGGCTAGCAGTCTACCTACCTTGCAAATCAGTCTGAGTAAAAGCCAAAAGAAAAGGTGCACATGCTGTGACCCAACCCAGGGACATGTAGGTGCAAATCAAGCCTAGCCCACAGCTATATTTCAGCTCCATGAGATTGGTGCTGCTTCTTCCAGGGTAACCATTACAGAATGTCCTTGGGTGATGCCCATAGAAGCTGGATTGAGAAAGGAGGTGGGAAAACAGCGAAGCCATAGTCCATTTTTCAGTGCATCCTTCATCCTCAGAGGCATTCTCAATCCCAGGCAGCTGCTCAGGTGTATTCGAGTTGTGAACGGTCTTAAAAGATTTAGGGTCTTCCAGATGGATCTCTGTGATATACCCCCAAGTGGATACTCCCTACAGCCTTCCCAAATCTGTTGGTCTTAAAAAAGAGCCCAGCATTTGGTGGCTGTGAGTAATGTCGATCATTTAAAGAGCTTATTGTGTGGTACCAATCACTGCTCTGATGTGTAAAATGTCTTATTTTCTCTGCCTGACTCTGAGCTTCTTGAGGATGTGTCTCTTTCATCTCTGTATTTCCCATAAAGCCCCAAACCCGTGCTGACCTCTGCTGATTTCATTTCCTTCCCTGATAAAGCAAAAGAACCCAAACTATAGCTGTTGACTCCTTGCTTAACCTACATGACTTTTAAATTCTGTTTTTCCCAGTGCTTTCTTTGTAGGACTGAAAATGATGGCCTAGCTTCCACACTAGGGGAGATAGGTCAGCTAACACCACAAGGGGAGATATCAGTTGCTAACCTACAGGGATACATTCTGCCTGTATTTTTCAGGAATGATACGTGCTTGCAGTGATGACTGTGTTGTCGCTATAATGAGCCATACTTGGTTTTTGTCTTTATTCAGAGGCAGGATTTATACTCGTATGTCTACATTGTTCCTTTCTCCTGGACTAGGATTTATGGGCAGGCGTGAATTGGCTGACCCCAGGGGGTGGTGTTTCCAAAGCCTGGACAGAGAGAGAGAGAGTCCCTGGAAGGCATGGAGCCACCTCATGGTGCTTATGTAGTTTTGTGGAGATAAAGTAGCTAAATCATGTGCAGCAGGTCAAGGGCTGTTGGACATGAACTTCAGTCTCTCCCTGGCATTGATCATTCACAGGCTGTTGTTCCCTCTGTTAGGGCGGATAAAGGATAGTACTTTTCCTCTTTTCTCTGATTTTACTACTTGTGCTCCTCAAGCAGGAATCGCTCAAACTTGTCTTCCCAAGAAATTGCCCAGTCGTATGGGCTCTGTATATTTCCTTGGCTTAGAACCTCTTCCCCCAACTTTGCTTCTCCTCCTAATCTCTACCCTTCCTATGAGGCTTTGTGGAGACAGCACCCCTTTTCTTGAAAACTGTGATTCCTGAGCAAGGCTAAAGCCTGAAAATGTGTGTGTGTGTGTGTGTGTGTGTGTGTGTGTGTGTGTGTGTGTGTTTTTAAAAAAACATGTAACACAAATTTACCCTCCTAACAATTTTCAGTGTAGAGTAATAGTAACTATATGCATGTTATAGTACAACAGACCCCCAGGGCTTCTTCATCTTCTGACATGGAAACTCTATATGCACTAAACAGCAACAACTCAGTCTTCCCATTTCTCATGGCCCCTGAAAACCACCATTCTCCTCTCTGTCTCTGTGAATTTGACTATTCTACCTACCTCAATAAGTGAGATCATGCAGTATTTGTCTTCTTGTTACTGGCTTATCTCACTCAGCATAATGCCCTCAAGGTTTGTCCATATTGTTGCATGTGACCGGATTTCCTTCTTTTTTAAGGCTGAATAATATTCCATTGTGTGGATAGACCATATGCCACGTTTCCTTTATCCATTCATTCTTTGATAGACACTTAGGGGGCTCCTATATCTTGGATATTAGAAATAATGCTGTAATGAACATGGGTGTGCAAATATTTCTTCGAGATCCTGCTTCCAATTCCTTTGGATATATACCCAGAAGTGGGACCACTGGATCAAAATATAGTTCCATTTTTAATTATCTGGGGGCCGTCTATACTATTTTCCACAGTGGTTGTACCATTTTACTTTCCCATTAACCATGAAAATGTTTTGATTACAGCACTTTTTAAAACTGAAACTGGGTTTCCTTGTTGGTGGGTGTTGAGCCAAAAGGCAACACCAAGCCAAAGAATAGGAAAAGGAAGAGTTTTACATGCAACACTGGGGAACACTGGGGATATTTCTCAAAGCAGATCTCCCTGAACAACAAAATTGAGACATTTTAAGTTAAGGGTGTTTATGTATTCATGAAGGGGCTTGCACAATGGGGAATACAGCATGGAACGGAGGCAAGTCATCTTAAGGTGACTGAGTCCAGCTCCAAATAAGCATCATCAATTCTCTGGCTCCATTTGGTCCAGTATCTGAATGCTCAAAGTTGGTTTAGATCCTGTAAAGTTAACTCAAGAGTCTGAGTCAAGTCAGTCTTCACTTCTGAAAGGATTAGGTTTTCTCTTGGCCTGACAGAGAATCTTAAGCAGGCTCTATGCCCAGTGCAGGCTCGATCTCGTGACCCTGAGATCATGACCTGAGCCGAAATCAAGAGTTGGATGCTTAACCAAGTGAGTGCCCCAGGCGTCCCCATGCTATTTTCTTATTAACTGCACCCAGAAGCTCAGGTTTCAGCAAAGCCAGTCTTGTGATGCAGAATGGAAGTCAGGAGTTGTATACAGTGGGATTGATTTCTTTCCAGATTTGAGTTCTGGAAGCCTTGGCTTCTTGAGGTCATTATGCCATAGGTAGTAAAGACAAGCTATTGCCTTTAAGAGAAGGGTAAATTCAAGATTAGGAAGGGGTCAGGAACCTGTGGGTCCCATGAATAGGGAGATCCTGCTCTTCTCTCTCTGGCAACACCTGAAAAGGTGGGAAGAATAGTGAAGGGAATGGCCATGTGGTGCACCATGGATTCGAACCCTAGCAACTGAAGCTACCATCTTGCTGCAGATTCCTCTGCCCAAGTTTGGCATGGGAGCCACAGGCTATCAGATTCCAAAGGGCTATGTGAGTATGAACAGAAGATGAATGTTTTGCTCTTTGTACCTCTTTATAACCTTGGATAAGGTGTTGAATGGGAAGAAGCATCCACAATTGGACTTTGCACTATCTCAGTGAGTTGGAGATGATTTTGATTTAAGGAAATAAAGAAATGTGATGATTCATGCATATCTGGAATGCAGGACTAAGATTTATTCCTAGAATCTATATAAGTCATCTTGTAGTTCCTGGATGTTTAAGGAACTTGATAAAGATTATTTCCCTTCACTATTCCTGTAGGTAATGGTCAATGTATAGTCTTGGATTGTTTGAGATATATCCTTTAAAAATATTGAGTGTTGATCAAAAGGGTTTTCTTTTTGGAAATTGACTTGTTCTAAATATACTAGGGAAGCATGCCATTCTTAAAGTGAAGAGTTCTTTTTTAAACAGAATTGTGCTAATTTGGATTTTCAGATACTTAATGTGATAACAAATAGATTAAAGAAATCTCCCCCCCCCTTTGAAAAGCACCGGTTGATATAATTGCGAATAACAGCTTGACTTAGTAGGGCAACAAGTCTGCCTTAAGTAGCAGCTTAGCTCAAAGATCTTGTGTGGGCATTGTCCTAATAGGGGCAAACCACAGCAGAGATGGGATTCTAATTAATCATCATTACTCCATCCTGATAAGGGAGGCTCACTGCAGATCACCCCTGTTATGACTAATTTCCAGGAAATGAGAGCTCACAATATCCCCCTGCAGAAAGCTGGGTGGAGGTCCACCTGCTGTGCTATTTGTTCTGGTAAATGATTAATGACTGATCAACCTGACAGATTCCTCATGAGACTGTTCAGTGACCAGAGTATCACTTCGCTTTCTCCACTTCCTCATGGGACAGGGACAGAGAAGTGTGCTGATTTTATTACTTATACAAAGCTAACATATTTGTGATTTTTTCCACACCTGCCTCCCTTTTAGGTAGGAAGACAAAACAAAGAAAGAGAAAAACAGTCTTGGTTTTAAAGTGATCTTCCTTAACTTCTGAGCTGAAGAAGTCATCTGTGGAATTCAGAAAAAAACTTGGGTTGTTGGAAGAAGTTTTGGATATCACATCTATTCAGTACCTTTTTTACGGATAAAAATGAAACTCTAGGTGATGTAGCATTGTGACATGCCCCAGGTAAAAGTGGAACAGAGCAGGGACTAGTATCCGTCCTCTAATGGCTGGCATGTGCCAACATGCTGATAAAATCAATCATCTGGAAAGTCTTATAAAGCATAAATATTTTGTTTTTCGACAACTATGCATTAACTCTTAATCCTGCTTGATGTCGTTAGGATTTATGGACCACTACAATCTTACAAGAGTAATAAATTTGTCATATACTGTGTAGGCAGCACATTGATTCATTTACAAAGGTAGAAGAAATCTCATACAAAGAACTAGAAAGAGGAGAAGAAAGGAAATAAGAAGAGACTGATTTCCTTTATAGAGAAGTAGAAATTCTAATAAAAATTATGCTGAGTGAAATAAGTCAATCGGAGAAGGACAAACATTTTATGGTCTCATTCATTTGGGGAATATAAAAAATAGTGACAGGGAATAAAGGGGAAAGGAGAAAAAAAATGAGTGGGAAATATCAAAAAGGGAGACAGAACTTGAGAGACTCCTAACTCTGGGAAATGAACTGGGTGGGGGGGTGGAAGGGGACATGGCTGGGGGTGGGAGTGACTGGGTGGCGGTCACTGAGGGGGGCACTTGATGGGATGAGCACTGGGTGTTATTCTGTATGTTGTCAAATTGAACACCAATAAAAAATAAAATTATATAAAAAGAAAAAAAATGAGTAAGTGGTACAATATAGCAATATCACACCATACAATGATGGTTTGATGTCAAAGAAAGCACTGGTGTCTTAATATAAAAAGTTTTATAAATGTAAATATCACAAAGTTGGGTCTAATACAGAAAGCTCATGACTTCAATAAATGCTAAAATAGCATTGATTTACTCTTGATTAAAAGACAAAAATCGGGAAAATGAGAAATAAATGATGATAGTGAGTTATAGCCAGTGGAACAGTGACAGAAGCTGTTCATTTTTAGGCAAGACTTTGAAGACACAGGTGCATCTCCATGCTTCAGGGTTCACCTGCTGGCTGCATTCGAATGAGAAAGAGTGTCCAGAGGATGGTAGAGACACAAGGTGGAAGGATCCTGGGTCTCTGAATTACCTCGTGGAGCAGTTGTGAACAAAGCTCATTTGCTCTGATCAGTGTTCTAAATAAAAGTCAACCTGTGTTGAGTTCGAGTAGTGATGCATTTGGGTCAATGGATTACCGTAGTCAGCCTGCGTCTGTGCTGTATCCCCCGTCATTGCTTCAGGCCTCTGTTCCAGGATACGAATTCTCTTCATACGCTACCACAACTAGTTTCTGTTTGTATCTACTCTGCTCCCTAATCCCCCAGAAATTTTAGTGGAAATTATGCATTCTTCCATTTATGAAATTTATATCTTTTCAAATATGCTCAGCCCTTCCTTATTGTCTCACATTCCTTGCTTTTGCTTTCAAGTTTCCATCCATTTCTTTAAGGTTAGCAAATATAGTCGAAAAAATATTCTGTATCAGATAATCCCAATATGTAGGAAATATTGGCAAGCCTGATTCAGCCGCTTGTTGTTGTTGCTTACTTTCACACATGGTGCTTTGCTTTCTTTTGTGTTTAGAGATCCTCTTATTGAGAGTTGCTAATCTTCCTCAGTTGCTTTATCTGTGGGATTTCTTTGAAGCCTTGGTTGAAATGCATCTCTCTAGAGAATTTCTGCTTCTGCTGGTTGTCTGGGAGTGCTATCAACCTTGACCACTTTAAATAAAAATATCAAAATGAACCTTTTCAGATCACACAGCAAACTTGCGTTCAGACTCAAAACATGACTGAAATCTGGTTTCTGGTAACGACTTAAAAAAATTTAATTTAGTTTTATTTAAATTCAGTTAATTAAGGTTTCTGGTAACAACTTCTAAAAGCAGATTTTTTCCCCCTTTCCACACTGTGCCAAGGTCAAGATAAGCAAGTTTTGTTGCCTTTCTTTGTATGTATTAGGTTAGTTTCTCCTTCCTCTTATTCTGGTAATCTGTCCTTGGTGGGTGGTTGAGGGGAGTATGTGTGTGTCGGGGTTTGGGGTGGAGTTGTGGGGAGAGGCCATGTCAAGAGCATACCTTGATCATGCCCTGAGCTTTATCTCTTGTTTTCAGGCCTGTGCATCTGCCAAGGCAGAAACTTAGCATATGAATGGGCTTCCATGTTGCCTTACCTCTCAGACATGCATTTGAAAACATCTGTTCAATGCTGAATCTAGCTTTTTGGCTATTTTCATTGCAAGACTCTTTGAGGGTATTCAGTCCTCTAGACTGCTGCAAATGGACTGTTTATGCAGCTTCCCCATGGGTTTGTGGGTCAGCCCAGTGACAGTGATGTGGTGGGAGGGAGGTGGGGGTTGGCTCAGATCAACAGGTAGCTGAAGTCAGGTTTGCTTTTCTTAAATGTAACATATTTGCCTACATATTATACTCCCCCAAACAATGAAATAACCATATAGACTCTCCAGAAAGGTGAGCTCAGAGATTGAGTGAGTAGAGGGAGGAGGTAGCGCCTTCAGTCCTACCACAGAGGCTCTGTTCAGTGGAATCATTATTTTTTCAAGACATTGTATGGGGAAAGCCCTGTCCTTGGCCCACAGAGCAGTGCAGTCTCAGGACTGGCTAAAGATGAGGACACACTCACGTTTCTTCCATGAGGCTTTTCCAATAGGAGGTGGGATAACTAAGCTGTAGGGCAATAAAAGCAGTAATCAGGGCAACTTTCCCAGCTCTTCAGAGTGATGGCTAAACTTATGTGTCAATTCGACCAGGTGCCCAGGTGCCCAGATATTTGGTCTCATATTATGCTGGGTGTCTCTGTGAGGTGTTCATGGATGAGGTTAACATTTAAATGGTTGGAAATCAGGTTGCTGTCCATAATGTGGGCAGCCTTATCTAATCAGCTGAAATCTTGAATAGAGCAAAAGGCCTGATCTCTCCCAAGCCAGAGGGAATTCTCCAGCAGACTATCTCTGTACCATCAACTCTTCTTGTTTCCACAGCAGACAACCTTCAGACTTAAACTGGAATATTGCCTCTCCTGGATCCTCCAGCCTGCTTGCCCACCCTGCAGATTTTGGACTTGCCAGCCTCCATAATTATATGAGCCAATTCCTTATAATAAATCTTTTTATATTTGTATTATATAACTCCCAGGTATATAATGCATCCTATTGGTTCTGTTGTCTGGAGAACCCTGGCTAATACATCCGGGATGTAGATGGGTACCAAGAGTGGCCCTAAGGGAAGGATAATTTCAATGCTCTGAGAACGGATCGGCTTAAAATGCCTGCCTTCTTTCCTTCCTTCTTTCCTACCTCACTCCCTCCTTCCCTGACTTTTTTTCCCCTTCCTTTCTTCTGCCATAATTATATCTTGCACCACCTTGGTCATGGCAGAAATTTGATAATCCAGAATCTGAGCATCCACAGTCTGGTGCTATAGCCCAACAGGTGATGAAAATCCTTACAATAGATTTTCAGTGGAAAAGCTCCTCAGGAGCTAGCATTGTTATTTGTTTTGGATGCCACTGGGTTCACATATAGCCTTCTCAGCATTCTTGACACACATCTCCCTAACACTTTTAAGCAATGTCAGTGACAGATATACCTCCCACAAGAAAAGTCTTTCGATGGTATAACTTCTAAATAGTCGCTGTGCTTATGGCTGGGTTTTAATCATATAAATTTAAAGTGAGTAGATTTTTATTACTTGTTTGTTCATAAATATTGTTTCCCACGTGACAGTTAATCTTGAAAACTCCTAGTTATGGAGTCAGCCTCCAATACACATGGACTTGGGTACCCACCTTTGTTTCAAGAGGAAGTTTGGAATAGCCCAGCACCATTCTGATGCATTTTGGACACAGTTACTGTCCCCGGTGGCTGCCTTACTACATATACCTATATTTAAACAGGTTCAAATAAACAAGGACAGCCAGTCAGAAGGACCAGTTGGTTGGTTGGAAACAAGGAAGCCAGTTGGTTGGAAGGACTGAGAAACAGAACTTGAGTTATTTCACGGTTGTCTGTGACCACCTGGAATTATTCATTAGTGTTTAAGATTTAAATTGGTAAGGGACACCTGGGTGGCTCAGTGGTTGAGCGTCTGCCTTGGGCTCAGGTCATGATCCCGAGGTCCTGGAATTGAGTCCCCGCATTGGGCTCCCCGCAGGGAGCCTGCTTCTCCCTCTGCCTGTGTCTCTGCCTCTCTCTCTCTCTCTCTCTCTCTCTGTGAGACTATCATAAATAAATATTTAACTCACATTCCGTTAATGAATCTTTAAGTTTGTTTTAAACTTATTCTTACTGCTTAAGAACAATATCTATGCTGTTTGTGATCATAAATGAATCCTTAAGGAAATGAATTAATGCTTAATGACCCTTCAGATAAATTCCTGGAAGTGGAGCTGCTAGATTAAAGGTTAAGAGTTGATAAGCTGCAGGTAATAGATAAAAAGGTTCGTATGGGTTTGTTACTGTCCTATAAGAAGAAGCCTGGCCTAGAGGTAGGGGATTCCAGGGTCAGTTCTGCACCCATGAAGCCATGAAGGATCAGGCTCTCCCTTCTTCCTATGCTGTCATTTTTTTGTGTGGTTGAAAATGTCTCCTGTCACAGGTGATGACAGATGCCACGGCTCAAAGCATTGTGTACTCACATGGTGGAGTTCAAGCAGGAAGGGAAAGGTCCAGGGCGAGGGACTTTCCCTGACACTGTCCCCTCTGTGATTAAGGAGGAAAACCTGACCTAGAAGCTCCCAACAGTCTTTCTCTTGCATCACATTAGCTAAACCTGGCTCGCCTGCCTGTCTCTAGGCAGCCAATTGTAAAGGGGAGTGAAATCACCCTGACTGACTGACTTCAAACATGACAAATCTCTGGGGCTTGGCACAAACTGCCCCAACTAAATCAAGTTCCCCAACAAAGGAGGCAGGGGGATGGGCTGCTAGCCTCCAAGGGTGAATGCCACTACAGATGTTTCCCAACTGGAGACTTCATTGGGCCCAAGGTCTGCTTTCTTATCACCACTGCAAACAGAGTATTTGACATGTAGTGGGGGCTTAATAAAGGATTGACTGAATGAAGTCCTTCTTGGGTCATCCTTTAAAAAATATTCAAAAGAAAGGCTAAGAGTTCACCTGGTGTTTTGGTGAAAATTTCAAAGATTCCTGAGGTGGTGCCTAGCTTCTATGGCCTCTTGCACTGGATTTTTCTTTCTTTTCTTTTCTTTTCTTTTCGATTTTATTTATTTATTCATGAGAGACACAGGCAGAAGGAGAAGCAGGCTCCATGCAGGAAGCCCAATGTGGGATTCGATCCCAGGTCTCCAGGATCAGGCCCTGGGCTGAAGGCGGCGCTAAACTGCTGAGCCACCCGGGCTACCCTTGCACTGGATTTCTGCGCAAACCTAATCTCTATCCTCAATTATGTATTGTGAAATTTTTCAGATTTCATACCTGCTTTGTCTACAAATATATAGAATATTTACATACATGACACTTCCCTCCTAACTCTTTTGTTTACATCTCTTATTGACATTGTCCTACATAATTAC
Source organism: Canis lupus familiaris (assembly GCF_011100685.1). NCBI lineage: Eukaryota > Metazoa > Chordata > Mammalia > Carnivora > Canidae > Canis > Canis lupus. The sequence goes on along the minus strand of NC_049223.1, from coordinate 28,705,285 downwards.
GAAAACATGATGTCACTCAAAACAATTAAGAAGTCTTCATTATCTTGGGGTGCCTGGGTGTCTCAGTTGGTTAAGTGTCCAACTCTTGATATCAGCTCAGGTCATAATTTCAGGGTTGTGAGATAGAGCCCCACATCAGGCTCTGTACTGAGCGTGAAAGCTACTTAAGATTCTCTAGCTCTCTGCCCTTACTCTTGCTGGTACTCTTTTTCTCTCACTGAAAAAAAAAAAAACTTCAATATCTTGTAAGATTCAGCCCATGAATATTTGAATAAATCTCCACTCATGCACCAAATACATTTATATATATGTTCTACATATTTTTCGAACTGAGATCAATCAAGGGTCATGCATTGCATTGTGGTTTTTGTGTCTCTTTAATCTCTTTTGTGCCAGAATAATCTCCCCACTATTTTTTGCCCTATGACCGTAATCTTTTAAAGATACCAGACCAGTTGTCTTATAGTATGTCCTAAATTCTAGATCTGTCTGATTATTCTTTGAGATGTCATTTAAATTGTTTCTCTATCCCCAGTGTTTTTTGTATACTGATTGAATTCAGGTAAAACATTTTTTGGCAATAGGTTCTTATAGTTGTCATATCAATAGATTCTGTGTTCATATAGTGTCATACCAAATAGCTCGCAATTTCAGATTGTCCTACTATTAGCAATGATAGATTTGTCAAATTTGATACTCCAAGAATGGTGTCCAGAGCAGTTTCCTTCTTATTATAATATATATACAATTATATATAATAGACTAATGCTAGTATTTGAGAATAGTAGAATGGATTTTTAGCAGAACATAGAAAAAGAAATAGCTTGGGACACCTGGGTGGCTCAATGGTTGAGTGTCTGCCTTTGGCTCAGGGCATGATCCCGGAATCCGGGGATGGAGTCCCACATCCGCTGTCTGCATGGAGCCTGCTTCTCCTCCCTCTGCCTATGTCTTTGCCTCTCTCTCTCTCTGTGTCTCTCATGAATAAATAAATAAAAATATTAGAAAAAAGAAATAGCTTAAGACTCAGTACTAGATAGTTTCTGTATGTCACAGGGATATCCTCAACAGCAATCTTTCTACTTAGATATCATTATTGCTGTATTGCACAACCATGAACTCTATTTTTTTCTCAGTTCTACAAGCTCTCCCCACTTCTCTTCCCCAAACCTTTAAAATTCTCACTAGGAAAATAACAAATTCATGTTGCTTTATTATGCAATGCCATATTTTCTTCCTAGGGCCATTATTTTTTTAATCAAAATAGACCATCAGGGTATCCCCTTAAGCAAAAAGCCATTAATTCCAATACTCTATCCATAGATACACTAAGAGCCATCAAAAGTTTAAAATTCCGGTTTTCTTAAAAAAATTTCATCATTTTGCATAATTAACATAGGTGTAGGTTTAAAAATTGTAAGTACGAAAGAGCTTACAGTATAAAATAAGACTTTCTCTAACCCCCGTCTCTCAACTTCTTGCCCTAGATGCAACTACAGTTGTTAGATTTTTATATATCTTTTCAGAGATATTTATAAACAGGCAAATATCTATAAAATATGTTCTTAATTTTTATATAAACACAGTTTACTATATCATTCTCTATATCTTGTTTTATTTCATTTTTACTTAATATATCATGGATTGCTCCATATATGCATAAGTAGAACAAGTTTTCTTTTTAGTGACTCTGTAATATTTCATTCCATTGTTTGGATGTACCAAAATTTATCTAATACAGTCTCTATTGATTGCCATTTATGTTGTTTGTGATCTTTTGCTGTTACAAGCAGTGCTTTAATGAATATATATATTCATTATATATATTCATCATATATTCATCATCATATTCAAAGATATATATATATTTTCACACTGGCACAATTCTATCTGTAGGATGAATTCTAAAAATGAAATTGTCAGAATTATTTTGGAAGACAATTCTCTGTGGGTCTCTCATGTTTCTACATGTCACTCATGGCTTTTGTTTCATATGATCTTTTCAAAGATATTTGTGTAGTAAGCAACCTTGAGAATCAGAGATGGTGTCTCCTTCTAGAGCAAAGGTGAGGTTGTTTACTCTTCAGTGTGGCAAATTTAGTGTTTCTCTTTGGTGCAATGGTTAGGTAGTCTTTGCCTATTCTAAAAGGTTCCATTAGCTTGGGATTTGTCTACTGTAATGCAACCCCATAGAGACACATGCCTTACCTGGCAGTCATTTGTAGCTTCATGGGAACTAGGGTTTGGGGAATGAGTGGAAATGCTGCTACTCTGAAAGCTGCTATTGCTGTGAATAACAAACTGTCATTTGTCTCTGACCCAAGTTTTGTGCCAGCATCTATGCTATGCCAGGTGAACTTGATAGCTTTCAAGGGTAAAAATCTCAGATCCATCACAGATTTTGACAGTTTTGATGATGAAGGTGGGATGCTGACAGAGACATGGCCTTCTGGAATAGAAAAGTTGAAAGCCTTATGTGTTGATTAACAGGATTTGACAGAAATCCATGAAATTATTAGCAAAATAGAGGAGGATAATCTCTGAGCTTGGTTTATGGACATATCATCTAAGTAGGTGATGCAAACCAAAAATGGCCTGTGGCTAGTTAGAAGTGGCCATGAAAGACAGTAGTGAGGAAAGAATCTCCCAGTGGGTAGAACTTTGGGTGTTGAAGCTGATTGACTACTTTGTGCTGAAGGAGAAGTATTCTGAGTTTAAAATATTTGTTGACTCAGAATGGAAAATGGCATGGATAGCTTAGCCAGCCATGAAAGTCTGAAGGGAGAGATTTTGGAAGACTAGGGACAAGGAAGTTTGGAGGAGGGATGGAATAAAATATGGAGATAGTTTTATCACATGTTATACCCGCCAGGGAACAACCATCATAGAAGAGGCATTAATGTTTTGGCCAGTTGACATTGGTCAAATGTCAGTGCTGGTGACACATGAACAAGGAGTCCATGGTAGGAGAGAATAAAAGCTATGCATGGGCTCATCATTATGGACTCCTTTTACCAAAGCAGATGTAGCTATTGCAACTCTCTAATATTCAACCGGCCAGCAATAGAAACCAATGCTGAGCTCTTGATTAGGGTTATACTTTGAAGTATAACTAGGTGACCAGTTTACTACATTGGGCCCCTTCCATTATGGAAGAGCCAGAGGTTTGTTATAATAGAAATAGACACATATTCCAGGAATGGGTTTGCCCTTTGTTCCTACAGAGCTTCAAGTAGTACCACTATTTGAGGGCCCTAAGGTATATGGCTATTCCTATGAACATTCGTGTAAACTTTTTTGTGTGAACATAACATTTTTTCCCCATTATGCTAAGAGGGGTGATGTATGGCAAGAAATTAAATAGCTGTGTCTTACTTTGTAAATGTCACCAGCCTGTTAACTCATCATACTGTAGAGGGGTCCTGGGAGGCGGATCAAGCTATGGAGATCCAAGGATATGTACATTGTACAACATCATATATATACACACGTGTGGCAGCATGGCCACTGCAGCTAAAGGTTAAAAGCAGTTCTAAGAGGTGATCTCAAAGCTATTCAAAGAATCAAGGAAGAGAGACAGAAGTCAGGGTGTTGTTGGTTTATGCATGATACTTCAGGGGAATGTGTAGACATAAACTTATTTCTCTGGAATAAATGATGAGAAATGCAATTTCCAGGTTGTATGGTCAGTGAAATGTATTTTTTGCTGGCTATAGAATTCTTGATTGACTGTTTTTCTTTCAGCACTTAAAAATATCCCATTGTTTATGGCTTGCATTATGTTTACCTGTTTCATTTATTTTATTTTTTTTATCTTGCTTGGGGGTTTTGAGGATTCTTACATTTATGGTTTGGTGTATTTCATTATTTCTGGGAAATAAGCCCCTTACAACCACAACTGAGTTTACATTAATAGATAAATTTAATTGTATAATAAACTAGTAATCTAGTAAGTAAAATATTTCTCTGAGTTCCATGAGCCACTCAAGCAAATTAATTGAACTCAAGGTGGGTGTGTGGTGGTGGGGTTTTTGAATCTCCAATCTTTAGCTGGTCAGTCAGAAGCACAGGTAACAACCTGGACTTGTAATCAGTGCCTGAAGCAGTGGGAGGACAATCTTGTAGAACTTATCCCTTAACCTGTGGGATCTGACTATCTCCATGTAGATAGTGTCAGGATTGAGTTGAATTGTAGCACACCCAGCTGGCGTTAGAGGCTTATTTGGTGTGCAACTTCCCCCTGCACCACATACATTAGAATTGGTATCAGAAAAAAAAATTGGTATCTGAGTCAGAATACAGTTAGAAGTTAAGAGGAAGTTGGATTTTGTTATGGATATGATTACCTTCAGAGCATCACTAGTTTCAAATTTCTCTAGAATTTTCTTGTGCTTTTATCTGAGGTGCTGGAGGATTTGTCCTCAGTATCTTCATTCTACCCCCAGATTTTAGCTTTCCCTATATTCCTGTACTAGGGTCTTCTGTCCCTTTCCAAGTGGCTTAAGATTGTTGTTATGTAGGAAGGGAAGTTTCAAGGAGACTCTGTGACTTTCTCACGGAGATAGCTACTTTTCTCCCCTAAGCCTAAAACACTGAAGGAACAGTTTCTCTGGTTTTCTTTCCAGCCTCTAATCTTTCTTATGAATATACCATAGAGATCCATGGAGAACGCTCTGGGTAGGTGCAAACTCTTTGGGTCTGCAACATCTGGTATTCTATATCCCCATGGTAGCCCATATTCATTTTATTTTAGCATTTTTAAATAATATAATGGTGGTGTTCATTTTTATTTTATTTTTTAATTTTTTATATATTTTTTATTGGAGTTTGATTTGCCAACATATAGTATAACACCCAGTGCTCATTCTGTCAAGTGCCTCCTTCAGTGCCCTTTACCCAATCACCCCATCCCCCCACCCACCTCCCCTTCTACTACCCCTTGTTTGTTTCCCAGAGTTAGAAGTCTCTCATGTTTTGTTACCCTCTCTGATATTTTAGCATTTTGTTAAAAATCTGAAATTCTTCCTACTTGCTGGTGTGATGACCGAGGTCTCTTCCTCTTGTGCTCTGCCACAGGTGAGCCATGCTTGGATCCATCTCTCCTTGGAGACAACTGTCTTCCCTTGGATTTTAGGCTATTTCTTTTCTCTACAATTTAATCTCTCTATGAGTTCAGGAAAAGTTATGCTTTTAAATTTTATTCATCTTTCTCTTGTAGGGATGACAGCAATATTTTTTTCTAGCTTTTCTGTATTGTAGGTGGGAGTAGAAACTCCTCATGGAGTGTTTGAGTCACTGTCATGGGATCCCATGTAACACTGTGTCAGACCATGGCCCCACTTTCATCAGAGGAGGTGTGGATGTGGCTCCATGACATGGGTTCACTGGCTGTATACATTCCATCCTATCCAGAAGCTGTCAGCTTGACAGATTGTTGGGATGGACTGCTAAGATGCCACTGAAGCTCAGATGCAGTGCCCTGTGTAGATGGTACCCAATTTCCAAGATAAAATATCTGAATTGGAGACCTGTATATGGTTCTGCATGCCCACTGGGAGAAACACATGGATCTGGGAACTAAGAGTAGAAGCTATCATTAGTCCCAGTGACCCACTAAGAAGCTTTGTGTTTTTTGTCTCCGCAACTCTGAGCTCTGCAAAAGGAGTGTTCTCTCACCAGCAGAAAAGTAAGGTTCCCACTAAATTATAGTCCATGGCAGCTGATTGGGTAGTGTGAGCTCCTGGTGTCCAGAGACCTGCAGGCAAGGAGAAGAGTCACCATCGTGGCAGGGGTAAATGACTCTAATCAGCAGGAGGAGGTGGGGTTGTTGTCATGCTGTGGGGGAGGAGAGGAGTGCAACATAGGTCACCTACTTGGGTACCCCTTGTGACTGAATGGACAAGGGCAGCAACACTGCTAGAGAAAGGTATGGGTACCAAGGGCTTAAATCCTCAGGAATAAAGATTTGTATCATATTACCAGGTAAGTTCCCAGGGCTTGCAGAGGTAGCAGCTTAGAGCAAGATGAATTTTGAGTAGGTGGTATAGGAAGGAGGCAATGACAAACTGCAGTGATAGGAACTGTATTTCTTCCCACTTACCTCCCTCTTAGGAGGTAAATTTGCCCTTAGGAAGAGCAGCCCACTGGAACCTTGGGGGCTGATCCTGACATGTGTGTATGAAGTGGTTCTGTGAGGAGCAAGAGGCAGACTGTGGTAGATCCATCTTTCTTTCCCTCTTTAGGCCCCCAGCTCTGAGAACTGTGGTTGGCCAGCTGTCTCTATTAGCTCCTTCAGGATCCAACTCAGTGGTTCACAAAGCCACACTCCTCCCAGCAAATCCTCAGTCAATGACTGGGCAATCCTCATTCAATGACTGGGTGGTCACCCAGGGCAGGTTTCCTAAGGTGGCTGCCCTGGCCAGAGACTTAGAAAGGAAGTGGCATAAGAGCCTGCCCATTATGAGACATAGTGGGTCCAGGAAGTGTTATGATTTTAAAATTAATTCAAGCTTTGTCTTATTCTAGGGTAGTAGCAACATATTTCCCCGCCTTTTACCTCCTAGGTATAGGCAACCTTTCTTCTGGTAGTGAGCCTTTGTGAAGAGGAGGTAACAAATTGTTCTGAGACCTTTTGGTATCCAGGGGGGATTTCTGTATTTCACTCCAGAGAAGCAGGGTGGCAGACACTGGAATCTAGGAAAGCTGGCATCTTAGAGTCAACGATGAGAAGGAAAAAATCCATTTTCAGGTTCTTCCTAGATTGTCCAACTCAACCAGGGCAAGGAAGATGGTAGGGAGTCTAGAAAATTGTCATGTTTATTAAAAAAAGAGTATGCATTTATTGAGGGTTGGTGCTGTGTTCTCAGGGCTGTGGAGTGAAAGGAGCTGGATGGGGATATTGTAGCAGGAAAATGAGCACTTCAAAACCCTGAGGTCTAGGATTCAGCAAATTAGTTACATCAATACCTCATTTACATTGGTTTCTATCTTGCCTTCTTCCATAAAGAGCAATGATAGCAGATCCAAGATGAAATGCATTTTTGAGTGATTATGTAAAATATGTATAATTTGGAGGTTGGAGGCTGAGGGTAGGAATGGGTGAAAAATCATGAAGAAGTTTGAGGGTGGGCTGTGTAGGAGGGATAGATCAGGGGAAGGGTATTGGAGAGAGGGGAAACTGAGCAAAGACTGCATGTTCTCAGGGGACAGTGGCTTTACATTTGGTGTGATAGGTACAGAATCTTTGGAAGCATCTCAGTGATTCCCAGCATGACCAGGGATTTTTAAAAAATCCTTATGATAGAAGCAATGTGTGCTCATGATAGCAATTCAGATAATAGACATATGTAAAGTAAAAGTGTGAAAATTGCCTTTCACTGCACTATGGTCCCCCCATCCTACATCCACTTCCTAGGAGGTACTTACTATTACCAGGAACATTCCAGAATTTCTATGTGCTCCTCATTTTAGGGGAAGGGATGGGTGCAAGGCTCCTTCAGTGGGGAAGACTCACCGAAGGTGTTTGGAGGACCCCACCCGATGTTGCATTGGGCCACCTGCCTTTCCCGAGACTGGTCCTGGGAGCAGGTGTGTCCTACAGTGCCCCAAATGGCTCCTCTTTGATGAGGACCATACTGGAAGAGCAGAGGATTTTTGAAAGGCATGTCACTTGCTTTCTTTTTTTGGGCAGGTGTACAATGATGGCCTTGAGGTTCCAGGACAACCTGACTGGCTGGCAACTTTATCTCTTGGAAGCTCAGACGTGGACAGAAAGTCAGAAGGATATGAAGTCTCCTGCCCATCTCCAGAGCTGTGCTTCAGTTTCTGCCAGCAGACTGTGGCTGGCCACATTCCTGCCAACAATCACTCCGATGTTTTGACTTGAAACAGATGCTCATTCCATGTTTACACCCGACCACTATGATTTGTCTGCTGTGGCTTTGTAGTGATTGATGTCATTTACTCCCCTGTGGAAAAATCCCAGGAGCCTCACAGATCAAGCGCCTGGAGGAAAGCATGTGGGAGGCCACGGACAATTTGTGTAAAGGGGAAAAATATTATTCCCAGCAGGCAATCCCTCCACGGGGCTGTGGACTCAGGCCATTGCATGGAGCTCCAGCTTTGCGGTGAAATTGGGAATGTGTCATGCACAAATGTGAACAGGCCTGGCAAAGGTTTGGAGGCCAAGGGAGATTTTCCAAGGCTGCCTCCATCCATATGCTTCACCATCATCCTGCTGTGGTCCTGGTTCAAAGTGTGGCTTTTTGCTATTTGAGACCTGCATTTCCCCACATCCTAGCATCGTGTCTGGCACAGGGCCTGAGAGTAGGTGCTTGATATTCATAAGAGGAAGCCTTTCAACTAATATTTACTGAGTCCCTTATATGTTCTAGATGCTGGAGATTCAGTGGTCAACAAATTGGACAAGAATTACTCATTCTGATGATTCCTGATAAATGACCTCCCTTGGCATATCTTCTTCCACTTTGGTATATTCTATAATCTTACTGTGTTTACATAATTTTATTTGGCTTTCTTTCCCCTGAAAGAAAAAAAATTCACCCTGTAGAGTATGACTCTTATGCAGGTCAATAAGCATATATTAAGAGTCCATCTACTCTCTTTTGCACTCACCTGGCAAAATTCCAACCCTGGTTGAATTGAATCCAATGATCTCCTTCCTTTGTACTTGAACTGAACTAATGAATATTGTTGGAGAAACTCTTACCTTGCATTGAGTGGCTTCACAATTATGAAAGCCTTAAGTGAAAGCTCAACTCCACATGGAAATTCTATTTTGTTTCCTTTACCAGGTTTTCCATCATCTGACACGTCTATACCTTTCTTCTTCTCATTTTCTTTTGCTGACTATTCCTTCTTTTCCTGACTTCCCCCCAACCCCCCAGATAATTATATTATGTTTTTAAAGGATGTGTGATCAATTCCTTTTTTTTTTCATATGATCAATTCTAATAATGCATTACGTTTCCTCTAGTCTATCTTTTGCTTAAGGCTATAAAAAGCATGTTGTCTTCTCAAATTATCTTATGTTTTGCCAGTTTTTTCTACCTTAATATTAGCTTTTTAAAAAAGATTTTATTTATTGAGAGAGAGCAAGAGCAAGCGTGAGCAGGGGAGAAGAGCAGAGAGAGAGGAGCTTGATGTGGGGCTCCATCCCAGGGCTCTGAGATCATGAGCTGAGCTGAAGGCAGATGCTTGACTGACTGAGCCACCCAGGCACCCCTTAACATTAGCTTTAAAATTAACTTTTAATAACCTCTAAAAGACCTCACTGTTTTTTTTAAACAATTACATTTAAAGAACTTTCTGTTATCTTAGTTGACATACAATGTTATATTAATTTCAGATGTTCAACACAGTGACTCAACAATTGCATACATTATGTACTACTCATCACCATAAGTATGGTTTCCAGCTGTCACCATACAACATTATTAAAATATTACTGACTGTATCCCCTATGCTGTGCTTTTCATGTTTGTGACTTACGTATTTTGTAACTGGAAATGTGTACTTCTTAATCACCTCCACTTATCTTGCCCAACCCTCAACCCCTCATTCCTCTGACAACCCTCAGTTTGTTCTCCGTATCTATGAGTCTGTTTCTGTTTTTTTTGTTTGTTCATTTGTTTTGGTTTTTAGATTCCACATATAAGTGGAATCATACTTATCTTTCCTGTCCAACTTATTGCACTTAGTATAATACCCTCAAGGAGAATCCATGTCATTGCAAGTGGTAAGAGCTCATTCTTTTTCATGAGTAATATTCATTGTATATATACACCACATCTTTATCCATTCATCTATCAGTGCACATGAAGGTTGCTCTCATGTCTTGGCTATTGTAAGCAATGCTGCAATGAACATACAGGTGCATGTATTTTTTTTTTTTTGGATTAATGTTTCTGTATTTGGATAAATACCTACTAGTGGAATTATTGGGATCAGGTATTTCTGTTTTTGACTTCTGGAAAAACTTCCATACTTTTTCCCACAGAGGCTGCACCAGTTTCCATTCCCACTAACAGTGCAAGAGGGTTCCCCTTTCTCCACATCCTTGCCAACACTGCTGTTCCTTGTATTTGTGATTTAATCCATTCTGACAGTTGTGAGGTAATATCCCATGGTAGTTTTGATTTGCATTTCCCTGACGATGAGCATCTTCTCATGTGTCTGTTGGCCATCTGTATGTCTTCTTTGGAAAATATGTCTATTCAGGTCTTCTGCCCATTTTTAATTGAATATTTTTTGGGTGTTGAGTTCTCTGCGTATTTTGGATATTAACTGCTTATAGGCATATTATTTGCAAATATGTTCTTCCATTTCATAGGTTGCCTTTTTATTGTGTTTATGGTTTTCTTTGCTTGCAAAGCTTTATAGTTTGAAGCACTTGGGTGGCTCAGTTGGTTGAGTGTTCAACTCTTGGTTTTGGCTTGGGTCATGATCTCAAGGTCATGGGATTAAGTCCTGACTTGGGCTCTTTGCTCACTGCAGAGTCTGCTTCAGATTCTATGTCCCTCTCTCCCCCCCTTCTCAAATACAGACATCCATACATAAATACAATATTTTTAAAAAATTATAAAAGCTTTTTAGTTTGATGTAGTCCCAATAGGTTATTTTTGCTTTTGTTTCTCTTGCCCGAGGAGACAAGGCAATGCTAATGCTGATGTCTGAGTGATTACTACCAATGTTTTCTTTTGGGAGTTTTATAGTTTCAAGTCTCGCATTTAGGTCTTTAAGCTTATTTTTGTGTGTGGTATAAGAAGGTGGTCCAATTTTATTCTTTTGCACATAGCTGTCCAGTTTTCCCAACATCATTTATCGAAGAGACTGTCTTTTCCCCATTGTATATTCTTGCCTCCTTTGTTGTAAATGAATTACCCATGGGATGCCTGGGTGGCTCAGTTGGTTAAATGTCTGTCTTTGGCTCAGATCATGATCTTGGGGTCTGGGGATCCAGCCCTGCGTTGGGCTCCCTGCTCAGTGGGGAGTCTGCTTCTCCCTCTTTCTTTGCCCCTCCTCCTGCATATGCTCTCTCTTTCTTAAAGAAATCAATGAAAACTTCAAAAACATGAATTAATCATATAAGCATGGGTTTATTTGGACTCTATTCCATTGATCTATTTTTGTGCCACTATCATTTTGTTTGTTTATTTTAAAAATTTATATATTTATTCATGAGAGACACAGAGAGAGAGAGAGATTGAGAGAGAGAGAGAGGCAGAGACACAGGCAGAGGGAGAAGCAGGCTCCATGCAGGGAGCCCAATGTGGGAGTCGATCCCGGGACTCCAGAATCAGGCCCTGGGCCGAACGTGGTGCTAAACCACTGAGCCACCCGGGCTGCCCTATCATTTTGTTTGGATTTTTATAGCTTTGTAGTGTATCTTGAAATCTGGAGTTTTGTACCTCCAGCGTTGTTCCTCTTTCTCAAGATTGTTTGGCTATTTGAGGTCTTTTGTGGTTTCATACAAGTTTTGGGATTATTCAACACTACATTTTTTAAAAATCAGAAACAAACTGATAAAATTGACTGATCATAGATCTTGGAGTCTTTCAGTCTTAGGTTTTTTTTTTTTTTAAATTTTTATTTATTTATGATAGTCACAGAGAGAGAGAGAGAGAGAGAGAGGCAGAGACTCAGGCAGAGGGAGAAGCAGGCTCCATGCACTGGGAGCCCGATGTGGGATTCGATCCCGGGTCTCCAGGATCGCGCCCTGGGCCAAAGGCAGGCGCCAAACCGCTGCGCCACCCAGGGATCCCTCAGTCTTAGGTTTTAATGTAGACTGTGAAGTGTGACTCTGGGCAAGTTATTTAATGTTTCTGAGACTCAGTTTCCCACATTGTAAAAAGAATTACAATAATCTTTCTATTTTATTGTTATGAGTACTGTCTAAGGTAATGTTTATGAACACATCTAAGTCTAGTCATTAATGAGAGGGAAGGAAAAATAGAAAGGAGGGGAAAAGGAAGGAAGGAAGAGGCATTAATTCTATGAGTGACAGAAGGTGCAGATGGCACTATGACTGAAATGAACTGTTCTGGAATCAGTCAGAGATTTCTCATAATGACATCTTCTGAAATAATAGAGAAAGATAAATTTAAAAAATCACTTGGTATTATGACTTCTTTAAGACTACTTTCATATTCCTGTGGGACAGTTACTATAAACTAAACCTATCAATCTTCACTCTTCTGAAGGGTTAAAAGAACTTCTTCAACCCTTCTGTTGATAGTAAGTGTTGTAGTAACTTCAAAAATTCATCATTTGGGAATCATCTAAAGCTTTTCTGATGCCTTGTAACATCAGCAGTGCAATTTCTTTATATTTGTTCCCTTCTAGACTAAGATCAAATTGTGATGCTGGGTATCTAGCACATGAGGTCAAAGGAAGGGATAATGCAGATTACTTAGTGGGAGAGGGGGAATCAAGGCAGTGTAGATGTCATTACATGGTGACCGGCAGGGTGTTTGTTCTCTAGCCTGATCTGGACAAAGCTTATTAACACCCACTGTGCCGGTGTTCAGAATGCCACCGTGACACCAACACCAGTTGGGAATTTTGATAGCAAGCCCACCTCAGTGCTTGATCCCTCATCTCCTCCTCTTCCCCTCAACTCCAGGCTCATTTCCTCAGCAGACTGTGAACTCTTTTGAAAGCAGAGTTCTTCCATCTTATTCATCCTAACACCCTTTTCTCCCCACTTCTCACCCTCTGAGACCTAGCCTTACGTTTTACACACTATATGTGTTTGCTATATAAATAATTTAATCTTCCTATTTCAGAAATGAGGAAACAACTTCACTTAAAGAAGCTTGCTTCAAAAAAAAAAAAAAAAAAGAAAAAGAAAAAAAAAGAAAAAAAAGAGGCTTTCTTCAAGTTGCACATTAGGACAGGTGAGGATCTGAGGCCAGGATTGCTAACTCTGACTCTGTAAGGTAATTAAAAGAGCACTGGTGCCATTTCACACCCATTTAGAAAGCCATTTATATATGTTTATACACACACACATATATATCCTATGTACTATATACATATATACATACATACACATATACATATAAAACAAGAAGTGAGGGTGAGGATGTGGAGAAATTGGAACCCTTGTGCATTTGCTGGAGGGAATGTAAAATTATAAAGCTGCTTTGGAAAAGAGTATGGTGTTTCCTCAAAAAATTAAACATAAAATTAGTCAAAAATCCCACTTTTGAGGCTAAAGAATCGAAAGCAGAAACACAAATGGATTACTTGCATACCCGTGTTCATAGCAGCATTATTCCAATAGCTAAAAGGTCAAAACAACTGAAATGTCCATCCACAGAAGAATGGATAAACATTCTCGTGTAGTCTTCTTGTGGTCCATTCATACAATGGAGTATTGTTCAGCCTTAAAAAAGGAATGAAATTGTGACACCTGCTACAACATGGATGAATCTGGAGGACATCATGCTGAGTGCAATAAGCTGGCAAAAAGACAGATGCAGGATTCTACTTATATTAGATACCAAGTCAAATTATGGAGACAGGAAGTAGAACACGGGCTGGAGTGAGGGTGGAATGGGGGAGTTAGTGTTTAATTGGTACAGAGTTTCAGTTGAGGAAAATGAAAAAGTTCTGGAGACAGATGGTGGTGATGGCTGTACAACAGAGTATGTTTAATGCCTCTGAACTGTACACTTAAAAATGATCAAAATGGCAGATTTTATGTTATATATATTTTACCACAAAAAAAAGAAAATGGGGAAAAAACATTGAGAAAGCACAGTTGACCTTGATTTTGGGAGTTTACAGCTTCTCTGAGTCTATAAAAATAAATCCTCTTCCTACAGATATGCGTATATGCATATACATAAAAGCTTCAGCATATATTTTTAAAATATAATTTATCATGCATTATTGAAAATAATGTATGCATTATTGAAAATATGAAACACTAAGAGTGAAGAATGCAGAAATCATTCATAATCACAAGCACTTTATATTTGACCTTGACCTTCTAAGTTGCCCTTCGTATTGTTCTGGAGATAAGGTCAAATAGTATCTATCATGCTATTTCATGCATCATGAATATTTACCAAAATTCCAAAGTCATGAAAGTGACTGTGACTGTGTGTGTGTGTGTGTGTGTGTGTGAGAGAGAGAGAGAGAGAGAGAGACAGACCTGGAAGATTTCTAGCGCTTCAGGGTGTGACACCAGGGACCTCAGTGTGACTCACCCAAGAAGCTCACTCTTCTTGGGATCATTAAATAAGTGTTTCCAGTTACCCTGTGACCTGTAGGATCATAAATCCTTCCAGAAACTCCAGGGAGAGTTCTGACATTTGTCAGGGAAGGGAAGAAAGGCCTGTGTAAGGCTAGCATGGTGAATAAAAGGGGTACCTTGCATGTAGGCCTCTCAGAAAGAGGAGCCCAGGAAAAGCCATGAGTATTTTAGTAACCAAAAATACACTACCCCAACTCAATCAGGAAAATAAATATAATCTTGCCTTTCATGGAGACAGAAATTTCTTAAAAGAGAAAAATGGCAGCAGCACTCTGAATAAAGATGTTTTCAGAATTAAATTAAAATGGAGCATCCCCTTAAGGATCAATTTAAAGTGACATATAAAGTAATAGAACACGGTGAGTATAATTTCTAAGGAAATGATCAGATTGTCCGATGGAAACAGTAGCAATAAGGCATGTTTTCCGGCAAATACCCACTATTTGCTTCAACGTGGAGGGAACTGGAGGGTATTACGCTGAGTGAAATAAGTCAATTGGAAAAGAACAAACATTATATGGTCTCATTCATTTGGGGAATATAAAAATTAGTGAAAGGGAAAAAAAGGAAAGGAGAGAAAATGAGTGAATATCAGTGAGGGTGACAAAACATGAGAAACTCAACTCTGGGAAATGAACAAGGGGTAGTGGAAGGGGAAGTGGGCGAGGGGTTGGGGTGACTGGGTTATGGGCAATGAGGCGGTCACTTGGCGGGATGAGCAGTGGGTGTTATGCTATATGTTGGCAAATTGAACTCCAATAAAAAAATTAAAAGAAGAAGGCATATTTTCATTGATTTCTTGAATGGTGTCTGCGGACAGCACAGCCCAGAAATGCACACTTATTTCACACTCAGCAGTGGTTCATCAAGATGGAAATAAAAACACACCTGCGTAGTTCCCTCCCCAAACTTCCTTCTCTCCCTCCACTGCCCTGCGATGAACTAGTTCTGATCGGGAACTTTAGAACATCGGGAAAGGTTAAAGGTCTCATAAAGGTACTTGTGGTCAACTATACCCACGTAAGTGAAGACTAAAACGCGCACACAGAACAATGGTTATACTAGGAAAACGTCTTCTCGACATGACCCATCTGGCCTAGAATTCTTCTACTGACCTCTTCCTGAACTTAGCTGTCGTCTACATTCTGGGGTTTTCACAGAACTCCTAGTGCTCATTCACGAAACTTCCAGAGGTTCAGAGTCCACGTGAAGAATCCTGCTACTTGGGGAGTTTTATGTGCTTCTTACCCATTCCACAGTTGAGTCACTAAAGGAGAGAAGGCCTTCTGTGAACTCCTTTAATGCTCTCCAAGTGGAGCTCTTGCAGTTACTGAAGTGCCATTTTACCCTGGGTCTCCTCCCAGGAGAGGACTGTTCGCCTCCCAAGGTTCCTGGCATTTTGGAAAGAACTCGAAGCCGCAGCCAGCTTTACTTTGGCAAGTCACTGCTTTCCCTTTCTTTCTCTCTTTCCTTTCCCATGGAACCTGCTCCTTCCATCTGTCTTTCAAACTCTGCTTTATAAATAGCAATTCAAGTTTTATTTTCTTCTTGAATGCACTCTCTCTGTGAAAGAGGCTTTTCACCAAGAATGTGGTGTCTGATCAGTATCTTGCCAATGGGTTAAACAAAGATCTCCATGCTGGGTAAGACTTTGACAGACCCATTCACATACGCCTGCTTTTCTCGTACTTGGCTGAAACCAAGGGATGAAAAGAAATCCTCCCCCAAAGTAAATTGAGAAATGACTCGGACATCGTGTTATTAAATTGCATCTATTTTGCTTCTAGCTTTTTTTCTGGAATGCACTAAGTCAGATAGATGCACACAGAGCAGCTCCTACACCTACTTCTGTGAAATGCGCAAGTGAATGCATCCGTTCAGGTTATCACTCAACGTTGTACAGTGATTAAATCATCTGATGTTTTAAAAACTCGGTTAATCTTATAAAAGCCCTTGAACTTCTATGTGCTGAGCGCTTTCAAAAGAATTAAGAGCATAACTAGGAATTTACCCCTTGTCTCCAAAGTATGAGAAACTGGGAAGATCTCAGTTTCACTTTCAACCCAGAGAGAGCTGTAGGCACAGGTAGAGGAGAAAGCTGATCACTCTTGTGCTTTGGAGGATGTGAGAAAATGCTCCAAGGCCCACATTCCCCTCTGCTGAATGGACTGAAATTTCCAAAGCTCTGTTCTCCAGAAGAGTCACACATGCAGGTGTTAACAGTGATGGAAACGCTTGTGGGTGAATTGATAATTTACGTTTTACCGAGCCTCTGAGCCGGGCCTCCTTCCCTCTCACCCTCCTTGCCAGCACGTTGGCCTTCCCCTTTCCCTCTTGGTTATGTAATCTTTATGCGAGGCTTCTGGAACTTCTCCAGGAAGTACATTTGATGTGAGGCTGAGTGGCCTCTGACTCTTGAGAGGAGGCCAAAGACACAGAAATGCATTCAGGAGACTTTAAAGCAGAAGAGGAGAAAAGTGTGCCCCGGAGACTGTCTCCCGGGAGATGGTGAGACAGGACTGGTTGGAACGTCCCACGGACAGCTTGGACACTGGACAAGTGGAAAGCAGCTGCCCGGATGGGAACCCTCTGTGGATTCTGCTCACCTGTGCAGCCAAAGGCAATAGCTCCATCATGTTCCTTCTCTGCCAGTGGTTCTCACCTTGACCACAGATTAAAATGAGATTAGAACCCTCATAAGGAGACACTAGAGAGCTTGCTTTGTCTCTCTGTTCTCCACCACGTGGGAGGGAGAGTGAGATGACAGTCATCTGCAGACCAGGATAAGGGCTCTCGCAAGACCCTAGATCTGCCAACAGCTTTGTCTTACACATCCAGCCTCTGGAGCTGAGAGAACTAAGTGTCTCTTATTTAAACCACCCAGTTGGTGGTGTTTTTGTTATAGCAGCCCAAATGGACTAAGACAGATGCTGACTTTGCAAAGGTGAAGATATGGTGCCAGTACTTGCAGGGGACACATCTGGGGCTACACAGCCAAAGATGGAAGGGAGCCCCATGCGTTTGGTCATGGGCTCTCTCCTGCTGCTCACATGCTCGAAGACCATGGGACTGCTTCCTCTTCCAACAGCTGCCCTGTGCTCAAACATTGTTAGAAACATAAAACAACCAGGACTTCGGCTTGCCACACAACAACCTTTGGACATTTCAATAGAGAATCTCGGTGGCTTTTACATTTTTGGTGCCACTGCTTTTCTGTACACATACAGCCAGTCCAGATTTGAAAGTGGTTAGTTTAAAATCACTGCATGTTAATAATAATAATAAACAATTGGGCAATGCTTTATGTTTCTATAAAATACCTTCAGGTTAAGCAGTGTTCCTCAACCAGGAGAAACTCCAGGACGTCCCTCCTCTCCCCACGTGAACATTTGGTGTTGTCCAGAGACATTCTTGGTTGTTCCAGCTGGTGAGAGTGTTACTCTAATAGGTAGAGGCCAGACTTGTTGCTAAATATCCTATACTGCACAGGACAGCCCCACAACAAAAGGTTATCTGGCCTAAATGTCTATAATTTACTTTAAACCATTAAAGGGGAGTAAAGATGTGAGGATAGGCTTAATAGTACATTTAAATTGGTGAGAATAAAGAACATATATTTTTCCTGGGTTGAGAAACTCTGACACATAGGATCTCATTTAGTCTTTGCAATGACTGCATGAGCTGGATATCATTACAATTAGGACCCCCCACAGCAAGGGCTGATGAGTTATTCATTCAAGATTGTAAGTCAGAAGCCAGGGACCTCAGGCTAAGCTTGTTTTGTTTGTTTGTTTGGCTCACCCAGCTATATTGAGGTACAATTGACAAACATTGTATATATTTAATGTGCACCATGTGATGTTTTGATATATGCATATATTGCTACCAAATCAAGCTCATTAACATGTCCATCACTTCACATAGGTATCTATCTATCTATCTATCTATCTATCTATCTATCTATCATCTATCTATCTATCTATCATCTATCATCTATCTATATTTATTTATTTGTGGTGAGAACAGTTAGGATCCATTCTCTTAACAAATTTCAAGTATCCAATACGGTATTGTTGACTATCACCACTATGCTCTACGTGCATAACTTTTCGTTCTGCATAACTGAAACTTTGTGTTCCCTGACCAACACCTTCCCGTTTGCTCCTTTCTTGAACCTCTGACAACCACCATCATGCTTGCTTTCTACTTCTATGAGTTTGACTTTTTTAGATTTCATGTGTAAGTGAGATCATGCAGTATGTGTCTGGCTTATTTCCATTAGCAAATGTCCTCCAGATTCATCTATATTGTTGCAAATGGTAGGATTTCCTTCTTTTCTATGGCTGAATGATATTACAGTGTGTGTGTGTGTGCACACGTGTGTGCACGGATGTATCACATTTTCTTCACCCATTCATCTGTCAATGGACACTTTGGTTGCTTCCATGTTTTGACCATTGTGAAAGATGCTCAGAGGAGATGGGAGTGCAGATATCTCATCAAGATACTGATTTCCTTTCCTTTCCATAAATACCCAGACATGGGGTTGCTGGATCATAAGATAGCTCCACTTAAAATTTTTTTGGGGAACCTCTACTGTTTTCCACAGTGGCTGCACCAATTTAACATTCCCTTCAACAGTACACGAGGGTTCCCTATTCTCCACATCCTCGCCAATGCTTGTTATCTCTTGTCTTTTTTGACAAAAGCCATCCTAACAAGTGAGGTGGTATCTTACATATTTTTAATGATGAAATTACATAAATAAATCCATATACGTTTGTTGATATGTGAATATATAATGCTTTCAGAAACAAATTGAAATGGACTAAAATATGTATGTGGACGTATGCGCATTTCCTCACATTGGAAAAGTATAAAGAACCATAATGGTTTTGATTTGCATTTTCCTGATGACTAGTGATGCTGGGCACCTCTTCATGTACCCATTGGCCAAGTGTATGCCACGCGAAGCCTATGTAACTGCAGGCTAACTTCATGTACAACCACTGTGGTAAGAGCAACCAGGAGATTTACTATGAGCTTCTGCTTAGATTAGACACCCTCCATGGAACAGAAAGTTGGGTGGGGTCACTTCAGCTGAACAAAATAACTTTCCTAACCTTGTCTGATTCCTTGGTCTTAAAACTGGTTATCAGGTTAAAGGAATGAAAAGTTTGGCCCTTGCACATTTTATTTGGCACTTTTCATTTTGGTTTTGATTATAGTTAAGAATATTTTGGCTGGCACGGGAAGAGCCAACCAGACTAATCTCTGACCTTGTCCTTGAAAATTCCCAACCAGGAGCCAAACCATCTGAAAGTTCAATGCCTCTGGCTCGCCACAACCTAACTGGAAAAAGGCAGAACCTCTCCCCTGTGCTTAGTGTGGGCAAGGCAGGCCTCTGAGAGATCTCCTGGCGCCAGGTTCGTGGAAGCAACCACAAGCAACAGAGCCCACACTCGTCTGTGCCACCTTGGCCTTGGAGTTGGAGGGGGGGTGCTGGCCAATTTTAATCCTTCTGGCTTGGTCCAAGCTGGGAATTTAGAGTCTAGAGTCCAGAAAACTTGCTTGTGGTATGACCCAAGAGAAGTCTCATCTTCTTAAGCCAGTTTTCCCATCTGTATAGAAGGAAGATTTTCCAATCTATTTATATCCATCATGGTTCTCTAGAGAAGCAGAACCAATGAGATACACACACACACACATAAATATAAATCATGAGAAATACATCTGTTAATTATAAAGAATAATAAATATACAAGGAATATTATATGTATAAATGATAAAGAATTGGCTCATGTCAATTATGGAGGCTGACAAGTCTCACGATCTATGTAGCTGCCAAGCTGGAGACCCAGTGGAGCTGATGTTATAGTCTGAGTCTGAGTCCTAAGGCAGGACATGATCTGCATCTCAGCTTGAAGGCAATAAGTCTTGCCGTGGACTGGATGAGGCCCACCCACCGTGGGGAGAATGAACAATCTGCTTTACTCAGTCTGTTGACTCAAATATTAATCTCATACAGTACTATAGCTGAATATTTGAGTCCCCTACCAGACTCTTATGTTGAAAGCTAATGCCCCCTGTCATGGTATTAGGAGGTGGGGCCTTTGGGAGGTGATGAGGTCATGAAAGCAGAGCCCTCACCAATGGGATTAGCGCCCTTATAAAGAGACCCCAGAGAGTTCCCTTTCCCATTCTGCCAAGTGAGGTTACATTGAAAAGACAGCTGTCGCTGAGCCAGGAGGTGGCCTTCATCAGACATAGCCTACTGGCACCTTCATCTTGGGCTTCTACCCTCCAGAACTGTGAGAAAACAAAAACAAAACCAAAAAACTCCAAAAGCTCAACTAGAGAGTTATAGTGACGATACAAGACCAAAATTAAGTGGTGAAAGTATTTCTAAGTTTTGAATCAATGACTGTTATTCAGAAAAGATAACGTACACATATATAGAAGGGTCTGTATTTGACTTTTGGAAAATTAATCTTATTATATTCATGTGGTTGTGTTTACTTAAAAGGTGTATACTCTGGATTCTAAATTCTTAAATGAAATGTTGCCTTTTAATTTATTTTTTATTTTTTAAAAGGTTTTATTTATTTATTTGAGAGAGGGAGGGAGAGCAGGAGCAAAGGGAGAGGCAGAGGGAGAGAGAGAGGCAGACTCCCTGCTGAGCAGGGAACCCCAGCAGGTCATGATCCTGCGGCTGGATTCGAGGACCCCAGGATCATGACCTGAGCTGAAGGCAGATGCTTAACCAACTGAGCCACTCAGGCGCCCCCAAATGTTGCCTTTTTAAATTAAAAAGAAAAAAAGTAATTATCATAGCGTTCTGGCAAAAAGAGCACAGTGCTGTGGATTTGTAGAATAAAGAACAGAAATGTTTTTGCCAGATTGAAATAATCTCTTTCTTCCACAGTGAAAAGAATTTTATGATAGACTACAGTATTGTTAAAAGTAGTAACTGCTCCTTTCTGGGCAGTTACTGAGGATTATAATTCTCACCCCAAGAGATCAGGCTGGCTCATGTGTCTTTGGCCAACAAAGTCATTGTGGGTTTTCACAGTTCCCCCTTTTCCTCCTGTCTGAAGATAGGCAACGTTTCAGATAGAGGCTGCCCCCAGCTTTGGTTCCAGACGTGGAGCTAAGCCTTTACTGACCTGCCATGGACACACTGTCAGCTGCAAATAAATTGTTTGTTATCCTAGACTTTTGGGATTTTAAGGCTGTTTCTCCTTGCAGCATGACCTAGCCTGTCTTGACTATTATGTGACTTGATATTTTTCCTAAACTGTAACTTCTGTTCATGGGAAGGCCTCCCCGACTTGAGAAATAAGGTAGATTCAAAGGGTATGCACTTTCCATTGCACTGAGGGTGCATCACAGAAAGAAATGGGCTTTGTTGGAACTTCAGCGAAGATAAAGCTGACATACAGAGAATAGGTGAGGGCATAGGGTTTGGAATCAGGCAGTCCTGAGTTCAAATCCCGGTACTACTACTCATCTGCTGCATAGGCTTAGGGACTTACCCAGTCTTTGTCAGAGATCACTCTCCTTTCCATAAACCTGGCATTAAAATACCCATATTCCAGAATTCTATGAAGATTAAATGATATCACACATAACACTTAGAAAAGTGTAAGAGCCCAACACAATGGGTTTACCAGATGTAAGAGCTCAACAAGGGTAGTCATTATTAACATTCATGTATATACATACAGAGGCATTTAAATAACTTACGTACACAGTAAGTGCTGTGTACTGATAAAACATTCACAAATACAGAGAGAAATGTGATAAATCACTCCTTAGCATAAAGGATGTATCATATGTTTGCTCTAATTGCAATATGGCTAGATAGCAATATAACTGTTTAACGATTATCTAACATTTGAGAAACCAAGTTGATTTGAAACGGTTTTTGGAAAGAGGAAACGTTCATAAACTGTCAAAGTTCTGGAGGCATATAGAAGCCACCGAGTCATTTCAGCCAACTTTAACAAACATGCTTGCTGAGGGGATGGCTCGGGATCCGGTTAACAGCAGGCGAGATCAAAAAAAGTACATCACGTGTGGTTCATACCCCAACTAGTTCAAGTTTGGAGGCAGAAAGGGGCACATGAATGGCTAAGGCTATAATGAGACGGGATGACAGCTGTGCTGAAGGAAAGCTGGAGTAGTAACAAGCTCAAGTTGTAACAGTTGTGTGTAACATGATGGGTTTGAGATGATGGTATTTCAGTTCCCTCTGGTTGCCATAAAAAATACCGTAGCCCGGAGGCTTCAACAACAGACATTTATTTTCTCACAGCTCTGGAGACTGGAAGTCTGAGGTCAGGGGCCAGCATGGTTGGGTTCTGGTGAGAGCCCTCTTCTTGGCTTGCAGATGGCTGCCTTCAGGCTATGTCCTCACATGGCCTTTCCTTAGTGCAGGGAGGGAGGCAGAGAGATCAAGTGCTCTGCTGTCTCTTCTTATGAGGGCACAAATCCCATCAGACCAGGGCCTGGCGCTCATGATCAAATCACCTCCCAAAGGCCCACCTCCAAATACCATCACGTGGAGCAGTAGGGCTGCGACATTCAGTCTGTGACAGATGGCAATGGCATACAGAAGTTCTCAATATCAATAGAAGCTCAGCCATGACTTTATGAGGACAAGCACTGCCTTGCTGCCACTCTGGTAAACTTTAGCTCTGCTTGGAGACAGCAGCAGCGACAATGACAACAACGACAAAACCCTTAGTGAAACAAGGGGTCTTCATTCAACCACGGGATCGGATGCTGTGGATAAGAGTGGGAATGGGAGAGTCAGGACACCTGACCTCATGGTCCCTCCACCAGCCAGCTGGCGGCTCTGTCAGAGATTATAGGGGAGCATCAAGCTCAGATGGTGGGGAGGTCTAGGACCAGCTCAGGGAGGGGTTTCCTGAGTACATGACGTTTAAACTGCAGGAGAGCAGAAGAACAGAAGAAAGGAAATTCCAGGCACAGGGATGGTCTGCGTGAGGGGGTGCAACAGGGAAGTGCTTTGTGCCCCCTAGTGATGAGAAGAAGACCAGTGAGGCTGGAGAGGCCCGGGAGGGGCTGAGCTAGTGGGTGAGGTGGGAAAGGTCAGGGCAGATCAAGCAAAACTGGGACACTGTTTTCTTGCTGAGCAGGTGTGACAGGGGGTCGTCAAAGGACTTTAAGGAAAGACATAATCTGGCTAATGTTTATAAAAGTTTATTATGGTTCCTCGAGAAATTAAACAGAATTATCATGGATCCTACTCCTGGGAGGATACCCCAAAGAATCGAAAGCAGGGACTCAAACAGATGTTTGTACACTCATGTTCTTAGCAGCATTATTCTCAATAGCCAAAAGGTGGAAAACAAAATGAAAGAATAAACAAAATGTGTGTGTGTATATATATATATATATATATATATATACACACACACATATATATATACACACACAATGGGATATTCAGACTTAATAAGGAAGTTAGGACACCTGCTACCACACGGATGAACCTTGAAAGCATTATGCTAAGAAAAAAATAAGCCAGATACAGAGGGACAAATACTATATGATTCTAGATACAGTATTCTAGATACTGTTGAGGTATCTAGAATAGATTCACAGAAATTTAGAATGGTGGTTACCAGGGGTCAGCTGGTGGATGGGTGGGGAGAATGGGTGTAATTATCTAATAGGAACTGAGTTTCAACTGGGAAAGATGAAAAAGTTCTGGGGGTGGATGGTGGTGACGGTTGCATACAATGTACTTATGTGCCACAAAATTATCATGGGATATGACTAGTGATGCTGGACACCTCTTCATGTACCCATTGGCCATGTGTATGCCACTCGAAGCCTATGTAAATAGGCTAAAGTGGTAAATGTTATGTATATTTTACCACAATTTAAAAAAAAAGGTTTTCTACAGTTGCTACACAGGGAGGTGGGGGTGGGAAGCAAAATGGAAGCCAGCCCGCAGGCTCTTGCGTAGCCCTGATAAGAGGGCAGGACAGAACAGGTAGAGATGAGCAGCATCGGATGGATCCTCAAATCATTTTCAAGGTTGACTTGACAACCTTGTCAAGGGGTTGACATCCCCTAGGTGTGGACCCGGGGGTAGTGATGAGGGAGATGGGGACAGAGCTGCCAGGGAGGGAGGTGTCGGACGCCACCGTGGTTACTGACATGAGCAATGAGACACTAAAAACACCACTTACTGAGATGGCAAACACCGGAGGAGGAACATATTGGAGGTGGAGGGAGGTTGGGAGTTGGGTTCTAATGCTCAGGTTTGGTTACACTGCGATCAATATGTCTGTGAAGGATCCAAGTGCAGCCATCAAATAGGGATCAGATATACAGGCCAGGAGCTCAGAAGGATAGGAACGGGGAGGTGACAAGTCAGAGGATCACATGAGATTGTGTCAACAGAGTGTAGACCAGTGAGTACAAAAGGCAGTCCAAGAAATGCAGTGAGCCCAGGGCTGGAGGGTTGACATTACATGAGTGTGCTTGTTTTTCTCTTTAAACCAGAGACATGGGCACTTGACGGAGAATTACTTTCTAGATATTGAAATTGTCTAGATATTGAAAATATGTGCTAGAAACCAAGTGCGTAGGGCAGACTTTGAGGTCCGGTAGTGCCTGCCACGTACCCGGATACCCCCAGGTGCAAGATGGAGACTATTGGCGGCCCATGTAGCTGGAGAAGGGGTCAGAGCATGAGCCCAGGTGCTGAGTATCCTGTCTCACTAAGCCAACCTTTCCAATCGCTCTCTGCTTGAGGAGGTTGGACATGAGAAAGAGAATTAAGACCAACTGTGATGGCCAGGAGGGGGTGTAGACCAACTAGATTCACAGTCTACCTCAAAATATCAAGCTTTTTGCTGTTTCAACCTACTTGTGTTTGAATAGTTCCCCCCTCACTTTTCCTTTGACTAGTCTGACCGAAGCTTTGGAATCAGCAGGCAAGAATCAACTAACCTAGATAGCAAACATTCTCATCTGGAAGTGAGATTAATACCAGTGTCATATTCTAATGGTCACCAAAACATCAGCTACGTTACCATGCACAAATATTTAATGGGAATTCCTCTTCCTCTCCGCCTCTTAGAGGAGACTTACTTTGGAGCTTACGACTAGTTTGTATTTCCTGCACCTACTCCAGTTGGCCCGGGAGTGAGTATCAGTGAGGATCTCGTTTGGAAATGATTATGATTTTTCTGAATATGTAAGAACTTCCTAAGAGCAAGTGCTACTAAAAATTGGTACTTCTCCGGGGCAGAATTTACCACTCACAAACCTGGACTAGGCTAGGGGCCAGGAATAGTCCATGTCAGTGTCTACACTGAGGAGTGGGTGTCTGCGGGTGGGAGCAGGGGACATGGTTTTAAGAAAGAACTCAGCTGCAGGTGGGGAGGCGAGGTTTGCCAAGTTGTTCCCGGCGGACAGGCCACAGAGCTCAGGGATTCGGATCAGGCTTTGGTATTTGGTTCCAGTGGAGGCTGGAGGGCGGAGAAGGTTCTAGAACCTGAGTCTAAACGAAGGGAGTGGGAAGGAGAGGACTGGCGGTGTGGGGGAGAGAGGGACAGCTCCAGTGAGCCCAGGGCTGGAAGGTTGACATTACTTGAGTGTGATTGTTTTTCTCTTTAAACCAGAGACATGGGCACTTGACGGAGAATTACCTTCTAGATATTGAAATTGTCTAGATATTGAAAATATGTGCTAGAAACCAAGTGCATAGGGCAGACTTTGAGGCCTGGTAGGGCCTGCCACGCACCCGGATACCCCCAGGTGAAAGATGGTGGAACCGGCTCTGCAACCCGGAGGTCTCCATTGGTAGGCGGGGGCCCTGGGGGTCAGTGCGGGACGCTGGGGTGCTGCACCCGGAGGGCCTCCTGGGTGCGGAGGCAGGCTGCTGGCCCCAGCCCCGTCGCTCCTGGCTGGGCAGTGGGTCCGAAGCCAGGGCGCAGGGGTCCTGAGCCGCAGACCCAAACAGAGCAGGGACGCACCTGCATGGCGACCTTCGGCGGGAGCGAAGCTTGTGTACCTGCGTGTGCACCTGCTTGTGCACCTGCGCTCCTGTGAGCGTGCGCTCGTGGGCTGCGGGGCTGCGCACAGATTGAGCGGGAGGCGGGGGGAGCCGGGCGGTCCTGGGTGGGTGCCAGGGGGCGGGTGGGTGCCGACCTGCCCTTCCCCAACCCGGGCTCTGCGTCTGTGGGAGCGCGGGCCTGTGGAGTCTACGCGGGCAGGGGCAGCCCCGGGTGTGGGGGGGATCCCCAGCCTGCTCTGCGGGGTCCATCAGGTGGGTGCTGCAGGCTCAACAGGTGTGCGTGGGGCCGCGGCCTCCCCCATCTCCCCGGGGACCCCCCCTGGCTGCGCCTGGGAGGGGTACTGGGGGGGCAGGGGGGGCTCCTTTCTTCCTCCTTTGGACGCATATTGTTTTTTTCTTGCTAATCATAAAACAGGCAGGAGGGGCAGCCATGCTCTGAGGTCGGGCTAAGGAAAGGAAACTGCTCCCCGAGGTCTCTTTTGGTTAAAGGTCAGGGGTAGAGATGCCAGCCTGGGAGCCAGCTCCAGGACTGCCCTTCTGCTCCTTGCGCGGTCCCGGCTCCCCTTCCACACATTTGTGCCCCTGGGAGCGGGAAGTCGAGGTTGGAGAGGCTCCAGAGGATGCTTCTCCCCGAGTAGGAATCCAAAGTCAGGATGGGAAAGGGAGCCTTGCTAGGGAGCTGCCTGAGGGGGGGCTAGGATGCTCCTGTAAGGTTGGAGAGGAAGGAGGAACAGTGCAGGGAAGGTGCCTGGGACTAGGACCCCCTAAGAGCTTTGGGGGAAGGAACCCTGTCTGAGACTGTTACCTGCTTGCTCAGTATCCTATTTTTATCTCGGAATCAGGGCATTGAAAATGACCTTAAGCGTCACCCACTTTCTTTTGCCCCCACTCCCCTTCATCACCATATGACCCTTTGAAATTAGAAGGATATTGGGAGGTTTGTCCCAAATCATTTCACATCAGACCCCAGCGGTGGGATCGCTGATGCCAATGAAAGCAAACACAGGTGAGTTTGGTTTAAGGACACATGGAAGGGGGGCTGGGGCCTGGAGGGGCCTGGGAGAGGAGGGACCCGTGCAAGCAGCATAGCGCTGTGAGGGGTCATGGCAACTAGGCCAGAAAGTCAGTATATATTCTTTTATTTTAAGGAATCAATAGCGCTGTGCAAAAAATGATCTGATTTATCTCTATCACTGCCCCCAACGATTTAGAAAAATAATGCCTTTTTCACAGACGGCGACTACCCCAGGTTGGCTGAATGTATCTGACGCCGCTGTGAAATTGGCTGCAAGGAAGAATGCAATTTAGGCCCTCCTGCTGTCTCCTTCAAGTGTTATTTCCCCAAACAGAGCTGAATTGTAGGTGGGGAAGGATAGGATCAAGAATAGTGAATTAAAATTACGAGTGGAATTCCTGAAAAGAAATGGAGATTGCAGGTTGGAGCTGGAGGTACTAATACTTCACAGTGCGAAACACTGAGGACCAGTTCTTTTATTATTTGGGTAGTTGGATGGTTTGCCCCAGGAAGAGTTTTTGAGAAATAAACTCACCTTTTCCTCCAAAATATTTGAGTATCTGTCTACCTACTTATCAAGTGTTTCAGGAAAACTCTGCTAAACGTTTTATATACACAGTACTCCTAAGAAACCGGTGAAGTTAAGCGGCTCAACTATAGGAAACAAACTGAGGGTCGCTGGAGGGTGGCGACAGGTGAGGGAGATGGGGTAATTGAGTGATGGGCATTCAGGAGGGCACTTGATGGAATGAGCAGTGGGTGTTCTATGAAACCCATGAATCACTGAACTCTACCTCTGAGACTAATAATACACTATATGTTAATTGAATTTAAATTTAAAAAAGGAAGAAACCCATGAGGTATGTAAATTAGGAAATGAGATTAAAGATATTAAAAATAGTTAAGTAATTTGCCTGAGATCGAAGAGCTAACATGCCCAATATTTTTTTTTCATGCCCAATATTTTGTATGTGTCGATCTGGTTCTAAACCCTACACACCGAATTGCTTTTCTTTTTTTTTTGTTGTTGTTGTTTTATTGCTGCTTATTTATTTTATTTTATTTTATTTTATTTATTTTTTAATATAAATTTATTTTTTATTGGTGTTCAATTTGCCAACATATAGAACACCCAGTGCTCATCCCATCAAGTGCCCCCCTCAGTGCCCGTCACCCAGTCACCCCCACCCCCGCCCTCCTCCACTTCCACCACCCCTAGTTCATTTCCCAGAGTTACAAGTCTCTCATGTTCTGTCTCCCTTTCTGATATTTCCCACTCATTTTTTCCTCCTTTCCCCTTTATTCCCTTTCACTATTTTTTATATTCCCCAAATGAATGAGACCATATAATGTTTGTCCTTCTCCGATTGACTAACTTCACTCAGCATAATACCCTCCAGTTCCATCCACGTCGAAGCAAATGGTGGGTATTTGTCATTTCTAATGGCTGAGGAATATTCCATTGTATACATAGACCACAGCTTCTTGATCCACTCATCTTTCGATGGACACCGAGGCTCCTTCCACAGTTTGGCTATTGTGGACATTGCTGCACAATGAGATACCGAATTGCTTTTCTAGGTTGACTTGCAGTGGTTTACATGTCTACATGACAAGCAGACAGAGGATTCATCTCAGCCAATCCATACTGATTGTGCAGACCCTGGGCAGATAGTATTAAAAACATTTGTTTGATGGCCTTTGGTAGAAGACTCTGTGTACAACCTATCGCTGTTTGCCCTGTGCTCTAGAAACTTGCTTAAAATGCCCAGTAAAAAAGGTGTGATGTTAAAAGTCATTGGATGGAGCGCTTGGGTGGCTCAGTCAGTTAAGCATAGGACTCTTGATTTCAGCTCAGGTCACGATCTCGGGGTCATGAGATTGAGCCCTGTCCTGGGCTCTGTGCTCCACATGGGGTCCGTTTGAGATTCTCTCTCTCCCCCTTTCCCTCTACCCTTCCCCCCTACCCACATCCCACACTCTCTCTCTAAAAATAAATAAATAAGTCTTCAAAAAAGTCATCAGATGAGTTGAGTAAGAGGAAATCATTTTAGTGGCAAAGGCTAATGAAATGCAAGTCTCCAATGGTCAATAGAAAAGGAACCCTCCTAGATTATGACTTATCCCCTCAATTCAGATATATCCACCTTTCCTATCATGCCTTCCTTAGATATAACTGGGTAGAAGAAGGTCAGCCAAACCATGTCTTAAATGCGAGTTCTTTGCTGGATACCTGAATATCTGAATTATAAATGTGTTCTGTTTCACAGCTTAGCATGTACTCTTAGTCCTTCAAAGGACATAGCATTCCAGTGTCGATCTCCCAACCAACCTCAAAAGTCCCTAATATGTAGTTATTTTAATTTTGTGGAGGTGTAGTTAGTTTTATACGCTTGCGATACTGTCCATGCTCCATCCAACCAGTATCTGGAATTCCACGGTTTGTGAGGGGTGAGGGGACTAGCGAACCCTGTAGAGCATTTTGAGTGATGAAATATTCCTTTCTTGTTAGAAATATAGATTTCTAGTAATTTGATATGAGACAAAATATTAAGTTGAAAAGACAACTTGTGGGATGAGGATATTTCTAGAACTGTGACTCAGTGGCATATGACTCCGGAAAGTCAGGAACCCATGAATACATTTGATTCAATAGTCTGGAACTCTCTAGAAGTCTGGGAATACGTTCTTTACGAGTGTGTAAGGTCTGTTGGGGGACCGAGGTAATTCAGGATTTTTATAAAATTGGTGAAACACTCATGAAAGGGAATATGCATTTCTGAATATTACCATGTGCCTTATTACTGCGTTTAATTTCCCACTCTTTTTTGTTCCTTATAACAAATGAACATATAAATACACTTTATTATTATGCCGCTTCTGTTGGGGGAAGAACTCATTGTTTTATCTGAGACATGACATGAATCCTGACCAGATACCACCCACAAAATACAGTTTCCTTTTATTTTTTTTATTTTTTATTTTTTTAAAGATTTATTTATTCATGAGAAACAGAGAGAGAGAGAGAGAGAGGCAGAGACACAGGCAGAGGGAGAAGCAGGCTCCATGCAAGGAACCCGAATGTGGGACTCGATCCCTGGTCTCCAGGATCACACCCTGGGCTGCAGGCGGCACTAAACCACTGCACCACCGGGCTACCCCTACAGTTTCCTTTTAATCTAGAGACACTTCCCTGTAGGATCAGGGATTGAGAGTCCAGAAATGGGAAGAACACATATCCTTGGTGCTGGGCCTGCGGCTGGACCCAAAGGCCCTGCATTCAGCCACAGGGCTGGAGAATTTCTGGTCGCCTGATGCCAACTAGTTCAGAATCCCCCTCTGCACAATGTCATATCTCCAGAAGAGATGCAAAGCAGTAGTAGAAGCTCCTAAAGGACTTTATTGGGCCCACAGGACAGGATGGTATGAACTGGTTTCTACTACCTGCCTAATAAATATCTATATGCATGGTAGGAAAAAAAAATAGTTTCCTTTGGTCTGTGCCTGCCTGCCTTTTCGCCACCCATATCAAAGCAAGGCTGCTCAGTTGTGTCCCTGGGCATATCTTATATGGAGCTCAGGTATCAGACAGCAGTTATCTGAGAAAGAGATTCAAATCAAGAGAAAAAAAATTAGGGAGCATTAACCTGCATCTGGACGTCAGTAAGAAGGAAGCAATTTGCTTTGAAGCAATGCAGCCATTGCTGTCAGTGTTAGGCTCTTTCTGCTCTGATCTCTCACCTATTCATGCAGAAATGTTCCTTGGACAGGGGAGGGACTTCTCTCAGGTGGAATGACAAACTCAGGTTTGGATTTGCCCATGTGGCTGAGAAGGTGCTGCACCCCTGGGTGTCAACTCCCCACCACGTGGAAAGGGGCACGTGCAGGGCACAGTTATGTTAGTCATCACCAACCATCCTCTGGCATGGCTGGGGACCCCGAGCCCCTTTCAGTTTGATGGCTTGGCATCTCTAATTGAGTAAGGAGGAATGTGGGGGCAGGAATTATTGGGCCAGCCTGGAGCATTTGGCTGCCTTCTTTCCCTTCCCTTTTGAAGCTCTTGTGCTGTGTTTGAAATTAAATGTATGTTTTCTTCCAAAATGAATGACAGAGAGAGAGAGAGAGAGAAGGAAAAGCCACCCAGGGTTGAAAAGTGGTAGCTTCTTGCAGCTGACTTCCTGCCTTTGCCAAGAAGGCAACTCAGCGTGTCCTCAGCTCACCCTTGTCGGGCCAGGCTCTATGCAAATGAGAAGCTGTTTCCATGTCTGCCCATCTGAGGCTCTTAAGCAAAAAAGAAAGAAAAGAAGAAAACCGCCGTCACCA
Source organism: Canis lupus familiaris (assembly GCF_011100685.1). Lineage (NCBI taxonomy): Eukaryota > Metazoa > Chordata > Mammalia > Carnivora > Canidae > Canis > Canis lupus. The sequence continues at coordinate 28,673,602 of NC_049223.1, read as the reverse complement.
CCAACAAAAAAAAACCCCAAGACCAATTAATTCCAGTAGATTGCGGCAAAGCAGGGGCCTTGGTGGGGACACATCCTGTTTTGACATTGAAGCTGTCACTCCCCAAGCCAGTAACCTCGCTGATGGACCGTACTCAGTCGTGAAAGAAATCAGGGGCGACAAAGAATTCAAAACACTGGCAGGACCATTTTTCTAACCTTAGGTCACTTGGAATGTTATTTTTTTTTTTCTTTTAAGGACTAATTTGCTTTGATGGAAAAACAGGAAAAGCAAACCTGAGTCTTAAACGATGCCTACAGATCTATTTTAGGGTCGGACTTGAGGTCACCTAAGTTGGTTTTTGATCTTGCAAGAATCATCTTTGTCTTTTAACAGCTGTGGTCTTGTGGGACCACTGCCAGGCTGCAGGGTCCCTGTCCTTTGCTTTTGTACTTCTAATACCCGTGTTTGATTTGAAGACTCAGCCCCTAAGCAACACCTGATGATCATGTAGCTGCCACTTGTGTGTTCTATTCCAGGACCAGGTAAGAAATTTAAGTCTTAGCCAGAACGATGTAGTGTAGGCTCTGGACAAAGAGTACATTAAATAGACTGAATTCAGTGGAGGTGGGACCAGGAAATGGATTTATTTATTTTCTGTCTCTGCTGTCAAAGAAGCGGTCTTGGACAGATTCCTTAATTTACCCCTTCCCTGTCACCTTCAGCCTGAAGCATAGTCTCTTTTTTGAGATCATGAAAACTCACTTTCAGGGTTCACAAATCCTGTCCAGGCCAAATAAGACATCAGCCGCACATCCAATCCAAAACTCCTTCAGTAATGTTGCAGGGAGGTTTCAGGTGAGGCTGGGGAGACAGTCCACTGGGGGCTAAAGGAAGACAGTACCAGCACATGTACCCATTTATTTTTCCCATTCCCTTTTAATTTCTCTTTTGTGCGTGTTTATGCCTACACTTCAGCTCAGTGGAGGCATTGTTGGTTTGTGCATAAATATAAATATATTTGGGGGTGGGTTCAAAGTGTTGAACTTTATGTTTGGGGTGTGGGGTAAGATGAAGCCATGCTAGGCAGTAGAGGAGGGCCTGCAGGGGAGGCAGCCCGAGGGGGAGGAGCCATTGGAAGCAGTCAGTGATCCAGGAGGACACTGTTAGCTGAGGAAGCCCCCTGTTCCAGAGCAGAGGGAGCCAGAACTGGAGGAGCTGGTTCCTGAAGGGGCCACGGGTCTGGGAGTAGAGGGGTTGGGTTCGGCCCGTGAGGGAATGTGCCTCTCGTGTGCCCACTGTGTCCCAGGACTCAGCCGTGGCTGGGACAAGTTTACATTGGCCACAGTCTTAGTGCCCTGAGGCCCTGTCTGATTGTCGGCAGCATGTCCAGTCTACTCCACCCCACCCTCAGTCACCCCTTTGCTTTGTCCAATCAGAGCTGTTGCCATCCTTCTGCTCTCCTACCCAAAGCCTCGGCCCTCTTCCTGTGGTGCCTCTCCTGCCCCTAGGTTAACATCTGTGCTGCTGTCTGTGTGAGGCCCACCTGGAAAGCCCTACACCTTCTAGTGTTTTCTCCCATTCAACTACAGCTTATTCAGAGGGGCTTCGGAGAGCTGACCCAGCTTTTATACCTCCACCTCTTTTTGCCAGCATGGTGTCAAAATAAGATCGGACAACAGCTTCATGCTGTAAGAACTGTTCTCATCATCTTCTACACTAGCCTGCTCAGGGCCAGACTTCTTCAAAGACTTTTTTTTTTTTTTCACAGCCTCATGCAAATTAAGGGATGTGGCTGGCTGAGAGTCTTCAGCATGTTTGAGCCTCATGAGTGTTGCAAAGCCCAGGATCATGCTGTACCGTTAGAAGTTTGCTTTAACCAGGACAGCCACAGAGGGCTGCTTCATGAGGGTGTGGGTGGAATCCACATGTTTCTAACAGTCTTGCTCTGACTTGACTCCAAACACAGATACCGGAGTACCGACAAAGGCCATAATAATTAGAGAACAGGTGTGAGGGAAAGAGGATGAGTTCATATCTGAACAGTTGAATTTGAAATGTGTCCAGTGGATGCAGAGATGTCAATGTCCAGTTAGCTGTTGAGCATATGCATCTATAGAACAGTAGGAAAATCTGAACGGTGTTGGAGAGGAAAGACTTTTCTCTCTTAGGTTCATTGTTTGGAGGTGTCTGCAAATTAAACTCAGACTGACCGATTAGCAGGAGAAAGGACAAACTTTCATCATATATGTACACATGGGAGTTTACAAAGTCCTGTGGCTCAAAGGACAGTTAGAATTTGGGGCTTATATACCATCTTATGAGGTGAAAGGGGACGGGGAGAAGGGCACTTATGGGAAAACTATTATTTTTATTATTTTTTTATGAGAAAACAATTTAAACGTAAAATGGTTATCTTTCTTTTTGGAAAGATAAATGGTCCCAAAGGAAATGGATGGGAGATACGACAATTTTTGACAATGTCTGAGTGTGGTGCTGAGTTATCTCCAAAAGGGTTACCGTTGCTCTCAAGGAGGGACTTATGCCAGTTGAGTTATTATAGGAGGCTCAGTGTTTAGACAGATAAGCCATTTCAGGAATTCAAATGCCTTCAGCTCAAAATAATTTTTATGCCATTTTTATTCTGAACCCCTTAACAGGAGTATTTAGGGTCACTGAATGGGGAAATTGAAACCGTAGGTGAATTACAACGTACAAGTGACCAAATGTCCTTGGATAAATAGCTGATCCAGATTTGGGTCAGGAACTATATAAGAGGAGCCAAGAACCTTTTCTCAAACCAGCATGGAAACCATTAATGACAACTGGGGTCAGATCACAAGGGCACAGAAGTTCCCATTGGCCAAAGACAGGACAATTTGAATATCACAAAGTATAATGACTACAAGGGATTTAAACACATAAATATGTATAAATCCATGAATTCACAATGATCTTCAAAACAACAGTTCATTTGTTTTGTTTGGAGAAGTCTGTCACCTGTGATTATTCTGAAAACTAGCCAAGTAAAGGAGGAAAGATCATACATTTATTCTGCTTTTAGTTCTGCCAGTTTAGAGAAAGAAACTACAGAGGGCAGGGGAACATGATGAAAGACACTTTAGGGGTTGTAATTAATAAGATCTAGGGTGTGACTAAAAAAAAAAAAAAAGACCTGGGGTGTGGGAGACTCTATAGGGCAAATAGCTCTGTTTCTTCAATAAATAAAATGCAAGAATTAGGGAGAATGAACCTATAGAGATTTAAGAGATACAGTCAGACTGATGCATTGCCCTTATTTGGATCTTAATTTGAACAAGCCAATTGTTGATAAATTATGACATTTGTGGAAGTCTTTATCTTTCAGCAGTACATACTGAAGTATTGATAGATGGAATAATATGATATTTGAGACTTGCTTCAAAAATAATCCAGTGGTGTTGGGAAGGAAAGTGAGTGGGATATAAAACAAAATTGGCCATGTGTTGATATTTGTTGAACTGGATGATGAGTACTGTTGGTCTTTTTACCTTTACGTATGTTTGAACATGTTTCTAATAATTTAGAGTAAGGCGAAAAGAGGCCTAGGTCTGAAAGAGGAAGAGGATCCAGTGTAGGGGGTAAGCTAACAGAAGAACCATCCTCTGGATGACTGAAAATCCCCATGGACCTGTAAGTTTGGAAACTTTCAGCTAGAAGAAAAGTTAGTTTGAATGACAGGACAAAGTTCTTAATTTTCACTCCATATTTGCCTACATTGTCTAAATTATACCCCTGTATGCCTCTGAAAATATCACATTGCACCACACAAACATTATAATTGTTTGTGGTCATATGTCCTGTTGTATGTGTAATATGGGGATTATATATAGTTCTGTAGACATTTAGTCAAAGAAGAAGTTGGATTTTTGATCTTCCTCCTTTTGCCCACCTGGAGTGAGTCAGTCTCCCAAGTCAGGAGTGGCTATTTGTCCACTTTGGGAAGGATAAGATGTTAGCAAGCTTGCAGGCTTCCGTTTCCTGCTCAATAAATATTTGAGTGTCCCAGTTGTTTTCTTTTGGCGGAAACTCTGTTAGGTGCTGGGAACAGACTGATTACAAAAAAAGAGACATGGTTTTCTAGGCCTCCTAGAGTTTAGATTCTAGTAGAGATACATATTAAGCAAACAACCACGAAAACGAAATTAAAATGTCAACTATGGTAAGTGCAGGGAAGGACGAACATACAGTGCTTTTAACGACTTAGAAAAAAACGAATCTGACCTAGCCTGCAAAATAAGTTTGGGACAGCTTCTTGAGAGAGTGCCTTTGGAGATGAGATGGAGAGTGACCTGAATAACGGGAGGAGGAGGAGAAAGCGAGGACTTTCTGGGCAGAAGCAAGTGTGTGTGTGTGTGTGTGTGTGTGTGTGTGTGTGTGTGTGTGAAGATCTTGTGGTAGGAAGGAGCCCAGGTACATGAGAGGAACTGAAAAAGTCCAGGGTGGCTGTAGTGCAGAGAATGAGAGGAAGAGAGAGGCAGATGGATAAACATGCCTATCTAGGCAGGGGACAGATCATGCAGTTTCTTATAGGTCATGACAGGAGCAGCGAGGGGGCAAAGGAATGACTCACGTCATGAGTAGAAGAGGAGAGGTGGGGGTAGAGGAGAGAGCAGTGCTGAGAAGACACTCTTGTACCGTGATTTGTGTGAAAAAATCCTGTTCTGGCTGGGTGCGTCACCATTGTTGGGTGTTCTCTCTGCTGTTGTTTTTCTCATTTGTCTTGACTCATGAAGGAAGATCAGGGGCTCAAAAGATAGTGGCTGTTTATAGCATTCCCCGTTTGGTTGCCACAGGCCAATGGGTTTAAACTCCTTAAGAGGATTGGAGTCTTGCTCAGGGACCAGTGTGGGTATTCTGGGCAGCTTATACTATGAAGGTGGTATATTAAGAATTATGTCTGTCAGATTTAGCAAATCTAACTGTGGCATGCCAAGTTAAATTTGAATTTCAGGTAAATAAATACTTCCATTTAAATGACAAATAAAGAACGAATAGGTTTTTAGTATATGGGATAATAAATCATTTCAAATAAATCGATGCCCTATTTTTACACGGTACCTTAACCAGAAAATCTATGTTATCCCTCAAACTAAAAAGAGTTTTGAGAAGTTATCAGAGATGCATACAAATCCATATCAATCATCCATTGATATCTATCTATCCATTCCTATCCATCTATGTCCGTCCATCCATCCATCCATCCATCCATCCTGAGCTTTTACTATGTGCTAGACCCCCTTTGGGGGCTGAGGGTACTGTGAGCAATAAGACAAATTCTCTACCTTCATAATACTTACATTCTAGGAACAAAATGTTCATCTTAGAGTGATTATAGCAAACCCTTAGAGATAATATTTATGTCCAACAATAGAGGAATGGATAAATAAATGATGAACTGTCCTGCATACAATCATTACAAAAATCATGTTTTTGAAGATTATTATATGTCATGGGGATTACATGTTTCCAATGTAAAAGCAAATTAAATAAAAGCAGTCCACAAAACCGTAAGGTATAATATAAATTAAAATTACTAGGTATGGATGTAAGGAGGTACACCAATAGTGGGTATATCTGAGCATAGGAATTATGGATAGCATTTTATTAAATCTACGTATTTTAATTTTTTTCCTATACATTTTCTACAAAAACTTGTAGGGGCACCTGGATGGCTTGGTTGGCTGGGCGGCCAACTCTTGATTTCGGCCCAGGTCATGTTCTTGGGGTTGTGGGATCAGTCTGGTGGGGTGGGGGTCCCTGCTCAAAGGGGAGCCTGCTAGAGGATTCTTCTTTCTCCCCTTCCCCTCACACTATTTCTCTCTCTTTCTCTCTCAAATGGATAAGAGTCACTTATGGAAAATTCAATTCTAAAATTGACGGTTGGCCCTGGATAGTCACCATGGGGGCTAAGCTAAGTCTTTAAAAAAAAAGTTGTGTATTATTTTTATGTTTGGAAAAGTTTTTTTTCAGAAGCTCCACAGTAGCCATGGAAAGACTCAAGTTTGGTGCTGGTTTTAGCTCTGTCATTAATTCTCAGGACAACCTTGAGCAAGTCATGTCCCTTGTCTGGGCTTCAGTTTGTTGGATTTAAAATGAAGAGACTAAGCTGTGATTTTTATGTGTAATTAAGACTCAAGCTAAGGTTTAAAAAAATGTGCTTACTTTTGTGGAAGGAGCTCAGAGGGTCCATCATTATACTCCTGTGTATCTTTTTTAAAAAATATTTTATTTATTCATGAGAGAGAGAGAGAGAGACAGAGACAGAGACACAGGCAGAGGCTCCTCAGGGAGCCTGTTGTGGGACTCATCTCAGTCCCAGAACCCCAGGATCATGCCCTGAGCTGAAGGCAGATGCTCAACAACTGAGCCACCTATGTGTCCCTTCTGATTTACTTTTAAATATTTTAGCATAGATAGTGGTGCGTGTGTGTGTGTGTATGTACATACATACATATGTATGTATGTATATTTTGTTCATAATCCTATATGGGGTTGTTAGTTAACATTTAAAATACCATGACTTAAAAATAAAATAAAATAAAGTAAAATAAAATAAAATAAAATACAATAAAATACAATACCTTGACTTTTTTTTTAAAAGAGAGATACAGTGTACAAGTAGCAGGGAGGAGCAGAGGGAGAGGGACAGAGAGAGAAAATCTTAATCAGGTTCTACACTAAGCATGGAGCCAAACATAGGGCTTGATCTCCAGACCCTGAGATCATGACCTGATATGAAACCAAGAACAGAAATCTCACAGAGGAAGACATAGACATGGCCAACATGCATATGAGAAAATGCTCTGCATCACTTGCCATCAGGGAAATACAAATCAAAACTACAATGAGATACCACCTCACACCAGTGAGAATGGGGAAAATTAACAAGGCAGGAAACAACAAATGTTGGAGAGGATGTGGAGAAAAGGGAACCCTCTTACATTGTTGGTGGGAATGTGAACTGGTGCAGCCACTCTGGAAAACTGTGTGGAGGTTCCTCAAACAGTTAAAAATATACCTGCCCTACGACCCAGCAATTGCACTGTTGGGGATTTACCCCAAAGATACAAATGCAATGAAACGCCGGGACACCTGCACCCCGATGTTTATAGCAGCAATGGCCACGATAGCCAAACTGTGGAAGGAGCCTCGGTGTCCATCGAAAGATGAATGGATAAAGAAGATGTGGTTTATGTATACAATGGAAATTACTCAGCTATTAGAAATGACAAATACCCACCATTTGCTTCAACGTGGATGGAACTGGAGGGTATTATGCTGAGTGAAGTAAGTCAGTCGGAGAAGGACAAACATTATATGTTCTCATTCATTTGGGGAATATAAATAATAGTGAAAGGGAATATAAGGGAAGGGAGAAGAAATGTGTGGGAAATATCAGAAAGGGAGACAGAACGTAAAGACTGCTAACTCTGGGAAACGAACTAGGGGTGGTAGAAGGGGAGGAGGGCGGGGTTGGGAGTGAATGGGTGACGGGCACTGGGTGTTATTCTGTATGTTAGTAAATTGAACACCAATAAAAAAAAAAAAAAAGAAACCAAGAATCGGATGCTTAATCAACTGAGCCAACCAGGTGGTGTCCCTAACTGGACATATTCTTTAGGAGTATTGAGGAGTTACTATAAGGCTTTAGTGATCTTTATCTCTGGTCAGTTCTAGAGGGTTCCTTAATAAGCCTAATAAATATGGGAAGTTTTATTCATTGGAGACTTGAGTGATGTTCTTGATACATGAGTTGGCTAGAACTATTTAAAGATTTTCTTGCATGAATAGGGTTTAGGAATCCAGTAATTCTAGCAAATTATAAACTTTGCAGTGATGTCTAGGCCAGATACACCAATTTGTGTAGAATCAAGGGTTCTAGCAACTTGACCCCACGAAACATGGCAGCTGAATACTAGTGCTAGTATATTGTTACATCTGTTTTGATTTAATATTTCATGGAAAGGTCAGAGCTTTGGTACTTCATTGAGTTTACAGAAATGACTGTTTTTGTGCCTCCTTGCTAATGAATATTTCTACGTGTGGTAGAATTTGGCCTGGGACTTGTCTCAATCAGACATCTTCTAGAAGCTCAGTAATGGATGATGAGAGCTATAGTTCTTATGTTTAGTTATTAGATGTGCAGAGTCTGATAATTTTGAATGATTGAGTTGAATCAGGTCACTTGACATGCTAATTGTAAACTCTGTGTTTACAACTCCTTCATCCATTTGAATTTCTAAAAAAATAGAAATCAACACACATTTTAGGCAACCATTAAACACTAAAGAATATAAAGTCTCTCACCAGCCCATTCCTATTTCTATTAATTAGACATATTATGTATATTTATGATGTGTCTTTTATTTGTTGGAAAGAGCTATCTCCTGTAAGTTCTCTTTTTGGGCTTGTATGTACGATAATTCATTTAAAATGGATGCTGGGTTTGTAAAGTGTCACCTGAGTGCTAAATATCAACAGACAGCCTGGTTCTGCCTCTTTGGAGAGAGTAAAGGGATGCGTTGGCAGGAAATATTGGAGATAACTGGCTTCTCTTACTGCTTTTATTTTGATGAGTTAATTTGTATTTATCCCATATTGACATTCTAAATGCCAAAGAAGGCAAAAATACTACATAGCATGTTTTAAAGTGTTTTTCTGCTAAAGTCAAATCACTTGAAAGCTAGGAAGAGTCACTTATGGAAAATTCAATTCTAAAATTGACGGTTGGCCCTGGATAGTCACCATGGGGGCTAAGCACTATAACTGTACCTAGGACTGGACCCCGTATATAAACTGGTCCCCAATGTGGGTGGAGAAGTGAAGTGAATGCTGGAGGCATATGGGAAGTCAGACTGGAACTTGATTCCTTGTCTGCCAGCGGCTACTCTGGGAACTTAGGTGAACAATGACACTTCTGTGTGTGACCAAGTCACCACCCCCAGAGTGGAACATGTCAAATGACATCATTTGAGGAGAAAATTCCCCAAAACCTCTCTTGGGAGACTTAAAGGCACAGGCAATTGGTGATGGCAGTTGGGGGGTGATTATATGGCAGAGGGGAAGAGTTGGAGTTTTGGCAGCAGCCAGTGTGACCTTGGGCAGGTTGCTTATCTTCTCAGCCTTCGGTTTCTCACCAGCAAAATGGAGATAAGACACGGTGGTGGTGAACATTATAAGTGTAAATCAAATCGCTCATCATTCTAGATGATGTTCTGAGCAGCACAAACCTATATGTGCCAGAGACACAGATTCTATCGTCAAGGAGTTTATAGTGGGGAATAAGATCTATAAATAAACAAAACCTCAAAATGTGATAGTGTGTCCTCATCAGCCTAGAGAAGAATATTCAGAGCCAGTGAAGCCTGCACCGATTCTTTAAGGATGGGTGTCAGGTGGGGTGTGAAAGTGGGTACACTTAACAGGTTACAAAACCATTCTGCAGTATGGTTTAAAAATTTGTTTTTATTTTTATTATTGGTGGTGGCAGTGTTGCTGTCCTTGCCTTTGAAGGCTGATGCTATTTTGGGAGAAATGTGCTAATTAAACCTGGAAAATGCCATGAACAACAGCATCTAACAAATCCAAGCTGTTTAGGGCTATGCACCCAAGGGCTAGGGGGATGTGAGAGGAACAGCAGACATTTCCCAGGCATTGACTGGGTATGATGGAATCTGATATCTTGACAATCCTTCCAATTCCGTAAGCGTAAGCCAATTTCTCAACCTGAATCTTGTTGTTAAGGCTAAGGCATGGGCTGACGTTTGGAAGAAGGGGGTATGATAGAGGGGAAGCCCTCGTGATAAAGGAAGGGGAAGTAAGAGAAAAAGTGGACTTTTTTCTGACCCCGGAGACCACCTTGCTGCTGAAAATGTGGTCTGCGGACCAGCAGCATTAGTGGTTCCTGGACTTTATGGGAAATGCTATCATGTCCATATGGGAGGGGATGACTTGCATTTGCTTCTGCCACAGCCTGGGGCCATCTCCAACCTTCAACGTCTTTATACAAAATTTTCATCTTGAGACTGTCAAGACCCATGGTATGAGTTTGGATTGCAGACTTGGGTACTGGCCTATGGCCATAACCTCTGAGAAGTATTGTTTTCCAGTTTGTACCTTGGCCTGAAATAGGCAACTTTCCTCCTAAGAGCAAACTTATTTCTTTTTCATCTTATTGTGAATGTGTTTGGAGCTGTTTTCTAGTAGACTTCTTGTCACCTTGAGCTGGCTCTGGGCTTTATTTCTATTTACTGTACCACAGGAACCTCTGAATGCCCAAGCTTAAATCCACTTGGTATAGAAAATACCATCAAGATGAGAGCAGATTTACCTCTCTGAGTGTCTTATAATTTGGCATTCATGTACTCTTTCCTTTTTGGCCATCTTGTTGCTCCTTTTAAAGACATGTCTTGCCAACACTTTTACTTATCTGCAGTGGGAGAATTGATGAGGACATCCAGCATGTCATGCAGCTGAAAATTGGAAGCATATTACCTCTTTACAGTAGTTGCTTTAGGACAACTGTAGTGGGGAAAAAAGTTGAGAGGATCCCGGCATCCCATGACCTCCTAACTTCCATACCTCAGGATGGGGAAGAGGAAGGAGATGAAAAAGATCATTCATTTTCAGCTGTTTCTCATTGTGTGGCATGCCCTATGTTGCTTCATGGGCTATAAATTCCCAGACAATGGAGATCCTTTTTTTATTTTATTATACAAAGTGCCTTCTGTAGTATCAGTTTCATTGCAGTCTTAGATTTTTATCAGTTGCTATTCCATACAGTTCAGTTTGCTGGCATCACACTAAGAACTGGACTTGTCTCTAACAGAAGCAGAAAGATTTTGGCATCACACAGATCTGGGTTCTGATTTCTGATCTGATACTTTCAAGCTGTGTGAGTTTTAGAGCCAGTTTACCTCTCTGAGTCTCAGATTCTCTATTTCTAAAATGGGGTGATTCATACCTCCTCATAGGGGTATTGTGGAGATTAAATAAAAGACATCTATAGAGACATATTGGCAGATGTTAAGATTTAATAGATGGTAGTCTTTTCATTGAGCTTCAATTTTTCCCCAGTAAGTTTAGGATTACAGAATTCTAGGATTAGAAGAAATCACAAGTGCCTGGTCTCAGACAGAAATTGCATCTAAACTAACTTGGAGCATGCTGTTGGAGGCACAATTTTAGAAGACTTAGCATCTTGATCTAGAATTTAAATTAATTTCCCTTACTTCAGTTGAGTTTACTGCTGGCAGACTGAGAAGCTATCATAAAAAGTTAACAAAGATATTTCTAATGGAGGCTTTCAGGAAGGACAGACATAAGGAATGTGAAGTTGAAGTTCCAGAGGAACTCAGTCTTAATTGCCTTCAGGGTAAACAGATCAGCCTCCTATTCCAGGACCAGCATCTGGATGTGCATACCAGAGGAACATTAGTATTTTTACCACATCTAGACATTCTTGGATTTTCCCATAGCATGTGTGTATTCTTTCTATCCCCCTTGAGAAAGTTTGCACTCAAGAGAATATAGACCCATTTCAATAAAAGCCAGTCTGGACCATGACTTGGATAAGGCTTGATCAGAAGGTTGAAATCAAAGAGGGGGCAGTGATATAGTGGGAGCCTGGCTAACATTTTCTCCAGGTTAAGAGGATGAAACTTCTGCTTCTCTTAACTACAGGGGCACTTTACCTCTTCCCTCTTGATACAATTTTTTTTGTACTTTTATTTGTATTAGAGTTGTTTATATATCATCCTGTCTTTCTAGATTATAAACATCTCCCAGGCAAGATTATCATAATCAGAGTATTGACTCAAGTTTATGTGGCCATTTATGCTGTCGATTATTAAACATACACAAAAGATGTAGCCAAAAGGTATATCTGTGAATATTCATGGTCGAGTAACTACCACTGAATACTCTGAGTCATAAAAAAGGCTTAAGGTTCAAACTCTGTTGGAAATGTCTCAAAGGACTCCTGTATGGGAAAGGAATTGAAGTGGATGAGGCTTGTCTGGAAGTACATGACCAAGATAATTCACTAAGTTTCAATTTACTGATCCCATTAGGCACAAGGGAAGATGGTATTTTTGTCCAGCTCTATGGGATCACTGAATGCGTGTTGTTTTGGCACATTTCTGTCTTCCAACAGAGGCAGAACCTCCACCCTTGTCTGGCTGTGCAGCCAATTCCAGGAGAATTCACAGTCTTTGCTGTTACCCTGCCTGGTGTTTCAGGTCACTGTGACCAGAGGAGTGTTGGGTTCTCTCTCACACTTCAAGCCTTGTTCTCTGTGTTCAATGTGACAATATCTCAGAAATATGCAGCCGTCCATTAAAATTAATTTACCTTGTTAAAAAAAAAAGATATTTGCTTGGGAGACAGAGGCCAATTTCCTGCCAGCTCCATTTGTGATCACTGTTGACACAACTAGACACCTCTGCACCAGCCTTGAAAATGCCTTCCATCTTTTTCTTTACGAAAGGTCAACTTTATTTGAGAAAAGTCCTGCCATGTTGGTTTCCACATTTCTATTTTTGCCACTACTGTTTGTTTCAGATCTTTATCTCTTATGTGGACTCTTGCAGAAAGTGCCCGAAGCCAGCTGTCCCTCCTTCCGTGTAGGCACTGTGTTTAACCATAGCTTGCACCTGAACATAGCCCCAAGGAGAACTTTCCATGGCTGTCATTAGGAACAAGTCCACTTGTCTCAGGCTGATTTTCCAACCCATGAGCGGTCTGGGACCAGCAAGCCTTTCTGACTTTTCCTCCTGGGCTGCCCTTGTGATCCAGAGCCCCAGTCGAGCTCCACATCTCACCAGTTCCATAACAGGTCATGCGTGCTCACGCTTCTGTGACCTTGGTTCCACCTGTTTCCTCTGCCTGGATTATTAATCTTTTCCTCTTTTGCCTGGTGTACACCCATTCATCCATTAAGGCATGGCCAAATGAAATGGAATCTGTACACATTGCCTTATCTGACATGGTTGACACCACCAATAGCTGATCAAGCAAGAGTCAGTTAAGGAAGAAAATTAAAAAAAAAAAAAACTACTTAAACATTGTCACTTATATTGAGAACATTCATTTATTGACTCTTTGGTGTAAGGCTTTTTGAGTGTGCTTTCACCAATTAAAATCCTTTATTGGCTTTCTTCGTAAACAATAGTCAGAAAGTTTTGTTTTCCACTTTTAAAAAGTGAGAATTTAAGATGCTCGAAAAGTGATCTGAATGCATATCTATACTTTCATTATTTCATCCCTAATTTTTTTACAATTGTCTCACTGCTAATTAAATAGCATTAACAAAAAAATAAATAGCGTTAACAAACCCCAATTTAAAAAATTATATATATATTTTTAATTGAAGTTTGATTTGTCAACATATAGCATAACATCCAGTGCTCATCCCATCAAGTGCCCCCCTCAGTGCCTGTCACCCAGTCACCCCATCCCCCTGCCCGCCTCCCCTTCCACTACCCCTTGTTCATTACCCAGAATTAGGAGTCTCTCATGTTTTTTCCCACTCATTTTCCCTCCTTTCCCCTATAATCCCTTTCACTGTTTCTTATATTCCCCGTATGAGTGAGACCATATGATGATTGTCCTTCTCCGACTGGCTTACTTCACTCAGTGTAATACGCTCCAGTTCCACCCATGTTGTAGCAAATGGTGGGTATCCGTCCTTTCTAATGGCTGAGGAATATTCCATTGTATACATAGACCACATCTTCTTGATGCCTTCATTTGTCCATGGACCCCGAGACTCCTTCCACAGTCTGGCTATTGTGGACATTGCTGCTGTGAACTTCGGGGTGCAGGCATCCTGGCATTTCACTGCATCTGTATCTTTGGGGTAAATCCCCAGCAGTGCAATTGCTGGGTCCTAGGGCAGCTCTATTTTTCACTCTTTGAGGACCCTCCACACAGTATTCCCAAGTGGCTGCACCAGTTCACATTCCCACCCACAGTGCAAGAGGGTTCCCCTTTCTCCACATCCTCTCCAACATTTGTTTCCTGCCTTGTTAATTGTCCCCATTCTCACTGGTGTGGGATCTCATTGTGATTTTGATTTGTATTTCCCTGATAACAAACCCAATTTTGCATGAGAGTGCAAATGTACTTAATGCCATTGAACTGTACGCTTAAATGTGGTTAAGATGCTATACTGGCTGCTTGGGCTGCTGTCGCAAGCCTGAGTTTGGGGAGGGCTTAGACAACAGACAGACTGGTAGTCCATGATGCATTTGTATCCAGTGATGACCACTTCCCCCTCTGTTTTATTACATTAAAGATAATCTTGGCATCTCTTCCTGGCAACTAGCAGAGGCTGGTTGGAACAGTGGCAAAGTCAGGATTAGCTGCTGGGTCTCCTGACTCTCAACCTAGGTTTTTCCATTCTTGTGGGTCCCACATGCTTGCTAGTGTTTATTTATTTTATTTTTAAAAGATTTTATTTATTCATGAGAGACACACAGAGTGAGGCAGAGACACAGGCAGAGGGAGGAGCAGGCTCCCTATGGGGAGTCCGATGCGGGACTCGATCCCAGGACCCCGGGATCATGCCCTGAGCCGAAGGCAGACACTCCACCACCGAGCCACCCAGGCGCCCCTCTTGCTAGCATTTAAACCTCCTGATGGCAACACTAGTTTCCTTAACTTGATATACATTTAATTATCTGGGCAGAGCTTTGCATATACCTGGAGCTCCAAAACTGGTTGACTCAACAGCATCATCACCTGTATCTCCAACCCAAGGGAGCCCCTTATGGCTACAACAGTGCCACCTGGTGGCTTCCGGGCACTGCAGCGAGGGGTGAACGTTCCTAGGGGAAGGAAGTTCATGCAGTGGGAGGAGCAGAGACCCCTTAAGAACTCAGGCTTCTTTCCTTGTGCTAATTGTTTGGTCTTTCATTTTATTTTAAAGATTGATTGATTGATTTTGGAGAGAGGGAGTGAGAGAGCATGAGCGGGAGGGGCAGAGGGAGTGGGAGAGAGTCTGAAGCAGACTGTGCTCAGCTCAGAACCTGACCAGGAGGCTCAATCTCAAGACCCCGAGATAATGACCTGAGCCAAAACCAAGAGTTAGACACTTAACCGACTGTGTCACCCAGATGCCCCAACTTTTTCTTTTTTTAATTACACTTTATTTTTTTTAGAGCAGTTTAGGTTCATAGCAAGCTTGAGGGGAAAGTACAGAGATTCCCCATTTCTACATTCCATCCCCCATCATCACCGCAAGTCCATGGTTTACATTAGGGGTTACTCTTGGTGTTGTACGTTCTATGGGTTTGGATAAAGGTATCAGGACAGGTATCCACCATTATAGTATAGAATGTATAGAACCAACAGAGTAGGTTCGCTGCCCTAAAACTCCCCTCTGCTTTGCCTGTTTGTTCCCCACCCTCAATGACCACTGATCCCTTTACTGTCTCCATGGTGCTGCCCTTCCTGGAATGTCACATAGTTGGAACACTGCAGTATGGAGCCTCTCCACACTGGCTCCCTAAGTCCTCGGTGTCTCTCCATGGCTTGATGGCTCACTTCTTTTTAGTAGTGATTACTATTTCATTTTCTGGATATGGCGCAGTTTGTTGATCCATCTCCTGAAGGATATCGTGGTTGCTTCCAAGTTTGACAGTTATGAATAGAGCTTCTGGAAATATCCATGTGCAGTTTTTCTGTGTGGATGTAAGATTTCAGCTCTTTCGGGTAAATATCAAGGAGTGTGATTGCTGGATCGTATGGTAGGAGTATGTTTAGTTTTGCAAGAAATGGCCAAACTGGCTTCCAAAGTGGCTGCACCATGTTGCATTCCCACCAGCAGTGAGGGGCAGTTCCTTTGGCTCTACGTCCTCAGCAGCGTTTGGTGTTGTCATGACTCTGGATTTTGGCCATTCTAACTTCTAATTCAGAAGTTCTTCACTCGCTGTTTATGTTACTGGGGAGAAGGAAGGGAATAAGCAGTGCTTTCAAAGGAAGGAATTTCTCACCTGGAGGAGATACCGGTACCTTTCGCCAAATCCAGGGAAATTGGAATTTTGCTTAGCACCTGAAGTAAAGACAGACTCCTCCTCCATCCTTGCAACTTGCAGATATGTAGAAACCTTGATATTTCTCTGCAATTTCATTCAGTGTTCTTTTTCACATGTCAGTTCTACCATGGGGGTTCCAATTTTCATGGGGCCGAGCTCTCCTAGGATGGGAGGAGAGAGGATGCTGCTTTTGTCTCGTCAATCTTTTATAGCTTAGCTGGGTGCCCCTCCTGCTGGTGGTCCCATCTGCTCTGTCTTCTCAAGTCCTTCCTGCCTGCCCCCAGCCCCATCTGGTGGAGACCGGTTAATCCTTTAAGGGCCAGTAACCTTCCCTGGGCAGGACAACAGGTTGTATTGGTTTCCTTTTCTGAATCCCTAGCGCTTTTAAAATTAGAAATGTCTGTGTCTCTACTTATGCTATTTTTTTTTCCCTGAAATTCTCTGTTCCTCTTTTGCTCCTTAGTGAGATCTTACTCAGCTTTAAATGTACAACCAGTATATCATCTCTTATGTAAAGCCTCACCCCATCCCTTAAAAGCAGAAAAATAGGCTCTCTGCTGTTGTATTTCAGTGACCCATCGTTACAGACGATGGTGTGCTGGTAAACCACCTCAAAAACAAAACCAAACAAAACCAAAAGCCCCACCAAAAAACAAAAACCACACAACAGAAACCAAAAGAACAATAGTAAGAGCCTGGTCTGTAGTGGTGACCAGTTTCTACAGTGTAAATACTCCCACCGTGGTTGGTCCCAAGCTCCTGTGACATTTCTGATGTGGGGTTGGGGAGAGATGCCTACAGTTTTCACATAGACTGCCGATGTTTTGATGATATGGAGAGTGGGGGCACGTCTTGCTCATCTTTGGGGTCTGGGGTCTAATCCTGTATTTGGCATATAGCAAGACTTTCATGTGATAAATAGCCAGCAGCAGCTATTTATCACATGAAAGTCTAGCTGGTCACCAAAGCTCCCCATGAACCCACAGGCTGGATGAATCTGTGGATGGGGTCACTGTGACTGCGCGTACACGGGGCACCCTAAAGAAAGCCACATCACCCAGTGGGATGCAGGACAAGCAGCATACATGCGGCCGTCTTTATTCTGGAAACAGGGACAGAGATCTGGGGACTCCTCTATCAAGATCTTTCCGCTTCTCCACTAGTTTGCCTCACAAACTCTAGGATTAATGTTAATCTAAAATGTAGCTACAGCTGAAGTGGTGGGTGCAGGGATGTCCCATGGGCACCGTGAAAGGTTGTCCCAGAGATGGGCCAGGAGCCACTCGCTGCAAAAAAAAAAAAAAAAAAAGTCGCCCCAAAAATATCAGGCCTGAACTAAGCTTCAGCTCTCCACATGGTTGATGTGACATTATTACCATGCAAGGCAGCTGAAAAAGATGGATTTTAGGTTCAAAGGCCTGCGGGGGTGGCATGTGTGCAGATGTCAGCGCTTGTGGGCACGCAGAGGAATAGAGCAGACACACGCCAGCGAGGACGTCTGGCTCACTTTGCTCTCCCCTTCCTTTGCTCCTTTCCATTCCTGCTGGGGCTTGGCTCAGGGTTTTGGGCTATGACTAAGGTTTCGTGATCTTTGGTGGCTAAGAAGACATCCAGCAAGAGGACACTTCTCCCAGTGCAATGGCTCTGCCCGAAGCCCCACTGAGGAGGTCACATTGGCACTAGACTGTTGCTTTTCTCTTTCCTGGGAACTTAGACCGCAGGCGACTTGCTCTCAGGGGACTTGGAGAGTCTGCTTTGGACTCAGAGAAGATGACGGCTGGACCTTCTATTAAGTAAGCTGAGAAATGAGGGAACCTTGGGACTTGTCACCCTGTAGTACGAACTTGACAGTCACCGAAGCGGTCTGCCTTGGATTTCCTTTCTACCCTGAGCCCCTTTCTTTCCATCTCTGTCAACGCATCTCTGTCCTCTGGCTTTAACCTCTCCTTATTTCAGGAGCCTAGTTCTCTCAAGATGTCCCCATGAAACCTCCTTGCTATGGAAAACTACTCTATCAGTCATCTACATGTTAGTATAAATTTAAGCTAACGTTCTACCTCCATATGTGACACTACATTTAAAAATCTCCAAGCTGGGCACTTTTCCAGCTGCTTCCCTAGGAGCAACAAGATAAAATGCAGCCTTTTGCGGGTTCTCTTGCCCTGTTCCTGTGTACACACAGGGATAGGAAGGGGCTATTTGGAGAAGACTGCACAAAACTCCTTATTCCTTTTACATATAGGAAGACACATTATTCTCTTCATTAGCTTAAAAACATTAGCGTCTCCTTTCTTGAAAGTTTGAGAGTATGAGGATGGGAAAACTAATATTTTAGCACAGGAGTCTCTACAGCTAGAACCAAGTTTCTAAAAATGTGCCATGTTATGTAACCCAGGGGAAGGGATGGAAAAGTACCAGCTGGTGTGAGGCTGGAGACTTTTCTGTCTCTGACTCATTCAGGCAAAGGCCCTTGAATTAAGATGCATCTCAGAAAAGCCAAACAAAACCCATTCATTCTCCAGGGCTTCGCGTTCGCTGGGGGGAGCTGGAATGTCACCACGGGACAGAGTCTTCCTGGGCACTGTTGTGAGCATTTACAAGGATTTTTCTTGTGACCCTCGAGGCCTGCTTCCAGGGCCTTCTGGTCCCTTTCACTTGTCCAGCGCCCTCCGGCTGTGTCTATGGAGCCACACCCCTACCAGGCGGACTGCCTCCGACAGCCCTAACTAGCTTCCCTTGCAACACTCGCCTCTTCTCCGTCCTGTGGCCTCCAGGTTGTACTTGCAATGTGTCATTCATGGGTCCTTGCCATGGAGGACACCTTTAGAAATGATCACGATTTCACTCAAACCAGTGCAAAGCTCCTTATAGAGACAGAATTGGCCTTCATATTAGGAATGAGGAGCCTGATGGGAAGGAGATGTCTTTGGCCAAATAGAGCCTTCGGAGCTCTCTCCAGTCACCCTAGTGGCTGGCCAGCTGCCTTCTCTACCAGCAGAATTATGGGATGGAGGCTGCGGGCAAGATCTTCTTTTCCCAAAGCCCCTAACTGCTCCAGGATTTGAGAGGAAGCAATTGGCTGTCTCTAAACTAGTGCCTTTGTAGAAACTGGTTTATCTTGTTGCTGCTTCATTGCAAGACAAGCTGAGGACTGGTTGGAATGTAAAGAGCCTGGGGGGCTCTGCTGGAGGCTGTCGGGAACCAAGTGTGAAGTGGTTACCCTAGCACCCGGGTTTATGGGTGGGGGCGGTGGGGGCCTGGCATGTCAAGAATGCAGGAGGGGACATGTGTTTTCCTATGGTGGAAACTTTCCACCAAAAGGAGTGGAAACTGCCTCTGTTTCATTCCCAGTGCTGGTCCTACGGCTGCGGGGGTGGAGATTGCCACCGCTTTGCTCTCCTCGGTCCCTGCCTGCTGCCTCGCTGGGCACTGCGCTTTGCCACCAGGAAGCGAGCAGGGCCCTGCAGCGGCCCAGCATGTGCTGGAAGCATACAGTAGAAGGAATGATGGGAACACTGCCCTTCCTTTCAGGGAACCTCTTGATCTAGAAGGAGTCAGTAAAAACTCAGAAATACACGCTCGCCTGAGATGGGAAAAGTGAGGAAGAGAGTGAAGAAAACCGAAAGGAGAAGCGAGGTAGACCTGTTGCCCACAGTTTTCCTAGAGAATATTGGTTGTCCAGCCTCCCAGCAATGGCATGAGGCTTCTTCTGTGCCTTGGAAGCTGCCCCAGAAGCCTCTGAGATCTCCGGATCCTTGAGAAGCTCTTGCCTTCCAGAACCCCTGATGGAGTCTCGGAGAACATGCCATGTTTCAGATGGGGCTAAGTGTGCACGATGGATGGGAAATCTGGACCACCCAGACCCACCATCCACAGCTACTTCCTTGTCCACGAGGCTGTCACCTTGTCAGACTGACCGAGTCAGAGTTTCAGGGGTCCAGTCATGTGGATTTGAAACTTCTGGAGATTTCAGTGTGTGGCCAGCATGTGACTGTGACAAAGGTCAGCTCTGATGGGAGCTACAGCAAATCCTTCTGTTTTACAGACAGTAGAGTAGCAGGGCAGCAGCCCTGGGCGTGTTAACCCTTTATACCCTTAGAGACTGTTTCTAAGGCAGCTTCTTCCTCCCCAAATGGTACTATTTGTTTCGGGTCCCCTTTGCCGTGGTTGACATCTGAATGCCCTAGTCCTCTGAACTCCAGACTCTCCATACCCCTCTCAAGTTGTGGGAAAGAGGAGATAGAGCTGCCCATCGTAGAGCCTAACGTGAAGGTTTTGTCACCTGAGTTGTGGCCTTTACCCCTGATATTTTCACAACAACTTATATTCCACTGAGTCACACACAGTGTTTTCTTATGACCTCATTAATCTATTTCAAAAAAGCTTAGATATTTACAGAGCCTATTGATGAATGGGTTACCTGAGTCAGTACATATTGATTCTAGAAGTCATATTGTCTCACTTCTAGGATTACGTTGGGTCCTATGAATCATTTTTGCTAAATATTTCCTTTAGAGATCTAAAGATATGTCTGTTTATGTCCAGGGAAGGCCCAAGTCATTCTACAGAATAGAAATTCAGAGCTGGAAGGGAGTATAGAGATCATAGGGTCTAATGCTCTTTTTTTTTTTTTTAAGATTTTATTTATTTGAGAGGCAGACAGAGTGAGCATGAGAGAGAGCATGAACAGTGTGAGGGGTAGAGAGAGAGGGAGAAGCAGACTCCCTGCTGAGCGGGGAGCCTGTGTGAGGCTCAATCCCGGGACCTTGAGATCATGGCCTAAGCCAAAGGCAGACGCTCAGCCGATTGAGCCACCCAGGAGCCCCTTATGCTCTTATTTTATATGTAAAGAAACTGAAGTCTGTAGAAGTGAGTCAGTGACTAAGATCATACACAGAGAAGTGGTAGAGACGAGGTTCCAGTTCACGTCATCTGACTTCCGGTCCAATGGTATTTCTACTAGTCTCCTACTGTTTTTTCATTGTCAGCCATCATTTTGATACTTGGCTAATCCACACATGATTCCTGGCCCCAAAGGCACTCATCATCTCTGGCCTGCACTCCTGTTGCTCTCTGCACTAAAAACTACTAGTTATTTAGGAAATATTTCTTGCCCCAGAATTGTACCCATTATATGTAAAAAGTAAGGAAGTGCCTACAATATGGACATAGTTAAGCAATTATCCATCATACTTAAGAGGCTCTTAATAGAACACATGTGGTGTAGTTAAGAAAAGCAGAACCACATGCAAGTTACTTTCTATAGAATCACACATACATACTTGGTATATCTATGCATCATTGAGAACCTTACATTATTTGATGAGATCCAAAGTCTTTCCCTGTCTCAAATTATAACGCAGGTTATAGTTCATCTCTAGAGCCTGATGAGTGTTCTTTCGATTTAAAGAGCTCTAGAGAACAGTGAGCAAGCTTTCTTCGCTTACCTGTAGGAAAATTTAAGTTCCTTCCAGATTTAGTGTCTCTTCAAGTTTGGTAAGCCGTCCATGGCTGGCTCCATATTTAATACTTGCTAAAGCTGACATAACCTTACACGGAAGTGAGTGACATTTTAGTGACCAACCCTCCAAGTCTGCATTCCCCAGTTGGGATTTCAAGGAAGATGTTGATGGGCTTGCATCCCTCGGATTCAGCATTGTGACCCTCACTGACAATTCCTGAGCTTCATTTCAGGAATTTGTATAGTGTGTCTCAAGTCCTGTCCTGTCCCTCTTGCATGGCTCACAGACCTACTTGTGTGCCTCTGGTCCATGTAGCCCAGTCTTCTCTTTCTTATTTGATCTTTGATTCCCCGCCCCCCCCCCCTTTTTGATTGTCATGTTTTTCTTACGGTGAGCTGTTGTGCAGAAGTAGCAGAATCAAGGTATTTTAAGATGAACTGTTCAGGGATACACTTCTGAGTGGTAGTCTCTCAAAGCACCAGGGAGTCCTCCTGTAGGGTTTCTGTAGGCACCGCTTGGCTGTTTTATAGATAATGTGACATCCAGAAGGGAGGCTTCCCGTGTTACTATGGGAGGAGCCCGTCCAGCTAAGCAGACTTTGAGATTCTAATCACATGGTCATACAAGTCATAAGAATCAAAGGAAACTCAGTAAACTAATATGAATGCCAACCCCTCTGTGGCCTGGTTGGAATGTTTTATACTCCACTGGAGAGAAGAGAAGTGCTGGTGAGCACTATGCCTCTCCATTTTGAACCTGGGGAATTCTAGATTTTTGAAAGTCGAGGTAAAAACCTTTGAAAGTAGCTTTCTTTTGCTTAGTCATATAAAATAGAATCACAGGATGCTAGCACTGCGGGGATCTAACTCCCTCCTGTTCTGGAGGAGGACACTGAGAACTTCTGGAGGCGGACTGGTTCATCCCCCACACACAGGCTGTTAGTGCCTGAGTGGGGAGTGAAAGCCAGTTTTCCTGACTCCTATCAACTCTCCCCATGACATCACACAGCCTTATATCCACGTCCTCATGCAACGTGATGTAACGAAGCATATTGAATCCTATATATCATTGCTCAGGCCTGGTACTTTGAAGTAGTAAAAAATAAAACAAAACAAAACACACTATGAAGTTTTTGTAAACATCCCCCAACAAGAATGTAAAGACTTTGGGAATGAGGAATTCTCTGCCCTCGGCATACCGTAGAGCTGTGGTGATAGCCATCATGTTTTCTGAATTAAATTATTGGGGCACATAGTCCTTACCTCTGGCTGGAACACTTGAGTCTTTGGATATGGAAATGTTAGATTAAGGAAAGTTCTGATGTTTTGTTTGTTTGTTTGTTTGTTTTATTAGGGAGGGGAGGGTATAATAAAGGGGATCTGGAATGCATGAAGCTAAGAAGGGTTTTCACCTGAGCTGATTTTGGAAGAGATTATACCTGGCACTGGAGTGAGGAGGCATGACGAGGGTGATCACGACACAGTGAGGATTTTGAGTTAGGCTTTTTTAACTGTAAGAAAGTAAAACCTCACCTTACTGAAAAAGGGCACGTTGGGCTGAATGTATACATGCATCTTTCCATTCCTACCTGACCTCACCAGGGCCCTCAGGTGCTTGTCCAGTGGTGGGAACTATAGCAGCTCTGGCAATGATTCCTCCTCCCCACCTCAAGGTCTCCTGGTGGCCCTGGCTGCTCCCACCACATCCAGCCTCAGGTGGGGTGCTGCAAGGTGGTGTAGGATCTGGATTCCCAGGTGCTAATTGGAGAAGCTCAACCTGGAGATGCAGGTGTGTTCACACAGCATGGGGTGGGGGGTGGGGGGTGGGAAGCAGGGATGCTCAATGCCCCGTGCAGTCAGCTCTGACCAACGAGACAGTAGAGGGGAAGGAGTTGGCACGTAAATTCCTTCACCCGCCCCTTCCCACCTTCCTCCTGCCCCCACACATGAACTCTTTTAGTGCAGCGATGCCATTTGACCTTCCCCGAAATGTTCCACATGACTGACCAGACAGCTGTGTTTTCTTTCGAGGTGATGACAGCTGGGTAGCACACACCTTGTATTTGCTTTTCCCATGTTCTCACTTCCCTTCCCTTCTCCCCTCACTCTGGCCGCCCTGGGGACTGCACTCGCCTCTCTGTAAAGCACCAGCAGGTGAGATTTGCTTGTGGACATAACCAAGAAGCTAGGAACATGCCACACGCAAGTGTTCCTTCTAACTCAGTCTACCTGTGAACCCCAGAAGTGGCCCATAGGGAACGGACACCCCAGTGTTCTCTTTGTCTGGTGCAGCTGCTTCTCTATATGTGTGTGCTGTGGCCTCCTCTTCCTGATGAGCCACTTATTTCCCTGTTATTTACGCCAAATTTCACAAAGATTCAAACAGACTGGTTTAACCGATGACTGTCCTAGTTCCTGGGCAAATATTTTGCCCCAGAGCTAGGAAGCAACATAGAAAGGACACAGTGGAAAACTTTGAGAATTGGCAGGTTGGACAGGGAGGGAGGCCGAAGAGAAGAGTGGGGTGATCGCAGAGGAAACTTGTTTGCTGAGACGCCGTGGTTAGTTAGTTACGGAGCATCACTCTACATCAGACCTTGCTCCGAGGGCTTTATTTGGATTCTTTTACTAAACCATCGGAGCAATCTAATGAGGTTTTACAGATGGGGAAGCTGAGATGCAAAAAGGAGCAGTAATTTGCCTAAGGCCCCTGCAGCTGGAGGGAGGCAGGGTCAGGAGCCGGTCCTTCCCCTGCCAGGCCTCCTCTGCCCCTCCCAGACCCCCACCAGAGACCCACGCGAAGACATGACAGACGTTAGAAAGACCTCCCAGGTCACTATAGAACATGCTTTCGGTAAACAGTTTGTTGTATAGGCTGAAGTTACCTTTCTGTTTAGAAACACAAGTCCCAGTGTTTCTGTGACAACAGCAGAATGGTGTTGCACACTCCCCAGATCACGGCAAGACGGCTGACCTGTGAGGGTTTGTTTCACAAGTGTGACCAATCCTTTAAGATTCCATGTCAACCATGCATTTAGAATCCCATCCATTCGTTCATCCACGCAATCACCCCGCACATAACTATTGAGCTCCTTCTGTATACTGCGCTCCATAATGACGTTGTATTGAGCTGTGTTCAGAACAGCGAGCAGTACCGATGAGGTCCCTGCCTGCCCTCAAGGGCCCCAGTAGCCACCGGCCACTCCTGACTATTGAGCACTTGATACGTGGTGGGGCCTTGCTGAGGTGTACTGCAGGTGTAAGATGTATGCCGATTTCAAAGACTTAGTATAACGAAGGGTAAGATATGCTGTTAATGACTTTTTCTATTGATTGCATGTTGTACCTGTAATATATTGGACTTAATGGACTAAATAGGAGGCTTTATTGAAATTGATACCACTTGTTTTTAGTTTTTTTAAATGCAGCTACTAGACAACTTAAGATTACACATGTGGCTCATATTATATTTCTGTGGAACAACACCAGTCTATACAGAACACTAGATCCTGGGCAAATAATTAGAGCACAAAACGTACTCCTGAGGCAGAAGCCATTGGCACATAATGTCGTCTCCTCTAGGAAGCCACGGAAGGTGGTGTGAGAAGAAGCTTGTGCCTCCAGTAAATGGTGGAATTTGTTATTCTTTGTGTTATTTCGAAGAGCAGCAATCTTAACTGTGCAGCTATTTTAAGGTATAAAGGATCCATTTGTTTCACTGCTAGACTTGGTCACGGATAATGATTAGATTAGCTCTGCCCTTGTGCTAATGAAGGCCTGACTGCATTTTGCAGATAAGCTGTGAATGGTGCTAAGTGTGTGTGTGTGTGTGTGTGTGTGTGTGTGTGTGTGAAAGGGCAGTGCCATGTTTTAATTATGAGTTACCATTTATGGAGGATTTGCTTTGTACCTGAGATAGTCTTCTAAGTGCTATTTTTGTATTATCCCCCTCATCCCCGGACAACCCTCTGAGAGGGTATTGCTATCTCCTGCTTATGAATGTGGGGTAGGAGTGGGAGAGTCCAGGAACTGGCTTTGGGCACATCGCCAGCACATAACTATTGAGCTCCGTCTGTATACTGCGCTCCATAATGACGTTGTATTGGGTTCTCTGCTCAGAACAGTGAGCAGGACCGATGGGGTCCCTGCCTGCCCTCATGGGCCCCGGTAGCTGTGGCTGATCCAGGACCCATACCCAGGTAATTTGTCTCTAGGGTCACATCTATCCCCCAGGTTTGAATTCTGGTTCTGTCCGATATGGGCACTGAGGTCTGGGTAAAATGCTCACCACCACTGAAACCTTAGTTCCATCCTTCATTAGCCCAGGGGATACCTTTCTTGCAGTGAGATTTGGAGATAAGCCTACATGAGAAACATACCCAGCATGGTGCCCAGCACTTCATATGAGCCCAGTAAACTAGCTATTTTTGTCCTATTTAGAGCCTCCCATGAGAGTGAATTATTGCATTAAAATCTCCTATTTTTATAAACCCAGACTAGTGAGTTGGGTAGCTGTGCCCAGTGTGTATTTGTCACCTAAATACATGATACACAGGCTCCTGGCACAATGTGGAAAAGTGAGGACACATCTACTATCTGTTCAGTCCTCAAAGTGTGCTGAGTGTGAACCTATGAAACTGTCTCAGAGGGTGATCAGATATTTCTTTGCCATCTTTTTTCTTTCCTGAAAACTCTCTGCTGAGGTCTGGCATCACAGGAGTTGAGTGATTTTTCTTTGAGGAGGTCATCTCAAGCTGGTGACAAACATCACGGATCCTAACAAGTGGAGTACAATTTCAGCCAGCAGAGAGCAAACACAGATGCTTCCATGTGCGTGGAGGCATGACCAGGCCTGCTGTCCCCCAGGAGACCCTGAGGCTTCAGTTGGAGGTAATCCCTGGTTGGGGGGTATCACCTTCCAGCCTGTGCCATCCCCCAACATCAACATCTGATTCCATGGAGATAGAGCAGTGGAAGGCTTGAGTTACTCTCTTCCCGTCAAAAATTGTCAAGAAGACAGTTTTCTCCAAAACTCAAAATATCCAGCCAGGATTCCTGACAAGGAACACAGATGGGTTGGTTTTGTATTAGAATAATTTCTCTAGGTTCTCCAGAGAAACAGAACCAGTAGGTATACACACAAACATGACACACACCTATATCTGCCGTCCATATCTATGCTGGAGAGAGGCTTATTACAAGGACTGGCTCATGCAAGTCTAGAGGCTGGGAAGTCCCACACTCTGCCCTTTACAAGCTGGAAACCCAGGAAGGCTGGTGGTGTGATTCAGTCTGAGCCTGAAGGTCTGACAACCAGGGAAACTGATGGTATAAGCCCCAGTCCGAGTGCCGGAGAAGATGAGATGAGATGTTCCAGCTCAAATAATAAGGCAGGAAAAAAGGGGTCAATTTCTCTTTTCTCTCCTTTTTTCTCTATTCAGGCTCTCAGCAGAGTGGTTGACGCCTACGCACATGGGGCAGGGCTGTTTACTGAGTCCATGGATTCAAATGCTAATTTCATCTAGAAACCCTGAAATAATGTCTAATCTGGGTTCCCTGTGGCCAGTTAAGATGATATATAAAATTAACCATCCCCAGCTCCCAGGGATCTCATTCATTCATTCACCCATTCATTCATTCACCCATTCATTTGTTCAGTATTTACTGGGCACCTGTTTTGTCCCTGGCACTGAGTATGATACTGGGGAATCAATGAGGAACAAGAACCGGTAAGGCCCCTGCACCCCTGGAGCTGGTGCTTAGAGGGGTAGGCAGACACTAATCCAATAATCTGAAAGGCTCTGGATTAGAGGATTTCTGAGGTCCCTTGTAGCTCTTCTGAAGTTAAATACCTCTCTTCAGGCTCTGGACCTCATAACTCATAAAAAAAAAAAAAAAAAAAAAAGAGAGAGAGAGAGAGAGAGAGTCACCAATTCCTGGCAGTCCAAGGCCCCAAATTAACAGGAACTCTCCTGAGTTGGCCAGGGAGAGTTTCCTTGACTTGGCCTTGGTCAACAACAGTACCACCCTAAGCAGAAGTCAAGTCCCGTCATTCTGAAGGCTCAGTCCTTGACTCGCTTGCCCTGGCATGTTATTTGTTTGCTTTGGGGGAGTGGATTCCATCTTTGGTGATGAGCACTGACACTGCAGAGCCGATTACTGCCTGGTGTTGAGCATGACATCTCTTTGGCTGCAGTCCTGGCTTCTTTTCTGCTCTTTTAGCCATTAGCTTGTTGCTACCTGGTTTGCGTCTCAGGGCTTGCCTCTGAGCCAAACAGCTACAGGCACTCATGAGGGATTAAGCAGGTTTCTTAGCCAACAGCCTCCCGTCACTCCTTGACTTTCAGTGTCACCAGTTCTCGAACTTTCCAGGCTTCTTTGGTGGACTACATGTTCAGTTTGGAGGCTCATTCCTTTACAGAAAAGGTATGGAATACCTTCTATGTGTCAGGCACTGGCTAGAAGTTGAGACTCAACAAATATAATGGTCGGACTTCCTGTTTCATTGAGGGAAAAGTGGAAAGGACCAAGTACACACACACATGCACACAAAGCCAAAGGAAAGGAAACAAGGATGAAAGAATATGGGATTTAAGGAAACAGAAGCTTCAATACAGAGTGAAAAAATTTGAGGTTGTAAAAACTAGAAAATATTGAATGAGGACTCAAGGGTCAGAACATAATGTAAAGGAACATTTTTTAGAGGAAAGCCACCCACATCTTTCCACTCTGTGGAAGACAGAAGAAGAAATTTAGATGACATGAAAAGAAAAAAAAATCACATATGAGTTCTGCAGTGAGGAAATGTCTTTAAACTTCAGTTTTTATCAAAGTTATATGTTCACCAAGTTTCTTTTTTTTTTTTTTTTTTAAATTTTTTTTAATTATTTATTTATTTATGATAGTCACACAGAGAGAGAGAGAGAGAGGCAGAGACACAGGCAGAGGGAGAAGCAGGCTCCATGCACTGGGAGCCCGACGTGGGATTCGATCCCGGGTCTCCAGGATCGCGCCCTGGGCCAAAGGAAGGCGCCAAACCCCTGTGCCACCCAGGGATCCCATGTTCACCAAGTTTCAAGAGTCATGTAGTTATCCAGCTGGGTTTATAATCCCAGCAGATTCATTTTTAGTGTTTGCCTTCCCAGGACTGTCTACCTGCTGAGCCACCTAGGATACTATACTGGTTGTCGATTTCTGTATAACCAATTACCTCTGTGGCTTAAAACCATACGTGTTTATCATCTCACCGTTTCTGTGGTTAGAGCTCATGTATGGCTCTCCAAGGCCTCTGGTCTCTTACACATGGCCATGAAGGTTGCTGGCTGGGGCTGTGGTCACCGTGGGGACCAACCTAGGGACATTTGTTTACAAGCTCACTCACGTGGCTGTGGGCAGGATGTATCAACTCCTGCTGCCTAGGCCTTCCCAGATGGCAGCTCACGACATGGCAGGTGACTCCCCTCAGAGAGAGAAGGAGAGAGCAGGATGGAGGTCATTCTCTTTGTCACCTGATCTCAGGAGTGACACTCCATCATTTTTGTCATTAGAGGTGAGTCAGTGGGTCCATCCACACAGTTAAGAGGAGGGGTTTGTGTAGTTATCTACTGCTGATAGCAGTATTACCACACTTTTAGTAGCTTATTTATTATTTCGGGGTATCTGTGGGTCAGGAGCCTGGCCATGGCTGAGCTGTGCCTTCTGGTGAGGGTCTCAAAGCTGCACGGAAGGAATCAGCCAGAGCTGCCATCTCCTCTGACACTTGACTGGGAAGGGAACCATCTCCAAGCTTATCCAGGTTGCTGGTCTTGTAGTTGCAGGGCTGAAGGCTGTGGTTTCTTGCTGGCTCCCTGCTGGAGGCTGCCCTTAGTTTGACCCGGACACCCACCCAGCCTTGTCATGTGGGGCTCCCCAACATGGCTGCTCATTCCCTTAAAGTCAGCAATGACAGAGACTTCAGCAGGATAAGTGCTACAGTCTTAACATGATGTAACCATACTCATTCCATCATTTTTGTTGTATCCGATTGGCTAGAAGCAAATCACAGGTTGCACCCATACTCAAGGGGAAGGGATTACAGAGGGTGTGGACATGGGGTCACGGGGTTACCAGTTGACTCTGTCTGCCATGGGACCTTGCAAAGGTGGGAATGTCTAGAGGCCAGGATAATTGTAGGCTGGTAGGGACTGAATTCTGTCCTTTCAGTTGCACCCATTCACATGTTGAGGTCCTAATCACCTATGTGACTGTATTGGGGGGGGGGCTTTTGGAAGGTAACTAAGGTTAAATGAAGTCATGA
The DNA here is from genome assembly GCF_011100685.1 of Canis lupus familiaris. Classification (NCBI taxonomy): domain Eukaryota; kingdom Metazoa; phylum Chordata; class Mammalia; order Carnivora; family Canidae; genus Canis; species Canis lupus. The sequence continues at coordinate 28,643,787 of NC_049223.1, read as the reverse complement.
GGGTGGGGCTATAATGTGATAGGACTTTTATAAGAAGAGGAACAGACACCAGAAATTTCCCTTTCTCCACCCTGTGAGGACTCAGCAAGAAGGCGCCATCCACAAGACAGGAAGTGAGCCCTCCACAGAGACCAGCCCTCCTATTTCCTTGATCTTGGACTTCTGGCCTCCAAAACTGTGAGAGAGAAGTGTCTGTTGTTTAAGCCATGCAGTCTGTGATGTTTTGTTCTGGTAGCCTGAGCAGCTAACCCAGGGATCATTTTAGAGACAGTCTGCTACATATACTATCATTACTTTTTCTTTTGAAATGATTTTAGGGATATAGAAAAGTTGTAAAAATAGTATAGAGTTCACACATACTCTTCCTCTAGTGGTAAATCTTATTTTACTTGACACAGCCTTCTGTTTTCTATAAAGTTAAACCAAGCTTGTATTTCATTTTCTTGATTTTTTTAATGCACCTATCACTTCACTAATAAAACCCCAGATTTTTCTATCAAATATCTCCTTAAGACATTTAGAGGCTTCAGGTGTTCTATGTCATTCAGGTGTTCTATGTCATCTTCTTAAAGACTGGAGCCTTCCAACCTGCTCCACTTCTTGACTACCTGAACTCTGTGCTAGGGAGGACAGCTGTCACCTTGGGATTTTTCTTCATCAGTGTCTCAGGGATTCCCTTATTCACTCGGAGGTAAAAATCATGTTTCTCATATTTCCTGATTTCATCTTTCTTAGTTTATTTTTTCAATTTGGTGAAGCATCCTCTGATACCTTCTTGAAAATGGTGCATGGTAGGTGATTTTTTTTTCCTTTTACTTTGCATGTCCAAAAATGTGTATATTTCCTCCTGACACCTGAATAATGTTTTATCTGGATATACTAGTGTGGGTTGGGAATCCTTGCTTTCTCTCTATTTTTTTTTAAAGATTTTATTTATTTATTCACGAGACACACACACACACACACACACAGAGGCAGAGACACAGGCAGAGGGAGAAGCAGGCTCCATGCAGGGAGCCCAACATGGGACTAGATTCCAGGTCTCCAGGATCACACCCTGGGCTGAAGGTGGCGCTAAACCGCTGAGCCACCCGGGCTGCCCTAGGAATCCTTTTTCTATCAGGACTTTGAAGACATTGCTCTATGGCCTTCTATCTCCCAGTGTACTACTGAGAGATGTGATGTTATTCTAATTCCTGAGACTTTGAAAAAAAAACTATTCTCCATCCCTCTTGGAAGGCTGTAGGCTCATCTCTTGTTCCTGGTGTTCTGAAATTATGTGATAATATTCCTTGGAGCAATGTTCTTTCGTCCTCCTGGATATTTTGTAATACCTTTAATCTTCACATGCATGCCCTTCAATTCTGATAAATTTCCCAGAACCACCTCCCTGATGATACCCTCTCCTCTGTTTTCTCTATTGCTTTCTGTATTCCTAGTTTCAGGGATTGGATCCACTGGCCTGACTCTAATTTTCTTATTTTTATTTCCTATTATCCATCTCTTTATTTTCTCTCCCTTATAGGATATTTTCCCAATTTTATATTTCAGGTCTCCTATTGTTTTTCATTTCTGCACTTGTATTTTGAATTTTCAAGAATTCTTTTTTTGTTGTTGTTGTCCTTGGAGTGTTACTTTTACACAGTGTGTTTTATTTCTTTTGTTTTAAGATTTTATTTATTCTTTTTAAAAAAGATTTTATTTATTTATTCATGAGAGACCCAGAGAGAGAGGCAGAGACATAGGCAGAGGGAGAACGAGGCTCCCTGCAGGAAGCCCGATGTGGGACTCGATTCCAGGATTCTGGGATCATGACCTGAGTCAAAGGCGGATGCTCAACCGCTGAGCAGCCAGGTGTCCCTTACATAGTGTATTTTCTTGTTTCTTGTATAGCTCTCTAAAGCTATTAGTATAACTTCTCTTTTGGAAGTTAATTTTCCCTTTAAACCTAGGCTCTGTTTTCTCTAAATTAATTTTTTTCTTTTTTAAAAAATTTGGCCTCTGTCTTTCTTATTAGAGGTGTTCTTCAGCTGTCTGGTAATCTGTGATTGTTTCCTGACAACCATAGATCAACTGTGACATTAATAGAGATATGTGCGTGTGGATGGAGCATGCTAACAGAGCTTTAGGGAAGGACCATCCAACTGAGTTGTTGAATTTGAGAGCTTCCTTGGTTGTCCTGCTCTCCTGTCCTCTTGAATGGAGCAGATTCTACAGAAAATACATGGATCTCTTGTCTGGGATAAAGTCCTGACTCTGAATTCTGAGAATCAAAGAGGGAAAGAGGGCTGGGGTGGGGATGGAGGAGGTCTCAGCATATGTATATGTTCACTTAATCCCTTTTGTGAAGCCTCTAGTATCCCCCAGATACTAATGTGCAGGGAGAAATGATTTCATAGAATACATGTGAAAAGGAAGCTGCTACTACCATTTATGTAGGACTGTTAAAGTCTGCTTAGTTTATTCGCACAGGTGGGCTTCAGTGTGTTCCTTATCTTTGGTGGTAGATGGGTATTTAGCAGAGACCTGAGGGATTTTGACTTTGACACACTCTAGGCCATCTGTCTCTGCCTCATTGTCTTTCATTTGGAGGCCTGGTTTCTGGAGAAGTGTTGTGTCTCCAGTCTGCTTGCTGATTCATAGGGCAAATGACAAACTTTTGATGGCCTGGAGCCTTGAACATTTTTCGAATTTGCCACTTATTTCCTAAAGTTGAGGGGGAAGAATTAAAATATCTATCTAAAAGTGTCTGAAAATGTGGGAGTAATCAGGTTATTGGTTTCAAGTTCAATGAGCAACACCATCCCTCATCCTGACTATGGGCACAGCTTGGAGCCTGGTTGTGTTAGGGACCAGGGGAACCTGCTTTCTCAGGCACTCATTGTCAATTGTGTGTGCCAAATTATTGCAACTGGAATACATACTGGATAGTCTGTTGAAGTCAACTTATTTGGCTCAACAACTGATTGAGAAAATAGGAAGTGACAGTTGAAAATCCAGGAGGAAAAAGAAAACCCATGTTGCTTCCAAGAACATGGAACAAGTTTACAGTCTATTTTCTAAAAAATAAATGATGAGTATGCCTGAATAAGAATGATTGAATACCTGAGAATGTTTTTCTCCAGAAACATGTCTTTCATCCCTTCTTTTAATGATTATTTCCTGAAGAACCTCCATGTGCCAGAGGAGTGCTGCATTCATTATTTTCAACACTGCTGGGGTCCTGTCTGTCAGGACACTATGCTGAGTACATCTCACAGAAGCTGCCCTTTTGCTTTTCCACTTTTCTTAGCTGTCATGACAGTCTGAATGAACCACTGTAATATTTTCCTAATTTTCTTTCTCAGTGAGAGGTATGCAGACTTAACAGAATCTGCAAGTAGTAAGACCTTCCAACTCAAGGGACAAAAAAATTAATAGATATTAAAATTGCCCAATATCAAATAGCTAATTAATAGTGATATCATTTCTGCTCTGGGAAGGTAAAGGCTAATATTATCACACTAAAATGTATCATAACTCAAAAAAAATCATCTATAAGTGCTAGAGCCCAACAATTAATTCCCATTATCACTTGCTAGATTTTAATTCTTTAGCTAAAAACAAGTCTTTTTCCCCCTAAAAAGTTGATTTTTTAAAACAAGCTTTATTGAGATATAATTCACATACCACAAAATTTATCCTTTTAAAATATACAACTCAGTGCTTTTTGTAAATTTACAGAGTTGTGCAACTACCACTATAATCTAATTTTAGAACATTTTCATCACCTCCAAAGAGATTTCTCCATTTCCCCAATCTCTGACCCTAGGTAACTGTTAATCTATTATCTGTCTCTAGAGTTGCTTAGACTGGATATTTCATAAGAATGGAATCACATAATAAATGGTCTTTTATGACTGGCTTCTTCCTCTTAGCATAGTGGGGTTTTTTGTTTGTTTGTGCCTATGTTTTTAATGATTCACAGGCAAAGTACCTTTGTTTTTCACAACAAAATAATCCATAAAGTCAATGGCCCATTAGGTTCTTTGGCTAATTAATGATTAGTTAACAGGATAAAAAGGATTAACAGGATAAAAGCAAATTAAATTTCATACATATAGGAGCCCAGAAAAATAGGAGACTTGGGCAGCCCAGGTGGCCCAGTGGTTTAGCGCCGCCTTCAGCCCAGGGCCTAATCCTGGAGACCTGTAATCGGAATCGAGTCCAACGTCAGGCACCCTGCATGAAGCCTGCTTCTCCCTCTGCCTATGTCTCTGCCTCTCTCTCTCTCTCATGAATAAATAAAATATTTAAAAAAACATGAGACTCAAAGAAATTATTAAAGCAGATGGTCTTAGTTTTTATATCTTTTAGAAAGAGAAACAATAAATTAGTGAAGAATTGACAGTATAAGGGGTTTGGACTTGGTAGTAAACTAATGAAGAAGTAATTTTTGTATGTAGCCTCATGGCCCTAAATTCCCTGTCTCTGGTGATAAGGTTGTCTCTCTTCCTCCTGGTACAGGAAGGGTGCCTTTCACATGGGAGATTTATTTCCTGATTTTAGGGGACAGAAGAAGGTCAGAGTATCCTTTTTGCACTTGACTGTTTAAGTAACTTTAATTTAAAATAATCAATAGGGACACCTGAGTGGCTCAGCGGTTGAGCGTCTGCCTTTGGCTCAGGGTGTGATCCCGGGATCCAGGATTGAGTCCCACATCGGGCTCCTTGCATGGAGCCTGCTTCTCCCTCTGCCTGTGTCTCTGTCTCTCTCTCATTGTCTTTCATGAATAAATAAATAAAATCTTAAAAAAAATAAAATAATCAATATACCAAAATGGCTTATTTTGGGGTGGCATATTGTGTTTCCCTTCACCCAACATCACTCATTTCTCTGTCATTGAAAACACAGTTGCTGCATGTTTGGTATGAATACATCTTAAGGCATCACTATTTAGTGCTGTAAGAATGGGCTTTTTCAAAATTCCATCTGCTCAGTTTTTTTTTTTCTAACCTAGGTATACTTTGTGTACACAAAGAAAGTACTGTGTTCTTCCCTGTTGTGTAATGACAGTTTCATTTTAATGAACTATAAATAATAATGTTGATATTTGGTCAAATTTATTACAATAGGATTCCATTCAAAGTATCCAAAACATTTAAGACAACTTGCTTTAGTGTCCTACAACTGCCTTTAGGAAAAGCACATCCTGTATCAAGGATATTAGACTTGGCAGGCACAATGGCCATATTGGTTATATTGCAAACTGTGTTAAAAGTGGTATTTCTCAAAGTGTGGCCATAACCAAGCATAACAGAATTACCGGACGGCTGCTAATGGACAGATTCAAGAACTTGCTCCTTACCCATGGAATGGGAATCTGTGTGAGGCCTTTCCATCCAAGTGTGAGCACCAAGTCTAAAGCCTTTGAGGACCCTTCTCGGTCACTGCCATCCAAGAATCTTAGCACCTCTACCTTCTATGGTTTGGGCACTTAACAAACCAACACAGCAATTAACATGGTAACAAATAAACGCAAACAGAAAAATAGGAATAAGAAATATTGATTCCTTAGGAGCATTGATGGGGTAGTGGATTGGAAAACAAATGGGAATTTGATGTATACTTCAAAGAAACCAAATTGCTGTGTATATGCTCACTTTGCATTTTATGCACAACTCTGCAACCCCTCATCTAAAACTCTTGGGTCTAAATACATTTCAAAATTTGGAGTTTTAAAAATATTCTAGCATGTTAATAGGATTTATATAACCACCAACAAGGTTTGAAGAAGCATCTTATAAATTGAACACACTAAAATTTCTCTGGTGAAGTTATATATGCTTTATCACCCAACCTTTGCACATTTAGGATTCTTTCCTCCAACAGAAATAAGTACACATGTGAACCCCCAAACTAGCATGTACTTTTGTTCATAGCAGCTTTATTTGTCATGGCCCCAAACTAGGAAAAAGCCAAGTGACCATGAAATTTATGCTTTTGGAAAGTCACCCTAGGAGTACTGTCAAAAGTTGGAGAGTTAGGGTGGTAAATCTTATGTCACGTATATTTTACTTTAATCAGTAAGAAGAGTAAAGCTTGTAGGCACAGGCTTGGGAAAATGTGTTGAAGATCTGGACCAGGGGAGAGGTAGCTGGGACAATGTGATGAAGAATTCAAAGGCTTGAGGAGTTTTTTGGTGGCATCTTTAGGGTTTTCTATAGAGTACCATGTCATCTGTAAAATAGTTTGACTTCTTCCTTGCCGATTTGGATGCTTTTTATTTCTTTTTTGTCTTATTGCTGAGACTAAGACTTCAAGGGTTATGGTGAAAAACAGTGGAGACAGTGGGCATCCCTGTCTTGTTCCTGACTTTAGGGGAAAATCTCTCAGGTTTTCCCCCATTGAACATGATATTAGCTGTGGCGTTTTCATACATGGCCTTTATTATGAGGTTGAGGTATATTTCCTCTAAACCTATTTTGTTGAAGTCTTTTTTTTTTTAAATCATGAATGGATGTTGTACTTTGTCATATACTTTTTTTGCATCTATTGAAAATATCATCCTGTTCTTATCCTTTCTTTTATTAATGTGGTGTATCACACTGAGTAATTTATGAATATTGAACTACGCTTGCAACTCACCATTTGATCATGGTGAATAATTTCTTACAATGTATTGTTGGATTTGATTTGCTAATTTTCTGTTGATGATTTGTGCCTGTAGGTTCATCAGAGATATTGGCTAGTTCTCTTTTTCCGCAGTATCTCTATTTGGTTTTGGTATTAGGGTAATGCTGGTCTCAGAACAAATTTGGAAGCTTTCTCTCCTCTCTTATTTTTTTGGAATAGCCTGAGAAGATTAGGTATTAACTCTTCTTTAAATGCTTTGTAGTATTCACCTCTGAAGCCATCTGGTCTTGGACTTTTGTTTGTTGGGAGTTGTTTGATTTCTACTTCAATTTGGTTGCTGGTACTCAGTCTGCTGAAATTTTCTATTTCTTCCTGATTTAGTTTTGGGAGGTGACATATTTCTGGGAATTTATCTATCATCACTCATCATCAGGGACATGCAGATCAAAACTACAGTGAGATATCATCTCACACCTGTCAGAATGGCTAAAATTAAAAAAATGCAATAAACAACATGTTGGGGAGGGTATGGAGAAAAGGAACCCTCATGTACTGTTGGTAGGAATGCAAACTGGAGCAGCCACTGTGGAAAACAGTATGGAGGTTCCTCAAAAAATTAAAAATAGAAATACATATGATCCACTAATTCCCCTACTGGGTATTTACCCAAAGAAAATGAAAACACTAGTTCAAAAAGATATATTCACCCCTGTGTTTATTGAAGCGTCATTTACAATAGCCAAATTATGGAAACAGCTCAAGTGTCCATCAACTGATGAATGGATAAAGATGTGGCATATATATATACAATGGAATATTACTCAGCCATAAAAAATGAAATCTTGCCATTTGCAACAACATGGATGGATCTAGAGATTATTATGCTAAGTGAAATAAGTTAGTAAGGGAAAGACAAATACCATATGACTTCACCCATATGTGGAAATTAAAAAAACAAAGAGACAAACCAAGGAACAGACTCAATACAGAGAACAAACAGATGGTTACCAGAGGGGCGGTGGAGAGGATCGGAGAAGTAGGTGAAGTGGATTAAGAGGGCACTTGTGGGGGATCCCTGGGTGGCGCAGCGGTTTGGTGCCTGCCTTTGGCCCAGGGCGCGATCCTGGAGACCCGGGATCGAATCCCACGTCGGGCTCCCAGTGCATGGAGCCTGTTTCTCTCTCTGCCTGTGTCTCTGCCTCTCTCTCTCTCTGTGACTATCATAGGTAAAAAAAAAAAAAAATTAAGAGGGAACTTGTGATGAGAACTGAGAAATGTATAGAATTATTGAATCACCATATTGTACACCTGAAGCTGATGTAACACTGTATGTTAATTACACTAGAAAAAAGGTGCACAATTTAATGTTTTTAGTATAGAACATTATTAATCTCTTAAAGTTGTAAAATACATATAGCATAACATTTGCCATTTTAACCATTACACAAATAAACAAAGGCATGAGAGAAACAGAATGGACAAACACAAGTGGCTGCTTTATGTGGGGAAAGGGAATCTAATTTGGGCAGGTCAGCAGATGGCGGAGTCATTCCCGGAGAGGAATGCAAGAGGAAACGCAGTTGGGAACATGTCAAAGCAGAGGGATGTGGAACATCTCAGGTAGCAATGACTAGTGTGTGATTGGGAATAGAGCTTAGAGCAAAGATTTGAGCTGTAGATAATGCTGTTGGGGAATCACCATACAATAGGTGGAAAGTGAATCTGAACAGGATAAAAAAAGAACAGGGTTAAGTCAACCTGAAGTTGGTGAACAACTTGCTGTTCACAGCAAGGTGAACCTTGCTTGCTGCTTTGTTCCTTTTGCCCATGAATTATTCTCATAAATAAAATGAGGAATGATACCTTGTCTATAAAGCTATTGAGCAACATCATTTTGCAAAAAAAAAAGGGGTACTTAAATATTTAAACATAGAAATAGAACAGTATCTAGAATGGGAATTTGGAATTAAGTAAATGTGTGATAGATTTAATTTACAGTATAAATGTTATTAAGTACCTATCATAGTACTTGGCACACAGTAGATACAAATGAAATGTTTGTGGAGGATTTTATATATGGACTCATACGTTCAATTTCTTGAAGCCCATAAAATGGAAGGCTTGGCACACACCTCTCAGCTCATATTGTTATCTTTAATTTGCATCTTTTCCAAATTTGCACTCAAGTGCAGTACTGACTTCTAAGTACAACACAAATAATCTCATTAAAAAACAAAAACAAAAAACAACACCTAAAGGCAGCATCAGTATGTGATTGGTTTTATGCTGGAAGAAGACTGTTTTCTCCCGTACAGATGACTCCCTGAACTTTCCTTCTCCACACTGTCCAGTTAACATCATCTTTGGTGCCCCAAAGAAGATAATTTTTCATCTGAAAGCATTTGTCTTGCTTGGAAAGCTGGCAGTGAAGATATCAAGGAACCCTCTCTTCTAAGTGGAGCTAAGGGAGGCCAAGTTCACATCCAACTCCACCGGAAAGACCTTTGGTAGGATGTTGCACTTGCTTATCTTAGGATAAAGGACACTGCAAGGCTTGGTGTAGCAAATAGATGAAGAGATATTTCAGACTCCCCAGCATCCTGGCAGAGGGAGGCATATTTCAGGAACTTAAGCTGACATTTAATTTTATGAGAATATTGCTAGTAGTCAGCATTAGTTTTTTTTTTTTTTTCTATTAAAGGTAATTCTCAAACCATTTAAGAATTAACTGCTTACTTAAGAGCAAATCCTGTTCATTGGGAGAAATATTTACTGAGTGATTACTGGATGCCAACCGAGCATATTAGGTGTTGGGGTAGGTAAATGCATTCCTCTTCTGATGTGAAACTTCTTGTTTTACCTTTTCCTATAAATAAGAGGCCAGGTAATTTTTACTTTCTTTTGAAATAAGCCTTCATATCTATTTGGGTGAATTTAAAACAAATAGAAAAACCTCACAAGCTCCTAAGAAGTCCATCTACTAAAAATTTAGCAGGGATGGAAAAACTCTACAGGTTTGCGGTGTTTTTGAAGCTCTAAAACATCTGCTTGGGATAGGTACTGGCCTAAAGAGATATCTCAATGAATTCCCCATCAAGTATATTTGGGATAAACCTATGCAAGAGACTTTTATCCATGGACTTGCCTGGTTTCTTCTTGCGTTTAGTTTGTTAAAATAACAGACATCCTGTAGCATCTGAAAATTCTTCTGATGTCTTAGCATTACAAAAGCAGCTTTGACCTTGAGTGCCCTTGAAAAGGTCTCAAGGACCTTCCCAGACTACTTTGGGAACCACTGCCCTAGTCTAATCTCATTTTACATACTAGAAAGCTGGATCTCACAGAGATTAAGCTAACTATAGGACAAAAATCCCAGATGGATTGTTTCACTTCTCTTAGGTTCCCAATCAGAAACCTGGGAAGTAGACCCTAATGACCTGTCCTTGTCCTGTTCACTGTCATTGCAAAGACTATCTCAAAACTGTTTTGTTTTAAATAAAAGGAAAAAAATCAGCAACCATGGTAAAATTCTGCAACTGGCATCCTGAATTAGGATCTCTATTTGAACTGAAGCACTAAGGCAAGTCCTATTGCATTCCAGTCCATGCAAGCCGCTGCGACCAGCTGCATAGTAAGTATAATAGAGAAGTATGGAATTACCACGATGTCACCGTTTATCACATTTTCTGAGTCTGAAATGCAACTCATGACCTAATGCCAGAAAATGTCCCTCAAGTACAGGCTGAAAGGGTGGTGGGTATATAAAGAGGTGGCAAACAGCTGGCAATCCCATGGAACTTATTACATACAATGGAGTTGCTCTGAAATGTAGGTTCTTTTCATTCTCTAGTTGGACCTTATTTTGTCTTCTTTAAATAAATCAGGTTATCTTCTTGTTCCCCTTGTATCCTGCCAGATGGTCCACATCTTCTTTAAATGGGTCAGAACCTTGTTCCCTTAAGCAACATGGTGCCTGGAAAGGCTGGTCCAGTGGAGGAGACTCTTCCTGGTTTCAGCTTTCATTTTTTTCAGGCTCTGCCTTCTGTGGTTCTGGAGTCACACCCACCTCTCCTTTCATGAATATAGGGACATGCTGGTAATTCTTTCTCAATAAAAGAATTCACAACTGAGGCAAAGCAAACATTTTTCAGGTCAAGAGCTGCTTCTTTTCTGGTTCTCCTTTGAGCACTGAGCTCATTCTTTCCTACTTACTGAACACAAATGGCCCTAGAGAAGTTGGAACCTGCTGGCTCCATTTGACCTTTATTTCTTCCCCAGGAAGACGCAGTGAGGATGCCTGCCGCTAGTCACCACTGCTCCTACCACGACTCCAGGCACTTCCCCAGCGGGCCTATGCTTAATGGTCATAGCTCACAACCCCTGGAGCTGGGGGTGAGGGACACAGCCCTTAGGATAGTTTTTTTGAGTTTTAACCATATTGTAGCATATATCAGCACTTCACTCCTTTTTATTGCTGAATAGTATTCTGTTGTATGGATATACCACATTTATATATTCATTCATCATTTGATGAGCAATTGGATTGCTTATACTTTTAGGCAAATGTTGCAGTGAAGCTTTACGTACAAATCTTTATGTGGCCATATGTTTTCATTTCTCTTGGGTAGATACCTAGAGAGGAGCTGCTAATTTATCTGGGAACTATATGTTTAACATTTAACTGCCAAACTGTTTTTCAAAGTCATTGCACATCTTACATCCCTATTGGCAGTCTATGGTGGTTCTAATTTCTCTACATCCTTGACAACACTTGTGATTGTCCACCTTTTTAATTTCAGCCATCCCAGGGGGTGTGAAGTAGCAGCTCATTGTGGTTTTATTTACATTTCCTGAATGATTGAGCATCTTTTCATGTGCTTGTGGACTCTTTGTATATATCTACTTTAGAAAACTATCCATTTACATCCTTGGCCCATTTTTTAAAATTTTATTTTAAAATTTTTTTTAAACATTTTTATTTATTTATGATAGTCACACACAGAGAGAGAGAGGCAGAGACATAGGCAGAGGGAGAAGCAGGCTCCATGCACCGGGAGCCTGACGTGGGATTCGATCCCGGGTCTCCAGGATCGCGCCCTGGGCCAAAGGCAGGCGCCAAACCGCTGCGCCACCCAGGGATCCCTAAAATTTTTAATTAATTAATTATTTATTTTTCCTTGGCCCGTTTTAAAATTAGATTATCTTTTTCTTGTTAAGTTGTAAGAATTATATATTGTTTATGCTAGACCCTTATTGGATATATGATTTGCAAGTAGATTTTTCAAGTCTGTTGATTGTCTTTATACTTTCTTAATGTTACTTGGAGTGTAAACATTTTTAATTTTGACAAAGTCCAATTTATTAATTTTTTCTCTTCTGTGTTTTTGTTAAGTCTGAGAAATCTTTGCCTAATCCAAGGTCATGAAGGTTTACTCCCCTATTTTTTTTCCTGAATTTTGTAGTTTCTTTTTTTTTTTTCTTTTGGGTCTGCGACTTATTTGCAAGTTAATTTTTGTGTATTGTATGTGTGTGTATTCACCCTTTTGCATGTGGATATCCTTTGCATGGGGGGTATGCTCAATCTCTTTCTGCAGGCTGACTTTCCCATTTAAAGATCGCTTTGTACTTGCTGGCCGGCCTCAGGCCATCGACAGTGCTTTTGGCAGTCAGCTTTGCCCTGGAGCCTGCACTTGCCCTTTCTTCCTTTTTTGGCCCAGGGTGTCTGGAGACAGGTTGAATAAGCACCCTGGAGTTCCTCCAGAGTCACAAGATGAGGAAGGGCAAGAAGCACACACAGGAGCTGGGGAGGATGCTGGTGGGGGGACGCAGAGAAAGTTCAACATCATGTGGTTTCACTGGCTCGAGCATACATAAGTGTCAGTGTTAGTTCAAGCAATGGAGACTTACTGAGATGCTGTCCCTTTCCCCTTCGAGTCATTTGTTTACTCTTATCTGGTGAGTTTGCCTGGCCATTTCCCCAAACTCATGAACAGAGTTCTTCAGGCGGAGCCTTCATTCCTGCTGGGTAGGCAAGCGGTTCCAGGTGTCCAACCTCCAGAGTGAGCCCAGCTATAACCCTAATCACATCATCCACTGGGGCAAATGTCTGGCATAAAAAGAGGGTACTGAGTTGAGTTTAAGAGAGGATCACCAGATTTTGTGTGGTTCTCTCTGTACTTATGAGGAAATGAATTTGCATGTGGAGCAAGATTAGCTGGATGTCAGAGCTGAAATAAAAACAGTGTTAAGGTTGAAATCAGGGACTGGAGACAGACCACCTCAGTTGGAACGGGGGTTCAATCACTCCAGCATCTCTGTTGGAGATGGTGGGCAACCCACATGATATTTCTGCACCCATGTTTTCTCACTCAACACTCCAATGTCTCTTGCTTTTATCTGCAGCTCTGTGACCTTTTCATATGCTCTGCAGTTTATTTATCATGTTTATAGCTTACTGTCTGACTTTCTTGTCCCCTCCCCTTAAATAACAGAAATCTTTGTTTTTGTGGTGGTTGTTTTTGATGTGTCCTGAGAATCTAGAAGACTTGAGACATGTCATAGATGGTCAATAAATATTTGCCAGAGATAGTTAATAATAGTACCAACCTAGATGTATTGTTATGAAGATTAAGCGATTTAGTACTATAATATGTTTGTGGTAGTGTCTATGGCTTACTAAGTGCTATATGATTAGAGTGACCATGTGTCTTATGTCCTGGCTGGCCTGGGACAGTCCTGCTTATGACCCATTTCCTGAAGTAGTTACTAATAGTGCTTCCTTTCAGTTAAAAAAAAAAAAGATTTGTTTTGGATACTAAATTATATGATTTTCTTACATGTAAGTGTTTTTATTCATTCATTTAAGAAACTTAAAAAATATACCTACTTTTTACCAGGTACCATTTTAGATGCTAAGAGTAAGGGCCATAGCTCCTTCTTTTCCACAACTTACGGTTTGTGGGCTCTCTCACTGGAGAACTTTCAGAACATGATTAAATAGACAACTTTGGATCTTGAACTGCTGGTTAATAATAGTTGGATTCATATCCATGTAGTTCTTTGCTATTTTATGAAGAAGTTTTCCATTTATGAGTTTATACAGCAACCCAATAAGGTGGAAACAATTATGGTTACTCTTTTCCTGATCAAAATGGGTTCAGAGTGGACCGATAACTTGGTAAAAGTTGCATAGCTAGAGAGCACATGGCTCAAGGCTCTGGCTCCCACATGTTTTCCTGCTGAGTAAGAGCACGGGCCAGATGACCTGATAGCCCGTTATGACTTGGACTCACTCATTCTGCATTGCTCTATAATGAGCAGCTCTTTTTCTCATTCTTAGGAAATGTGTTGATTACACTGATTAAATGTAGATGCACATTTTGAATTAAGGACAATCAAATTCTGATTTCTGATCTTGCCTGGTCAATGCAGTGCACATGTTCTCAGATCAAGTCTAGGATGGTCCCGGCTCCTGGTGGCAACTGCAGCTTTTCTCACGTTCCTCTGTCTCCCTCTAGTGACTCTACCATATATATGTATGTATGCATTTTGTGTATATGCATTTTACATATATATATTTTACACACACATTTTGTAGTAGGGAGTTAGGGGTTACTGCAAGGACACAGAAGCTACAAAAATAAATAAATAAAAGCCAAGCCTCATTTATTCCCCCCTTACCTCCTTTACATCTTATATGCGTGAAACATTGAACTCAATACCAAGGACACCAAGATAAAAGCCTGACTCAGCGTTTCCCCACTTTACAATTCTTCAGCATACCCTCTTTGTACCTAAAGATACAGAAGACTTAAAATTTCAAAGAAGAGTGGAAATAACTACTCCTGGTTCCAGTCTTTCTTATACCAAGTTAAGCATGGTGTGGCACTTGAGACATCCATCCATTCAGAAACTATATTCTGACCACCTTTGTCCTTCATGCCTTCCTGTTTTCCTCTCCCTGTTCTTCCAATGCGCTTTTATTTTATGTTTTATCTCCTCTGCCAATCTATATTCTAGACACAGAAGCCAGAGACAGCCTCAGGCACCGCTCAGCCCTGCTGCTGGCTCTCACGGCTAAAGAGATCCCTCACCTCCATGCTAGAACATTTAGTTTCCAGAAACTTGTAGGCAGTAAAAACTCAGGCAGGGTGGGGCAGGAACCAGGCTTCTCAATGACACTGTAATCACACAAACACAGAATTTGCCACTAGCCATTTAGTCAAAACAAGGCAAGACTGCAGTCTAGTCCAGGTAGTCCCTTCTAGATTGGAAATCAGGAAGGCAAGGAAGGGTTTCTAGCATGTTCTCGGTACAGAAGGATCTGAAGGGAAGGAAAAATTCTTCCTCTACCCTGAAAGGTCTTCCAGCTGGACTAAGAATAAAATTTACATGACATAGATGAACAGGAGAAAAAAAAATCCAAAGCTTTATCACATGCACATAAACACCCAGTAATGAAATTGAGAACTAAAGAATGACCAAGGCATGTTGTCTTTATATATACTTTTTTAGACAAAGAGATAAGAAGTCTGTGAGGAATTGATAAGACTAAGAAAATGTAACTTTGAGAGCTTCCATTAGTGAGGAATTATAAACAGACTTTGGACTGTGATAGTAAATCAATACAAAGTAATAAGGTTTCTTCATATAGCCTTCTGGGCCCAAATGTTCTGTCCCTGGCGAGAAGGACGTCTCTTTTCACAGGGGAGATTTATTTCCTGCTTTCAGGGTGACAGAAGAGGGTCTGAGTAGTGTTCTTGCACAGGCTGTCTCTTAGGTAACTTTTATTTAAAATCATCAATATGCCAAAGTGGCACATTTCGTGGCAGTCTGCCCTTGGCTCCTACAGGTTCAAGTGGCTTGATCGCCCCATCCAATACCTGAGGAGTCTAGTGTAGCATCCCCATCACTGTCCTGCTGCCCAGTGTCTCTGGACCAGGCGTTCCTGGATCACTCCTAGGGGACCTTTGATAGGCACAGAAACTGTGCTTCACCCCATGCTAGTGACTTAAGGGGACTTGGGAAAGATATTACATGAATATTTCATCTAGAATTCCAGGCAGTTTTTATCTGCGTGTTTCTCACTGTACCGAAGCACAATGTAATCTCATCCAGGGTTTATCTTGCCCACCAGGATGGAAATAGCTGTATGGCTTAAATTACGTGAATCTATTTTTGGGTTTCCCAGCATCTGGGACATGGTTGGTGTTCAATAGTTACTTGTTTCAAGAATGAGCGAATGAATGAATAAACAAGTAATGATTAGGTTCAGCAATACTTTGTTCTGATTTTGAGACACACAAATTATACTCCTAAGCACACTTTCTGGGGCAACAGGTAAGTGCGATATGAAGGCTTTTGAGAAGGGTCTTTGTGATTTCATAATCTTCATGGTGAGAGATAAGGCATAAAGGTACATATGAACTTAAGATACCAGGGTACAAAGGCAAACGAAACCAAAAACAAGCAAAAAAGACAAACTGTAATAAAAGGTACCTACCAATTTTGTAACTCAGAGACACTTTCTAGCCATTATGGCCACAGTTCCAGCAATCAGGATAAAAGACACAATTCAACACTTTCCTTCCCAAGGTTAATAAAAGGCAAAATCAAGAGAGAGAGAGAGAGAGAGAGAGAGAGAGAGAGAGAGAGAGAGGTATTATATGGAAACTGTGAGATTTGGACATACTCAAATCTCACATAAGGTTTAGAGAGTCTCTTCACCACCAATCTCTTTTGACAATGGGTTGTGTTTTCCATATTAACCAGATTTGCTTGTTCTGGGCAGTCATTTGCCTTCTAGCAAATCTGTGCATTAGGCAACTCTAAGTTGGCCTTTACTCACCTCCATGTTCATGAGCTGTCCTCCTGCTTCGTGCCCTTGCCGACACCCCCAGGGCTCTTCCGGTCTTATTTCTCACAGGTCTTCAAATTGCGAACCCTTAATTTCCCTGTGCAATTGACATTTTAATCAGGAAACTCCCACACCCTGAAAATCTTTCTGATCTAGAATAGTAACAAATTTATTACAGTGCGGGGCCCCTGGGTGGCTCAGTCAGTTAAGTGTCTGCCTTCAGCTCAGGTCATGATCGCAGGGTCCTGGGATCAAGTCCCACATCAGGCTCCCCACTCAGTGGGGAGTTTGCTGGAGATTTTGTCTCTCTTCCTCTTCCTCTGCCCTGCCCCCCATTCATGCTCTCTCTCTAGCTTTCTCTTAAATCAATGAATAAAATCTTTGAAAAAACTTATGGAGATATATATATCACATGCACACAATATATCACAATATATACATTTATCACATCATTATGACGTCCACCTTAAAACTAATATGGTATTTTATGTCAAATATCTTTTTTTTTTCTTTTCAAATTTTTATTTAAGTTCTAGTTAGTTAACATACAATGCAATATTGGTTTTAGGGGTTGCATTCAGTGATTCCTCACTTACATCACTTACATACAACAACAGTGTTCATCATAACAAGTGCCCTCCTTAGTACTCATCACCCATCTAGCCCATCCCTCCACCCATTTCCCTTCCTCAACCCTCAGTTTGTTCTTTATCTTTGAGTCTGTTATGGTTTGTTTCCCTCTCTTTCTTCATTTTCTTTTTTTTTCTCCCCTCGCATATGTTCATCTGTTCTGTTTTCTTAAATTCCACATATGAGTGAAATTAAATGGTATATATTTTTCTCTGACTTATTTTGCAGAGTATAATACACTCTAGCCCTATCCACATCATTGCAAATGGCAAGATTTCATTCTTTTTGATGGCTGAATAATATTCATATAATCTCCCCCACATCTTTCTTATCTATTCATTAGTCAATGGACATTTGGGCTCTTTCTGTAGTTTGGCTGTTGTTGATGATGGTGTTACAAACATCATTGTACATGCACCCCTTTGAATCTGTATTTTTGTATCCTTTGGATAAATACCTAGTAGTGCAATTGCTGGATCATAGGGCAGTTGTATTTTTAACTTTTTGAGGACCCTCCACACTGTTTTGGAGAGATGCTGCACAGTGTGCATTCCCACCAACAGTGCAAGAGGGTTCCCCTTTCTCCATATACTCATCAACATCGGATGTTTTTTTGTGTTTCTAATTTTAGCCATTCTAACAGGTGTGAGGTGTATCTCATTATGGTTTCGACCTTCATTTCCCTTAGGATGAGTGATGTTGAGCATCTTTTCATGTTTGTTGTTAGCCACCTGAATGGCTTCTTTGGAAAACTGTCTATTCATATCTTCTCATTTTTTAACTGGATTATTTGTTTTTCGGGTATTGAATTTGATAAGTTCTTTATAGATTTTAAATACTAACCCTTTATCAGATATGTTATTTGTAAATATCTTCTCCTATTCTGTAGATTGCTGGAGGTTAGTTTTATTGGTTGTTTTCTTCATGGTGCAGAAGCTTTTTATCTTGATGAAGTCCCAATAGTCATCTTTGCTTTTGTTTCCCTTGCCTCTGGCATCAGGTCTAGTAAGAAGTTGCTCTGACCAAGGTCAAAAAGGTTGCTCCCTGTGTTCTCTTCTAGGATTTCGATGGTTTACTGTCTCACTTTTAGGTCTTTCATCCATTTTAAGTTTATCTTTGTGTATGGTGTAAGAAAGTGGTTCAGTTTCATTCTTCTGCATCTGGCTGTCCAGTTTTCCCAACACCATTGTTGAAGAGACTTTTTTCCAGTAGATATTCTTTCCTGCTTCGTCAAAGATGAGTTGACCACAGAGTTGAGGGTCCATTTCTGGGTTTTCTATTCTGTTCCATTGATCCATGTGTCTGTTTTTGTGCTGGTACCATACTATCTTGATGACTACAGCTTTATAATATAGCTGAAGCCCAGAATCATGATGCTTCCAGCTTTGTTTTTCTTTTTCCATATTACTTTGGCTGTTTGGGATCTTTCATGGTTCCATACAAATTTTAGGATTGTTTGTTCTAGCTCTGTAGAAAATGCTGTTGGTATTTTTATGGATTGCTTTGGGTAGTATGTACATTTTTTAAAAAAGGTTTTTATTTATACATGAGAGACACAGAGGCAGAGAAAGGCAGAGGGAGAAGCAGGCTCCCTGAGGGGAGCCCCATGTGGGACTTAATCCCAGGACCCTGAGATCACACTCTGAGCCGAATGCAGCTGCTCAACCACTGAGCCACCCAGGTATCCTGGCATGTACATTTTAATGATGTTGTTCTTCTAATCCATGAACATGTAATGTTTTTCCATTTCTTTGTGTCCTCAATATTAATTTTAAAAAAATAATAAGATTTTTAACAGTAAAATGTTAAGCTGGGTAGGTGGGAAGACAGATGTTTTGGAAGAGTAAATTTGCCTGGCATCTTCCAAACTACTCCCTGGAGGTGACTCAGTTTTATGTTCTGTTCTTTCCAAAAAGACATTCACATTATTTTAGAGGCACCAGGCTTTGAATGGAGGATGTGAGAGTACCGGCTGCTTTACCCTACTGTCCATGTTCCCTATTGTGCTCATGGGAACAGTGATAGCTCCAAAATCTAAGGCATCTGTTGCCAGTGAAATCCTCTGGGTGGAATCAT
This sequence comes from Canis lupus familiaris, assembly GCF_011100685.1. Classification (NCBI taxonomy): domain Eukaryota; kingdom Metazoa; phylum Chordata; class Mammalia; order Carnivora; family Canidae; genus Canis; species Canis lupus. Next base: position 28,624,610 of record NC_049223.1, on the reverse strand, counting down.
GATTCCAGCTTGGGCAGGATTTCAAGTTAGGCATGTTGGCTACTAAGAGCTTGCACACCCAAGGTGTCCCATCTTTGAGGGCAGTTTGGCTGGTTGTTTTGAACCTCTGTAGCAACTAGCATTTTTCATATTTTATTAAAGTGGCAAAAAAGCATAATAGTTATGTCCTTTGAAGTTGAGGTTGGTTTGTAAACAATGGTATGGATTTAAAATATACCACATTTTAGAAAATTCTTGATTTATTTTAGAACTGGGTACCTTAGAGCATGCCTTACCAAATATCACCCTAAGATTATTCTTTTAAAACTCAAAACTGTGTTCTAGATTAGTCTCTGCCACCCACGAACCAGGTCACTTTTTTTGGCATCTCTGAAAGGGTAGGTTTGACGGTGAAGCCCTATGTTCTTTTACACTCTAACCTGTGGCTCCAGAAATTGGCTATAATGATGTTAATTTGAGTTGTCCTCCAGTGACTAAAATTTAAATTGCAGATTATACCAGTGCAGAATTTCTGATTTTAGTAAGAAACTTAACTTCTATAACACCACAGTGATTACCTTTTTAACTCAAATAATGCACTTACCACAACTGGCACACAAGCCATCAGTAAGTGGTGGGAGTTCTTTCCATGTACAGCTTGTTCTCACTGTACTCCAGAGGAACTTTTACATAAATGTGAAAAGAAATCTTGATGGCTGTGTATTATGATTTTATGTATTAAAATGACAATTAGAAATAGCCCAAATGTCTATTGGTGGAATAGTAGCATGTTTGCCCAATGAATACTATACAAGAGTAAGAATTATCTAGAACGACATGTATCAGTTTAGGAGTAGAATTGTGAGGTCTCCACAAAAATGCTCCTTTAATGCAAATTACTCCCCCAGATAGTTCTACCCATCTATGCTCCTAACAGACAGTTCCCACTTCCTCAGATATTCACCAACACTCGCAGTTGTCTGATTTAATTTCTTTCTGCCAATCTGATAGGAAATTCTGTTTTTTTATGACTAGAGAGGTTAGGCGTGTTTTCATATTTTTATTTGCCATTTGATTTTCTCTCTGTGACTACCTTTTCCAATCCTTGTTTCATTTTTCTACTGATCTGAAAGTCTTCTTATTTATTTGTAAGAGCTCTTTACACATAGATGACAACTTTTCAGAGTACACTTTCTTCCAGTATATGGATTATTTTTTTCACTTTCACAATGATGCTTTTTTGTCAGATAAGTTTTACACTTTAAGGAAGTCAAATTTATTATTTTTCTTCATGGCTTGTTTTATTTTGTGTGTGTTATGTTTATGCAGTTCTTTGCCACTCTTAAGTCATACAAATACTCCAATAGATGGTCTTTTGAATGTTAAAAAAGTTTTTTTTTTTCATCCAAGTCTTTAATTCTCCTGTATTTGATTTTGTGTTGGTGTGATGTTGGGAACTAATTAAAATTTTATATAACTAATAGTCCTATCACCATTTATTGAACTTTTTTTTTTCTCTCTCCTAAGGGAGGGAGCTGTGGGATCAAATGGCCTGGGTCCAAACTCCAGCTTCACTTTCAATTAGGGCTGTGATCTAATTGAAAATGCTACTCAATTTATCTGGCTTTCAATTTCACCACCTATATAATAATAATAATAACACTAGTTACCGGACAGTTGGGGGGCAGGTTAAATGAGTTAAATCTGAAACACTTAGTGCCTGTCACAAAGTTGAGGACATTTGGGGTGGAGCACTGGGTGTTGTATGTAAGTGATGAATCGCTGAATTCTACTGCTAAAATCCATACTACACTATCTGCTGACTAACTGGAATTTAAATAAAGATTGGAAACAAAAAAGACTCATACATATTAGCCATTATTTTTATCGCAAATTTCTAATGGCTGTCTCTGTCCTATATCAAATTTTCACTTGTGTCTAGGTCTAGGTCTGGATTCTCTATGCTGTTTCTATTTGTCTAGTTTTCTGTCTTTGCTCCAATGCCACATGATATAAATTATTAGAGCTGCATAATGAGTACCTTATCTAATAGGCCAAGTCTCTCTGCCATATTCTTCTTCAAAATTATCTTGGCTGGTTTTTGTCCTTTACTCTTTCTATGTAAACTTTAAGGTCAATCATTCCAGTTCCCCAAGCAAAAATCTCTCTCTGCTCTTCCCCAACACACACACACACACACACACACACACACACACACACCAATTCTGCTGGGAGTTTGAGATATGCATTTAATTTGCTGATTGATTCATGGAGATTTGCCATCTTTATGATATTGATTTTTCCCCTGTACTGGAACAGAAAAATTTAATACAAAAAAAAAGCCATTAATTAGTAAAAGAATGTTAGGAAGGGGTAAAACTATATATAGCTATATAGCAATATGGGCACAGGAAGCAGCTACAACCTCAGCAGCAAGAGGAAGTATGTGAACAAGGAAGGAGCCATGATCTCGGAAGGCACCTTCCAAAGCTGAGGCTGAGAGCGAGAGGCAGAGTGTACAGTTGCCCCTGGGTGCATGTCCTGGCTGCTGGTGAAGAAGCTTGTATAGTATTCAGGCCAGATCTGTCTTTGACAGAGATATTTGCTGCAGTGGTGACATGCTACTGATGATCTGAAGGAATCTGCTCACTGGGGTGCTGGAGAAATTCCCAGGAGGGTGAGCACCTGCAGCTCACCTATGCTCTCCCATAAGCTACTCCACAGGAAGACCATTTCCTCTCTCAACCTTTCCTACTTCCTTCCACCCTTCTCAGCCCTCAAGCTGTTGCTGAGAGGGGACCACTGAAACTCTCTGATACTTCATGACTTAATAATAGCTAGTTACCTTATTAACATGTAAAACTCTGATGCAATTAAAAAGTGGAATAAAGACACTGGAGTAATTGTTGGATGAAGTGAGTAATCAAGTGGAAATGAATGAATACATGTTGAACATGTAGAGTATGTTGTAACTTTTTTATTACCATTGAGGTATAGTTGACATGCAATGTTATATTAGTTTCAGGTGTACACTGTAGTGGATTCAGCAGTTCCATACATTACTCAGTGCTCACCACAATAAGTGCAGTGACCATCTGTTACCACATGCTATTACAGGATTATTGACTATATTCCTCTGCTGTATTTTCATCTCCATGTCTGATTTATTTTATAAAGTTGGCAACTGTTAATTTCCTTTATCTAATTCACCCACACCCCCACTTACGTCCCTTCTGACAGATCCCAGATTGTTTTTTGTATTTATGAATCTGTTTCTATTCTTTTCTTAGTTTACTTTTGTTTTTTTTTTAGATTCCACATGTAAGTAAAATCATATGGCATTTGTCTTTGTCTGACTTATTCACTTAGCATAATACTCTCATGATCCATGCATGTTGCAAGTGACAAGGTTTCATTATTTTTTTATGGAAGAGTAATATTCTATTGTGTATATACATATATACATTACATTTTCTATGCCTATTCATTTGTCAGTGGACACTTGGGTTGCTTCCATGTCTTGCTATTATAAATAATACTGCAATAAATGCAGAGGTGTGTGTAACTTCTTGAATTAGTGTTTTTGTTTTCTTTGGGTAAATACTCAAAGTAGTGGAATTACTGGAGCAGATGGTATTTCTAATTTTTTGAGGAGCCTCCACTGTTTTCCATAGTGGATCTACCAATTTACATTCTTCCCAATAATGCACAAGGGTTTCCTTTTTTCCACATCCTTGCCAACACTTATTATTTATTGCCTTTTTGATTTTAGTCATTCTGATAAGTGTCAGGTGGTATCTCATCATAGTTTTGATTTATATTTCCCTGATGACCAGTAACATTGAACATCTTTTCATGTGTCTGTTGGTCTTCTGTACATCTTCTTTGGAAAAATGTTTCTTCAAGTCCCCTGCTCATTTTTTTTAAAAAAAACACATTTATTCAGCATCATAATCAAACTATTACATTTAGCAATCAATAGCATGGGTGCAAACAAAAAAAAATCTACATTAAAACCCTCTGTTGGAATGCTTTATACTTCCCATAGGACAGAAACTAAAATAACCTGTTACACAATTAGTCACAAATACAGCCCTTGAGTTTTTTGCCTGTACACATGAGTGTTGTCTAGAGCATGTCTTCTTTGTAGCAGCTTGGCCCTGCTGAGTTCACAAATCTGTTGTAACCTGTAGCCTCCCTGTCACTTCTCTGGCTCTCCTTTCCTGCTAAGCTTTGTTTCCTGGGGGTAATTAAAACCTTCTGCCCCTGCCATAGCTATTGCTGCTGCTGGAACCGCTATAGCCACCTTGGTTTCATGAGGTGGCAAAGTATTGGCCTCCACCAGCATAAGGGTCAGAGCTTTTGCCTCCAAAATTTCCTCCTTTCATGGGTCCAAAATTTGAAGATTGATTGTTACAATTGCCAAAATAATTATAGCTTCCATTATCTACAGAGTTGCTTCCATTATTACCAAATCCATGATAACCACCCCCACTGCCACCATATATGCCACCACCTCGACTGCCACCAAAGGCACCTCATCCACTGAAGTTCCCTCCACAACCAAAGTTGTCATTCCCATCAAAACCACCTTCATGATCACCACCAAAGTTTCCAGAACCACTTCAAACTCTTTGTCTGGATGAAGCACTAGCCATCTCTTGCTTAGATAAGTCTTTCCTTAATTCACAGTTGTGGCCATTCACAGTATGGGATTTTTTAATGATAATCTTGTCTCCGGAGTCCTGGTCATCAAATGTCACAAAAGCAAAACCTCTCATTTTGCTACTGCCTTGCTCAGTTATGATCTCAAACACTTTAATTTTCCAGTACTGTTCAAAAATAATCTCTTAGATGATGTTCTTCTGTGTCTTCTCTAATGTTACCAACAAAAATCTTTTTCACAACTAAGTGGGCACCAGGTCTTTGAGAATCTTCTCTTGAGACAGCCCTCTTTGGTTCCACATCTCTTCCACCTACCTTGTTTGGCCCTGCATTGATGGTTGAATTCACCTCCTCCTTCAGAGTGGCATATGTGACAAACCCAAGGCCCCTGGAGCACTAGGTGTTTGGATCTCTCATTACCACACAGTCCGTAAGCATTCCCCGTTGCTCAAAAATAGCTCCTTAGACTCTCAACAGTTGTTTCAAAGCTCAAACCCTGATGAAGAGCTCCTGCAGCTGTTGAGGGTCTTTGGGAGACTCTGACTTAGACATGATGGTAGTGGGAAGGGAGACTTTATGATGCTTACTTGGAGATGTCCAGGGGCAGAAAAGCTCCCCTGCTCATTTTTAATTGGATTTTTTGTTATTGTTCTTTATATATTTTTGAATATTAACCTCTTATCAGATATATCATCTGAAATGTCTTCTTCCATTCAGGAAACTGCCTTTTTGTTTTGATGGTTTCCTTTGCTGTGCAAAACAAATAGTTGACTTTTGCTTTTATTTTCCTTGCCCGAGGAGAAATATACACAAAAATGTTGCTAGGACCAATGTCCAAGAGATTACTGCTTTTGTTTTCTTTTAGGAGTGTATTACTGTATTACTTTGTTCAGGTTTCACATTTCAGGTCTTTAATCCATTTTGAGTTTATTTATGTGTATGGTTTAAGAAAGTGGTCCAATTTCATTCTTCTGCATGTAGCTGTCAGGTTTTCCCAGCACCATTTTTTGAAAAGAGTGTCTTTTATCCCCATTGTGTGTTTTCATCTCCTTTGTTGTAGGTTAATTGGCAATATGTGGGTTTATTTCTGGGCTCTCTATCCTGCCCCATTGATCTATGTGTCTGTTGCCAGTACCATACTGTTCTGATTTCTATAGCTTTGTGGTATATCTTAAACTCTAGGATTGTGATACATCCAACTTTATTCTTTCTCAAGATTGCTTTAATTATTTGAGGTCTTTTGTGGTTCCATATAAATTTTAGATAATTTGTTCTTGTTCTGTAGTATGGACATGTTAATGATATTAATTTTTCCAATCCATGAGCATAATGTATCTTTTCATTTGTTTGTGTCATCTTCAATTTCTTTTATGAATATCTTGTCATTTTTAGAGTATGGGTCTTTCATCTCTTTGGTTAAATTTATTCCTAGGTATTTTGTTCTTTTTGGTACAATCCTAGGACTCTTCCAGGATCATGACCTGAGCTGACTTAACTGACTGAACCACTCAGGTGACACAAGTTTGTGTTTGTCTCAGGTGTGAGGTTAGTCTATTATAGGTAGCATAGAGATGAATCTTAGTTTTTAATCTATTCAGTTACTCTATGTCCTTTGATTGGAGCATTTAGTCCATTTATTTAAAGTAATTATTGATAGGCATGTACTTATTGCCTTTTTGTTAATTGTTTTCTGGTATTTAGTACATATTTCCTGTTCCTTTCTTCTTCTCTTGCTCTCTTACCTTGTGGTTTGATGGCTTTCTTTAGTATTATGTTTGGATTTCTTTCTCTTTATTTTATGTGTATCTATTAAAGGCTTTAGATTTGTGGTTACTACTGTTTTTATATATGACATTTTTTTTGTGTGTATAGTCCTCTGTCTCACATGGATTGGCTTTAGTCCCAAATATCCTGAAGGAACAGAGTTAAAAGTACTTTGAAAATTTTGTAACTATGATTTTAAAAACACAACTTAAGTAAAACATTTTCTAAAAAGTATAAATGAAATAAACTTCCCTAGAAATAGGAATTATGTATTAGTCAATGCCCTTAGGGAATTTGATCTATTACACAAATGTCTAAATGGTTTCCAAACCTTCAAGGAGAAAATCTCTCTTGTTTATTTTAAAGGACTAAAATAAATAAATAAATAAATGATTCTCTTTTATGAGACTAGTGTAACATTTAAAGCCAGACATACAAAATATGAGAAAAGATAATTACACAATAATCTTATTGATGAATTTAGAGACAAAAAATTTAGCAAATGAAGTTTGTATTGTATTCAATTATGCATTATGACCAATATACATCTTTCCCAGAAATGTGGGGAAATGTGAGGATGTTTCCACTTTGGAAAAATTAGTATTATCTTACTTCCTTACAGATTAAAGGTGAAAAAAACCTATGATTAATGTAATGCATGCAAAGAAAGTTTTCAATGAAATTCAACATTCATGGTAAAACAAAACAAAACAAAATTATCAGCAAATAAGAATAGAAAGGAATTTCTTTAATAAAAATTAAAGAACATCGTATTTGATGATGAAATTCTAAAATACTTTGTATTAAATTTAGAAACAAAAAGCCTTTATTATACCATTATTAAATATTGTTCCAGAAGTACTAACCTAGGCTGAAAAATAAGAAAGAAAAATGTGTAAGAGTTAGATGAAAAAGAGAGTCAAGAAGTCATTATTTTGAGATACTAAGATTACTATATAGGGAATTCAAGAAAACAACTAATAAGAAACTTTAGTAATATTTCTGGACCCAAGCTAAATATTAAAATATTAGTAGCTTTTCTATAGATTAACAATAATCATTTATATAATGTATAAGAAAGAAAATATACCATTTATAATAATTGAAATATGCCTAGTAATACATTTAACAAAAGATATAGGATATCTTTATGGAAAAAAAATATTATTGGTGAACCAAAAAAAAGACCTCGACAAATGAAACAACAGATAATGATAATGGTGGATGGGAGACTTATAAAGATGGTGCTTCTTTTCATATAATCCATAAATTCCATTACAGTAAAAACTATAGGATATTTTTAAAAATGACACTTGACAAATTTATCCCTAAATGTTTACATAGGCTATGAATATAGATTTTCTTTAAGTAGGATCAGGATAGGGAAACGGATGATATTTGTGAAACTAGACATTGAGACACATTTATAAGAGTGTGGTGTTTGTTCAGATCAGAGAGAAGGGAACAAAGTAGAGAGTTAAGACAGACCCATGTATGTATGGAAACTTGGTAAGTTATAGGATGGTATTATAAAACACTAGGGAAAGGATCATATATTCAATACATTCTGGTTCAATTGGTTATCCAAATTAGAAAAAAGAAATAAAATTATGTGACTACTTATATCAAACACAAAGTAAATTCCAGTTAGATAAGCATTTTGAGTCCTTAAAAGAAAATATAGTAGCTAATCCTTATCATCAGCCATAAGAACAAGGAAAAGACTGGTAAATTTGACTACACTAAAATTAAAGATTTTTTTCTGAAGAAAAGGGACTAATTGTAAAAGGTAAGCTATAAGGTACTAGATAATGTTTATGCCATGCATAATTGACATAGATATTACATCAGAAGTATGGATCTAAGGGATCCCTGGGTGGCTCAGTAGTTTGGAGCCTGCTTTCTGCCCAGGGCGTGATCCTGGAGTCCCAGGATCAAGTCCTGCATCATGGAGTCTGCTTCTCCCTCTGCGCCTCTGTGTGTGTGTGTGTGTGTGTGTGTGTGTGTGTGTGTGTGTGATGAATAAATAAATAAAATCTTTAAAAAAGAAGTATGGATCTGAGGATGAATTCAGATGGGGAATTGCGGGAATAAGGAAGGTACCAAAATGCTAACATCAGAAATTGAGGAGAGATGTAAAGCAATGATGGAAAATAGGCAGAAACTTGGAATAGCTTATCTACTTCCAAGCACAAGAATGAGACTAAACAGGAACACAATGAATCTGATCAAAAATATCTTCCAAAGTTGTCTTTGCTCACTGCCCATGTAATGAGATTTTCATGACAATAGTAGTATAATGAGGAAACCATATGCAAATGAGGCACAGTAATTAAGGAAATACTGAATGACTTTCTCCAAATGATAAAAAATATCAAATTGTAGATTGAAGAAACTCAACAAACCCCAAGCAGGATAAATACAAAGGAAATCACATGAAGATGCAGGTAATATTGCTGAAAGCCAAAGATAAAGAGATAAATGTAGCCAAACAAAACAAAACAACCAAACACACACAAAAAACCCAATCCCAAACACACTATGTATGAGAAGAACAATGATAATAGGATCTGACTTCTCATCATAAATAATTTAAGCTAGAAGACAACAGAATGACATATTTAAAATGCTAAGGGAAAAAAATTAAAGTAGATGTGGTAGGCTAATAATGGACCCCAAGAACTGTCATAACCTCATCCCTGGAACAGTGAATGTGACCTGATATGGCATAAAAAGAGCCTTTGCAGATGGGATGAATTTAAGGATCCTGGGATGGAGGATTTATCCTGGGTTATCCAGGTGATCCCACAATAATCCCATGTATCCTTGTAAGAGGGAGGCAGGAGGATATCATGCACACCCAGAAGAGGAGAACGCATGGAGGCATGGAGGCAGAGATTGTGGTTATGTAGCCACAGAAGCTGGCAGAGGTAAGGAGCAGGTCCTTCCCTTGAGTCTCCAGAGGGAACATGGCCCTGCTGACACCTTGACTTTGACTCAGTGATACTGACTTCAGACTTTCTCCAGAACTGCTAGAGAAGAACCACCTGCTGTTTTAAGCCATCCAGTTTGTGGTAATTTGTTACTATAGTCACAAGAAGCTGATATGCAGGGATAGAGTGGAGAAGTACATGAAAAGCCTGGAACCTCTTGTGCAGAAATGTATACAAATATCTTCAGCAGTATATAGGCAATCTGTCATGACCAAGTAGGGGTATTCAGAGAGTACAAAGTTGATTTAATCTTTGAAAATCGGTCAGAGTTATTCACCACATTAAGAATAAAGGAGAGGGAAAGTACACAGTCATTTCATCAGATGCAGTAAAAGCATTAGGTGAAGTTAAAATCCAGTTTATGAAAACACAGTCTCAAAAATCAAGAATAGAAGGAAAATGCATCATCCTGAGAATAGAAGGAAAATGCATCATCCTGATAAAAAAGCATCTATAAAAATTCTATTACTGACATCGTACTTATTGGCGGAATATTAATCTTTGTCCCCCTAAAACTGGGAACAAGAAAGGAATGCTTGTGCTCACCACTTCGATTTGACATCAGACTAGAGGCCACAGCCAGTTGAGCAAGAGGAAACAAGAATGTACAGCTTGTAGAGAAAGAAGTAAAATTGTTTTCATTAGCACATAACATGTTTCAACAGAAAACTCTAAGAAATCTACAAAATGCTCTTGAAACTAGATGTAAATGAAGTAGCAGGATAGGAAGTCAACATAAAAAATCAATTATATTATAAAAAACATACAAAAAATCTATTATATTTTAAATATACTTGTGCCAGATGGAAAATAAAGTTAAATATCAGTTGCATGAACTGTATACTCTTCAGCAAATGACACAGAGAACTCTAAATAATGGATTACAGTTAGTAGTTTTTTTTCACACAGCAACAAGCTGAAACCACTGTCTATATATTCTGGGATTGTAGGTCTAGATAAATATATTGTAAATAGCAGGAATAATATTTTTCACTGTTGGATAAAGTAGTTACAAATATGAAAAGGCAGAGAGACAGAATGAATGCTATGGTGTTGGGGTGAAATTGGAAGTATTGTTATAAATTCATGGTTTTTAAATATATAGATGTAGACATAAGCATAGAAATAGGTGGATATTGAAATGCATATTTGCACACACATGTATTTATAGTACCTATTTCCTGGGTCTGTCCTCTGAGAAATTCTAAGCAATGACACCACAGTGACAATGTATGTAGTTCCCAGATCTTGGTTTCTGGGTGCCATTTTTTCACCAAAAAATCAGGGCTCTTTGGAGAAATGGTTGATACTTGGTCTAGAATAGGGAGGATATATGATGAACCTGAAGCATGTTGTTCACCAGAAAGTAGAGAAGTGCTCAGAGGATGATGTAGACATGTCAAAAGAACACAGAAGCCAGCCTAAAGAAGCCCCCACTGAACAAGTCTGGGGAAATTTGAACATCAGCATAAATAGTTACAGTAAAGGTTTATGATCCATAAAATGAAATAAGAATCTAGGAAGTACATGATGATAAAAATAAATGCATCGACAAATAGAATAAACGAAGGAGAAGAGAGCCTGGGTGGCTGAGTTGGTTAAGCATCCAACTCTTGATTTCAGCTCAGGTCGTTCATGATCTCAGGGTCATGAGATCAAGCCCATACTGGGCTCCATGCTCAGCATGGAGTCTGCTTGAGATTCTCTCTCTCCTTCCTCCGCCCCTCCCCTCGCTCGTGCTTGACTTGCTTGCTCTCTCCCTCTCAATACATAAGTAAAATCTTTAAAAACATAAATAAAGGAGAAAGTAGAGTAAGATTATAATGGAGAAAACTGGTAGATTGTCAGCTTAACCAAATGATGAAAGTTAACTTCACCAGTAATGGGAAAAAATACATCATGCACTAAAAAGTCCTCCTCCAGTTTGATAGAAACTGCTTGACAAACCATTGCCTAAACTTTCACTTTTGAGTTTTTCTGTGTGTGTGTTTGGTTTACTTTGATAATTAAAATTTATTTATTTATTTATTTATTTATAAAAGATTTTATTCATGAGACACAGAGAGAGAGAGAGAGAGAGAGAGAGAGGCAGAGACACAGGCAGAAGGAGAAGCAGGCTCTGCACAGGAGCCGGATGTGGGACTTGATCCTGGGACTTCAAGATCACACTCTGGGCCAAAGGCAGGTGCTAAACCACTAAGCCACCCAAGGATCCCTAAAAATTTTTTAAATTGAGTAGAGTTGACATACAACTAGCTTCATAGTGACAACATAGTGGCTTGACAATTAGTATAGTTACTATTACAAGCTTACTACTATATTGTTGACTATATTGCTTATTCTGTGCTTTTCATTCCCATGACTTTTTATTTTATAACTGGAAGTTTATATTTCCTAATCCCCTTCACCTATTTTAGCCCATCCCCCACACCTTCTTCCTCTAGAAACCCCCAGTTTGATCTTTAGGAGTCTTTTTATTTATTTATTTTTGTTGCTTGTTCATTTGTTTTGTTTTTTAGACTCCATATATAAGTGAAATCATATATTTGTCTTTCCTGTATGACTTACTTCACTTAGCATAATACCTCTAGATCCTCTTGTATTAGGCAAGAGTTCATTACATTTTATGGCTTAGTAATATTCCATCGTGTATATATAACACATCTTTATCCATTCATCTATCAGTGCTCACGTTGCTCCTATGTTATGGCTGTTGTCAATAATGCTGCAATAAACATAGGGGTGCATATATCTTTTTGAAGCAGTGTTTTCATTTTCTTTGGGTAAATATCCAGTGGAATTCCAGTGGAATTACTGGATCATATGGTGATTTTATTTTTAATTTTTTGAGGAACTTTAATGCTATTTTCCACAGTGGCTGCACCAACCTGCATTACCACCAAGAATGCACGAGGGTTCCCTTTTTTCCACATCTTTGACAACAGTTGTTCTTTTTTGTGTTTTTGATTTAACCATTTTAACTGATGTGAGGTAATATCTCATTATGGTTTCGATTTGCATTTCCTTGATGAGGAGTTATGTTGAGCATCTTTCCATGTGTCTCTTGGCCATCAGTATGTCTTATTTGGAAAAATGTTTATTTGTGTACTCTGCCCATTTTTAATTGGATTTTTTTTTGTGGGTTGTATAAATTCTTTTTGTGTTTTGAACATTCACCCTTATCAAATATATCATTTGTAAATATCTTTTCTCATTCAGTACATTGTCTTTTTGTTTTATTGATGGTTTTCTTCACTGTGAAAAAGCTTTTTATTTTGTGTAGTCCTAATACTTTAATTTTGCTTTTGTTTCTCCCACCTTAGGAGATAGATCCATAAAAATATTGCTGGGGCCAATATGGGTTTACTGCCTAAGTTTTCTAGTATTTAGTTATTCAGGGTCTTTGGCGATTTTGTACAAATTTTAGAATTTTTTGTTCTCCTGGTTCTCCTACCATTTTGCAATGATATTGGTATTTTGATAGAGATTGTGTTGATGGTATAGATTGATTTCTGTAGTATGGACATTTTAACACTGTTATAACTTTCAATCCATGAGTATGGTATATCTTTCCATTTGTATCATCTTTAGTTTCTTTAATCAGTGTCTTATAGCTTTGATCTTAGAGGAAATACTTTCAGTTTTTCAGCACTGAGTATAATATTAGCTTTTGTTTTGTGATTTATGGCCTTATTATATGAATATGTTCCTTCTATACCCACTTTGTTGAGAGATTTTATCATAAATGGATGTGGAATTTTGTCAAATACTTTTTTTATCTATTGAGATGATCATATGATTTTTTTCCCTTCATTTGTTAATGCAGTACATCACAAGGAATGATTTGCATATATTGGATCATTTTTGCATCCCTGGAATAAATCCCACTTGATTGTGGTAAATGATAGTGTTAATGTGTTGTTGAACATATTTTGTTGAAATATTGTATATTTCAATATATTTTGTTGAAGATTTTTGCATCTAAATTGCCTATAATTTTCTTTTTTTTTACAGTGTCTTTTTCTGATTTTGGAAAGGGTAATTTTGGCCTCACAGAATGAATTTGGAAACATTCTTTTTCCTTCTATTTTTTGGGAATAGTTTGAGAAGGATAGGTATTAACTCTTAAAAATGTTTGGTAGAATTCACTCTGAAGCCATCTGGTCCTGGATTTTTGTTTGTTAAGGTGTTTTGGTTACTGATTCAATTTTATTACTTAGTAATTGGTCTGTTCAGATTTTCTATTTCTCCCTGATTCAATTTTCGAAGATTGTATGATTCTAGGAATTTATTTATTTCCTCTGGGCAGTCCAATTTGTTGCCATATAATTTTTATAGTATTTCTATGTCCTTTGTATTTCTGTGTTTTCAATTGCAATTTCTCTTTCATTTCTAATTTTATTTGTTTAACTTGATGCATCTGGCTATATAAATTTATCTTTTCAAGAAACTAGCTTTTAGCTTTATTGAGTTTTTCTTTCTTTTTTTTTTTAGTGCCTATTTCATTTATTTCCACTCTGATGTTTATTATTTCTCTCTACTTACTTTGGGATTTTCTGGGTTCCTTTTCTAGTTCTTTAAGTGTGAGGTTAGACTGTTTATTTGAGATTTTTTCTTGTTTCTTGTGATAGAAGATTACTATAAACTTCTCTTTTCCCTCTGGTAAGTACTACTTTTGCTGCATTCCAAAGAGTTTGAATTGTAGTGTTTCCATTTTAATTTGTCTAGGTATTTTTTTACTTCCTATTAGATTTCTTCATTATTGCTTAGTAGCATATTGTTTTGCCTCCCCACATGTTTGTGTTTCTTCCAGTTCTTTCCTTGTAACTGATTTCAGAGTCTTACCATTGTGGTCAGAAAAGATACTTGATTGGATTTTAATCTTAAATTTATTGAGTCTTTTTTTGTGTGTGTGATCTAACATGATCTATCCTGGAGAATGTTCCATGTGTACTTGGAAAGAATGTAAATTCTGATGTTTTTGGATGTAATGTCTGTGTATATCTGTTAAGCCTATCTGGTCTAATGTGTCATTCAAAGCCACTCTTTCCTTATTAATTTTCTGTCTGGGTGATCTAATCATTGATGTAATTGAAGGTATTAAAGTCCTCTACCATTAGTTATTACATTGCTGTCAGTATCTCCCTTTGCATCTCTTAATGCTTGCTTTATATAGTTGAGTGCATAGATATTTCCAGTTGTCATATCCTCTTGATCTTTTTATCATTTTGTAATGCCCTTCTGTCCTCTCTTGTTACAGTCTTTGTTTAAAGTCTACTTTGCCTGGTATAATTATTGCTACTCCAGCTCTTTATTATTTTTCACTTCTATTTGCATGGAATATCTTTTTCCATCTCTTCATTTTCAGTCTGTATGTGTCTTTAGATCTGAAGTGAGTCTGGTGTAGGTAATATGTAGATGGGTCTTATTTTTTTTTAAGTCTACCATCTAATGTCTTTTGATTAGAACAACTCATCTATTTACATTTAAAGTAATTATTGATAGGTATGTATTTGTTACCAGCTTTGTTAATATTTTCTGGTTGTTTCTGTAATTCTTCTGTTTCTTTCTTCTTTTCTTCTCTTTCCTAATGGCTTGATGACTTTCTCTTGTGTTATGCTTAGAATGCTTTTTCTTTGTTTTTGTGTCACCACTATAGGTTTTTGGTTTTTGGTTACCATGAGGTTCACATCCTATGTACATAGCAATCTATATCAAGTTGACGGTCACTTAAATCTGAGCACATTCTAAAAGCTGTGAATTTTAACCCCCCTCTCCACATTTATGTATATGGTATCATATTTTACACTTTTTTATTTTGTGTACCCCTTGGCAAGTTTTTACAGAGATAATTGACTATACTATTTTTGTGTTTTTAACCTTCATCCTGACTTTATAAATAATTTATAACTACTTTTCTCTGTGTTTGCCTTTTCTGCTAATTTTTCCCTTCATAATTTCCTTACTTCTGATCATGGTCTTTTCTTTACGTTTAAAGAATTCCTTTTAGCATTTCTTGTAAGACTGGTTAGTGGTGATGAACTCCTTTAACTTTTGCTGTGTAGGAAACTAAATCTCCTTCATTTCTGAATGATAATCTTGTTGAATAGAGTATTCTTTTTTTTTTTTTTTAATAGAGTATTCTTGGTTGTAGGTTTCTTCCTTTTAGCACTTTGAATAAATCCTGCCACTCTCCTTTAGCCTGCACAGTTTCTGCTGAAAAATCAGCTGATAGCCTTTTGAGGTTTCCCTTGAATGAAACTATTTGTTTTCTTCTGCTGCTTTTAAGATTCTCTCCTTATTTTTATTTTATTATTATTATTATTATTATTTTAATATTTATTTATTTATGATAGTCACACACACAGAGAGAGAGGCAGAGACATAGGCAGAGGGAGAAGCAGGCTCCATGCACTGGGAGCCCGACGTGGGATTTGATCCCGGGTCTCCAGGATCGCGCCCTGGGCCAAAGGCAGGCGCCAAACCGCTGCGCCACCCAGGGTTCCCTTATTTTATTATTTTTTTAAAGAGAGAGAGGCAGAGACACAGGCAGAGGGAGAAGCACGCTCCATGCAGGGAGCCTGACGTGGGACTCCATCCCGGTTCTCCAGGATCACACCCTGGCCTGAAGGTGGCGCTAAACTGCTGAGCCACCTGGGCTGCCCTCTCTTCCTATCTTTAATCTTTTAATTAGTATGTATCTTGGTATGGACTTTCTTGGGTTCATCTTTTTGGAGGCTCTATGTGTTCCTTGGGCTAGATGTCCATTTCCTTTCCCAGATTAGGAAAGTTTTCAGCTATTATATCTTAAAATAAGTTTTTTTTTGTTTTTTGTTTTTTGTTGTTTTTTTTTTTTTTTTTTTTTTTTTTTTTTTTGAGTCTTTCCCTCTTTCTTATCGTCCCTGGGCCCCTACCCTATAATGTGGATGTTAATACTTTAAGAGTGGAGACCGGTTTCCTACAGCTCTCAATCTTTCTTGGAGTTAAATCCCACTGACTATCAAAGCCAGACATTATGTGGTCTCACTCGCTGAGTACAGGTACCCCAGGCTGGGGTGTCTGGTGTGGTTCTTAATCCCCTAGTTCCCCCATGCTTGTGATGTCTCTCCTGTTTGTGGGGAGCCACACAGGTGATTGGGTTCCTGACCACAACTCTGCCCCTCCTACTATTTTTGATGTGGCCATCTCTCTTTATGACTTTTTGCTGTGGCAGATGTGTTCTGTAGTCTTCAGGTTGTTTTCAGAGGGAGTTGAAATACATACAGTTTTTGCCTTGGTATGTCGGTGGGAGGTGGCAAGCTCAGGATCTTCCTGTTCTGCCATCTTCCCTCTCATGATTACTTTTTCTATATACACCCCCCCCACACACACACCAACACTAAAATATATATGGATACATCAAAGTGGTCATATACATTTTTTCTTAATGTAGAACTTTATTTTCTTAGCTATTCTTTTCCTCCTTGTAGCAGGACCCCTCATTCCCTGTGTTATCAATTTAATATGCATCCTCTCATTTTCCCCATACTCCTATCATTCTAAACAGACCTATAAGTGAATATTAGTATATTATATTTTTTCTAACCCAAACTGGGAAACTAGAGCTTATTAAAAAAATAAATAGAAAAATGGATCAATGATATGAATAGGAAATGTTACAGAAGAACAAACCTAAATGGGCAGGAAATAAAGGAAGATATTGCAATTTACATGTAATTAGGGAAATGCAAACTATACCAGCAATAGTGAGATATCACTTTATACCTATCAGACTGGCAAAGTTAAAAAGAACTACATTGCTTGTGGGAATGTGAGGAAACACATTCTCCATCATCATTGTTGGAATTGCAAAGTGCCTTTTTTGGAAAACAAAGTGGCAATAGGCATTCAACCTGGCACTTACTCCCTTGAATATCAGTCTCATGGAAATAAAAGTAAATATACATGGGTATTTATTACCATATCCTTAGTAGCATTCACTAACTGGAAGCAAGCTGAATGTCTATTCATGGGGAAATGGTTGACAAAATCATGAATACATACTACAGAATAGGATGCAGCCATTAAAATGAATGAATTAGGGCAGCCCGGGTGGCTCAGTGGTTTAGCGCTGCCTTTGGCCCAGGGCTGATCCTGGAGACCCGGGATCGAGTCCCACTTCGGGCTCCCAGCGTAGAGCCTGCTTCTCTCTCTGCCTATGTCTCTTCCTCTCTCTCTCTCTCTCTGAGTCTCTCATGAATAAATAAATAAAATCTTTTAAAAATAAAAAAAAATAAAATGAATGAATTAGAAGCTTACCAGATGACATGTAGGGTTTCCATGAGGAACTGTTGAGTGAGAAATACATGCATTAAAACATATAGTTATTATGGAATATTACTCAGCCATTAGAAATGACAAATACCCACCATTTGCTTCAACGTGGATGGAGCTGGAGGGTATTATGCTGAGTGAAATAAGTCAATTGGAGAAGGACAAACATTATATGGTCTCATTCATTTGGGGAATATAAATAATAGTGAACGGGAATAGAAGGGAAGGGAGAAGAAATGGGTAGGAAATATCAGAAAGGGAGACAGAACATGAAGACTCCTAACTCTGGGAAACGAACTAGGGGTGGTGGAAGGGGAGGAGGGCGGGGGCTGGGGGTGAATGGGTGACGGGCACTGAGGGGGGCACTCGACAGGATGAGCGCTGGGTGTTATTCTGTATGTTGGCAAATTGAACACCAATAAAAAATAAATTTATTATTTAAAAAATAAATAAAATGAAAAAAAAAAAACATAAGTCATTTCAGTTTTACAAAACAAAGAAAAAAACCCCAAGTACCTTGAAGCTTCTGTCTGAATAAGTTTTATTCTCCAGTGTCCCTGTTTATCTTCTACCTTGTCCAGTCTGGTATGAGGCTCCAGCTGCTCTTGGCCAGTCTCCAGTGATCTGAAAGGCACCACATCTAATTGTCATGTTTTAGTTTTTAGGTCCTTGCCCTTAGTCTTGAGTTCTCTTCTCTCCAACACTTTCTCTATGGGTAATATAATCCTTCCTGATGACTTTAAACAGTTTCCATATGCTAAGATTCCCAATTTTTAGATTTCCCCCGAACCTTTAATCTCTAGGATCATATGCTATCTATCTCTTAACATCACCACTTGGTCATCTTGCTTTTCTCCATATTTAAGGAAAGACCACCCAAACTGTGGCTCATGCCAGAAACTTGGGAATGTTCTTAAGACCTCCCTGCACTGCCTTCAAATGTAATCTGTAGTCAAACTCCATAGATTCTAGATCTAATATATGATCCAGGTGCCTGGGTGGCTCAGTCAGTTAAGCATCTGCCTTTGGCTCAGGTCATGATCCTGGGGTCCTGTGATTGAATTTCGCCTTGGGGTGCCTGCTCAGTGGGGAGTCTGCTTCTACCTCTCCTCCCCACTCATGCTCTCTCTCACTCACTCTTAGAAAAAAAAAAGAAATCTTTAAATAAAATATAATCCAAATTTTTTTTCCCCTCTATCCGTGTAATTGTATACCCTCTTGTGGGGATACTTGTAGCTGGTTCCTGCCCAATACCCTGAGTTTTAGCCTTCTCCACTCCAAACTATTCATATAAACTCATGGTGTGATCTTCTGTATGTTAAATCTGAACATGGTACTCCCATGTTTAAAAATTTTAGTAGTTTGCTCTTGCAGTGAGAAACAGTATCATTAGCTGAATGCTGCCTAGAAACATCTACCTGATGTGCCTTATCCTTGTCTCTAACTCAGGCTCCAGCCACACCACCCTTCTTCTAGAGTCTTGGATGTACCAATCTCTTTCTACTGTGGTACCTTCAAAATCATGATTTCTTTAACTGGAAAAGCTGTTTTCCTTTTTCTTTTCTTTTCTTTTCTTTTCTTTTCTTCTTCTTCTTCTTCTTCTTCTTCTTCTTCTTCTTCTTCTTCTTCTTCTTCTTTTTTTAATCTGATAAATGCCTGCTTACTCATCAACCCCTAATGTAAATGTCAATTCCTTGGGGTGACTTTCCTTGATCTCCGATCTAAAAATCTCTGGCCATTCTTTCTCACAAATCCCTTTTTCTTCTTCTCTTCCTCCCTTCTGGGTAAAGCACTTCATGTCACACTAACTATACCTTCAATTGCTTACTTTATTGGACTATAAGCACCACAAGGACAGAGAGCAGTGCCTGCGTTAAGGTCTGTCCTGAGCATAGCGTCTAGGACTGTGTCTTGGTAGGTTAGTGCTGGCTGTCATAGAAGAACTCTGGGCTAATAGAGCCAACACAGTAGAGCTTCCTTTTTCACTCATATTAAGTTCAAGGTTGATGAAGAGGTGGGTGGATGGAGAATTCTGTTCCACACAGTCTCCAAGGAACCAGGCTGATGAAGGCACTGCTGTATTCAATGTGGGGCTTCTACAGGGTCTCTAGGTGTAAATGTGCTGTTGGCAGACAGTAAAAAGAGAATACAGAGCATTATGGAAGGTTTTTGTGGGCCAAGCCTGGAAGTAGTTGACATTATTTATTCCCACATTTTATTGGCTAGAACTTAGGCACATGGCTTCAACTAAGTGCAGGGTTGGCTGTGAGATCTAGCTGAGCTAAATAAATAAGATAAGATAAGATAAATAAAATAAAATAAAATAAAATAAAATAATAAAATAAAATAATAAAATAAAATAAAATAAAATAAAATAAAATAAAATAAAATAAAATCTACCTGAGCTGTGTGTTCAGGAATTAGAAGGAAAGCAGGATATTGGAAAACAGAGGGAAGTCTCTGCCAGGGGTACTCACTATACTTTTCTTGAATATATTAGTAATCAAAACACATAAGCAAGTGATTTCTTTTCCTTACTTCTTTTGGGTTTTTTTGTTTTTTTAAAAGATTTTACTCTGCCGGGGTACTCACTATACTTTTCTTGAATATATTAGTAATCAAAACACATAAGCAAGGGATTTCTTTTCCTTACTTCTTTTGGGGTTTTTTTTTGTTTTTTTAAAATATTTTACTTATTTATTGAGACACACACACACACACACACACACACACACACACACACAGAGGCAGAGAGAGAAGCAGGCTCCATGCAGGAAGCCCGACATGGGACTCAATCCCGTGTCTTCAGGATCACGCCCTGAGCTGCAGGAAGCTTTAAACTGCTACACCACCGGGGCTGCCCTTCTTTTGGGTTTTAAATGAATCTAAGAACCTACCGTTGGAAGTAGTAGTCAGTAATCTTCAGTGTAGAGTTAACTTATGATTCCCTTGGAAATGTCTTTAATGCTTGCCCTAAATCAGTAGGATAAATTAAACTGTGTAGTTCAGTGAACTGCACAGCACAGTTTATAGATATTTCTGTTAAAAATAATTATAAAACCTTCCAGTTCTTGAATAATTAACTCTCAATTATCAGTAGGGCTGTTTTCTGAAGTGAATCATTCCCTGAAGGTTCTAAATAAGATATGAATTGTAAAACTTAAAAAAAATATGGAGGCATGCTAATCTTTGGGAGGCTTTCCTTAAATTTAGTAAGCTATACATCTAATTTCCAGCTGACACAACGTGTTATAAGTTTTCTAAGGTCAGTATTGTGTTGGTAGCGACAGATTTTGGTTTATAAATTTTTTTAAATAGAGTATTAATAGAGTATAGGAAAAAAGACAATAGACAAAAGACAAGAGTATAGGAAAAGGCAAAGGTACAATTTAGAAAATAATAACAAATATCCATGTATTTACCAAAAAGGCCAATAAATAGAATGTAACCATATCTTAGGAGTTTCTTGTGTCTCTCTCTAATCTCTCAGAGGTGACTACTTGAATTTTGCTTTAATTTCTTTGCTTTATGTTTTTTAAATTTTTTATTTTGATTTATTTAAAAATATTTATTTGACAGAGACGGCCTGCGCATGCGGGAGCACAAGCAGGGGGAGTGGCAGAAGCAGAGGGGGAAGCAGGCTCCCCACTGAGCAAGGAGTCTGATGCTGAGCTAAATCTGGAATCATGACCTGAGCCAAAGGCAGATGCTTAACTGACCGAGCCATCCAGGTGCCCCACTTTATGTTTTATAAGTCAATTATTTTTTTAAATTTATTTTTTATTTTTTAAGTCAATATTTTGCTTCTTTTTACTTTTATTTAGGAACTTTACATATATGGAATCAAAGTGTATGTATTGACCTTTGACCTAGTTCTTTTACTCAACTTTGTGTCTTCGTGATTCAAACTTGCTAATGGATAAACTGTACATTATTAACTGTTATATGTTGTTGACAGAATATACTAGAAACAATTGTCTCATTTGAAGAACTTTTTATTACATGGAGAATTCCAACCATATACAAACACAGAACAGTATAATAAATCTTCCTGTACCCATTACCTAGGTTTGGTAATTACCAATTCTTGTTTCACCCATGTTCACATTGAATTCATTCTTGCTGTTCTTGAAAGCAAATCATTTCACTGCATCTCTAAATACATAAAATAATGTACATGTATTTCTAAACTTCTCTAAAGAAGTTTTTAAAAGACATAACTACGATACCATTTATTATACTAAGAAGATCAGCAATAGTTTTAATATTACCAATGCTTCAGTGTTTCAAATTTCCAAAGACTTCATGTCATGTTTGTTTATTTGTTTTGCAGTTTTTTTGAATCAGGATTCAGATAAGGCACATGCACTGTGATGAGTTGATGTCTTTTGAGTCTTCTTAAATCTATAGTTTTACCTCTTCCCCCCTTTTCCTTGAACTTTATTTGTTGGAAAACTTTTGTCTTATGGAATTGCTTAGCTTGGATCTTGCTGATTCCATTCCCTAGGTGTACTTTGACATATTACTCTGTGTTCTTTCTGTATTTCCTATAAATTAATACTTGGATATAGAAGTTTGGCTAGACTTAGGTTTGATTTATTTTTTATTTTTTGGCAAGGATAACAGTGTTCTGTTCTTTTATGAGACAAAATTGGGGTTATCTTTCTTTTGGAGATGTTAGAAGCTGATGCTTAACACCTACATCTATTAATTCTTTAGGTGTTACTATTTATCCATTCAAATGTTAATGGGCATTTGGAATGCCTCCAGATTTTTGCTATTAAAAACAATGTTATACATATTCTCCTGCTATCTTCTGGTTAATAATTTTAACAGTAATTTCTCCATAAAAGAAATGGCTGAGTTTAGGGTATATTTAGCTTCACTAGTCAGTGCCAAACTGTTTTCCAAAGCAATTGTCCTAATTTATGTCTCTACCAGCAGTGGGTGAGCATTCTTGCCGCTTTACTTCCTTGTCTAACTTAAGTTTTGTTCATCTGGCAGATGTGTGATGGTATTTCATTGTAATTTTCATTTTCGCAGTAATAGAGAGGGCTAAAAGGAAGTTTAGTATAAAGACTTTACGTGACCAAGGACATTTTTCACCATTCAATCTGAGCTGCCTCAGGATTTATGGAAAAAAGAACTAAATCCAGATGTTTGCTATTCCTTGTAACCTCATTATACAAGACTTAATACCGGAGTTCCTCTCCCACCCCCCAGTTGGAGTATTCCTTTCTGTTTCATTTCACATATACTTTCTAGAATTTCTCATTGGAATTCCATTGCAGCTATTCCTAAAAGGATTTCCAAACACTACAGTTTGATAACAGTAAGATAATATCCTCCACTTGGGTTAAAGTGAGTCAACCTACAGAATATCTTTCACTTTATAGCCTGGAGGAGATATTGTAGCAGGAATGTCAACATAATAATGAAAAGCTATTTTTCATGGAGAGGGAAAAACAGCTAGGATTAAGGTAGCAGACCAAGAGGAAGTTTCTTTGTTCATCCATTTACTCCCAATGGCAAAATTACAAGGCTTGTAATGTGGCAAGGTGAGTTCATTAGGCTTTTGGGGAAATGTGTTAAAAGGTTGGTTAATGCCATGATAAGCACAAAATTTAAGAAGCGTTTTTAACTCTAGAACTGCCTTCCATCTGAGGTCTGGTAGCATGCTCATTAACTTTGTAGCAAATGTTGTGGGGACAGAGCAGAGGCCTAGCCCTTTAACACTTTGAGTACTCACTTGTCAATAAATGTCTTCATTTACTGATTGGTTGATTTTGAGATGATTTGCAATTTGTTCGTATTAAGGGACGCTTACAGGATTGTTTAAAGTGTTGCCACTTTGGCAGGATATGCACTTTTAAAGTGAAATAAATCCTTAAGTAAATGAACAAAGCTCCTAAGTTGGAATCTAAAGTGCCAGAGATTGCAGCTGGTTTTCTGTATGGGACTCTTCATCATCCTGGCTGAATGAGGCTGATGAGAAAATACCTTTTCCTTCCATGCTACTGCCTTCTTGGGAGGAAATCTAGGGCAGAAAGTGGAGCTTTATTTCTAGGTCAACAGCTGCGAAGGTTGACCCCCAACAGCATTACAATCCAGGGCTTTAGGTAGCAGTGGTGTTTGGAAACACATGGGTGCATTTTTAAAAAAAAATTCATTTATTTATTCATGAGAGACACACACACACACAGAGGTAGAGACACAGGCAGAGGGAGAAGCAGGCTCCATGCAGGGTACCTGACATGGGACTTGATCCCAGGTCTCTAGGACCACGACCTGGGTCGAAGGCAGCGCTAAACCGCTGAGCCACCCTGGCTACTCCGCATTTTTGTTTTTTTGAAATGGCCCCCAAGGTAGCAGTGGTGGGCATTATTGGCATTTAGGTATTGGGGACCAAGTGGGCAAAGCATCTTACAATGAGTTGAGCATCTCAAAACAGCAAATAATGGTCCTTCTCCTAATTCTAGTTATTACTTTTGAGAAACACTGCAGACTTCTTAGAGGAAGTAACCACTTTGACCTTCAAGTTTTATAGAAAATCTAAAGGTTTTTTAGGCAATAAGTAATTTTTATTTTAGCCTCTAGCTTATAATGGGAGAAGAGTCTAGTGTTAAAATCTCAACTAATTCTCTAATAGTGGTGTAATCCTGGCCTAGTTACTTAGCCTTTCTGTATTTCAAATTCTCCATCAGTTAGGTGAGCATAATCTTAGTACCTACTTTATGTAGTCATGAAGATTAAATTAACTAGTGCATTTAAAGTTCCCTACCATGAAAAAAAAAAAAAAAAAAAAAAGTTCCCTACCATGTAGTAAGTACTCAAAAAAAAAAAAAAAAAAGTTAGCCATGATTATTCTCCTTATTCCTCTTGGGAAAACCTGTCATTGTTTAGTAGTTATAGCAGAAACGTGACTCTGATTTGGGAAATTTCCAAAAGTCTAACATTATTTTCTCTACTGTGAGACAAATTCCTATGATGCCAAATCACTTCAGAAAGACAGAAGATGTGGGGCATCATGATCAGATATAAATGACTTCTTTTTTTAAAATAATAAATTTATTTTTTATTGGTGTTCAATTTACCAACATACAGAATAACACCCAGTGCTCATCCCGTCAAGTGCCCCCCTCAGTGCCCGTCACCCATTCACCCCCACTATAAATGACTTCTTGACTTTTTTCTAGGGATTAGCCAATTCCCAATTCTAGGGATTAGCCAATTCCCAATTCTAGGGATTAGCCAAAATTCCATTTTGTAAATATAAGTAATATATGTAATTCCATTTTGTATTTATTTTGTAAATAAAATTGTATTAGTACACCCATTTGTTTCCATATTGGCGGTGACTGCTTTTGTACAGAGGGTTGAGTAGCTGTAACAGAGACTCTATGGCCTGCAAAGGCTGAAATGTTTAATGTCTAGTCCTTTACAGAAAAAGTTTGCTGACCTCTGGCTTAGCACATAATTTACCTTATAATATGGCTATTTATCACTGTTTCCCAGTGACCATTTATTAACATAGCTCAGAAAGAGAAAAACAAAGGGTTTATATATTGATAATAATACTGGTGATAATAGCTAGAATGTGTTTGCCCACTACGGCCAGACATGCTTTTAAGTATATGAGAGGTATTAACCCTTTTAAATGAGTACTTATGATAATGTCTGGCATCTTAGTATGTTCTTCAAGCTTACTTAGTAACTGGCAAAATCAGCTTATGAACCCAGGCAATAACTGGATGTTGAGGAGAGGCTTTTATTTATTTATATTATTTATGCTATTTATTTATTTATTTTAAATATTTTATTTATTCATGAGAGACACACAGAGAGAGATAGAGACAGAGGCAGAGGGAGAGAGGCAGGGTTGCTGCAAGGAACCCAGTGTGGGATTAGATCCCATGACCCCAGCATCATGACATGAGCCGAAGGCAGACTCTCAACCACTGAGCCACCCAGGCATTCCCCCCGCCCTTTTTTCTAGAGAGAGGCTTTTAAATGTGATAAAGTTATGGTAAGAAAAATCTAAGAAGCCATATTTAGGCAATGGAGAATTTAGTTATCTTAGAATTTGCTTAAAGATGTAAAAGAAATACATTATCCTAAAATTAGTTTATAGATTCAGTGCAATCCCAATAAAAATTTCAAGTTGGGGGACACCTGGGTGGCTCAGTGGTTGAACATCTGCCGTTGGCTAAGATCATGATCCCGGGGTCCTGGGATCGAGTCCGGCATCAGGCTCCCCGCAGGGAGCCTTCTTCCTCTGTCTGTGTCTCTGCCTCTCTCTGTGTGTTTCTCATGAATAAATAAAATCTTAAAAAAAAAATTTCAAGTGGGAGTTTTAAAAGTAAAATGTAAGCTGATTTTAAAGCTAATTTGTAATGGTAAATATGTAAGAATAGACAAAAAGTTTTTGAAAAAGAACAATTGCCTTACGGGATGTCAAACTGTATCATAAAGAGAAAATAATTAATCAAAACGGCTGTTAGTGGAAGAATAAATAGCTTAACAGATCATAATAGGAAATACTCAACAATGTGTGTGGTAGATAATACATGACGGAGATAGAATTTTGAATCAATGGGGAAAGAATACATTATCCAATTAGTAAGTAGTATTGAGTCAGTTGGTTATCCATTGGAAAAATCAATAAGGTTACATCCCTGCCTCACACCATATATTAAATAAATTCCTGATTGATCAGATAAGAACATTCTGACCACTGTGCCTCTGTACACTGGTAGAGTGTAAGTGGATAACACGTGGCTTGAATTACTGATTCCTGCAACAGTTAGGGCCAGTAGACACAACTGATATTGTCAGAATTCCTAGGTTTGTTGTCTTCCACAGTCATTCATGAATACAATTGCTCAGGTGCCCCAGTTTTTTGCACATAAATAATTTTCTGTGTGTTTCCACAACTCTCAAAAGGTTAGGCTTAATTTAAAAAGCAAAAACAAATGAATATTAAAACTTCTGTGACAGTGATTGCCAAGAGATGGGAAAAAAATGAGGTTAGCCTTAGCCTTGTACCAGCTGATTCAAGGTCATGGAGCATGGAGGGGGAATCCAGGGAGATTCTGGCAATTTCCTTGAGTTGAGCTGATGGAAGCAGGAGTCCAGAGGTTCTAAGGCAGCTGGAGTTCACATGACAGTGCATCAGAGAGCTGGGGGCAATGGGAATCCAAATATCTATAGAGGGTGCCACTCCAGTGTTTAGCACATACATGAGGAAACTGCCCATGGCTTAGAGAAACTACCAGAAAAGACTAGAGAAAAAAGTGCCCAGAGCTCACCAAGAACCCAAAATAGTGCCTGTTTCCAACAGCCAGATTGCAAATCCTCTCACTCTACAGGGCAGTGGCTAAAATATAAGAAGGATCTTGCCTCAATAGTGCAGAAAAACTAAACGTTTTTCTGGTCTTTTCTATGAGAGCTCAAAGCAAGATCTGAAAGAGCAAGCAGTTTCCAAGTAACATTATCACATCACAGACAAAGCTCAAAAATACTTTTTGGGGGGAACAAATGTATCCAGTAACCAAAAAGAAAATTTTCCGTGTTTGACATCTATTCAAAAGACTACCAGGTGAAGGGGACACAAAGAGATGGAAAGACATTCCATGATCATGGATTGGAAGAAAAAATATTGTTAAAATGTCTATACTACCCAAAGCAATCTACACATTTAGTGCAATCCCTTTTAAAATACCAACAGTATTTTTCACAGAGCTAGAACAAAGAATCCTGAAATTTGTATGGAACCACAAAAGACCCCAAATAGCCAAAGCAACTTTAAAAAAGCAAAGCAAAGCTAGAGTCTTCACAATTCTGGACTTCAAGTTATATTACAAAGTTGTAGTGGTCAAAACGATGTGGTACTGGCACAAAAAAAAAAAAAAAAAAAAAAAAAAAGACACCTAGATCAATAGAATGGAATAGAAAACCCAGAAATAAGTCTACACTTGTATGGTCAATAAATCTTTGACTAAGCAGGAAAGAATATCCAATGAGAAAAAGACCATCTCTTCAACAAATGGTGTTAAGAAACTGGACAGCAACATCCAAAAGAATGAAAGTGTACCCCTTCTTACACCATACACAAAAATAAGCTCAAAATTGATTAATGGTCTTAATTGTAAGACCTGAAACCATAAAAATTCTACTAGAAGACGACACAGGCAGTAACCTCTTTGACATAAGCCAGAGCAACTTCTTTCTAGGATATGTCTCTTGAGGCAAGGGGAACAAAAGCAAAAAAAACCCAAACAAACAAACAAAACAAAACAAAACAAAACCCTACTAGGACTACATAAAACAAAACAAAACAAAAGAAAGCTTCTGCAGTGAAGGAAACAGTCATCAATCCTAAAAGCAATCTACCAATGGAATGGGAGAAGATATTTGCAAATGACATATCTGATAAAGGGTTAGTATCCAAAATATGTAAAGAACTTATAAATAAAACTTAACACCCCAAACAACTTAAAAATGGGTAGAAGACATGAATAGGTATTTTTCCAAAATCAACAACAGAAGAAACATCAGGTGTTGGCAAGAATGTGGAGAAGGGTGGGAATGCAAACTGGTGCAACCACTGTGGAGACCAGTATAGAGGTTCCCCGAAAAATTAAAAATAGAACTAAACTGTTATCCAGCAATTATAGTACTGGGTATTTGTCCTAAGAATACCAAATACTAATTCAAAGGGATACATTCACCGTAATGTTTATAGCAACATTATCTACAATATCCGAACTATGGAGACAGCCCAAGGGTTCATTGACTGATGAATGGATGTAGATGGAGCTACATGTTAAATGAAATAAGTCAGAGAAAGACAAATACAATACGATTTCACTCATATGTAGAATTTAAGAAACAAAATAAATGAGCAAAAGGAAAAAGGGAGAGAAGCCAAGAAACAGACTTTTAATTAAGAGAACAAACTGATGGTTACCAGAGGGGAGGTGGGTGTGGGATGGATTAAATAGGTGATGAGGATTAAAGAGTGCACTTATGTGATGCATACCAGGTGATGTATAGAGCTGTTGAATCACTATACTGTACACCTGAAGCTAATGTAACACTGTATGTTAACAAATTGGAATGTAAATAAAAACTTTAAAAAAAAAGCTGCCAGGCATACAAAGAAACTAGAAAATAAATCCTATAATTAGGAGGAAAAAAAGTCAACTAGTCAAAGCTGACCCAGATATGACACAGATCATAAAGTTAATAGTCAAGTGCATTAAATATGGTATAACTGAATTTGTAAATTCAAAAAAGAAGAAATATTAAGCATGTTAGTATAGACATGAAAGGTATTTTAAAAAGTAACCTTCTGGAGGTGAAGACTACAGTGTCTGAGGTGAATATGCACTGATTAGATACTGTAGAAGAAAAGATTTGTAAACCTGAAGATGTAGAAGTAGGAAACATCCAAGATAAAACCCAGAAAGAAAAGTGACCCTCCTCCCCCCAAAACAATAATGTTGGTGAGCTGTGGGATAAACCTCAGATGATCAAATATATATATAATTGCAGTTCCCAAAGAGAGGAAGAGACAGGAAAAATATTTAGAGAAATAATGACCCCTTTTTCCAAATACGATGAAAATGTTAAACCAGCAGATCCAATGAAACAAAAAACATGAAGGAAATTACATCAGGCATATCATAATCAAATTTCTTAAAACTAGCAATAAGAAGAAAATTAGTTTAACCAAAGAAAATACATCTATCTATCTACACAGTAAAATTGGGAAAATGTGGCTCATTCATAAAACCCAGGTTAAGGACTCCCTAGTTTAGATCAAGAGAGTGAAGTGAAGATAAGCTCATGGTCAGGGAGAGGTAACAAATCATACTGAAAACCAGTGGTTAAGGTTTTGTTACCACCATCCATAAAATTCCATTTATGTTAAGAATCTAGAGAGTGGGGATCCCTGGGTGGCGCAGCGGTTTGGCGCCTGCCTTTGGCCCAGGGCGCGATCCTGGAGACCCGGGATCGAATCCCACGTTGGGCTCCCGGTGCATGGAGCCTGCTTCTCCCTCTGCCTGTGTCTCTGCCTCTCTCTCTCTCTGTGTGACTATCATAAATAAATAAATAAATAAATAAATAAATAAATAAATAAATAAATAAAAAAAAAAAGAATCTAGAGAGTGTATGTTTTTGTGCACTATTCTGGGATTGGTGGGGTCTATGGAACTCCTCTGTTGGAGATTGTTTCTTTTTCATTTCAAGTTTTTATTTAAATTCCAGTTAGTTAACATTATAGTGTAATATTAGTTTCAGGAGTAGAACTTAGTGATTCATCACTTACATACAACAACCAGTGCTCATCACGACAGCACCCTCCTTAAAACCCCTTGTCCATCAGGCCTGTCCCCCACCAACTTCCCCTCCAGGAACCTTCAGTTTGTTCTCTGTAGTTAATGGTCCCTTATGGCTGCCCTTCCTCTCCTTTTATTTTCTTCCTTCCCTTATGTTCATCTGTTTTGCTTCTTAAATTCCACATCATGAGTGAAATCACATGGTATTTGTCTTTCTTTGAATTATTTCACTTGGCATAATACTCTCTAGCTCCACCCACGTCATTGCAAATGGCAACATTTCATTCTTTTTGATGGCTGAGTAATATTCCATTGTGTATACACACCTCTTCTTTATAGAGATTTGGGCTCTTTCCATATTTGGCTATTGTCGATAATGCTGCTATACACCTCAAGGTGCATGTGTCCCTTTAAATCAGTATTTTGTATCCTTTGGGTAAATACCTAGTAGTGCAATTGCTGGATTGTAGGATAGCTCTATTTTTAATTTTTTGAGAAACCTCCACACTGTTTTCCAGAGCAGGGCAGTTGCTCCTAATGTTTTTTTTTTCCTTTTGAAAAAGGATTGGGCCAGTTTATAGGCTACTTGGCAAATACATCTCCTTGGGGGAGTCAAATATTCACCGTGATAAAACAATTTAAATATTTGTTATGGTTGAAGAGACATATAACAAGCGCAAAGTACAAAAGATTCTTATTTTCATTTCGCTCGGGGGTTCAGCTATTTTAGGATCAAACTTGGCTAGTAGGATCAACTTTCCTTTTGATAAATTCTTCCTCATAAATACCAATACCATCATTTATACTTGGAGGAAATACAATTTTAGGACACTAGAGGTCTCTACCTCACCATACAACAAATAACTTCTCAGAGGAAAACCTTAAAAGCACAATTTCCATGGCAACAATGAGTAGGTGGTGGAGGATGGTAGGAGGGGGGGGAGGTTGAAGAGAGAGAAATCTGTGTGACCATGAGGACAGTTCAAAATGGGTGGTTTCTAGTTTCTCTCTGGTGGATGTCATCTGTTGGTGTTTTGACATACTGACTGAAATTTGAGTAGGCTTTGTTGGACTTAGATTTTCCACTTGTTTTTCAGATTTATATCTTTGATTGGACACCCAGAACTCTTAAAGCCCGAAGCACTGGAAAAAAACAAATACCGTGTGGTCATTACTACAAGCGCTTGCGGAGATATCCCCTTTCCCTTTAGGTTTAAGCTATTTCTAAATAGCAACATCTCTTTTAAAATTAATCACATGCTGCTGTTTGCATTTTAAAGTGCCACGTGTGAATGCAGAGGAGAACTTTTGCATTTGTTAGAAAGAAAAGAAGAAGATGACCTCTGAAATACGTGAGGCAGAATCAGTCTTTGAGTATGAACAGTTTTTAGACTGATAACATTTCTTGGCATCTGTCTCTTGTCAGAGGACACTGATGAGCTGAGAACCCATAGGAATGCTAGAATTTGTTCCGGCGTAAATCCCCACGTACTCCTTCCTGTGAGAGGCCAGTCTGGGCCTCCTCTGACTTCCCCCAAGAGACAGGAAACAAAGCTAAGCCTGGTTCCTTCTGGTTGTGGTCCTTTCCCTCTGTCCCCAGCTCTGGTGAGCTGCCACAGTAAGGGGCAGGTGAGGGTGGGAGGGGTGAGCCGAAACCTGTCTGCTCATCCTTTCAGGACTCTTTCCAGCCCTCTCCCCACCCTAGGCATTCAATTTAGGAGCTGTCAATCGTACCTTATCTTATCTATCTTAACCTGTCTAGCTTAGCTTAATATATCTCAAGTACATTTGGGTATTGCTCTTCCATGATTTGTAAATGTTGAGATATCTTTTGTTGTCCTGATACTAAAGACGAGCATTTATTTCACCCATTCCCTCCTACACTTGCCCTCCACTCTTCCACTGGTCTCCCGATTCCATTAGCTCTCAGTTTGATTAATTCTGAATTTACCTAACGATTGGCATGTGACTTATTCACGGTGGATCCATCTAATGTATTGTGATTATACATTTTTATTTTATCTAGAACTAATAGCTACCTCATTTATTCGTGAGTTTGGTTTTCTGTATATCTATCAGTAATTTACCCTCAAATCTCTGATAGAAATGAAGGCTTTTGTGTGTGTGTGTGTGTGTGTGCACTTAAACCCACCATATTCTCTTCTCTGTGTTTGGTTCACTTCCCCTCAGGGTGAACCTTCTGGTAGCCTCTTTTGCCTGCTGTCGTCTGAACTGGTTGCCCTGTTGGGCTACACTACAGCAAGGCTGCTGTGTTGTAATGTTTCGTCACTGGCCTGGGAACTCACGCTGTTATAATTGATCCCATTTTCACTTGTGTCCGTGTTCTGTTTTCTCTAACTTGTAGCTGAGACAAATAACTCTTTTTTATGTAACCCTTCAAGTATTTGTCCTAGAACCATAGCTTCTCTTTTCCTTCTACCTTTTCTTCAAGCCAACCACCTCCAATTCTTTTGACTATTCTGGTGTAACATAATTTGGTTTCCTTTTGTCTTTCTGATACTGCTTCCCCCCCCGCCCCCCCGCCAGCTTCAGGTCTTCGAGGTCCCTTTTAGAATGTAACACCCAAATTCTTGACATGGCCTTATAATTTTAGAATTTGCTACTGTTGTTCCTAGATTCTCTACTTTGAACCCACTACCAGGTCTGTTCTGGGGGAGTAGAAACCTTGGTGATCAAGACTGGAATTGAATAAATCTTCCCAAAAAGAAAGAACACAGTATACTATAGAGGAGTATTCCTCAAATTGGGACATTTTCGATTGTCTGAAGGGTCTCACTACACATTTGAAATTTGTGTGTACTTACACATATGTATGTTATTTTGGTTATATATATATTTATACACACACATGCATAGATTTTTTATTTATGTAAGTTATGGATCATGCTAAGTGCCTTAGTACCAAGTTCCATCTTGAGATTTCAGAGCTGTGCTGTCAACATGGTAGCTACTAGACACATGCGACTATTTAAAATTAAATTATTAAAATAAAAACATAAATTCAGTTTCTTAGTCAAAGCCACGTTTCAAGCAGTAGCCATGTGTTGCTATTGGCTACCATTTTGTACAGCACAGATACAGTACATTTCTAACATTGCAGAAAGTCCTATCAGTGTTGAAATCCAGAGCTTGTGGTACATTTTGTTCACAACTGTGTTAGTAACAACGGAATTACTTTGTCATGCGCTGTAAGAAAAGAGCTGAGGTGCACTTCAGCATTTGCGACAAACAAAGGTCAAATGAATCCAGACATGTAGCTGATTCTATGATATTTCAGTAAAGAAAAGCAGTGGATGGACTGAGTCATCACACTGTACACGGTCATCTAAATTGTGCCAAAGTTGAAAGAATTTATTCTGTGTAGTCAGGACACATTGACACTGGGAGTGGTGGTTTCGTTTCAGCTTCCAATGTCATCAGCACGTACAATTAATATTGTTAATTTCAGTGTTGTCACTTTCATAGTTTTGTCTCAACTTTTACAAACCATAACTTTGCTTTGGTTCTATTGCTGCATGAGAGCAATAAGGTAGAGAGTGTGTGTGCGTATATTTATTTTTCACTTGTTCATATTAAAGTTTGATTCCCTCCTTGGTGATAAGACAATTATTTCTCCTATAAAAGAGATCTCTAAATTATTTGTTGAGCTATGTTAGTATAATAACAATGCTGATGTATTAGTGGATGCTTATTGTACAGTAGAGGGTCTCTTAAGTGTTTTGTATGTATTAACTCCTTCACGGCTCACAATGCCTCTATGACGTTGGCATTGTTCTTGTCCTCCTTCTGGAAAGGAAGAGACTGAGGCATGTAGTGTTTAAGTGACTTGTCCAACGTTATGTGTCATATAGTAGTAAAACTGGGATATTCCTCAGGCAGCCTGAATCCAGAACCACTCGCTCAGCCATGATGCCAGTGTGCATCCCCTTGTAGTGATGGAAGGCACAGGCATTGTAATCAAACTTTTTTTTTTTTTGAAGACTCTAGGCAAAATACCTAACCTTTCCAAATCTCAGTGTCCTTATTTATAAAACGGGGGCAATTATGTTGTCTTCATAGGGTTGTTTTGAGGAAGAAGTGAAATAAGATACATAAACCCTCCAGCACAGTCCCTGGTATGTGGTAAGAGTTTTCCATGAGGAAATCTCTTGCTCCCCACCTGCCATCTAGGGGCTGGCCCAATAGCCACTTTATTAATGAAGCGAATGCATTCTATTAATCAGCAATCAAAGTGATACAGATGGTAGAGGACCGAGAGAGAAAAAATAGGTTCCTTTCCTGTCTCCCTGGTAGGATATCACTCCGTCTCCCAGAGGGAGGCCCCCTGGGTATGAGTTGCTTCTGGCCTCCAAGGTGCTTCCCTGACTGTGAATTTCAAGCTGTACGAAAACTGCCTACTCCATCCCCCTGTATCCTTGGGCTCTGGTTATTTGGGCCGGCTTTCACATTCTGTCATTTTAGAAGACAAAGTGAGGGGAGAAGCATCCTTGACCAGTGTCTACTGACATGGTCAGCAGAAGCCTCCTGCTGGGGGTTTGAGTCTCAGCTGGGCCTTGGGGAGCAAATTGGCTTTGGGGTTGTTTACAAGATATGGAAGGAACTTTTAGGCTGGGAGGAGAAAATGAGTCAGTTCTGGGACATCAGGTATGTAGGGAACAATGAGTCAACCAGTCTGATACTAATAACCGTATGGTGTATTTTGTAATAGTTAAGCAGAGATACACTCAGGACTCTCTGGGGTCATGGCTTCTGAGGGTACGTAGAAAACAAGGCAGTCGGGACTCCATTGTGCTGCTAATCTTCATGGAGTTGAGGGAATACATGCATCCTTTGGTTTTCTAGCTTGCCTTCAATTGGTGGATGCTCGCACATTTTTCAGGACAGTTCCCTGAGTGAGTTAGAGTCAGCTCAGTGAGTCAGAGAACCAAAGCAGGATTGACTAAAGGGTTACCTACAAAAACTCCCCAGACACCTTGTGGAGACCTCAGTAACTCCAGGGCGTTAGAGCAACTCTAGGTGCCCCCAGAATTGGTGAGTTCTAGACCACTAGAGTAGTTCCCCATTAAGTGACAGGCTACACTCCCTATCATCTTCAGTGATTGCTCTCTTCCTCCTGGCTTCTGCTGTTTACCCCTTTTGTTTTTTTGATGCCTTTTCTCTTGGTCAACTGGTTTCTGCCCTTCCTAAAATTCCCCAAGAGAATCTGGTACCAAAATTCTGACAGAGCACTTACCACCAGGCCTCCGCATCAACCAAGCCCATACATTGATAGATGATCATAATTATGTGCTCACCCACAATCTCACTCACTCACTCACTCACTCACTCACTCACTCATTCATTCATACATTGTCTTGAGCAACTGCTAGGGCATAAGATTAGTGACAAAAGGGCAGATGATCTCTGCATCCAAAATCTCTCATGAGTGCTGTGGTGCCAAGAGCAACATTGTCTTGGCTCTAATACATGTTTGTGTGTTAACAGAACTCTTAGGGTAAAACAAAACAGAGCCATCTTTGCTATTTTTTGTCTACTGCACCCAGACTTGCTCTGTGAGACTAATTCTTCAACTTTTGAAATCTTAAAGGTCCCATGACATTTCTGGTTGTTTTTTAGGTGATTGAAAATGTTGCTCACTCTCTTCTGCTCCTCCTGAGCTCAAGTTTCACCTCTGTGATTTAAATATGCAGTGCCATGGCAAAATCCGCAATTTGTTCAATGTAGGTCTTCTCCCCTCTAGTTCAAATGGGCTGCATGGTGGCCACTCAGAGTGGGAAGAAAGAGGCTCACAGCTTAATTATGGCTTCTCATCTCCCTGTGCATCAGTCTTCTCCTTTTCTGACTTGACAACTATGATTTCTGCCCTCCTGCCCTCTTCTAAGTAGGGAGAGGGGACGTGAAAAAGGAGGGGCAGAAGAAGTCTTCCTTGATTTGGACAGTTGTGAGTGGATTCATACCTTTCCTCAGCCTGGTAGGTGATTAAAGCTGATGGTTCCTTTCATGGGGGTCCTTGGTGAGTCTATCCAAGACAGATGCTCTGAATACTGAGATGTCCACCTGCATGTTTTAGATGTGTGCAGAGCTATCTTTCCTCTGGCTGGTGGTGTATGACTTCTTCCTGCACACTTTGGCATGGATGGGAAAAGCCCCAGAAAAGTGGCTGCTCTAGGTAGTTCAGCTAATGGGCTCTGAGAAAAACAGGGTGGGTGGGGGGAGTCACTCTCTATGGCCTGCATCTTGTACACAGGAAGTACTCATGTCTCTTTATTTGTTTGCATGTGCACTAAAGGTTCCATGAGAACAGCCAAACTTTCATTCTATATCTTTCCAAAAGAAACACTGATCTCCCCCTTTTCAATACCTTTGACTGGGATCCAGGGAAGAGTTCCCATTTTTATTGGCAAGATTGAGTCTAGGCAGAAGTATGATATGGGAGAGCATTGGGAGAGGTGGTAAGGGCCAGGCTTCCATGGAGTGGTCTCCTTGTGCTGAATTCCCTAGAAATGGAACAGGTAAGGCCAGGTGTCCCTGAATAAGGCAAGTCAACTTAAAACTCTGTTCAGGAAATTACAGGGCTATTATAATATTGAAGATGGATACAGGAATAAAGCAGGATCTGATCTTAAGAAATCTGGGTTCAAGTTCCCACTGTCAAGTGGGAACTTTCTATATCCTGGAGCCTCAGCTTCCTTACCTGTTAAGTAGCTATGTTAATAAGTAATTTCAGAGGGCTACCATAAGAATGGAATGAGATGTGTCGACATTCTGTATAATCTAAAATATGAAGCAAATATTGTCAGTCATCTAACAAATTCATATCAGCAACATCTATTAAAAGCCAATTATGGATTAAACATTGTTTTGGGTGTTGTGGAATGGATAAAAATCTGAATGTGATTCTTTCTTTCTTTTCCTTTCTTTTTTTTCCAGAGATTTTATTTCTTCATGAGAGACACACAGAGAGAGGCAGAGACATAGAGGGAGAAGCAGGCTCCCTGCGGGGAACCCGATGCAGGACTCGATCCCAGGACCCCGGGATCACGCCCTGAGCCAAAGGCAGCTGCCCAGCCACTGAGCCACCCAGGTACCCCTGAATGTCTCCTGCAGGGGGCCTGGGCCTGGATGCCTGGGCAAGGGGTGTGTAGAGACCTAGACTAAGGGAGAGGCATGCTGAGAGAAAGAGGGGCCTGAGGCTTCCCTCAGGTCTACAAAGCTCAGAATCAGTGAATTTCTGTATGTGTGGAAAGTATTGCTCATCAACCTTTGCAGACCTCAGGATTTTGATTCAGATTAGAACCAGAAAATGTTCAAGTTAGAAGGGATCGTAGATATCATCTTCACTGACCCCTTATTTTGAGGCCCCAGGAGATTAAATGACTTGTTCAGAGTTTCACAGTGAGTGAGAAGCACAGCTGTTTCAGAACAAATGACCCAGACATTTCCGAACCTCCGCCCATGGCCTTTCCTTTCATTCCTTGCTTCCTTTGTCCATTCTCCTGCTCCTTCAAGTATGAGCATTTGGTAAACATCTGTGACCATTTTCATCTAGAGCAAAGGAAAGAGAAGTATTGATTTTCTATATAACTAGAGAGCTGTGGTATTAATAGTATTTTTGGAGCAGAGGACCCAAGCACTGAATCAGTACTTGTGAAGATAGCCACCTATTTTCATCTCATTAGATGAGGTTCTCAGGGTTCATGTCAGCAGAATGTCTTAAAATTCTCTAAAATGCCATAATAGCCTCAAGATAGTCATGATAATTTCACAGCACACCTGTCAGACTGTCTACTCACTTTTATTATTGCCTTAAGGTAACATGAATTCCCTAGCCCTTTGGCCTGCTACGATGATTTATTTTCCTTAACAGGCTTTTTATGTCTGGAACAATTCAGTTTCACATGCACTTGTAGATTATTCCTCATAAGGGTCATCGTGGTGCCAAAAATGGGCCGGGGGAGGGGGGCGGTGGAAGGGGAGGCAAACAGAGCAGCTCCAAAATGGGTTTAGCTTTATACTTGTGTTTAATTTGAAGCTTTGAGATGCTAACTTTACCTGATTATTATTTCATTGTAATCACTTTTTCAGGTGACTTATCTGCTGCCCCCCCGAAACATCTGGCAAGCACCGATCTTTATATTGTCTCCATAGTTTTGCCTTTTCCAGAGTGTCATAGAGTTAGAGTCATGTATCCTTTTTAGATGAGCAATATTCTTCAGATGGATAATATTCTTTGTCTGGATGCCCCACAGTTTATTTATCCATTTGCCTACTGAAGGACGTCTTGGTTGCTTCCAGGTTTGGGACATTTTGAATAGAACTACTATAAATAAACATCCCTGTGCAGGTTTTTGGGTGGACATGAATTCTGTACTCCTTTGGGTAAGTATCAGAGAGTACAACTGCTGGGTTATATGGCAAGAGTATATTTAATTTCATAAGGAAATGCCAAACTGTCTTCCAAAGTGGCTGTACCATTTTGTATTCACACCAGCAGCAGGTGACAGTTTCTTTCTTTCTTTCTTTCTTTCTTTCTTTCTTTCTTTCTTTCTTTCTTTCTTTCTTTCTTTCTTTCTTTCTTTCTTTTCTTTCTTTCTTTCTTTCTTTCTCTCTTTCTTTCTTTCTTTCTTTCTCTTTCTTTCTTTCTTTCTTTCTCTCTCTTCCCTTTCTTTCTTTCTTTCTTTCTTTCTTTCTTTCTTTCTTTCTTTCTTTCCTTTCCTTCTTTCTTTTCTTTCTTTTCTCTTATTTATTTATTCATGAGAGACACAAAAAGAGGCAGAGACACAGGCAGAAGGCTGAGCCACCCAGACATCCCCAAGTGAGAGTTTCTGTTGTTCCACATCCTTGTCAGTATTTGGTGTTGTCAGTGTTCCGAATTTTGGCCAATCTGATAGGCATGTAGTGACATTTCATTGTTGTTTTAATTTGCACTTCCCTGATGACATATGATAAGGAGAGTCTTTTCATATGTTTCTTTGCCATCCACATATATTTTTGGTTGAGGTCTCTGTTAAGGTCTTTGGGCCAGTTTTAACCAGGTTTTTGTTTTTGTTTTTGTTTTTTGCTGTTACATTTTAAGAGTTCTTTGTATATTTTAGATAACAGTCCCTTATCAGATATGTCTTTTGCAAATATTTCTCACAGTGTGTGGCTTATCTCTTCCTTACCTTGAAATTGTATTTTACAAAGCTGAAGTTTTAATTTAATGAAGTCTAGCTTATCAATTCATTTTTTCATGCTTTATGCCTTTGGTGTTATGTCTAAAAAGTCATCACCATACACAACATCACCTAGATTTTCTCCTACATTATCTGCTATGAGTTTTATACTTTTGCATTTTACATTTAGAGCAATGTAATAGAATGTAAGGATGTGTGATCCTTTTTGAATTAATTATTTTGAAGGGTGTAAGGTCTGAGTCTAGACTGACTTTTTTGCACATGGATGTTCAGTTTTTCCAACAGTATTTGTTGAAAAGCCTTCTTCATTGCATTGTATTTACTCTGCTATCAAGGATCAGATAACATTTATATGGGTTTATTTCTAGGCTCTCTCTGTTCTCTTCCATAATACCAAACTGTCTTGATTACTGTAGCTTTATAGTAAATCTTGAAGTTTGGTAGTATCAGTCCTACCACTTTGTTTTCTTCTTTCAGTATTATTTGGCTGGTCTGGTGTGTTTTGTTCTCCATATAAACTCTAGAATCAGTTTGTTGGTAATCACAGGATAATTTGCTGGGATTTTGATTGATATCTCTAGAACAAGTTTGTAAGAACTGACATTTTGACAATATTGAGTCTTTCTGTTCATGAACATGGATTATCTCTCCACTTATTTAGTTCTTTGATTTCTTTCATTAGAGTTCAGCAGTTTTCCTCATACAGATCTTGTACACATTTTCTCAGTATGTACTGAAATGTCATACTCAAAGACATACTCAAAATGTCTTAGTATGACATACCTAAGTATGTCATTTTAGAGGGTGCTAATGTAAGTGGTATTGTGTTTTTAATTTCAAATCCCATTTGTTCATTGTTGGTTTTTAGGAAAACAATTGATGTCTGTATATTAACCTTGTATCCTGCAACCTTGCTATAGTTGCTTATTACTTCCAGGAGTTTTTATGTTGTTTTTGAATCTTTTGCATTTCCTCCATAGATAACCATGCCATCTGCACACAAAGACAATGGTATTTCTTCCTTCTCAATCTTCTTCCCCTTGTTTTATTGCATTAGCTAGGATTTCCAATTTGATGTTGAAAGTGGTGAGAGGGGATATCCTTGCTTTTTTCCTGATATTAGAAGGAAGGCTTCTAGTTTCTTTTTATTTATTTATTTGACAGAAAGAGAGAGAAAGGCCGAGTACACAAGCAGGGGAGGGGGGGGGAGTGGCAGGGAGTGGGAGAATCAGGCTCCCTGCTGAGCAGAGAGCCCAACACAGAGCCATCCCAGGTCCCTGGGGTTATGGCCTGAGCTGAAGGCAGATGCTTAACTGACTGAGCCACCCAGGTGCCCTGGGAAGCTTCAAGTTTCTCACTAATAAGTATGTTAGCTGTAGATTTTTGGTAGACATCCTCTATTAAGTTGAGGAAGTTCCCCCTCTATTCCTAGTTTACTGAGAATTTTTACCATGAATGGGTGTTGAATTTTCTCAACTGCTTTCTTTACATGTATGGATATGATCATGTGATGCTTCTTTTTTAGCGTGTTGATATGATGGATTATATTTTTTTTTAATTTTTTTTAATTTATTTATGATAGTTACAGAGAGAGAGAGAGGCAGAGACACAGGCAGAGGGAGAAGCAGGCTCCATGCACCGGGAGCCCGATGTGGGACTCGATCCCGGGTCTCCAGGATCACGCCCTGGGCCAAAGGCAGGCGCCAAACCGCTGCGCCACCCAGGGATCCCGATGGATTATATTTAATTGAAAGTGGTATTTGCTTTGCATACCTGGAATAAATCCCACTTGGTCATGGTATATAATTTTGTTTTTTTTTACACATTATTGGATTTGATTTGTTACTGTTGAGGGTTTTCGCATCTATGTCCATGAGAGATCTTGATCTGGAGTTTTCTTTTCCTGAAATGTTTTTGTCTGGTTTTGGTATTAGGGTAATCCTGGGATCATAAATTGAATCAGGAAGTATTTCCTCTGCTTCCATTTTCTGTATGAGATAGTAGATAATTGTTAGAATTTATTCTTTAGATATTTTCTAGAATTCTGCGAACTCATCTGGGCCTAGTGCTTCCCATTTTGGAAGGTTATTATTATTAAAAATTATTTATTAAAAGGTTTTTTTTTTGAGAGAGAGAGAGGAAGAATGAACATGAGTAGGGGGAGGAACAGAAGGAGAAGAAATGAGAGAATTTTAGGCAGACTTCCCGCTGAGTGCAGAGCCCTATGCAGGATCAATCTCACAGCCCTGAGATCATGATGCAAGTCACAAGAATCAGATGCTTAACCAACTGAGCAACCCAGGCACCCCTGGAATTATGATAGATTAATTATAGATTAATTATACATTCAACTTCTATAGTAGATATAGGCCTATTCAGATTTTCAACTTCTTTTGTGAGTCTTGGGAAATTGTGTCTTTCAAGGAATTAGTTCATTTAATCTCTGAAATTTATGGGCATAGTTGTTGTTCATAGTTTTCCTTTATTGTCCTTTTTATTGCCTGTGGGATCTATAGTGACATTCCTTCTTTTATTTCTTTTATTTGTAATTTGTGCCTCTTTTTTTTTTTTTTTTTTTTTTTTTTTTCTCATTTGGCCTGTTTAGAGGATAATCAATTTTATTGACCATTTCATAGAACTAGCTTTTGGCTTCCTTGATTTTCTTTATTAGTGTCACTTTTAATTTCATTGATTACTGCTTTAATTTTTGTTATTTCTTCTATTTACTTTGGATTTAATTTACTCTTCTCTTTTTGCAGTTGTCTAAGGTGTAAGCTTACCTGATTGATTTT
Organism: Canis lupus familiaris; assembly: GCF_011100685.1. NCBI lineage: Eukaryota > Metazoa > Chordata > Mammalia > Carnivora > Canidae > Canis > Canis lupus. Next base: position 28,582,563 of record NC_049223.1, on the reverse strand, counting down.
GGATCTTCTTTTCCCATATATGCGTTCATTGCTATGAATATTCTGTAAACACTGCTTTTGCTGCATTTCACAAATTTTCATAGGTCATGTTTTTATTTTCCTTTACTTCAAAATATTTAAAATTGGAACACCTGGGTCACTCTGTGGTTGAGCATCTGTCTTTGGCTCAAGGCGTGATCCTGGGGTTCCCCTGCAGGGAGCCTGCTTCTCCCTTTGCCTATGTCTCTGTCTCTCTCTCTGGGTCACTCATGAATAAATAAATAAAATCTTTAAAAAAGTATTTAAAATTTGTCTTGAGATTTCTTCTTTGATCCATATGTTATTTAGAAGTGTGTTTTTTAGGGGCATCTGACTCTTGGTTTTGGCTCAGGTCGTGATCTCAGTGTCCTGAGATTTAGCCCTGCATTGGGCTCCGTGCTTAGTGTAGAGTCTGCTTGAGAGCTTTTCCCCCCTCCCACTGCCCCTCCTATTCATGTATTCTCTGTCTCTCTCTTTAAAATAAGTAAGTAAATCTTTAAAATGTGACCACTTTTCTTTTGAATATTAAAAAGTTGATTTTCCAGTTTTTCAACTTTTTACTTCTGGTTAGTCATGTTGTTCAAATCTTCTATGTTCTTATTGATATTTTCATGTTTGCTCTGTGAATTGATTACTCAGTGAGGTATGTCAAAAACCCCTACCATGATAATGGATTTGCCTTTTTCTCAATTTGTCAACTTTTAAGATTGAAATTTAGTTGACATATAATGTTATAATAGTTTCAGGTGTACAACATAGTGATTCAACATTACACAGTGCTAATTAAGATAGTATAGTTACCATCCATCACCATACAATATTATTACAATATTATTGACTATATTTCTTATGCTACTTTTCATCCCCATGACTTATTTATTTTATAACTGGACATTTCTACTTCTTTAATCTTCCTCACCTATTTTGCCCATCCTCTGAACTCCTCTCTCTTCTGATAACTATCAGTATGTTCTCCATATTTATGAGTCTGTTTCCAAGTTTGTTTGTTTGTTCATTTTCTTTTTTTTTTAGATTGCACATATCAGTGAAATCAAATAGTATTTGTCTTTCTCTGACTTATTTCACTTAGCATAATGCCTTCTAGGTCCATCCATGTTGTTGAAAATGGCAAGGTTTTATTCCTTTTTATGGCTAATATTCCATTGTATTTGTGTGTACTGCCCCCATCATCTAGATCCATTCGTATATCAGTAGACAGTTGGGCTGTTCCCATATCTTGGATATTGTAAATAATGCTGTGATAAACCTAGTCATGCATACATCTCTTTGAATTGGTATTTCTATTTTCTTCAAATAAATATCCAGAAGTGGAATTGCTGGGTTGTATGGCAGTTTTAGTTATTTGACAAACCTCCATACTACTTTCCATAGTTGACAGCATTAATTTACATTCTAACCAACAATGCATGAGGGTTATGTTTTATCCACATACTCACTAATACTTGTTATTTCTTTTTTTATTTTTTTATATTAGCCATTCTGAGTGGTGTGAGGTGATACCTCATTGAAGTTTTGATTTGCATTTCCCTGATTAGTGACATCAAGCATGTTTTCTCGTATCTGTTGGCTTTATGTATACCTTCTGTGGAAAAATGTCTTTTTCAGATATCTGCCCATTTTAAAATCAAATTATGATAATTTTTTTGGTGTTGTTATATTAGTTCTTTATATATTTTGGATTTTAACCTTTATCAGATGTCTTATTTCCAAGTATCTTCTCCCACTCACTAGGCTGTGTTTCATTTTGTTGATGGTTACCTTTGCTGTGCTAAAGCCTTTTAATTTGATGTAGTCTCAATTATTTATTTATATTTTTGTTTCTGTTATCCAACATCCAAGAGATTATTACCAATGGTTTCTTTTAGGAGTTTCATGCTTTCCAGCCGCACATTGAGGTTTCTTTTCTTTTCTTTTTATTTATGATAGTCACACACACACACAGAGGCAGAGACACAGGCAGAGAGAGAAGCAGGCTCCATGCACCGGGAGCCCGACCTGGGACTCGATCCCGGGTTCTCCAGGATCGTGCCCTGGGCCAAAGGCAGGCGCCAAACCGCTGCGCCACCCAGGGATCCCCCCGCATTGAGGTTTTTAATCCAGTTTTGAGTTTATTGTTTTGTATGGTGTAAGAAAGTGCTCCAGTTTCATTCTTTTGCATGTACCTGTCCCAGCTTTCCCAATACTATTTACTGAAGAGACTACTCTTCACTATTGTATATTTTTCCCTCCTTTATCATAGATTAATCATGTAGGCATGGGTTTAAGTTTCTGGGATCTTTATCCTGTTGTATTAATCTATGTTTCTATTTTTAGGTCAGTTCCATTCTGTTTTGGTTACTAGAGCTTCGTAGTATATCTTAGAGTCCGGGATTGTGATACCTTCAGCTTTGTTCTTCTTTCTCAAGATTGCTTTGGCTACATTTTTGTGGTTTCATGCAAGTTTTAGGATTTTTGCCCTTGTTCTGTCAACTATACTATTACTATTTTAATACGGATTGCTTGAATCTGATCTGTAGATTGCTTTATGTAGTATGGACATTTTAACACTATTAGTTCTTCCAGTCCATGAGGATAATATATCTTTCCATTTTTTTGTGTGTTGTAATCAATTGCTTTCATCAGTGTCTTAGAGTTTTCAGAGTACAGGTCTTTCACTTCCTTAGCTAAATTTATTCCTAAGTATTTTATTATTTTTGGTGCAATTGTAAGTGGGATTTTTAAAAATCATTTTCTCTTTCTGTCCCTTTGTTAGATTTCTAAGTGTTAAATTCATATGCTACTACTTTATCAAATTCATTTATTCTAATAGTTTTTTGATGGAGTCTTAGGGTTTTCTCTATATAATATCATGTCATCTGTGAATAATGACAGTTATACTTCTTCCTTAACTGTGAATGCCTTCTATTTCTTCTTTTCTTTTCTTTTTTCTTTTCTCCACTCACTCACTCCCTTCCTACCTTCCTTCCTTCCCTCTTTCTTTTTTCTCTGATTGCTATGGCTAAGACTTCCAGTACAATGTTGAATAAAAGTGGCAAAGGTGGAAATCCTTGTCTTGTTCTTGATATTTGAGGAAAACTTCTCAACTTTTCACCATTGAGTGTGATGTTAGCTGTGGGTTTTGTATATATGATCTTTATTATGTTAAAGTATATTTCCTGTCGGCCTACTTTGTTGAGAGTTTTTATCATGAGTAAATGTTGAAGTTTATCAAATGCTTTGTCTGCATCTGTTAAGATGATCATGTGTTTTTTTTTTAATTTATTTTTTATTAGAGTTCAATTTGCCAACATATAACACCCAGGTTTCTTAAAGAGTTAAAAATAGATCTGCCCTACACCCAGCAATTGCACTGCTGGGGATCATGTGTTTTTTATCCTTACTCTTGTTAATATGGTGAATCATATTGATTGATTTGTGAGTACTGAATCATCTTTGCATCACTGGAACAGATCTCACTTGATTGTGTTAATGATGCTTCTAATCTATTGTTGAATTTTCTTCCAACCTTTGAATATATACTGCCACTTTCTTCTGGTTTGTAGAGTTTCTATTGAAAACTCATCTGATAGCTTTATGGGGTTTTCCTTTTATGTGCCTGGTTGGTTTTCTCTTGCAAGAGCTCCCTCTTTCTCTCTTTTTTTTAAGGTTTATTTATTTATTTGTGAGAGACACAGAGATAGAGGCAGAGACATAGGCAGAGGGAGAAGCAGACTCCCTGCAGGGAGCCCAATGCGAGGCTTGATCCTGGACCCCGGGATCATGCCTTGAGCAAAGGCAGATGCTCAAACCATTGAGCCACTCAGGCATGCGGCAAGATTCTCTCTTTATCTTAGTATTTGACATTTTAATTTTTATGTGTCTTGATGTGGAAGTTCTTAGGTTAATCTTGTTTGGGGCTCTTCTTACTTATTCAACCCAAATGTCTTTTTCTTCCCCAGGTTAGGAAAGTTTTCAGCTATTATTTTTTCAAATAAGTTTTTCCCCCCTTTCTCTTCTCCTTCTGGGACCCCTATGATGTGAATGTTAGTTACTTGATATTGTCCCAGAGATCACTAAACCTGTATTCATTTTTAAAATTCTTTTTTCTTTTTGCTGTTCCTCCTGGGTGCATTTTATTACCCTGCCTTCAAGATTGCTCATCTATTGTTCTGCACCCTGATCCATTACTGATTTCTTGTAGTGTATTTTTCATTTCAGTTGTTGAATTTTCCAACTCTGATTGGGACTTTTTAACATTTTTAATCTTTTTGTTTGCAGTTCTGGGTTTATTACTCTTATTTTCAAGTGTGGTGAGCATCTTTATGACCATTACTATGAATTCTTTATTACATATATTGCTTATTTATATATATATATATATATATATATATATATATATATATATATATATATTGCTTATCTCTCTGTTTCATTTAGTTCTTTATTTCCTGGAGATTTATTCTTTCACTATGAACATTGTCCTTTGTGTCTTTATTTTATTTGACTTTCTGTGATGTTTTTATTAATTAGGTGGAACATCCACTTTTCCGAGTCTTGAAGGTATGGGTTTGTATGAGAAGGTGATCTATGCAGACTGCATGTTGCTGGTGGCGTTGGCAGGCTGGCTGGATCTGCAGCAGGTATGGGCTAGTGGTCCTGGGGCACTCTGTACCAGGGTTGCCCTGCTGGAATGGCTGGAGTTGAATCAGGCACAGGTTGGGCATTGTTGGCATGCTCTGTAAAGGGTACACAATAGCAGGATGGCTGGAGCTGAAGTTGGCATGGGCTAGTACATTGGAGGGTTTTCCATGCAAGGGCTGCCCATATGCGACAGCTGGAGCTGAAGTTGGTGCAGGTTGGGGGTTCTCAAGGTGCTCCACTCAGGGTTAATTTGTTAATTTTTTGCCTTGTATATCTTGAAGCAATGTTATTAGGGGCATACAGATCTAGAGATTTTTATTGTTGAATTAAAACTTCAGTCATTGTGAATTATTGTTCTTTTTAAATAATGCTTAAAATGTACTCTTTCTGATATGACTACAGCAATGCCAGCTTTTAAAAAATTGTTTTCAATGTGTCCATGGTAAAATTATTTTGTAGCCCTTAAATTGCAACATTTCTGCATACATGTATTTTAGATGTTTCATATACAATTAACATCTAATTATTTTTAATTATATCTTAAAGTTTTTACCTTTTAGTTAAAGCATTTTGGACATTTAAATTTAATCTGATATCTGATACATTTGGGTTTCAATATATATTGTACTATTTACTTTTTATTTGTCTTTCTTAATTTCTACTTTCCTTTTTTCTCGCTTCATGCCTTCTTTTGAGTTAACTGGAGTCTTTAAAAATATCTCTAGAATATTCCATTATTACTTTCTGCTACATAGTAGTTATGTATTTTATACTATTTGTAAGTGATCTCCTTAGCAATTATTCCATATATTTTTGCCTTATCAAAGTCCGATGTTATTTTTTACTTTCTGCAGCTTCCTATGCAATTCAGAGACCTTTGTGCATTTCCCACTTCCCAATATACTCTTTTTGTATTGAAAAAATATATACATATATATGTTATATGGTCATATATACACATTCATACATATACTTGACTCAAAAAATGGAAGTTAGCATATTATTGACTCGAAAAATGGAAGTTAGGAGCACTGCCCCTATACATTTGAAAATCCTTGCATAAGTTTTGATTGCCCCATAATTTAACTACTTATAGCCTACTATTGACTAGGAGACTTACTGATAATATAGTTGACTAACACACATTTTGTGTGTTATATGTACTATATACTGTATTCTTACAATTAAACTTTAGACACTTTTTTGGTATTTCTAGGCTATGCAGTTCATAAGCAATAATTTTTAAAAGAAAACTTGCATATCTCCATGAAGTTTTCCAATATATTATTGAAAAAGAAATCCATGTATAGGTGGAATCATATTTTACCTTTTTCATTGTTCTTTTCCTCTTGCACCTGTAAGCTTCCATGCTGGATCATTTTCCGTTTTCCTAATAATATTTCCTTTAAAATTTCCTTTAATATTTAGTATTAATCATATTTATAAATTATATTTAATATTTCCTTTAGTGTCGGTCTACTGGTGATAAGCTATCTTCATGTTTGTTTGAAATATCTGTATTTTGCTTTTATTCTTGAAAGATATTTTTGCCAGATATAGAATTCTAAATTGGAAGAGTTTCTTTTAGCAACTAGAGGATATATTCTGACTGTCTTCTTGCTTTACTTCTGAAAAATCAGCTATCTATCTAATTGTTCCTTCTTTGTAGATTATTTATTTTCTTTGATTAAAGTTTTTTGGGTCATCTTTATAAAATATGCCTAGGTGTTTTCTTTCTAGTCTTTGAATTTCAAAGGTCAGGATTTTAGAGCTTGAAGTCTCTAATTATTTACCAAATTTATCATCCATTATCTTTGAAAATATTGCTTCTGCCTAGTCTTTTCTTTTTTCTTCTTTTGACTCTAATTAGATACCTTCTTTTCTAGACCTTGTGTCTTTCTATACTTCTGTGTATTTCTATACTTTTGTCTTTTCATACTTCAATAGATAGTTTCTTCTGACTTATCTTCTACTTCACTAATTCTCTACTTATTTAACTCTAATATACTGTTAAAATCACCCATTGTGGTCTTATTTGTATTAATTTTTCATACAATTTTTATACTTTTATAGCTAACAGTTCTCTCCTGAAATTCTTATTTGTATCTTTTATATATTTGAAAATATTTTGCATAATTATTGTAAGGTGTATCTGATAACACCTGTTATCTGGATGTCTTGTTGGCCTGTTTTGATTTTCTCTTATTATTGTGGTTTCTATTTTTGCTTATATTCCCACATGCCTATTATTTTTTTACTGAGCATTGTACATTGTACAAGAGAAGTATAGAAATAATTTAAGTCCTACCATGATGGTGACTTTCTCCAGAGAGGATCTAAGTTTGCTTCTTGCATTCAGGTAGCACTGCTCGTAATCTGGAATTATTTTCATTCAGTTTCAGTGACTTGGATTATTTAAAGCTGGGCTTTGGTTTTTGCTAAAACCAGTCTTCATTAGGGGGCAGGTATCACTTTGAATTAATATTTTTGTATTCTTTGGATAAATACTTAATAGTGTAATTGCTGGATCACAGGGTAGTTCTATTTTTATTTTTTTGAGGAACATCCATACTATATTTCAGAGTGGCTGCACCAGTTTGCATTCCCACCAACAGTGCAAGAGGGTTCCCCTTTTTACACATCTTTGTCAACGTCTGTTGTTTCTTGTTGATTTTAGCCATTCTGACAAGTGTGAGGTGATATCTCATTGTAGTTTTGATTTGTATTTCCCTGGTGCTGAGTGATGTTGAGTAGATTCTTTTCATGTGTCTGTTAACCATCTGTATGTCTTCTTTGGAAAAATACCTACTCATGTCTTCTGCCTATTTTTAAATTGGGTCATTTGTTTATAAGTTCTTTACATATTTTGGATACTAACTTTTATCAGATATGTCATTTGCAAATATTTTTTCCCATTCCATTGGCAGGCTGCCTTTTAGTTTTGATGATTGTTTCCTTCACTGCAGAAACTTTTTATTTTTATGTAGTCCGAGTAGTTTATTTTTGCTTTTGTTTCCCTTGCCTCAGGAGACATATCTAGAAAGAAGTTATTCTGGCTGATGTCAAACAGATTACTGCCTGTGTTGTCATCTAGGATTTTTATGGTTTTAGGCCTCACATTTAGATCATTAATACATTTTGAGTTTATTTTTGTGTATGGTGTAAGAATATGGTCCACTTTCATTCTTTCGGCGGTTGCTGTCCAGTTTTCCCAACAGAATTTGTTGAAGAGACTCTTTTTTCTATTGGATATTCTTTCCTGCTTAGTCAAGATTCATTGACAAAATAGATGCGGGCTTATTTTTGGGTTTTGTATTCCATTCTGTTGATCTCCATTTGTGTGCAAGTATCATACTTGGTTTGATCACTACTGCTTTATAATATAATTTGAAGTCCAGAATTGTGATGACTTTGGCTTGTTTTTCTTTTTCAAGAGCACTTTGCCTATTTGGGGTCCTTTGTGGTTCTGTAAAAAGTTTAGGGTTGTTCTAGCTCTGTGAAAAATGCTTTTGGTATTTTGATAGGGATTGCATTAAATGTGTAGATTGCTTTGAGTAACATAGACACTTTAACAATAGTTTTTCTTCCAATCCATGAGAATGGAAAGCCTTTCAAGTTTTTGGTGTCCTCTTCAATTTCTTTCATCAGTGTTTTATAGTTTCAGAGTATAGGTCTTTCACTTTGGTTAGAGTTATCCCTAGGTATCTTACTGTTTTTGCTGCAAATATAAATGTGATTGATTCCTTAATTTCTCTTTCTTCTGCTTCATTATTGATTAGTAGAAATACAACAGATTATTTGATTTTATATTCTATTGCTTTACTGAATTCATGTGTTAGTTCTAGCAGTTTTTTGGTGGAGTCTTTCAGATTTCCTAGATATACTATCATATATCTGCAGATAGTGAAAAGTTTTATTTCTTCCTTACCAATTTTGATGCCTTTTATTTCCTTTGATTGTCTGATTGCTGTGGCTAGTACTGCCAGTACTGTGCAAAATAATAGTGGTAAGAGTGGATGCCTCTGTCTTGTTCCTGACTATAGAGGGAAAGCTCTCAGTTATTCCCCATTGAGGATGATATTAGCTGTCAGTTTTTCATATAAGACCTTTATTATGTTGAGGTATGTTTCTTCTAAACCTACTTTGTGGGTGATTTTTATCAGGAGTGGACGTTGTGCTTTGTCAAATGCTTTTTCTGCATCTATTAAAATAATCATATTTTTAATTTTTTTTATTATGTATCATGTTGATTGATTTGTGAATATTGGTTGCATCACCCTGCAACCCAGAAATAAATCCCACTTGCTTGTGGTGATTGATTCTTTTAATATATTGTTAGATTCGGTTGGCTAGTATTTTATTGAGAATTTTTACATCTAGGTTCATCAGGGATATTGTCTGTAGTTCTCTTTTTGAGTGACATCTTTGATTTTGGTATCAGGATGATTCTGGTTTCATACAATGAATTTGGAAATTTTCTTTTCTATTTTTTGGAATAGTTTAAAAAGACTAAGTAATAATTGTTCTTTAAATATTTGCTAGAATTTCCTTGTGAAGCCATCTGACCTAGGATATTTTGTTTATTGGGAGTTTTCTGATTACTGATTCAATTTCTTTCGTGGTTATTAGTATATTCAAGTTCTCTGTTTCTTTCTTGTTTCAGTTTTGGTAGTTTATATGTTTCCAGGAATTCATCCATTTCTTCCAGGTTGTCTGTGTTGTTGGCATTTAGTTTTTCATGTTATTCTCTTATAATTGTTTTTATTTCTGTGTTGTTGGTTATGATATCTCCTCTCTCATTTGTTATTTTATTTACTTGAGTCCTTTCTCTTTTCTTTTTTTTTTAAGATTATTTATTTATTTGAAAAAGAGAGAGAGAGAGAGAGAGCAAAGGCAGGAGGGAGGAGCAGAGGGAGAGGGAGAAGCAGAGGAGTCGATGTGAGGTTTGATCCCAGGACCCTGAGATCATGACCCGAGCTGAAGTCAGATGCTTAACCAAATGAGCCACTCAGGCACCTCTCTCTTTTCTTTTTTAAGTCTGGCTATAGGTATCAGATTTATTAATTTTTTTTTCAAAGAAACAGCTCCTGGACTCCTCGATCTGTTCTATTGTTTGTTTTGTTTTTTAGTTTCTATATAATTTATTTCTGCTTTAATCCTTGTTATTTCCTTTGTTCTTCTAGCTTTAGGCTTCATTTGTTCTTTTTGTAGATCCTTTAGTAAGGTTAGGTTTTTATTTGAGATTTTGCTGTATACTTCCCTCTTAGGACTGCTTTTGCTGCATTGCAGAAGTTTTGGGCAGTCTTGTTTTCATTCTTATTTGTTTTTCTATGTTTTGAAAAATTTCTTCTAGTGAAAGGGAATATAAGAGAAGGGAGAAGTGTGTGGGAAATATCAGAAAGGGAGACAGAACACAAAGACTCCTAACTCTGGGAAATGAACTAGAGGTGGTGGAAGGGGAGGAGGGCGGGGGGTGGGGGTGAATGGGTGACGGGCACTGAGGGGGGCACTTGACGGGATGAGCACTGGATGTTATTCTGTATATTGGGAAATTGAACACCAATAAAAAATAAATTTATTATAAAAAAATTTCTTCTTTGATTTCCTTCTTGACCCATTCATTGTTTAGTAGCATGTTGTTTAACCTCCATGTATTTGGAGGGTTTTTTTCTTGTGGTTGACTTCTAGTTTCATAGTGTTGTGGTAAAAAATGGTGCATGGTATGACTTTAATCTTTTTGTATTCATTGAGGTCTGATTTGTGACCTAATATGTGATCTCTTCTCAAGCATGTTCCATGCATACTTTTTAAAAAAATATTTATTTATTTATTTATTTATTTATTTATTTATTTATTTATTTATGAGAGAGAGAGAGAGAGAGAGAGGCAGAGGAGGAGGGAGAAGCAGGCTCCATGCCAGGAGCCCGACGTGGGACTCCATCCCGGGACTCCAGGATCGCGCCCTGGGCCAAAGGCAGGCACCAAACCGCTGAGCCACCCAGGGATCCCCTCCATGCACACCTTAAATGAATGTGTGTTATGCTGTTTTAGGGTAAATGTTCTAGATATATCTGTTTAGTCCATCTGGTTCAATGTGTTATTCAAAGCCATTGTTTCCTTGTTTATTTTCTGTTTAGATTATCTATCCATTGGCGTAAGTGAGGTGTTAAAGTCCCCTACTATTATTGTATTATTATCAATTAGTTCTTTATGTTTGTTATTAAATGTTTTATATATTGGGTGCTCCCATGATGAGTGCATAAATATTTACAATTGCTGTATATTCTTGTTGGATTGTCCCCTTTATTATGATATGGTATCCTTTGTCTCTTGTTACAGTCTTTGTTTTAAAGTCTGTTTTGTCTGGTATAAGTATTGCAACTCTGAATTTCTTTTGACATTCATTTGTGTGATAAATGTTTCTCCATCCTCTTATTTTCAGGGATCTTTAGGTCTAAAAAGAGTCTCTTGTAAACAGCATATAAATAGAATTTTTTTTTAAAATCCATTTTGACACCCTATGTGTTTTGGTTGGAGTGTTTAGTCCATTTAAATGGAAAGTAATTATTGATACATATGTATTTAGTGCCATTTTATTACTTATTGTTTCTGGAGATTTTCTCTGATCCCTTCTTGTTTTTGTCACTTTTGTTCCCTCCTTTGCACTCCAAGCATTCCCTTTAATGTTTCTAGTGGTCATGAATTCTGTACGTGTTTGTTTGTCTAAGAAACTCTCTCTTTCCATTCTGAATGAGATAGCCTTGTTGAATATTCTTGACTGGCTGCAGATTTTTCTCATCCAGCACTTTAAACATATCATGCCACTTTCTTCTGGCTTGCCACATTTCTGTTGAAAAATCTCCTAGCCTATGGTTTTATCTTTGTGGTAAGGGTCTCCATGATATATTCTATTCTTTTGTCAATCCCAGTGAGGCAAGCTTGACTGAAAGGGAGGGGAGCACAGGGGATTAGGGCTCGGTGTAGGCAAGTTAGGTAGCTAGTGTCAGTGCTGTGCTGCTTTCTACAGGTGGCTCTCTGTTTAAGCCAACTTCTTTCTTCCTGGAAAGGTGTCCCATGAACTCTGCCTCTCAGGGACACACTACAAGGATAGTGAATAGTTTCCCCACTGTGTGCTCCAGAGGTTCTTCAGATTTCTGTTTTCATGTCATCTGCCCCTGGATTGTTTGTCTGTCTTCTCTCCAGGAACAGGGCAGGATACCTTTAGTCTGTATCCTAGACAAGCCTGCTGACATTTATAACTCCAGGCTGTAAGCTGCACTAGTTGCAAGAACTCATGAAATTCAGTCCTTCTCATTTTCCAAGCCAGTGTGACTTTGTGGAAACATTCTCCTTGTGCATTCCCTCTGTGCTCCTCTCTCTTTTGCACCCCTCTCCATGACCACAACTCCCTTGTTGCAGCAGTAGCTATGATCTGTTTCTCCCCTAAAACATGTCTCTGCACTTCTTACCTTCTTCCACGTGGCCTCTTCTGTCCCTTTAGTTGTAGAGTTTTTCTGCCAGTCCTCAGATAGATTTCTGGGGTATTTAGGATGATTCTATAGTTATCTAGTTGTGTTTGTGGGATGAGGCAAGCCTAGCATCTTCCTGTTCCATCACCATTTTCCTGCTCCTTCTCTTATTTGAATGTTTTGAGGAACCACCATAGTGTTTTCCATAGCATTGCACCATTTAATGTTCTCACCAGTGGTGCACACAAGGGTTTTAATTTCCCTACAGCCTTTTCAACACTTGTCATAGTCTGTTTTATTGTAACTATTTCAATGGATGTCCAGACTATACCTTATTGTAGTTTTTATTTTAATATTATTATTTTCACATTTTCTTTTCTTTAATTGAAGAATAATTGACATATGGTATGGTACTAGTTTCAGGTGTACAACAAACTTATTTGATGTTTATATACATTATGAAATGGCCACCCTAATAAATCTAGTTATCCTGTTACCATACAAAATTATTACAATATTATTGACTGTATTCCCTGTGCTATATTACACCCCCATGTCTTATTTATAAGTGGAAGATTGTACTTCTTAATTCCCTTTACCTATTTCATTCATGCTCCACCCCCTACCTGTGGTAACCATCAGTTTGTTCTCTGTATCTATAAGTCTGTTTTTGGTTTGCTTGTTGGTTTGTGTTTTAGATTCCACATGTAAGTGAATTCATGTGGTTAGTTTTTTTTTTTTTTTCTCTGACTTATTTCACTAGCACAATACCTGCTAGGTCCTTCTATGTGGTTGAAGTGACAAGATTTCATTCTTTGTTATGGCTGAGTAATGAATACTTGTATATAATATACCACATCTTTATCCATTCATCTATCAGTGGACATTCATGTTACTTCCATGTCTTGGCTATTATAAATAATGCTGCAGTAAACATAGGGGCGCATATGTCCTTTCAAATTTGTGGTTTTCTCTTTGGATAAATACCTAGAAGTGGAACTACTAGAATATATGGTAATTCTAGTTTTTATTTTTTGAGGAACTCCATGCTGTTTTCATAATGGCTGCACCAACTTATAGTCCCACTGACAGTACATACGTGTGCATATTCTCCACATCCTTGCCAACACTTGTTACTTTTTGCCTTTGATAAGAGCTACTCTGATAGGTGTAAGATGATCTCTTATTGACAGGTTTTGATTTGTATCTACCTGATGATTAGTGATATAGACCTCTTTTCATATATTTGTTGGCCATTGTGTGTCTTTTTGGAAAAATGGCTATTCAGATCGTTTGCTGATTTTTATACCAGATTGGTTTTTTTCTATATTGAGTTTTATGAGTTATTTATTAATTTGTATGTTAACTCCTTACCAGATATATCATTTGTAAATATCTTCTCACATTCAGTAGGTTGTCTTTTCATTTTGTTGATGTTTCCTTTTCTGGGAAGAAGTTTTTTTAGCTTGCTGTAGTCTTATTTGTTTTTGCTTTGTTGTCCTTGCCTGAGTATATAATAATATATCACTAAGAGCAATATCTAAGAGCTTACATGCTATTTTTTTCCCTAGGAGTTTTATGGTTTCAGGTCTTATATTTAAGTCTTTAATCCATTTTGAGTTTATATTTGTATATGTTATAAAATGGTGGTCTGGTTTCATTCTTTTTCATGTAGCTGTCCAATTTTCCCAAAACTATTTATTGGAAAACTGCCTGTCCCCCATTGTATATTCTTGCCAACTTTGTCATAGTTTAATTGACCATGTAAGTATGGGTTTATTTCTGGGCTTTCAATTCTGTTACTTTAATCGGAGTCTGTTTTTGTGCCAGTATCATTCTCTTTCCATTACTATAGCTTTGTAGTATAGTTAGAAATAATGGAGCATGATAATTCCAGCTTTTTTCTCTAAAGATTGCTTTGGCTCTTTGGGGTATTTTATGGTTTCATACAAATTTTATGACTTTTATTCTAATTCTATGAAAAATACCATTGGCATTTTGATAGGGATTGCATTGAATTGCAGATTGCTTTGAATAGTGTGGTCATTTTCACAGTATTAATTCTTCCAATCCATGATCCCAATGTATTTTGCCATTTACTTGTGTTCTCTCAATTTCTTTTATAGTGTCTTGTAGTTTTCTGAGTACAGGTCTTTCATCTTTGGTTAAACTTTTTCCTAAGCATTTTATTCTTTTTGATGAAATTATAAATAAAATTATTTTAAAAATTTCTCTTTCTCATAGTTTAGTGTATAGAAATGCAGATTTTTGTTTATTGATTTTGTGTCCTTAAACTTCACTTAATTTATTTATCAGTTCTAATAATTTTTGGATGGATGTTTTAGGGTCTTCTTTAGAGAATATCATGTTTTCCACAACAAGGGACAGCTTTACTTCTTCTTTTCCAAGTTTTTTTTTTTTTTTAATTTTTCCAAGTTTGATACATTTTATTTTTCTTGTCTAATTGCTTTGGCTAGACATTCCCATTCTATTCTGAGTAAAAGTGGGGATAGTGTCTTATCCCCTGTCCTTGTCTTATTCCTTATCTTAGAGGAAAATCTCTCAACTTTTCACCATTGAATATGATATTATCTGTGAGCTTGTTACGTATTACCTTCATCATATTGAGAGGTGTGTGCTCTCTAACTTTGTTAAGAATTTTTATCATGAATGGATATTGAATTTTGTCAAATGCGTTTGTCTATCTATCTATCTATCTATCTATCTATCTATCATCTATCTATCTATCTATCTATCATCTATCTATCTATCATCTATTTATTTAGAGAGAAAAACAGCATGCAAGTGGGAGTAAGCAGACTCCATGTTCAGCACAGAGCCCAATTTGGGGCTCAATTCCACAATGCTGAGATCATGACTTGAGCCAGAATCACATAACTACCCAAGACCCTGCATTTTCTTTATCTATTGAGATGATTATATGATTTTTATCTTTCTGTTTGTTAATATGGTTTATATTACATTGATCAATTTCTGAATGTTGAACAAATCTTGTATCCTGAAACAAATCTCACTGAATCACAGCGTATGATTCTTTTAGTGTTGTTGAATTCAGTTTGCTAATATTTTGTGGAGGATTTTTGCATCAATGTTCATCAGGGACATTGGCCTATAATTTTCTTTTCTTTTTTCTTTTTAAAATAGTGTCTGATTTAAGTACCAGGGTAATACTTCATTTAATGAGTTTGGAAGTATAGTTTACTCTCTGAGTTTTTGAAATAGTTTGAAAAGGGGCCGCCCGGGTGGCTCTGCAGTCCTGATCCTGGGGACCTGGGATCGAGTCCCATGTCGGGCTCCCTGCAGGAGCCTGCTTCTTCCTCTGCCTGTGTCTTTGCCTCTCTCTCTATCTCTGTCTCTCATGAATGAATAAATAAAATCTTAAGAAAGAAGAAATAGTTTGGAAAGGATAGGGTAATACATATATTTGTTTATATGTTTGGTAGAATTCACCAGTGAAGCCATCTGGTCCTTGTCTTTTGTTTGTTGGGAGATTTTTGAGTAATGATTCAATGTAATTCCTAGTAATCAATCTGTTTCTATTTTATTTTATTTATTTTTTTTTAAAAGATTTTATTTATTCATGAGAAACACAGAGAGAGAGACACAGAGAGAGAGGCAGAGACACAGGCAGAGGGAGAAGCAGGCTCCATGCAGG
Source organism: Canis lupus familiaris (assembly GCF_011100685.1). NCBI lineage: Eukaryota > Metazoa > Chordata > Mammalia > Carnivora > Canidae > Canis > Canis lupus. The sequence continues at coordinate 28,566,759 of NC_049223.1, read as the reverse complement.
GAGCCCGACATGGGACTCCATCCCAGGTTCCCAGGATCACGTCCTGGGCTGAAGGCAGCGCTTAACCGCTGAGCCACCCGGGCTGCCCCCTGTTTCAATTTTATATTTTTAATTCAGTCTTGGGAAATTGTATGTTTCTAATAATTTATCCAATTTTTTAGGTTCCATTTTTTGTTGGTGTATAGTTGTTTGTAGTGATCCTTTATATTTCTGTTGTATTGATTATAACTTCTTTTTCATTTCCAATTCGATTTATTTGGGCCCTCTTTTTTTTTCAGGTTTCAATTTAAATTCCAGTTAGTTAACATACAGTGCATTGTTTGTTTCAGGTGTATAAAATGGTGATTCAACATTATATACAATACCTGTTGCTCATCACAACAAATGCATTCCTTAATCCCCATCATTTATTTAATCCATCCATCACCCAACTCCCCTTTGGTAACCAGCAGTTTGTTCTCTATAGTTAAGAGTCTGTTTCTTGGTTTGTTTCTCCCTCTCTTTTTCTCCCTCCTTTCCTCATTTGTTTCTTAGATTCCACCTATGAGTGAAATCATGTTGCAATTGTCTTTCTTTGACTAACTTATTTTGCTTAGCATAACACTCTAGCTCTATCCACATCATTACAAATGGCAAGATTGCATTCTTTTTGGTGGCTGAGTAATATTTCATTGTATATATATATGCCATATCTTCTTTAATCATTCATCAATCCGTATATATTTGGGCTGCTTCCATAGTTTTGCTATTGTAGATAATGCTACTATAAAACTTAGGATGCATTCTTTTTTCTCTTGACAATTCAATTTTGCTTATCTTTCCAAAGGACTAGCTGTTAGTTTCAGTAATCTTTTCTATTGTGCTTTTGTTTGTCTTTTTTTTGGGGGGGGGGGCAGTGTCTCTCATTTATTTCCACTCTGGTTTTTATTCCTTTCTTCTATAACATTGGGATTTGTTTGTTTTCCTTTTTCTAGGAACTTTAGATGTAAGATTAGGTTGAGACTTTTTCTATGTCTTGATGTAGGACCTGTATCTCTGTAAACTTCCCCCTTAGACTGCTCTGTCACCATCTCAATGATTTTGGAGGATTGTATTTTGATTTTCAGTTGTCTCCAGGTATTTCTTTTTTCATTTTCTCTTGATTTCTTCATTGACTCATTGGTTGTTTAGTAGCATGTTTTTTAGTCTCCATATTTTTATTTCTCCCCCCCCCCCCATTATCTTCTTCTAGTTGATTTTTGGTTTCATACAACTGTGGTCTGAGAAGAAGCTTGATATGGTTGCACTGTTCTCAAACTTATTGAGACTTCTTTTGTGGCCTAACATGTGATCTGTCCTGCAGAATGTCCCAGGTGAAGTTGAGAAAGATGTGTTTTCCACTGTTTTTGTATGAAATGTTCCCATATATATATATTAAGTTCATCTGGTCTAATATGTGATTCAAAGCCCCTGTTTCCTTATTAATTTTTTGTCTGGATAAGCTATCCGTTGATGTAGATAAAATGTCAAATTCTTCTACTATTGTTACATTACTGTAAATTTCTTTCTTTGCATTTGTTAATATTTGCCCTATATATTTAGGTGCTTTTGTAATGGGTGTTTAGGTATTTACAAGTATTATATCTTCTAGTTGGATTGATCCCTTTATCATTATGCAATGCTCTTCTTTGTCTCTTGTTAAAGCTCTTTTTTTTTTTTTTTTAGAAATATGTTTTTTCTGATGTAAGTATTGCTACCCCCACTTTCTTTTCATTTCCACCTAAATGGAATATCTTGTTCCATCCCTTTACTTTCAGGCTGTGGGTATCTTCAGATATGAAGTGAGCCTCTTGTAGGCAGCATACAGATAGGTTTGTTTTTTTATTCATTTAGTTATTCATTTTGGTTGGAGCTTTATTCCATTTACATTTTAAGTAATTACTGATAAGTTTATATTTACCATCGCTTTGGTAATTGTTTTTTGCTTCCTTTCATAGTTCTTCTTTGTTCTCTTGCTCTTCCTTTGTAATTGATGACTTTCTTCAATGTTATGTTTGGCATTCTTTTCTCTTTATTTTTGTGCATCTATCATAGGTTTTTGGTTTTTGGTTTCCATGAGGTTCAGATATAACAACCGATATATGTATATATATGTTTTAAGTTGGTGATCATTTAAGTTCCAATGCATTCTGAGAGGACTGCATTTTTACTCCCTGACCATGTTTTGCATTTTTGATGTCATAGTTTATATCTTTTTACTTAGTTTATTCCTTAAGTAGTTATTATAGATTTAATTGATTTTTACTACTTTTGTCTTTTACTTCTCATACTAGCTTTATAAGTGGTTGATTTATGGCCCTTTTTATATGTCTGCATTACCAGTAAGATTTTTTTCTTTCATATATTTTTTTAGTGCTAGTAATGGTCTTTTCTGCTTAAAGAAGTCCCTTATTATTTCTGTAAAGCCTATTTATTGATAATAAACTCCTTTAGCTTCTGCTTATTTGGAATACCTTTATTGCTCCTTCAATTCTGAACAGTGACCTTGCTGTGTAGTGTTTCTGGTTGTAGGTTTTTTTCCTTCCAGTACTTTGAATATATCTTACCACTCCCTTCTGGTCTTGCTACATTTTTGCTGAAAACTTAGCTGATAGTCTCATGGAGGGGTGGGGGGGTTCTCTCTGCATAATTAATTGCTTTTCTTTACTGTTTTTATGATTCTCTCTTTATCTTTAATTTTTGACATTTTAATTCTGATGTATTTTAGTGTGTATGTCTTCAGGTTCATCTTGTTTGAGACACCTACTTTCTGAACCTGAATGTTTGTTTCCTTCTCCAGATGAGGAAAAATTTCAGCTATTTGTCTTAAAATAACTTTTCTGCATCTTTTTTTTTTCTTTCTGGGTTACTTATAATATGGATATTAAGATACTTCATGTCTCAGAGGTCCCTTAAGCCACCTTCATTTCTTTTAATTCTTTCTGCTACCTTGAGCCTTCCTCTTTTTTTTTTTTTTGAACCTTCCTCTTCATTGCAGTTTGGATTTGCATTTCCCTAATGATCACTTATGCTGACCATCTTCATGTACTTGCCAGCCATTTGTATTTATACTTTGGAGAAATATGTTTTCAAGTCCTTTGCCCATTTTAAGCCAGATTACTTGTTTTTTGTTGTTGCTATTGAGTTAGGAGTTCTTCATTATTCTGGATATTAATCCCTTATGGAATATGTGATTTATAGATGCTTTCTCCCATTATATAGGTTGCCTTTTTACTCTGTTGATTGTGTCCCTTGATGCACAAAAATTATTAATCTTGATTTAATCTAATTTATCTATTTTTACTTTTGTTACCTTTTCCTTTGGTGTCATATCCAAGGTATCATTGTCAAATTTAATGTGATGAAGATATCTCCCTATGTTTTCTTATAAGAATGTTATTGCCTTAGGTCTTATGTCTAGGTCTTTGATCCATTTCAATTTTTGTATGTGGTTTAAGATAAGGATCTAACTTTATACTTTTGTATGTGGATATCCAGGTTTTCCAATGTCATTTGTTGAATTAACTGTCCTTTCTCCATTGAATAGTGTTATCACCTTTGTTGAAAAAACCATTTAACCATAGATGTGAGGGTTTGTTTCAGGCCTCTCTATTCTATTACATTGGTTTATATGTCTGTTTAGGCTAATACCACACTGCTTTGATTACTGTAGCTTTTAAATAAGTTTTGCAATCATGAAGTGTGTAAGATGTTTAATTTTATTTCTTTTTTTCCCAAAGATTTTATTTATTTATTCATGTGAGACACAGAGAGAAGGCAGAGACACGGCAGAGGGAGAAGCAGACTCCTTGCAGGAAGCCTGATGTGGGACTTGATCCTGGAACTCTGGGATCATGCCCTGGGCTGAAGGCAGTGGCTCAACCACTGAGAAAACCGTGTCCCTAATTTCGTTTTTATTCATGATTTTGTTTTGGCTATTCAGGGTCCCTTGATATTCCATATAAGTTTTAGATTTTTTTTTCTTTTTCTGCAGAAACCGTTATTGGGTTCTAATAGAGGTTGCAGTAAATCTGTAGGTAGTGTTGGGAATGTTGACATCTTAACAATATTAAGCCTTCCAATTCACAAACATGAGATGTTTACTTTATTTATGTCTTTATTTGCTTTCAGCAATATTTTGTAGTTTTCACTGTACATATATTTTATCTAATTAGTAAGTTTATACTTAAGTATTATATTCTCTTTAGTGCTGCTGTAGTAAGTAGAATTGTTTTCCTAATTTCTTTTTTAGATTGTTTATAGTTAGCATAGAGAAATACAATGGCTTTTTTATGTGTTGATTTTTTTATCCTGAAATTCTTTTTTTTATCCTGAAATTCTGCTTAATTAATTTATTAGTTATAATAGTTTGTATGTGTGTGTGTGGGGGGGTGGGGATTCTACATATAAGATCATATTACTGCAGAGATAATTTTACTTCTTCATTTGTAATTTTGATGCCTTTTATTTCTTTTCTTGCCTGATTGCTCTAGCTAAGATTTCTAGTATTGTGTTGAATAGAAGTGGTGAAAGCAGATATCCTTGTCTTATTCCTGGTCTTAGAGGACAAATTTTCAGTCTTTTCCAATTGAATATGATATTAACTTTGGGGTTTTCATATATGGCTTTTATATCTTGAGACAGTTTTCTTCTACTTCCATTTTTTTTATCATGAAAGGATGTTAAATTTTGTCAAATGATTGTCCGATATTATTGAGATGATCATGTGTTTTCCCCCTTTAATTCTGTTAATGTGATATATTACATTAACTGAGTTTTATATGTTGAACTATCCTTGCATAAATAAATCCCACTTGGTCAGGATTAATAGATTTTTTTAAAACCTATTTCTTAAAGTCTATTTTAATGATTTATGTTTTTTCTAGGATATGATCCATTTCATTTAGATTTCCAAATTTATTGAGATGTAATTATACATGATATATTTTTATAACTTTAATATCTATCATTTCCTTTTGTTTTTGTAATTATAATCCATAGAAGCTCAGTTGTTAACAAGTAGCCAATTTTTTTACTTAAGAAACCAAAATTTGGATTTATTCATGAAGTATACTATATAATTTTTCTTAATTTCTGTTTTTTATCAGTATAATTTTCTTTTAATTTTTAATGTTTCTTTGCTATTTTGACTTCTTCTTGGGCAGCCCTGGTGGCCCAGTGGTTTAGTGCCACCTTCAGCCCGGGGTGTGATCCTGGAGACCCAGGATCAAGTCCCACGTTGGGCTCCCTGCATGGAGCCTGCTTCTCCCTCTGCCTGTGCTTTTGCCTTTCTCTCTCTCTCTTTCTCTCTCTCTGTGTCTGTCATGAATAAATAAAATATTTAAAAAAAAATCTAGACTTCTTCTTAGTTCATTTTTAAGTATTTTTTTTTAACACCTGAAACTAAAACACTTTTAATGTGGAAATTTTCACATACATGGAAGTGGAGAAGATGCTACAAAAAAAAAAAAAAAAACAATCCCTAGACATCAGTCACCTAGTTTCAACAGACATCAAAATTCTGCAGGTTGTGTTTCATCTCCTTTTAAACTTTTTCTTTCTGGAATATTTTAAAGCAAATTCCAGATGTCATATTTTTCACTTGAGTACTTTAGGTTGTATTTCTAGCAGATAAGGACTTTATTTTTGGTGGTTTGTTTAATAAAACCACGTTTCATTTATTTATCTTCCCTGTTTTATAACATATAAACTTTAAAAAAAATTTTTTTTAATTTATTTATGATAGTCACAGAGAGAGAGAGAGAGAAGGCAGAGATGCAGGCAGAGGGAGAAGCAGGCTCCATGCACCGGGAGCCCGACGTGGGATTCGATCCCGGGTCTCCAGGATCGCGCCCTGGGCCAAAGGCAGGCGCCAAACCGCTGCGCCACCCAGGGATCCCCTAACATATAAACTTAAGTTACATTTTTTCTTTGAGAACTTTTATGGGATATCCCACAGATATTAACCTATATATTCTTATTGTCATTCATGTCTAGATAATTTATAAATTTCATTTTGATTGCAAGTCTGTTTTAAACTCCCCATGTAGCTAGAATATCATTGCTATCTTCCTACTGCTACTTTCTGATTGTGGTCAGGGCTACAGCTTTATGACTTTTGCTTTGTAGACTTTGTTGACATTTTCATTGGCAAATTTTGAGAATAACAATAGCATGAACCTATTGAGTATTTACTAGGTGCCCCACACTAAGTATTTTCCATATGTTAACTCATTTAATTCTCATAGTAACTCTGTGAGGTAAGGTACATTTTTCCCTGGAAAGAGTGTATATTCAATGTTTATTGGCTATAAAGTTCTCTTTTTATATATTAGGTCAAAATTCTTAATTCTGTTGTTGAAATATTCTCTGTCCTTACTTATTCTTGTTTAAGACATGGGTATTTTAATGCTTTCCATTGTGACAATGAATTTGTCTTTCATTTTTATCAGTTTTGCTTTTTATATTCTTTTTAAATCCTTGTTTTTGCATGTATTTTCATGTTTTTCTTCAATGTGGAATGTATTTGTTTCAATTCTGTTTTGTGTGGCATCAGTATTACTAACCTGAGTTTGTCTGTTCCTCCCTCTCTTCGTTTCCACTGTTCCTTACTTTACCTTTCTTTTCTTTTCCATTTGACTAGTATGTCTTATCTTCTTTTCTTCAAAATGTCTTGTTATCTGTTATAGATCTACCCCTCTTCAAAAGCATTCGACAGACTTTTTTTCTTTTTCTTTTTTTTTTTAATTTTTTTTTTATTTATTTATGATAGTCACACAGAGAGAAAGAGAGAGAGGCAGAGACACAGGCAGAGGGAGAAGCAGGCTCCATGCACCGGGAGCCCGATGTGGGATTCGATCCCGGGTCTCCAGGATCACGCCCTGGGCCAAAGGCAGGCGCCAAACCGCTGCGCCACCCAGGGATCCCTCTTTTTTCTTTATCAACCTGAGACTCTATCCTTTATCAGAAAGATTGAACTCATTGGCATATATTATGATTTGTGTCATGCCTGGATTTATTTTTCCCTTTTACTATTCTTCTTTTAATTGTTCTTTTTTTTAAAACTTTGTTCTGTTTTTCCCTTCTAATTGTTTGTAAGTAAAATAGCCTATTTCTAATCTTCTAGGGCTTTTCCTTACATTAAAAGAAAACATTTAAACCTAGTATACTTTCTACCTCTAATTTTTAATAAATTTAGGTAAATAATTTTGCCTCTTCTTCCTTTCAGGTTTCCTTATTGTTTCCTTCTCTTTGACCATTTTACTATTGCAATTAAAATCATCTCTACTAGAGATGAATAATGAGCAGACTGCTGCATTTCCTTTACAAAAGGTAATTGCTCCCATGAGTGAACAAGTCTTTGGATTTACAGTCTATTGACATTTTAAGTATCTTATTTGAAATTTGAGAGTGAAGATTGTGACTTGTGATTGTAGACCTATATCGACGTTTTTAATGTAGTCAGGGGATCTTAAGGCAGCAAATTATTATCCTTCTGAGTTTACAACTTGTATTTTTTTAAGGGATCATCTTGTTAGAGTGTATGAAGAGGATCAGTGGTCTCTCAGTATTGATGATATTTGCCCCGTGTTCTGGAAAAATGCTTGATGGCTTGAACCAAATGTTTAAGAGGGAATTTTTGGATCATATCAGCATTCTAGTTATATTGTTTTTCCTGTCTTTACATCATCATTGACTATTGAGGATTGGCCTTTTTGGAGAAAAGGAAGAGGAATGATGCCTTATAATAGCACTTCTACTTAGTATTTCATGTATGCATTCACTATGTATTTATTGAGCACCTGTGATGTGCTAGGCATGATTCTAGGGGCTAACGGTACACTCATTGTCCCTATCCTCAGGGAATTCAGTCTGGTGGCAGAGACAGACCAGTATAAGAAGGGCCAGGGTAGGGCAGCCCGAGTGGCTCAGTGATTTAGTGCCACTTTCAGCCCAGGGCGTGATCCTGGAGACCCGGAATCAAGTCCCACGTCGGGCTCCCTGCATGGATCCCGCTTCTCCCTCTGCCTGTGTCTCTGTCTCTCTTTCTGTCATGAATAAATAAATTAAAAAAAAAAGAAAGAAAGAAAGGCCAGAGGAGAGGTGTGCAAAGTGTGCTATGGAAGCATAATGGAAGGCCTCTAATTTGGCTAGAAGGAGTCAGGAAATGTTTCCCAGACAAGGCAATTTTGGATCGAGAATTGCAGGATGGTTAGGAATTGGCCAAGGCAAGAAGTGGCAACCCTATTCTAGGCATGTTCGACTGCAGGCTTAAAGCCAGGAAGTGAGCAAGAGTAGAGTTAATGGACTGCAAGTGGTTGAAATTAGGAAGTAGGTGGAGGAAGAGTGGAAAATGCAGATGGAGAGAGAGTCAGGACCCAGATGTGAAAGAAAATGAAGAACTGTAATACCCAGGGTTATTAATTTAGGCTCAACAGGGAGACTTCAGGGAGTCCATGCCCCCTTTGACATTGTATGACAAATTGCATTCACAAAAGGTCAGAACCATTGCTTTAAAGGTACCTAAGAGGGCAGCCCAGGTGGCTCAGTGGTTTAGCACCACCTTCCGCCCAGGGTGTGACCCTGGGGACCCGGGATCGAGTCCCACATTGGGCTCCCTGTGTGGAGCCTGCTTCTTCCTCTGTCTGGTCTCTGCCTCTCTTTCTCTTTGTGTGTCTCATGAAAAATAAATAAAATCTTAAAAAAATAAAGGTACCTAAGAAGGAGAGGTAGGAATGATACTATCATATTAGCCTGTTAGAATGATTTTGGGCACACTACGGATGCATCAGAGAGGTTGGCACTATAACTGGGAGACCCTTAATGCACTCTTGCCTGGTCCAAGCAGGAGGAAATGAGAACTAGAACTAAGATTAGGCAGTAGAGGTGGAGGGCAGAGGACAGATGGGAGAAGCAAAGACAAGACTTCTTGACAAGAAGTCGGAGATATAGGAGGGAGAAGGGGAAGCATGCAGGAGGACCCCAAGTTTTCTACCTTGAAATTCAGGGTGGATGGGTTGTGGTGACCTTCTGAGATTTGTTATGACACAGTAGAGTTTATGCAGTATCCTTATGTAATATCTTTGATTTTAGAATCCTTGCTTCTGAAGTGTGTCTTATTGTTTCCATATTGCAAATGTACAAACCATGTTAAGAAGACCTTAAGTGGCCTTTCCAAAGTCACTCAAAACCATGTTTTCTGACATTAAGTCTGATGTTCTTTCCACTGCACCATGACCACAGCATGCCAAGGCAACATTTGGGGCAAAATAAAAAGGACTCACTGCAACTATTACTAACAATCTATGATTCTATTATTTTTTTTATGGAAATAATTTCAAATTTGCAAAAACTGCAAAAACAAAAATAGTACAGAGAATACCCAAACACTCATTACTGGATTCACCCTTTCTGAATGTTTTGCCCCGTTTGCTTTATCATTTGTTCTCTCTTGTTTGTATTTTTTACAAACTATTTGAAAGTAAATGACATACATTATGGCTCTTTATCCCTAAACACCTCAGTGTATATTTCCTAAGAATGAAGATAATCTCTTACAAAATTATAGTTCAGTGATAAGCTTCATAAACTTGCAGTGATACAATATTTTAGCTAATAAACCTTCCATATTTAAATCTTGCCAATTGACACAATAATGGTATATTTTCTTGCAACATAGAACCCAATCTAGGGGCAGGCTTTGGATTTAGTTGTGATTCTTCAGCCTCCTTTTATCTGAACATTTCCAGTCATTGTCTTTTATGACATTGATAATTTTGAACAATATTCTCCTCTCTTTCTCAACTTAAAAAAAAATTTACATCTTGTGCTCATCTGATGCTTTCTCATCAGGATTATATTGAGGTTAGGGATTCATGGCTGGAGTACCACATAGGTGATATGTCCTTCTTAGTATAGATGGTCTGGAGGTCCTATGATTCTCTTATCCCTTATTGATGATGTCAAAGTACTGCCCAGTTTGTATACCACTAATCACTGGGTTTTTTCCCCTTTCCTTGCAACTAAGAAGCCATTTATGAAAAGACACTTTATGACAGTGCAAATATTCTGTTCCTCATCACAATTTCCCCCTAGATTTAGCATCCACAGATGGTTATTGCCTGCTCCAAATGATGCTTTCCAATTCTAATACTGTCTCCATATTTACCAGTCAGTCCTCAGCATTCTACTTCTTCACTTGTTTATCTATTTATTAATGGGTTTATGGACTAACACATTCCTCATTTTCAGTGATTTATAATTCATTACTATGCTGCACTATTTTGTGTTTTTTTTTTTGTATATTTTTTTATTGGAGTTCGATTTGCCAACATATAGTAGAACACACAGTACTCATCCCATCAAGTGCCCCCCTCAGTGACCATCACCCAGTCACTATGCTACATTATTTTGATGCCCAGACTGTCCCTGGTGTGATCAGTGGGAGCTCCTTCCATCTGGTGCCTTGTGACACACTCCTATCATTTCTTTTGAGTACTTCATTACTTTGTGATATGACAAGAAGTCCTGGCTCACACCACACCAGCCATATAATCAGCCATTTCTCTAAGGAACTCTGGTTCCTTTAATGAAGAATAGTATTGGAGACTAAGACCGGAGTGCTCCTTGCCACTGGGTGTCTTTAATCCTTGGCTTTTTCAGCAGAAAGAATTGAGACTATAGGCACATGAGAAACATACATACTCATGTATATGCACATATATATGCACATATGTATATCAGCATAGAAATGAGAGTACTTCTAAGCATGTACATGTTAGAAATTATGAGCCCATACTGATTCAATTCCAGCTTATCGGCCAAGTTCTTTCTCATCTCTTTCCCTTCAATCTCTGTATGTCCCTTCTTCCACAGTGAGAAACTTGCCTCCAGTGTCAACATATTCAATCATTTGTTCAACCCTGTATTACATCTAAAGCACTGTCAGAATTGCTTTGCTGATACTACTGTAGTTAAAACAAAATACCGAAAAGGAGTTCCGGACTTGTTTGCAATTCTTCAATCCATTCTTCCTGGACTCAGGATATTTATTTAAATACTGTGTTCAGGGCAGCCCTGGTGGCTCAGTGGTTTAGCACTGTCTGCAGCCCAGGGTGTGATCCTGGAGACCCGGGATTGAGTCCCACATCAGGCTCCCTGCATGGAGCCTGCTTCTCCCTCTGCCTGTGTCTCTGCTTCTCTCTCTCCTCTCTGTGTATTCTCATGAATAAATAAATAAAATCTTTAAAAAAAATAAATACTGTGTTCATGAGTTACTTGGATTAGTTCTCTTTCTTTCTCTTCCCTTTTTCTTTTCCTTATTACTTTTCTTTCCTTCTCCTTTGATGAGGTTATCTTGTTCATTTGAAATACAATTGGACTAATTTGTCTTAGTTTGCTTTCAGTTATAGATCTTTATCTCTCTTCCTATTCTACTCTGATTTTTCTTTTTGAATATGTAGAATTTCCAAGTCAAAGCATATTTTCCAAAGTCAAAATTATATAAGAGGTGTTCTTAGAGAATACCATTCTTTCCCAAATCTCTTTTGTCACTTTTACCCTTGTGGGTAACTACCTTTGGTATTTTTTGGCTTCTCCTTTCTGTGCTTCTTCCTGCAATGATAAACAAATGTGTATGGATTTTCCCTTTTAAGAAAAGTATTGCATACTATATACAGCTGACCCTTGAACAATATTGCTTTGAACTGCACAAGTTCACTTAGATGCAGATCACAGTATGTGCTATAAATGTACTTTCTCTTCCTTATCACTCTCTTAATGACCTTTTCTCTAGCTTACTTTATTGTAAGAATACAGTATATAATACATATAATCTGCAAAATATGTGTTAATCAACTGGTTAATGTCCTTGGTAAGGCTTCCAGGCAACAGTAGGCATTGTAATGTTTTTGGGGAGTCAAAAGTTATATGCAGATTTTCAACTGCAGGGAAGGGTGGTTGGTGCCCCAACAATGGTGCTATTCAAGGGTCAACTGTATATTCTTGCATTTTTCTTTTTTTCACCTACCACTGTCTCGTAGAAAGCACTCCCTATCAGTTCTTAGAGGTCTTTCTTTATTAGAGTAGGCAAATGCTTTTTTGAGTAAGTTTTTAGTAGTAGCTTGACTTTGGATCATTTATATAAAAATAATTTACATAATTTTAAGCCACAGGTAATAGCAAACAAAATAATCTACTTGAGAATTGGGTATGGTGCAATAACAGGCACCCAGAAGGTGCCCCTTGCCTTCTCAGTACCTTTTTTTAGCTTCACTTTCCCCAACTTGAAATCTGATCATGTTGCTTTCCTACTGCTCACCTCCGGTTTTCTGTAGGATCAAGTCTAGCCTCCTGGGCTCCGACATGCTGGCAGGCTTGCTTATTGCCCCCTTCCTCTTCACCTCAGATTTTCCAGATGTTCCTTAGTCCCCCAAACCCACTGCATTCTCCTTTACCTTCTGGTCTTTGGAACTTCCCTCCCTCTTTGCATCATTCATGTCACTTTATTATTTATTTACTATTTATTTATTATTTATTTATTTATTTATTTATTTTATTTATAAATTATAAATTTATTTTTTATTGGTGTTCAATTGGCCAACATAACACCCAGTGCTCATCCCATCAAGTGCCCCTCTCAGTGCCCGTCACCCAGTCACCCCCACACCCCCCGCCCACCTCCCCTTCCACCACCCCTAGTTTGTTTCCCAGAGTTAGGAGTCTCTCATGTTCTGTCTCCCTTTCTGATATTTCCCACTCATTTTTCTCCTTTCCCCTTTATTCCCTTTCACTATTTTTATATTCCCCAAATGAATGAGACCATATGTTTGTCCTTCCATTCACGTCACTTTAAATGCCTCTTTACCAAGGAGGCCTTCCTTGACCCACTATTTAATTTACAACCCCCATCCCCTGCATTCCCAGCACACCCTGTGTTTCATACTTTATATTTATCATGATGCAAATTGTATGTTTGACTACTGTACATGTCACAAAGGTAGAAATTGTGCATCTTCCTCAGTGATTCATTCCCTCATATCTAGCACCATATTTGACCTATGTTCAGCACTCGAATGCTGTGAAATTAAACTTCAAGATGGAGAATGTGTTCCAGGTTTTCTGAAGAATGAATCAATGAATGAATGGGTGGATGAGTAAGTGAAATGGTGCCAATACTCATTTAGGGTAGCCTATGGGTACTACGGGAGGAATTGTCATGACATGTGGATATCATTATGGTGCCTGGAGGCTCATGATGACCTTCCCATGGAGATCCAATCTTGAGGTCAGGTATTTGGAATACCAATTTGCTAAGACTACATTTCCATTTCCTGCCACTACCCACTGTAGTCCTAGGGCTCTGTTGTTACCTAGCATCAGTAAAGGTTTTCTCCACACATACCAAGCTCAAAGTATATGAAGAAAAAGGACAGCTAGTCCTTTTTATTCTATTGTGCCTCCAGTTTCTATAAAGAGTAGCTGTGTCTCCCTTCCTCACACTGCTATGGGTGAAAATACTTCACAAAAACTCACAGCTCTAGTAGTTCTGAAGGTCAGAAAAATTGCAATGTCTAAAAAGGTCTTTTTCTTCCGGCCTCCTCTTGTGCCTTTTCCTTCCTTTCAGTGATCTTGGGTTATCAGATATTTCTGTTTACTGGCTGGCTCATTCCAAGTTCTTAGCAACTCTGACCAAGCATCAGTCTGTGGGATCTTGTTTTTGTAGGAGTGTTTTGAACTGTAAAGGAAGGTTTTCAAGCAGCCCTAGGGTCACACTCTATGGGTAATGACATATACTTGGGGCAGCCTTGCCTAGGTGCCATTTCTACCCCCAAATACCAGTTGCTTGTGTAATCAGAGGGCTCTCATCTCATCCTTTGGTCACTTGATGTCTCTCCCTAAAGACTGAGGAGCAAATAATTTGCTAGGCTATATAAAGTGCCAGAGACATTCAGCTTTGGAGAATTTCTTAGTTTATTTGGACTGCTATTGCAAAATACCACAGACTGGGTAGCTCATACACAACAGAACTGTGTTTTTCACAGTTCCTGATCCTGGAAGTAGGAGATTAAGATATTAACAGGGCTGAGTTCTGGTGAAGGCTCTCTTTTGGGTTGTAGGTAGCTATCTTCTTGCTGTGTACTTGCAAAGAGCAACTCTTTGGGGTCTCTTTGGAGTCTCTTTTATAAGGACACTAATGCCATTCATGAGGGGTTCACCCTCACAGTCTAAATACCTGTGGGTTAGGTTTCAACATGTGAATTTGGGGGGGACACAGTCTATAACAGAGGGGTGAACAGAATTTGAACACCCCTTTTATGAAATCTGGCAAAATGGCTCCAGAAAACAACTACTGGGAAGAGAATTTTTACGATCAGTATAATTTTATTTCAAGGGATCTCCTTGAGAATCTTGGGTCAGTAAGGCTAATCACCAGCATCAGGGGCATAGGTGCTGTCATCCTGTCTATGACACAGTGTGGGGAAGCTATGTCTTTAAGGTGAAGCTACACCACCATTTTATAACTTGTTCTGCCTTTGAAGGAATTGCTTTTGCTCCTCTCTGCTGGCCTGGAAGGGAGTAAAAAAGGCATAGTGGTCTGGATATTTTCTCATTGCTACGTCTTCTGTAAATGGACTCCCTTGTTAAGATGATGGGTAAAGCAGTTCTGAGGGAGGAGTGAGAGTAACATGGAAGCTATACACACTCGCCTGCCCACCCCTGCTTTTGTTACTGGGCATGATGAAAAATTAAAGAAGGTGCTGAAGAAAGAGAACTTGCTAGACTGTCCTGAGGACAGGGACAGGGACTATTTCATGCTGATAAGGCGGAATGTAGGTTCAATGAGGAAATGGTTGGTGGTGTAACATGGAGGGAATGGCCTCACATGGAAAGAGTATGGACAGTTTAGTTTGAAAAGGGAGAGAATTAGAAAAAGCGTGCTGTCAGGTTAAAAGCTGGAGGAGCTTTGAAATTAGAGCGACCGAGGTTCAAATTCTGCTTTGGCTAATTGGCTGTAAAACGAGGCAGTGAAATGGATATAAATTATAATACCTGACTCAAGGGGTTGTGTGTGTATCTTCTCTCTCCCTGATATATAAGCTGCTTACGTATTGATTCTTCACCCAACTTCCCTTTTCTAAGCCAAAGCTCTGGTATGGAAAATTTGGAATTTATCTTGCTCTGCATGGTTGAGGAAGCAATGGATTGGGTCATAATGACCCAGAAGAGGAGCTCAGAAATGGCAATCTCTCTCCATCATTGTCTAGCTGTGACTTCAGGGGAGACCACTTGTCTTTCAGAAGCTTTTGTTTCCTTAAACACAAACTAAGGGGTCAGGATAGCTAAGTATCCTCCAGTTCTGAAATGCAATGAGATGCCTTTATAATTTTAGGAGGCCATGGCCATCTGCCTTCGTGCTCCCTTTCTATGAAGATGATAGAAGATCTAGAGAAGAGGGTTAAGCTCAGTGATCAAGGGCAAAAGTTTGTTCTCTGGAAATCAGAATCTGTATTAAATTAATTAAACACTTTCATCCCATTTTTATAAGTCAGACCATCACACACTGCTATAAATAGACTACGTAAGTATAGATGAATGTTTTAAATATGCTTTTGTCACAGAAGCTGTGACATGAACAAAGAAACCAAAATGGACATAGATTTATTCTCAGAGTTCCCACACACATCTGGAGGGAATGTGTGTAAGATTTACAGTAATATAAGGCAAGGATGTCTAGAAAAAAATAGAGTTTGCTTTAAAAGAAATGGTGGGCTCGTGACACAGAAACCATGAGTTTGTGAGCATAGATTAGAGGCACTAATCACTTTCCTGCATCAGAAGGAACCTTACTTCTTATGAAAAGGCTAAGAATACTGCATTGACCAAAAATAAAACTGGTCTCAAATTCATTCTAAAAATCAATGTAACAAATACATTAAAACACCAAGAACTATTTGGAGGGCCCCACTGGGCTGATTCATCCCAGGCAGAAATTACCTGGGTGTAGTCACAAAAAATTTTTGTTCTGATGGGAGGAATGGGTACTTGCTCTTCTGCTTCCCCTGGGAGTGTAGTAGGGGCCTCTTCTGGGACAGAGAGAGGTTTTTGTGTTCTCTGCATGCAGGTATCCAGCCCCTGTGGCCTTCTCACTAAGGGACAGTAGACAGCTCTTTGTGAACAATCGGCCAGACCCACAGGCCTCTGTCTAGACACAGGGGTGGGGAGGCCAAGGGATGGGGAGGCCAAGTGCGTGAACTCTAATTCTGACTCAGCTACTCTGTCACTCCATCTTCCTGGTCAATACTTTTCTCCTCTGAGCATCTTCCTTCTGTAGAAACCAAATCAACTTTTCTGGCGTTGGTGCCTCAGGGACCTACTGCTGCCAGAGGCTTGGGAGATGCACATGCTTCTTCATTCATACAAAATAAGCAGTGTACAAAATATGTATAGGCCAATTTAATGTAGAGAGATTATTTTCTTCATTGTATTTATGTTTGAGTTTCTTTCTTTAAAATTAAAAGAAAATTTCCCCAGCTATACTGAGGTATAATTGACAAAACTTGTGTAAGGTGTACAACTTGATGTTTGGATATAGGTAGGCACTGTGAGATTTTTCACCACAAATTAATTAACATATCCATTTTCTTCGCATACTTATCTGTGTGTGTGTGTGTGTGTGTGTGTGTGTGTAGAGAACACTTAAGATCTACTCTCTTAGGGATGCCTGGGTGGCTCAGCAGTTGGGCATCTGCCTTTAGCTCAGGGCGTGATCATGGAGTCCTGGGATCGAGTCCCACATCGGGCTCCCTGCATGGAGCCTGCTTCCCCCTCTGTCTGTCTCTCTCTCATATTAAAACAAAACAAAACAAAACAAAACAAAACAAAACAAAAAAAATCTACTCTCTTAGCAAATTTCAAGTACACAAGACAGTACTGTTTTATAGTCACAGTGCTCTAGTTTAGAACTCCAGAATTTACTCATTTTTGCGTAACTGCAGCTTTGTATCCCTTGACCAGAATCTTCCCATTTCCTCGTCTCAGCCCCTGGCAACCATCATTCTCCTCTCTGCTTCTCTGAGTGTGATTATTTTAAATTCCATATGTAAGTGAGGTCATGGAGCCTTCTCTGGCTCATCACTTACTGTGATGTCCTCCAGATTCATCCATGTTGTTGCAAAATGTCAGAACTTTCTTTGTTAAGGCTGAATAGCATTTGTTGCATATATGCACCGTACTTTCTTCATCCATTCATCCATTTATGGGCATGTAGGTTGTTTTTTATATCTAGGTCAATATGAATAATGCTACAGTGAATATAGAAGTGCAAATCTTCTGAAGTACTAATTTCATTTTTCTTTGGACGTATACGTGCAGAAGTGGAATTACTGGACCATAGGATAGTCCTATTTGTAGTGTTTTGAGGAAACTCTGTACTGTTTTCCATAGTGGCTGTACCAGTTTACATTCCCACCAACAGTGCATGATGGTTCCCTTTTCTCCAGGTCCTTGCTCACACTTATTTCTTGACTTTTTGATACTAACATTCTGAGACAGATGTGAGTGAGCTAGTATCTTGTTGTAGTTCTGATATGCATTTCCCTGGTGATGAGTGATGTTGAGTACCTTTTCATATAACTTTTTTTTTTACATTTTTAATTTAAATTCAATTTGCCAACATATAGTATAACCCCCAGTGCTCATCCCATCACGTGCCCTCCTCAGTGCCCATCACCCAGTTACACCATCCCCCCAGTCACCTCCCCTTTTGCAACCCTTTGTTTCTTTCCCAGAGTTAGTAGTCTCTCATGGTTTGTCCCCCTCTCTAATTTTCATCTACCTTTTGTAGCCATCTGTAGGTCTTCTTTTGAGAAATATCTATATATGTCCTTTGGCCATTTAAAATTTTTTTTTCTATTTACTAGTATGAGTTCCTTATGTAGTTTGGGTATTAGCCTCTTAGCAGAAATGTCTGCAGCAGTGGAAAAGCTGCTGGGGTCCTAGGTGTGCAGGCCTTTGGAGTCTCCTGCCCTCCTTTTCCTTCTCAGGGAGAAGCTGTGCCTGGAGGACTTCTTGCAGCTGAGTGGTGCCAGTATGAGAAATAGTGATGCAGGTAAAACACGCCAGTACAGTGGATGCTTCAACAACCCAGGTTTAAGCTGCACAGGCCCACAGATATATAGTTTATATCTATATATCTATATATATAGTACTATAAATGCATTTCCTTTATGATTTTCTTAACACTTTCCTTTTTTAGCTTTCTTGTAAGAATACAGCATATAATACATATTATATACAAAATAAGTGTTAATAGGTGGTTTGTTATTAGTATGGCTTCTGGTCAACAGTAGGCTATTAATAGTTATGTTTTGGGAGAGTTAGTAGTTACTTGTGGATTTTTGACAGCACAGAAGTTGATGCCCCTAATCCTCCGATTTGTTGAAGTGGGTCAACTCTACTTTTCTACATGTCCATCCTTGGTTTTTTGTCCTCCACTGGATTGTTGCTGCTTCTCAGTTTACTTGGGAGCTCTCCCAGAACTATTTACATCCATGAATAGTTGTTCACTCATTGTTTCTGCAGGGGTATGAGGGCCAAGACCTCTTACTCTTCCATCTTGCTGAACTCCTCCTCCTCCTCAGATGATATGATCTTATGTGTAGGAAACTCTGAGTGGGTCTTTGCTTTAGAAAATTTGCTTCCAGGTTGGCAGAAAACTTTCTCTTTTTTTTAATTAAAAATGTTTTCACTTGTGTTTCTGGTGCTTATGCCTTGGGGATTTCATTGGGGTTTGTTGGCATAATTTCAGTGGCTCTATCTTGCTCACAGAATGACATTTAAACTCTTTGTCCAAATATTTGCAGCACTGGAAATCTGGCTGTCATGTACTTTTCTGTCTTTAATCTTCTGTTACTCCACATGCATCTGCTAGGCTGTTGGTTTGCCTACTGCCCCTGAAGGCCAAGCCCCATGTGTGCAGTCTTTGTAATAGCATGGAGGTTGTCACCAGAAAAAGAACAGCAGAGTCTGACTACAAACTAATCCACCACCTTGCCTTGAAGATAGCAGAAGTTCATCTGCCTTCCTCACAATTCAGAGTAAAGGGTGCTCTTTGCAAAGAAGCAAGACTAGCCCTGAAGACAGCTTCAGGGAATTGATTAAGGAATAGTATCACCATTTAAGAAAAAAGTCTTTAGTCTGTGGGAGAAAAATATATAGATTTAAAAAGATCATGTCTATGACAACTGCACTTACCAAATTTTGGCTAAAAAATTTTTGAGTTGCACATATCTTACATAGAACAGGAAGTAGGGATCCCTGGGTGGCGCAGCAGTTTGGCGCCGGCCTTTGGCCCAGGGCGCAATCCTGGAGACCCGGGATCGAATCCCACATCGGGCTCCCGGTGCATGGAGCCTGCTTCTCCCTCTGCCTGTGTCTCTGCCTCTCTCTCTCTCTCTCTCTCTCTGTGACTATCATAAAAAAAAAAAAAAAAAAAAAAAAAAAAACAAACAGGAAATAGAGAGGAAAATTAGAGTTCTTTGGGAGGGTCTTGAAGACAAACCAGGTACTTCTAGGTACATAGTAGGTGCACAATAAAGATTTGTTGAATGATTTTGTGATTGGGGACCAAAACAATGTCTGAGAAATAGTGGACTACAAGTGGTTTTCTAGTCTCTTATTAGTGTTTTAAGAGGAAGCACAAGAGTGTGCCTTTAAATAGAATATTAGAATTGTTTTCATGCCAGCCTATCTTTAGGGTAAATTAGACTGACCAAGGCAAGTGAAAAAAATGTTCCGTGTATCTTCCCAAATCCCCTCCTTATACTGAGAGCTAGGAAAAGATGGGGTTGGGGAAGTATAATTTAGAAATCTCAAATCTTCTCTCAATCCAGAAAATCTTTCCACAAAATTGGTAGAGAAAGAACACAGTTTTTTCTTTTTTTTTTTTTTTTTCCTGAGTAGGCATTAAACCAGACTGTAACATGTATCACAGGTAAATCTGCTAAGAGATTGCAGAGATAGGAGGCCCCTTATGCAGTGAAGCAGATACAACCTCTCATAAATACATGTTCTCAAGATAAATAAGAGGTGTTACAGCATCTTTTGCTGTACATAGTTCATAGTAACTGGGAGACCACCTGTCCTGATTTTATCCAGAGAAGAAACGGATTCCTCATAGAATTAGGACAGGAGGTTGTTTTGCAAATGGAAACAAGGTACCCAATAAAGTTAGGCTCTTCTCCTCTCAAGGGAACAGGGATACAGGGGGAGCTACCTCACCTGATGTTTGCATTTCAAAAAGGATGGCTCTCAGGTCGGTGAGTAAACATTCTTGAATTGTGAGACCTGAAAAAGGTTACTTAGTCATTATAAAGTCTTACATACACTTGAAAAGGACAGAGAAAGGTTCTGAAAGAAAAGGGAGAGGTGGGGAAGATGTTTCTTTCCTTAGTTTTAACAGAGAGAATTAAACCTCTTTTGTTAATTTGTATTTGTCTTTACCCTGGAATTATTGTGGGCCAGATGTGATCCAAGTTATCAAAAATCTTTCTGTAATCTCTGTAGGTGGTGGGATGGGAGATGGAGGGGGCTCCACTTGCAAGCCAATCTGAACTGAAGACCACCCAATAACCAGGAGATAGGCAATTAAAAAAGAATTCCCTCATTTTAACTAAAGTTGCTAGATTCTCTTTTTTCCAGTCACTTCACACTATCAAGGCAAAGGAGGCTAGTAACAGCCACTCAGTTAATGTCACAAAGGCTGTTTTTGTACTACTTGGTGGAGACAATAAATAATTATTTCTCTTGCTGCCAATTTCATTTATAAGACACACTAGATATATCTCAAATCTACCTAAACATCTGTCTAAAGATATAGATATATCTGTTTATCTTTCCGCCTGTCTATCCATCTTCATACAAGCATATCATGTTTCATTGAGCTTTGCTTTATTGTGTATCATACACATTTTTTTTATAGATTGAAAATTTGTGGCAGCCTTGCATCCAGCAAGTCTATCAGTGCCATTTCTAACAGTCTTTGTTCACTTTGTGCTTCTGTGTCACATTCTGGTAATTCTTGCAATATTGCAAAGTTTTCGTTATCATTTTATTTATTATGATGAGCTATGATGTAACTATAGCCATGAACTGCACCTGTATAAGATGAGAACTTAACTGATAAGTGTTGTATAGGCTTTGCTTGTTCCACTGACTGGCCATTCCCCCATTCTTTCTCCCTTCCCTCTGGCCTTTTTATTCCATGAGATACAGTAATATTGAAATTAGTCCAGTTAATAACCCTACCATAGCCTCTAAGTTTCAAGTGAATTGAAATCATATATCTCTCATTTAAATCAAAAGCTAGACATGAGTAAACTTAGTATGGAAGGCATGTTGAAGACCAAGAGAGGATGAAAGGTAGGCCTGTTGCACCAAACAGCCAAATTGTGAATGCAAAGGAAATTCTTGAAGGAAACTACAAGTGTTACTTCAGTGAATACATGAGTTATGAGAAAGCAAAACAGCCTTACTATGGATATGGAGAAAGTTTTAGGGGTCTAGATAGAAGATCAAACCAGCCACAACATTCTCATAAGCTAAAGCCTCATCCAGAGCAAGGCTCTGACTCTTTTCAGTTCTATAAAGACTTAGAGAGGTGAAGAAGCTGCATTAGAAATGTTTGAAGAGAGCAGAGGTTGGTTCCTGAGCTTCAAGAAAAGAAGCCATCCCTATAACATAGTAGTTCTATGTGAAGCCGCAAGTTATCCAGAAGATCTAGCTAAGGTAATAAAAGTAGCTACCCTAAACAGCAGATTATCAATGTAGATGAAACAGCCTTCTATTGGAAGAAGATGCCATCTAGGACTTTCATAGCTAGAGAGGAGAAGTCAATGCCTGGCTTCAAATCTTCAAAGGACTCTCTTATTAGGGGCTAATGAAGCTGGTGACTTTAAGTTGAAGCCGTGCACACTGACCAACCATAATGACCACTGTGAAAATCCCAAGAACCTGAAGAATTATGCTAAATCTACTCTGACAGTGCTCTATAAATGTAATAACAAAGCCTGGGTGACAGCACATCTGTTTACAGCATGGTTTACTGCATATTTTAAGTCCACTGTTGAGATCTAATGGTCATAAAAAAAGATGCCTTTCAACATATGACTGCCTATTGATAATGCACCTGGTCACTGAGAGCACTGATGGAGATGGACAATGAAATTAATGTTGCCTTCATGCCTGCTATCATAATATCCATTCTGCAGCCCATGGATCAAGGAGCAATTTTGACTTTCAAGTCTTATTGTTTAGGCAATACATCTCATAAGGCTACGGCTGCCATAGATAGTGACTCCTCTGATGGATCTGAGCGAAGTACATTGAAAACCTGCTGGAAAGGAGTTATATTCTAGATGCCATTAAGAACATTCATGATTCACAGGAAGAGGTCTAAATGTCAACACTCACAGGAATTTGGAAGAAGTTGATTCTAACTCTCATGGATGTCTTCAAAGGGTTCAAGGCCAGTAGAGGAAGTCACTGGAGATGAGGTAGAAATAACCAGAGAAGTAGAATTAGAAATGGATTCTGAACATGGGACTGAATTCCTATAATTTCATGGTCAAACTTGAACAATAAAGAGTTGCTTTTTATGGAAAAGCAAAGAAAGTGATTTCTTGAGGTGGAAACTCCTCCTGGTGAAAATGCTATGAAGATGGTTGAAATGATGACAACAGATTTATAATATTGTATAAACTCAGTTAATAAAGCAGCAGCAAGGTTTTAGAACATTGTCTCCAATTTTGAAATAAGTTCCATTATGGGTAGAATGCTATCAAACAGCACCACATACTATGGGGAAACCATTTGTGAGAGGAAGAGTCAGTTGCTGTGGCAAATTCCATTGTTGTCTTACTTAAGAAATTGCCACAACCACCCCCACCTTCAGCAACCGCATCCCTGATCAGTCAGCAGCCATCAACATCCAGGCAAGACCCTCCACCAGCAAAGGTTACAACTTACTGAAAGCTCAAATGATGGTTAGCATTTTTTAGCAGTTAATATTTTAAAATTAAGGTATACACATTGATTTTTTAAAGATATAACACTATTGCACACTTAATGGACTATAGTATAGTGTAAACATAGCTCTTATATACACGGGGAAACCATAAGCTTCATTTGACTCCCCTTGCTTTATTGTGGTGGTCTGGAAGTGAACCCATAATGTCTTTGAGGTATTCCTGTAGATATCTATCTATATTAAGAGATAGGTAGGTAGGTAAGCAGGTACATACAGGCAGATATAAATATCTTCTGGCAGGCTTATGATTAACTTGAAATTGTCACAATAACTCTCATTTCGGAAACATCCATTAAAGTTCCCCCACTGTGCCAGAGCATCTCGTATTCTCATAACCACACAACACACTGTGGAAAATGAGCTCCATTTTATATGGAAAAAATCCCATCCAGGAAAGTAACTTCCACAATGCTGCAAAGCTTATCATGGCTGAGCTTGGACTTGGACTGAGGTCTCTCTGGCTCCCACACTTGCCATTTTTCTATAGCACCCCATGGCCTCACAGACCCAGCACATCTCAGCGTACTAATGAGATGAAAGGAAGGCATTTCTTTTCAACAAATGTGTTCACAGCAGGGAGAACAACAGCCTTTCAGTGCTGTATGGGAACAGTTCTGGGACCACAAGGAAAGCTAAACTAATTGAAATCCCAAAGCCCTCACAATGCTAAGACTGTGATCTTTGCTGGTCACTCCTTGACCAAACTCTACTCAGGTTCTCCTGAATTCTTTTTTAATGAGGTATAACTTTTGGGCTTCTGTGTTTGTCTTTGCATTGTCCAATTTTAGCACAAATCTTGGCAAGTTGGTTTAACTAGAACCTCCTATTCTAGATATCTGATTGAGTTCCTAATTTTCCACCATTGGCAGGTAATCTCTGATCACCTGGTTTGGTCAGAATCCCTCTTACTCCTTCTTACTTCCCCTTCATTCACTGACCTACTGTCTATAAATTCCCACTTTGCCATGCTGTATTTAGTCGTCCAATCTCTCTCTCCCTTGCAAGACCTCTTCACAGGGGTCCCTACAACCATTGTGATGGCTCTCCTTGAATAAAGTCTTCCTTGCTAAGGGAGGCAGGTGAGGGAAAAAGCAGGCAAGAGAAATGAGGTAATAGGAGAAAAATGCAAGGAAGAGTGGGAGCTACTTCAGAGAATTCATATGGACAGAAAGTTGAGTGATACGGGACATTACATCATAGGAGAAGTGGTGTGAGGGTCTGGCAGGAAGCAGACACCCCTGTTTGTGTAGTGGCGGGGGTAGGCAGGGCACACAGAGCTCCCTGTAATTCCCTAGTGCACCCCTGGTGTCATTTAATAGTGTGTATTTCTTGCGGTTGCTAGAATAAGTTACCACAAACTGGATGAACCAACAGAAATCTATTCCTTCACAGTTTTAGAGGCCAAGAGTTCAAACTCAAGGTGTTGATGGGAGCATGTTCCCTCTGAAAGCTCTATGGTACAGTCCTTCTTGGTCCCTTCCAGCTTCTGGTGGCTTCTGGTGTTCCTTGGCTTGCAGCCACCTCACTCCAGTCTCTGTCTCCCTCTTCACACAGCCTTCTTTTCTCTGTATGTCTCTCTTAAGGACACTTGACACTGGATTTAGTGCCCATCTGTACACTCCAGGGTCCCAGGTGGACATATGTTTTGAGGGGCTACCATTCAGATACTTTTCTGTGCATCTGTTTATTACTCATTTGTCCAATGATTCTTTTTAAGCACTAATACACCACTGATTCCTGAAGAAATCAGGTTTGAACTGTGCATATCCACTTATATGTGGATTTTCACAGTACAGTACTCTAAATGTATTTTTTCTTCCTTATAATTTTCTTAATAACATATTCTGTACTCTAGCTTACTCTTTGTAAGAATACAGTATAGAATATCTACAACATACAAAATATGTGTTAATTGTGCATGTTATGGGTAAGGCTTCTGGTCAATAGCTATTAGTAGTTGATTTTTGAGGGAATCAAAAGTTATATGTGGATTTTCGACTATGCAGGGGGATCACTGTCCCTAAATCCCATATTGTTCAAGGGCCAACTGTACAAAGGAGCTGTGGAAGCATAAAAACAAACCGGACTGAGTTCCTACCCTTAGGGGTTTACAGCCTAGAAAGGGAGGCAAACCACACACTCTCATAGCTTGATAGAGTGCCATGAGAGGACAGAGAAATACAATCTTTTTTTTTAATAATAAATTTATTTTTTATTGGTGTTCAATTTGCCAACATACAGAATAACACCCAGTGCTCATCCCGTCAAGTGCCCCCCTCAGTGCCCGTCACTCATTCACCCCCACCACCCGCCCACCTCCCCTTCCACCACCGCTAGTTCATTTCCCAGAGTTAGGAGTCTTTATGTTCTGTCTCCCTTTCTGAATCTGATGGGAGCTTAGAAAGGTCAGAGATACATAAGCTCATGGGATACCCCAGGGCAGAGATACTTTATGGCAGATGTGTCAACTGAATTGGATCTTGAGAGACAGATGTTGAATGTGTAGAAATGGGACATTCTAGACAGAAAAACTAATATCAGGGAGTCCCAGAGGTGGGAAGTGGTGGGAGTTTAGGTGGCGCTAAGAAATTCAGATTGACTAGAGCACAGGTGAGTGAAAGGTGGAAATGGGAAGTCGGGTAGAGAGGTTGGGGACAGAATGGGTGGTCTTACATGGGTTTTAGGCAGTGAAGATGACACAGAGTTTTGAAAATGAGTGTGATGGGATTAAAAACTTTGATTTGTGAAGATATTTTCATAAATAATAAAGATTATCTTAAGCTAAGACACTTGGGATTCAACAGATGCAGAAAGAGGCCTTCTGGGAGCTTTCCTTATCTAAGAACAGAAATTTCAGAGAAATGAGGACTCCTAAAAATTCCTTCTTCAGAGTGGGTCTATTGGTAGGCATGAGACCAAGAGTAAACCTACTTATCATAAATCCCCTTTCTGGGGGAATGTTATGGCCCTAAGGAAGATGGAAAGAGCACTCATACCTGTATAGACAAACATTATCACAAACTTTCTTATTTCCTATTTGTTCTCCTGAAACCCCATTTACACTACTTAAAGAAACTTATTTGTCCTTCCCATAGGAGGCTTTTCTCTGCCCCCACCCTCCTTTCTCCTGCTAAACTAGGAACTTAAGTCCCAAATTCCCCAAACCACTCCTTTGAAATACTCATCACTGGGCAATCCTATATATATGCATGTAGCATGTGTAAGTAAAAGTAGGCTTCTCTTGCTGATGTCTTTTGTCAGTTTAATCAGCAGGCCCAGGTTATTAATGGAGGAGGGTAGATAAAAAGTTATTCCTACCCTATAACGTATGTTGTATGCATGAATTAAAATGGGGAGAAAGGCTTAAGATGGGGGATATTGATCCAGGCATGACTAGCAGAAGAGAATGTAGAGATGAGTATGTTTTTTTGGACACACTACAAAAGCAGAATCATAAGGATTTGGTTAAAAATTAAGGAGAGGGGACAGTGAACAATGACTCTGAGGTTCTGAGCCTAGATGACTGGACCTAGAGTGGTACCATTAACAGAGTTAGGAAACACAATAGAGATAGAGATTATAAGAAAATAGAGCAAGTCAGCAGAGACTGTTTGAAAGCTGGAAGCAAAGTTAGAACTGGAGATGTGGACTTGAGATGATATGCGCTGGGTGATGAAGGTATGAGGTATGATGTGGCAGGAAAGAACCAAAGGAAGGTGAAACCAAGATGAGGAATGGGGCCTTGGAAGTGATTTGAGGTAGGAGGAAAGGGGCTGGTCAAGGGGGCAGTCAAAGGTGGAGGGAGAACAAGGGAAAGTGCTGTGTCACAGTGTCTAACGGGGCTGAGATTGAAGGGAGGATCTTTCCTCATATTAAAAAAAAAAAAAACTGCAGAAAGGTAGGTGAGGACCTAGTGCATTCCAGGAAGGTAGTCCTGGGAGGAAGCAGTGCCTGGGGACATGTAGGAGGACAGAGCTGGATTCAGATGTTGGAGGAGTAGAGACAATGTGTAGACCACTCCAGAGATATCTCATGGTGAAGGGAAAGAGGAACATAGTAACAGTAATTTAGAAGTTACCTGAGTTTCTCACCTATTTGGGGATTTTTAGGGATTCCCAAAATTTACAACATAAACTCCATGCTAGCTACATTTTGATGATAACCACAAAAAAAAACCCAAGTTCTTAGGGGCAAGTAGGGAATAAAACTATTAGGAGGCATCTTTCTTTCTTTCTTTCTTTTATTCCATTTTTACATATCTCCACCTCTGTCATTAAGTCACAATATTTTATCAAAATATACAAATAGCACAGATACTTAAAAATGTATAGCTAAAATTCTAGTTAAACAAGATCAACTGCTACAAGTAGCATGCATAGGTCTTTTATCTTGAATAATGCCTAAAGGGAGACAAATGAGTCATCAAATCAACTTTAAGGGTATAAGAGATTGCTTTGCTTTTCTGTTGTAAGGATTATGCACTTCCTTTTTTTTGTTACAGTGTGAAGAGTATGGTAATGAGTGACTTCCACTGATACTGAAATCAACTGAGAATGGGTGGATGGGGTGGTTCTATTGGCAGGAGTAAGTGATTCTATCTTTGTTGGACTCTACTGTCTATGTTGACAAGATAGCCAGAGTAGGTGTTTTATTAAACCCTCCATCTCAGTGACATGAGCTCTTCTTTACTTTCCATTTTCCTCTTTCCCGAGAATCTCATGCCTAATCAGAATGAATGGATCTGTAAATCTCGAGTTACAAGCTATGTTTATTGTGAAGAATTCCCATAAAAACCTATTCAGGGCTTCCCCCACCACCATTTACGCTTCCACAGATGCAAACAGAACAAAACAGGTTAGTGGTTACTTGTCTGTGGCTGAATGAAGTCCACTCCTGCAGAGGGTGAGGCGCTGTTTCAGTCTTGAGACGTCTGTGCTCACTCTGCCTTCGGCCACTCATCAGCTGTTGATGCCCATGTGAAGAGCCATGATTTCGGGCAGTATTAACTTTTCAGGTCTTTTCACATTGCAGAGAACCATTGTGCCAGTAAGTAACTATGGTTAGTAATGACCTCGCTTCAAGAGTGGCCACAGGAGAGGACAGAGAAGCACCGAAGGGTGTAGTTATTAGTGGAGGAGTTGGCTTCTGCTGTAGATGCAAAGTCAGTGAGGAGCTAAAAGGTCTCAGCCTGTATTATTGAGTGTTTCTTTTCTTTCCCAAGGTGAAAAGGAATCCAAGGAGCGTCACTGGAACCAGTTCACAGACACAAGACAAATTCCCTTGTGTGTCAGGGGATGTGCTTCAGGATATCAACTTCTCCATCCCTGGGTTAATGAAGGAAAAGTTTCTGAACATGTTCTGGTCCATGCTGTTGATCAGGGCTCTGTCAGCAAATGACAGCCGGGGTTTCTCATTTAAGAATTCTTTGTCGAAATTGCTGCAGTCATACGGTGATTTCTTCATCCGAGTTTAAGGGAAGGGTGGAGGGAAAAAGGGAAGAAAATCAGGCATTGAATTATTTATCTTCATTTTTGTTATCTGGGTTCAATCTGTGTATGACCATGTGGGCATTCCAGGTAAACTGAAATAATATTTATAGATGGTCATAGGATTTATGGAACATTTCTAAGATCCTGAGCTGTGCCCTTAGCAATGGTACAATTAAATTCATGTCAAGGAATTTCATTATATACATCAAATAGTATCTCATGCTTCTGGTCAATAGTTTACATGAAACAGGATTGACAACCTTTGAAACAGTGGTGAGCCCAGATTTGACCTGTAGCCTTTTGGTGTTCAGGGGACAGTTTGGGGAAGGGGAAGAGGGTCGGAGCAGAAGTCAGGACTTTTGCAGATTATATACTCCTGTTCTTATATCAATATCCTTCACTATTTTTAGTCCTCTACCCATATTAATTTCATTATTAACCATTTTGGACTTCTTCTATAGACAGATTGGGACTAGCTCCCCTTAAGCCACCTGGTCCATTGGTGCTCATGAGAAAAGAAAAAGAAAGAATGTAAAAACGAACACCTATTTATAAATACTGCTTTGTATGGTGTATGGTTCAATTTTTTTAGATTATCAAAAGTCACCTTTGTGTATATATGAGTAACTAAGAGTCAGGCTCTTCCTATCCTCAAGAGGGCTCCTGGCTGGTGAGACCAATAGCCTGTGGCCTCTGCCTACAAATAGCTGTTTAGACAACACATGAGGGAAATTCCTTCCTACTGGTAGAATCGAGAATTGTCCTCTAGGGAAAGTGTAGATCAAAAGTCTGATTTTTAGGTGGATAATATCAAGTTGATTGTAATGTACCATGGAAGTTGAGACATGAATTATATTGTTCTGATGAGCTAAAACAAGGTAAAAATTCATTTTATCACAAATTATTAACTCATAGTTTAGGTATGACGCTATTAAAAATAACAAGAGTGCTATAGGCCAGCCTGTAGAACCCTTAGAGCATCCCCAGAGCTTGGGTCAAATGTTGAGACTAACTTTGCTAACCCTGAGAACACAGTTGCCTCCTCTGGTCAACCGCTATCCTGATGAATGGGAGTAGCTCTTTTCTAGAGTGGAGCATGTCATCCCACCCATGGAACATCTCACCCATGGAACAGACATAGAGATGTCATCTCTATGCAAAGAGATAGTCGAGATGGTTTATATCTATCTGGGTCATTACTTCTTTTTTTCCCAGGAATCACCAGGAATGGGTAAAGATGGCAAACACACCCCTTTGGTTTACTCTTTTAAAAAATAACTTCATGTAAAAATTGTACTAAAATATACCTAACATAAAAGTGACCATTTGAACCATTTTTAGGAGTACAGTTCGGTGGCATTAAGCGCATGCATTGTTATCAACATCCATCTGCAGAACTTTCTCATCTTAACTGTGTTTTATTTTTGTCTTCACTTTATGGCGGCTTGTTCTGCAAGTGGTCAAGTCACTTTTTCTCAGTGAGGTTAGTGACTTTTGCTAGTGAGCGTACACATGGGAGTTTAGAGACCTGTCTTTTCTTAAGCTCCAATTTACTTCTTAAACCAAAGAACATGTAACAATCACCATTAGGAGATACAGGTATGTGAATGAATTACAAACATCAGACAAACTCCTTATCTCATCTGAGAGTCACCTGGCACGTGCGTGTTAAGTCTGAGGCACGTACGCCCAACAGCTCCTTTTCATGCAGGTACATTTTCGTTGCAGAGGTTAGATACTGCAAACAAGAGTAACATCCCCTTGCTCCCCAACCCCCCACCAGCCAAACAACCTGAATTATGGTTAAGGAAGCACCTTCCTCCAAGAACTGAATCCAGGAGGGAAGCTGGGGCCCACACAGGGGTGAGGGGAAGCAGGCAGGCAGCCTTGGGGGTGAGTGGAGCAAGGCGGGAATGGTGGGGAGCCAAAGGTCCTGGGTGGGTCCTTACCACTTTAGGCCGGAATGGTGGGTCAATCTCCTTTCTTTCAAGCTCTTCCCAGTTGATCTCCCGAAACAAAGGATGCTGGCGGATGTCTCCCCTCACTCCCAGCCTCTTTTCAGGTTCCCTCACGAACAGCTGAGCAACAGCAGAAAGGAGCAGTTATTTCTAAAGGGAAGCCTCAGACAAGGTTGCATCTCTTAGTACCTGAGCTTGGATCCCCAGGAATTTGACTCCATGAAGGTAAAGGCTCAGCGATTTGACACATGCTTTTCTAACTTTATTTTCCTACTTACCAGTGTCACCTGTTGCTTCAAGTCACACCGGTGACAACATTCTCCCTCAATTGAGCCTTCTAAATATTCTGGAATCTGGGCTTTTGCTTCCTTGCTCTTTGCCCTAGAAATGCTGTCTTTCAAGGGGATCTAGACCAATTTATAGGACCTCTGGTAGGATACCAAACTTTTCGACTCAGTGTCCTCATGTGTAAAGTGAGTCAAGTGTCCTTCCTGTGGGGCTGTTCTGTGGGTGGGATGATAAACACACACACACACACACACACACACACACACACACACACACACTGATTCCTGGGGTGTAAAGTGCAACAACATAGAATAAGTGATCAATTGGTTGACTTCCCATTGATCAAGTCTGATTTCTTACAAAGCTGCCTTCTAAGGATAACCGTCTTGCTATGAGGAGAAGCTCACTTCAGGGATAATATAAACTAGTTGCCAATAGCCCCCTTGGAACAAGACATCTGCAAACCTGCTGGTAAAGTAATGTTTAATTCAAATCATCTTTAATATTTTTTGACTTGTTTTTTTCCCCACACTGTCCCCTCTCCTGTTACTTTCCTCATGAGGTGAAACTGAACATTGGCCAGGATAGGAAAGAAATCTGGAAACTCTTCGAACTGAAACACAGCAGGTCAAGGGCAGTACTGAATGGGAGAGACCAAGCCTCTTGAGCCAAGAGGCAAGCCACAGGTCCTGAGTGCCTGCAGTGGTTACCCCTTTTTTCATACCCCTGCTAGATGTTTGTTTAGAATGTAACCGCTGGCTACAGGGTGTCTTAAGGACACCATGGGTCCCTGAAACAGAAACCAGAGTGAAATGAAGTGATTTTCCATGAGCTTCTGGCAGGAACTCACCTCCATGAACAACTAATTTATAGGGATCTCTTGCTTTTACTTCTTTTAAGAACAGCCAGTCTATATGTTTTCAAACACTGCTTTACTTGTCTTGCCTTCCTACCTGAAAATCTTCAGAGGCTCTACCAAAACCACCCTTATCCCGCAATCCCAAAACTAAAATAACAAAAACCAACATGCTTGGATGTTGCATGTTCACTTCGTGCAAAGTGAAGTGTTTTTTTCCTTTTTTGTAATTATGATAATCTTTTTAAAAGTCCAAGTGTAACACTCATGCAACCACCTAGTAGAGCCACATGGCTAGTCACCCTAACTTCCTTCCCCCCTTACCCTATGCTGGCTGCTGAGGTCTCTCAATGGAACTTAAGGTTCAGCTCTGTTAGAAAACCACTAACATGAGGCTGTCACCCAAGAGACTTACTACCCACGAGGCTGTGGGCAAGTTTTCTGAGTCTCGAGTTCCTCACCTGTAAAATGCAGGGTGAAGCAAGGTCATCTCTATGCCCTGGTGAGCCCTAGTCCTCTGACCGCCTAGTGACCTAGGAACGCCTAGGGCATCCCAGGCTCTCTGTTGACACACATCCTTCCATTCCCACTGTACCCCTCTATTTTGTGCAGACATGTCTACTCACTGGATGTGCCACCTGTCTTTCCTACCATTGTCCTTCACTAGTGACATTTCCATCTTGCAAGGAGGTACTTCTCCCCATATTCTGCTCCTATTTCCTTCTCCTCATCTTTATTTTTTTTATTTTTTCTCTCCTCTTCATCTTTAAATCCCAGCCCACCAGTCATGGTGACATTATACTCCCTCTTCTTTGTGAAGCTTTCTTTGATTACATTAACTCTGGTGAGCTCTCCCTACCCTTCAAGTCAAGCTCACGGTCATATGGTTGATTCTCTGACTCATTCCAAGCAATGTTCTTTGAGAGTCAGGGATGCTGCTAGATGTCTCAGCTATATCATCCTGATTTTAAAAACAGATTCTAAAAGCAGATATCAGTGTCCCATTGTCAGCTGAGGAAACTGAGGCTCAGAGTAGCTATGTAACTTGCACAAGACCACAGATCCAGCCCTAGTCAGGGGTAGAGTCTAAAAAAAAATAAATTAAAAAAAAATAAATCTTACAAGATTTATCACTGCCGGATCCTTGGTTGTGACCACGTCTGTCTCAGTTCTCTAGGCTGGAGGAAATTTTCATCTCCCCAGGGGCTTTGTGACACATCATTGAAAAATGTTCCTTGATATGGAAGGTAGTTTTACACATGAGGATTTGGCAGCTTGAAATATGTAATTAAAACATTTAATTTAAGTTTCAGACTTAAAAAAAAAATAAATTATAAGCAGCCCCTTCTTGCTCTGGTGTTGAATTAGTCTCTCCTCTAAGCTCCACAGAACATCTGAACATATTTCCTTCATTAGAGAAAATATCACTATATATATATTTTTAAAGAGTATTTTTGTTTTACCAGAGTATAAGCTCTGAGGGCAGACACCATTTATGTTTCTCTTTCTTACAGAACCTTGCACAGCCATGCAAAAAGTAGATGCTCAATAAATGTTTGTTGAGTAAGTGAGCAAGCTATCCTTCTACTTTATTACTTGCAGACCATGTCTTCAGTCTCAGCTTCTGTTAGCCTCTTGTTTTTAGCAATAGAACAGCATATAGAAAAGGCACCAAGGTCACACAGTAAATATTTTTCCTGCAGACTCAAACACCAGTGTAAGTCAACAGATGGAAAGCAGATTGAGGGGCACTTGGGTGGCCCCAGATGATTAAGCGTCTGCCTCCTTCATCTCAGGTCATGATCCTAGGGTCCTGGGATCAAGCCCTGCATTGGGCTCCCCTGCTCAGTGGGGAGTCTGCTTCTCCCCTCTGCTCATTCTCTCTCTCTCTGTATCTCTATCTCAAATGAATAAAATCTTTTTTTTTTAAACAAGCAGATTGATTTCTTAGAAGCAGAGGGAATAAGTGATTTGCCCTGTATCTCTTCCCTTGAAACAACCATAATATCCTATTGACCTCTACTTCTTAAGGATATTTTGATGAAATAAGATGAGAGGGAAGATGTGCCTTGAGCACAGACCAAAACGTAGCTTGTGTTGTTATAATTAAAGGCTTCAGTGAATTAAATTAGAAGTAACTGCCCCAGGCCACATGTACACCATGCTGTCTCCCATTAGATTTTCCCAGTACCATGTGTGGCATTTGTACCTAGAGCATCATGACAAAGCTTTCTGAGCCTGGTCTATGTACCTGTGAAGTTAAATATATATTTAAAAAGATAAGACATGTAATGAGACTATAACATGATCTCCAGCTTCAGAACTCAAATTTCTTTCTAGTTTTGCACAAGAGTAAATCACTGTCTTCTCTGGCCTATGGCAAATCACTCCTCCTCCTCCCAGGTCCTGAAGATGACTGGTGAACTCACAGGAGGCCATTGGCTCTGTGCCTTGGATGCTGCACGGGGGGGACTCAATGTTCATGAATAGAGACTTGCTTTTGTTCACTAACACTGTCAGAGAATGGTTTACATTTATAGGAAACAGCACACCTTGTACATGAATGGCCAGGATGCAGCTGGAGTTTGTTTAAACTTATCCGACTGTCTGGGCTAGAACGTCAGTGCTGGGCTGCTGAGGATGGCCACCAGCATGTAGTGCCCATCCCAGGAGTGCTCTCCCCTCTTCATTCCCTTCTCAGATACATCTTTCTACAGAAAGGAAAGGTGGTTCTGTTTGAGATCATTCATTTTCCAGCAGTTTCCAAATAAACAAGCAGAACATACTGGATGAATGAATGAGGGGTGTTTCATTGGCAAGAGTCAACTGAACAGCAGTGTCCCTTTTGTAATTCTTGACAGAGCACAGCCTCCTCCACTGTGTAGCTGTTCAGGACACCACATGCATCTATGCCCTATAAGGGCTAAAAGGGATAGAGGCTGACATTGCTGCTGCTGCTGTAACAGATGCCACTTTTTCAGAGGACCCATTTCTTCTGGGTTTTATAACATTATATATAATCCTCTAGAGGAAGTTTCTCAGAAATGTTACTACCTTTGATCTTTGCAGAAAACGGATCTGAAGGATGTGGGGAACTGTTGGATCAAAGTTATAGAGCAAATGGGGAGCAGAGATGAAACTAGAAGCCAGTCTTATTGTCAGCAAATGGCATGATGGAAACTAATTTTTATCAGCCCAACTGCTGGAACACAGGAGAGGACTTTCTTTCTCATGCAGCAAAGGACAGGGAATTTTTACTAACTCACATGGGAACTAATAAGCCCCATCTCCTCAACAGGGATTTAAAACCATGTTCACCAACCAGCCCTTCCCTCCAGCATTCTTTATCTCCAGTTGTCTTGGTTTCTGCTCTGTTCAACAAGATTTATTTTCCATTGTGACAGCAAATCTTTTTCCTGCTATTGAAGCTGCACCTGATTTTGGTTTTGGTATTTGTTAGCTTTAGCCTTAGATTTTATTTTGTTTTTACACTTTTTTATGTTGAAGTAATTATAGTGTCGGTCTGCTTGGGCTGCTAAAACAAAATGCCATCGACTGAGTGGTGGCTTAAATAGTAAACATTTATTATAGTTCTAGACACTAGAAGTCCAAGATTGAGGTGCCAGCCTAGGCAGTTTCTGGTGAGGACTCTCTTCTTATCTTGCAGGTGGCCACCTTTTTGCTATGTCCTCACATAGCCTTTCCTTGGTAAGTGCACTTGGAGGGAGCAAAATCTTTCTCTTCCTCTTTGTATAACTGTACAGTCCATATGGTCCCACCCTCATTATTTCATCTATGCCTAATTAGGTCCCAAAGGCCTCACCTCCCATAATCATCACTTTTGGGGGTCAGGGTTTCAATATAGAAATTTGAGATGGGCACACTCAGTCTGTACAGATAGATTCACAGGATGTTAAGAGCTAGTACAGGTGTCCTGAGTACCCTTCACTGAGTTTCCACTAATGCTTACGTCATTTGTGATGACAGTGTGACACCAAAACCAGGAGATTGGCATTGATACAATATCTGTGTCTGGTTCTCTGTCATTTTATGTCCTGTGCAGATTGGGGTAACTACCATGACACACACGATACAGAACTGTCCTGTCAGCACAAAGCTGTCCCTAGGGATACCCCTTTACAGTCATACTCCCTAACCCCCACTGCCACTAATCCGATTTCTGTCCCCACAATGTCCTTTCAAGAATGTTACACAAGTGGACTCACACAGTATGCGGCCTTTTGAGACTGGGTTTTTTTCACTCAGCATAATGCCATACAAGTGGTTTTGTGCATCAATAATAGTTCATTCCTTTTTACTGCTGAGTAATATTCCATACATGTGACTTGTCATCTTTCCTCCTCCAACTGGATGCCTTCTTTCTTCCCCCCACCCCCACCAGTCCTTCTGTCCTTTAAAACCATCACTCCCAGCATTTACTTTTGATTAACTCCACCTGGCCCCATTACTCCTTCACCCTCCTTCCTCACTGGGAGCTCTTCCAGAACCCAAGGAGGAACTGGGTTTGGGAAGCACAGCTGTTGAGCTTTATGGAACACCAAGAGATGAAGGTGGATCGCCTACAGGCAGCCCCTACACTCTTTCCTTATTTCCTTCTTCCAGTGGGTTTTGTGGGCTCAGGCCTTCCCAGTGTACCCTCACACCACAGATTGAAGTGTGTCCCCTCAAAATTCATATATTGAAGCCCTAACCCCCAAAGTGAGTGTGCCTGGAATGAGGGAGTAATTAAGGTTAAATGAAGTCATATGGGTGGGAAGCTGGTCCAATAGAATTAGCATTCTTCTAAACAGAAACAGCAGAGAGCTCTTCCATGTGAGGACGTGGCAAGAAGGTGCCTGCCTGCAAGCTGGGAAGAAAGCCTTCACCAGAAACTGACCCTGCTGGACCTTGCTTTTGGACTTCTAGCCTCCAGAACTGTTAATAAATAAATTTGTTAGAGTCTGAGTACCTCAGTTTGTGATATTTCATTACAGCAGCTGGAGCCAACTAACCACCTTAAGTCCTTCGGAGGGCAATGTGTAAAATAACAGCAGCAACTCTAATAATGTTTGAACTTGCCTTTATGTAAAGCAAAATTGTTCCCGTTCCTGCTTTGTTTTTACTGTAGTCATATTTTTAACTGGCTAATTTTGAAATCAGCTTTCATTTAATATGTGTGTTGTTCAGTCATTAAAAGCGTATTTAATTGGTCATTCTGAGAGTTTTCTAGGTTTATGGCTTGTTTGGATAATAGAAATGGAAAGTTGAATTGAACTGAGTCAGATTTTAAATGCCATCAGCCTTGGGCTAGGTGTCCTGGGAGGGCTTTGTCAGCACTTTAGATTCAACATCTTGATTCCTGAGGGGGAACTTTAGAGTTGCCTCAACATTTCAAAGACTCTGGACAAGTTGTCAGTTGTATGAGAGCGGGAGAAGCGGATGCCCTTTACATTTAAGTCCAAATAGTTCATAAGAAACAAGTAGACTAGTGGAAAAAAAAAATGGACCTGGTAATCTTTTTAAGTTTAGATTTAAAATCCACTGGTATGTTCTGATGTTGAAAAGTCTTATTCCCATTTCTCAATATAAAGACACCAAGGCTGAAAATTATTTACCTAAATGATTTTTTAAAGCAAGCTGAGATAGGAGATGTCAAAATTCAAAACACCTGTATTCTTGGCCCACTTCTTTTAGAGTTGTTAGCTTCTTGATCACACTGGTACATCTTTCCTTGATCTAAGTAGATGTCAGGACAGCTCATTGGGAGCAGGTGGTTGTTATATGTAATAGGATTTGTAGTACTGTGATTTATGGTTTTTTTTTTTTTGTACTGATACACTGTTTTGCATCCTACAAAAAGGTAAACTAAGACTGCCTAAAATCAAAAATTTTTTAAAGATTATTATTTAGGGAGAGAAAATGGGGGGGAGTAGCAGAGGGAGAGCGAGAGAGAATCCGTAGCCGACTCTGCTGAGCACGGAGCCTAATGCGGGGCTCAATCTCACAACTCTGAGATCATGACATGAGCTGAAATCAAGAGACACTTCACTGACTGAGCCACCCAGGTGCCCCTAAAATCTAAATCTTTAATGACGGCTCTCAGGTGCTTCTTATGTCCCTACATTAGTTTATCCGAGGAGCTCCCAGTGCCCATCTGTGGCATTACCAGTTCTGCATTGATTCTGGGCTATCATGGATAGGGATCTGACTCCTATGGTGGTGATTTCTGGGGACTGCTGCAGAGGTGATGACAGTCTGAATTCTGAGTTATAGGGTGAAAAATGCATCCATTTTTTTTCCCAGTGAACAGAGGAAAGTGATGTGGCAGGGGAGCTGGTCTGCATCATTTTAAATACTGCCTAAGAGGTTCACTCAGCAGGCAGCGAGTAGTGAGATGGAGCATCATGAAAGTGGAGTTTGGTACAGTAGCTGGGCCAGGGAATAGACTGAACAGCCTGTGTATCAAGGGCTGCCACCAAAAATGTCCCCACCAAATAGTACTTTGAAAAGACCCACTAGAATGCTCCACAATAGTGGTGGCCTTAACAACCCACCAGGTTCAGAGTATGAAGCCACCCAGACAAAAGAACAATTGTTTCTCCTTATCCCTCCGTTCTCTCCCTACTTTTAACTGGGTATGACCTGAAATAGAAACTCAAGAATTAGGAAGAGAACAGTTGGAGGACACAGCTGACCACAATATGACCACATTCCCTTCTCCAAAGGTGATTGGCTGCCAGCCCTGAACATGATGGAGGAGAGGCATTAGAAGTCTTTGCGTTAGGGATTAGGTTGATGTGATGACTTCTGTCTGGGGTTGAACAGTTTTAATTTCTAAACTGAGATTTTTATGGCTTAGGAATGATGAAAGATTTGTCTTTCACCGAAGAGTGAACAGGAATGTTGCACGTTCTGTCCAGGTGGGAAGGGGAAGATTAACTGGACCAAGTGGGTTTAATGGGGACAATGGGAAACCAAAGGTTGAGTGTGAAGCCACAAATTGTGCTTGCAAATGGGCCAGTTATATCTGAGAGTGAGGGCATTCGAGAGTCATGGAACTCGGAATGCCTGGGTGGTTCAGTGGTTGAGCGTCTGCCTTTGGTTCAGGTGGTGACCCCGGGGACCTGGGATCAAGTCCCCCATCAGGCTCCCTGCAGGAAGCCTGCTTCTCCCTCTGCCTGGGTCTCTGCCTCTCTGTGTCTTTCATGAATTAATAAACAAATAAAATCTTAAAAGAGTCATGGAACTAGTTTTTGGGCCTTTCTTGTGTAAATTATGCCCATGAATGTTCATCTTCTCATTTTGGTATCTAACGTCCATCCTGTTGGTAACTCGACGCAGATGGTTAACATCCCATTTAAACCCAGTTTGAAAGGACTATTGTTTACCATATATAAATCAGAGCTTAGATCTGTCTGGGAGTACCAATCAGAATACGTAATACTAATCCTATGGAGTCTCCTTGACTTCATTTCTTACCTTCACTAAAAGGTCCTTCGCCTCCTTCTCAAGCCATCGAGGGTAAAAGGGATTGTCCATGCGGATGGAGTGGAAAAGCTCTTCTTC
Organism: Canis lupus familiaris; assembly: GCF_011100685.1. Lineage (NCBI taxonomy): Eukaryota > Metazoa > Chordata > Mammalia > Carnivora > Canidae > Canis > Canis lupus. The sequence goes on along the minus strand of NC_049223.1, from coordinate 28,527,498 downwards.
ATCTTGCCCATGGAAGGGTGACTGACCAATTAGCATCTCATAGAGGAGAACTCCAAATGACCACCAGTCAACAGAATGGTTATATTTCTGACCCAGCAAGATCTGTGACCAAGAGGTAGAGGTGTAATTAATAAACATGAGGTGGATGAGTGAAAACCCTGCTTGAACTTTTCAACACCACTCAGTAAATAGTTGATGGCAATGACACTATGTGGTTTTAACACCCATCACAGTGAAAACTGCATCTTTTGAGAAGCTAATGATTGGATAGAAATGAGTGGGCAGTGCCAAACTGAGCAAACATTTTTTGATTTTAATTTATACTTTTCCTCTGGCCTTATGTGCAACAAGTGACTTGTACAATTGGCCTTCATTTTCCCACCTGGGATGTGAGGACTTGGGAGGTAGACTTAGACCTAAGCAAACTGGTATCTGCTCTCCTGTGAGTAGCTAAACCAAACCCACATGTTTTACTGACTTCTGCTGACCTGAGACTTTGCATAAACTTTCAGTAGGTAATCACACATCCAGATAAGTCATCTGATCAAATCCATTCCTTAAAACCTGTCCAGACACAGTTGTATGACTAAGGAGTTCCATCTATGGTTTCTGTTAAAAAGTCAAGATATAGTAGGGCACCTGGGTGGCTCAGACGGTTAAATGTCTGACTCATGGTTTTGGCTCGGGTCATGATCTCAGGGTTGGCAGATTGAGCCCCGTGTTAGGCTCCACACTGAACCTGTTTGGGATTCTTTCTCTCCCTCTGCCCTGCACCTACCCCCTCCTTCGCAGCTTAAGTTCTCTCTCTTAGAAAAAAAATTTAGGGAGTATGCCTAGCTCAGTGGCCCCCCTGTATAACAGACTAGGATAACAGACTTCAGATTCAGAAATCCTCTGAGAGTAGTGTCCAGCTTGACAGCAGTGCTTTGAGTAGAACTGATCTGATCTGTCCTTTAGGGACATGGGTTTAAAGTCTGGGATCCCACCTAACAAAAAGATTTCTACCCTTTCACCAATCCACTCTCCTGGTAGGAAAGACTGTATTCTGGCCTTTCAGCTGCTTCCTTGTTTAATGTTAGAAGGTAGAGAGCATACACGTGACTGTGCTTGATGCTTGTCATCCTAACAAACTGAGCTGTGACCTTCTCTAAAACTGTGCAAGTGTCCATCAGCAGATGAATGGATAAACAGTGTGGTCTATACATACAGTGAAATATTATTCAGCCTTAAAACAGAATGAAATCCTGACACATGATACAACCTAGATAAACCTTGAGGACATTGTGCTAAGTGAAATAAGGCAGACTTAAAAAGACAAATACTGTAATGATTCCACTTATATGAGGTCCCTAGAAGAGTCTTATTTATAGGGACAGGAAGGAGAGTGATGGTTGCTGGGGTTTGGGGAAATGGGGAGTTGTTTAATGGATATAGAGTTTGAATTGTGCCAGATAAAAAATTCTAGAGACTGGCTGTACAATAATGTGAATGTATTTAATACTAACTGAATAATATTCTTAAGAATGGTAAAATGGTATATTTTATAGTATGTATATTTTGCCTCAATTAAAACCAGTACACCGTAGGAATACAATAACAATTTGTTAAATGAAGAAGAGGAGATTAAGATTTGTAGGGAATCAGAAAAGACCCCGAACAGCCAGAGGAATATTGAAAAAGAAAACCAATGCCAGGGGCATCACAATGCCTGATTTCAAACTGTATTACAAAGCTGTGATCATCAAGATAGTGTGATAATGGCACAACAACAGACACATAGATCAATGGAATGGAGTAGAGAACCCAGAAGTGGATCCTCAACTCTACAGTCAACTCATCTTTGACAAAGCAGGAAAGACTATCCATTGGAAAAAGGACAGTCTCTTCAATAAATGGTGTTGGAAAAATTGGACATCCACATACAGAAGAATGAAACTGGATTGTTCTCTTACACCAGACACAAAGATAAACTCAAAATGGTTGAAAGATCTAAATGTGAGACAAGAATCCATAAATCCTAGAGGACAACACAAGCAACATCCTTTTTGAACCCGGCTGCAACAACTTCTTGCAAGACACATCTATGAAGGCAAGGGAAACAAAATAAAGATGAACTATTGGGACTTAAGATAGAAAGCTTCTGCACAGCAAAGGAAACAATCAACAAAACTAAAAGACGACCTACAGAATGGGAGAAGATATTCACAAATGACATATCAGATAAAGGGCTAGCATCCAAGATCCATAAAGAACTTATTGAACTCAACACTCAAGAAACAAACAATCCAGTCATGAAATGGTTAGAAGACATGAACACACATTTCTCCAAAGAACAACTACTCAGCCAGCAGAAAGGATGAACACCCACCATTTGATTTGATGTGGATGGAACTGGAGGCTATTGTGCTGAGTGAAATAAGTCAATTGGAGGACAATCATCATATGGTTTCACTTATATGTGGAATATAAGAAATAGTGAAAGAGACTATAAGAGAAGGAGGGAAACTGGGGAAAAAATAGAGAGGGAGACAAACCATGAGACTCCTGACTCTGGGGAACAAAGGGTTACAGAAGGGGAGGAGGGTAGGGGGATGGGGTGACTGGGTGAAGGGCACTAAGGAGGTCACTAAGGAGGTGGGATGAGCACCGAGTGTTATATGTTGGCAAATTGAACTTAAATAAATTTTTTTTTTTTTTTATGGGACACTCAGGTGGTTCAGTGGTTGAGCATCTGCCTTTGGCTCAGGTCGTGAACCTGGGGTCCTGGGATGAAGTCCCATATTGGGCTCCCTGCAAGGAGCCTGCTTCTCCCTCTGCCTGTGTCTCTGCCTCTCTCTCTGTGTCTCTCATGAATAAATAAATCTTTAAAAAAATATTTTTTTTAAAAAAGAGAAAATCATTGTCTTTCACAATTGCCACTTCCAGGATGGGTTGGGGACGAGCTGCTTTATTACCCAATAGGGAGAAGTGATAATAGTATTGAAGCACAGGATTAAAAAGTGAGACTCTTGGGATGGCCATCCTTCCCGCCCCACAATTTGAGGCCTACCTCAGTGGGCCTCCCTGTGTGAACATATACTCATAAATACACAAAGGTCATTTTACTGTTAGAATTCCTTGTTTGAAATGGAATTTTTTCTTACACGGACCTATGGAATGAATAGTAGAAGTACTATTCAAAAAGCACTGGTTGCTTTTGGAAAGGAAAATGATGCTACATTCTAGACATTCCATGTCCTGGTGCTGGTGAGGCTTGCGATGCAGCAGAATGATGTGCATAGCTTCCATCTCTGACTGCTACCTGACTCCAGGCCTGTCCTGGGGAATCAGATACATCTGGTATGAGTCTCAGGGATATGGCAGGAGTGTCTCTAACACAAGAGTTGATAAGCCACAATGCAACTGTGTCAACCATGCAAAATGTTGTGGGTTCTCTCTCTGGCTCAGTCCCTCATGGTGTAGTTTGGGGCAGATTCTTTCACGGCCCCGCCCCTGCATCTCATTTGTGAAAAGTGGTGATAACATTTGGCTTATTACTGGGTTGCTGTGAGAACCCAGTGAAAAGTAGGCAAGACCGCGTGCTGCATCCTACGGAAATGACTATATGTCCTAGGATAAAGACCTATCTTGGTCAACTGGTACCCATTTGTGAAAATAAAGACTAAGTTGCAGACAGATGTTTGCAATCTGCGGCTGACTTCCAGCATAAAAATGCTAGCCACCATCTGTAACTCAGTTTTTAAATACAAAAGTTGAAGTTTAGAGAAGATGTAGTATTCCTTAAGGGAAAGTTTAAAAGTAGCTGCAGGGAGAAAGATAAAGAAAACGTTTGTGTGCATTTGTATGCACACAATTTTCATTCAGATGCATTTGCCTTAAAAGGGTTGGGAGTGGGGGTGAGGGTGGGGGAGGGGGTAGGGGTGGGCTGCTTCACATGCAATTCTCAGGACATGTCAGAAGGGGGAGCTAAAGCAACCAGAAATTGCTCTGAGCTTCAGGTCTTCATAAACCACTTGATCTGGAAGGACAGATGAAATTTGGAAGACAGGACACAGCTGTGGTGGAAATTAAGTTTTCTAAAGCTAGGTGATGTTCTTTTTGTTTTTGATTTTGTTTTTAAAGATTTTATTTCAGAGAGAGCTAGTGAGAGAGAGAGAGAGCGCGCGCATTGTGCCAGGGCACAAGCAGGGAGGAGGGGTAGAGGGAGAAGCTGATTCCCCACTAAGCAGGGAGCCTGATGCAAGACTCCATCCTAGGACCCTGAGATCATGATCTGAGCAGAAGGCAGATACTTAACCAACTGAGCCACCCAGGTGTCCATAAAGCTAGGTGATGTTAATAAAGAATTTGTTTTAAGTAGGGAGGATGAAGCACAAAGCAGACTCACACAGCCACAACAGAAAGTCTGCAGATATATGCTGACGTGCATTAGGTGTTTGCCATAATTATGTGTTTTATTTATAAGAACTCCTGAGGCGCAGGTCCTGTGATACCTATATAACAAAGGGAGTGATTGGACTTCGGGTGGTTACCTGTCTTATTTAAGATCTCTTAGTGAGCTGAAGTGATATTCTGAAACCTGATCCTTTCATATTTAATGTCTCCTAGATTAAACCGCAACCTAACATGGCTATACTCACATTGTCCATATTTTTTAAAGAAACTGGTAGAGAAACAATGGCTGGAGTGGCTCCTTTTTCTGCTTCACAGCCTCTGCTGCCTTCTTATGGCCTCATCATCTTTTGTCCTGTTTCCTTCCCCAAATGAGTGACACTGGTGCCCTCATTTAGAATTTTAAACAGTAACTGAGGTCTCCAAAGAGGAAAATGGGAAGCCCCTCTCAGAGGGAGTGTGGGGGTGGTTGCATTTGTATGTTTGCTTTCAGCATATTGTAAGGTGTGTTACCATCATTGCTATTACTTATTATCCTGAGGCATGTCGTTTATGTTGTGTGCCCAATTATGTGGATTGCTGGGCTCTCTTTAAACAAAATTCATTTTGGCAAAATGGCAAATCCTTAAAACTTTGTCTGGAGGGAGGCTTGAAGATCATGCTGAAGAATACAAGGATATATAGAATGTAAGAAAATGGTAGCAGAGTGGTCTCTCTGACTCTCAGTACAGCTCTTTGTCACCAACAGTGCCATTCATTGAGACAAGAAAGCTAAAACAATAAAAAAGTCAGATGTATCAAAGACATTGTTTTGAATTATGGAATTATTTGAATTGCAACCACTACTGTCAATGATGAAACTTGCCCAAAATATATACTGTGAAGTCTAAGTGAAACTATGCCTTCATGAGCTATCTTTTCCAGGTATGATGGCCAATGAAACTAAGAATTAAAAACCTAATCAGACTTTTGAATCTCAGGGTGCTAAAACATTAAATTAAAATTTTAAGAAGTTTTTTGATCTCAGTATTTTAATGAATCACAAATGTACTATTCATAAACAATAAAATTTAGTTACTTAAGATAATTTTATTTTGGAGTGCCTGGCTGGCTCTTGATCTCAGGATTCTGAACTTGAGCTCCATGTTGGGTGTAGAGATTATTTAAAAAGTAAAATCTTAAAAAAAATGTATATTTCATTTTTAGTTCAACCTGATTATATTCTTCTCTATGCATGTTTTATAACATATAGGCTATACTGGTTGGCAATAATATGTGTGATTCATATAAAAAGTAGACTGGGGATGCTTTTAAGTGATGAGGGAGCATCTTTTACAAAACTTTAAAACTATGTAAAGAGAATGCCCTGAAGTTGGATGGTGTTGGAGAGCAGAGGGCGTCCAGGCAAGAGATGCTCAGGGCCTGGAGTAGGGTAGCAGCAGGGAAGTTGGTGAGGGAATTGGAGAATCAATGGAGGTCAAATCAAAGGGATTCATTTTGAGGATTGAGAAGGAATCAAGGGAGATTCTTAATTCAGTCACAAGACTGGGGAGGGGAAAGAATAGACGTCCCTGAGGGCTACATTTTGGCGTTTGGATTTGGGAAAGGTAAGAAAGATAAAACTCAGATTATTCCTAGCTTTCTAGCCAGGTGAGTAGATGAATAGGTGTGTAATTTACCAAAACAGGGATAAAGGAGAAGGGTGGGGTGGGGCGGAGCAGGTTCAACAGAGAAAGTGAGTTTGAGACCTGTTATATTTGAATGGCCTGTGATAGCTGGAGCAAGAAGTTTGGGCTGGCCATATTGAGTTTGGAGTTAGAACCATAGTCCTAAGTACTATCTCTCATGGAAAATCTATAGTAGGAAGACAAGGGGGCCCAGAACGGAAGAGTGTGAAGACAAGCATGCTGGAAGATGAGAGAGACTGAAGTTGCAAAGAGAGAAGTTGGTTGCTGACGCTATATTCTGGAAGATGCAGAAGGAATCAGAACCAGGGAAAGGCTCTGGTGTAAGGAATTTGCAGACAAGAAAGTTGAAGTTCAATCAAAATTAAATACCAAATAAGCACAGGACAAAGCCAACATATTTCTTAGACTCAGGGTGCCACAATTATGCGAGCAATGACAGACTTGCTAAGTTTTGACCAAAGAAATCAGAATTCCATCACTATCGAACAACCATCCCCTTTTTCCACATTGATTGATATTCATTCATCCTTCTGAAAGATATTTTATTAGCAGTGCAATGTGTCAAGCGCCATGCTTGTTCCTTGAATATAAAATTGCATAAGATCACACTAATCTATACATATGATAAAATGATACAGAACTATATATACGTTGTACCAATATCCATTCCCTGGTTTTGGTATTGTACCATAGTTAGAGAAGATGTAGCCATTGGGGGAAACTAGAGAAAAGGGGTGTGTGTGTGTGTGTGTGTGTATACATATACATATACACACATACATATATATACACATACACACATATATACACACACACACATATGACATTTCTGTACTATTTGTGCAACTTCTTGTTAATCTATAATTTCAAAATAAAAACTTAAAAAGTAAATAGCTTGACTTTAGAGCAATCAACCAGGAGCACAGGGAGATTGAGATAAAAAAGGCAATGAAGATGAGTGTTTTGCTATGAGAAGGCTCAAGTGGTAGGGGATGTCCAACCTCCCTGGGGTTGACAGCTGGGGAGGACTCCATTACCAGGGGGCACATGGATAGAGTACTACTGCTGGATGCCTTCTGAGCAACTTCCATTCTTCTAAGGGCTTAGAATATGAGCTCCTCACCCTTTTTTTTTTAAAAAAAAAAAAACACTTTCGGGATGCCTGGGTGGCTCAGTGGTTCAGCGTCTGCCTTCAGCTCAGGACCTGATCCCAGGTCCAGGGATCAAGTCCCACATTGGGCTCCTTGTGAGCCTACTTCTCCCTCTGCCTGTGTCTCTGCCTCTCTCTGTGTGTCTCTCATGAATGAATAAATGAATGAATAAGTAAATCTTTTAAAAAACAAAACAACTTTTATAGGCTTTTCCATTTTTTTTTTTTTTGGCTTTTCCATTTTACTCTTAAAATGTCACTGACCATAAATATCCTCCTCATTTTACAGAAGAGGGGATGAGGGTCAGCAGACTTCAGCAATCTGGTCACATGACACGAGAGAGCTTAGAAACCAGAGTTTAGGTTTTTCTGGTCCCAAGGTGAAATCACTGGACTTATTCAGGTGGATACTTATGAGCCTGTTCAGTGACCACCTGGATCTTCACTGTTGTTTCCTCCGGCTGGTCTGAGTGGAGTGAATACAGCTTAAGGCTGTGGTAAGGAGGAGCCAGGGCTATGGAGGATATGCTGAGCCATTCAAGACTTAGACTAACTAGTCAGCTGAGCACTCATCAAATAATAATATAGCCCTGTGTGCAGCCATATTTATGAAATACTCAGAAAAACAAATATAAATCCTGAAACAAACTACTTAAATTCTTTGGATTTTTTTTTTTCAGGAGAGGAAAGAGCAGTGATGCTTGGCTTGGGACATGTGGGGCTGGGCAAGGGCCCGTGCACACCATTCGGGCAACACATCCCTACCTCTGGGGCAATGTAGTCAGGGGTTCCGCAGAAAGTGTTTGTCTTGGCATCTCCTAACATGTTCTCCTTGCACATTCCAAAGTCTGCTATTTTGATATGTCCATCTTTGTCTAACAGGATGTTATCTAGCTTCAGGTCTCTGAAAAACAAAAGCAAAGCAAAATCTCACTTTAATAAATACATATTTTGTTAAAATAGAATTGCCACATGAGGGGCATTCACTTGTCCCATCACAGCCTAAGATGATCATGGGCACATAATTTGCTGCTCCTCTTCTTCCCTTTCAACCCTGTTCTTCAATCTATGGCTCTGTCCATGGGCTCACTGCCTTCTCCTTGGTGGTTCTTCCTTGACTAGTGTCTCGTGATTGGGACTTGACCTGGCTCTACTTGGCTCAGGTCAGCTTTCTCAGGCTGGACTCTGACAGACTTTTGCATCCCCCATGCCCAGTGAAATGCTTGGTGCATCTCTGGAGCTATGGATGGATGGCTGCATGGGTGGTGGGACAGGAAATGTGTTTTCTCTCCAGTGTAGCATCTTTCAGTTTTAAGGTGGCTTCAAGAAACTATATTGGGATGTAAAGAAATAGCTAGTGATGAAATGCCATCTGGGTTTGTAGTTGGGGATGGTCTGACATAGGGTCGTATTTAATACTACACAACATGTACACCTGTCTACTTGTGTACAAGATAGCGGTGTGGGTAGCACTGACTTTTCAGGGGAATGGTTCAAGTTTTCTGATTCCTCTTTCTGACTGACCAAGTGCAGCTCAATATACTAACAATAGGCAAGACATGGGCTTGGGACTCTTTATCCCAGTTTCTTTCTTTCTTTTTCTTTTTTAAAGATTTTATCTATCTATCATCTTATTTATTTATTTATTCATTCATTCATTCATTCATTCATTCATTTGAGAGTGAGCGAGAGAGAAAGAGAGAGGGAGAAGCAGGCTCCGTGCAAGGAGCTCGATGTGGGATTTCATCCTGGGACTCCAGGATCATGCCCTGGGTCGAAGGTAGGTGCTAAATTGCTGAACCACCCAGGGATCCCCTCAGTTTCTTTCTTTTATGGAGAGGGAAGAAAGGCCTGAAAAATATACTCATTTTATGTGATTTTTCATGTATTTCTGTTTCTTTGTGGATAAATTATACTGCACCTAATTCCAAGACTGATGGAGGAAGACTGCTCCTAACTAAGAATAATTCTAGAACCAGAATCCATCTGATGCTGGAAACCATATCAATAAATTCCTCTTTACTTAGAGAACTAGTACCCTTGTAGATTACCCATTCCATTTTTAGGTAAATGTGACTGATAAGATTAAAAACAAAAACAAATTATGCCTCCCTATGATTGTACTAGATCACTATTATTACACATGATATTCTGAATATTTGGAAAGTGACTTCAAGTTTTGTCTTGTCTTTCCTTCACCGAGGTCAAGAATTTTGTTCCTCATATGGCCTGGTGTTCAGATGCTTTAGCATTCTGGCCCCTGCCCTCCAAATAGCTTGAATTCATCAGTTTTCTCCTTAAAATTTGGTGCTGAGACTGGAACCAGTATCCTCCAGAGATATAATCGAATTGTGCCAATGACCGTGGGTGGCACTGATAGCTTCTGTCCTGACTCCCTTGCTCCTTCCTGCTGCAACCTAGGGGTTTCCCTGCTAGGTCCTAACACTCGGTTACTGTAGCGGTTAGTAGTGAGCTTACTATGAACTAAAAAGTCCAGGTGTCTTTTTCTTTTCCTACACAAATTGCCATTATGCCAATTTCTTCTCACTCTTACCAGTGAAATTCATGTTTTAAAGATCATCCAAGTACTACACTTGACATCAATTGCTTTAAACTTTTTTTTAGTTGATGGTAGCTTATGAATCCTAGTTTGTTATATAACATCCAGGTTTCTTTTCCTTTATGTCCTCTGCCCTTGGATTTCTGAATTTTCTGAAACCCAAGCTTAGGACATGTGGCAGTGATGGCTACCATGGTCTTCCTTATTAGTGAAGGTGACTTCGGAGAAAATAGGAACAGCTGTCGGTTTACTCTTTTCTGTACCTCCTCTTGGAGAATTTGCTTAGCATTTTCTTCTCAAAGATCCTGCTCCCAAAGGGCCTCGCAAGTAGCCCTGTCTCCTCCGCCTCAGGTGACTAGATTCAGCTGGATCATTCAGGTTTTCTTTTGGGGGATGTTGGGGCTGTGAGAAGGCAGCACTAATTGGTCTCTCTGTCTCCGTTAGGTTTCTGATAAGGGCTGCTGATGGATGTCCTCCAGCATGCCCTTGAGGAACGGATGACCAGTTAGAAAAGTGAAGTGGCTAGGCCAAGAGCAGAGACAGAGCCTATGTAAACCCAAAGAGAGATAGTGATGAGAGAGAAGTTACTTGGTTTCTGATGGGTCTGTGCTCTCGGTTATAGTTTCTCAAGGAGGCTGAGATTTTGCTTAAGCAAAAGTTTGAGTGGTCTTCAGTATTCATATTAGCCTGAGGTTCCCATCACTGTTTGCTTTGCTTCTCATTAAACCCTTCATGAGGGTGGAAATGTGTATTGTTTGCTGTCCACTGTATGGGACACCTTGGGCAGGAGGGTAGCACATATGGAGCATTCAATACATGTTCGCTGAATGAATCGTCACCTACCAGGGACTGGCTCAACACCAGCAATTAGGAGTTGCAATGAAGTTCAGAGTCACTGTTCCCTTCCATTGCTCTCTCCACCTTCTGCTAGAGTAAATTAGCTACAGAGAATGAGCATGGAATGCAGCTGTGTTCTGGTGGAGTGACACTATTACCAGATGTCCCTAGAGTTGACATCTTCCATCTGGGCTAGCTTGGTCCATAATCCCCATAAACCAGGGCATCACTGACTGTTCCTGTCTGGTTGGGTAGCCAGAGTATCTCCAGAGGGACACGTGAATATGTATCTCACATTCATATCCATACTGGTTCTGTTTCTCTCTCATCCTAACTCAAATGTTGTCACACTTTTATTATCAGGACAAATATATCTGTCCAATATGTCTGTCTTTCCTTAGGTCTTCTACCTTCCTGTTCCTTAATTTTTTTCTGTTCCTTAATTTTAATTAAGTACACTTTCATTGTGATTTATGAATTCCAATAAATCCAAGTATAGGTTATGTTACTCCTTATGCCAAAACTACAGATTCATTTTCTAATCTACACTCTATGCAATGTTGGCATCATTTTGGGTTTCTGCTACATGGAACATATTGCATCATTTATAGCCATGTACACATGTTCCTAGAAATTTGGCTAAAGGATGATTTGGGGGTCATAAATAGGGAGCCAGATATCCAGCTACAGTGCTATATGTAAATCCTGAGGATAGTGAATATTGTGTCTAATATTCGTATTGGATTTTCTTGCTCTCACATCCATTTCATCATTTTATTCTCACAACAGCCCTCTGACCTGGAATTATTATTTGTATTCACATTTTTTTTTTGACTGAAAGCAAGGCTCTTAAGGGTTGTATAATTTATTCCAGCTCACACAATTAGGGAGCCAGGATGCAAACCCAGGCCTTCTCTTCTACATCCTCTTAAACCAAGCTTGCCTACTCTTTCTCATTGAACTGAATTTGCTAACATCCAGGGTCTTCTGTGACTACACGGGTGAATTTTAATCAATCCTAAAAATAAATGTTCTCTGGGCCTCAGGCTAGGAAAATGAGCATCATGTTTGATTTTCATTCCACCCTCTAAGGTGAACCAAGTGTTAAGGATTGGGAGAGAAAAGGTCAATGATGTTTTGAGAGATTAAGTTAGAATGTGAAAGGTCCAGAGGTCTGCCCTGCAGAGCCAGACCTCCATGAGGAAAAGGAATGAGGGCAGAGGAAGACTAACTGGAAATGCCACAGAACCCAAAGGCCAGAGCATTCACAGGTACATCAGCTATTCACTCCACATATATACCTTACAGAACACCAGCTCAGCCAAGCTACCTCCTCACTGAGCCTCCATGACTTATCTGGAAAATGGGTATAATGATGCCTGTCTTGCTTATCCCGCAGTACGTTTGTGAGCTTCAAATGAGGTAATTCATGTGAAAGCATTTGTAAGTGGCTTCAAATATAAGGGTTGGGCCAGTGCTATCACTAATAAGATATCATCTTAAGAGGGATTTCAGTTCTAAGATTGGAGATTCTCTTATCTTTCTTTGTCTGCATATTTCCCAGCTCCTCATTTTTACATTTAACCCAAACCAGGGCTGAGACATCTTTTAAGATGTCACCATTTTTATAACACTGGCAGATGGTAAATGATGATGTTAGCACCTGCTTCTCTACTTCTCTCAGCCTCAGTTTTTGGGATTCTTTAGCCATAACCTTTCCAATAAAACTGAACCCATTTGTTTAGTGTTCCTTCCTTGACCTCCTTACTTCTGTTTCTGTGCCTTTTCTGGAATCACGTCTTCTGTCTGCAAAGGCTCTGTTCCTCTAAAAAAAAAATCCCCTTTCTGATAGGTTTTTTTTTTTTTTTTTTGGCAAACCCTCCCCTAATTCTGAGGACACCATTTTTCTTCCTGTTGACACTTTTAATTAGAATCTTACTCACTTGGACTTTTTTTTTTTTTTTGAGTGTAGTTTCATGTACTTATACTTTACCTCCAAAAATTATAAAATAAAAACCCAGGAAGTGCCTGCATTAGGCATCCAGGGCTTGGAACTTCAGTAGCTTTTGTGCATGCCACAATGCTTAACAAAGGGCCACACATTCCAGGGCTATTCCATCTACATCACCAGCCATATGGGGTTGAATGGTGGCTCCTGAAAAGATAAGCTCATATCCTTAATTAAGGATCTTGGAATGAGATCATCTTGGATTATCTTGATGGCCAAGTATCTTCCAAAGAGATATACAATGAAGACAGAAGAGGTGCAGGGAAATGAGAAGGCTGTGGGAAGACAGAGGCAGACAGGAAGGATGCCACCCAAAGCCAAGGAGCGCCTGAGCCACCAGATGCCAGAACAGGCAAGGAAGCATTCTCCTTGAGAGCCTTGGGAAGTAGGATGGTCCTGCTATCAGCTTGGTTTTAGAGCTCTGGGCTCTAGAACTGTGAGGGAATAAACTTCTGTTGGCTTAAGCTGTCAACTGTGTGGTAATTCTATAGGAATGCTTTAAAACTAACATACCTCTTTGATGAACAAACCCAGACTTCATAAATCCAAGTGGTCAGAAGAAGGAAATTAATAGAATCCCCTTGTTAACTTAGTTGCCAAATGGACAGTTTGGGTCAGTAAAGTTACACATAGGGAGCTGAATGGTTTTTAATGCAAGCCAGTCTCAGTCTCATGTACTTGCTAGATGATGACCTCTTCTTAGCTTTAATTATTTGATGGTATCTTTCAAGGTCTCTCTACAACTTCAGTGAATACACTACTAAATAAACCCAATATTCTGTCTTGGTGCATAAAATTCTGTCTTATTGGTTCATGATTTCTCATACATGGACATAGGAAGGGCCCTCAGGTGGGTACAGTTTGTGACAGTAAAGACAGTTAAGGATGCTATTGGTCTTTTTGTTCTGAATGTCAATTTATAAGGTGAAATGTTAGAGAAAAGCACTGTGCTATGGAGAAGTGGACTATACGGGGGCATGTGGGCTTTTCTCTCAAGAGGTTTCTTTCAGCTCTAAGATGTCTTGCTCTTTCTAATCTTCTTCCCTCTCTCCCTCCAATCCATGCAACCTACACAAGCTACTGAGACCTCAGTGCTGGTATATTTTGTATATATTACAGGCATTACAGATGTAAAGAGAAAAAAACCCATAGATTCAGATCAGGGTTTTCAATGTTCTGATGGGTATTTTTCAATTTTCCTGGAGATTAAGGAATTGTACAAAACAACTTTTTCATGTTATTTTTGTACAGAGACCAGAAACAACCCAAACCCCCCCCAAAACCAGCCCCATTATATCCAAAGATTGCCAAAGAGACTGCTTAAGAAGAATGACTTGCACACCTCCCCTAAGACTATTCTGTGACTTGAAATAGGGCAACTCTCCTGTGACTATGCCCTCCAGGAATGGAGAGTTTTTTTTTTTTAAAAGATTTTATTTATTTATTCATGAGAGAGACAGAGAGAGGCAGACACACAGGCAGAAGGAGAAGCAGGCTCTGTGCAAGGAACCTGATGCACAACTCAAATCTGGGAATCTGGGATCACGCCCTTAGCCAAAGGCAGATGCTCAACCACTGAGCCACCCAGGTGTCCCATGGAGAGGTTTTTCAAAGTGTTTGCAGCCTACCCTGTAAGTATCTCAATATTGACCATCTCTGATGGAATGTTTCTGGGTTATATTACACAGTTTGCAACCTTCAACACTCAGTGTGGAGCATCATTTAACCTTTCTTTTGTGGAAGTATAGTTGACAGAGAATATTATATTTTTCAGGTGTACAACATAGTCATTCAACAATTCCATACCCTATGCTATGTTCACCATGAGTGTAGTCACCACTTGTCCCCATACGACACTTTAGCAAGATTGTTGACTATATTCCCCATGCTGTAATTTTCATCTCTGTGATTTATTTGCTTTATAACTGGAAGTTTGTACCTCTTAATCTCCATTTATTTCACCGATCCTCCCTGCCAGTCTCCCCTCTGGCAACTAGCAGTTTTCTAGCACTTTTAAGAATCTGTTTCCGGGGCATCTGGGTGGCTCGGGCAGTTAAGCGTCTGCCTTCTGCTCAGGTCATGAGGTCCAGGTCCTGGGATTGAGCCCCATATTGGGCTCCCAGCTCAGCAAGGAGGCTGCTTCTTCCTCTCCCTCTTTTTGTGCTCTCTCTCAAATGAATTAAAAAAAAAAAAAAAGAATCTGTTTCGATTATGAGTCTGTTTCTGGTTTGTTTGGTTGTTTTTTTAGATTCCACGTATAAATGAATTCATATGGCATTGTCTTTTTATACTTAGCATAATATCCTCTGGATTCACATTTCATAAATGGCAAGATTTCATTCTTTTATATGTTTGAGTAATATTCCATTGTATATTTA
Organism: Canis lupus familiaris; assembly: GCF_011100685.1. Classification (NCBI taxonomy): domain Eukaryota; kingdom Metazoa; phylum Chordata; class Mammalia; order Carnivora; family Canidae; genus Canis; species Canis lupus. The sequence goes on along the minus strand of NC_049223.1, from coordinate 28,512,485 downwards.
TAGAATATCTTTTTTTATTAATTCATCTATTGACGGATAGTCCTGTTGCTTTGATAGCTTGGCTACTGTAAGTAATGCTGCAGTAAACATATGGGTGCATGTGACTTTTCAAATTCGTGTTTTTGTTTTCTTTGGATACATACTAGAAGTGGTAATACTGGGTGATATGGTATTTATATTTTTAATTCTTTTAGGAACCTTCATCCTCTTTTCCATAGTCTTTTTGATTTTAGACCTTCTGATGGGTGTCAGGTAATACCTTATTGTGGTTTTGATTTGTATTTCCTTGATGATTAGGGGTGTTGAGCACCTTTTGTGTTTCTTGGCCATGTGTTCTTCATAAAAATGAATATTCATGTACTTTGCCCATTTTAATCAGATTATTTTTTGGTATTGTATGAGTTTTTTATATATTTCTGATATTATTGCACACATTGCAATTATCTCTTATTGCATATATTATTTGTCAATATCTTCTTCCATTCAGTAGGTTGCCTTTCTGTTTTGTTGATGGTTTCCTTGCTGTGAAAAAGCTTCTTAGTTTGATATAGTCCCAACAGTTTCTTTTTGCTTTTGTTTCCCTTGTCTTTGGAGTCAGATTTAAAAAACGCCATTAAGTCTGATGTCAAAGAGCCTTATTTTCTATGTTTTCTTCTAGGAGTCTTATGGCTTCTGGTCTAAAATTCAAGGATTTATCCATTTTGATTTTTTTGTGTATGGTGTGAGAAAGTGGTCCACTTTCCTTCTTTTGCATGTAGCTGCCCAGTTTTCCCAACACCAGTTATTGAAGTTTTTACTTCGTTTGTCATAAATTAGTTGGCCATATATGCATGGATTTATTTCTGAACCTTCTATCCTAGTCCACTGATCTTTGTATCTGCTTTTGTCTTAATACCATATTGTTTTGATTACTATAGCTTTGTAGTAGAGTTTGAAATCAGTTTGATACAGCTTTATTTTTCTGTCTCAAGAATGTTTTGGCCATTTGGGTTCTTTTGTGGTTCCATAGAAATTTTAGAATTTTTTGTTCTAGTTTGGTGAAACATGACATTGGAATTTTGGCAGGAATTACACTGACTGACTCTGCAGATTGCTTTGGGTAGTATGGACATCTTAACAGTGTGCTCCAAACCATGGGCGCCAAATATCTTTCCTTTTATTTGTCATCTTCAATTTCTTTCATCAGTGTATTACAGTTTTCAGTGTACATATCTCTAACGTCCTTGGTTAAATTTATTCCTACGTATTTTCTTATGTAATTGTAAATGGGATTATTTTCTTGATTTCTCTGATACTTCATTATTAGTATATAGAAATGCAACAGATTCTATATTAATATACTAATTATTAATTTTGTATCCTGCAACTTTATTGAATTCATTTGTTAGTTCTAATAGTTTTTTTCCTGGGATCTTCAGGGTTTTTTTTTTACATATAGTATCATGTCGTCTGCAAATAATGAGTTTTACTTCTTTCTTGCCAATATAAATGTTTCTTTTTCCTGTCTGATTCTAGTACTATGTTGAATAACAGTGGCATGAGTGGACATCCTTGTCTTGTTCCTGATTTCCTGATCTTAGTCAAATGCTTTTACTACATCTACTGAAAAGATCATATGATTTTTATTTTTCATTTTGTTAATGTGGCATATCATATTGATTAGCAGTTATGTATCCTTGCATTCCTAGAATAAATCCTATTTGATCATGGTGAATGATCTTTTTAAAGTATTGCTGAATTTGATTTTTTGATTACTGAATCAATTTCGTTATTCATAATCGGTTCAGATTTTCTATTTCTTCTTGACTCAGTCTTGGAAGACTGTATATTTGTAGAAATTTATCCATTTCTTCTAGGTTGTCCCAATTTGTTGGCATGAAATTTTTTTGTAGTAGTCTCTTATAATGCTATATACTTCTGTGGTGTCAGTTGTAACTTCTCTTTCATTTCTGATATTACTTATTTGGGTCCTCTCTCTTTTTGTGATTAGTATGACAAAAAGTAGGCAGCATATAACTGGGTCTTGTTCTTTATTCAGGCATCTCTGTCTTTTGACCAGAGCATTTAGTCTGATTACATTTAAAGTAATTTGATAGGTATGTACTTATTTCTATTTTGTTAATTGCTTTCTGGTTGTTTTTTGTAATTCTCTATTTCTTTCTTCTTCTCTTGTTCTCCTCCCTTGTGATGACTTCCTTTAGTGTTATGCTTGGATTTCTTTCTCTTTAATTTTTGTATATCTATTATAGATATATATGTCTCATGGTAACTCCATTTATATAATACCATCCTGGATATATAGCAGTCTATATTAAGTTGATAGTCACTTAAAAGCAAACACACTACATTCTTAGTCCTTCCCCTCCATGTTTTATATTATGTTCTATTTTATGTACATTTTTATACTGTGACCTATTAATTTTTGTAGATATAATTGATTTTACATTTTAACCCTCATACTAGGTTTAAAAGTGATCTATATGTTTACTTTTACCAGTGATTTTTTTTCCTTTCATAATTTTCTTCAAGGCCTTTTCTGTTTAGAGAAGTCTTTTTACCATTTCTTATAAGGCTGGTTTGGTGGGGAAGAACTCTTTTAACTTTTGTCTGTGAAATTCTTTGTCTTCTTCAATTCTGAATGATAACCATGTTAATCACAGGTTTCTTCCATGCAGCACTTTGAATATATCATGCCTTCTTGCCTTCAAAGTATCTGCTGACAGCCTTATGGGGTTTCACTTATACATAACTAGTTGCTTTTCTCTTACCTTTTTAAAGATTCTCTTTAATTTCTTACATTTCAATTATTTTTAATTATTTTATTTCTTGGTGTGGACCTCTTGAGTTCATCTTGTTTTGGACCCTCTATGCTTCCTGAACCTTGATGTCTGTTTCCTTCCCTAGGTTAGGGAAATTTTCAGATATTATTTCTTCAATTAAGTTTTCCACCCCCTTTTCTCTTCTTCCCTCTCTTCTAATACAAATGTTAGTATACTTGATGGTTTCACAGATGTCCCTTAATCTACGCTAATCTTTTAAAATAAATAAATAAACACATAAATAAATAAATTTATTTGGCATGAAATTTTAATAAATGAAATAAATTCATTTATCTATTTATGGCGGGGGGCGGGAGGAGAGAAAGGGCAGAGGGAGAGAATCTTCAAGCAGACTCCATCCTGAGCACTGAGCCCAATATGGGGCTCAATTCTCACAACCCATAAGATCATGACCTGAGCTGACTGTGCCACCTAGGTGCCCCTATGCTAATTTTTTAAGACTCTATTTTCTTTTTGTTGTTCAGCTTTGAGTGCTTTCTATACTTTGTTTTCTGGATGCTAATCTATTCTTCTTTATCTTCTAATCTGGTATTGATTCCCCCTAGTATATATGTCATTTCTGTTATTGCATTCCTTATTTGATTCCTTTTTTGTATTTTCTGTCTGTCGAAGTCTCACTGAGTCCATCCACTTTTCTCTCAAGTCTGGTGGCATCTTTATGACCATTATTTTGAACTCTTTGTCTGATTGCTATCTCTACTTTGTTTGGTTCTTTTTCTGAAGTTTTGTTTTGTTAGCTTGGAGCATATTCCTTTGTCTCTTCATTTTGACTTTTTGTTTATTTCTATGAATTAGGTGAAAAAGGTACCTCCCCTAGTCTTGAAGGAGTGACTTTGTGTAGGAATGTCCTCTGTATGGACTGTGTATGCCTGGGTTGGTCTGGCTAGAAAGCTTCTTGGAGGGATGGCTGGAGCTGAAGCAAGTACAGGCCAAGAGTTCTTGGGGCATTCTGCACTAGGGCTGCCCTGGCAGGATGGCTGGAGCTAAAGTTGGTGCAGCCTGGGGTTTCCTGGGACACTCCACACTGATAGGTAGGGTCTTGATAGGGTAGCTAGAGTTGTGTGGGCATGGGTCAGCATGCTGCATATAGGGGGTGCCCTGGCAGGATGGCTGGAGCTAAAGTGAACAGAGGCTGGTATGTCCTAGGGCAACTTGCATTAATTTGCCCTGCTAGGATGGCTGGAGCTGGAGTGGGCATGACTATGGGTGTCCTAGAGTGCTTTGCATTTATGCTGCCTTAGCTCGATGGCTGGAGGTGAGGCAGGCACAGGTGGAGGGCTGCCTTAGGGGGATGGATGAGGCTGGGTACTGGCACCCTGGATCTTATGGAAACAGCAGCCTGGCTAGAGTGCCTGGACCCTGTTCCTATCTGCACTATCAAGGTGGAGGGAGAGCTTAAACAGTGCCAGCACCCTTGACCTTGGAGAGAGAGTTCCAGCAGTTCCTCCACTGTTTGGTGGACATTTTAGGATTAGTAAATGGGTTTCCTTCACTTAGAGTCTAGTTGCCCTTTAAACCACTGTGCCCCCAGCTGGGCAAGTCTACATGGCCCTCCTCAGTGCCATCTCTCCTCCCCTGCAGTTGGTAGTGTTGGGGATGGGGCTCCGTCATTACTGTGCCTCTATCCTTTATTGAGGAGAAGCTGTCCAGCTGGTGCTCAGTTCTTCAGGAGGAATTGCTCCTTTATGTATTGGAGTAGATTTGTGTGTCTATGGGAAGAGTTGAGTTTAGGGTTTTCCTCTGATGCCATCTTGGATCCCCTCTTACCACTGAGCTTTATTGATGACTCTGGGTCAGTGTTATGAACATTTGCCACAGAAGAGCACATAATCCCACTCTCCTAGAGCCCCCCCCCCCCCTTTTTTCTTGCATCTTCCATTTAGGTCAGATTCAACATGCCCTTCTCACTGTGCTTGTTTGGTCAGCCTCCTGTCTAGCTCTTTATTTTATTTTATTTTATTTTATTTTATTTTATTTTATTTTATTTTATTATTTATTTTATTTTATTTTTTTAAGTTTTACTTTTTTCTCTATCCTCAGTGAGTCAGAAATGAGACAACTAAGCTTTTGATGATTTCTATGTTAAATAAATGTCAACTCTATTTTGAGAAAGGAGGTAAGGAGATTAAATAGCTTTCCTCTAAGAAGGATGTGAAAAGATGGTATAGGATAGAGACAGTTTGGATGAGTATACACTCATGACAGAGGGTACATGTGACTTCCTATATACTTCTACAGGCAAGAAGGTTTCCAGAGGTGTGTTTGGGTATTTAAGGGAGAGTTCTCCTCCCTTACCCAAGAGGAGAACATTCAGTAAGCATTTCTAGTTGGCCCAAGCAAAAATAGGAAATATGAAAAAGGCAGAGCGAGAAAGCCATAAGATGCCAAAGAGAAAGCATGGCAATGGAAGGAGAGGAGAAAAGTGGAAGTGAGAGGGAGAAGAATTGTCAGGATTAGAATAAAGAACAAAATGAGATCAGAACCTTACTGCTTTTGAGACTGGAGTTTCTGACTTGATTGTCATCACCATGGGTATGGAACTTCCTGCCCCAAAGTACACTCACCATTTCACATCACTACAGTGGCTAAATTAACTGGATAGGGAAATCCAGATATCTCAGTATGTGTTTCCAAAGAGTAAAATTTACCTGTACACAATTCCTTTGGAATGAAGGAATTGTAGACCGAGAATGATTTCAGCAGCATAGAATCTGAAGGAAGGAAAATCAAAGTTGAGTATGGATGCATTAATGGAACAAAATAAAATCCCCATTTTGTATAGTGAGTTTTCTGTCAAGTACTGTCCCACGTGTGTACACACAACTTTGTACATCACTTTATTCAGTCCTAACAAAAGGGAGACGTCATCCATTCTACTGGTGCAGCCCCAGCGCTGAGAGGTTGAAACAAAGAAGTTACCTTAAATTAGTCTTACCTGTACTAGTGCTTATTTTTATACATTAAAGTTAATGTTCAAACTAATTTTTTTGCTAATAAAACACACATGGACATCAAACGTAATAGTGTAAGTATTAAGGGAAAATAATTTTCCCTTTTATTTTAAATTCTGCTTAGAGCTCTTAGACCTGCATTCAGAGTCATTCCACATAGACCCGAGTTGTTTATGGGCAAGAAATGCAGCCCAAAGGCAGAGGCTAGGATATTGGAAGATAGGAGTGAGATGCTGCTCTCCATATCCAGTGATGACAGACACCTGGGAGGCATTGAAGGCACAGCAGACAGTGAGTCTGTGATGGCATTCCAGAGGTAGTGAGGAAGGCAGACTGAGAATCCTTTAGCACAAAAACTGCCTGATGATTTCTCTGCTGCAGAAATCCCATTAAAATATCTCCGGGCACTTTGCTTATGGTTCCTGGAGGTGATGAGCTTAGTGGTATGCTAGCCCCTGGCTTTGACAAAAAGCCGTTTCAGTTAGAGTTTCTGTAGGAGCTGGTAGGACCAGTCCATCTTTCAACCCAGCTCAGCATAAACTACTCAAAGTGCTCATTAGGGGCTAGTGAAGATTACTGAGCATCAGGCAAAGAAAGCTAGCATGTACCTATATTTTTAAGTGGGCCTAGTGGCACAGTTTTCTTTTTTCTGAATGTCACAGTGGTTTTATCACTGAGGAAACAAGGCCCACAGGAGGAAGAGTGGCAGGGGATTCTGTGGGACTCAGCTGAATTCACACCTGCTAAATGCAGCCTGCCCGATTTCACTTGACACCAAAGAAGGTGAAGGAGTAATTCTCAAGGAGTAAAAGCCTCTTCTGGTTTCCTAATACTCATGCCTCTGGAACCAGATGCTTTACGCCTTCACATTGAGCTTCCCATTAGTTAAAGCCTTATTTAAAAGCTTTAGTTGAAGCTTCATCCCCATGACCACCTTTTAAGATCTGTGTTTCATTTGACTACTTCTTTTCAAAGGGCAAATATTTGCCTCTGTGTTTATTTAGAAGTGTGGTGAATTGGGGCAGTTTCTTAAGAAATTAAGTCATTGATTTCAAAACACAAAGAAATGAAACAAAATGCATTCTAGTTTAAGCTTCACAAATTGGGAACATAGTTACCTTGTTTGATATGTCCCCAGAGGGTTACACTGACCTGGGAAAGTGCCACATGGGAGAAATATTCTGTGGGTATCATGGGTACTCAGTACTTGATAAGAACAGTGGAAAAACCCCAAACCCTTTAAAAGGCTCTTACGTTGCTCTGGAAAGATCAAACTTGTGGCAGCTTTGGATGTGGTACATTAAGTCTCCTCCATTGAGATACTCCATCACAAAAAAGAGGTTTTCCTAGGAAAAAACAAAACAATTCCAAATCAGCTTTTTAAAAAAGAAAACAAGGACTACTTTTTAAATGGATTTAGGTTATTTCAGGGGAACCAATTTTGTCTTGAGATCACTTATAAAAAATCTGTCAAAATAATTTAGCTACAGATCAATATCCCTGATGAACATGGGTACAAAAATTCTCACCAAGATACTAGCCAATAGGATCCAACAGTACATTAAGAGGTTATTCACCACAACCAAGTGGGATTTATCCCCAAGATGCAAGGGTGATTCAACATTTGTAAAACAATCAACGTAATAGATCACTTCAATAAAGAAAAGGCAAAACCATATGATCCTCTCAATAGATGCAGAGAAAGCATTTGACAAAATACAGCATCTATTCCTGATTAAAACTCTTCAAAGTTTAGGGATAGAGGGAACATTCCTCAGTATCATAAAAGCCATTTATGAAAAGCCCACAGTGAATATCATTCTCAGTGGGGAAAACCTGAGAGCCTTTCCCCGAAGGTCAGGAACATGACAGGGATGTCCACTCTCACCACTGCCATTCAACATAGCACTAGAAGTTCTAGCCTCAGCAATCGGGTAACAACAACAAAAAATAAAATGCATTCAAATTGGCAAAGAAGTCAAACTCTCCCTCTTCTCAGATGACATGATACTGTATATAGAAAACCCCAAAGACTCCACCCCAAGATTGCTAGAACTCATTCAGCAATTCGGCAGTGTGGCAGGATACAGAATCAATGCACAGAAATCAGTGGCATTTCTATACACCAACAATGAGACTGAAGAAAGAGAAAGTAAGGAGTCAATCCCATTTACAGTTGTACCCAAAACCATAAGATATCTAGGAGTAAACCTAATCAAAGAGGGAAAGTATCTGTACCCCAAAAACTACAGAACACTTATGAAAGAAATTGAGGAAGACATAAAGAGATGGAAAAACATTCCATGCTCATGGATTGGCAGAATTAATATTGTGAAAATGTCAATGTTACCCAGGGCAATTTACACATTTAATGCAATCCCTATCAAAATACCATGGACTTTCTTCAGAGTTGGAACAAATAATCTTAAGATTTGTATGGAATCAGAAAAGACCCTGAGTAGCTGGGGGAATGTTGAAAAAGAAAACCAAAGCTGGGGGCATCACAATGCCTGATTTCAAGCTGTATTACAAAGCTGTGATCATCAAGACAGTGTGGTACTGGCACAAAAACAGACACATAGATCAATGGAACAGAATAGAGAACCCCGAAATGGGCCCTCAATTCTACGGTCAACTCATCTTTGACAAAGCAGGAAAGACTATCCACTGAAAAAAGGACAGTCTCTTCAATAAATAGTATTGGGAAAATTGGACAGCCACATGCAGAAGAATGAAACCAGACCATTCTCTTACACTGTACACAAAAATAAACTCAAAATGGTTGAAAGATCTAAATGTGAGACAAGAATCCATCAAAATCCTAGAGGACAACACAGGCAACACCCTTTTTGAATCTGGCTGCAGCAACTTCTTGCAGGACACATCTATGAAGTCAAGGGAAACAAAAGCAAAATGAACTATGGGGACTTCATCAAGATAAAAAGCTTCTGCACAGCGAAGGAAACAATCAACAAAACTAAAAGACAACCTACAGAATGGGGGAAGAGACTCACAAATGACCTATCAGATAAAGGGCTAGGATCCAAGATCTATAAAGAACTTATCAAATTCAACACCCAAGAAACAAACAACCTAGTCATGAAATGGGCAGAAGATTCACCAAAGAAGACCTACACATGGCCAACAAGCACATGAAAAAAATGCTCCGCATCCCTTGCTATCAGGGAAATACAAACCAAAACCCCAATGAAATACCACCTCACACCAATGAGAATGGCTACAAGTAACAAACAGGGGAGGATGTGGATGTGCACTGTTGGTGGGAATGTGAACTGGTGCAGTCACTCTGAAAAACTGTTGAAGTTCCTCAAGAATTTAAAAATAGAGCTACCCTATGACCCAGCAACTGCACTACTGGGAATTTACCCCAAAGATACTGATGTGGTGAAAGACTGAGATACCTGCACCCCAAAGTTTATAGCAGCAATGTCCACAACAGCCAAGCTGTGGAAGGAGCCACGATGTCCTTTGACAGATGAATGGATATAGCAGAGGTAGTATATGTATACAATGGAATATTCCTCAGCCATCAGAAAGGACGAACACCCACTATGTGCTTCGATGTGGATGGAACTGGAGGGTATTATGCTGAGTGAAGTCAGTCAATCATATATGGTTTCACTTATATGTGGAATATAAGGAATAGTGAAAGGGACTACAAGGGAGGAGGGAAACTGGGGAAAAATTAGAGAGGAAGACAAACCATGAGAGACTCCTAACTCTGGGAAACAAACAAAGGGTTACAGAGGGGAGGAGAGTGGGGGGATGGGATGACTGGGTCAAGGGCACTGAGGTGGGCACTTGAGGGGATGAGCACTAGGTGTTATATGTTGGCAAATTGAATTTAGATAAAATTAAAAAAAATAATTTAGCTGATCTATAGCATTTCTGAACACCAAGAAGCTTGAGGCATCTGGGAGGCATATGTGTAACATTTCTTGGGATACTTTCATGCTATGATTCAGCAAATGGGGCAGTCTGAGGAAGGGTCCAATTGGACTTGCCCACCCAACAACAGGATGATGTTGGGCACTTAATAGGTGCTGACTGTATACCTATTGAAATTGATAGTGTGTAGGATGGTAGAGAATATAAATCAGGGCTCTGATTGGGGGCAGGACTTGGAAGCATGTATTCAAAACTTAGTTCTGAACATGTTCTATGAGCGTGGCACTATGGGAGGAGTGAGTGGGGACGTGCATTCCTGCCTCATCCACCAGAGATGATGAAACACAGTCCTGCCTTCAGAAACCTTACAATTAAGTATAGTCTTATTTCTTTCCAGTACTGATTTTTCTTGTTTCAATCCACAGCTGATGAGCTAGCACATTGCTCCTAACAGAAGACGCCATGCTTGTTATTAGAGCTGGCCCCCTTGAATGACAGCCACCAAAAGCAAGGCTGAGTGGTCTTCAGGTTGTGTTTAGAGCATCAGAAGTGACTACAATTGCAATGAGCCTGAGGTACTCATACTATGTGAGACAATACTTCTTCAGTAAGTACATTTATGACATTTTGAGCATCTTGATTTTGAGAGCCCTCATGAACCACAGAATTAGTCATCCTTAAAGTGTGAAGACATTTAACATGTCAGTGCATGAATTTGCACCCAAAAGCCTCACTTGGGTGATTTTTTAACAGAATTAACCTTTGAGTTTTGATGTGAGACTAACCAAGGCCCTGGGGCATACGAAGTGATGGTGTTCTGGTCTGACAGTGACATACACTGCCTGCCACTTCTACTGGGAAACCAAATATTGTGGCTATTACCTCAGTGGTTCAAGTGAAGGCTAAGTGTTGTCCTGCTTTTTCTAAGGTTGACCTCTGATCTAATTTACTAGTTCTGTATATCTTTAGTTGGGTCCCTTTTTCTTATGGATAGGCCAAAATACTCTGCTGACAGAAGTCCTAACTTAACATTGCTGTTTCACACATAACTTGAGATTAATCATTTGTCTAATCTGTACATATCTGTTTTTATCAATAGCACATCTTTCCTTTAGCTCTCATTGGACAGCTTCTAACTACCTTTCAACATAAAACTATGATGGCCTATATGCACACAGTAGTGGAATCGCCTAGGTACTCAGGAAAGAATGAAAGATATAAAAGCTTAAAGTAAGACCATTTATAATAGTGCTCAGATGAAGGGATCCTCTTAAGAGTTAGGAAGCTTACAAGTTCCTATAAAAGTTGAAAATTGGGGATCCCTGGGTGGCTCAGCAATTTAGCACCTGCCTTTGGCCCAGGGTGTGATCCTGGAGTCCTGGGATTGAGTTCTGTGTCGGGCTCTCGGCATGGAGCCTGCCTCTCCCTCTGCCTGTGACTCTGCCTCTCTCTCTCTCTCTCTCTCTCTCTCTCTTTCTATCATAAATAAATAAAAAAATCTTTAAAAAAATAAAAGTTGAAAATTTATATATTGTCAGTTAGGACTAGAGGCAAAAGGCCAACCCTAACTTCTACACAACCCTGGGCATAGTAGTCCCACCTGTTCTTAGGCTTAAATCAGTTCTGCACCTAGGTGTGAAGGATTGGGTGCTGAATCTGTGCAGTGCAAAAGTCTAAGATATCATAGGCACAATCACTGTTTACTCCCTTGAGCATTCCAAGATGACCACAGTATCACAGTGATTATTAATTAAATAGTAATGGAGATTTATAGCATCCTGGATCCACACTTAATCCTACTAAAATATTTTATGTCTCTACAATAAATCCTTTAAAACAATCTCTTCTAATTCTCATCTTTATATTAAGCCAGGGGCACTGAAAAAAGCCAATCGATCATCTTTGGTTATTTATGATGGCATTTTGCTTCAGTTGGAGTGCTTGATTTGGGTGACTACCAGCTAAAATGTGCTGCTTACAGGGAAAAGGGCAGCCCATGTCTAGAGGTCCAGTTAGGATGGGCAGGATGGAGGAAACCTGTTATACTGCTAGATGGTGCTGCCCTTTTCTAGAGGGTTTGGAAGTCTCAGGAATCTACTCATCCAGGGAACTTTTGGGTCCACTCTGAGCCCAATGAGATGGCTCTGTGATGAAATCATAATAAATATATACACATACAAACCATGCAGTCCTAGGTTTTGTGTTTCAAGAATCCCATTTTGAAGGATGGATAAACCTTTTAAAAGTTGAATCCCAAGTGCCAGTCATAAAAAGAAAATACAAATATAATAGACTCAGACTTTCATAAATGGCTGTAAGAGGGTTGCTCAGAGCTGAATGAAGGTGACCAGCCTTTGACCTGGAACCCTGCAGGACCACTCTCAAAAAGAAAAGTCTGCCACTGAAGACTCCACTTTGGGTCTGGTAGAAATAAACCCAGAAGGACAAGACTCAGGGTAATGGTCAAGACCAGGGGCTTTGCCCTTACTGAGAACCAAGTTCATGCTTCCTCTATTTGTGACCTTGAAGAGGTTAACATCTTCTAAGCTTCGTCTTCTTATCTGCAAAATGGAGGAATAATGTTCCTGCTTCATAGGGTTTTCATGAGTAAGACATGAAATGATATATGTAGAAAGCTGGCTCAGGGTTAGCACTCAGCATGTGCTTGCTAATTGGTAGCTGTTGTCACATGAAACAATTTAAAATCCACTCAAAAAACCTCAGCAGATCAGAAGAACTAAATAAATGGAGAGAGATTCCATGTTTATAAATAGGAATTAAATATTATCAAGATGTCTGTTCTTACCAACTTGACCTACAGATTTAGTGAGATCCCAAACAAAATCCCAGTGAGTTATTCCAGTGGATATCTACAAACTGATTTTAAAGTCTACAAAGAGAGGCAAAAGACCTTGAATTGCAAAAAAATAAAAAAATAAGTAAAAATTGAAGGAGAGGAATAAAGTTGAAGGACTGACACCACCCATCTTTAAGACTTACCATAAAGCTACAATAATCAACACAGTGTGGTATTGGCAAAAGAACAAACAGATCAATGGAACAGAAGAGACTTATACAAACAGTCAACTGATCTTTGAAAAAGCAGCAAAAGCAATACAAAGGAGCAAAATATATAAAGATACTCTTCAAGAAATGGTGCTGGACATGTATAGAAGGAATTCCACCTTTCTTAATTTTCATTATGTCTTAAAGGAAGAATTCACATGATGTCAAAAATGAAACAATAGCAGATACTTCTCAGGAAAGGGGCCCTCACAGTCCTTGGTGGCTCTTGAAACAAAAAGGAAAGCAGAGAGCTAGGTCTCCTCCAGTGCTGTCCTATCTGTTCTAGGTCATGAGCTGAGAGAAAACACAAAGCAGGCTAGTGAGGAGGGACGTGGGCTTGTGAACAACATACAACAGTGTGGACTTCCCTTAATGCTGAGTAAGACATTAACTGATGCACATAATTCTTTTGAGGAGTGAGAACTAAAGGTGGTAAGGGTGTTGGGGGATGGGGTGCTCCAATCTGCCCTGGATTTAGACTTTATCAGCAGCTCCTGGTACAGCATCCATGAGGTAGGAAATTCTTGTCTCTGTGCTGTCACTGACTGGTTATGCAATCAATAAATCACACCATCCCTGGACCACAGTCTCAACCTCTGAGAAATGAGGAGTACTGACTAAACTCCCCTTTAGTGGCCTCAACACCCCCTGACTTTCACCATACATTTTATTGTTTTCCTTTGGGAATAAAGATGACATTAACAACTAGAGCATGGAAGATCCATGCAGTGCTTCCCAGATGATAAAATACATATAAGAGGATGTGATGCTTGCAAAAATGTTACAAAGAGTCTTTGTCTAGTAACAGTGCATATTTGAAGTAAAATTGAAGAATAGAGATGAGCCTCCTCTTGGAACCCTCCTCAAAGGATGTCAGTGTTAAGGCCCACCATGACACCCCAAAGAAGGTTCTACAATAGTGGTCAGATGGCTTCCTTCCATTTAAGTGGCCTCCTGGTTGTGCTCCTAGAACATGGCTATTGGTTGAGTGCAGATACCTCTGTTTCCCAAGGGTCTAGAATGTGACTGCTTTAACAGCTAAATTAATCCTGCAAAGGACTGAATGTCACAATGGATTAGGGGCCACAGAATGTGCCTTAGCATTGTTCTGAGCAGACTCTGAGTGGCAAAAGAATAACTTTTTGATTGGTCTATATTATTTCTGAATCATGCATCTTATTCTTTTTTTTTTTAATTTTTTATTTATTTATGAGAGTCACAGAGAGAGAGGCAGAGACATAGGCAGAGGGAGAAGCAGGCTCCATGCACCGGGAGGCCTGATGTGGGATTCGATCCCGGGTCTCCAGGATCGCGCTCTGGGCCAAAGGCAGGCGCCAAACCGCTGCGCCACCCAGGGATCCCGCATCTTATTCTTTTTGAACTCAAGCAGACCTGCTTTAAGAACATCTCCGACTTTAGAAAAGAATAGAAACAAAGGAGTAGAGCCTGACCACCTGTAGGGTTATTGTCCCTAGTTCAATCACTGAGCTTTCTCATTTTGTGTATGCAGGTGGCAAAAACCTAGCATTTTGTCAAGTACTCCTTGGAAAAGTGAAATTTATAGAAGATTGCCTTGCTTAGCCAGTTTCCTGCAGTAGGAAACATGCTAAGGTTCTTGCAAACTCTGTTGGTGTCAGCTCAAATGGACTGATTCATAAAATGAGTGTTTAGTAAGGCTTCGTGGTCTTTTGAGTGAGTTCTATGAGTGACCTTCTATCATCCATTGATTTTGTTAATAAAGCAGTAAAAACACTGAGCATATTTCCATCCTGTCAGTAAACTAAGTTTAGTTGGGGTTTGAGAGTACAATGACATTAGAGCCACTGGAAGAAGCACTTCATTGAATAGTCCTGCAGAACCTCTACCTAACAAGAAAGTATTTGGTATACCATTCAATAACTTTTATCTATCAACACTCCAGTTCATAAATATACCTGTGGCATGCTGTTCTATACGCCAGACCATAAAAACAAGAGAGTGACAGTTATGTATTGCTTTGCTGTGATTTTCTGACAACTGAACACAATAATCAATGCTGATACTCGTAGATAGATGGGCAAAGTTCTATAGCTAGCTGTTTTCTTTGGTGCTTTAAAAATGGTATTTATGATATTCTTATAAGATCACTTAATACATATCAAGTACTATCTTTTTTCAAGTACTTTCAAAAATTCAAAATAGTCTAGCATTTTAGCAAAGAATTCTGTATGTTTGTGTACAAAGTACTGGATTTTCCAGTTCCCACAAATCTCTTTCATTACTTGGCTGGTGGGACAGTATAGTTGGTTCTCCTATATTTTTACAAAAATATGAAATTGCTGTAGGGAGACACTAATATCTAAATATCTTTGTATTCATATACTTTATGAAATAGCTATATCAAATTTAGCTGTAAAAATGATTTATACTGGTAAAGAGGAAAGGAAGTAAATATCGTATATAAGAATATAAATATTTAAGTACTTTGCCAATCCAAGAACTAGAAAAAAAATCATTTTTTCAGCTATTATGTACTAATTTCAGTGGTATTCAAGGCTGAAACCTCTAAATCATTCTGTTCTAAATTTAACCAAGATGTTGCCTTTGAATCTCTACCTTTGTGCCTCCCATCATTTTTACTTATACCCTTGACATGCTGAGTCTTAACTAGTATTAGAAGCGACTGTGGGTCCTCTTCAGAGTGTGAACTCCCTTAGAAGTTTTTACTTCTGCTTCTTGTCCCCCCAAAAGTAAGGTTTTAGTTGAGAATTACAACCTGTGAGAGTTGCCTTTTTGACATCCCCAGCTCTGTGGTCATGTAGAAATGGAGGGGTTTCCTGTCTGGAAGAACACAGAGCTGGGTGGGGGCAGAGCTGCCCAAGCTGTGTGCCTGGACGGAGCACCCCAGGTGGGGGCAGAGCTTGCTTCTGGTGGGCACAGGATGGTGGGCTCACCTGGGTACTTACTTACACACCCTCTGTCAGTTTTGGTCACACCAACACTCAATTTCTTAGTTACGTCTGCAGTTTAGGAGGCTGGAGCAATTATGAATCTGGGGGATTATATCTATTGCTTTCTTCTCATGTGAGCTATATATTTAAACATCCTACAACAAACAACAGGTTTATTTCCCTTTTCATTAAGGACACAGTCTCAAACCCAACAGATAATCACATGTGTACATTTTATATCTAAATATGGAGTCTATGGAGTGGGGGTAGGAAAGGGAAAAGAAATTGCTCTCTGTACACCAGCAAACTCATTCATTACAGCTTGTTTATATTTCTACTGTAAACTCTAATTAGTAAAATTCACTGCCTTTAATAGACCTATTAGTACATTTCAGAAATAATGTGCCTGAATTGCTAGAGGTTTGTACCTTGCAACAGGAACTCAGACTCAGTTGGTATTTACTGGCTTAATTGTCCCACGGGGTCTTTTTGCATTAACTAACAAATTATTTCCTTCCATAACAAAGTACAAACAGGACTCCATTTCATGAATTTTAAAATTGTTTTAAAACAGGTCTCTACTGAGAAGCAATATAGCAGTTAGGCCTATGGACCTCATCACTTGAAACGCCTGAGTTTGAATCCTGGCTCCCCTGCTTACCAGGTGTTTCACCTTTGATGTGTTGCTTATCCCCTTAGGGTCACCTCAATTTCTTTATGTATAAAATGGCTATAATAATAGGATCTACTTCATAGGGTTGCTATGAAGAGTAATTGAGCTAAAATATGTAATCTGCCTGCAACATGGACTGGAGTGTAGGGAGTGAATGCTCTATAAATGACAGCTCTTAGTACATTTATAACTTAGTACATTTATTGTCTATGTATGATATATGTGAATATGCATGTTGAGATATATATTCTCAGGCACAAAGTGATCTCAGGAACAGACTGAGTTTTAACATAAAAGGCAAGTTTAAGGAGTATATGGTTTTCTTTTTTTTTTTTTTTAGACTTTATTTATTTGAGAGAGAGAGAGAGCACAAGCAGGGGGAGCAGCAGAGGGAAAGGGAGAAGCAGGCTTCTCATTGAGCAGGGAGCCTAATATGGGGCTCAATCCTAGGACTCCAGGTTCATCATCTGACCTGAAGGCAGATGCTTAACGGTCTGAGCCACCCAGGTGTCCCTGGAATCTATGGTTTTCATGTGAAAATGACTTACTTTGCTAAAGATTTTTAGTTACTACTAAATTTAATTTACTATTTATTACTATTTAGTTAATACTAGATTTAGTTAACTAGTTACTACATTATTAGTTACTAAGAAAGATGCAAAAAGAAGATAAAATACTCAAAAATCCCACCTCTGAGCACCTTTGAATGATATAACTTGGAATGACTCTCTTCCTTTTTCTAGTACTTTATGTATTTTCCACTTTTTAATGTATGTTTAGGTATAATTTTATAATTAGGGAAAATATTAATGTGACTTAAAAGTTGTAAGGGAGGGGTTTTTCTATCACCTTATATTTATATGGTATAGATTCTCAATATTTTCCCAGGGAACTTGTTAATCTTGTTCAGATTTATGCTACTGAGGAACAAATCCCCAAAGTATAAGGAATAGCTAGGGCCTTGCGCTCTAGGCAGTGCATCCATTTCACTGCACTCTAGGCAATGCATCCATTTCAAAGAGGTCTGAAGAAGTCTGATCCATTGATAGATCAAAATGAGTATTGCTATTTGTAGTGCTGGCACAGAAATTTAGATTAAGTGTTTGATATAAAGCAAGATGCTATCTTTTTTGTAGCTCACCTAAATTGAAATTGGCAGGTGTAAACCTTCTGATGAAAGTATGGCCCAGGCACAGAGTAGTAGTGTCTTCTGATTAGAAGTGCTTTTGAAAGTATGTAATCGAAATAGTATATAAATAGAATAATTATTTCAAAAAAGACTCAAAACTGAAAAGATGTAAAAAGGCAAGCATCCTTAGAATAAAAATCTATATTCATGATATGAAAGAAAGATGGTTAAATAGAAGATGAAAGCGACAGATTTCATAAAACCCGTTGTATAATTCCCACAGGGCTGTTTGCAGACAGATGTCATTTAGTGAAGTTTAAAGTCCTAGGGCTGTCAAAACATGTCCTCTTAAAATATTATGTGATATTTTGTGAATGAATATTCTAGAATTAGTGAAGGGGGGAATTGCCAAGGTAGACTAAAAAAATTATGTTAATATAATGTGCCCTCAATGCTGTCTTCTCCTTAAGAATCACCATAGTTCTTTTTAATAAGAGAATGAAAATAAAGAGCATGGGAAATTATTTAGTGAGGACCACTATTCAATATGGCCAAGTGCTGAATAAATAAGAGAACAGTTGCCAAATGTGCTCATGTTATTGGATGAATGCAGACTTTATGGCATTAGAGACATTAATAATCTTATCAAAGCTGTAATGATTTTGAAAAATAATGGAGAACTTGGCAAATATGCACATGAGGTCAGGAATATAGACTATCTCCAGAAAAAAGGAAGAGAACTATAGTCCTTTTCCCTAGCTTTCTTCAAAGGCTAGTAAGAATGTCATAAATTGTATACAAGAGAAGACATACAGTGTCTGAAGAAATACAACTATTTATTACAAAGTATACCAGTACCTCTTTCAGAGTATCCTCTGTCAAGTATCTTTAATAAATGCTGTAATATTCAAGATTATAGTGTAACAATATGGAAATTGGAGAGAATTAAAGTCTTTGGGATATACTCTAACAGAGCCAGTGGAAGGAGTGGGAAGTGCTCCCTGGAGAACACAGAAGAGCTGGTCCAAATTAAAATGAAATAATACACCTAAACTATTTAGCTCTATGCCTGGGATAGTGCATATTACCATTATTTTATCACACAGGGAATGAAAGCATTAATCTGTATTATAGTCAGAGCAAGGATGGCCCTCATATCTGTAAGGTCTGGAGCAAGAGTACAAATGGATGCCAATACCATGCATATAAAAATTTAAGTGTTCTAAATCAAGTTTACCAGTTTGTATTAAATATATTCTATATTCCTATATATTCAAATATACAGAGTGCTAGAGAGAGAGAACTAGAGAGCACCTCCTCTATTGCCTCTCATTGATCTCAACATGGTCCTTTTATCCTTTGTTGTGATGAGCACTTCATCTAGTTTCATATATTCTTCAGGGGGAAATGATCCCCATGCAACCGTGGATTTGGTCTGTCTGCGGGAGGACACAAATTCAAGGTCTTCATATGATACCATCTTAGACCCCTTCCCCAACGCCTTGTTAATTGAAAGCCTCTTTAATAATGCCTTATCATTAGAAGAAGAACAAATGAGTACAGCAGATATAATTAGTAGTTCCAAGCAACCAAGATGTTCCCCAACAGGTGAATGTTTAAACAAGCTGTGGTCTATCCAGATAATGGAATATAATTCAGCAATGAAATGAGCTGGCAAGCTATGAAAAGACATGGGGTAACTTTAATGCATATAACTAAGTGACAGGAGCCAATCTGAAAAGGCTACATACTGAATGATTCCGAGTATATGACATTTTGGAAAAAGCAAAATTATGGAGACAGTAAAGAGATCAGTGGTAGCCGGGGGTGGAGGAGAGGGAGGGAGGATTTTAGAGCAGAGAAATAATTCTGTATGATACTGTAATCATGGATACATGTCCTACATTTATCAAAACCTATATAATGTTCATACAAAAAGTAACGCTGATAGAAACGATGGACTTTAGTTAATAATAATATATCGATATTGACTCTTCAGTTGTAACAGACATACCACACTGAAGCAAGATTTAAACATAAAAACTCTCTGGCTAGCAGGGAGGAATGAATGTCTACTCCCCAGTTTTTCTATAAACCTAAATCTGCCCTAAAAATATAGTCTATTAATTTAAAAAAGCTAGTAGCTCTAGGCTAGCCAGTACATTCAAAGTGATGCTAATATACAAGAAGCCTAGAAGAAAAACATGCTTAAAATTCTTCCTCCTGTGGAATTCACACAAATATCAATAGAATAATGACTGAAGAATATGAAGACTAATAAAACTCCCCTTTCTAGGACTCTATATGTCCTAGAAAGGTAGGAATTTATACCAAGAAGGTAGCATTGCAGGTCCTATGTAAAATCTTCCTTGAAAATATGACTTCCAGAAACATTTTTATTTACTTTGGTTGACAGCATCTACTTAATCAAAATATTTGTAACTGCTCTTCTAGAAAAAAAATTTTTATAATAGAGTTTCCTGGAGAATCATTGCTTATGTCTTTTAACCTATTACACACTTAGGATTTAAGAGCTTATTCATATTCTAGCTAAATCCTAATCCTTATAAAGTGGATGCAGAAGGTATACTGTCATTTTATTTCGATTTATTTGTCTAAAGGCTGTTTTCACCTTGCCAGTTTCTATCCCTGGCAAATTCTCATCCCACCTTCCTCTTCACACTCTGGCCCTTAGATGGCTCCTCACAGTTTGTGCTCTGTCTTGTACTAAATTGTTATTGGTGCCCTCACTGCTGACATTTCAAGCCTTTTTTTTTTTTTTTTAAGATTTTATTTCTTTATTCATGAGAGAGACACAGAGAAAGAGGCAGAGACACAGGCAGAGGGAGAAGCAGGCTCCCTGCAATGTGAGACTCGATCCCAGGACCCCGGGGTCATGCCCTGAGCTGAAGGTAGATGCTCCACCGCCAAGGCACCCAGGTGCCTTTCAAGCCTTTTCTGAGTCTGCTGGTGCTCATTCCCACTCCTGTCCCTGTCATTTCCAGCCTGAGAAAGCTCCCTTCCTTCCTGTGGTGACATGCACATGCACTCAAACATCTCCTGGCTCCAGCTTTCACTTCATGTCCTACAAGTGCCCCTCTCTTTACCAGTTTGTTCTGTGATTTATCCTAACCTCTTCATTTTTCCAAAATCTTCCTCCATGAATTCTTGCCTTTTGTCTGGCTTCCTTCTTCCCAAGAGTTCTCCCTCCATTGACCTTTGAGCCCTATGATCACATGCTTTCTGAAAGACTTCTATGTAACCACTGAGTCTACCCAAACTGCCACTCAAAACTCTGTAACCCAACCGAGGCCCTCATCCTCTCACTAGATGCTTCTTTCTGTTCCTCCTAAACCACCCAGTCAGACCCCTCACCACTCTGAATACACAGTCCCTTCTTTTTTGAAATTCTTCCCTCTCCATTAATCTTTCTGCTCTGATCACCCTCTACCCCTGCCCTCCCCCACCTCCCCACACTTCCCTCCCCAGGGGCCTTTGTCACTTATCTTTCCTCTTCTTCCTTCTACTTCCTAAGATTGGGGGGTGATTTGGTTTGGTACTTGAACCTCTTTAGTGGGTTTATTACAACTCACATATATTCCCATAGTTTCAACTACTGCCTGTTTGCAAAGAGTACCACATGTAAAGCCTCCTCAGTGTGTATGCATAATCCCCGTAAATGCAATGTAGTCTTTGCTTTTGTTAAAAAACGAGACAAAAGATGCAAAACACAATCACTTGAGCTAAACCCACATCATCAAACCAAGATGTAATATCTAACCTCACTGCAGTTTCAGCCTTTCTCAGCAATGTGACTTAACCAGTCAACCTGGAGTTACCTGGCCAGTCCTAGTGAGGTAAACTGCGTGATAAACCAGCCCCCACCACCCTTCCTCCAAAAGAAAGTGGCTTGCCTGAAACAATACGCATTCTTTGTCTTGCCTCCTTCCTGCCTATAAAAACCTTCCATTTTATGCAGCTCTGTGGAGCTCCTTTCTATTAACTAGATGGGATGCTAATTTTAAATCATTGAATAAAACCAATTTGATCTTTAAATTCATTCAATTGAATTTTTAAAAGATTTGGTGGCAGGGATGGGATCCAAGGCAAACTTCTGACAGTATTCAGACACAACAAGAAACACAGGTGTGGTACCCCTGAGTTCTTCTGAGCACCCCCACCCCCCATTTCTGAGGGCCATGGGTAAGTTCCTCTCAGTTCTCTCTGTGTGAAGCTCCTGATCTAATTGGCTTTTAATCAGTTGTACATGGGCAGCTGCTGGTAATTCAAGCCACAATTCTCATTTAATTGGTGGAAACATCCAGCCCTTAATTCTGTCCCAGAATCCACAGGGGAACTGTTAATGGCAGTTTGCAGTTCCCTGCTTAAGTAGAGCTGCTAAGTCCACAGTCTGCATTTGTTGAGGTCTGCTGGTTCAGCTGTTTCCCCAGTGCAAGGTTCCAGGGTGGGAATTGGTGCCACAGTATGTAAGCCTTCTCTTGGCAAGGATGCGATAACATCTCTTGGTTACTACTGACAGACTAGGGTGCACATGTTTGTTTGTTTGGCATGGGGCCTTCTTTGGGTCAGGATGTAATAAAATATCTTGATTACTACTCTACAATGTTAAGCTGCACATACTTTTTGTCTTGTTTTGTGTAGATAAAGGCTGTTGCTAATGGGTAGGTGTCCACTGTTAGAATGCTCGCCACCTAACTCAAAGATACCTACATTAGGATAAAATTTCTATGCAGCAAGGTACACTGAAAAACACCACAACGTCCCCAGCCCAGCAGCAGCACATACACCTTAGGGGTTAGCTTGACACCAAGAGACTTACTTTAAAAAAAGAAAAAGAATCCTTAAATTCTAAAAAGTTAAGCATGCTACCTGCAAGCACACCTGCTTATTTATGTCTAAGAACTTTGGTCCTGGAAGCTATAAATACTACAAAATGGCAAAATCTTACTAAAGATAACCTAGGATGATAATGGCTATTATGGGGAACAATTAGACAAGATCATTCATTTAAGAAATGTACTTGAAACAAGAGTGGAATACATAAACAGAAATACCTATTTTAATTTATATGCATTTTTAATGCATTTTAATAGGCTTCAAGATTCCAAAATGGCTTTTTAAAAAATTATTGCAAAGGCTAATGAAAAATTAAAGATGCAAGAGGCACCCAAAATAAAGATGATAAAACTGATGTGACTCTTTGTTTCACTCTATCCTCCTTTGCCTGAGCATTCATGGTCTACTGATCCTCTGAATGCCTTTCCACTCCAGTTACTTTTTAAACAGTTACGTTTAAAAATAAAGCTACTCAAGGTTACAGGAGACCTTCCTCAGGTATCTTTCATTCTTTGGTCAAAGACTGAACTAAGTAAGGACCATAGATTAAGAACCTCCTCAACCCAGGGGAAGGTACACAAAAGCATCTGAACAATTTAGGGTCATTACCCCAGGCTTCCAGATCTTTTCCAGCTTATGTATCTGTTGGTAGAAAAATGCAAGAAGCGGGATTGTGTAACCCTGAGGATGATATCCAAAATCATTGCCTTTCAACATGGCTCCCACAAAGACCAGAAAAAGCTGGCTTTTAAAAGATCAGTTGCTACTCTGCCATTCTTGGAGTCCTCCAAGCCCACATTGATTGGCCTATCATTCAAAGATGCAAACAATGAAAGATAAATTCGTGGCAGACTTTAAAGCCAGTCTGGAAACTCTCTTCCTATGGCATTCTAGATTCCATACATTAAATGAGGTCACCCAAACTGTTCTAGCTGCCCTGTTTGTAAATGGAATATCTCCTGAGATTAGATTAAATAAAAGGTAGAAAATGGGATGGGAGGCCACCAGTTTGACTGAACTTGTGAACAGAACTGAGCACTGCGAAAGGAGTTTGGAAGACAGCTGTAAGCGAAAGTCTACCAAGATACAGCCCTTTCAGCTAGGACAGCTCTAAGGGCAGGGACCTAACATAACACCTGGACCCTCCCCACATGACACTCCCCTACAAATCCACCATCCAAACAGTGACCTGCAGTCAATCATCTACACCAGAAAAAAAAAGTGTTCTCAGAATTCCTATGCAAATTCTTCAGTGTCAGCTCAAATGAAATAGATGTATCCTACACAAATATTAGTAAAAAGCTTTGGCCATCTGAGCAGATAATCTTATTATACCTACTTAGAACCAACTTCTTGGCCTGCGCCCGCCCCGAGCCCGTGTCCTCCACTCGCCCCGCAGCCAGGGACACGCGCCGCGCACCGACCCCGACGGAGCGGACATGGGCAGAGCGATGGTGGCCAGGCTCGGACTGGGGCTGCTGCTCCTGGCGCTGCTCCTACCCACGCAGATTTATTCAAATCAAACAACTATTGTAACACTTTCAAGTAACTCCTCCTAGAGTACCTCGACTGCCCCAAATCCAGCAAATACCACCACCACACCAACTGGCGGTGCTCTGCTGTCAACAGCCAGTCTCTTCGTGATCTCGTTCTCCCTTCTACATCTCTACTGTTAAAAGACTCAGGCCAAGAAGCGTCTATACTTCCCCATCTTCTAAACCCAATCCAAATGGCGTCTAGACATCCAGTGTGACAAGGAAAAATACAGGTCTTCATTGAATCTGCTAATTCCACACCTTATTTTATTGACACAAAATGTTGAGGATCCCAAATTTGATTGAAGAACATGTGAAGGGTTTGACTAGATGATGAATGTCTATTAAATCTACTGGAGTTTCATGTACAAGATGAAGAGACAACATCCAAGATTAGATAAGAGATAATTTCTTTAAATGTGGCTTAAAAAGTATGGACATGTAAAATTCTACCTTGAAAATGAGAATAGATTTTCTCTTACCGAGATGTAAAAGATGGGATATGAACAGATTCAGTTTTCATTCGGTTCATTAAATCTTGAAGGCCATAAAACGGTTAATACAAGAAGCTTCCATGATTCTATTTATATGTACATTAGAAGGAACTTCCAGGTGTTACTGTAAATCCTCAATGCATTGTTTCAGCAGTACTAATTTAATGCCTATGTACTCTAGATAAAAGTTTTACATTGTTAAGCTATCACTGTTTCTTGGGAACTGAACTCTTTCCTCTGAGGCTTTGGGTTTGACATTGCATTTGATTTTTTATATAGTAATTGACATGTGCCAGGGCAATGATGGATTGGAATCTACCCCTGATTGTGAAGCATAACGGATAAATTTTGCTTAAATACTTATCACTTATTCCTATTGAACAAGGGTGCCAGATTCATTTAGCTAAACTGATTCCAAAGAGTAGAAGTACGTTGACTTCAACTAATTTCAAAATGCTTATTTCTGCATAGGTGGAGTACTTCTTAAAATTTAAAAATGATCTGTTTTGAAGGTAAAATCGACAAATCTTGAAATTAAAAAAGGCAAAATATGTGCGGGAGCCAAAAATCATAAATCAAGTATTTGGGAAGTGAAGACTGGAAGCTTGCTTACATTAAATTCGGAAAAACTTTTATACTTTTTCTGTAAATACTTTTTTTTTTTTTTTTTAAAAAAACTCTGAATCAGAATAGCCACATTTGGAACACTTTCTGTTAGTCAATATTTTTAGATAGTTAGAACCTGGTCCTAAGCCTAAAGTGGGCTTGATTCTGGAAAGTAAATCTTTTCACAACTGCCTCGATGCACAGAAAGCTTTTTAAAAATAGACACTCTAAGGTCTTTTGTTCGCATGGTCACACACTGATGCTTAGATGTTCCAGTATCTAATATGGCCACAGTAGTCTTGATAACCAAAGTCATTTTTCCCATCTTTAGGAACCTACACCAGAACAATATCCAACAGATCTCAAGCTACTGTGTGTGTGAATGAACATTACGTTTTGTTTCATCCCTGAATGCTGTACATCAGTTTTGGATTGTATATTGTGTTTGTGTATTTATGCTTTGATTCATAGTAACTTCTCATGTTATGGAATTGATTTGCATTGAACACAAACTGTAAATAAAAAGAAATGGCTGAAAGAGCAAAAAAAAAAAAAAAAAAAAAAAAAAGAACCAACTTCTTTATAAGTAGTAAGCTTTGCATTGTACCTGATTCACGGCAGTAATTTTTTTTTTGTAAATTTATTTTTCATTGGTGTTCAATTTGCCAACATATAGAATAACACCCAGTGCTCATCCCATCAAGTGCCCCCCTCAGTGCCCATCACCCAGTCACCCCTCGCCCAACTCCCCTTTCCCCACCCCTAGTTCGTTTCCCAGAATTAGGAGTCTCTAATGTTCTGTCTCCCTTTCTGATATTTCCCACTCATTTTTTCACGGCAGTAATTTTTAAATGGAACTTATAAAGTCTCTCTGTTTACATCTGTTAATATGTGTTGTAGATGTGTGGTATTTTTAATGCTAAAATTAATTTGTAAAAGAGATGTAATTGGCTTCAAGAAAAGTAAGCACTTATATAAAGTATTCCTAAAATTCTCCAGAAATATAATAGAAATGAACTCAAATGCTTTTCAGGTTCACATGACTGGGAACATACTCAGCATTAAAACTAATTTAAGTTTGTGGGTTTAATTAAAATAGACACGTCTTTGGCCCTCTTAACACTGAATATAATGCAGACCTACAACATTTATTCTGCCTGGGTTTACTAGTCAAGTAAGTTCTTACTATTAAAAAACTTGTCAGAAAGAAAAAAAAAATAACCAGTCTTACTTTAGGACACTTCTGAACTAATTGCTGAAAACAAGTGAATTAAATAGATGTAATTAAAATCAAAGTTTTTAGAGGAATTTTTAAAATAATTTTCCTAATCTTTTTGGTAATTTTCCTAATCTTTTTGGTAACCTGAAACCTTAAAGTTAAGTAAGTGAAATTAACTGATGAATAGTCGTTAAATATCTAGATCATTTCCAAATGAGATAAAATACTGAAAAATTAACTATTAAATTTTTGGTTTATCCATTTTTGGTTTATCCATTTTTTGCTTCCTTTTACAGAGGAACTAAAGATACTTGGATTTATTAGTAAATACGTTTTGTGCCGTGCTGAGAAATTTGCTTGAGAAAGCACGCATTTCTGGAAATTATAAAAAGCATAAATCTGCCAATCCACTAAATGCTAATGTAAGAGATAATTCATAATTAAGGTGTTTAGGGTTAAAAATTCTAATATATGTAATTAAAGCCTCTAAGGCTTGTGGAGAGGAATTGTAGGTGTGGTCAGGACTGGCTAAGATTGGAATGAATTTAATTAAATGAATTTTTTTTTTAATTTTTATTTATTTATGATAGTCACAGAGAGAGAGAGAGAGAGAGAGAGGCAGAGACACAGGCAGAGGGAGAAGCAGGCCCCATGCACCGGGAGCCCGACGTGGGATTCAATCCCGGGTCTCCCGGTCGTGCCCTGGGCCAAAGGCAGGCGCCAAACCGCTGCGCCACCCAGGGATCCCTAATTAAATGAATTTTAATAACAAAAGTAAACTGGTACAAAATTAGAATTTGATTTTCTCTTTGTTATTAAAGGACAAAGTTTTCTGGATAAGAGATTGTAAAACATTTTTTTGTTTACCTTTTTAAGTAATATGCCTAGAAAAACAAAGATTTTGTCTTCTGTTGTTTTATCAGTTCTCTGATTACTTTAAAACAATACTTAAGTATCTAACCAGAGTGACAGAGAATTTCGAAGGCTTTAAAGAAAGTTAAATAGCAGTAAAACATTAACCTTAGCTTTTTTTAAATGGGGAAGACTCCATTTCTTTTGTTATCTATGATCCTTTATGACCAAATATTTTTAAAACTTTTGATATTTTTGACAACTTCTTAACACCTATTAAGAGATCAAAAGTTTAAGAAAACTTAAGAAAACAAAACTTAACTTTGTATCAGTGTATTTTTGATATTAAAACTCATTAACTTACTTTAATTTGTTCCAGTCTTAGCACTGACCACACACAATTCCCTTCTGAGATTTCCGTCATTGCAAACCTTCTACAACTTTACTCTCTACATTCAGATTTTGTCTTAAGTGTTCCTTCTTTTAAATAACCAGTCTCACTTTAGGACAAAATTGTTTTCTTTTCCCTCAATAAAAAATGTATTCTCATTCCTCATATTGTTTTTCAAAAACACAAATCTTTGTTTTCTTGTATATAGTTGTTTCCCTTATTTCCAATAGTCTTAATTACATTTAGAATTCTTAACTCTTAGTTTTCACTAGAAACTAAAGTGATGTGGGAAACAAAGGCAGAAGAGAAATTTTTAGATTTCCTTACTACTTACAGCCCATTGATAAGTCCTTGAGACAGACAGAGTGACCTTCCTCAGGGACTCAGCTACTTTGGTGTTATACTCTGCTCAGGGCAAAAGGCAATTTTAGCCCAACCCCCAGAATCCTGTGAGTCTACTTTTAACATATAAAAATTCCTTTAGAAACTTCCTTTATGTCTAAACCCCCCAAGATACGTGTTGGCGATCATCCTCCAAGCACATGACCCACAGATGTACATCTGAAGGGTCTCATGACTCAGGTTTTATTAGATGGTAACAAATGACCTTTTCCCAACAATAGCGACCCCCTCAAGGTCCTGGGAACCTTCCTTCCAAAATTCCTTAAAAGGCTTAGGCTCTCCTGACCCCCTCCCAACTTGAAAGTATATAATGAGCCACTCCTCATGCCCCCAGTGCTGCTCTTCCTGCCCACAGGTCCTGGCCCCAGTCTTTAATAAAACCACCTTTTCCCACTAAAGACATCTCAAGAATTCTTTCTTGGCCGTTGGCTTTGAACCATAATGTCCTTTCCTACATCAGTAAGTAATTGTGAAATTTTGTTGTATCAGTATTCTTTTGTTTGTTTGTTTGTTTTAAGATTTTATTTGAAAAAGAGAGCAGGAGCAGGAAGGTGGGGCAGAGGGAGAGGGAGAAAAGACTCCCTAAGAGCAGGGAGCCCAACATGGGGCTGAATCCTAGGGACCCTGGGACCATGACCTGAACCAAAGGCAGACACTTAACTGACTGAGCCACCTCAGTATTCTTTCAATTAACAAACTTATGAATACATTTACTGGAATTTAAATTTTAAAACTATATAAGTTTTGATCCCAAACTAACTTTTGAAGGAGGTCCATAGGTCACAAAAGATTTGTTCTCTCTCTTTTTATAAAAAGTGAGATAGAAAAAGGATTAGGCTTATTTGATATGTTAAATTACATAGGAAGAATTGTCAAATAGTAATCAGCTTTGTTATATTTGTATGTGTTTTAAGTGTTCTAAAAATAATATGAAATTCCTAAAAATCAGAGCTGTTTTGGTATGTGATTAGTAATACTTTCCTATAGCACAAATCAACTACATATCCTTGTCAATTCTACAATAATGAACTCTCATCAGACGTTTAACCATGGACATTCAGTCTTTTGTCATTCAGTCTTTTACTCTGATGCTTTTGCAAAAGTGTTCCTGCAAAAATTCATCTTTGAGGAGATTCTGGAAAGGACTTTAAGATCATAAAACTGACTTGGGTAAGTATTTCCAGAATTAGTAAAAAAAAAAAAAAAAAAAAGCTAGATTCAAGCAGAACAAGAATTAATAACGGGACTGAATGAAGTAAGGAGGAGGATTATAGTTTTTATGACTTCTTATTTGAACAATTGCTGGTTCACTAATTTTTTTTTTTTTTTTACAAATTTGAGGAAACTTTTTCTGTTAAGCTATCTATGGTTTATAATTTGGTAAAGTATAGCTTTGTAAACAAAGACGAAACATTTTTTTCTTTCTGCCTGATTCTTCCAGTGTTGGGAAACTCTTGAACTCTATTTCATGGCAGTATAGTTATTTATATAATAGGACACAACTGAAAACATTGGCTATGTCGTGATGGCTTTGACTGGAATGGCCCTGCAGGTGAAGTCTGATGGTGAACCTTGGTTTAGCTTCCTGGCCTCAGAGGCTTCTGAGGGTTCAATCTGACATTCCATGTGAAAAGCTCCAGCACAGTCTTAAAAAAAAAAAAAAAAAAAAAAAGCTTATAGGGTCAATCACCATTCTTGCTACTCTTATGTAACTAATCAGGCCACACTGAATGCAAACAAGTTTGTTTTACTATAATTATCTTTGACTTAAAAATGGGGGTAATTAGAGAAATTATGTCTGCACCTTTGCAGATATTAGATTCCAGTCTTGTTAATTGTATTTGAAGTTTTGTTATATACCTGTAAACTGGACTGGCCCTGAATTATCCTAGCTCCCTTAAATATCTGGCTACAACTCTCCAAACTAACATTTTCAGTTTTATCCCACCGTTCTTAAGAATTTGGAATCACTAAAAACAAAGACTGGTCTTGAATCTCCATGGGAGGGACTATACCATGTCCTCCTCCCTCCCCATATTGCCTCCCAACTTTAGGGCATATATATAAACCTGAGGCACATATTTCACAGCTAAAGAAGGCTTTGCCTGGCATCTGCTGCTATGTAAATCAAAGTGATGATGAGGAGGAGGAGTAGCTTACATTGATGTAGACTACTTCCTCCCAAGATGCCTGCCAAGACTTCATACATTAAGTAAAATCCTTTCTTCTTTTTCTTTCCTTCATGCTAGAACTGGCCTGGAAAGAAAAGCCCATTGTCCATATCCCCCCAGCCCTTACTAAGGGGAGTAACCCTTCAGACCACAGGATTTGGCATCAAAACCTGATCTGTATGGGGATACCTGGGTGGCTCAGCGACTGAGCATCTGCCTTTGGCTCAGGGCATGATCCCGGAATACTGGGATCGAGTCCCACATCAGGCTTCCTTCATGGAGCCTGCTTCTCTCTCTGCCTGTGTCTCTGCCTCTCTCTCTCTCCATGTCTCTCATGAATAAAAAAAGTCTTAAAAAAAAAAACAACCTGATCTGTATGTCAGAGACCCCCTTCCCCCCCACTCCCCCCGCCCCCGGCACCATTTTCTTATCTCTGATTAACAACCCCAAACTTGGGAAACTTCATATTCAGGCTCTCTGCAAAGTAAGGGACAATAAGGCAAAGATGGCCAGAATAAAACTGCCTTTGTAGTCTGCAGACCGTTAAAATTTCACTGGCCCCTGTGACTGTCGCCTTTCCAGTTTCAAACCACATATTCAAATAGGAATTCCCAGGATGTGTTCAGGATTCAGGATTAGCTTCCTTTGGCAGGGCCCTACTTTCCCAGCCACTTAATGTACCTGGATTAGCACTTCTAGGGGAGTTGAAACTTGGTTATGCAAGCCACTCAGTTTAAAACATAAGGTCTTTCTTTGAAACAGATCAAAATCAAGACCCCAAAAATCAAAGTCAGTCTTAGGGACCATGGCTACAAGAACCCTCCAAACAATGGGAATTATCCTGCTAATAATAATCATAGTAGTTTTCCTGGCATATTGTGTTCTCTCAAAAGCTTTAAATGCATGTTTGTAGCCACTAACCACAAAACAAATGACCAACTTAAAAATTTGAACACCACACAAAGCACCAATAAAACAATGAAAACTTCAGCGGGGTAGCTGGCAGTGATCCAATCCCTTAAATTTTGATCACATGTCTCAGATGGACTAGGAGTCTGATCAAAAAGGGGGGTGTTGTTTAAAAAGAGACAAAAGACACCAAGTAAGAGTCACTTGTGTGAAGCTTCCATCAGCAAACCTAGATTAATGTCTAATCTAACTGCAGTTTCGGCCTCTCCCAGGAATGTGACCTTTAGCAGTAAACCTGGAATTACCTGGTCAGCACTAAGTGTGGTAAGCTGCATGACAGGCTCCTGACCTTCCTCCAAAGTGACCATGCCTAAAGCAATACACTCCACGTCTTGCTCACTTTCTGCCTATAAAAAGCCTTCCAAAGTTTTATACAGCTCTTTGGAGCACCTTTCTATTTGCTAGATGGCTGGTGCCCAATTCATGAATCTTTTAAGAAAGCCCATTTGATCTTTATATGTACTCAGTGGAATTAAAAAAAAAAAAAAACAGATGAATAAGGGAATGCATCTTCAGGTACTCTGCTTTCAGAAAATATTGCTGAGAACAATACATTTTAATCTGTCATATGCTTTTTATCATGTATTTCCTTTAAGATTGTTAGCTGAGAAAAGGACACTGAAGCAAAACGAGTTTTAATGTAGAGAGACTAGGAATGAATGATTTGGAGATGAAGGCAGAGGGTCCAGAGACCGGTAGCAAGCACAAGATCACAGGAACAGAGAAGTGGTAGAAATTATGCTAAAGAGGCCTACTCTCCTCTATAGTTTTGTCCAGGACCACCTGAGGACTCTGGCAGACATAGTATAGTCAATATAATACAAGCAATAGAATTTGCTATAGGACATTTCTTTTTTTTTTTTTTCTACCCTCAGAACATTAGCAGTCTGTGGGAAAATATAAAACAGGAAAAGTGCAAAACATTTTTCTCCATACGAAGGAATGTATTAAGTGGCAAGATAGAGTAAGTACATATGAAAGCAGTCACAGAAAAAGCTGAATAATACAGGAACAAAACCACCTTTCCGGTCTTGTAAGCTGAGCAACCTTAGGGAGTGAAAGACAGTGGTAATTAAGCAGAATTGAGTGAATCTGAAAGCCATTATGGAGGAGATGGTCTTGGAGCAAGCTTTGAAAGGAAGGTATGTAGATTCACAGAGAAGGGGTCTTTTCCTACTCTTGAGGGAGATGCAAAATGGTCATGTCTTGAGCAGAAGCTGGTGACAATACGTTTGGGGCTTTGAGAGAACAGCTGACAGAGGAATAGATTGACGTTGTGTGCACATAATCCCTGAAGAAACATTAAAAAGTCATACACAAAGGTGAGAAAATATCTGTGAGCTTAAAAAGCAGATGTGCAGAAAGGACATGACATTTCAGACTCACCAGGCAATGCTCATAGTCAAAGACTTCCTGAATATTTATTCACTAATTGCTGATTATCTCCAGTGTCTTGTGGAAGGAAGAATCTAGAGCAAACTTTGCAACACAATTTACCATAACTCTATCATCTGCCAAATCACAGTCTGGTTGCACACAAAGGGCATCCAAAGCACATCAAAGTGATGTGCAGTTTCTGAAATAACAATTTTCAAGTATTCTTAGTATCAGAAAACTGCTAAAGTACTTTAAAGAAAAGAGACTTACCAGTCACTATAAATGGGACAACACAAAGTTAATTCTTACTTCATGGATAAGTGTTTTTGAGGATGTGGTTTATGTGGCTTTTTTTTTTCTTGCTAAAATTGTGATAATTAGCAGCACTCTTAACTGCAGGGCTTATGGACTGAAGTGTTAGAGCTTTAGATGAAGCAGTTCCTGAATAAAATGCTTGAAATTAAAAACCTTCTGGCAATCTTGGATGGATTTTGCCTTCAAGCCATGGAAATACCAGAATGACATACTTTAAAAACCTACCATGTTGAAGGGGTTTTTCTTCTATTTCAAATAGTAATAATATCTTGAAGTCAGTATGGTACTTTATCCACAAAGGATTCAAACCTCTTTGTAAGTGTTCTTTTTAAAAATATGATCCTTTTGGAAGCAAAAAGAGGAGAGCAAAGGATATAAACAAGTGGTGACTTGAAAGTCACATGAAGCATCAGGCATAAACTCATACCTTGAGATCATAAGCAGAGGGATGACCATGGTAAGGTTGGTCCGGAAGTTAAGCTTTGTGTATTCTATATATATGGAAAGTGAAACTCCATTTTATTTTTCATAAAAACTAATGTGCAAAGTGATACTGACATAAAAGGCTCAACCGATTCAGCATGGGAGTGTGGAAGTCAAGGGCAGTGGTATAAATATGTAAAGTAACACTAGCATCCTCACTCCTGACATCGTGCTGGAGAGGTTGTATACAGAGACCTGTAAAACCACAGTGCTTTCACTCACATTCAACCTGAGGGGCCCAGAGTTGTTCTCAGACAATCTAAAACTTCTCTTAGAGTGTGAAATTCTAACATTTCTCAAATCAATTCAAAGGAGATACAAATGAAGGTAGCCTATAGTTTTAATTTATAAGGAAAAATTATTTCCTTAAGACTAAGGATCCAGTTCAAGATGGTGACACAGGAAGACCCTGAACTCATCCTTCTCCAGGGACAGACCATATACCTATTTATACAGCAATTCTTCCTGAAGAACTGACAGATGGCTAAAGAGCTTCTGCATGATAAAACATATAGACCATATAGAAAAACAGCAAAAGAGATGGAAACATGGTAATAAAAGGAACCCCGACTCTTGAGGCTGGGAACTACAGTAGGGAGAGAGAGTACTGAGGGCCATGGGGCACAGAAATAAGCAGAGATCTAAAGGGCAACTAGAATATAAAGGAATACGCCTTAGAACTTTGACAAAGAGTGAGAGAGGTACTAGAACTCTCTCTGGGTCAGAGGGGCAGGCAAACACTGTGAATTATACCCCCCTGCCCTCCAGCACAGATGAGAGCAGTGTTTGGTTGTCCTATCCAGCCTACTGTCTCAGGGAGCCCCAGGTCCCTAGCCCACACCAGGTCTGGATGCTCTAGTGCAGAGAAAAGAAGCTATGGCTTAGAAGAGCAACTAGAATATAAAAGATCTAGCCCTAGAATTCCACCAAAAGGTGGGGGACCTGCTAAAACTCTCTCCAGTTGGATATATTCCCCATCTACCTTGACAGCACAGATAGGAGCAAGTAGTGTCTGGGTATCCTCACTAGCCTACCACCCCAGTCCTGGGCACTCTTACGATTCCCTGGATTGCACCCATTTCAACGTCAGCTGTCCTGCTAAGGTGCTCTCTGCACAGAGACTGCAGGGGCCACCCCACCTGGGCCATCCAGGTACTGAATACCCCAGGATCCAGTTACACCTTCAGCCAGCCATTGTCACCAGGTACACAGGGGAGGATCATACACATGGCCATTTCTTCAAGTTTAGAAGTAGTTTTTCTTTGTATTTTTTAAAAATTTTATTTTATTCATGAGAGAGGCAGAGACACAGGCAGAGGGAGAAGCAGGCTCCATGCAGGGAGCCCAATGTGGGACTTGATCCTGGGACTCCCGTATCAGGCCCTGGGCTGACGGCAGCGCTAAACCGCTGAGCCACCTGGGCTGCCCAGAAGTAGCTTTTCTGAATCATTCACAGAAACACAGAAAGTCAAAAATGACAAGACCAAGAATAGCTACAAACAAAACAAGATATTGGAATGGAAATAATATGCATGGTAAAAGGTTTAAAGTAATAATCACAAAGATCCTTACTGGACTAGAGAGAAGAATGGATAAACTCAGATCTTTAACAGTTAGAAAATATAAAAACCAATCAGACTAAAGAATACAATAGCTGAAATGAAAAAATACACTGGAGGGGATGGAGAACAGATTAGCAGATGCCAAAGCATGGGTCAGCAATCCAAAAGACAGGAAAATGGAAAATACTTAGGTTGAACAACAAAAAGAAAAAAATTTTAAAGAGGCTAAATTAAGGGTCTTTTGAACAACTTCAAATGAACAAAAATTTACATTCTAAGGGTCCCTAGAAGAAGGAGAGAGAGAGAGAGAGAGAGAGAGAGAGAGAGAGAGAAAGAGAGAGAGAGAAAGGGGCAGGAAACAGACACCTAGGCTCAGGAAGCACAGAGAATTCCAATCAAGACGAACCCAAGGAGATCCACCCCATGACACATAATAATTAAAATGCCAAATGTTAAACATAAAGAGACCATTTTAAAAGGAGCAAGAGAAAAGCAAATAGTTGCATATGAGGGAAACCTCATAAAGCTACCAACTTATTTTTTAGCAGAAATGTTGCAGGCCAGGAATGAGTAGCATAATACATTCAGAGTGCTAAAAGATAAAAACCTACTACCAAGAACACTCTATCAAGCAAGTAATAACATTCAAAATTTGAGAGAGAAAAACAGAAAACAATTAGCAAAATGGGGAATACATACCTATAAATAATTATTTTAAATGGTTTAAATGCTCTAACCAAAAGATGTAGGATGGCAAATCGGATAAAAAACCCAAACCCACATATATGCTCCCACCAATGTACTCACTTTATTCATAAAGACAGATACAGACTGAAAGTGAAAAGATTAAAGATATTCCATGCAAATGAAGCAAACCAAAAGGCAGGGAAACAATACTTATATCAAACAAAACTGACTTTAAAGCAAAGACTGGAACAAGAGATGAAGAAGAGTATTAGACAATGATAAAGGGATCAATTCAACACATTAGAGTGTCTAAATACATAAAGCAAATATTAACAGACCTAAAGGGACAAACTGACAATAATACAAGAATATACATTCTTTTCAAATGCACATGAACATTCTCCAAGATATATTACATGTTAGGACACAAAACAAGTTTCAATAAATGAATAGTGAAATCATATCAAACATATTCTCTGACAACAAAAGCTGCATGAAATTAGAAATCAATCAAAAGCAAAAAATTGGAAAAAACAAAAACAGACAAAGGCTAAACAATGTGCTACTAAACAGCAGTGAATCAATGAAGAAATCAAAGAAGAAAGCAAAATAATATAGAGACAAATGAAAATACAATAGTCCAAAATCTTTGGGATGCAACAAAAGTGGTTCTTAGAGGGAAATTTATAGCAATTCAGGCCTACCTCAAGAAATAAAAATCTCAATCTAACCTTTACCAGGAACTAGAGAAAGAAGAACAAAGCCCAAAGTAAGAAGAAGAAAATAATAAAGATCAGATGAGAAATAGACTGAAAAAAAGGAAAAAAATGAAACCAAGAGCTAGTTCTTTGAAAATATAAAATTAATATACCTTTAGCTAGACTCTACAAGAAAAAAGGGAATCCAAATAAATCAGAAATGAAAGAGAAATAACACCTGATAGCACAGAAATAAAAGATTATAAGACTGCTATGAAAAATTATATGCCAGAAAATTAGACTACCTGAAGAAATGGATAAATTTAGAAACATGCAATCTTCCAAAACTGAATAAAAAAGAAACAGAAAATCTTGGGGTCCTTGGGCGTCTCAGTCAGTTAGCATCTACCTTCAGCTCAGGTAATGATCCCAGGGTCCTGGGATTAAGCCCTGAGTCAGGCTCCCTGCTCATTGTGGAGTCTCCTTCTCCCTCTCCTTCTGACCCTCCCCCTGTTTGTGTTCTCTTACTCGCTCTGTCAAATAAATTAAAAAATCTTAAAAAAAAAAAAAAGGAAATCTGAACAGACCAATTACTAGTATGAGATTGAATCAGCAATCAAAAATCTCCCAACAAACAAAGTACATGACCAGGGAGGAACTTGGAAAATGGCAGAGTCAGAGGACCCTAAGTTTACTCCATCTTATGTTTACAACTAGATATCACTCACATCCAATAAACCAGAGAGTGATCTGTAAAAATCAGTTAAGAGAAATACAAAAGAATATAAAATATGATACAAAAGATCTGAAATGTGGAGGGGAGAGGGCTAAGGATGAGTTCAATGTTAAGGAATCGATCATCAGCTTAACATAGACTGCTATATGTAGATGTTATATATAAAGTAAACAAATGGTAACCACAATGCAAAAAATTGTAAGAGATACACAAAATAAAGAGGAATTCAAGTATTCTGCCAAAGAAAGCCAACTAATCATGAGAGAAGCTATCAAGAGAAGAAACAGAGAAGAACTACAAAAGAAATCATAAAACAAGTCACAAAATGGCAACAAATACACACATATCAATAATTACCTGAATGTAAATGGATTATATGCTCCAATCAAAAGACATAGGGAAAAGGCATGGTTAAAAAAAATAAAACCCATCTGTATGCTGCCTGCAAGAGAGTCACTTCAGACCTAAAGACATGAAGACTGAAAATGAAGGGATGGAGAAACATTTATCATGCAAATGGAGGTGAAAAAGTAGCAATAATTATATTGGATAAAATAGGCTTTAAAATAATGGCTAGGGGATCCCTGGGTGGCTCAGCAGTTGAGCATCTGCCTTTGGTCCAGGGCGTGATCCTGCAGTCCAGAGATCAAGTCCCACATCGGGCTCCTTGCATGGAGCCTGCCTCTCCCTTTGCCTGTGTCTCTCATGAATAAATAAAATCTTTAAAAAAAAATAATGGCTATAGCAAGGGACAAAGAAGGACACTACATAATGATAAACAGTGCAATCCAACAAGAAGATAAAGTAATTGGAAATATTTATGCATCCAAAATGGGAGCACCCAAATATATATAGCAGTTATAACAAAAACAAAGAAAATAATTGACAGTAATACAGTAATAGTAGGGGACTTTAGCTCCACTTACATCAATGGATAGATCATCCAAACAGAAAATCAACAAGGAAACAATCACTTTGAATGGCACATTGGACCAGATGGATCTAACATATATTCAGAACATTCCATCCCAAATCAGAATACACATTCTTTTCAGTGGCACATGGAACGTCCTCCAGAAAAGATCACATATTAGGCCACAGAACAAGTATCAACAAATTAAAAAAGATAGAAGTCTCACCATGCATCTTTTCTGACCACAACACTATGAAACTAGAAATCAACCACAAGAGAAAACCTGAAAGGCAAACAAATGCATGTTACTAAACAATGAATGGGTCAACCAAGAAATCAAAGACAAAATAAAAAACTACATGGAGACAAATGCAAATGAAAACATAGTTGTCCAAATTTTTTGAGATATAGTAAAAGCTGTTCTAAGAGGGAAGTTTATAGAAATACAGGCCTAACAAAGCAAGAAAAATCCCAAATAAACAACTTAAATTTACATCTAAAGAAACTATAAGAAGAACGAAACCCAAAAGTAATAGAAGAAAGGAAATAATAAAGTTAGAGCAGAAACAAAACAGAAACTAAAAAGACAATAGAACAGCTAAAGATCAGTGATATCAGGAGCTGGTTCTTTAAGAATTTCAAAAGAATTGATCAGTCTTTAGCCAGACACATTAAAAAAAAAAAAAGAGCAAGTATTCAGATAAAATAAGAAATGAAAGGGAAGAAATGACAACCGACATTACAGAAATACAAAAGATTGTAAGAGCTATTATGGAAAATTATATGCCAACAAATTGGACAAGCCTAGAATAAATAGATAAATTCCTAGAAACATATAACCTTCAAAAACTGAATCAGGAAGGAATAGGAAATTTGAATAGACCAATTGCCAGCAAGGAAATTTTCTCAGTAATCAAAAAACTCCCAGCAAACAAAAGTCCAGAGCCAGATGGCTTCACAGGTGAATTCTACTAAACATTTAAGGAAGAGTTAATACCTATTCTTCATAAACTATTCCAAAAAATAGAAGAGGAAGGAAAACTTCCCAATTCATCCTATGAAGCCAGCATTACCCTGATACTGAAACCAGATAAAGAAACATTTAAAAAAAAAAAAAAGAACCGGGATCCCTGGGTGGCGCAGCGGTTTGGCGCCTGCCTTTGGCCCAGGGCACGATCCTGGAGACCCAGAATCGAATCCCACGTCGGGCTCCCGGTGCATGGAGCCTGCTTCTCCCTCTGCCTGTGTCTCTGCCTCTCTCTCTCTCTGTGTGACTACCATAAATAAATTAAAAAAAAAAAAAAAAAAGAACCACAGGCCAGTATTTCTGATGAACATAGATGTAAAAATTCTCAAAAATATACTAGCACAAATTGGATGGGAAGAAGTAAAACTCACAATTTGCAGATGACATGATACTATACATAGAAAACCCTAAAGAATTAAAAGAATAAATGAATTAAATGGAATAAATCAGTTATGGAATATAAAATTCATATACAGAAATCATTTGTGTTTCTAAATACTAATGAAGTAGCAGAAAGAGAAATTAAGAAAACAATTCCATTTACAATTGCACCAAGAGAATGAAATATCTGGGACTGAACTTAACCAAAGAGGTAAAACTTGTACTCTAGAAATTATAAAACTTTGATGAAAAAAAGGAAGATGATACAAACAAAGGAAAGACATTCCATACTCATGGATTAGAAGAATAATATCGCTTAAATGTCCACATTACCCAAAGCACACTACAGATTCAACGCAATCCCTATCAAAGTACCAATAGCATTTTCCATAGAATTGGAAAAATAATATTAAAATGTGTATGGAACCTAAATGATCCTGAATAGCCAAAGCAATCTTGAGAAAGGATAAAGCTGGAGGTACTACAATTCCCAATTTCAAGATATACTACAAAGTTGTAGTAATCAAAATAGTATAGTACTAGCATAAAAATAGACACATACAGTAATGGAACAGAATAGAGAGCCCAGAAATAACATTTATATGGTCAATTAACCCATAACAAAGGAAGCAAGAATATATTATGGGGAAAAGCTACATGCAAAAGAATGAAATTAGACCACTTTCTTAGACCATATATAAAAGTAAAATCATAGTGGACTACAGACTTCAGTGTGAGACCTGTAATGAAAATCTTCTATATGAAAATATAGGCAATATTCTCTTTGGTACTGGCCTTAATAGCATGTAGGATTCCTCTACAGGAAAGGGAAACAAAAACAAAATTAAACAATTGAGCCTACTCCAAAATAAAAAAGCTTTTGCATAGTGAAGGACTATCAACAAAATGAAAAGGCAACCTTGAATGGGAGAAGAAATTTGCAAATGACATTTCATATAAGGGGTTAACATTCAAGATCTATAAAGAACTTACATAACTCAACACCAAAAACCCAAATCTGATTTAAAAATAAGCAGAGAAACTGAATAGTCTTTTTTTTCCAAAAAGACATAAAGGTGACCCACATACATGTGAAAAAATGCTCAACATCACCAATCATCAGGGAAATGAAAATCAAAACCACAGTGAGATATCACCTTATGCTTATCAGAATGGCCACTGTCAAAAAGATGGGCAATATCAAGTTTTGGCAAAGATGTGGAGTAAAAGAAACCCTCATGCACTGTTGGTAGAAATGTAAATTGGAGCAGTCACTGTGGAAAACAGTATGGAGGTTCCTCAAAAAAGTTAAAAATAGAACAGCCTTATGATCCAGCAATCACACTACTGTGTATTTACCCAAAGAATATAAGAACATTAATCCAAAGGGATAACATGCACCCCTATGTTTATAGCTGCATTATCTACAACGTATGGAAGAAGTTAAGATACGGAAGCAACCCAAGTGTCCATTGACTGCTGAATGGATGAAGAATGAAATCTTGCCATTTGCAACAACCTGGATGGAGCTAGAGAGTATTATGCTAAGTGAAATAAGTCAACCAGAGAAAGATAAAATATGGTTTCACTCATACGGAATTTAAGAAACAAAACAAATGAGTAAAGGGGGAAAGAGAGAGACAAACCAGAGAAACAGACTCTTAACCATAGAGAACAAACATGGTTGCCAGAGAAGAGATGGGGGCACAGTTAGTTAAATAGGAGACGGGGATTAAGGAACGCACTTGTCATGATGAGCACTGGGTGATGTATGGAACTGTTGAATCACTATATTGTACATCTGTAACTAATATAAAATTGTAATGTTAACTAGGATTAAAATAAAATAATTAAAAAATTAGTAAAACACACACACAATGGAGTATTACTCAGGTGTATAAAAGAATGAGATCTTGCCATTTATGACAACATGGATGGATCCAAAAAACATAATGCTAAGTGAAATAAGTCAGAGAGACAAATATCATATGATTTCTCTTTATCTGGAATCTAAAAAACAAAACAAACAAAAATAGAAACGGACTCATAAATACAGAGAATAAACTGATGGTTACCAGAAGAGAGAGGAAGGATGGGCAAAGTTGGTGAAGAGGAGTACGAGGTACAGGGTTCCCGTTATGGAAAGAATAAGTCACAGGGATGAAAGGTCAGCATAGGGAAATGTAGTCTGTGGTTTTGTTAATGTTATATGGTGGCAGATAAAAATCTACACCTGTGGTGAGCATAGCATAATGTACAGACTTGTT
Source organism: Canis lupus familiaris (assembly GCF_011100685.1). NCBI lineage: Eukaryota > Metazoa > Chordata > Mammalia > Carnivora > Canidae > Canis > Canis lupus. The sequence goes on along the minus strand of NC_049223.1, from coordinate 28,471,045 downwards.
GAATCAGTATATTGCACATTGGAAACTAATGTAACATTGTCAACTGTACTCCAATTAGAAAAAAAAAAAAGCAAAAACAAAACCATTCTCACATTGTTAGATGCATCTTTCCTTACCAAACTAATTTAGCAACTAAGCCCCCCTTATTTTTCCATAGTGTTATCAGAGATAGAGAAATTTTGGATTATTGTCCCTTTTTTTTTTGCCCTAATATAATTAGGAATATTACTTTTCATGGTGTTTTTGCATCCCTAAAAGTATACATTTAGTGATTAGAGAGATGACATGTTGCCAAGACATTTGCAATGTATGAATATACAGGAGGCCAATATCTGGACACAGAGACAAAAGTAAGATTGAACATTGTTCCCAGTTCCCAGCTGAATGGTCTCAGGCAAAGCTCATCCCCTTTAGCCTCAGTTTTCTCATAAGTAAAACGAGGTTTATAATAATACCTGCTTCATCAGAGTTAACAGAATTCAGTGAGATAATATTTTTAAAGTTCTTAGGAAGCTACCTGGAACAAATAGACCCTCAATAAAGGTATTTTTAATCATATTTTTCTATTTTAAAATATTTGTCGGTACAGGGATGGCTTGCCTACTTTAGCAAAAAAATTTATTCTGGGTGCCAGTGTGCACAACTGAAAGATTAAATGTCTAGCTTTCCTTGCAGCTATAGATGACTCAGAAAAATGTAAGTAAGTTTTTTGTGGTCCTATGGAAAAGTGATTTATTAAAGAAGAGAGTTAGCATGGGGTTGTTCTATCCTTTCCCTCTACCTCCAGAACCCTATCTAGACCATGGCTGTGAGGGTTGGGTTCCAGCAACCACGTTTGACTGAGGAGTACCCTTGAGGATGGAAGCAAAGTGCTGTGGATGATGGAACAGGGAGCAGATGGTGCCTGGATCTCTGATGACACCATAGAACTGTCAAAGCTGCTCTGAACTGCATGTGTCTCACTTCCTTTAGATGAAGAAACACCTCTAGCTCATTGAACCATGTCATTGTTACCAGCAGCCAGTGGCAATTTTTCTTTTAAGGTTTATTTTAGGAGTAGGGAGGACAGAGGGAGAGGGAGAGAGAGTCTCAAGTAGACTCTCTGATGAGCCTGGAGCCCAACATGGGGCTTGAACTCACAACCCTGAGATCAGGAACTGAGCTGAAACTGAGAGTCAGATGCTTAACCAACTGCACCCCCCAGGCGCCACCCCAATGGTAATTTCTAATTGACACATTTTCACATTTAGACAATCTTAAAATTTGGAAATAGCTTCTAATATATAAAATTTTAAAATAATTGTTTTATCAAGAAAATTAATACTGCATCTCATTGTTAAAGATATCTTAAGATAAAGAAATTGGAATATTTTCCAAGTTTGGTAGGACTTTGTCTTCTGTTTACTAGATTTAGGTAGGAAAGGGAAATAGCCTTGTGATTTAATCCCCATACAGTTTTAGAATCTTGCCTATTTTGGGGAAACGTAGAGAACTTACAAACAGTAGGCCCACAATAAAAATTTGAATTACAGAGTAATGTTTGAAAGTAGGTTTTGAAATGGATGTTTTTTTAAGGTTTTATGATTAATTTAATTCTAATAATTTTTAATTTACTTGTTAGTACAGTGAAAAGATTTATGACAATTATTCTTGTAGACAAAACTTTACTGTGGATTTTCTTATTTTTACATTTTTTTGGAATGTAAGTAATGGGAAATATGTACAGAGTATATGGGCTTAAAACACAGTAGTCTGAAGTTGGCTGGCATACATACTGAAATTGATACCAAGAGGAACCATGCAATTTTAAGCCCTTCTGGACTTTCATACAAGATATGGAAAATATAAATATTTTTAAAATGGAGGAATGTTAGTAAAAATAAAGAATAAAAAGTCATTCCCTCCTAAGACAACTTTTCATAATATTAATTTATACTAGACTCTGATACCAATAATTGATGCTGTAGCCTGAACGATGTACAAAGTAATCTTGATGTATCACAGAAAAAATTTCAAAAAAATTTTTTGAGCCTCACTCAGATTCAGGTTTAGATTCAACTGATATTGTTTTACATATCTAGATCCTAAGCACTCTGATTTCACATATGGTACTGGGTTTATACTCTACAACCCTTCTGTGTGGTAATTCTCTCTATTCCATGCAGGTGAGGAAGGGAGCCTCAGAGCCCTGTTGATAAATGGTTGAGCTGGGACTAAACTGCTTGAGAATCCAAGTCCACAGCTATTTTCATTCTCTATAGCTCCCTAAATGGTTTTGCCATATTTGCACACACTTCACATGTCATAGGTTCCTCATACTGAACTTTAAAAGCCTTTAATGATTTAAACCAGTTTCCCTCATAATAAATGAATAAGATCAGTCCAAGATGGTGCCACAGGAAGATGCTGCACTCACCTTCCCTAGACATAATGAATATATACCTACATATAAAGCAATCCAAGTGAGTTGCATCACTTAAGTTGTTGGCTTGTGTGTCCATGTTGGGGGGATAGAGTTGAACTCAGGATTTCTAGTTATGACCTTTTCTTTTCCACTAAAGACAACCCTTTAACATTTCTTTTAAGACCAGTATAGGGGTGATGATAGTTCTTCTTCCTTTTTTTTTTTTAAAGATTTTATTTATTCATAGAGACACACACACAGAGAGAGAGGCAGAGACACAGGCAGAGGGAGAAGCAGGCTCCATGCAATTCTCTAGAAAAAGAATTGAGGGCTAATTGAACAGCTTTTGCTCAACAAACAAAAGAGGGGCCAGATAGAGGAGAGCAGGAAAGATGGAGACAAGTGGTAATGATGGGAACTCTACTCTAACATAGTGACCTACAGTATGTAGGGATATCACTAGGAGGCTGGTGTGTACTCACTTGCTCTAGGGCACAGCAAAAAAAATAAAAAAAAAATCTGGTTTAAAGGCAACTAGATTGTAAGTGAAATCCAATTACAAACCCTAGGGTGTCTACCAATGGGTGGGGAACTGCTGGAATTCTATCCAGGGCTGGAGATGCCAGGAAGTACCATTTTTATGTTCACACTCTACTTCAATAGGACAGATGGGGGCAGGATCCAGTTGCTCTGGCCAACCTGCTAGGGCTACCCCAGTGAGTCTCAGACCCCTTGTCCACACCAGCCCCAGCAGTCCCCACAAGGTGGCCCTACCACAGTGTACCCCAGGTACCCTTGCCCACCCCTGGCCCAGATCAAGCCATATCACCAAAGTAGCCTCAGCAAAGTGTGCTCCAAGGCCCTCAGCCTATGGCTACTCTAGCTCTAGCTATCCCTTCAGGGAGGTTGACTGCAGTGCACACTGGGATCCTCTGGGCTGCACCTGGTACAATACTGCTGTTGTGACAAGATGGCCTGTGTGTGGTATATCTCAAGTCTACTTCCCAGCCTGTGCCCAATCCAGCTGTTTAACAAGACGGCTATAGTAAAGCTCACTCCAGTACACCTAGCCCACAACTACTTCAGCTCTAGCTGTCCTGCCAAGTCAGCCCAAGAGAAGCATGCTTCAGGACCTTCTTGCCCATGCCAGCTCCAGAACCAGCCATCCCTCAAGGTGACCCCAATGCAGCATGCCCTGGGACCCCTAAGACTGCACCTGCCAGCTTTAGCTGGCCTGCGAAAGCTGCCAGACACATTCAGTATAAAAATGATGCTGATTTTTTTTCAGCAGAAACTTTGCAGGCTAGAAGGGAGTGTCAGGATATATTTAAAGGGCTAAAAAGGAAAAACTTTCAACTAAGAATACTCTACCCAGAAAGATTATCATTCAGTAGGAGAGATAAAGAAGTTCCCAGACAAGAAAAACTGGGCAGCCCGATGGATCAGAGGTTTAGCACTGCCAGGGCATGATCTTGGAGACCTGGGATCGAGTCCCACATAGGGCTCCCTGCATGGAGCCTGCTTCTCCGTCTGCCTGTGTCTCTGCCTCTCTCTCTCTGTGTCTCTATGAATAAATAAAATCTTAAAAAAAGGAAGAAAAACTATCATCACCCCTATACTGGTCTTAAAAGAAATGTTAAAGGGTTGTCTTTAGTGGAAGACAAAAGGTCATAACAAGAAATCCTGAGTTCACCTCTATCCCTGCAACATGGACACACAAGCCAACAACTTAAGTGATACAACTCACTTGGAAAGACTTGAAGTCTAACTGTACAGATCTTCCACAGCTAAAGACATAAAGAGGAAGTCACACTTTATGGTGTGGATGGTGGAAGAGGCAGAGATGGAGTCAGGACTAAACTCTTAGCATGGCAGACCCCAGTGGGTTCCCTCTGAGGAATGAGGGGATTGAACCCCACATCAAGCACACACCAGCCCTGGGTACCTGTACCTGGAAGACAAGTCAACATAATATCCAGTTTTGAAAATCTGTAAGACTTAACTCCAGGAGCTTTGAAAATCAGTGGGGCTTACCTCTGGGAGAGCTGGAGGGCTACAGGAAACAGAGACCCCATTCTTAAAGGGCCAGTGTTCTATAGCACTTGGTTTGAGATAGCACAGAGGCAGCATTTAAAAACCTCCTTATATGTGAAGGAGATTCAGTGACTAATTTTAGAACATGTGCTCGAAGGTGAGGGATCTGTGGAAGCTTTCTCCAGAAGGAAAAGTCCTGGCAGGCACCATTTTTCTTGCCCTTCTTCATCCTAGCTTGCCAGACACTTACAGGAGCAAGTTCTGACACTTTTCATTTACTTTGCTAGTACTGTTCACCCTGTGGACCTACCCCATCCAATACAACTGCGTTAGCAGACACCCCTCCAAAGCAGCTCCCATCTGACCACATTTGGTGGGCAGCCTTGATCAGCACTGGTAAGCTCCCCCCCGCCCCGCCCCCGGAAAGTGACTACATCTACCACACCTAGCAGACAGCCCTGGCAGAGACTGATGACTCTGCAAGGCCTCTCCCTCAGCACAGGGGGTAGCCATGCCCATGAGTAGATCCTTAGCAGTTGCAGTAGACCTCTCAAGTAGGTGTGGTAAACACACCCATAAGTACACCTGCAGTAGCTCCAGCTGGGTTTCTCAGCCTGCCATGATAGAGTCAGCTCTATCTACTAGTGCTCCTGCATTAGTCATGGCCTGACATTGTTAATACCTGGGTGGAGGGCCAAGCCCATCAACCAGGGTGCCAGCAGCAGTTTTAGGCCAGTCATAAAAAGAGGGTTCATGCAGCTCACAGAGAGGATACCCTAGAATCCCTGGTTCTAGAAAACAATGAAGGATTGTGCAACAGGGTTTCATAGGACACCTACATAAGACCACCACTTTTAAGATTAGGAGACATAACTAACTTACCTAATACATAGAAATAAACCCACAGAATCAGACAAAATGGGAAGACAGAGGAATATGTTGCAAGTGAAAGAACAAAGCAAAAGCTCAGAAAAAGTACTAAATGAAAGAGAGGTAAGAAATCTTTCTCATAAAGAGTTCAAGGTAATATCACAAAGATGCTCACTGGACTAGAGAAGAGTGGATGAACTCAGAATTCATCCATCAGAACATAATTAGAAAATATCAAAAAAGAACCAATCAGAGCATAAGAATGACTGGAATGAAAACTGGAATGAAAATCCCCATTAGAGGGGATCAACACTAAACTAGATAATATAGAAGAACAAATCAAGGATCTGTAATACAGGGTAGTGGAAAGTACCCAGCTGAAGAGCAAAAAGAAAAAGAATTTTTAAAAAGTAAGCCTGAAAAAGATGAACCTAAGAAGGATCACATCAAGACACCTAATAATTAAAATTTCAAAGATTACAGATAAAGAAAGGGTCTTAAAAGCAGCTAGAGAAAAAAAGTCACATAGAAACCTATAAGGCTGTCAGATGATTTTTCAACAGAAACTTTGCAGACCAGAATAAAATGGCATGATGCATTGAAAGTTATAAAGGTAAAAAGCTTATGATCAAGAATACTCTACTTTGCAAATTCAGAATTGAAGAAGAGATAGTTTCCCAGACAAACAAAATTAAAGGAGTTCACCACTAAACCAGCCTTACAGGAAATGTTAAAGGGTGTTCATGAAGCAGAAAGTCAAAGGCCACCAGCAGAAGTAAGAAATATAAGAAATTTATGAAAGGAGAATTTCAATGGTTAACCCAAATATATAGTAAAGGTAGTAGATCAATTATAAATGTAGTATGAATGTTAAAAGGTAAAATTAATTATAATTGCAGAAATCAGATAAGAAATTCACAAAATGAAAAGATGTAAAACATGGCATCATATACATAAGACATGGTGGGGGAAGCAAAAAGGTAGTGCTTTTAAATATATTTGAAGTTAAGTGATTATTAACTTAATACAGACTGCTATATTATGTTATAAAGCAGCATGTTGTATAGAAACCTTATGATATACCCAAATTATAAACCTATAATTTATACACAAAAAACAAACAGAAAAATCCAAGTATAATACTAAAGAAAATTAATAAATTAAAAAAAAGCTGAGAGCAAGAAAAGACTGAGAACTACAAAAAAAGTCAAGAAAACAATGAGGAAAATGGCAATAAGTATACATATCAATAAACACTTTATTTTATTTTATTTTTTTATTTATTCATGAGGGACACAGAGACAGAGAGAGAGAGAGAGAGAGAGTGAGAGAGACAGGCAGAGGGAGAAGCAGGCTCCATGCAGGAAAGCCGATGTGGGACTTGATCCTGGGTCTCCAGGATCAGGCCCTGGGCCGAAGGCAGCGGTAAACCACTGAACCACCCGGGATCCCCTCAGTAAACACTTTAAATGGACTAAATACAGCAATCAAAGGGCATGGTGACAGAATGAATTAAAAAAAAAAAAAAACACAGTAAGACTCATGTCTTATTAGCTGCCTACAAGAGCATTACTTCCACCTAAAGACACATACAGACTGCAAGTGAAGGGATGGAAAAATATATCCCATTCAAATGTAAATGAAGAGAAAGCTGGAGTAGCAATATTTATATCAGATAAAATAAACTTTAAATCAAATACTACCCAGAGACAAAGAAGGGGATTAAATAATGATGTAACTATTTATATGCCCCACGTAGGAGTACCTAAACACATAAAGTAAATATTAACAGACATAAAAGGACAAATTGAAAGTAATGCATTGATAATAGGGGACTTTAATACCTACTTACATAAATGGGTAAATCATCCAGACAATATCAATAAGGAAACAATGACTTTGAAAAACACATTAATGAGATTGACTTCATAGATATAAACAGAACAGTCCATTCAAAAGAGGAGAATGCACAGTCTTTTCAAGTGTTCACGGAACACTGTCCAGGATAAATGGCATGCAAGGCCATTAAACAAATCTCAATAAATATTAAATACTGAAATTATATCAAACATCTCTTCTGACCATAATAACAGTATGAAACTAAAAATCAAGTAAAAGCAAAAAAAGAAAAAACTGTAAAAAATGACAAACACATGGAAATAGATAATGCTACTAAGAAACCAATGGGTAAGTGAATAAATCAAAGATGAAATTAAAAAATACATGGAGATTGAAAATGGAAACACAATGGTTCAAAATCTTTGGAAGACAGCAAAAGCTGTTCTAGGAGGGAAGTTTATGTGATACAAAAAACAACAAAAACAATCAAGTAAACAATATAATTTTAAACCTAAAGAAATGAGAAAAAAGTAAACCAACAAAGTCAAAAGTTAGTAGGAGGGTGGAAATAATAAAGATCAGATTGGCAATAAATGAAATAATGAAATAGAGACTAAAAACCCAATAGAAAAGATTAATGAAGTTAGTAAAGTTTCTTTGAAAAAATAAAATTGATAAGCTGCTAGTAAATCACATCAAAAAAGAGAGAAAGAAAAAAAAAAGTGAGAGAAAGGACTCAAATAAATAAAACCAGAAATGAAAGAGAAGTATAACCAATACCACAGAAATTGATAGTATTATGAGACTACTACTAGTACTACAAAATCATACACCAATAAGTTGGATAAAAGAAATGATAAAATTCTTAGAAACATTCAATTTTATAAGACTGAATCATTAAGATATAAAAAATCTGAACAGACCAGTTACTAGTAATAAAATTGAATCAGTAAAAAACAAAACAAAACAAAACAAAAACTTGCAAAAAACAAAAGTCCAGAACCAGATGGCTTCACTGGTGAGTTCTGTCAAATATTTAGAGTTAATATCTCTCCTCCTAAAAATATTCCAAAAAATAGAAGAGGGAGGAATGCTTCCAAATTTATTCTTTAAGGCTAGCATTACTCTCACACAAAAAACAAAGAAACCACAAAAAAGAAATTATAGACCACTATCTCTGATGAACATAGATACAAAAATTTTCAACAAAATACTAGCAAACCAAATTCAACAATACATAAAAGGGTTATTTAACAAGATCAAGCAGGATCTATCCCAGAGGTGCAAGACAGTTTGACACCAGCAAATCAATCAATGCGGTACATCACAATAATAAAATCAAGGATAAAAATCATACGATCATCTCAATAGATACAGAAGAAGCATTTGACAAAATTTAAGATCTGTTTATGATAAAAATGCAACAAAATGGATTTAGAGGGAGTATACCTCAACATAATAAAGACCATATGTGATGGACACACAGCTAACATCATATTCTTTGATGATCAGGATTCAAGCAAGATCAGGAACAAGACAAGGATATCCATTTTTGCCATTTTTATTCAACATAGTACTGGAAATCCTAGCCATAGCAAACAGATAAGAAAAAAAAAGACATCCAAATTTGCAAGGAAGAAGCAAAACTGTCAGTATTTGAAGATTATATGATATAAAAAATGATGACTCCACTAAAAAACTCTAATATAAATGAATTCAGTGAAGTTACCAAATACAAAATTAATATACAGAAATTGGTTGCATTTTATATATTAATAATAAGTTAAGAGAAAAAGGAGTTAAGAAAACAATCCCATTTATAAATGCATCAAAAGTTTAAAATATTTAGGAATAAATTTAACCAAAGAGGAGAAAACCTTGTATTCTGAAAACTTGTAAGACACTGATGAAAGGAAATAAAGATGACATAAATGAAGGGACAGATATTCCAATCCCATTAATTGGACGAATTAATATTGACAAATATCTGTACTACCAAATCAATCTACAATCCAATATAATCCCTATCAAAATATTAATAGTAGTTTTCACAGAGCTACAATAAATAGTTCTAATTTGTGTGGCGCCATGACAGACCTCAAATAGCCATTATAACCTTGAGAAAGAGGAATAAAGTACAATACTAGGTTTCAACTACACTACAAAGCTAAAGTAATAAAAATAGTATGGTACCAGCACAAAACTGGACACCCATATCAGTGGAACAGAATAAAGAGACCAGAAAGAAACTCATGCTTATATTGTCAATTATCTGTGACAAAGGTAGCATGCATATGAAAGGGGAAAATACAGGTCTTCAACAAATGGTGTTTGGAAAACTGGATGATTATGTGAAAAAAGAAAGAAAAAAAGAAAAGAAAAGAAAGAGAAAGAAAGAAAGAAAGGGAAAGAAAAAAGAAGGAAGAAAAAGAAAGGAGGGAGGAAACTGACCTTTTTTTTATACCATATATACGCACCCACATAACCTAAATGGATTAAAATCTAGCTGTAATGCTCAAAGCCAAACAAGTCCTACAGGAAAAAAAAAATAGGCAGTAAAATCTTGGAGAGCAGCCTTAGCAGTGTTTTTCTGGATCTGTCTCCTTAGGCAAAAGGAAACATAAGCAAAAGTAAATATTTGGAACACATTAAATTACAAATTTTTTTGCACAGTGAAAGAAACCATCAACAAGACATAAAGGCAATCTACTGAATGGTAGAAGTTACTTGCAAATGATTATTCTGTAGGAGGTTATTGTCCAAAATACAGAAAGCACTCAACATCAAAACAACAACAGCAACAACACAACCTGGTTAAAAAATGAACAGAACACTTGAACAAACATTTTTCCAAAGAAGACATTCAAATGGCCAACAGACACATAAAAATATGCTCAACATTGATAACTCTCAGGGAAATGCAAATCAAAACCACAATGAATATCACCTCCCACCTATTAGAATTGCTAGTATTAAAAAGACAAGAAATAACAACTGAAACTAATGTAATCTTGTGTGTCAGCTATGCTCAGATTTAAAAAAAGAAAGAGCAAGTGTTGGTGAAGATGTAGAGAAAAGGGAACCCTAGTGCACTGTTGGTGGGAATGTAAATCGGTGTAGCCATTATGGAAAAGTATGGAGGGGTTTCCTCAAAAATTAAAATACAATATGATCTAGGAATTCTACTTCTGGATATTTATCTAAAGAAAATGAAAACAGTAATTCAAAAGGTTATATGCACCCCCATAAATAATAATTCGATGCAGTATTATTTATAATAGCAAAGATGTGGAAGCCACTTAAGTATCTATCAATAGATAAATGCTAAAGAAGCAGGATGTGTGTGTGTGTGTATGTGTGTGTATAAAATTGAATATTAGCCAAATAAAGAATTATATCTTTCCATTTGCAACAACATTCATGGACCCAGAGGGTCCTAAGGGAAAGGAGTCAGAAAGAGAAAGACAAATACTACATTATTTCACTTATATGTAGAATACTAAAAGAAAACAGATACATAAACTAACAAAAACCGAAAAAGACTCATAAATACAGAGAACAAACTGGTAGTTGCCTCAGGTGAGGAGCTGTATGGATGGGTAAAATAGGTGAAGGAGATTAAATACAAATTTCCAGTTATAAAATAAGTCACAGGGATAAAAAGTTCAGTATAGGGAATACAGTGAAAGTATTATAATACCTTTGTAGGGTGATAAATGCTAACTACACTTATCACTGTAAACATTTCATAATGTTTATAATTGCCAAATCACTATGTTGTATACTTGAATCTAATATAATATTGTATCAACTATACTGCAGTTAAATTTTTTTTAAATTAAAAAAACGAAAATATAAAAGGAATAAATCTTATTGTCCAGGGCAATTATATAGTAAAGGCAGTGGATCAGCCACTTAAAAAAAGCTAGTATGTAAGTTGAACAGGCAAAAATAGTAAAATCAGTTATAACTACAATAAGTAGTTAAAGGATACACAAAAGAAAGGTATAAAATATGACATCAAAAACTTAAAATGGGAGATGCCTGGGTGGCTCAGCAGTTGAACATCCGCCTTCAGCTCAGGGTGTGATCCTGGAGACCCGGGATCAAGTCCCACATCAGGCTTCCTTCACGGAACCTGCTTCTCGCTCTGCCTGTGTCTCTGCCTCTCTCTCTCTCTGTGTCTCTCATGAATAAATAAATAAAATCTTAAAAAGAGAACATAAAATGAGGGTATGTTGTATTTTCAGAATGTGTATCAACTTAAGCAACTATCAGCTTCAAATATACACACATACATTCACACATATATATAGGCTGACAGTATATACAAACACACCACACACAAATCATAGTACTGAGAAACCAAAAACCTACAATAGATATGCACTAAGTAAAGAAAAGGAATCCATATATAACACTAAAGAAAACCATCAAACCACAAGGGAAGATAGCAAAAGAAGAGAGAGAGAAAAAAAAAAGAACTACAAAAGCAACCAGAAAACAATCAATAAAACAGAAGTACATACCTATCAATAATTAATGTAAATGAAAATGGACTAAATGCTCCAATCAATAGACACAGGATAGCCGAATGGATACAAAAATAAGACCCACCTATATGCTGTCTGTAAGAAACTCACTTCAGATGTAAAGACATACAGATTGAAAGTGAAAGGATGGAGCAATGCTTCTATCAGACAAAACAGACTTTAAACAAAGACTCTTAGAAAGCACACACACACACACACGCACGCACAAAAGACATTAAATAATAAGGGAAGTCCAAGAAGATAAAACATTCATTAATATTTATGTACCCAACATAGGAGCACCTATATGTAATAAGCAAATATTAACAAATATAAGGGAGAAATTGATAGCAATACAATTGATAACAGTACAATAATAGTAGAGAACTTGAATACACCACCTATATCAATGGAGACATCATCTAGACAGAAAAGTAAGAAAACATTGACATTAAATGACACGTTAGACCAGATGGACTTAATTGAGAGTACAGAGAATTTCACCCAAAACAACAAAATGTATACATAGAAGACTTCCAAATTGGAAAAGAGTAAAACTCATTATTTGCGGCTGAGATATTATATACAACTCTAAAGACTCCAGCAAAAGACTATTAGATTTAATAAACAAATTCAGTAGTCACAAGATACAGAATTAACATTCAGAAATTGGTTACTATATACTAATAATGAACTATCAGAGACAATAAGAGAGCAACCCCATTTATAATGCATCAAAAAGAATAAAGTACCTTAGAATAAATTTTATCAAGGAGGTGAAAAATCTGTACTCTGAAGACTGTACGACACTGGTGAAAGAAACTGAAGACAACACAAATTGAAGATATATAATGCTCATGGACTGGAAGAATTAATATTAGATACTACCTAAAGGTATCTACAGATGCAATACAATCCCATTCAAAATACCAGTGGAATTTTTTCACAGAACTAGAACAAAGAATTCTAAAATTGTATGGAACCACAAAAGACCCTGAATATCAAAGCAATCTTAATTTATTAATTAATCACTAATTATTACTATTTATTTGGGAACCACAAAGACTCTGAATACCCAAAGCTGGAGGTATCAGAAGCCCAGATTTCTTTCTTTTTTAATTTTTAATTTTTAATTTTTTAAATTTATTTATGATAGTCACAGAGAGAGAGAGAGAGAGAGGCAGAGACATAGGCAGAGGGAGAAGCAGGCTCCATGCACCGGGAGCCCGATGTGGGTTTCGATCCTGGGTCTCCAGGACCGCGCCCTGGGCCAAAGGCAGGCGCCAAACCACTGCGCCACCCAGGGATCCCAGAAGCCCAGATTTCAAGCTATATTACAAAGCTCCAGTAATTAAAATAGTATGGTACTGGCCAAAAAACGGATATAGATCAATAGAATAGAACAGAGATCCCAAGTATAAACCCACACACTATGGTCAATTAATCTATGATAAATGAAGCAAAAATGTACAAGTAAAAATACAGTGCTTTCAATAAATGGTGTTGGGAAAACTGGACTATGATTTTATACTATACAGAAAAATAAATTCAGAATGGATCAAAGACTTGAATATAAGACCTGAAACCATAAACTCTTGTAAGAGAACATAGGCAGTAAGCTCTTTGACATCTATTTTAGAAATATATATATATTTTTTATCTTAGCAATATTTTTTGGACCAGTATCATCAGGCAAGGGCAACAAAAGCTAAAGTAAACAAATAGGTTTGCATAAAACTACAAAGATTTTGCATAGTGAGGGACACCATCAACAAAATGAAATAGCAATCTCTTGAATGGGATAAAATATTTGCAAATTATACATCTAATAAGGTGTCAAATCCAAAATATATAAAGAACTTTAATGATTTATTATTTAAAAAACCCAAACAACTGGATTATAAATGGGCATAGGACCTGAATAAACATTTTCCCAAAGAAGACATACAGATAGCTAATAGGTATGTAAATGAGTCTCAACATCACTAATGGGGAAATGCAAGTCAAAATTACCTCACACCTGTCAGATTGGCTATTATCAAAAAGATAAAAAGAATCACAAGTGTTGGAGAGGATATGGAGAAATCGAAGCCCTCGTGCACTGTTAGTGGGAATATAAACTGGGGCAGCCACTGTGGAAAACAGTGTGGAGGTTCCTCAAAAAGTTAAAAATACAATTACTGTATGATCCAGCTCTTCCACTTCTGGATATTTGTCCAAAGAAAACAAAAACACCAATTTGAAGAAACATATGCACCCTTATGTTCATTACAGCATTATTTATCATATCCAAGATATGGAAGCCACCTAAATGTCTATCAATAGATGAATGGATAAAGAATATGAGAAATGTGTATATGAATATATATACATAATACATAATAACACACATACATACAATAGAACATTGCTCAGCTGTAAAAATATATAAAGTGTTGCCATCTGTGACAACATGGATCAACCTAGAGGGTTTTATGTTAAGTGAAACAGGTCAGATGGAGAAAGACAAATACTATATGATCTCACTTATATAGAGAATCTAATAAAACAAAACAAAACAGAAACTGATTTATAGATACAGGAAACTGTGAGTCATCTGAATGGGGAGGGGTTGGGGGAGGTCAGTGAAATAGGTGACAGGTTTTAAGAGATACAAACTTTCAGTTATAAGGTAAATAAGTCACAGGATATAATGTTAGCATAGAAAATGTAGTTAATAATATTGTAATAACTCTTTATGGTGATGGACGGTAACTACACTTATGAGGATCATTTTGTAATGTATACAAGTACTGAATCACTATGATGTACACCTAAAACTAATATTACATGTAAATTATACTTCAATAAAAATAATAATAAATAGTAAATGAATAACTATCATCAGAATCTCTTGAATCATCTGGCATTCAACAGCTGGGCTCTTTGAAGGTAGAAGGCAATGAATAACTTTTCCTAAAAATAACAATTCCACAGAAAAGTACATAGTACATTTATGTTATCTAGTACCTTCCCTCGTGTATAAAGGTAACTATTATTCCCTCAAGAAAGGCAATTTCCAAAATGTTCCCATAGCAAATTGTCATCCATTTCAACTGTTGCTTTTCACACTCATCTTTGGTGTTTAATTGGTTATTCTGTTTGACATGCAAGATCTGAATAATAAGTCGGGACATCTCAAAAAAAGCAACTCAGTGTCCTCGGGAAAGTATAATGCAAGATGAATTCCTCCATCCCTTATTTCAAAACGAACTCACTTCCTTGAACTCTAAGTAGTGAGCCAGTCAGTTTTTACATTTGATGTACATGTTCTCTGCCACTTTCCCCCATGCACTTCCTTCTCTAGTTTTGCTAATACGTTACAGCTGCATGGAACCTTAAAAGCATCTTCTGAGAGAAGAAAAGTAGCAAACACTGCCTGAAGCTCTGATAGACAAGCATGAGAAGGGAATATAGTTTCTACAAAGAGGATTATAAGAGCTTTCCCCATAGGATATAAAAACAATTATATATATAACAATTATATATATAAATCTGTATGTATGCATAAACAGGGAGAAAGTACCAGATGAAGCCTGATTACATCATACTCCTACAGGGACCTCGTCTTAAGTGTATTTAGCAGTTGGATACAAGCCTCACAATATTTCAAGAGAAGAAGTGAGATCACACAGCCCAGGATGCACAGATAATCCCGAATGCAGACTGTGAGCACATTGCAGAGCACTTCACTTCGCCTTTTGGTAACATAGTGACAGATATTTATGATCCCCAGGAGGAAATTTCTGGGAGGAAATCTCTAACTCATTATCAGAAATCTCAAGCTCTTTCTTGCTGAAGAAAATGAGTCTACTTTTTCTCAAATAGCTTATAATCCCTTCATTCTTTTCTGGTTTCTCCACTAGCCACCCGCACCTCTTCTGCCCAAGACCCTTTCCGCCTACTCGTACTCTAATTTCTAGCTTCTCTCAGCTCTGGGGACTCTTGTATGGAGTCTCTGTTCTGCAATTTAGTATCACTCACCTCTTTTAGTCTTGCCCCCTCAGTATTACTATGAAATTCCTGAGGTCAGGAACTTTATTTTACACTCCTGTATCCTTGGTGGTGCTTTAGATACTATACATGATTATTAAGTGCTTTAAAAAGTCATCTGGTTTCTTTCTTTTTTATCTAAGTGTATTTATGCATTTATTACTTTATTAAACATTTGTTGAGAATCTACTGGGGGCTGGGGAAGTAGGGATGAAAGGCCTACTTGCCATCCACATTTTCTGACTGATTCCACAGCTTCCCGAACACTCTACCCTCTGTGACTGGGGCAGCTTAGAGGCCTTCTGTTACTCGTATTTACATTAAGGTAGAACATTATCATGCAGGCTTGAAACAGAACAGCAGAATAAAGTCTTCATGCCCTTTGGATCTTAACCACACAGTCCCACGTGGGTCTGCTTACTATTCTAGCCCGTGTACAATGTGGAGAGAGTGAAGGAGAGTAGAAAAATGAAAAGAGAAAATCATAATGCTTGTGTATGAAGACTGATCTGCAAGGATGTTCATTTCAGTGTTATTTAAATCTGAACAGAAAGTTAGAAATGTTCTAATTGGATCAATCCCGTTGTAGAATATTCACTGATGTGAGGAAATATATAATAAGAGAGCATTGAAAATGCCAGTTATAGAATAGGAGGTCTTTACAATGGGTGTTTATTTTTATTTGACAAAATCCACTGGGGGAAAAAATCTGAAAGTTTAAATTTCAAAATACTAATTCTGAGTATACCCAAGTGATGAGATATTTTAAATGATTTTTTTTTGAGTATGAAGCATTTTTCCAAATTCTCTAAAATGATCTTGAATAACTCTTTAGTCACAAAAAATAGGCAATTAAAAAATTTATTTAAGGAATAAGGAGATCAAGAAGAGAATCTTCCCAGAATAAGAGAACCTTCTGAAAGAATTCACTCTTTTACCTCATTGCTCAGGCCTCACTCACTGATAAAGCTCACTGTAAAGGCTGCTTCTTCACTGACCATATTTAGGAAAATAATAATGCACATGTATTTTTATCTACTGTCCAACTTTTGTCTTTTCAAATACATATATGGTAGATAAAGAAACAAGTGTTATGTCTTTCTTCCTCATAAAACACTGCTTTGTCAAGCAAGTCACAGCTGCTTAGAATCCTGGTTGTTATATAAATTAAACCAAATTCTAAAAACAAGCAAACAGACAAACCCACAAGTAAAGCCCTTTCCCAACCGACTATGCTAAAAAATTTAAAATAATATCTCAATGATGTTTGGACAAATGGAAGGTGAGCTGAAAAGTAAAGAAAAAAATATGGAGACAATTCCCCACATTTCCCAATAAGGGCACCTTAGGGGCACCCTGCATAGACAGGCACATTTGCTAAGTAAGAATTGGATGAAGAGTTGTCCAAATAGAAGCCTTACCTTGGTCTGGAATGTACAGAACATGTGCGTTAAGAACGGATGCTCCCAGGCCAAGGAGAGAACTCTCTTTTCTACCATTGTACACTCAACATCGTCATCCATCAAAACCACATCTTTCTTTAAGGCTTTTATTGCGAAAAATTGATTGGTTTTCTTGAACTCTGCTAGGAAGACCTAGAAGGAAGGGTGAGAAGTAATTTTATTTTAGAAGTTGATCTCACACTCATTAAAGAAGAGACAAAATTCTGAGAGAGATCTGTGTTGGGTGAGAAAAGAGGATTTCTTCTCCAATATCCCTTTATAGAGACAAAATAAAGTACTTTACTGATTTTAGGATATTACCTAGTAGTTTCAGACATGCTTTGTACCTTTCAAAGGATTCCACAAAAGTACTGTACAATTGGATGGGTTACTCTCAGTCCCTGAAAAATTCTGTTTAAAAAAATATGACCTGTCTGCCTAGGGAACTGAGTAAATTTATAATATAAATCCCCAGGGACTAAGGGCATACTGAAGGAAGCAAGAATAAGCAGGAGAGAGAGAGGAAGATTTGATTACACTTGAAACATCAGTGCAAATGAGCATAAAACTTATATGCTTAAAGAATGTACACCATTTCATCTGATGGCATAGATGCTAATGCCATTTTTATCACCTACTATGTGCTACACACTCTGCTATGCTTTATATGTGCTACCTAATTCTTAGCTCAGAACTCTCTGCAAGACAGATAGTAATTTAAAAAAAACAACAACAACTGGGTTTAAAGAGTAAACTTACTCAACTTACTCAAATTCATGGAGCTACTCAGTAAGAAAAAAAATCTAATTCCAAATTTACTTTTTCTACTTGATTTCATGGATCTTATATGAAAGGACACCAGATGGCGTATAATGGGGAGTTTCTACAACTTTTGCTTTTGCAAATGATGCAACAGATGACTGACAATTGTGAGGACATGGCATTTGGAAGAAGAAAACTCCAGCTTGGGTCTCTTTTCACAGACATTTACTAGCTGTGGGAATGTGGGCAAACCAATTAACCTCTCTGGGCTTTAGTTTCCTAATGTGTAAAAGAGATAATTGTCATGACATTCTCCAACTTGCAAGACCATTGTGAAAATCAAATGACTACCACATGGGAAAGTGATTTGGAAGCTATAAAATGCTCTCTAAATGACAGTTATTAAGAATACTTGTCATTTGTTTCTTGACTTTTAGGGAATGTCAAAATCAATGACACCAAACCAGTACTGAAAATGCATGTGTCTATATTTAAAATAATATGGCGCAGATATATAGCTTTGAGGGTAGCTGGCTTGATAGAGGGCATAGAACTTAGATGAGAATGCAGGCAAATGGATGATGTGCATACCTCCAGAAAACAATGCTATTTTTTTTTTCCTGGACCTCAAGGTAAATTGAGAATAAGAATATAGAGGCTAAAAAAAAAAAAAAAAAAAAAAAAAAAAGGAATATAGAGGCTACCATTTTGATGAGAAACCATACTTTCTATCTACAGCTAAAAAAGGGAGAAAAACAAGTTTTGGAGTATTCTCAGTGTTGTAAGAAAGGGAAATATGGCTGTTCCATTTTGCTTTGGTGCTTCGTCCTCCTCTCTGAGCCCTATGGTTCTATCTTCTCACTATGTAGGGACTCAGGGTCCTGATGGCGAGGGGCATACTGCTTTGGACAGAGAGCAGAGGATACCTGAGGCTCTCAATTGTCTGTTGGGATATTTTACTAAGGCTTGTAGGTTTAACTTAATGTCTTTCTTATTAACCTTGTTCATATATAGAAACCCACATGGGAACAAAGAAATATAAACATTTCATTAACAATTAAAAGTGCTCTTTTGGTAATTGTTTCTTTCAATAAAACATTCCCAAGCCAGCCATAAACTAAGAAGCTGAAAAGGCAATTTCCATCTCTATAATGGGCTTTCAATTTTTGGTAACAGGTTATAATTGCACATTAATTGATGCTAAATTATAATGAAGACTGGCTGTAAAATTGCCTATCACACAGATTAACACCAAATGAGCCTGCTGTGTTTCATATTATTGTGGAAATGAACTAAAAGAATTAATGGATATCAGCTAGTTTGCAGGGCAGAACAGATTTTGCCAAAAGCAATGCGCGGTGTTTCAATCCAAACCCAATTGTAGCACAGTGTCATTCAGCTGTGGTGATGCTCAGTTGCATTCTAGTTTATTATTAAATAAACTGGGTGAGTTTCCTGGCCAAAGACCAGGGAGCAGATGTGGAGCATAACGCTGGCTTTGGATGCACAAATTCATAGAACAGTAGTCTCTGGCTAAAATTTTCCGAAGAGTTTCATCCAAGACTAGGACAACAGAGGGTGCCATTAATATAGTAGATATCCTTAATATCTAGAATAATCTCACAGTTAAAGTTCCATGGCATCTCTTTTTACATTCACTAGCTTGAAATTTTTTTCCATCACTGATAGTTGATCGTTAAATTATGTCATCTTCCTTCTTTTCCTCTTGTCCTTTGTGACTGACAGAGACGGCCCATAACTTGAGTGTGTGGCAGGAAGAGTTTAGAGGAGGGACTTTCCCCCATGAAACTCTTCTCATGACTCTTAAACTACAGCTTTGTGATGAACTGAATTATGTCCCCTCCAAAAATTTACATGCTGAAGTCCTAACCCTGGTACCTCAGAATGTGACTATGTTTGGAGGTAGGGTCTTCACAGAGGTAATCAGGTTAAAATAAGTTCAGTAGGGTGGGCCTTAATCCAACATGACTAGTGTCCTTATAAGAAGAAAATACTAGGACACAGATACACACAGAGGGCGATCATGTGAAGATACAGGGAGAAGATGGCTATTTTTATTTTATTTTATTTATTTTATTTTTTATTTTATTATTTATTTATTTATTTATTTATTTATTTATTTATTTATTTATTTATTTATTTTGGCTATTTATTTTATAAGCCAAAGACAGACCTCAGAAGAAACAGCCCTACCAACACTTAGGTCTTAGACATTTGGCCTCCAGAATGAAAAGAAAATAAGTTTCTGTTCTTTCACTCACTCAGTTGTGATACTTTACCTTCATCTTAGCAAACTAATATAAGACTGAGGACATTTGATAAAGAAAGAAATTGCATTCAAAGTAAAACAACACTCCAAGTTTGAGAAGGAAACAAAAGAGAATCATCAACAACAAAAAATCCTGTGTGAAACAGAAACTGGCTGAGGTAGCTTTTCATTTTTTTGATGTCCAACTATACCAAACTTATAAGTGTGTGGGTATGCATCTTTGAAACAAAATGGCTTGGGAACAATGATTCCCAGGAAGCAGAGGCCACTATTTCCTAGAGTTCTTGGGTTTCCTTTTTATTAGGACTCCTCTCTATCCTGTTAAAAAATGCACAGGAGAAATGTTCTCCACGTACACACAACCAGTCCTTATCCCATGAGTTTAAGAGCTTTGCTTTTCAATTTCTATAAGTTGGTCTACAGAATTCCATAGTGTATGTCATACCTTGCCAAAACTTCCTTTCCCCAACATTTTGTGCAAGATAAAATCCTCAATTTTTAATTTCATATGTACAGATGGTCTTTCTACATTCGGTTCAGGTTCCGGACGATGGCATATTTTCTCCATCCCATCCAAAGGAGACTCCCAAGAGATTCCCTGAGGCTCTGAAAATAGTAAGCCAGTGGTTAAAAATAAACAAGGAACAATGGAGGATCATTCTATTATTTTGAGAACACTTTTTCTTCCACTTCCCACTCTGAGGCTCCATGCACAAAAATGAAGAGAAGGGTCCCCTTTGGTGGAAAGGCAGTACCTTCCGCCTGTGAGCCTGGTACTTGGAACATGGACTGTATCTCTTATCTACTCAACAGACTGGGAGAAATTTTATGTTAAGAAACATATTATAATTAGTAAAATACCACTATGCAAAACAAAGGAGAACTTCAATGTCAAATCATGGACAAATAAAGATTTTAAGCAAATTTGAGGAAAAATGGTTCTCAGCTACTTGCATGGCTCACAGGCATTGTAGCATCATGTGATGTTGCATGTGAGGGAAGAGGAAATGGAAACCAGACTGCTGGAGATCAGAATTGCATCACCCCTTACTCTATTCAAGTCAGCCAATTTATTCCACACCCAATGCCAGAGGAAGTGCAGAAAACTTTTTTGAAAATATCCTCCTTTCCACTTACAACATTTCTTTCCCTAAGATTTTATTTATTTATTCATGAAAGACGTAGAGAGAGAGGCAGAGACATAGGCAGAGGAAGAAGCAGACCCTCCGTGGGGAGCCCAATGCGGAACTCAATTCCAGGATCCCGGGATCACACCCTGAGCCGAAGGCAGATGCTCAACCACTGACCTACCCAGGTGCCCTTTCTTTTCTTTTTTATTGAAAAATATTTGACACAACATATTATGTTAATTTAAAGGGTACAACATGTTGACTTGATACATTTATATATTGTGACATAATTTGCCATTTTACAATAGCACCTCTATCACATCACATAATTTCACTTCTTTCTCGTGGTTGGAATAATGACATTTTTTTTATTTTAAATCTCTGGATATACCTTTCTTCTCCCTGAGTCCAAGGAAAGTCAGTAGAGGCATCCCCCTAGTTTTGAAAGTTCGCCTTTGCCACTTTGCTTTCATTAAAAATCTACATTGTTACCTGTTCTCGCTGACCGTAAAAAACCTGGAGAGAACTTTGTCTTTTACAGAAAAAAAGAGAAGTGCAAATAATATTCAGCACTGGTTTTGCAGTGGGCCGGAAGAGGCAGTGCACCTGAGTGAGAGCAGTGCCACCCAGCCCCTTCTGTGGAAACAACACTCAGCACCTGAGCAACCAGCTGAAAAAGCTTTGAACTGTGTGAACATCTGTGCTTGATGTTGAGTATTCTGTGCCTCTGTTAGCAACATGTGTTCTAGGCTATCAGAAAAGCCTAAGGTGATTTTTAGGGGCCTAGGAATACTAAAAAATTGTTCTATGTAAATTAACAGTAATTGCTTCTTTGCTTTATGCCATTCTGGCTTACAAAAGATTTTTCAGGGAGTCAAGGGGAAGATGGTGGGGGAGGATCCGAAGCTTACCTCATCCCATGAGCACAAGGTAATAGCTACATCTATGCAACTAACACTGAAAATGGTCTAAAGGCTGGCTGAACAGACCTTCCACAGTTGATTACAGACAAAAGGCCACAGTGAGAGAGACAGAAGGAGTGGAGATGCAGTTAGGAGCCAAACCCCTGTGAGACTAGTCACAAATGGGAGGGACACCACAAGCATAGAGAAGCCACAGGTGCCACAGGTGCCACAGGTGCCACAGGCCTGGGTGGGGGACCTGCAGTGGGAAGACAAATATCAATAACATTTGGCTCTGAAAACCAGCGGGGCTTAAAACTAGGAGCTTTAAAAATCAACCAGTCTTAACTTTGTGAACTTTTAAATAATGAGAGGCCTTAACTTTGGGCAGAGCAGGAGGGCGATAGGAAACTGGGTCCCTACTATATAGAACTTAAAGAGCCACCATAATAACTTGGTCCAAGGGATCCCTGGGTGGCGCAGCGGTTTGGCGCCTGCCTTTGGCCCAGGGCGCGATCCTGGAGACCCGGGATCGAATCCCACGTCGGGCTGCCGGTGCATGGAGCCTGCTTCTCCCTCTGCCTATATCTCTGCCTCTCTCTCTCTCTCTCTGTGACTATCATAAATAAATAAAAAAAAAAATTTAAAAAAAAAAAAAAAAAAAAAAAATTAAAAAAAAAAAAAAAAAAAAAAAAAAAAAAAAAATAACTTGGTCCAAGACAGCACAGAAGCAGCAGTTTAAAAAATGCCTGGGGTTATACATGAGGAGGTCTATTAATTAATCTTTGAATGTGAGCTGGAGGGTCAGGGATCCTCAGGAGATTTCTCTGGGAACCAAACTGCTAGCAGGCACCATTTTCTTCCTCTTCCCAATCCTAGATAACCAGATGGTTGTGAGCACCATCAACCTTGCTAACACCTGCCCCAGTGATCACCTGTGGACCTGCCCATTCAACCTGCCCACTTTAGCAGGCATCCCTCTAAAGCAGGTCTTGCCTCACCCTCCACCCCCAGGAAGTCCCAGTAGAGACCAGTACCACTCCAAAGTGACTCCTCCCCTGGGGAGTAGGAGAGATAACTTCACACACCAGTGCACCCCCAGTTCCAACAGCTGAGTCTCCTAGCTGGCTGTGCAGGGAGCAATCCCTGCCACTCAGGGTACCTGCAGCTATGGCAGAAAGGCTAACTCCAGATAGGCTGACTGATGACCCCACCCACCAACAACCCCATAGTGGCTTCTGATAGGCCTCTCAACAGCGTGGGGAAGAAACCCTGCCCTGTGCACCCACAGCAGGCAAAGTGGGTCAGTACAGCCAGCTGGGCTGAAGGCAATTATGGCTCAGCCTCCATAGTAGGGTAAATGCAGCACAACCAGGGATACCTCTAGAGCTCCCAATTCTGATGACCAGGGGGACTGCACTACATGACACCACAGGACTTCTCATCAAGGCCATTACTTTCAAGACCAGAAGATGTAGCTGAATTACCTAATACACAGAAACACAGATAAACAAAATGAGGAGACAGAGGGGTATGTCTCAAAAGAATAAGACGAAATCACAGTGAAAGACCTAAATGAAATGGAGATGAGCAATTTTCTTGATAAAGACTTCAAATTAGTAGTCATAAAAATACATCCTGGATTGAGAAAACATTGGATGATCTCAGTGAGAACTTCATCAAAGAGATAGAAAATATATATATAAAAAAAGAACCAGAGCTGAATAATACAATAACAATTGAAATAAAATTACACTAGAGGGAATCCACAGCAGGTTAGAGAATGCAGAAAAACAGATCAGCAATCTAAAAAGGAGAGTAATGGAAAGCAACCAAGCTGAATAGCAAAAAGAAAAAAAAAAAGTAAGAGTTTAGTTAGGGAAGTTAGCAACACCATCAAGTATAATAACATCTGCATTATAGGGATTCAAGAAAGAGAAGAGAAAGAAAGGGGAACAGAAAATTTATTTGAAGAAATAATAGCTGAAAACTCCCCTAATCTGTGGGAGAAAAATAGGCATTTAAGTCCAGGAGGCACAGAGAGCCCCAAACAAGATGAACCTACGGGGGTCCACAACAAGACACATAATGATTAAAATGGCAAAAAGTAATGATAAAGAGAGATCTTAAAAGCAGCAAGGAAAAAGAAAAGAGTTACAAACAAGAGAGACCCCATAGGGCTATCAGTTAATTTTTCAGCAGATATTTTGCAGGCCAGAGAGAGTGACATGATATATTCAAAATGCTGAAAGAAGAAAATCTGCAACCAAGAATACTCTATCTAGCAAGGCTATCATTCAGAATAGGAGGAGAGGTAAAGAGTTTCCCAGACAAACAAAAGTTAAAAGAGTTCATTGCCACTAAACCAGCTTTATAAGAAATGTTAAAGGGAATTCTTCAAGTGAAAAGAAAAGGCCATAATTAGAAGAAAGCTATGAAAGGAAAAACTTTTACTGGTAAGCATAAACATTTATTAAAGGCAGTATAGTGGTTAGAACACAAAAGTAGTAAAATCAATTATATCTACAAAAATTAGTCAATGTAGTCACAAAATGAAAGCATGTAAAATATGACATCATATACATAAAGGGTGGGGGAGGAGTAAAAATTCAGTGCTTTTAGAATGTGTTAGAACTTAAGTGACCATCAACCTAATCTAGACTGCTCTACACATACGATGCTATATATGAACTCAATGGTAAACACAAATCAAAAGCCTATGATATACAAAAAATAAAGAGAAAGGAATCCAAGCCTAACATTATAGAAAGGTATCAAATCACAATGAAAGAGAGCAATGAAGGAAAGAAAAAATAGAGAAAAACTAAAAAACAGCCAGAAAACAATCAACAAAATGGCTAGAAGTATATACCTGTCAATAATTACTTTAAAGGTAAATATACTAAACACTCCAATCAAAAGTCTCAGGGTGCCTAAATGGATAAAAAACCAAGACCCATCTATATGCTGCATACAAGAGACTCACTTCAAACCTAAAGATACATACAGACTGAAAATAAAAAAGATGGGAAAACATATGCCATGCAAATAGAAGTGAAAAAAAAAAAAAAGGCTGGGGTAGCAATACTTACATCAGACAAAATAGGCTTTAAGACAAAAACTGTATCAAGAGACAAAGAAGGGCACTAAATAATGATAAAGGAGTCAACCCAACAAGAGGACATAAAATTATAAATATTTATGCATCCAGCATTGGAGTACCAGATTATATAAAGCAAATATTAACAGATATAAAGGGAGAAATGGACAGTAATACAGTAACAGTAGGGGACTTTAATATCTCACTTATATCAATGGATAAATATCCATGCAGATTATCAGTAAGGAAATGGTCGCTTTGAACAACATATTAGAGCAGATGGACCTAACATATATAAAACATTCCACCCCAAAACAGCAGAATACACATTCTTTTCAAGGACACATGGAACATTCTCCTGAATACATCACATGTTAGGCCACAGAAAAAGTGTCAGTAAATTTAAGGATGCTGAAGTCGTATCATGCCTCCATTCGAACCACAATGGTATGAAACTGGGAGTCAATTACAAGAAAAAGATCTGGAAAAAACCTAACACATAGAGCTGAAGATACATGCTCCTAAGCAACACAAATGGGTAAACAACTCAAAGAGGAAATCAGAAAATACATGGAGACAAATAACAAAAAAATGTTCTAAAATCTTTGGGCCCCAGCAAAAGCAATTCTAAGAGGGAACTTTATAGCAATACAGGGGTACCTCAAGAAATAAGAAAAATCAAATAAACAACCTAACCTTACGCCTAAAGGAGTTAGAAAAAGGAAAACAAAGCCCAAAAATAATAGAGGAAGGAATAATAAAGATCAGAAGAGAAATAAGTGAAATAGGGATTAAAAGCAATGAAAAAAGATGAATCTAAGAGATGGTTCTTTGAAAAGGCAAACAAAATTAATAAACCTTTAGTCACAATCATCAAGAAAAAAAAGACTAAAAAACAAATAAAAGTCAAAAATACAAAATTAATATACAGAAATCTGTTGCATTTCTATACACTTATAAAGGGAAAAAGTCATTAAGAAAACAATCCCATTTACAACTGCATCAAAAAAAAAATACTTAGGAATAAACTTAACCAAGGAGGTGAAACCTGTACTGTGAAAACTATAAAACATTGAAGAAATTGAAGATGACAGGATCAAATGGAAAGATGTCTGTGCTCGTGAATTGGAAGACTTAACATTGTTAAAATGTCCATACCACCCAAAGCAATCTATAGTTTTCAGTGTCCCTATCAATCCCTATCAATCAATCCCTATCCCTATCAATATACCAACAGGATTTTTCACAAAACTAGGACAAATAATATTAAAATTAGCATGGAATCACAAAAGGCCTTAAATAGCCAACATAATCTTGTGGAAGAACAAAGCTGGAGATATGACAATCCCAGATGTCAAGATATAGTACCAAAGCTATAATTATCAAAACAGTTAGGTACTCCCACAAAAACAGACACATAGATCAATTAAACAGAATAGAGGGTCCAGAAATAAACCCATACCTATATGGTCAATTAATTTATGATAAAGGAGGTGAGACTATACAATGGGGGGAAAAGTCTTTCTTTTTTTAAATAGTCCTTTCTACAATGGTCTTGGGAAAACTGAACAGATATATGCAAAAAACCAAAACTGCACCTCTTTCTTATACTAAATACAAAAACAAACTCACAATGGATTAAGATTTAACTGTGAGACCTGACACCATAAAACTCCTAAAAGAAGACACAGACAGTAATCGCTTTGACATCAGTCTTAGCAACATGGATAGGTCTCCTGAGGCAAGGGAAACAAAAGTAAAAATAAATTATTGGGAATACACCGAAATAAAAAGCTTCTGCACAGCAAAGGAAACCATAAACAAAACAAAAAGGCAACCTAGAGAATGGGAAAAGATATTTGCAAATGATATATCTGATTAGGGGTTAATATCCAAAATATACAAAGAACTTATAGAACTCAGCACCAAAAAAAAAAAAAAAAAAAAAACAATAAAACAAAAAAACAAAAACAAAAACAAAAAAAACCAAACTGATTAAGAAATGGGCAGAAGACCTGAACAGATATTTTTCCAAAGAAGACATACTGATGTCCAACAAACATGTGAAAAGTTGCTGAACATCATCAATCACTAGGGAAATGCAAATCAAAACTACAATGGGATATCATCTTACACCAGTCAGTATGGCTGGTATCAAAAAGACAAGAAATAACAAGTACTAGCAATGATATGGAAAAAAAGGAAGTCTCATGCCTTGGTAGTGGGAATGCAAACAGATGTAGCCACTGTGGAAAACAGTACGGAGGTTTCTCAAAAAATTAAAAATAGAAATACCCTATGATCCAGTAATTCCACTACTAGGTATTTACCTAAAGAAAATGAAAACACGAATTAAAAAAGATACATGCATTACTATGTTTCTTGCAGCATTATTTACAATAGCCAAAGTAGAGAAGGAATCCAAGTGCCCATTGATAGATGAATGCATGAAGTAGATGTGGTATATGTAAAATGGAATATTACTCAGCCATAAAAAGGAATAGATATTATGGTAAATGAAATAAATCAGACAGAGAAAGACAAACACCATATGATTTCATTTACATGTGGAATCTAAAAAACCAAACCAAACCAAACATTTTTAAATATAGAAAACAAACTGGTGGTTGCCAAAGGGGAGGTGGGTGGGGAAGCAGGTGATGTAAAGGGGATTAAGAAGTATAAACTTCCAGTTACAAAATAAGTAAGTCACAGAGATGAAGAGTACGGCATAGAGACTACAGTCAATAATATCGTAGTGACATTGTATGGTGACAGATGACCATTGGGTAATATGCAGAATTGTTGAATTGGTATATTGTACACCTGAAACTAAGCAATGCTGTATATTAATTAAATTTCAATTAAAAAAAAAGGTTTCGCAGAAATACTATACTTTAGGATAGTGGGGAAAAATCTGTATTTCATGCTGTATCGTGAAACTATTCTGTTCCCGGATTCACGTAGGCATATCCTCTAGTGAACTGCTTTCAGAAAGTAGGGGTAAACTTCCATAATGTCACAAACGTTGAGGTCCCACCTTTCTACTCTTCAATTTCCCAAAAGAGTCTCCAAGGTATGTAATATGATGGTCACCTGTGGCATTTCCACCATTAAGATTTCTGGTAGATTTATTTTGCAAAACCTTTTAACAGTGACAGGAAGTAACATTCTAAAATTCTAAGGAAACTTCTGCAGTTCTTTACTACAGACCTATTCCATTTTCTCCCTGCCCCCACTTCCCACCCTCTTATAAAGGTTTCCTAATGGGGCACATTTGGGTTTCACTTCCAAGACATAGGAGCCTCTTACCTATCAGACCAGGTAAATGGAGAATTTAAATGCAGAAGACTCAGGTTAAGGTTGACCAAGATTAATTACTGACAATGTTTCTATTGAGGATCGGGATAGCTACCTTTTTTCCCAGGTGCTGGTACACATGGCAGCCTTGCTTCACCTTTTATGGAGCATGGGAGACCAATTTCAACCGGACCTTCTCTGAAGATGTGTTCAGTATCTCTTAAGCAGCGAGCCTAGATAACAAACAAAGAGTCAGACCACCCACCAACCCACCCACTACTGTCAGGACAGCTTGGCCTGCTGCCCTTGGAGATGAAATCCATTGAAGATTCCTAAATGCATTAGATAACTAACATTCTTCTTTCCTTCAGCACTCTTTAGGGTCCCATACCCTGTAAGAGTCTATTATATTTTGTGCACAGCTGAACACGTTTGCTTCCTTCATACTTTTCTGGGGGGGCCAACTGGTTTCTTCCATGCTATCTACATAATTTGGTCACAAATAAGAATGGAAGGTCAATGTATGGAAAAAGAACTTACATAAACAACATCAAGTCTGAAAGAGGGTTTGTTCTTGGATACGTAAATTCCACACACTAGTGCTAATGCATGTGAGTAAATGACAAGGCAAAAGTCATCCTGGACTCCATGTTCTGTGCACATCTTAGGGATGAATCTAGCAAGTATATAGGTATAAAGCTTGTAATGAATCCTCATTTTAATGAATTTGTTTCTGCCCCTGCTCATTCCACAAAGAATTTTTTTAAAAGATTTTATTTGCTTATTCATGAGAGACAGAGAGAGAAGGCAGAGACACAGGGAGAGGGATAAGCAGGCTCCTCACAGGGAGCCTGATGTGGGACTCGATCCCAGAACTCTGAGATCACACCCTGAGCTGAAGGCAGATGCTCAACCACTGAGCCACCCAGGAGTCCTGTCATTCCACAAAGAATTTAAGATCTTATAAAGATCTATGCAGGACAAAATCATTAAGTAAGTAAATATCTCAAAGTGGGGATATGTGCATGAGGATGAAAGTCAAAGGCAAGACAAGTGCTCAGGAACAGACTCCATGTTGTCCCACAGCTCCAAGGGCAAACGGACTAGAGTAGTCTTTGCTGAGTTGAAATTGCAGGAACTTAACCTAAAATGCTTTCTTACCTGTTGAGTGCTCTCGATCATTGCCAGTGCTTCAGCCATTAGCTTCTGATTTATGCCACAAAGGTTGGCCACCTTTGTCTGGCATCTGTGATGTACGTTCATGCCACATGCTGAAAAGGAGAAAGAGACACTGAACAAGATGAATAGAACTCACCGAGTGGACTTTGCACAGGACTGTTTAAGGTACACAGATGTTGAGGAGCGATTGGCAAATCCCTAGAGCCCTCTTCCCAGCAGAAGGAGAGACTGCATACAAATAAATTAAGGCATTGCTTTTACGATGCCACTACACATCCCCCCCCCCCTTCCGAAGACCACACCAGATGCTCTTCCATGTGAGGCTGCAGAATGACTCCCACTAGAGGCAGAACCAGCAGCACTGAAGGCTGCTGTCTGTGTAATGCATTTACACTGTGCCATTGCTGAGGAAAAAAACCTGACACTGGGTCTCTCTGGTGGAGATGTGCAATGCTGGGATGGAAGGTGTTCAATTCCCACTCTAGATTGGAGCCCATGCATCCCTTTTCCTACATGGGCTGCAAGGAGCTTCTCTCCCCTCTAGATTGAAGTCTAGGGTGCAGCCTCAGCCTGTAGAACTGAAATAGAAATAAATGGTTGGGGTGGTCTGTGCATAGGAGCAGGAGTGGGAGTACAGAAAGTGGGCTAGAGACCTCATTCTCACCCTATGGCTGAGTTGTGCTAGTTGAATCAAATGATTTATATAGATCTATAATTCTGGGGGGAATATTATGATTCATTAGTCCTGAAAATAGCACAGTAAAGGTCCACCTTTCACTCACTATGATCCCAGGAGGCTTCTTGGATTGGGATGTATCAATACACACAATACAGATTGTGTGTCTGTATAAAGACAACTACTACTTCATGTCCTTAGCTTGGAATATTGAAATTCTGATTATGAAACATCACTGTTACTAAAAAAAAAAAAAATCTAACTTAAGATTTCCAAACCTGGCTGATAGAGTTAAATTCTCAAGTTCTATTTCATTCTATCAAGGTCTATTAAAAGGGATTATTATAAAGCTACAAAATAAGCACTTTTACCCCCACATGCTTATGCAAAGAACTTAGCACAGTGATTTGCATCAAATAATCAACAAATCAACTATTTCATCTTCATTATTTATTCCAGTAAGATATGTGTTTAATATTTAAGTGAAATCTTAGCAGGCTTCAGGCTTTAGTTTTAACTAGCTTACTCTTCCTCAGATAGTTCATAATAAAACAAAATAAAACAGCATTTTCTAAGTATAGACCAGTACTTGTGCCAGCATATATGCACTGATACAACCAAAATCCATTCTAAGTGAAATCTTCTATGTATATCTAAAGCCTTTACTATAGTAAAGATGCTATTGATGAGGGCTTTCTTCTTTCTGAATTTAGCATGACTCATACTGGACTTGTTGATACAGATTGGACAGCCCTCACTGAATTTCTTTACTCATTAGCGCAAGGCAAAGGGAGGCAGTGAGCAAGGACTGAGCATGAGGGATTGGAGAGTTTCACTTTGCTTTCCCAACATGGTAGCTGGACCTAAGCTTGTCTCGGATGCTTTCACAGGAAGATAGGCCCCATTCATTCCCACTATGATAATGTCATATATCACTGTTACTAACCTATTAGGTGACAACTTGATCTCTGTGAGTGCGAACAGTCCCTTTGGACGATGATTTTCATGGGAATTAAAGTGAAGACAGAAAGGAACAGAGTCAAGATGAAGGGAGGCCGTACTTAGGAAGGTGGTTTAGAAGAGAACAAGACAGAAAGAGCGGGGCCAAGGCAGAGAAGGCAGGGCCTGAAAAGTAGATTGGAATGGGAGGTAAAGTCAAGGGCATGGAGGGTGGGTAAGGACACAGAGATGTCTGCAGGTGTCAGCCACAAGAGGAGAGGGTGCTGGGGAGGAGAGGGAGGGGAGGAGAGGGGAAAGGAGAGGAGAGGTGAGAGGAGAGGGTCTGCCTGGCGTGGAGGCAGGAAGAGAGAGAAGGAAAGAGAAGGGACCAGGGGGAAAGAATGTTAGGGGAGATGGAACAGAACAGGCATGTGGGCCATGAAACAATGGCAAGGAACCCTTGTGGAGGTTCTAAGCTCAGAGGCATCATCAGGCTGTTGGCAGCACCGGGCAGGTGGGATGTTCCAGCTACAGGGAAAAGAAACCTCCCCCCAGGTGAGGGAGACCATTAGAAGACCCGGAGGGCCATCAGAGGGGATCTGATTATTCATGTCCCCTTGTTCAGTTCTGAAATTACATCTCGCCTATGAACTCCTAAAAATACTCCATACAGTCAGTACCAGCTCCCCGTGAGCTCTTGGACAGGTGTAGAGAGCAGGGCACCCAGTGATACTCCTGGAGGGATTATTAAGGTGAACTTTCACTGCATGTGGGTTCTGCTTTCAGTATGGCTTGAAAACCCAACCTTCCCTATCTCCACTAAGATGTCCCTCCAGACTCTGTCAGACATGGGAGTACAACGGGGATGAGGAAGAGAAAGCCATGGGGGGGTGATCCTCACCTTTAGCACTTAAAGGATAAAAATTGCAAAAGATTTAGTGAGTGGCATTAAAACAAAATGGGGCAGCCAAGAAGAAATAAAGTGGCTTCCATATTTAATAATTTGAAATAGAAAGGCCTCTGACGCAGCAGGATGCCCTCCTTTTTGAATGTCTATCTGGCCTTTTGAATGTCTATCTCACCCCCACTTACAAAGCAGAAGTGCCTTGCTGAAATTTTCCCTCCCTACTGCCTAATCCTGGTGTAACAGCATCTCAGTTTCTAAAGGTTATCGTCTTAGCAATTTGAACTTTTAGGGCAAGAAAGTTCTTTTTTGCTCTTTCTCAGGACCGGTCTGAAGAACTTCAAAAGTCAAAACTCAAAGCTCAAAACTCATCAGTTTTGAACCTCTCCTTGTGGAACTGAAAGAAGGGAGAATGTGTGACCATATGCATGTCCCTGGTTTGCAACCTCTGGTGTCTTAGCAGAGACTCTAGCATAACTAACAGAGCTACAGGCTCAGGCCCTGATGTAATGCCAGCCTTTAAGGAGAGACCAGAGGAGAGAACATGATGGTCAGTGTGGGGGACTGGGCCCTTACTGGGCATGCTTTGGGCACAGACTCTCCAATCTAAGTCACAGAATGCCTATGTGCAAGATCACCCATTGGCCAAACAGAATCTGTTCCAGGCTTGGTCCTTCATGGGCTACAGAAGGCATCTTAAGGTGTGAGGGAGAGTGGTGGGGGCACAGCTTGAGCTGCCAGGGTCAGAAGGGGCAAAAGGGCAGGTCTCAGTGAAGGGGGCCAGGTACAACGGAAGAGTGACAGGCCAGGAGACTTGACATTGAGTCTGAACGGGTTTGCACTTCTCTGGGATCCAAGGATGATGGTGTTGGGGATGGAAGGAAACAGGCAGCAATTAGTTCATTTTCATGATCTCGGGGTCATCTGGGCTAGTTAGAGAAGTCAACCCTCTATGCTTCCTCCTCCCCTCATGGTCTCCATTAGAGCTGCAAAGCCATCCTGTAGGGGTTCCGTACCAGGGCCCATGTCCATTTCCCGCTGGACTCACCATCACACTTGAGTCCTTGCCTGGCCAGGCCCCACAGCAGGGTCCCACAGTGCTCACAGAAGGTCGGGCTTTTGTAATTGTAGACTTTAAATCTATGCGGCATGTCAATTTTGAACCTCTCCTTGTGGAACTGAAAGAAGGGAGAATGTGTAACCATATGCATGTCCCTGATTTGCAACCTCTGGTGTCTTAGCAGAGACTCTAGCATAACAGAGCACTAAAAACACTGGGACAATGTGTGCTTTAAGCCATAAGCCTTACTCATCAAGCCTTAGAGCCATGGCCAAAGAAGGCATGCAGCCATTAGCTCTTCCAGGCAAGGGGCATGTGTACGATATACACATATCAAGTAACCCGGGATAGGCTGAAGTCTGAGGCATTCCCACAGATAGGCTAACATCTTCAGGAGGACGGGAGTAGGGTTATTTATCTAAATGGGATCTGAGCAAACATTGGACTGTCCTTCCTATTTTACTATAAATATTTTATTTTCTTTTTCAACCCAGAACTAGGACTCTAAGCTTTGGAAGAGGTTATATAATACCTCCTCTAGAGGAAACACTGCTATGGCTCTATTAGTATAAAAGCCTGAGTATGAACCATTTCACAGCTATTACACATGGACCAGAGGGGGTGAAGGGCAGGTAACAGGTCCTGCCAGGTGCTGCGGACAAGTGTGTCACATGTATTTTTTTACACCTCTGATACTGGAATACCCCCTTTGAAGTAGCCTGTATTAGAATCTTCATTTGATAGATGAGGAGGTTAAGCTTGGAGAGGGCAAGACACTTGTCCGGATCACGCAGCTAGAAACTAAGCTAGGACATCTATAAGCCTAAAGTCAGAATCAGCCTATTCTCTTTCCACCGTTACCCCTTTCTTCTCTCAAAGTCAATGTGATGAGTTAGGGGATGGGGAGTGGGGTGACAAGAGAAGGATGCTGGCAGTTGATATATTACAGGATTTTTTTTTTTTTTTTTTTTTTTTAGTTTTCCAGAGTTGAAATTTTCTCCTTTAGCCAAACATATCACATAAACAACAACAATAACAAAATCATGAGGTTTGATTCCTGGTAAGAATACCAATATTCATGTGTAATATAGAAAGTTTTACTTAAGATTTATGATCTTTCCAAGAAGTTTTTAATTAAACAATTCTTTGTGCACAGCAAAGAAGCCTTTTTCACTAATAGTGATATATCTAATGTTCCCGCTGAGGATGTGGGCTAGCATTGGGTCATTAGAACAGCTGTTTAGAATTGTTTAAAAGTTGCCCAGAACTTATTTTAGCCATTTTCAACCAAGAAAAAATAATTTTCAGGTCCCATTTATATAAACGTTTCCATGCAAATATTAACAATTAATGTCAATATTCTGGCTGGAAGACTTGCAACTCAGATCTTGACTCCTAGCTCAAAATAGTTCAAGATATGTCTGGAAAAGACTGTAGATTTGTGCTTTCCGATATAATATCCACTTAGCCACATGGACCAAGTGAGCACTTGTGAGGTGGTAAAACAATATGCTATCAGTGTAAAATACACACTGGATTCTGAAGATTTTTTTTATGAGGAAAAGAATATAAACTATCTCCTTATTTTTTATGTATGAAGATTTTTTTTATGAGGAAAAGAATATAAACTATCTCCTTATTTTTTATGTAAGGATACCCAAAAATTTTAAATTAAACTTGTGGCTTTCATTCTATTTCCAGGGGACATTAGCTATTGAGGTTAACAGTCATTCTTATAATTTGTGATTTTCCCAGGAAAGCTGAAGGCATCATGTAGAGAGAGCAGGAAGACAGGTTGGGAGGTGGCAATTTGACTTAAACAAACAAAACGCTTGCCAGAGAAAGACACATGTTGTATGATCTCACTTATACGTGGAACCCAAAATCAAAATAAACCCAACCCTCTGCCCCCAAAAAAGAACACCAAAAGACCACACCAAACTCCAAGAAAGGGATCAGACTGTGGTTGCAGAGGTGGGGGGTTGCAAGAAAGGAGGAAGTAGAGGAAGGTGGTCTAAAGGTACAAATTTCTGGTTATAAGATTAATAATTCCTAGGGAAGACTGTCCAGCATGGTGACCACAGCTAACACTGCTGTGTGATATACAGGGAAGGTGTTAAGAGGGTGGATCTTAAGAGTTCTCCTCACACGGAGAAATCTTGTTTTCTCTTATTGTATCTAAGATCTACGTAAGGCAGCTGAACCTATCGTGATCATTTCATAGTATATGTAACTCAAACCATCACGCCGTGTGCATTAAACTCACACAGTGATGTATGCCAAGTATTGCTTAATAAAACTGGGAGAGAAAAGTCAATCATACTGCTCTGGGAGATTGAGATCTGAAATTTCGACCCCGCCAAGTTACATATACCATAGGTGATTGACTGCAAACAAACTACTTTAGCCTCTTTGAGCCTCAGCAAAGTCACTTGTTATAGGAAATTGTCCCCTTCTGGCTCTAAATTTTAGAAGAAAGTCTACTCTGCAAAAACTCCACCAATTTGTCTTTTCTGAGCCTGTCCTTTGGCTAGAGAAAATCACACACCTGGGCAGGCTGGCCTCTCAAATTCAAGTGGACTTTTCACTGTCCTCAGCAATCCTATTGCTCTTCTCCAGCCACTTGCTTCCCATCCTGAGATAATTATCTCACAGATCCTTTCTCCCCAAAGCCACTTGCTGCCTTCTCTTCTTTCTCTCAGCCTTCAGACTACACTGAAGATATAAGCTGTCTAAGGGAAGCTCTCTCATCTGCCTGCCCCCAAATCTACAACCCACTGCCCTCTGCAACCATCTTCTCTTCCTTTTTTGTTACAATTGATGAACTGCCCACCTGTCCATCAGAGACCCATCTCCACCTGTGCATTAGACTTCTTCCCCCTTACTGCTTTGTTGTCCCTTCCTCTCCAGCTTCATCCACCTCTCCTCTCTTCTCTAGCTATGTGAGTACTTCCATCCCTTGGGTTTCATGTCCTTTCAGCTACTGTTCTACCTCAATGAACTTCAGGTTAATGTTCTTGATAATATTAGCATATAAATTGTTGCCATGTCACCAACTTTCAGTAATCCTCTGTGTCGGTCAATGAAGCAAACACCTTTACAATTCTATGAAATTTTTTGGATCTGGAGGGCTCTGGAGATCTCCATGTGGATCCCATTTTCTTCAGCATCTTAGCTGCACTGAATGCAACTGACCCTTTTGCTTTTTGCTTTCTATAACTTTATGTAATTTTAATATATGAAGAGCCCTCTCTGAACTCTTATTCTCAGTCTTTATTACCAGCTCCTTCTCTTCTCCCTACCATGTAATTTTAGATTTTGGAGTGTGGGGGGGTGGTGGTGGAATTTATATATTTGGTCTGTTGGCTCCCGTGAATTCCAAGTGCATGTAAAATTGTTCACTTGAAACCTCCACTTGGATATCCACAGGCATCTCAGGCTTAGGTTGGACTTATTAAAAACTGAAATATTAATTTCTCCCCCATTCTTACATTGTTATGGTTCTGCCACTACCCCACTGCTCAAGACAGAAACTTTTATTTTTCACACCCAATTTATTGACAAATCTAGTCATTTCTAACAAGGAAATAACCTGAAAATCTGCTCACTTTACTCCACCTCCATTGTTACCATACTGGTACAAGCCATCAACCTTCCCCCTTGGGGGGACTTCTGTAGTCGCCTCTGGTTTTTATGTTCATACCTCAACCCACAGTTTCCCCAACAGCAGTCACCAAGAGGGCTTCCCACTATAGGTCAAATAAAATCCAACCACTTCTCCAGGGTCTTAAAAAATCTAGGTCCTGCCAAGTTCCCCAACTTCCTATTCTATTCACTCTCTTGCTCTTGCTGTTCCAGCTGCATGGTCTCATTTCAGTTCCTAGAACATGCTGACTTTTTCCCCCTTTGGGCCTTTTCTGTCCGAAGGCTGCTTCCTCCTGCTGTTCATATAGCTGGTGCCTTTCACCCTTAGCTCTCAGCTTACATGCTTCCCTGGGAGATTCCCTGGCCCCAGTTTAAGTAGGTCACTCATTTTTTTTCTCCATCATCACACCTTATTGGTTATTTAATATAAATGGAAGCAATACATTGTCTTTTGTTAGTTATGTGTTTCCCTAATTTTACAGTAAGGTCCCTAAAGCCAGGACCAGGTCTGTTTTGTGCTCTGCTGTGCATTGTACATAGTATAGTACCTTCCGTGTATAGATACACACTAAATATCTGTTGAATGAAGAAAGTGTAGGAAAAGGAAGTGTGCTTGACTTTCCAGCTCTGCTTGCTTATCCTGTGGGGTAACGTCTAATCTGTCCCCATGCTATATATCTTAAAATTCATTATGAAAGAGACATTTGTTTCTCAACATAAGAATTAGACTTGTTATAGCTCATACCAACCTTGTAAATGCTTACATCTATATTTTGTCATCATTTGCCTCTATTCCTTAACTGTCACTTATAGCTATAGATACCACGAGAGTTGTTCTCATATAATTGACCAAAACTGTGTTTTCTGGCCACTTTCTATCATGCTTTTCTGGAAGGTAGTTGTCAACAATTTTATTATGCTTTTTATATTTATTCCCTAGTTTTGGATCTCAGTAACAATCATATTGAAGAGGAAAGGGTTTTAAGGAGATTGATGTTCATTGACACGTTTAAGGATTCACTCTCAGGCAATACTAAAAAGAATTAGTGGGCTGCCAAATTTAATGTTAGGATAAAATTAACATATGCCAGACAAAAAGAAGAACATGAACACATACCATGGTTTCTCGGCTATTGATAGCTGATCCTGTGCACTTAGCTATAACTTTATCGATACACTTCTTGTGAATTGCCGCATTACACTCTGAAAAGAAATTATTGCAGCTTAAGATTTTCCAAAGTTAAGGAAAAATGAAATAAAAACAATGACAATAATACGACAGAAATCCTTCTTACTTACGTCGACACTGGTAGCCTTGTTTGTTCAGACCCCTGCAATAAAGCATATGTTTGATTTACTTGGATGTCTGAGTCAACAGCAGCACCATCAACATGAAAACAAGATCTCAGAGTTTCCTACCACAGTATTCTCGGATCAGTAGTCGGTCACTGGCCAAGAGTGTTAACACATGTTTGTTTGTTTTTTTTTTTAAGTGCTTTGTTAAAAGTCTGATAATTAAAGAAACGAGGAACTGCTTTTCTTCTCTTTTGTGTCTTTCCAAACAAACATGTAGAGATGAAAATGCCTGACTGAAAACGCATCACAGGCTCCTAGTAGCAAATTTCATTGTCTAAGCTCAGTATAGATGAGCAAAGACATCTGTACAATGTGTTTCCTTTTTCCAAGTATCTGAGAACACTTGCAACTACTAATTCTTAAGCTTAAGATCCATTCCTGAGTAGCACTTACTATTAGAAAGGAAGGCAATTCTAATCATTCAGTGAAAACAGTTGGTGGAAATCCACCAAAAGTCTATTTGACCTTTGAGTACCCTAGTTAGGCTGCAGTTGTGAGTTGATGGATTCTGAAGTAGTCCCAAGAAAAAGAACACCCTACCAAGAAGCGAGAAGGCTGAAACCAGAGACAGGAGTCATTTCAAGTCTCTGTAGTCCTATCGCCTTTGCTATGTGCTTACTGAGGCTTGAACCGATCTCCGTCTGAGGGCTGCTAAGATGCCCAAGAGCCCTGTAAACATCTAAACCCATTAGCTCCAATGCAAAAGTGTTGTCTTTTGCACACATTAGCACAGTTGGGCTATCAAGGTGATAGACATTTCAACTATAAAACTGTGCCAACAGTAAAGATGTTTCCCTCTTCTGTCCTTCCCTCTTACCCCCAGTGGCTCCCATTTAATCAGAAGCTAAAGTTCTTAAAAACTTTTTCTACTAGAGTTGGCTTCCTTGCTCTATAGGAGTCATAGTATGAAAATATTGTTTAGAATCATACTCTTTCAGCCTTATCCTTCCATGTAGTGCTTATGCCAGCACACTCCCCTGAGGCGGAGCATGCCAGGCCTGACAGGTTGAGAGGATCTGACAAAATGCATAAGCTGAAGCTTGGAGTGAAATGCCAAGTTACCGTACCAGACAAACTCATGGCAGACAGAGCAAAATGTGGGTTGTGGGAAAAAGGTGGCGGTGAACTCATGGCACTTGACATGATGGACTTTGGCCTGTTTGATGGCTCCTCGGCGGTGATGCAAAGCAAAGAAGCCTTCAGTCTCAAATTCACTCATGTCCTTTGTGTCTGCAGGAACAGGACAAGGTACAAAGTAGGTGGAGAGGGTTGGGGAGATGGAGAAAAGATGGAGATGGACAAGGAATTAGGCAAGCATTGAAACCAGTAAAATCCCAAGTACTTATTAAGGTCGGTATAGCTCTAAGCTTCTTTAGTTCTCTAATACAGAATTATCACAGGGTGTATTACTATATGGTTGAAACAATGGGGTTGGAGTACTGGCTCAATCCCTCATTCCTCTTTGACTATGCTGAGCTATTCTCTTTCAGTTTTTAAAACCAGAGGTCAGAACTTTCAAAGTATTTATCAACCTCTCCTATTCACTGTCAGTGATGAATCAGCCAGAAAAAGCAGGAAGTGGTAAATACTTTTCTGCCTGTAATTCTAGAGAACAATGTGGTTACTGACAACAACTTAGAAACAGCATTTTTAAAAAATTTCCCAAGATACTTTATATCTGGTTGTTTATGGGCAGGGTCCAGTAGACTGAGGGGAGCTAGCTGGACTTGTGTGTGAGGGCCAAAGAACTTTGGAAAGTTGTTTATGCTCTGGTTCCCGATGTCCACAGTAGTCAGGTGCACCAGATATAGGCTTATAGACTACACTGGTCAGTGTGGAAAAATCCAGAAATCAATAGATCACTGCAATTGTTTTTTTAATGTCTAGGTATCTTGGATATTATTTAGTCATCTACATAAAATCATCACATTCACATTTTTTCAGTTCACCCTGGATTCAGGATACTGGTGAAGGTATTTATGACAGTGACTGTAGTGCCCCATGCCACATAACATCTTCCCATAAGGCTGATAGAATTCTGGAAATACTAGTGATTCCCTGGCTGTAGGCCATACTCAGAAAAAACACACAAAAGCAAGGCAGTCATGGTTCAACAGCATAATAACAACTCCAGCATGCAGGACAGAATAAAATGGTAAACAAGAAAGCAATATGAAAAATAATGATCATTACTAAAATAAGGATAATGCATTTAGTGCTTTTAACTTCTAGTGTTATAATTTTTAGTAGCTTGAAAGATTCTCAGATTATTTATTCTATTATACTTTTACAAGTATAAAAAATAGAGCTCTAGTGAGAATAAGAGGCTCATCTTTCACAAATATAAAGAGTTAACAATATTTAAACTAAATACTACCACTCTGAATAAACAGTGGCTAAGGTCTGCTAACACACTTGAAACAAATGTCTCTGCCAAGGCATGTTATTTTCCATACTCCTAATAATGGCCAGGCTAGAAGCTCATTGGGTAAATAAAAGGTGGGGGGCATGTGGATGGAGACCTCCCCCCAGGAACCCATCATCCTAGTCACATTTTATGGCTAACATCTTTTCTACAATGGTCCACAGGTCTGTTTTATGGCAATCCAAACTCCCAGATAAAGAACACTCTGTCACAAAAAAAAAAAAAAAAAAAAAAAAGAACACTCTGAATAACTCTCTAAAAAGTTCTGTACTTAATACTCTAAGGTTAGGTAATGTAGGTCTTTTTATTTAGAACTGGGTTAGAGATAAATTAGCTTTGGTGAATGAGGGGTTAAATTCAGGGTCGCTGAGGCAACTGCTGCTTTCTGCAAGTTCTGGTATAGCAGATCTATTTCCAACTTGTGACTGGTGGTAGTAGGTGGTTTGTCAGTAAGATTTGACTCATTTCTATTTTAGTTCAGATGAAGTGAAATAAAGTATAAAATTACTTTTAAATTCAGGCAATGGAAGTGAATTATTCTGGGAACCCTAACTGTATTACTGTAAAAAAAAATTATATATATATATATGTATATATATATATATATATGTATATATATATATATATAAGAGAGAGAGAGAGAGAGAGAGAGAGTCTGAGCACTAAACTTTAATACTGTAAATTTTTTTAAATGTCAAAAAGTGCTAGAAATAAATTTATTCTCTTGGGTCTTCCTCTGATTTTTTTTATCCTCTAACCATTTCGATCATTACAAGAGAGGAACTATATAAAAGCTCAGAATTTCTTGAATTCTTCTGGTATTTACTATGCTTTATGCTTTTTTTCTGAAGTTAATTTGTTTTTGTGTTTATTCGCTTGAGTAAGTTTTTGGTTTCTGTATGTTTGGTTATTTCTTTTATAGTAATGGTTCATAATCTATCTATTTAGCCTAACCTATCACTTATTTGTAATCAGTCAACCACAGATGTTTCCTGGACAGCTATGAGCAACTGTTATGCTGAATGTTCTAAAGAAATATGAGATGTTATCCCTAATTTTTGAGTGGCTAACAGTCAAGTCAGGGAGACATGTCACTCACACAAAGAACAGTAAATGATGGTTTGGAATAGACGTATAGACATGTACACCCATATCTTTTAGGGTAGTAAAAGGAATTACAAAAGAAACCATGAAGAAGCAAGCTAAAAAATTAAGAGGAAATCTTAAATAGTATCAAATTGAGTAAGCCAGGAAGGAATGAGTTTTTCAGCATTGATATAGGGATATCAGGGAACTGGATGGAGCCTAAGAAATAGAAATTTGTTTTGAGGAATCAGTCTTGAAGAAAGCAATGTAGTGGGATTGGTCAAAATATAAGCCAGCCTCTTAGGGTAAAAAAAAAAAAAAAAAAAAAAAAAATTCCAGATTGGACAAGATGGTTTAATTCAGTATGTCTTGGCAATGAGTTGGAAACTGAAAAGAAAAGGAAACATTGAAGACACTACAGGGCTTATGGTATATAGCTGCTAGGAATTTAAGGCAGGAGACCAAGAAAAGGAGGGAGGCAAAAGAGCAGGAAGCAAGTG
This sequence comes from Canis lupus familiaris, assembly GCF_011100685.1. Taxonomy (NCBI): domain Eukaryota; kingdom Metazoa; phylum Chordata; class Mammalia; order Carnivora; family Canidae; genus Canis; species Canis lupus. The sequence continues at coordinate 28,428,638 of NC_049223.1, read as the reverse complement.
TAGGGAGCAGCAGCTATCTCTAAAGTGCAGAGACAGACAGAAGACAGAGTCTTTCCCAGTTAAACTGGGGGCAAGGCCAATCTCCAAAAGTGAAAGAAGGAGATAAACTAATATGGGAATTTTTGGAATAGCCATTGTATGGGAATCAAAAGAAAACAAAAGGAATTTCTAAATGCCAGGGTGAGTCTGACTGAATAGTTCAAACAAACACTTATTAAATACCTCCTATGTACCTAGCACACAACCTGGTGCTGGCGTTAAAGAGACAAATAAGATGTGATTCAGCCATGCAAGAAATTTAGAGTCCACAAAGAAGGACAATTAATGTAGTAAATGTCAGAACAGAAATATTCATAGGATGCTATGTGACCAGAGGTAAGGAAACTACACCAGATAAAGCAAGTATATATAGGTGGAGGAGAGAAAAAGAGGAAAGTTGAGCAGGAAAGCTACTAAAAGATGATTTCTGGGCTGGGTTCTGAAGAATAAATAATTTCTACTAATGTGTGGGAGAAGGAATGGTGGGGAAAAGCAAAAGATGTTCTCTTGAGATGGAAGAGAATGTAAAAGGGCACATTCAGATAAGGTACCTGAGGATGTGTGTACTGTCAGAGTGTGGAATATGAAGCAAAAAGCATCAGTGATCACACACAAAAGATGTGTAAGTATCAGGTCAGTTTGAATATTTTCCTGTAGATAATTTGTAAACACTGAAAAGCTGTAGGCAGGGGCAGAGCCAAAAGGAGGAACAGAGGCATGGCATATTCAGAACAGAGTTTATATAGTTTAGTTTATTCTGGCAGCCATGGAGGGGAATGACTGGGATTTGGCAAGAGGTAATGATGATGCAAAGCAGGGGAAAAATTAAAAAAAAAAATACTAAGGAAACAACATGGGTAGAAACTGTTGGATTAATGTGGAAGGTCAAGAAAAGGGAGACTATAAAAGTTAATTCCAGGCTTCTGGGTGGATAGAGTAATAATTAACTGAGATAATAACTACAAAAGGAATAGGAGACTGATGAAAATGGTGAGCACAACTTTGAACATATTGAATTTAAAGTAACTGTGGGAAATCAACTTAGATCCACTAAGCCATTAAGTATATGAGTCTGGAACATGAGAATATTATCTACCGGCAACAGTCTGTAATGGACTCAGCTGGATGGCATTTTCTAGCAAAACCTTGAATAAGAGGAAGACATGCAAGGTTTGGAGATCAGGACATCTTTGGCAGAAGAGGGTGTTCATGAGAGCTGGAAAGGGTTATGGACTTAGGCCAACATAGGGAGTCAAGGCCAATGTGGGCTAACGAAAGGTGTGAAGAGAGAAACCAGATTACAGCAGATTCTTGTATTGAGTGAGTGAAAGAGAGGACAGAATTGATAGGGGAGGAGGCTGAGCTCTGAGAGAAAGGTTTGACCCTGAGTCCTTGACAGTGGAGAATTCCAGGTGACAAACTCTGGTGTCACTGCTGGTTCTTGAGAGGATAAAGAAAGATGTAGGAAGGTGTCAACATATGAGGAGGGAGTGTTAGATGGTGATGGTGAACACTAAAGCTACCAAGAGTGATAGTAGGAAAGCAGGAGGAGAAGACAAAGTAATTCTATCACAGAAATCATGGAACAAAGATTTTGAAGGAGAGAGAATGGACTGATGTGTGTGTGGAGAGCAATGAGCCATTTGCTTCCCTATAGAGTAGAAAAATATTGATGCTTCCATAAAAGAAGAGTGTGGAGGACATGATATAATCTTAAATGTTATCTACGATGAAATCCCATATCCTCTCCCAATTGCTTTCTCTTTCCATATCTCTAATCTCTACCACTCCTATTATCATTTTCCTAGTCCAACTATTCTAAGAAATACCATCAACATCTTTCCCTTCATTCAACTTTTATTTTTAAAGAATTACAAAGCAGTTCAACTACATACTTTTTAAAAAAAGATTTTACTTATTTACTCATGAGAGACACAGAGAGGGAGAGAGAGAGGCAGAGACACAGGCAGAGGGAAATAGGCTCTATGCAGGGAGCCTGATGTGGGACTCGATCCCGGGACTCCAGGATCAGGCCCTGAGCCAAAGGCAGGCGCTCAGCGGAGCCACCCAGGGATCCCCCAACTATGTACTTATAATGGACATACCCTTTCATCTACACTGCCATGAGCTCTTATTCTCTTTCTTTTATTTCATACTTCAATCTTATAACCATAAGATTGGACCAGTTTTTCATCACCTCTCCACTGAAAAAATGAAATTTTATAGTCTCTCTTTATATCCAGTCTATTTCCTTTCCCATATCTGTCCCACATTTTATTAAAAGCAATTTCTCCCAAACATTGCTTCCAGAATATTCTGGCCTGCTCAAGAATGGGGCTGTGACTCCTTGTTGGTGACTTTCCGGGGTCTTCACACTCTTGCTTGGTTTCCAAGTCTTCCAACATCTGTCTTAGATTCTTCATTCTGGTTTTAGCAGGGGCCCTCTGTTCTGCCTAGACTGGTCTTCTCATGGTTCTGCATCCATTTATTTTTGCTCAAATCTTCATGTTTTCCTCCTAGAAAGCTATCCCTCTTGTCTGCAAATTCAACTCTGCCTATCCTTCAATGTCCACTCTGGATTTTTATGGAATGAAGGTAACCCAAACTGATCTCTTGGTTAATCAATATTTATGTGGTTTAGGACTAAATTCTTCTCCAGTTGTTTAGTTTGTATCACCTCTCCAAACTAGACTTAAGTTCCTTGGGTATGAGAACTTGTGTCTTGGTTTTCTGAATCCTTCTGAAAACAATTTCTTATATATAATAGTATCCTTAAAATGGAATGATATCCTATACTTCTTGTCATCAATAAAGAATTTTCTAGTTGGGTAATTCCACAATATTGTTTGTTATAAACCAGAGCTTTGAGATATATAAAAATTTAGAAATGGAGTCTCAATTTGGGTCTAGATAGAAAAGATTTTAAACATGACAACATTTTATCCTTAAAAAAAAAAAAACCTTCCTGGACTTCCATAATTATTGTCTATGAAAGATCATTGTTTTCACCCCACTTGAATGTTCTCTCTCTCATTCTAAGAGAAAATTTAAGTTTCATAGTAATAGGATAAATATTCATGGAATTATTTATCAAAGTGGCAGTCTTTAAACCATTTACCCAAAATACCTGGCATTCTCATGGAAGATTTACTTCAATTTACATTAGATCATGTTTTGAACTAATGGAAAGAACATACTTCCTTTTCTTGTGGGAATCAAACACTATTGGCATTATCATTTAGCCCGGCACTTGCACTTGTTATGCAAGCCTGGTTATTCAGCTCCTACAACCACTCTATCATTTGGCCAACTCAGAAATACTATAATGCTATGTTCTTTGGCCAACTCAGAAATACTATAATGCTATGTTCTATGTATCTAGAGCCTCCACCACGAGGTAAAAGAAGAAAGTTCAGATTGTATTGCTACCTCTTTAAGGATCTTTTCTTCTAAAAAAAATTTTTTTTAAAAGCTTTATTATGGGAATTTTTAAATCCATACAAAAGTTGAGCAAATACTGGATTCAATTTCCCATTGCTGATCATCCAGCTTCAATAACGACCTATCCATGGTTACTATTTTCCAATATACACAATCTGCTACCCACACCTTCATACCAATGGGTTATTTTAAATCATATCTCTGGTATTATGTTATCTATAAACATTTTAGTATGTGTCTTAAAGATGAGGACCCATTTTAAGAAGTAGAGCCATAATACCATCATCACATCTAAAAAAATAATACTGCCTCAATATCACCAAATATATGGTAAGGGTTCAAGTTTCCCTAATAATCTCATGACGTGTTTTTTTTTTTTTTTCAATGTATTTGTTTGAATCTAGATTGAGGGACATTGTATATGTTAAGCCAAAACCCAGAAAGCACCATAAATCTCTAAACTAAAACTTGTTTCTTTGTAGTAAAACTGATTTAGGAAAAACTAAAATTAGTTTGTGATAGGAAGTACACATATTCACCCTGAGGTTTAGGATTTCATGAGTAGTAGCATTTGATTTGTTTGCACAGCACTTTGATGACAGAGTACAAATGCAACGGAAGGAACTGACGGGCGACTGTCACAGGCACCAACCACACTGCTCATATATGTAACCTCTGTGATGCATGTCTGTGTATGGCATTGAAATGACACTCCTTAGCGAAGCATGTTTTCCTTCCTGTTCCTAAAAGGATTTGAGATGACTAACTTGAAGCACTATTATTTTGCTATTAGCATTATGAAAAATACTGGTTTCTTATTTATTTTATATTTCACTGATAGTGTGATCATTTGTTTTATTACTCATTTATACACAGTGTGTGTATATATATAGTGACATGTAAACAGAGCCTCTTGTATTTATGTTAAATTCCCAAACTAAAATAAAGACAATATAAATGCACTGGGCACATGAGTTCACACTATTTAGAAATTAATGCTATAACTGATGAATTATTGAAAACTACATCTGAAACTAATTATGTGTACTATCTGTTGGCAAATTGAATTTAAATAGAAAAAAAGAAAATAATGCTATAAATGTTTTATATTTCTATGTGTATCTGGCGCAGATATTACATTTTCAACTAATATTTGCGCACCACTGAAAAGTTTTAAGAAAACTTCCTGTCTTTCCTTTTTCTCCTAATTCTTTTCTTTGCTATTGTAAAAGTCAAATAAATTGCACATGAGAAGGAATATGCCCTATTCACCCCCAGACAAGAAGATAAAATGTCACTTACCACTCATTTCCAGAAAGTATCTGGCATTCATTAGCATTCGGCCTTGAGGTTTCAGCTCTAACTGATTGAGAGGAAAAAAAATATCAGAATGTGAAACAAGTACTGCCAGAGTTTAATGACATAGTAACTGACAAATGTGGGAATGGCAGGAGATTTCCGATGTAAAGGTGCCTCTTTTCATTTCATTCGTACCAATTACCATCAGAATAGCACAGCATCCATGAATACAGCCTTTCTTTTATTTTAAAATTTCTTTTAAATTATTATTATTTTTTAATTTAAATATTTTTATTTACTTATTTGAGACAGAGAGAGTATGAGCAGGAGAGAGGAGCAGAGAGAGAGAGAGAGAAGCAGACTCCCTACTGAGCAGGGAGCTCCATGCAGGACTCAATCCCAGGACCCTGAGATCATAACCTGAGCTAACGGCAGACGCTTCACTGACTGAGCTACCCAGGTGCCCCCAGCCTTTCTTTTATTAAAACACCTCAGCAACTCATTAATTTTGCTTGGAGATAAAAATTTCTGGGTAATTACATCTATGGGTTAACGAGAATAGCTGAGAATTAACAAGAAATGTCTGGTTGAACCCGGGACCGAATTTGAATTGTGGTTCAATAATTTACTGGCTGTGTGACCTTGTGCATGTCCCGAAGCCTTTCAGGATCTCTGAAAAGCTGACATGATAGTGAGACTTATGTCATAGCATCACAACTATTAGAATTTTACAATAATATAAGCATTTACTGCTTGGTCAACTATATAAACCCTCATGCTAGCTTAAACATATCAATGAGAAGGGAAGTGCTTTTAACACCAATTATACACCTTGTTCTATGATTTAGGGGATAAGTAATAAAGATGGGGATAAAAAGAGAACTAGAAGAGCAAGAAATAAGGGGCTTGTTCCCAAGCGAAGTGGGGGAAAATTGATACCAAGTAACCACAAAGTTATCACTATTTGGGACTTAGTGGTGATCAAGGAAATTGAATCAGCTACTGGAAAAACAATCATGTATCCACAGCAAATCACGTTGCATCATGATTTTAAGAGCAAACAAGAGGTAACCACACAAACAGTCATAACCCTGGGAAAGCAGAAGGCAAGTCTCAGCGCAGTATGTAGAAACTAGATGGAGTCTGTGGAGCTAAAGAGCAAATTTCAAAAAATAAGTATTTTTTAAATAGAAAATTTATTTTTAAGAAAATGGACTTCAATAGAGCAAGGGGAAATCTAAGTCAAAAGTACCCGGTTGGTCTTTAAACACTATAAATGAAAGTAAACTAAGAAATATCCCTGGGAAAAAAAGCTGTAAAACGTAAAAAGTTTGCTTAAGTTAAATGAGGATCTGTAGACCACCAAGTGCTTATGTCTAAATAATCCTAGAATGCAAAAAAAAAAAAAAAGTGAAAACTCTGACAGGAATAAAATCAGAAGAAGCCTAACAAAAAATCAGATACAACTTTTAGAGAGATAAATAGAAAAGCAACCTATTCAACAGCAAAGCCTAAACAAATCACTTAAAAATTAGTTATCCTTTTGTTAACTGAGAAGGAAATTAAATAGCATGCTGCTTTTGGTTGTTGTTGTTGTTGTTGTTTTTAAAGGTCTTATTTTTGGGACACCTGGGTGGCTCAGTGGTTGAGCAGCTGCCTTCAGCTCAGGGTGAGATTCCCAGGTTCCAGGATTGAATTTCGCATCAGGCTCCCTGCATGGAGCCTGCTCCTCCCTCTGCCTATGCCTCTACCTCTCTCTCTATGTCTCTAATGAATACAAAAAACTTTTTTTTTAAAAAAAAGGTCTTATTTTTAAGTATCTCTACACACATGTGGGGCTCGAACTCACAATCCCAAGATCCACAGTCACATGCTCTACAGACTGAGCCAGCCAGCCACCCCAAATAGGATGCTGCTTTTAAAAATTAGGGATTTGATGACCCTTTTTAAAAAAATGAGGCAGAAAACAGAAAATAAATGAGGATGAATGGAAAACCAGGGAACATTTCATCTAATTAATCTCTACTCCTAGCTGAGCTAAGTGCTGTAGCAACTCAGGCCCCAAACAGACTGAAGTCTCACACTCCCTGTCTTGTGTAAACCTTTTCACACTAAGTGGCACACCTGTGACATTATCTAGTTCTTTAGCCTTTTTTACCTACCTAAGCAGTGCCCCCAAGATAAGATCTGTTTCCATGATTGTTTCTCCAAGTGGACACAGAAGTGCTCCCCAGATATTGCTGGACTACATTTTCCAACATATCTAAGCATGAGAACTTAAAAAAAAAAATCTTAGTATATGTTTACCTTCAAAGATTACTTTAGTGTCACCAACAAAGATGTATAAAAATACATATTCCCCTAAAAAGTACTGATTTTTTTCCCTGAGGTCAAAAATAGAAAAATGACCCCAAAATCTAATTGTTAGCTTTTTATTATTCACATTTTGAAACAAGCAATTACAAAATCTTCAGGGTGGACTTCTTAAAAATCTGAGTTACAGGAAATAAGATGGAAAAAGGTAAAATTCTTCCCTTTTGCATAGATGATAAAGCATTTGAAAACATTTTCTGGGTGTTAGATCATTTAAAAAACAGTTTTTACTGGTGTTTGTTACTGTTTTGTTTTTCATTTTGTGGATCCCAGAAGTTTTCATGAGAATTTTTTATGCTTTTATCTCACTCTTTAACATTTCTAAACATTCACTACCCAAACAGTTATAACCTAAGTTTTCAAAAACTGTGGCAACACAGATTGTGTATGGTGTACTGCTTAGTACAAAGGGAGCTAAGTGAATACATTATGGCTAAAAAAATTAATAGGGCTTGGCAAAGTATGGAGGGAGAAGACCAAGCCTCACGTGGATGTAGCTGGTCCTCTCTCATATCTATCACCTTATCTAATCTATCTTATCAAGAGATCACATAGATACTGTATCTCAACAAATAGACAACAATTAGGTTCCCAAGTTAAGGGGAATTTGTGATATTTCTGAGCTTACTTTTATACTTATAAATCAATAATAGTTCTTCAGAGCCTAAGAGACCTCCTTCACCTTTCACAGGAATCAAGATATTTGAATATGTCTATAGTCTACAATGGATGGTCATTGTCATTATCAAGTCATCAGTGAGTAAGTGGTAGGGAATCTGTTTACCCATGACTGGTGTGTCATAATTTCAGGATGACACTGAAACTGTGCATTAGTCTTCAGTGAGCCTGGTGCTTACCACTTAATAGTGTGAACACTTTAAAAGAAGCTCACAGGCTGGATATTTACCCATATCTCTGCCTTCCCATTGTTCTTCCGACATCGCTCTGCCAGAGAGGAGAGCTCCACAGTAGTTTCAGATATCAGGTCCACGTTCTTGCCCTTCACAATGATCTGCATTACTCTTCCCTTGTTGATGTGAGCATCAAAAGTGCTGTCCCAGGGTGGGTACATAGTTGGTTTCTTCTGGATATACATCTGCCCATTCTCTAGGAACAGAAAGATATGTTCTCATTATTCCTTTAGCCAAATCAGGAAAATAATTAGACTTGACAGCGGCACCTGCTCCCTCTGTTCTCTAGGATATATAATTCCATTGGAAAGTCAAAAAAAAAAAAACAAAAACAAAACAAACATGTAAAACAATTAGAGACAATATAGGAGGGGATGAGATAGTCCTGAGGTCTACATGCAAGGTGATATATTGAAACTTAGAAGTCAATCTCTTAGTTTAAGTAACAAAAATATGATAATGTCTTGGACGGGCAATGTTCTTTTCCTATTCAACAGTTAGTTGCTTCACTTGGAGCAAATAGAAAGACATCAGGGCCTAGCTGCTATATTTGGGAGGGCAGAGTGACTAAGTCCCATTCTTTACATATCATACACTTTTTTGCCTTTGGGGATCTTCCTTTGATGATCTACAAAGGGTGGACACATAACTAATTTCACTGTCATCTGGTTAAAAAAAACTTGATAGACTACTACTGTGTGTTCATCGGAAAGACTCTGTAGCATAATTTAAGGCTTATAGTGAATGCTCCTTTAAAAAGACATTAAATTTATTTTCCATTTGACATAAATAAATGCACTGTGAGGTAAAATCCTTTAAAACATAATAAGCCATTATTTCTTTCTCTAAATCTCAAGTGAGGATATATTTTTACATGCACCATGCACCCTACACAAAAACTAACAAGTAACAACTAAAAAGAGTGATCTTAATCCATGGGATCAGAGAAGCAGGCTAAAGACCTACAAGTGAGGAAAGGCAGGCAGGCAGGGGATCCAGAAGTCTGGTCAGGGTGATAAAGTGTAAGGAAAACCTCTTCCGAACCACCAAGTGATTGGAAAAGAATTTGCTAATGGAATTAAGTGGTGTTGGCAGAGCTTTCATCCCCACTGGATTTTCTGTAATATTTATTCTTTAATCATTTCAGGAGCAGCAAACTGCAGCTGTATTTGAGTGTTGGTTTCTTGTGATAATAAGCACACTAAGTGGCAGATTTAGCAATTCAGGGATGTTGGTAAAGCAAAAGGGAAAAATCCATTTAAGCATGGAAACAAAGCAGTTCCAACTCCTGATGGCCCCTTCTCCCTGATGCACAATGCCAAAGCAGAACACGCACCTACGATTTGCTAAATTGTCATTTGGGAGGTATATAAGCACTTGGATAAACAGAAACTTCGAATTTTAGATAAACCTGGTTATTAAAGGGATAAACTCTAACAATGTTAAGGGTGGAAGAGGGAGGAGAAAGTTTTTATGGCTTGCTTAAAAAAATTTTTAGCTGGAAACTGGACTTTTAAAAAATGCCAACAGCAATTCTAACAACCGTAGTAACATTTTACTTCCACAGACAGGAAGTAAACAGGAGTTTCTTATAACTGTAACCTTTCTCCACTACTCTGCAAGAGACTGACATGCCTGCAGTAAGCCTCTTCTCACCCTCTCATTCACTAGGTTTGTAACCACCTTAAAAGAAGACTGGAACTCATGATCCTCTCTACTTGCAGTGAGTTTTATCATTTCCCAAAGCTGCCAGACTGACAGCACTCTGCCCTGTTTGTCCGTGTTCTGTTGATTTATTATGGAAAATGCAGTCTAAGACTTCCAAGACTCATACATTTTTAAAAGTTGGTACGGCCACTGTGGAAAATAGTATGGAGGCTTCCCAAAATTTAAAAATAGAAGTATCATATGATCTAGTTCTTCCACTGCTGGGTATTTAGCCAATGAGAACAAGAACACTAATTTGAAAAGATACATGCGCTTCTACATTTATTGCAGCATTATTTACAATAGCCAAGATGTGGAAACAACCTTTGTTTTATATATATATATATATATATATATATATATATATATATATATATATACATCTGTATCTATCTATACACACACACACCCCAAAATATTACACAGCCATAAAAGGGATGAGATCATGTCATTTGTAACAACATAGATGGTCTAGAAGGTTTTATGCTAAGTGAAATGTCAGTTTAAGAAAGACAAATACTCCATGAGTTTTTACTCATATGTGGAATCTAAGAAAACCAAATGAATAAATACACAAAAAACAGAATTAGACCTATATAGAGAACAAACTGATGGTTTCTAGAAGGGTGGGGTGGGGGGATGGGCAAAATGGGTGAAGGGCAGTGGGAGGTCCAGGCTTCCACTTCTGGAATGAATAAGTAGTCGATGGTACTGTAATAGTGATGCAATGTAACAGATGATAGGTATACTTGTGGTGAGCAAAGCATAATGTATAGATTTGTCATGTCACATATGAAATGAATATAACATTGTATGTCAACTATAACTCAATTTAAAAAAATCGAAAAAACCATAAATTCTGTAGAAGTAGTACTTGAATTGTAATGTGCAGAGTGATTTCTTTTCAGAACAAAACCAAAACAAAATCAAAAACCCAAATCTCCAAACTCTGCAGGCTAACCTTTTGGAAAAACAAAGTCTTCTTTCTGACAAGGTCTCTTGATCCACATAGCTGATCAGACCAAGTTCAAAGGCAAGACCAAAAGAAGAAGAAATTAAAAAAAAAATAATAATAAAAGGCTGGGACGCCTGAGTGACTCAGCAGTTAAAGTGCCTGCCTTCAGCCCAGGGTGTGATCCTGGAGACCCAGGATCGAGTCCCATGTCAGGCTGCCCTGCATGGAGCCTGCTTCTCTCTTTGCCTGTGTCTCTGCCTCTCTCTCTCTGTTCTCTCATGAATAAATAAATAAAATCTTTTTTTAAAAAAAGAGGCTCTCAGGAGGCAAATGTCAGTGAGGCCTGTGTTTACAGAGAATGGGATCCAGGAGATCCATTAAGTCGAAAGCAGCTTTGAAAAACTCAGACATTTTACACTTCAAAGGTTTCTGTGACATTTGAAACGTTTTAGATTGGGAGCAAGTGCCATTCTCACTTTTAACTGAACAGGAGAGAAATCCAGGCAGAAAGGAAATCAGGATGATTCAGACATTCTCCTCAGCTTTGATGCACTCACAGTGGCTGGAAGAATGGAGTCAATCACAAAGCACAGGTCTTCTAAGGGAAGTAAAAGCCAGTGTGGTAGGATTTGTAAACCCCAGATTCGGAGCTGGAAATGCCTCTTTGGAGGTTCTCAACTGCTAACTCAGGTTCTTCCTGCATCTGTAAATGCCACTCCGTAAGAGGCCTTTGGAGGATGACCCTATATGAAATAACACACACCTCTCTGTCCTCAAGCCTTCTCTCCTCTTTGCCCTGCTTTGGTTTTCGGCCCAGCACTTACCATTATTTCCGTATATTCCAGTTTGTTTCATGCCTCTCTTCCTCTGCTAGAATAGAAACTCTAAAGAAAGTGCACTTTTCCTCTCCCATTGTACACTAGGCACTCCATAAATACTTTCTGTGTAAATCAACTGGAACGGCTCCTATAGTTACTACAAACCTGTATCAGTGTTAATCACATGTCTCTCCAACATGTCTACTAAAACAAGAGAGGTATGTAGGGAAATATAGAAAAGTAGTGAAACTGGGAAAAAGTTGAGATGTAAACTTCATAGAGAGACTCCAAGCAGAATAGGATTATTTTAACTGAATGATCTAAACCCAGAAAAGGAATTTGGGGATCTGTCACACTTTCCCTGTCACCATGAACTGCCTTTAAATAGCTACAGTTGACAAAACATGACTATTCTTTCACTCATCCAGGGTCTTGATAAATACATAAGTAAGTTTTCTGAAATTTGGATTCTAATGGCTAATTACATATTGTTTTAACATTCATCTAATTTTAGCCTAAAGAAGAAATAAGCTGTCTTTAGGGTTAATTGTAAGATTATGAAGACTTTATCGATAAGCACTGGAAACACCTCAGGTTAACAATATGGAGCCCATGTTCTACTTGAGCTTACCAGTAGATTTTATCAGTCCCATTAACTCCTCACATCATGTCCTCAACCCATTTCTCCTTCCCTTTGTTCCTTTTGCTTATATTGAAAAATAGCTCAGGAAAATGGAACGTGAGGTAGGAGACTTGGGTTTCCTTCCGAGTCTGTCACTGTCTCATATGCCCTTGAGGAAGTACTTGGCTTGGCTGGGCATCAGTCCTATTTGTAAAATTAGGTTGAACCAGACGACTCTGAAGTTCCTGGAAGGACTTGCCTCATAGTTCACAGCAGGACCTTCCTCTTCCCCCACCACCTCGAATACCCACTCAAGCTTACCCGATTCAACGTATTCTTTGACAAGCACAGCGCAGTAAGGGTTAACAGCCTCTCCTTGACATGACTGGCAGGATCCACAGTCAAAGTTGGACAAACCAATTCGAAGAAATGGTGACATGGTGGTTGCTCCCTGCAAAGTGACCAAAGACAAATGCTATAAAATAAATTATTTTTGGTATCCCATTCTCACTTAACCAGAGCTTTATCACCAGCAGCCCAGAGGCTCAAATGGTTCAACTATCCATTTGAACAAATGCTTTTATTTCCCCTTCTGCAAAGGACATTACTGGGCTCACCCTAAACCACAGACTAACTTGCCAAGGAAAGAGCCTTTCTGGACGTCTCTATTATTCAACCTCATCAGTTAGAACTATAATTCTACTCTTAATTTAATGGAATTACATTTAATAGTTAGAGAGAGAGGGGCAAAAAATTTCCAACATCTATTATTCGAGTAGGTACCCAAGAAATAATACACAATAACAAGAAAATGAGTTTAGAAAGGGTAAGTCTATTTTAGTCACAACAGTTAAATATGACACCACAAGATTCTTACATGGGCTATTTATGTGAGTGACGCAGTTGGCTCTGAGCATTTAGCAGCTGAACTGTTTACTTCAGACATTTCAGAAAGGTCTACTTTCTTCACAGTCACATATGTGTGTGTGTGTGTATATATATATACATAGGCACATATGTATACCTATACCTATAATAAGCCTTTGAACATTATAAACTACATAAAAAATCATTGCTCACCATAAAATAATGCTCCATCATCTAAGAATAAGTAAAGTACTTCACAGAAGCCAAATTACCAGTCATTATACATACTTAGATATATAGGTGAAAACCATCATCAGATTGGCTAACAAATTCCAGGATTCCAGTCTGATTCTTCATCTACAATTCCTTCCTTGTCGCTGTTTGGCCACTTACCTCAACTAACCACCCCCCCATCCCCACTTATTTTTTTTTTAAACCTACTTTACCATGAAGTTCCATTAATCTGAAACTATCATCTGGTATCCAGTGAAAAAAGTTACTTCTTTGCTTCTTCTGATTCGTTTTGAACTGTTTTCTCCTCCCTAATTTTCCTCACTCTCTTAAGTAAGCCAAAGACAAGAAGAACAAAGTATGAGCTGTCCTTTCTACATTTGTTAAAGAAAGACAACTCCTCAGAATAATAAGAGCCCATACGTGAGCACCAATGCATAACTAGAAATCTGGGGCCGGTAATCTCAAATCCAGCAGAGCCATTAAAGACCGCTAATTCTCTGAAATGCTCATGGTCTTTGGGTATTTTTTGAACCCATCGAGACAGATTAGGGGCTCTTAACAACTGCTATTAACTTCACAGATTCTAAGGAAGTCTCAATTTCCCACAGTTTAGCAGGTTTAATTAAAGGAGATGGTTATACAATCATATTTTCCGGGTGTTCTTAGTCTCTGAAACACATTCTGTATAAGTCACACAGTTGAAACAGTTGTTACATGACTTCTAGATGTGTCTGTAGGGGCCCCCATTATCCTCCTAGTTTTAGGATTCTCAGGCTAATGACTGAGAGCTCTCTGGAGAAAATTTCCTAGAGAACCGCCTTTCCAGGGTCACGTAGGTCTCCTGGACAAGCCTATATTTCTGCACTAATCTGGAAAGATCACCAAGAACTATCCTCATTTATGAGAGTGTTTACCATGTGTGGATGCTCTGAAGATTTCCTCAATGCAAGGAAAGGTAAGTAATTAATTCAGATTTGAGCCTGGAAGGATCATTGACTCATAAAGCGTGAGTTACAAGCACTGTGACCTTTTGTGACGGATGTGTCATTCTGCTATTTCCAGGCAGGGTTCAGAATTAGCAGCAGCAGCTCAACGTGCACCTGGGAAAGTCTGTCTGGGGAGTAGACGGAAACCTCTAGAGTGACCAGGGTTCTGGTACGGTATGGGAGAGAGTCATAGTGGAAGCCCCCCTCCTCCTGCATGCCTTGCTTAGATATTAGCTGACTTCCTACCCCACTAGCCGTCCAGATTCGCTTGCCCCAGCCCCTCACACATCAACATTTTGGCAGATTACCCAATGCATGCATCTGTTGGATAGCCAAGCCACTGCCTCTCTTTTTAAAGGTCTAGTCACGGTGACGTGATCTGACATTTTGACATCTAGAAGACAGAATTGTCATCTGTGAGCTGAACCTAACATGTTGTTTGCTCAGGGGTGCATTTTTAGGTCAAAAGGAAGCATTTGATTCCTGAGTTACTCAGAACATTTTCCCCCTCCTGTATAGACTGCAATGTGATCACTATGAAAAATAAAGAAAATACAGAACATTGGTTAAAAAAATCTCTTCATAGTTCCTTCCACCAGCAGAAGCAAATCTCTATTACTGTTTCAAGGCATTTTCTCTAGTATTTTTTTTCTAGTATTTTAAAATTTACAGGTTTTGTGGGTTTGTCCTAGATGCTATGCTCATACAGTGTTTATGAGATTATAATTGGCTTTTTAATTTAACATTTTATCATAAAAATTGTCCATTAGTATGTCATCTTTGTAAGCATCTTTTTAATTCTTACATGATATTCTAATGAGGGGCAGCTCCATGATCTGCTTTATTAAAGTCTTATAGTTACATATTTGGACTGTTTCCAGATTTTCCATAATACAAATATGGAAAAGGTGCTATGATTAGCACCTTTTTTCAAATTTTTTTAAATTTAGGAATATTGCATCAGAATGGATCACTAGAGTATTCAGTATTACTAGATCAAGTGGTATTACTATTTGTAAGTCTTATACATTTAAAGAAAGTAATAAAACATAAAGGCAAAGCCTTAACAGGGAAAAAATCTATGGTAAGTACAATGGACAATAGCTAAGTATCATTCTTACATAATAAGCATACACAAAGTTGTAAAAGCAATCAAAAACAAAAGCTGCCTATGACCCAAGTAATTAAGTGGCAATGACACAAGTTATACTAAATATTTTTTAAAAATAACTAGGTATGTGGGAAAATGTTCAACCTTGTGGAGCAATTTAGGAAATGCAAATTAAAATAGGATATGGAGCACCTGGGTGGTTCAGTTGCTTAAGCACTTAACTCTTGCTTTTAGCTCAGGTTGTGATCTCAGGGTCATGGGGCTGAGCCCCATATCAGGCTCTGCATTCAGTGCGGAGTCTGCTTGAGACTCTCTCCCGCTCTCTCTACCTCTCCCCACCTTGTGCTTTCTCTCTCTCTCATAAGTAAATATATCTTTAAAAAATTAATAAAACAAGATACCTAGTTGCATTTATATGACATCCTTGAAAAGACAAAACTGTATGACAAAAACGTGGTTAGCAGTAGTTTGGGCAGTGGACAGGGTGTAATAAGGATACAGCATAAATAAGTTTAGGGGGGAAGATGAAACTGCACTATAGCCTGATTGTGGTAGTGATCCCAGAAATCTAGATGTAAATTCATAGAATTATCAGTAACCATCAGTAAAACCATCATTTTTACCATATGATCATTTAAAGACCAAAATTTTAAGATATGCTATTGGCATTTCAAGACATGGACTATAAATTCAGAGGTTATATAGATAAAATGCATATAAGGTAAAGATGAAAGAATACAAAGTAGGAAACTGGGAATTCATATAATAAAATATGAAATTAAAATCTAAAGTTATCAAGAGAAGCTTCAATTTACTGAAGGGAAAATGTCAGAGCCTCAAAAATATAAATAGCTTTTACTCTGCTATTTAAGCTCTTGTGAAAATTTCTGCATTTTGGAGCAAAATAGCTGAGAGAAAAATAACATTAGAATTTGATAATGCATTTTCCTTGGGGATCCATTAATACCCAGCTCTTGATTTAAACTATAATAATAAAAAAAGAGGTAAATTATTTAAAATATAAAACACAATAATATTTTTTACTGGCGCAGTTAGCAAATATTTTTGAAATGCTCTCACCTAACACCGGCAAGGACAACACGAATCATACACTGTGATACGATGTTGTTGTGAGCGTAAACGTCCACAATCCTGTTGAACACACACAGCTATGTGGACGTATACATGTATACATATGTTGAGAGCCTATAAGGGTGGTATTAACATGCAATATTTGGGTGGGCTGGCCTTCAGTGCTCAGAGCTTGATGGTAAGGGAGAAGGGGGATTTCCCTGGGTACTAAAATAGAAAGGGGAATTGCTGTCTACAATAATACATGCACTGTAATAGCATCTATCAGGGATACCTCCCCCTCTCTGTCTGTGGAATGCAAATTTCATAAATCTCCTCTTTGCTTGCCATTCATGGTGGCCTCACCCTTTACAACAAATAAGGTGTGTATAGGACTGACTGGCCAGGCCGTTCTGGATAGTGCAGTGGTCAGGTCCCTCTATAGACCTCCCCTCTGAGCAACACAATTACACATTCAATTCTCTCCTGATCAGCTCCCGAGGAGCCTCACCCTGTCGGGTCCAAGCAGAACTCACTGTCCTGCCTTTCGAATCTGCCCCTTCTAGGTCACCAGCTCAGAAGCTGGTACCATGGCTCTCAGCTCAGCACGCAGATGTCACCTTTCCCCTCCTGTGCCAGAGACAATTTGCTTCCTTCCTCCCCACTTCCCTCTCTGCTCCACTCGCCTAACTTGACTCCGCATCGCCGCAGCTTACCTGTCACTCTACCCAGTCCTGGCACCTCTCACTCCCAGTCAGATCTCCATGCTGCAGCCCAAAGGATCTGATGTAGGACCGTGCAGAACTACTGCAGTTTCTCCAAAGTGACAAGCTGTTTCACAGCTCTGGGCTTTTAGTAATACTGTTCCCTCTCTCTGGAACGCCCTCCTATCTCACTCCATCCTCTATCTGCACCCCACTCCCACTTCCTCATCTTTCAAGTTCCTGCTCAGTCCCTACCTCCTCTATAAAGTCTTTCTTCCCTCCACCTCCAACATCCTTCCTTCAGCATCCTCCCTCAGCCCTCCAGGTCCCCCACAGCTTTCTGGGCATGGCTTTGAGACAGCACCTGCCATATTTATTTGCCATGGCTTGTCATTTCCCATTTCTGATTGGGGGAGATCCTGCCACTCACATTCTCTTTGTCTTTTGCTCTTGGCATCCAAACCTGAGGGCACAGCAGAGCCCCACCAGGATTTCTCCTGATTAATTCTTGAGGTACCACAGATACTCAGAAGAGGGATGTGACTCAGAGGGACTATAGAACTTCCTCTGATTTCTTCTGCAATGTATCTAGCAAAATCCCTCCAGAGTGAGTACATGTGGGTGCCTTACTTACTAGACCCGAGTTGTGATAGCGAGTTTTTTTTTTTTTTTTTTATTAACACATCCCTTGGGACACTTTACTCAGCTTCATGGGCATGTGGAGGAGATCCGGTGCTGGCACTTACACAGCCAGACTTCCCCTTAATACTTTATTAGATGTAGTTCTTCATATTGGTCTTTCTAAATAAGGCTGTGAGCTCTGAGAGCAGGGACCAAACCTTCATCATCCATGCATCTCCAGGGCTAATCCCTCTGATACGTAGTAGATGCTCAATGCATTTTAGCTAAGGAACTTAATTTTCAAAAGCAATGCTTCTGAAATGATCTCTTAATAAGACTTCATGCATTTCTTTTACCTGCAACGGTATACTGTGGTCCAATTAGGCAGCAGGCAGTAGTAAAGGAAGTCACTACAGGGGAAATGCTCCAGGCGTTGTTATAGACAAAGAATGGAGGCCATTATGAACTCAAATGCAGGAATTATTTAGCCTCCCAAACTTATTTTTTCATTTGGAAAGTGGTAATAATGCCATTACTTGTCTTGAAGGGCTATGCGGATGGAATGGGCAAATACATGGAGGTGCTTAGAACGGGGTTGGCACACAGTAAACTCAAAAATGTTGGTTATTATTATTACTGCAACCCTGATTTATTTTCCAATGGACTTTACTGACTTTATTAGTTTGTACCAAAAAAGGGCAGGAAGAGAGTAGAAATAGTCTTTTAGGAGCATATCTGGAGTGAATTATGTGGCCTCCCTCTGTGCTCTGCCACTGAGCTCCCATAAAACCCCACATGTATCTCTCCTAGAGCACTTATTACTCTCTGATAGAGTCATCTCGATGCTGGCACTTATCATGATGGACTGTCAGTATGCCCATCCAATCTTTGCTTTTGCTACCTCAGCTGCAAAATATCATCATAATACATACTTTAAATTTGCAGAGAATCTTTACTCTTATGACTCAATGTTTTCACCTTTAAGTGTGATCTCATTTGTCTTTAGCAAGTAGCTATGATGCGGGTAGATGGCCAAGTTTAATTGCTCAGCAGCATGTTTAAGGTCATACACCATTAAGTGCTGTACTGAGAATTCTGATCTTGACTCCCTTGGTGCTGACTCACCCACTTACCCAGACTGACTCACCTACCACAATTCAAATCTGCCAAATGCTTTCACAGTAATGTTCAGGATTGCCACCACATAACAAAAGCTGAAGAAGAGAAGTTCCATAGAAATAGAAAGCAACACAAGTTCTATAAACTCTCATCGGCTAAAAAAAAAATACCAAGACTTCTCTTTCTCCGCAGCAAGTGAAGTAAGAATGAGCATACTTCTTTATTTAAAAACAAAAGTGTGGACAGCATTTGTATTGTGATAATTTAGCAGGAGGTTTCTCAGTGACAGAGGGAGGGTCTTACAGAAATATCAACACCTCGAACGTGTAGAAGAGAGAACACGAATGAATCAGCAGTCAACCTGGGAATGAGACAAAAAGCATTCAGTGGTATCCAACTGGGTCAGCTCTGCTAAAGTTTGAGAAGTCAAACATCAGGCAAATGCAGGCAAATTAAGTGACATCTGTAGCATTTGCATTTCTTTACAGATAGAAATGTTTCTTGGGTAAAAGTGACTGTTGTAGAAAATAACCTATAAATTAAGCATAACTTGCCTTGCAGTGGGCAGAGAAGAAAGATGGCAAATAGTGAACGATAGAATGAAAAGTGTTTTACTGTTCTACAAAGTAGTATAATAAAAAGCATCAGATTAAATATTAGCCTTTTGTCCAAAAATATGGTCTTAAAGATGAATTAACATAATAAGCATGACCTGAAGATAATATTTTTTAAAAATCCCTCCTACAGGGATCCCTGGGTGGCGCAGCGGTTTGGCGCCTGCCTTTGGCCCAGGGCGCGATCCTGGAGACCCAGGATCGAATCCCACGTCGGGCTCTCGGTGCATGGAGCCTGCTTCTCCCTCTGCCTATGTCCCTGCCTCTCTCTCTCTCTGTGACTGTCATAAATGAATAAAAATGTTTAAAAAAATTAAAAAAAAAATCCCTCCTACAGTATGTGCTACAATGACCGAAGAATCTAAGCCTAACATTGAACCAGCTGTTAGAAAGAATGAGAAAGGGGATTTGTTGACAGAGCTAGTACTGTCCTCCTACCTGAAAACATTAACAAGACATCCCTCTACCAACTGTTAGGGTCAGAACTGTGTCCCCCACAAATTCACACACTAAGACTCTAAGCCCCTGTGTGACTATATTTGGAGATAGGATCTTTAGGAGGTAACTAAGGTTCAATGAGGTCCTTAGGGTGGGACCTTAATCCAATAGGATAGTCTCCTTATAAGAAGAGGAAGAGACACCAGTGATTTCTCTCTGTTCATGATGTGAGGACACAGTGGGAAGGTGCCACAACATGCAGGAAGACAGATCTTACCAGAAACCAACCTTAATCTTAGATATTCGGCCTCCAGAACTAGGAGAGCCTCCCACTCTGTGGCATTTTGTTATGCCATCCCAGCAGATATAACTAATATAACCAAAAATAATATAGAAGCAAAATAAATATTGAAATATAGAAAACAAAACACCTGGAATGACATTGTTCCTATTCTGACACTAATTTTAATGTGTGATATGAACAGACAGTCCACTAAAGCATAGCTCTGATCAAGTTACACCAGTATTCAAGAACACTATCCTGGTACTCGCTGAATTAAATCATGACTTCTTAATCTGTTATTTCAGAGCCTCCTATGTTGGCTCCAACTTGTCCTCCCCACATAGCATGCCTCTTAGCGTATCTTGACTTCTCTATTTGCTGGGGACCTCTTGACCATCCATCTTGGTGGCTGTGTACACCAGTCCCTCTGTTTGGAATGCTCTGTCCTCTCCACCCTCTCCAGCACAACTGCTGTCTCTCAATCCTTCTCATTTTTTTGGGGACCTCCTTCATGTACTGCCTCATTTAGAAATCCTTCCCTGCTCCCCACAGAAAGAGGAGTGATTTATCTGATGGGTAAGTTTTAGGAGAATAAATTGTACCTGCCCAGCCTAGCCTCTCCTTTCTTTTGGGTAGAATTTGCTGACTTTCAGGGAGCATGTTTCTCCACTCTTCTCTGCCATAAGCAGGGTGGGGCCCACTCACCTCAGTCCTGGGAGGCCGGCCATTGTCCAGCATTGCCTAAGACACTGTGAACAAAACCAGCCTATTTGCTTGAACACTTTAGCCATATCCATCAATCCAGCCTCAAGCTGACTTTTTTCCATCTCTGACTTCCAATATCTCTCCATTTGTTATAAGCGTAGCCTCGAGAGGTTATTTATTGGGTCCTCTACAATTCACATGTATGTAAAGAGCTCTACATAGTTTATATTATTCAGTCTTCTAAGTCCACGAGGTGGGTGTAATTAGCTCCAGTCTACAGATAAGAAGCCTGAGGCTTGAGTGGGTAAGTAGCTTGCTGAGAGCTACTCAGAAAGCTAGCACAGAGCGGAGCCTGGATTCCAGCCTTGGATGTTGCTAAACATCTCCACCCAAACTAGTTCATTATTTCTTGTTAGAAAATGCCTTTTAAGGTTAGGTCAGGAAGGAAGTGAAAGCATGGAGATTTCCCCACAGAGTGGTTTCCATCTGCTTTACCAGCCCCTAATTAGAAAGGACTATTACGAGCATCCGCATGGGCTTTCTCAGCAGCCTCCATGCTGCGTACTTGCTTAATTACCTTAGGTACTAAAATAATGTTCCTCTTTGTCAGTACCTGTGGTTTAATGATCTTTCTACCCCATCGCTATGAAAAAGTGGCTAATATAATTGGAGTTTAAGTTTCCTGGAATAACAAAAGCTCTTGTGTGGAAGTGAAGTCAATGCTGCTGAACTGGGTAACATCTCCAGGACGTCACCAGTGTATGCTATCTCACCTCCCTGCTTCTGTCATTCATGATATTAGAGATGGCAGGTTGGGATGAGTGGGGATTTACGTGGCCAGGGTCTAGAACAAAGCTGCTTTACATAAAGTTGGGAGGGACTTGGTCTCCTTGGCACCATTTTCTAACCTCGGTTAGGGTAATCTCTTACTGAGTCCAAAGATGCTGCCTCAGGTAGGAAGCAAATTTAATTTAAGGCTCTGTCCCTGTGTCAAAAGATGATCTTCACCACACACACACACACACACACACACACACACACTCACAAAGTAACTATGAAGTGGATATGTTAATTAGCTTGATAGTGCTCATATTTCACAATATATAGGTACATCAAATCACCAAGTTATATACCTTAAGTATGTCTAATTTTAAGTTGTCATTTATATCTCAATCAGATTGAGGGGGAAAGAGACAATTTTCTCTGTGATTCCACCTTCTTGTCAACCCAGGACTCTCATGAGACACAGGATGCTTTGAAATCTTCCTACTGCACAAGAGTAAGAGTTCTTTCTGGCAGTTAGATATTCAGTGAAGAAAAGCAACTGCCTCAATCAGAGCCAGGGCCCAGGGCACTCTGGTCAATGAGCACCTTGACTGAGAAGGTGAAGCTGAAGTCCCTGGACACACAGTCCACTTTCCTCCAGCCTTTGCAGGGCAGTAGACAAAGAAGAGGGAGACACATGGATGAACTCACAGATGTGCAAATGACACTGGCATGGAATAAAAGCCAGCTTTTACAATTGCATAGTATGAGACAAATGACCCCATTTCTTTGTGTCTATGTTTCCATATCCGTAACATAAGGAAAATAATTGATCTATTTCATAGAGTTGTCATGGGGATTAAATTAATTAATTTATGGGAAATGCTTACAATAGTGTTTGGTGGAATCACTTCAGACTTTCCTAGAGTATCCTTAGAAATCTCCCCAATGAATAAAATCTTAAAAAGGCGGGGGGGTTCCCTGGGTGGCTAGGAGTTTAGTGCCTGCCTTTGGCCCAGGCCGTGATCCTGGAGTCCCAGAATCAAGTCTCACATCAGGCTTCCTGCATGGAGCCTCTTCTCCCTCTGCCTGTGTCTCTGCCTCTCTCTCTCTCTGTCTCTGATGAATTAATAAAATCTAAAAAAAAAGAAATCTCCTCGATGAAAATGAGTTACCAATGATGATAACTTGCTCAATGAACTATGTTATATACCTAAACTACTGGTTAAGGAAAGAAGCAACATGCACATCAACCTTTTGCCATTGCCCAGTAAGCATCTGCTTAACCTACCTGCTATATACAAAGCACCACGCTGGACACAAGAAGGAGGTTTTGAGAGCCTGAACTCTACTCCCTTGCCCTTTTATCATGTTAGTAAAGTGAAATGGCCAGTCAACGTGGATTTTGCATTAGAGACAGAAAAAAACAAGAAATGGCAACAGAGGCTTTCACTCTTGAGTACATCAGTAGCAAAACACCTCTGCCTTCCCAGTGCTGCTCTGATACCACACCCCACTTCCTCCTGAGGGTGTGTGTGTGTGTGTGACACTTTTCAAAGAAAATACAGTATTTAGTAGTATCACCACAGCAAACGGAAATAGCAATGTTCAGTCCACAGATGAGCTAAGAGCTTTGTACAGAATAAGGTACAGGGAATCCTCCCTGTGTAAGCTGTGACAAGCAATGCTGCTCTGGGTTACTACTCATCGCATGAAGAGTGCTGCAGAGAAGGGGATGGGATGGACCAAGGATAGAGACCAGAAGGAAACAAAAGAGGCAGAGTAGGGTCATATGATCTTGAATGGATCTGTGCATGTGAGTCTAGGGGAATCACCCCAACCTTGCTGCAGAGAGAAATGTCCCTAACTTAGAAATGAGTAGGTTTTAAAAGCTTATTTGGAATTAGAGGTGAGAATCCATGGAAACTGTGAAATTAGATACTATTTAGGTTCCTACACTAGCTCCTTAACTGACTTATTAATCTGGTCACTCAGAATGAAGTCAAAATTAATTTATAAAATTGAGCAACATTTGTCATTGTTCTAGGTTATGAGATCCTCTACTTGTTTTTCTCCCTGGGACATGTCAAATTCATTATAGGTTTAGTAGCCCATCTGGGGTCCATTGCTTCATTTTAAAAACCACATATCACTCTGATTCTCAGGGAACAGTTTTAATGCATGAAAAGAGAACTTCCGTATTGTCACCCATAACTGCAGTGGACACCCACCTAGCCAGCAAGATGGGAACTCACTAGCTCAGGGGTTCTCATTGAGCATCACTATCAATGTGGGGAACTCTAGAAATGCAAATGCTCTAGCCCCACCCAGCCCCACTTGTAATAGAAGCTTTGTAGGTAGGGCTCAGTACTCTGAGGCTTCCACTTACTAGGAACACTCTGAAGTTCTAGAAAGAGCACATTAGCATAAACACCACAAGGCCAGGCCCATGTCCTTTTCATTCTGACTTGCAGCATCTAGCACAGTACTGGGCACTTAGGTGGTTCTATATAACTGGTTCTCAACCAGGGTGGTCTGACTCCAGGGGACATTTCACAATGTCTGGAGACTTCTTTGGTTGTCACAAATGTCAGGGTGAGGGTGTGACTCTCACCAGGTGCATTGGGGCCAGAGATACTTCTAAACAACCTACAACACACAGGACGGCCCCCACACAAACACATCAACAGCGTTGAGGTTGAGGAGCCCTTGTTCTAACTAAATGCATTAAATGTGGTGAAGCCCAGAGGATTTCCCTTATCCATCCCTTACTATCTCTCATCACTTCCCCATGGTTAGTGAATTCTAGCCCCACAGGAAGAAGGGAGTGCACAGGCATGGGGCAGGGTGTCTTTTTCATACTGCCTTCCCATTTGGGGACCATGAGTAGCACAGTAACTGGCATATAACACTCACAATAAGTATCATTTGAAAAAGTGAATGGATAAATGAACTACGAATGAATAAATCAGTGAATAAATTAGTTGATCTATTTTCTTTCTTTTTGAAAGCTGAAAGAGCTCTGAGTCATCAAGTGGTCTGTCCTCTTGATGGATTAAGGCTCAGAGAAATTAAGGCAAGAGATCAAAGTTACCTGTCTAATGAGGGGAAGAAGTGTAACTAGGACCCAGGCCCCCCTAGTTTCTTCTTCATTTCTCTCTCCACTGTGCCTGTATTCCACTGTTGTGGGTATCATTCAGTGAGGAATATGATCTGGACAAATGGTTGGATTTATATACTAAAGTACTATATGCCTAGAGTATTATTAGTTCTGCTCACACAGAAAGAATGTGCAACCCACCAGATGTGAGACCCTTGGCCCACTCAGATTTATTTGTGACATGGATGACCTTGCGAATTTTGGCCAGCAGCAGCAGCTTCAGATACAGTAGCCAGGCACTCACTCACTTAATGAACCTAGCTCACTGCTCATTATGCACATCCCAAAGGGGGGTTTCTGTATTCATCATACACATACAAAATGTGAAGAGATTAGAAACTTTGCTTCTTTGAAGGAAAAAAAAATGGTAAAAAGAAAAAGAAGCATTTGATTATGGGATATATCTCTTGCAAATGCCAAGCTTTGACTTTATGTGGTGAATTTTTAGTGAGCTCTTAAGATTATTTGGTGATCAGAGCCATTGTTTGAAATGTACTTCAGCCTATTCTTATAAGACAACAGTCTCTTAAAAGGACACCGCAGCATTTCATAACTGCAATTTCATTGTTCTCCAGAGTAGAAGGTAGGTGGAGTGAATAAGTATCTTCATTTTAACAAGGAATGCATTACAGATTAGTGGCAAATAACAAGCAATATGCATAGAGTACTTGACAGTTTACAAATAGCTCTTCAAAAATGAAGGTAATAAAAGAGACTGCTAGTGTTAATAGGTATTGGAAATTGCTTTTGTTTTTTTAAAAAATTGGTTCTTCATCACAGTTTGAGAAGCATTGTTCTGTAGTACCCATTTGTATCACAATACTTGCTAAATTGCAATCTACTCTAATTTTCTATTTATCTTTTTATACCCCCCCCCACTTAGGATGTAAGCTCTTTGATTTCAGAAGCAATGTCTAGTTTTGGATTGTTGTTGTTTTTTAATAGAATTCATTTCTCAGAGCAGTTTTAGATTTACAGCAAAATTCAGCATAAGGTACAGAGATTTCCCACACACTCCTGACAGCCTCCCCCACTATCAACATCCCCCACCAGATGAAACACTAGTTATGATCCATGAACCTACACTGACACACCATCATCACCCCAACTCCAGAGTTTACCTTAGGGTTAATTCTTGGTGTTGTGCATTCATTGCGTTTGGACAAACAAATAATGGCAAGTTATCCATCATTATAGAATCACACAGAATAGTTTCACTCTCCTAAAAACCCTGTGATCAGCCTATTCATCCTTCCTTCCTCCCTAACCCTAATAGATATCAAAATAAAGGTGTAATAATATAAATTGTGACATGCTGGCAGCAGAAGAGTTGGGTAGATTGTCAGAAGAAAATAGAATGTCCCAAAACAGATCCAAATATTTACGAAAGTTTTGGTTATAATAAAGATTGCATTTGAAGTCCAGGGGGAAAGAAGGATTGTTTCATAAATGGGGTTGTGGCCATTTGCTTGATGTTAAAGCTAACATCAAAATAAAATTCAGACAGGTTGACGGTATTAATGCAGAGATTAAAACCTCTACACTACTAGAAGTACTAGATATGTAGATTAATAATTATATCCTTTGGAATTAGGGAGGACTTCTCAAATATGATACCACAAACCAGCTCCATAAAGGAATACATGTCTATACTATGTTACCTAAAGAATGTATGTGTGGCAAACATTAACAAAGTATAAGAAAAACAGCAAATTGGGAGACAGGACTGTGAAGTATATGGCAAATATCTGACAAATGTGTGAAAAGCTAATAATGTGAAAAGCTAATAATAAAAGGACAAGCCTAATAATGAAATATTATTTGCCTAATCAAAAAATTGGCAAAGTTTGAGAGCAGAATTTTACAAAATAAATATTATGAAGGGTCAATAAAATATGAAAAAGGTCAGTTTCACTAGAAAAGAAGAAATGTAAATTAGCCAGCTTCATAATCCCCTCTCTGCAATTCCAAAATCCAAGATGCTCAGAAAATAGAAAAAAAAAATTCTGTAGTGCAAGCTGATTTCATAGCAAAACCTGATATGGGCTATTTATGACCAATTTTTATACTGAACATAACTGTTAATGTCCTCCCCCCAACATGCAAGTTTATTGGGAATATTTTGTAATATACAGTGCATAACTTTATTACCTTTATAAAGTCTAAATTCAGAAACAGATGTGGCCATAATGGTTTGTAGAAGGGACATGTACAATTTTTATGAAAGAAAACAAGTATTAAATGACTTTAAAATAAGGCAAGCATATGAAAGTATACCTATAAGAATGCCCATTGTGGCATTGCTTAATTACGGCATAACTGGAAACAGCCTTAATGACCAAAAATATGACATTGTTGGAATATATTAAGGCAAATAACTACAATGGAATATTTTACAACCAGTAGATTGTTATTCAGTAAAATAAAGATATTTACAGGATATAGTTAAGCTAAAAAAAGGGATGTACTGACCATATATATATGTAATATACATTATATATGTAATATACATTATATATAGTACATATATAATATAAATACATTATATATATACACATACTATGGTTAGCACATACTACATAACTACATTAATACATAGTTATATATATAATATGCATATATAATATGCATGTATATAATATGCATATACACAATATATACATAATATATGTATATAATATATAATATACATATATATAGTAGGAACTCACTTAAAAAGCTATAAATTTACATGCATAAATCTTGGTGGGGAAAAAAACCTGAACAAAATGCCATCACTGGGTAGACCAGATTTTAGGTGATTTTAAATAGTTACTTCTGAGGAGATTGCAATTCCAATTTTTTTTTTATAATTTTGATTTTTAAGAATGATCTTAGATAACAAAAAGGGGAAAATGCTTTTCATCTATTGACTCATCTTTCACTCCTAACAATTATGTAAAGTAGGATGGATGGTTCCCATTACAGAGAAGGGAGAAATGGGTCCCCACAAAAGTTAGGGCTTTCTTCAAGGCTGCAGAACTTGTAGGTGATGAGGCCTTCATTCTCTGATTCCACACTTAGTCCCTTTCCATGGCAAGGCATCTGTGGGCCTGGCCCGGGGTCTCATGTGGTGTGCATTCAGATCCCAAGTCCTGATAAGATTTAGCGATTTAACAAGTCATTCTTTCACCTGATATCACTTGTTTGGGAGTATCGTAGGCAGGAGGTGTCATGGGGCAGCACTAAGACAATGAAGCCACAGCCCTTGATTTCCAGACTATCCCAATTCTTATAAATAGGGCTTCCTAATTTAGGAAAGAACAGTGGTCCACAAGTCCTTTAATAACTAGCTTGTTTAGATCAGAGAATATAATTTTCCCAGAGAAGTGTTATCCATGATACTGAATCCAAATGTACACATTTTCTAAAGCACTCAATGATACTGTGAAACCACCTACAGTGGATTTACAATAGATTTACCAGGAAATGTATTCCAAGCTCCCATTGGGAGTTTTAGGAACACACTGTAAGGCCGCTGGGCAGTCAGGTCAGATGTTCTTCATTTTTACTGAGCAGTGATATCAGATCCCTCCCTAGCTCCAGAACACCTGAGGGGACATCTGAGGGGTTCCACAGCCAAGGGCAGTGAGAGTCAGGGCCCAGGGAAGGACTCTGGGGAGGAAGGCAGATGTGGGGGAGACAGCCGGGCAGGTGATGCTGAGCATGGAGAGTAGAGGTGCAGCAGGAAAAGAGGATGGATGGCAACAGAGACTGGCTGGAGGTGGGCATGGAAACAGGGCAGGGGAAGGGGGATGACAGGGAAGGTGAACTAGGGGAAAAGGAGGATGAGGGCAAGAGAAAGAACATGGCCAATGGTAGTCTCCAAAAGAGGGCATTTGAAGGTCGGGGCAGCCTATGGCACAAACCTTAGAGTCAGCACAGAGACCAAGAGCTGCCCTTAGATCCATTCCCTTCAATTCCCCTGGAGCTGGATGTGGCCAAAACAGGTGCACAACTTCCAAGTTTGGGCCCACCTGCCTCCTGCCACTGGCAAGAATATGGAGGTGGTGGCATTGAATCACCTTGGCAATTGTGTTGGCAATGCGCTTGGCCACCTGAGCCCAGATTCTCAGGTGGGAGAGAAGTCAGCTATCAAGCTTAGGCCACTGTTACTTCGGAGCTCTGTCACAGCACCCAAACAGATAGACTAACAAATACCACACTTCACAAGACTTAAGTAGGAAACAAGAATATACTGAAAGCATTTTCTGAACAATAGAGAATTATCCTGATGACAAAACAGAATTTTATTCTTATACTCTACAAACTCCTCCTCCCCCTCTCTGCTCCTTCCTCTTCTCTGCCTTCAGAGTGAGCAGCCAAGTCTCTCTGTCCTGCTCAACAAGAAAAGAGGATGTGACAATGGGGCATCTGGCATCGATGTCATATTCCCGTCCCTACAACCGACAGTGCAAAACAAACCCAAACCATCTTCTGGGCACAGATATTTATCTGAGGTTTAAAAATTTGAAATTCAAATTTGCCTGGGGAAGATCTCTGAGTGAGAAAGCAGAAGGAAACACATTGTGTACTAAGTACCTCTGTCATGCTCTTGGGCTGCAAGTAGCAAAAGGCTGAGCTCGGGGGCACAACCTTTTGTTCCTTGAAAGAAAACCAAACCTACAATATCTTGAAAATACTCTTGCCTCTAATTCTCAACATCTCCCATCCCAACGGTTGAGAGTGGAGTGAGCACTGGTCAGGCTGCCTCTACAATAGGCTGGTCAGGCTTTGGGGACAGAGACAGGTCCTGGAGGCAGGAGCATGGATTGGCAGACATGGAAGAGAGGCTGAGTACTCTTGGCTCTTCACTAGGGGCATTTGTGAATGGTTCTAGGGAAGTGGGGGATTCTCTTTCTCTCTTACTTTTATTTATTTTTAAAACTACCATTTCATCTTGTTCTAGAAAGAATTGAAAGCATTAAGGATTTCATGAATCTTTGCCTCAGTTTACCTCTCAAGGAAATGAATAAGAATGAAGGATAGCAGAAATGGACATTTACTCAAAATGATTTCATATACGTTTCCTCCATTTGAATGCTGGGGTCTTATGACATATTCAAGTTGCTCTTCTTATCCACATTTTATAGATAGGGAAAGAGGCTCAAAGAGGTGAGGACATTTGTCCAAGGTCGTACAGCTAATCATGGTGGGGTGGTGACTGGAACTCAAGAACCACAGGTGTTAACCCGAGGGCCCTCTGCTGTAAACGTTCTCTCCCCTTTATGGGGTCTATTCTAAAAGACACACAGTTCTTTGATCTCCTGTAAGCTCAGTTCTGTTCTGTAAGTAATTATTTTTAATTACATCTGACCGAGTGAGTTATGTTGACATCTTTGCCAAGAAAACCTTGGGGTTCCCACCGAGTTCTCTACAGCTGGTCTTCACTGCGGACGCACGGTGATTAAAAGGTATTATTCATCTAATGCTTCTCTAAGGTCCTCAAGGGACACCTTCACCTGAATTGATCCCAGGAATGAAACCACACTTCCTGTCTTTGCAAAGCTGGTCAGGGAAGCAGGAGCAATACTGGTTTTTTTTCTGGTTCCACAACTATGGTGCCACCCAACCCACGCTTCCTCCTCTGGGGCCTCTGCAGTTCTGTGCTTCCTCCCTGGTGATGGAATGGCATAAAAAGTGACAGAAACAGAACATCTGGCCTTCATGCAAATAGGAAGGCAGAGAGGAAGGAGGGAGATTTGCTCCCGGCACCCTCTCTCCCCAGAAGGAGCAGTAAGAATGGGACCATGGCTTCTGCCAGTGTCCCCCACAATCTGCCTTCAGCTCCTGGCTGAAATGCCCCTCATCTTGCTGAGCTGATTAGACTCTGTGGCTTGTCCAGGGAGAATGTCTGCTGTGCTCTGCTCTGGCATCCAACGTTTGGGACCATTGGACCTGGGGTCCAGGGATGGCTGACTTTGGGGCAGCAGGACATCGGTATGCAAGTCTGGCCCAACTGACCTTCACCAATTGCAGCTATGTCCTTGCTGGGCCTGTAGTTAGCTAGGAAAGCCGGGCTGGATTCTGACTGGAGGAAGATGGCATTCCAACAGGAATGGCCTCGTAGCAGAGGGAGACGAGAAGCATCTTACAAAGTCCGTTTCATTGGGAAATGTTAAATTCTTGGTTTCAGATCTAACAGCTGGCATGACTAGCTTTGAAGGGCATGAGGATTGGCTCTTTAAAACCAAGACTCTCCCCACTGGTTCCTTCTGCTTTCAGAGATCCCAGCAGCACTAAAACTGAGAATTTCCTGGCTTAGCGCTGATGCCATGTTGCTGTCACCAGGGTGACACAGGTGTGACGGAGCAGGCCTCTCACCGCTGCTTGGAGGAAAGTCTGAATTGGAGTAAGACCAAGCATCCTACTTCCGAGTCTAGGCTGCCTGTCAGCTTTTAACTGAACTGTTTCCAAACGACCTGCAAAGGAAGTGCTTTTAATTTAAATAATCGAAAGTGACACGGCTAAGCATCGAGTTATGGTTCTTCACATCAAGAGAAGAAATATTAGAGGATTTGATAGTTAGAGCCTCTGGTTTCCTCTCTGTGGATCCTAATACTTTGTTTTACCATAATTCCACGACTCGTCAGTAAATGACAGTGACATGTTAGAACTTGGAGGATTTTGCCCAGATACCTTGTGGACAGTCTCTGAGTTCAGCACTTGGAATCACAGATTGCATAAAAGTTCTTTCCAAAAAAAAAAAACAACAACAAACAAACAAACAAAAAAAACCCAAACCCAAACCAAAAAAAAAAAAGTTCTTTCCAGAGAATACTGTGAATCCTCAGATGTGCATTTAGCTATGAAAGGTCTTTCCTTAAAAAAAAAAAAAAAAAAATATATATATATATATATAGTTTTAATTTGGTTGGAGATGCCTTTCTGTATTGAAATCTACCCCCCCAGATACCACTTCCTCCACTAATCCTGAGATTGTCGCTCCTTGGCACCAGCGGGGCCATTTCCATATACTCAGCAAGAGGATTATAAGACATAAGACATTCCGGGTAAGTGTCTCACTGAAATCAAAATGCTCCCTCGGGGAAAATCAAAATGCTCCCTCGCTGGCCTAGTATTTCACTAGTCTGGTAACCCTACAAAAATGGAAATTAGGGGAGTTTGGCATGAAATCTAGTAAATCTGTGCTGACTTCTGCTGATTATCATTTTTATCCTTTTTTTCAAATAACTAAACAGAAAACTTTCTGCTATATTAAAAGCCTATTTCTCCCTTTTAAGTGAAGACCAGAAAATTGCTAGTTAGTACTCTCTTTTCAATTATCTTGCTTATATTGATGCTACATATTAAAGTCACCCCCAAGCCTCCTCTTTGCCATACAAAGTAATATCTATTCTTTATTCTTTTCTCCAAAAAGTGTTCATATTCAAATTTCAAATGATTTTCCCCCTACTCACTGGATAGTATCTGATTTCCATATGAACTTATTAAAATGATCAGCCCAAGGGCAGTTCTGCAATATTAAGTTCAAGATCTAGGAAAGCAAACACGTTTTGTGACAATCACCATGCTCCTTGATTCTCTGCTATAGGCAGGTGCCTGGGCTACGCAAAGGGACCGAGATTGTAACTGTGGCCGGTTCTTGTGTTTGCACCGAGAATATGAGGCCAATACAAAGCGCAGAGAGGAAGTGGCAAATCTGGGAAAAATCACTTTATCTCTGTGGGTCTCAGCTTCTTGGCCTGTAAGACATGGGAATAGAGATTAATCTCTCCCCTCTACGCCCCAACGCCCTATGGTATGGGATGGCTTCTGGGCCTGCTAGGTGCTCACAACTTCTGCTCTTCTAAAGTATTTACAGACACAAAGCTGTTATCCTGGAGAAAGATCCTTGTGCTCAGATGTTATAGGAATAACATATAAATGATCTGTTCAATAACATGCACACAATAAATACTCATTGAGCATGGATCATAGGCATTTCCTCTTTGCAACACTTAGTTTTAGTGGAAGCAACAAACCAGGGATATGTGAATAACGAGCATGTATGATTCTAGACCTAAGAATTCTAAGACAGGAGCAGCATCTGAGCATAATTCAGCAGCAGGACTGTCAGGTGGGATTTGCCTCCCATTTTGCAATGTTAGATTGTGGCACACAGGGCACATACTAGGAAGTCACAGGATCAGCTCAATGTTGAATTTGCTGTCCCAGGTGACCCGTTTGCTCTGCACTTCAAATTCCTTATCTAAAAAGCACAGTCACTACATCATAGTTTCCTTAGGTATTCCTAGAAACACGGTGGGAAAATACACCATCCATAAGGTGCAAAGTATTTCAAGGTCAAGTTCACATGCTTTTCATTGTTTCTGCCAAACAAACTTATAAAAAGATTTCTTTCTTTACTTGGGTTCAGAAGGTCCCAGAGCCAGAGGGAATCCCCACTGCCAAGCTGTCCTTTCCCTATGTGAGAGTTCCTTATGCAGGGCTCTGAGAAAAGTCCAGGGGTAGGAAGTGGACTCTTCTTCAGGGAGAGCACAGCTCTTTATCTGCCTGGCAGGGAGGCAGCAGCTCCCTCCGCCATCCTTTGAAGCCAGTCCTGTAGTTCTGTGTGCTCAGTAATTGGTGCATGCACACCCTGCTGTGTTTACTTTTAAAAAGAAAAGAAGAAAAAGTCACACAGGTGGAGCCCGGGTGTCTGAAAATACTGTCAGCACAGCACATGCTTCCTGACATTTTCTGCTGAGCCTGCTTGGGTTTCTTTGTATCTCCAAAGGAAGGGGAAACCCAGGTGGGGATGGGTTGAGTTGGGGAAAAAGGAGAGAGGAAGAAGTAAGAGCTAGGTCTGTTTGACTAAACTAAGTTCATTCTCAGAATTAGACTTCATACATCATTTTTAAGCCAGCAGCAACTTCTCTCACCCTTATCTATTAGAGAGAAACCAACCGCTATTTTGTGGTTACATAAGAAAAGCAAACATACACCTCCAGACGCTTAAGACACTGTCATTGAGGATGACACAGACTCACCCTAGGAGAGCACATTTTCTGACAAGGCTGTCCTGTGCCCGGCGGGGGTGTTATTCAGGGAGGGCCACACCAGTGCTGGGATGAGTACCCAAGTGGGGAAATCTGGGCACTGGGCACACGGTTTCCACCTGTGCCCCTCCTGGCATTCACTCTTCAAGTGCATCCTTCCTGGCTGAGAGGAAAAGTCATCTTATTTAGCTTATGCTGTGTGTAGGCAGTTGTCAGGACTGGGAACCAGCAGGTCAACCCTCCTCATTATGGGAAAAGGAGAAGTCATTTCTAGACCCCTATTGCTAAGAGGGTCACACATTTTTCAGATGGTTTGCATACAGCTTCAAGGTAGGTTACCATTCTTCCCTCAGGTAAGTAAAACTCACAGTATCACTTACTATAATAAACAGAAAACCTCGTTAATTCAGTTGACCCCTCATCCCTGATTGATTTGGAATGTGTGTCAAATTTCCCAAGGAAGAGATAGACTGGACGTTGACTCTGGAGAACATGTTTTGGTGACTTTGCGAAGTGCTAAGACTATTTTGAGTCTTAAGTGGATATGCTGAAGTACATGAGTTACAGATATTTATGATGGAAATGCGAGTTAAAATAATATGATTGGCTACCATTGATTGAGCACCTACTATGTGCCCTATACTCACATAAAAAAAAGGTTCAAAGCTGCTCTGCAAAGTGGAAAACATCTACTTTGCAGATGAAGAAACTGGGCATAGGGGTTAAACATTTCACACAAGGATTTACAGGTAAGCAAGAAAAGAGCTATGAGTTAGCATGTGAGGCCCATTCCCCTATACCAGGACCCCCCAGTTTCTAGTTTTAAAGGTGGCTGCTGCTGACAACCCATTTTTAGCTATTTAAATTACTTTGCCTGCCCTCAAGTTGATAAACTAGAATTAAAACAATTGAACTATTTATTCTGAAATTTCATTAATTCACACTTAGTTTTCTCACAACGTGTCTGGTAACACAAAGGGCTCACAACTTCTGTACACGTGGAGAGAAAGGCAAGACGGCAAAAATATGAGTGCCGTGTTCGTTTTTATCATTATGTGCAGGATGGATCCAGAGATCTGAGCCCCTTCTGCATCCCCACCTGCCCTGCCCACAACCAGGGATCTAGCACTGCCGTGTTTGTCTCCAAAGCAACCGCTGCTTAATTGCTAAGATACTCTCTCCTTTGGGAGACCCTGTGTAACCCTTAAAGATGGGACCCTGGGAAGGAAGAGCAGGATGGGTTGTTTGTATGGTATTATGTTTTGCCTTTTATTTTTATACGATCTCCAACTCTGTAAGACCCACACTTGATTTTGGTCTCTAGTTTTAGTACAGAGGTAACCTCATTTTACTAACTTCGTTTTATTACACTTTGTGGATGCTGCTTTTTTTTGGGGAGGGGGAGGGTATAAATTGAAGGTTTGTGGCAATATGGCTTTGAGCAAGGCTATCAGCACCACTTTCCAAAAGCAGGCACTCACTTCATGTCTGTATGTCACATCCCGGTAATCTTTGCAATATTTCAGGCTTATTCATTATTCTTATATTTGTTATGGTGATGTGTGAGCAGTGATCTTTGGCGTGACTATTGTAATTGTTTTGGGGCGCCATGAACCAAACCCACATAAGATGGTGAACTTAATTAATAAATGTGTTCTGACTGTCCCTCCAACTGGTCACTCCCCTATATCTCTCCCTCTCCCTATTCCCTGAGTCAACAATACTGAAATTAGGCCAGTTAATAACCCTACAGTGGCATTAAGTGTTCAAGTGAAAGAGTCACACATCTCTTTCTTTAAACCAGAAGCTAGATATGTTTATTCTCAGTGAGCAAGACCTCTTGTAGCAGCTATCTAAGTTATGAATGCAAAGGAAAAATTCTTTTTTCTTAAGGTTTATTTATTTATTCATGAGAGACACACAGAGAGAGAGAGGCAGAGACATAGGCAGAGGGATAAGCAGGCTCCGCACAGGGAGCCTGATGTGGGACTCGATTCCAGAACCCCGGGATCACGACCTGAGCCAAAGGCAGGTGCTCAACCACTGAGCCACCCAGGTACCTCCAGGAAAAATTCTTGAAGGAAATTAAACATGCTACATGTAAATTAAACATGCTACACGAATGATAAGAAAGCAAAACAGCCTTACTGCTGATATGGAGAAAGGTCTAGTGGTTGGACAGAAGATGAAACCAGACACAACATTCCCTTAAGCCAAAGTCTCATTCAGAGCAAGGTCCCAACTCTATTAAATTCTGTGAAGGCTGAGAGAGGGGACAAAGCTGTAGAAGAAAAGTGTGAAGCTAGCAGAGGTTGGTTCATGACATTTAAGGAAGACACCATCTCCACAACATCAAAGTGCAAGGTGAAGCAGCAAGTTATCCAGCTCGAGCTAAGATAATTAATGAAGGTGGCTATACTACACAACAAGACTGTCAATGTCAATGAACCAGCCTTGTGTTGGAAGAAGATCCCTTCTAGGACTTACATAGCTAGAGAGGAGAAGTCAATGTCTGGCTTCAAAGCTTCAAAGGACAGGCTGACTCTCTTGTTAGGGGCTAATGCAGCTGGTGACTTTAAGGGGAAGCCCATTTACCATTTTAAAAAGTCTATGACTCTTACGAATCATGCTAGATTTACTCTCTCTGTGCTCTATAAATGGAACAACAAAGCCAGGATTACAGCACATCTGCTCACAGCATGGTCTACTGAACATTTTAAGGTCACTGCTGAGACCTAATGGTCAGAAAAAAAAAGATGCTTTGCAAAATATGACAGCTCATTGACAATGCACCTGGTCACCCAAGAGCTCTGATGGAAATGGACAAGAATAATGTTTTTATGTCTGCTAAGACAACACCCATTCTGCAGCCCAGGGATCAAGGAGTCATTTTGACTTTCAAGTTTATGGTTTAAGGAATACATTTCATAAGGCAATGGCTGCCATAGATAGTGATTCTTCTGGGAAAATCCATCTATAATGATGGATCTGGGCAAAGTAAATTGAAACACTTCTGAAAAGGATTCACCATTCTAGATGCCATTAAGAACATTCATGGTACATGGGAAGAGGTCAAAATACCAACATTCACAGGAGTTTGGGAGAAGTTGATTCCAGCCCTCATAGATCTTTAAGGGGCTCAAGACTTTAGTGGAGGAAGTCACTACAGATGAGGTGGAAATAACCAGAGAACCAAAATTAGAAGTGAAACCTGAAGATGGAATTGATCTACTACAATCTCGTGATAAAACTTGAATGTATGAGTAATTGCTTCTCATGGATGAGCAAAGCAAGTGGTTTCTTGAGATGGAATCCATTCCTAAAGATGCTGTGAAGCTTATCGAAATGATGACAAAGGATTTTGAATATTCTATGAACTTGACAAAGCAGCAGCAAAGTTTGAGAAGACTGACTCCAATTTTGAAAGAAGTTCTACTGGGGATAAAATGCTTTCAGACAGCACCACATGCTACGGAGAAATCGTTCATGAAGAGAAGGGCCAATCAGTGTGGCAAACTTCATCAGTGTCTTATTTTATGGAATTGCCACAGCCATCTCCAGCTTCAGCAACCACCACCCTGATCAGTCAGCAGCCATTAGCAGTAATGCAAGACCCTCTACAAGCAAAGGTTACAACTCAGTGACGGCTCAAATGATGGTTAGCATTTTAAAATAATATTTTAAAATTAATATTAAGTATGTATATTGTTTTTTAGACATAATACCATTGCACACTTAATAGACCATCTATAGTGTAAACATAACTTTTATATGCATTTGGAAACCAAAAACTTCATTTGACTTCCCTTATTGTGATGTTTGCTTTATTGTGACATTTACAGGTGGTCTGGAACCAAACCCATAATGGCTCTGAGATATGCCTATAGCACAAATAAAGCATTCCTTTATTTTCCACTCAGTTAAAGGGTTGGACTTCCTGAGATATGTAATATATTATTTCTAAAAGATTCGGAAGCCTAGTTTTTTAACAAAGAAGACACATTTACTTTCAACAAACTGGAAAGCTATATTACTTTAGGTGCCTAATAAAATATTCACATACTTTACCAATCTAATTTTTCCTAAGAAAAAATAAAAGAGATGTGACATTGTTTTCTACATACATTTACATGCTCACTGCTGTCTCAACCTAGATAGGCAAGATTCATTTAAT
Organism: Canis lupus familiaris; assembly: GCF_011100685.1. Lineage (NCBI taxonomy): Eukaryota > Metazoa > Chordata > Mammalia > Carnivora > Canidae > Canis > Canis lupus. Next base: position 28,390,580 of record NC_049223.1, on the reverse strand, counting down.
TGAAAAATAATTTCAAAAAACTTGACTTTTCTCTCTGAGCATACTCAGGGTGGAGTAAATCATTCATACTGAAGCAAAAAGAAATTCTTAAAGCAAAAAGTTTATGTGTTAAATTAATATTTTGGGGGAGCTCTAAAAAGAGAGGTTTGGGGAAAATAGAGTTTTAAAAATCAAGAGAGAATGTAAACTAAATTCTTTCACAGTAATTTTACCAATGAGGAAAATCAATCTGATTGTCACAGAGTCGGTTTTTAGTTTAATTCCTGCCACTCAGCATCCATTCTGGAAAGTTCCTGGAAGTCTTTCTATTTCTACCATAATCAACATCACTCAAGGTTCTTCATCAGATTTGCCTTTTTAGTGACCCAGCTACCCTGGCAACATAAGTATCCATTTGCCATTCTAATGGAAAGACCATAGAACATACTGTTAACAGCAAGAAGTGAGACTATAATTAAGTCCATAGTGATTAACTCTAATTGACTTAGGCCAAAAGATGATCACAAATTAAGATAACTGAAAACTGGGTCTTTGGCTTGATTTTCTCAGCCTGTCCTAACTGTCTGAATTTATGAGATAACCATTGAAACATTCGTTATTACCTAAGCTATTAAAGATCTGAATCCTATGGTGTATTACAACTTTGTCTTCCTGAGTGATGGAGGTCTGCTATTATTATCTCTATGATATTGATTTATAGGTAGGGGTGAGGAGCAGGAGCAGAAAAAGTGTGAAACAGACAATCACTTTTATAATGCTGGGACCCTGGCAGAGGATCTCTAATTTACCAAATCTGGGGATTCCTCGACTCAGTTACACCTAATCATTTCTGTGCACTCACTACCGTGTGACGTAAGGAATTAGGGAAATGAGAAACACATATTTTTTTGCATCTGGTCCTTATGAAATTTATAAAGTAGAAAGGGAAAGAAGGAAACTAAATCAGTATGTTAAGTCAAAGCCCTGTGCTGGGCACAGTCCACCATTGTTCATGGTCTTGTTAAATCATCACAGCAAACTTTGAGGAACAGGCCACTGATCCCATCCTACAGAGGAGGCAACTGAAGTCCAAAAGGCTTAAAGTAGAATATTATTCAGTCCCCAAAAGGAACAAAATTCTAATACATGCTACAACATGGTTGAACCTTGAGGATATTATCGTAAGTGAAATAAGCCAGACACAAAAGGACAAATATTATGATTCCACTTATGTGAGGTATATAGAATAGTCAAATTCATAGAGACAGAAAGTAAAGTAGAGGTTACTCAAGGCTGGGGAGGGGCAGGGAATGGGAGCTAGTGTTTAGCGGGGACAGAGTTTCTGGTTGGGAAATTGAAAAATTCTGTAGATGGAAGGTGGCTGTGGACCGTACAACAATGTAAACGTACTTAATACCACTGAATCGCACACTTTAAAGGGGTTAAGATGGTAAATTTTGTGCTATGTATATTTACCCCAATTTTAAAAAGACTTAAACTGTCACAGCTTGTATGTAGAATAGTAAGGAATTGAGATCAGAGACGTTAGATATCAAAACAAGGCATGATTCTTTCGATGTTGTATAAGCCCTGGTATTTATCATTTTTGCTACCTGGTGTCTGTTTTCATGTGCCAATTAATAGTAAGCCACTTAAAACAAAGAGAGCCATAAAAATGTGGTGGCACAGGGAGCAGGAGAGCAGAGTAAAGCCAACCTTATGGACTCTCCATCCAGGCTTGGGGTGGAAGTGGCTCTTTGGATAAAGCAAGATGGGGCTGTTGAGAGGAAATGTGGTGTTTGGTGCAAGGAATATCAGTAAAGCATAGGGAAACCAGAACCTTAGTAATTCTGAGAAAATATTATACTTAATTTTTACCACATTCAGTTCAGCTACATCTTTAAAATCCCACTGATAGATCCATCCATTCATCTGATCATTTATTCACCAATCTTATTGTGTGCTAGCTATAGGCAAAGCTCAGTGACAAACCTATGCAACAAAATTCTAGTTAAGGGTGATCAAATACCTCTGAAAAATTAAGAAACAATACATAGATGAGACGAGTAATGGACAATAGGTTGTATGCAAAATAAGTGTACTGAGTCTTCCAGGTAGTAGGGATCCAAATGATTTAGGATGGTTCCTGATTCTATCAAGGAGAACGCAGAGTTTAGTTGGGCATCCTCCAGTGGGATCCATCAGAATTACCTTCAGGTAGGATTTAGATAGTTAAGAGGAAATAGACAGTATTCCAGAAAGGCAAAATGCTCACTATGAACCAACGTAAAAGACTAGAAGCAGGGAGTCTGAGAAAGAAATACAATTAGATAATTCAGATTTAGTTAATTTACTATTTTTTAACAATAACTGGAGTGACAGCAAGTAACCCAAAAATCCCTAGGTCAGACAAAATCTTGTTATAACCATTAATTTATTTATTGTGGCCAAAAAATATAACATAAAAGGTACCATCTTAACCACTTTTAAGTGTATACAGTTCAGGGGTGTTAAGTATATTCACATTGTTGTACAATAGGTCTCCAGAACTTTTCACCATGCAGAACTGAAACTCTGTACCCATTAATCAACAACTGCCCATTTTGGCAACGTTGCCCCCAGCCCCAGCCCATGGAACTACCATTCTATTTTCTGTTTCTACAGTTCTGACTTACATTTGATACCTCATGTAAGTGGAATCACTCAGCGTTTGTCTGTCTTGTAACTTGCTTATTTAGATCATATCCTCAAGGTTTATCCATGTTATAGAATGTGTCAGAATTTTCTTCCTTTTTAAGACTGAATAATACTCCACTGTATGTATATACCACATTTTGTCTATCCATTCATCCAGCAATGTTTTCTTGGATTGTTTCCACACATTGGCTATTGTGAATAATGCTGCTATGAAGAGGTGCGCAATGTCCCTTTGACTGTATGCCCACAAATGGGACTGTTGAATCATACTACGATTCTATTTTTAATTTTTTGAGTAACTGCCATATTGTTTTCCAACACAGGTGTACCATTTTACATTCTCAATAACAGTGCACACATTTCTCTGCATCCTCACTAAAACTTGCTATCTGGGGTTTCTGAGAGTAGCCATCCAGTAGGTGTGAGGTAATATCTCGCTGTGATATTTGCATTTTTCTAATGGTTAGTGATGTTGAACATCTTCTTACATGCTTCTCAGCCATTAGTATAATATCTTTGGAGAAATGTCTGTTCAAGTCCATTGCCTATTTTTTAGTTGGGCTTTTGCTTTTTATTACTGACTTGTATATGACTTTTAGTTAGTTTTTTTTTTTTTTAAGATTGTATTTATTTATTTGAGACAGAGCCTGAGCAGGGAGTGGGGGTGGGGAGAGGCAGAGGGAGAGAGAGAAGCAGACTCCTTGCGGAGCAGGGAGCTCGACATGGGGCTTGATCCCAGGACCCTGGTATCATGACTTGAGCAGAAGGCAGATGCTTAACTGACTGAGCTACCCAGGTGACCCCAGTTATTAGGGTTTTTTTCTTCTCTCTTTTTTTTAAAGACTTTATTTATTTATTTATTCATGAGAGAGAGAGGCAGAGACATAGGCAGAGGGAGAAGCAGGCTCCATGCAGGGACCCCGATGTGGGACTTGATCCCAGGACTCCAGGATCATGCCCTAGGCCAAAGGCAGGCACTAAACCGCTGAGCCATCCAGGCATCCTTGGTTATTAGTTTTTAAATCTTATTAAAAAACATTCCAGGCATACAAAAACATAAAAAAAAATAACTTAAGGAACACCTTACACCTATAATCCAACCAAAAAGGAAAACCTAACCAATGTGTTTCAAGTTTCCAATGTCTTCCCACTGACTGCATTCTCTTTCATTTTCATTCTTTTTATCAAAAGAATTACTGTACAGACTGTAGAGTTTATTATTTCCACCATATTTTGATACATGTAGTATATATCTACTCTATATGTAGCATGTTTTTCTGGCTTTAAAATTCTATTTATATGCTTCTGCAACTCCATTTATTGTGTTTGCCAGACTCATTCTTGTTGATACATACAGTCTCAATTTATTCACTTTCCTGACTTTATAGCAGTGGTTCTCAAACTTCTGGATCTTAGGATTCCTTCACTTTCTTGAAAATTATTGAGGATGATGAAGACCTTTGGTTTACATGGATTAAATCTCTTTGCTGTATCAGAAAATAACACTGAGAAAATGCAAAAACTGCTATTTTCTAACTAAAAGTAACAATAAAAATCCATTATACATGATATCCTAGCGTAAGCATGATTTATGATAAATAGTATTTTTAAGGCAAGCAAATGAGAAATGTGGTACTCTTTTATGTTTTTGCAAATCTTTTTAATATCTCAGTTCATGGAAGACAGCAGGCTTTTCATATCTACTTCTGCACCCAGTCTGTTTCTATTCTAACATGCAGCCTCTGGAAAATTCCCACTGGACAGAATGAAAAGGTGAAAATGCCTTAGTAGTTCTGTAAAGTCAGTTTTGAGATGAGAATTCCCTGAAAAAGTCTTGAGGATCTCCCAGGGTCCCCAGGATCACACTTTGAGAAGTACTGCTCTCTAGTATACCGTGAAATACAGATATGACAATCTTATATCTGTTCTTCGGTTGATGTTTGATGGGTTTTGTTTCATTTTGTTTTTGCTGGTTTGTTTGTTTGCTGTAATAAACAAGTAGTGTTACAACCATTCTTGTAGGTGTTCCCTTTGGCACATGTCTGAGAATTTCTATAGAATGTGTGCAAAGTAGGAGAACTACTGGGTATAGACACATCTTCAATTATAGTAGCTGTTTGCAAATTGCTCTCTAAAATGTAAAATCTGTAAATGCATCACTAGCTTCCAAACACCTAAAACTTCAATCAAGATGACCTCTGGAAGGCAGGAAATGGGATTATAATTTTAAAAACCAAACTATAACTAATAGTATGGAATTGTACCTTGTGCGGAGAAAGATCTCTGGAACACGAAGGTGCCAATTAGCAATAGAAACAGAAAAAAAAAAGCTACAGAGAGAAACTCTGGCAGAGCCCATTCAAGTAATTTTGGGGAAGAAACACACATTTCTCCCTCCATCCTCTTAAATGTGCTAATCTACCATCTATCTGTTGAATTCGGCTGTGTGACCTTAGCCTAGTTACTTCACCTTTCTGGGCTTAATGTCCTCATCTGTAAAATAGTAACATTTTATGATTTTACAGATGAAAACACACACCTGCAAGATGATTATAGATTCCCTGGGATACATGACTGACCCACATAAAGCAACAAAGAACAGTCTGTGCTCACGTCCACACAGATTTCTGAGGCAAGTGTTTCTGATGAGAGGAAACTCCAGATTAGTGGCTTTAGGAGACAGACGGGGCTCAAAGCTGAGAAGCAAAGATGCATGGGAATGGGATGAGGGGAGGTAAGGTCGGGGGAAGGGAAACAATATGAACACAGTTCCCCTTTTTGATAGCAGGGTCAGCAATGTTTAGAGGGGAGTAGCTAGCTTTGGGGCTTGGGAAGTGCAATGGCTGTTGATATCTCTTCTTCTTCTTTTTTTTTTTTAGTGGTCTCCATGCCCAGCGTAAAGCCCAATGCAAGTTTATTTTTTATTTATTTTTTTAAGTGGGAAAGGTTTTGAACTCACGATCTCGAGGTTAAGACCTGAACTGAGACCCAGAGTCACACCCTTGACTGACTGAGCCACCCAGGCGTGCCCCCCTCCCGGCTGTTGACCTTTCCATGTGAATCCCCAATTTATTTTTTAAATTTTTTTTATTTATGAATTTTTTTATTGGTGTTCAATTTGCCAATATATAGAATTACACCCAGTGCTCATTCCATCAAGTGCCCCCCTCAGTGCCCGTCACCCAGTCACCCCCACCTCCCCTTCCACCACCCCTAGTTTGTTTCCCAGAGTTAGGAGTCTCTCATATTCTGAATCCCCAATTTAGAAGGCATCTGGCAAGGCCCCACCTACTGGGTACAGCCGTAAGAAGAGGTACATGTCACTCACCTCCACTGCGGGAATTTTGTCCTCTCTTTCTGGGGTTGGTCACAGAAAATGAAAATAGAAGTTGTGTTTGGAAGATGATTATAGTATCAGACATTTCTTCCAATAGGTCTTCCCATCCAAATTAACTTTCATTGGGAATCAAACAGGATTTCCATGAAAAATAAAGGAGTCTCATGCCAGAACTACTCATTTGAATCTCCTCTTGGACACTGAGGATCTGTTCACACAACCTGTAGCTGACATTAAAGCCGAGGGGTTATCTGTTTGCATATCTTAGTAGTAGAATCTCTCATCTTTCTAAGTGATGCACATACAGGCTATTTTTAGGAGCTTCTATTTCAGACAACACAGATTCAGCTGAAGAAAGCAATCCTCGGAAACAGACTGCCACACGGAAAAATATTTACCAAACTGCAATTCTGTGCTATCATTTGGGTGAGGGGAAAAGACACCCGTTGTGGTGTATATGGATACCGTGAACAGACACTGAAGGTGAATTTAAGGGTGCTCAAAGTGAATTTGAATTACTTCAAGGGTAATGCGTCATACCGAGTTTATAACAGGGTTGTTATGTTTTAGAAGTGGATACCGCAGTGTGGATTAAGAAAATAGGGGAGGGTTTAAGAACGATCTCTTCATCTACAGAACATTCTAGTAAGAATGATTACCTTCTTGTTATTCCCTTTTTTTCTTACTTTGTGCAACATGCTTTAAAAGCAACAAATAGGAGAGACCTAGAACAGGCAAATCCGCAGAGACAGAAGGTGGAAGGGCGGTTTCTAGAAGTTTTGGGGAGCTGGTCATAGGGAGTTATTGCCTAGTGGGTCCTGAGTTTCTATTTGGGATGATGAGAAAGCTCTGGAAATTGATCACAGCAGTGATGAATCTAACTAACGCCACTGCGCCGTAAGCTTTAAAAAAAAAAAAAAAAAAAAGGTAAATTTGTGCTGTGTATTTTTACTATAAAACAGCAACAAATACATGGAAGCCCTGCATCTCCCCCCCACTGATACCCTGCCCTGTGCATCTCTCCCATTTGGCTTTTCTTGGCTTGTATTCCTTATAATAAACCAGAAATCATTAGCAAACACACACACACACACACACACACACACACACACACAGAGCAACAAATAAGATCTTATTTAGGATTATAAAGCATTTGATTTATTATCGAATTTGATAACAATCTTAACTTTATTTTTTATCTCATCCCTGGGCTGCTTCCCTTCCTGTTTCCTAAATAGGCTATCCTACGCTTGTTCTCCTTACGTTTGAATCTCCTCTTGGACACTGAGGATCTGTTCACACAACCTGTAGCTGACAGGTTGTGTCTTCTCTGCCCTGGGCATATGGGACAGTCCATTTTGGTGAGAAAATGGGAGCCACAAGGCGCAAATTTGCTCGAGCTTCCTTCCCTCTGGTTCAAGCTATCTCTACCTCCACCTCTTCTCCCCATAGTGTCCCATGTATGATCCTGCCCCCCCCCCGCCCACCACCAGCCACATCTCTGCAATTACTCCCTCCCTGCACCCCTTGTCCTTCTTGTGATTTCAGCCTCTGTCCCCCTCCCATCTGCAAACACTCTCACACTTCCCATCGCCTGACAACTTCTGACATTGCTTCTTCTGCAGATGTGGCTCTGCCTCTTTCCTCTGCCAACAAGTTTTGCAGACCATTTTCATTTCCTCAACTTCCCTTGGCTTCCCCACCCTGTGCCATTTGGCTTCTGCCACCCATCACACTGCCAATCCTGCTGTCTCAAAGGTGGTGGCGATGCCAGCCTCCAGACCCACCGACTCGCTCTTGGTCTTCCTCCTCCATATCACACGTGGCACTGGCAGCTCCCTCCCTTCCCTCCCATCGTCCCCTCCATCCCTTTGGTCACTCCTGGTCTACTGTGTTGGTTTGGTTTGCTTTGCCTAAATACTATGGAAAAAACATCCAGGTTTGGACTTGACTTTTTTGTCTTCCAATGGCTTCAATGATCTTCTACTTAGTGGTAACTTCAAGAGCTACATTTTTCTTGAAGTCCATCTGCACGTCCCTCAGTCCTATTGTTCTCGGCTACATATTGGCCTTCTCCAAGTGGTGTCACACACAGTCAGAATAAATAGGAACGCTACCTTGCCCCCAATGCCTCTGCCCCCAATGCCTCTGCCTCTCATCTCTCCTCTGTCTTGATCAAGGCAATTACCATATCTTGAGTCCCCAAGCTACACATATTGGACTCAACGGTGAGTATTCCTTCACTTTCAACCTTTCCACACAGCTATGCAATACGTCCTGTGAATTTTATCTGGTTATTTATTTTCTACTTGATCCCTACTCTTCAGTATTTTAGCTTGAAAACATTATTTTCACTAAATTATTATAATAGATTCCTACTTAATACCACCTCCCCACCTTTGCATATTCCATGGCAGCTATAAGAGATGCCTTTCAAAATCTCTTCCATGTTGAAACACATGGAACAGCTTCTCTGCTTAAAGCATGGAGTCCAGCCTCAAAAGTCCCATGATCTCTTCATTACAATCAAACATCAAAACTTTAAGGGAATTCAACTATGGCTAAAATTATAGGTCTAAAAAGCATTTTTGGTTTCTTAAAATGTGTTCTTCTAAATAGTTTTGAATTTGTTTTTAAAAAACCTTAAGCAAAACAAATCTTCCTTCACACAACTAAAAAGATGAAAACAGACATAGAATGCTAATTTTTTTTTTTAGAAAAGGCTTAGTAAACACATGGAGTAGATATATGCAGAAACCCACAACTGATTTAATTTGCAAAACCACAGCTTTAGCTCAACTAAGGTAAAGATGACTTAGATAAAATACAACCAGAAAACTGAGATAAAAGATACGGGGTAAAGAAGTTAGGCTGATGCTTCAGCAAATAAGCACCAAGAGTGTAGTATGAAGGTCTGGGAAATTGCTTTGGAAGCTGGTGGACTGACTCCATGGAGCCCCTGGGAGCATAACAGTCCTCCTGGCTAGAATGGTGTCATCTACAGAATCACTCCCTTTCATTTGTGAAGATATGGTCGGTCACCTTGATACAGAAAGAGAAGTTAAGATTTTTAGGTTAAGGCTATTTTTTCCCAGTTGGCATGGGAGATTACTGGTATTTGTGAAGGTTGCTTTAGAGTCAGAGTTAAATAGTGGGAGTCAAGAGGCCTTCAGTGTTATCAGACTTGGGGAAGATTCTAAGAGATGGTTTTTATCCTTAAGATTTAAGAAAAAGGGACTGTCTTTCTTCCAATGGATAGTCTTTCCTCCTTTATCGAATATTAGTTGCCCATAAAGTTCAGGGTCCACTTCTGGATTCTCTATTCTGTTCCATTGATCTATGTGTCTGTTTTTGTGCCAGTACCACACTGTCTTGATGACCACAGCTTTGTAGTACAACCTGAAATCTGGCATTGTGATGCCCCCAGATATGGTTTTCTTTTTTAAAATTCCCCTGGCTATTCGGGGTCTTTTCTGATTCCACACAAATCTTAAAATAATTTGTTCTAACTCTCTGAAGAAAGTCCATGGTATTTTGATAGGGATTGCATTAGACAAATACCCACCATTTGCTTCAACGTGGATGGAACTGGAGGGTATTATGCTGAGTGAAGTAAGTCAGTCGGAGAAGGACAAACATTATATGTTCTCATTCATTTGGGGAATATAAATAATAGTGAAAGGGAATATAAGGGAAGGGAGAAGAAATGTGTGGGAAATATCAGAAAGGGAGACAGAACGTAAAGACTGCTAACTCTGGGAAACGAACTAGGGGTGGTAGAAGGGGAGGAGGGCGGGGGGTGGGAGTGAATGGGTGACGGGCACTGGGGGTTATTCTGTATGTTAGTAAATTGAACACCAATAAAAAATAAATTAAAAAAAAGATTTAAGAAAAAGGGGCAAGAAATGGCCCTATTTAAGAACTAAGGAGAGCCATTCTCTTCCCAGGGAAATATGTAGGGTACCAGGTGCATTCTCAGGCATAAAAAAGCACGTCCCTTCAGATGTTGCCTATGTGGAAGTTACTAAGAAGACAGGAAGTGAAAGCTCTGGGGCTAGAGCTGCATGAGTGGGAATTAATTAGGCAAGCCGACTTTTAGTTTCCTTCTTCTCGTGTGCTTACCTGCTGAAATTGTAGCAATAGGCAGTACAAAGTTAAGATTTTGTTTTTTCTTTTAAGAAAAGGTGTAGCTCCTCATTACTAACAGGAATCCTGAGTCAAATTCCACATATATGGAATATCTATATAGATCTATATCTATTTCTATTTCTATATCTATCTATCTATCTATCTATCTATCGAGAGAAAAATATTTATTGACCACCTACTGCATCCCAGGCATGTATCAACAAAGGAACACAGTGATGGAAAAGGAGCCATGGTCCCAAGAAGAATGCAGGATGAGAATTAGACATTATTTGGGACCAGGAAAAAGCAGAATATGCATTTTCTACATCATCTCATTTTTATAAAACCATGGTTTTGTGACAGTGAATATCAGAAAAATATCAGATATTTTTCCTCTCTCTCATTGTCCATAAAAACAAAGCATTTAGCAATCTAAGAGCAGGCCACATTCCAGAAAGTTGAAAGTATCTTTACTTTCCTCACTGTAACTTAATTGCACTGTCATCATCTAAATTATCTCATTTATGGACTGTTTACCTTTTTTCATAGCCTTTCTCCTCCAAAAGAAAGTAGGCTTCATGCAGGCCAGGATCTTGGCCCCCTCTTCTCCCCTATACCCCTAATATCTAGATGAGTCACTGATCAATAACCAATTATGTGCTTGATTGATTCATATTTGTGGACTGAATAAACTCCAGCCTTCCGTCTCATGAAGACTCCCATCTTCTCTAAGTTACTGAGTAACATGGGAACGAAATCTCATCAGGACTGGAATTTCTAAGAGGATGTGTGTTCCTTATACTTCTAGTTGGCAGAATTTTAGATACTAAAGTGAAGTGAGAACATTCTGGCAGCATAATGGAAGGTATTTTGAGATCAGGGAGGTAAGTAGTGCTCCAAAGCTGGTCACCCTTGGATTTGCTGGGAAGTCCACTCCAAGAAAAAAAAAAAATCCTCTGTTCTATTCACAGCTTCTTCCCTTCCTCTGTTGCCGAATCCATAAGTCCTCTAAAAGTACTGGCTGGAAGCCAGGGGTCCATGAAGGAGGGATCAGGTTAAAACAGAAGCGTACAGAAACGTAGGCACTTTGTATCTGCCTCTGAGATAATGTTGTATGCCCTAGGTAGTTATTATGAGTTTCCTATTTATATATATTTCAAGGCTATTATTTATATTCAATGAATTGCTCAACCTCTGAAAATTGGCCATTTGCTCAAATAGGAAGCAGCTATTGTGTTTCTGATTTTATTTTGCAAACCAACAAAAAATGACAAAGTACAGATTCCTTGGGATTTAAAAAATTAATCTTTGGAAAATATTGACAAAAGTAATGTTTTCTTAAATAAATATCTCTCTGAACTTTTCAGAATCTGTGCTTCTGGAACTTGTCAAATAATAATAATAAATCATAGACCTAAAAAGATCAAAAACTTAATGTGAACCTTATTAGTGATTCATAGATATGAGAACTTACTAAAAAGCAGATTATAAAGTCACATCAGGGATATACTAAAAAAAAAAATTAAATCTATCTCCTAGTATAACAATATATCATTCTTCTCATTTCCAGAACAATCCCATAAAGCTGAAGTTGAGACTTCAAAGTGATTACTAAAGAATGTTAATCTGGCTGCATTTCTCACTCATTTTTAATTAAACTAACGTTCCTCTCACAGCTTTTTGAAAGCTACAGCTGTCAGTATACATGTACGTACACGTGTGCATCTACATACGATAGAATTTGCCAATTTTAAATGTGCCGAAAACAATAACTGAGATATAAAGAGGGAAGGAATTCTCAAAACTCACTTCTCAGAATTAATAACAATGTCAAGTAACATTTTTTTAAAAAACGAGACAGTAGCTACAGTATATTGGCAAATTCAGGCTTGGCCGAGTAGAATGGTTAAGAATAGAGACTACGACACCAAACTGCCTGTGATCACATGCCAGCTCTGCCATTTAGGAGCTCTGTGACCTTGAACAAGCCTTTTACCTGTGTCCTCATCTGTGAAATGAGGACAACAGAGGACCTACCTCAGGTGAGTTAATGGGTATAAGTTGACCAGAGCAGCATCTGGTATACAGAAAAAATATTTTCACATGATGGTTACGTCCTTTATAGTTGTTCAGCCAGAAGAGGACTATGAGTTCTTTCAAGGTGGATCTCCTTTGATCAGGCTTAGTGGTCACCCCACCTCTCCCCAGTCACACCACGTCCCCTGTACTTTGTCACCAGAGCCAAGCACATCACCATCAGGGTCACATTCATGTGATTCAGTCAGTTGAGCTTGGGGATGGAGGTACTCCCGCAAGCGACACAAGTGACATCTCCCTTTTAGGTGTGATGGCCCCACACATTTTCCCAGAAGCAGGCTCTTCCCTTCTCTCTGCTCAGCTTCTCCTCTGCCCTCTCAGGGTGGTGGTCACTTGCTGAGAGCCACACACCACTTGGATCAGGGTGTCCTGGCTTCTCAAAACATTTCAGGTCCAGGGTGCCCTGGAGGGGTGCCTCTTGCACATCTCTGTAGAGGCCACGGGGCTGGTCTGAGGTAAGGCCCTCTGCTCACAGTTTCGTGCTTTCTTAAATAGGACACGCCTTGCTCTTCCCCATATCTAATCGAATTTTCTGTTCTACTGACTATGCTTGTTTCTTGTCTTTGGTTTATCCAACACATTCTTCACCTGCACTTTGGTAATACTGCACCTGCAGCTTGGGCTGGGTCACACAGCTCACCGTTCTCCTCATCACACCTACCTTCTTTCTCTTTGGGGTTCTCTGGACTCTCCTGCAGGCACTCTGCAGCTCTGGCATTGCGCTGGGATGCCGACATCAGTAAATGGTACCAAGCACTTGCAGAGGGGCCTACCTGCTAAGGTCAAGGGCTGGATGGCAGAGCAAGAGACAGATGTCTGCTCGCGTGCACCAGCAGTGGGCCTGGGGAGAGGGCAGGGCCATCAGTGCAGGACCCCAGGCACATGGGGGATGTGCCAGTGTTGGGGGGCAGGATTCTGGGGGTAAGCAGGGCCTCCCAGCACACGGTCCCACATGGAGTGCTGCTACCTGAGAAGCAGCTGAAGAACTGGGGTGCATAAGCCTTTGAGCAGAGAGGCTGGAGGAGTAGGTGGGGGACGGGGTGGGAAGGGCATGGCAAACCAAGCCAACAGTCTGAATTGCATCCTACAGGTGGTGTGGAGTAACCATGGACTTGTCAAGTGGAGAGTCGCCTTAAGATAGTGTGTTAGCTCTGCTGTCATGCAGAGTATGGTGTGCTTGGGAAGAGAGACATAGGGGCTCCAGCTGAGAAGACAAACATGAGATCACCTTCATGAAATGGTTTAGCAGATAGCCTAATGACTCGTGCTATACCATGCCTCCTCTTCTGCAATGCTGCATGGCCTCACTCCAGAGAGATGCAACCGTGACCTTGGTTGGCCTTGACTTGCTGACCAAGGAAATGAAGCAGAAGTGATGCTCTGGGAATTCTTAGTTTAGCCCCTAAGAGTTCTCAGCTTTGGCCTTTGTACACTCAGAACACTCACTCTTAGGCTCTAACCACCATGAAGAGAAGCTCAAGGGAGCTGCACAGAGAAAGAAAGGGAGTTGGGGTGGTCCCAGGCTTCTAGCCATACCTTCTAGGAGCCATAGACCCATCTCCTATCTGTCCACAATCTCATGAGAGATCCCAGGCGATTCCCCTAAGGAGTGGAGTCAGCCCAAAAAGTTCCTGATCCACAGAATCATGAACAAATAAAATGATGCTGTTTTAAGCCACTAAGTTTTAGTGGACGTTCATTACACGGCGATTGACATCCAAAGCAACACTCTGAGCCGAATGTCAAATAAATAATAAACTGCAACTCTGACAACCTCAGGGCAACAGCACTGGCCCACAATCAACATGTGTTAAGTTGTCCTTTACCCTTGATTATTTATTACCACATCTCATTTCAAGCCTATGTCACACTTAACTGATTAGTGGTCAAGCTTTTCAAACAGTGGTTCTCAGAAAATGTAATCCTCTGACTCTACCTTGCAAAAGCCTATGAAAATGTGGTGTGTGGATTAAAATTCCCTGGAGTTCAGTCTAAATTTTTCTATTGGTACTTTTTAGACAAATATCTGAAGAAATATATGTTTCATTCGTTGGATCTGTAGGGTGTTTGATGATTCTTTACAGTTTGCTTTTGTAGCTGTATTATGAAGTGTCTTGAGATAGTGCAGTACTTGAATACATAGTGTGATAAATAGTGGGATCCCTGTCTAGGTCTAGATAGTTAGACCCAAAGGACTTGGTTATTTTTCCATGAGAAAATATCTACAATATTTATACTTAAATAAACATATGTTCTCTCTGTTCTGAATACTTGCAGTCTTTTCTCTGAAGAGAAGGGGCTTGTTCTCCCTTTCATTTCTATTGAAATAATAAAATTCGAATACGATGTCATGTATACACATTTCTCTCTATCAGCTCTACCCATGAGAAACTGTTAATGGATGAGTTTTATTTCATTAATTTCTAAAATTATGTGCTAATTTATACTTAGCAATATAGGCAGGGTTTTTTTTTTTTGTCAAATATATTGCATTTATTTCAATAGGTAACAAAAAGCCTTTTTTTTTTTTTTACTGCTCATGTGGCTTACGCTCCTGAAGTACGTTTACTCTCAGATCTCAAGTGTACTATAAACATTAACAAATCTCAATGCCCACGAACCAGGAAAGAATCTCAGTAGTAAAATCCCCCCCTCCCTTTTTTTTTTATTGGAAGACAGGAAGGAAGTTTCAAGAATCCTGGGCTGTGCCTTCGGCAAATACTTATGCTGCCTTTGCTTCAGAATTTGGGATTATGCAAGTTCTTTCTCGCTGAATTATTTCATCAAAATTAAAAGGATTTTTACAAAACTTTCTAAGATTGGTCTAGTTATATGCGAGGGGTAGAGTGATTCAAGTTCCTCTTATGAAAGAGTTTATTTATGGTTACTATGAATATCACCCCATCTAAATAGCCTGAATATGTGTAAAAAAAAAGCCATGTTAATTTATTATTCTACTTGAATAATGCAGAAGAAATTTTTAAAAACTCCCATTCTTAGAGAAGATTCTATCTGGCTGCTATTCCTCATTATCTTATCTTCCAGAAACAAAATCCACTGAGGTTGTTCCTTTTGGAGAACCAGTACTGTCAGAAAACTTGGTTTTACAGTATCTGAGAAAATTTGGCATATTATCATTACTAAGACCAAAGGAAAGATGTTCTGGTGTTACAACATCAGAACTCCAGATGGAAGGCTTTGGAGTTCGGGTGACTATGGTCCTATATGTGGGTGAAGGATTACACATACCGCTCTTGGTGACATTTGTTCATCATCCAAGCTATTCATCAACACTTACAAATGGGCTAACCTGAGCCTGGGCACCTTGCCACTTATCCAGCACTGTACCCCTCTATCCGGCACTATACCACTCCAGGTACCTGGTGACATGTGATTGGAACATGCAGATATACCAAAGGAACACCCAGAAAACAGCTATAAAATATTAGGATCAGGAGGGATCCTAGAGACCCCTCATTCAACTCCTGCATCTTTTGGTCCATATGGTAAAACTGGATTGAGAAAATTGTGTTCTCATAGCCATGTCTACAACCTTCCTCTCTGCCTTCACAGTTGGATGGCCATGAAAGACTGGAGTGTCCATGGAAAAGCAGGACAAAGGCAGGGAGGTGAAGGTGATGATGCTCTAATTCAGATTCTTAAAACCCTGTGTGCCAACTATCTATGTCCCCACTTAGCAAGGAGCCTGGAGAATGATGGGCAGAGAAGACACCAGATAACTAGTGAGAGGAAGCAGGTTGGGGGGGGGGGCAGCAGATGCCAAACTAGGGACTGGCTACCAGAAGTCAGCACTGCAACTGCAACAATGTACTTGGCTCTATGAACCACTTTTCAGTTAGATCCCTCAGCCTCACATTGCAAATATGGGCAAAAATTGCAGAGCTTAGGGCTCTTAGACGCTAATGATCGGGCCCTAGGAAATGTGATATTCACTGAAACCTTCATGCTGACAGTTGGAGGAAAACAAAATATATTCCCTGACTCTGAGGGGCTTCCTGACCTTCCTCACTTGGGTCCAGAGGCAGCCTGAGCTCTGTGCCATGAGCTAAAGTAAAAGAAAGAAACCTAAGACCTGGCACATGCCCTTAAGGTGAGCTTACTAGAGGAGATAATAACATAATTAAAATATCATTACTGAGCTCTGGTGAGGAGCTGGAGAGAAACTGCAAGTCCTCAGAGACATAAGAAAATATTAGAGAGAGAGAGAGAGAGACATTACAAGCCACACAGCAAAGGCATAACCAAAAGGACACTGTTTTTGTAGTTGCCCAAAGGGACTCTGATTGTGAAGAGCTCTTCATGAACAGATGGAAGAATGCACTTAGAATTTACAGGGCTACCTTATTTTCTTATTTCCCAAAGGAAAGCAGGATACTTTGGATGGTGAAGCCATGATGGGGCTGGAATGCAGAGTAGCTGAGTCTTGGAGGTGAGAAGTGTCTCCCTTAGTCTGCCGGCAAAGGTGAGCATAACTATTTGGTTATCCTCAGCTGACCTCCTGCGGCCCCTCTCCAGGAGGGAAATGTCACTGTGGAACTTTGAAATCTGCCTCTGAAATCCCACAGGGGCTTTTTGTTGTTGTTGTTACAAACAAGAATCCTAAACTCCAGTTTTAGCTGTGGCTTACTTACTGTTAGGAACCTCTGCATAGGCCCGTTTAGTTTTATTATTGTTGGGATTTATTTTTTTATCTCCTTTAAAGGATTATGGCATTTTTTTCCTTTGGTTTCAATATCTTTTGGTTATTCTACCTGTGAGTCCCCCTAAGTAATTTATTATTCTTTAATTTTAAAACATCTTTCTTTAAATGCTTTCAACGATTTTATCTTTGGCACGCGTTTGTCGTCCTAGTTCTTGAATTTAGTTTTTTTTTTTTTTTTTTTTTTTTTTTTTACTTTTTACCTTTCTTTCTATTACCTGCTTCAATGAATTTTTAAGATGATTATGATTTTTTTTCTGAGGAGTCTTTAAAATCTTTTATTGTTTCATTAAAAATATTTTACCTCTTTTATCCTTTAATATTTTCTTTTTACTAAAATAATTTTTGAGTCTTGGTATATCTATATTTAAAGTTCACCTATTACTTCATCCTCTGCTTGCAGGATATTTCAGGATATTTCAATATTGCCTTTTATTCCCTGATCATTCTTAACTCAGTCTTTTTTCCTTTTATTGTTGGTGTTATAGTGGTCATTAAAGTGAGAAACTGTGAGGAGGATGGAGAAAAAATAAATCACACCATAAAGAGGGGAGATGGAGTTTTTATCTTGCAGCAAATTGCTTTTTGCATCTTTGAATGTTTCCCAACACTTCCAACTCTTATTTTTTAGAATTTATCCAGATAAATCCACAGACCCACAGGACTGTCCAAGATGATAATGATTCTACTTGGGCAGATATTTAAACCCTTAGACTGGGATTCCTTCCTCCTATCACTTAGCACATAGTCTCTTAGACAAAACAGGTTCTAAAATTTAGGCTCATTTATTTATTCCACTAATATTTATTGAGTACCTACTATATGTCAGATTTGTTGACAGAGACTAGGGATTCAACAGAGAATAAGTGGGAATGTGGCATCTGCCCTCATAGAGTTTATAATCTATTGGAGAAATCTAAAAGCCAACAAACAATGACAATACATTCTAAGTGCTGTGGTCATAACATTTGGTGTTTGGCTACTAATGCTACACGTTGTGGTAAGGACTTTATATGGATGATCTCATATATCTTTTAAGAACATGTGGAAGGAAACAAAATCCAAATTTACAGGATGAGGAGAAGATTTCTGTGGAAAAGATGTCTAAGGGACTGAACATGTATAGGAATTTGCCAAAAGATGGAGAGTTTTAGAATTTGGGCAAGAAGTTCCATGAGCCATGGGATGCATGGGACCACTAAGGAACCAAAAGGGGCTCAGACTGGGAGGAATGTGATGTGTGTGTTGCTGGAGAGATGAGGCTTGAGGACAGGGGGGTATAGACCAACTAAAACCCTCTAATTCATGTTACAAGGTCTGGGTTTCGTTTCAAGTATAGTGGGTAGCCACTGGAGAATTTAAAGCCAGGAGTGACACACTCAGATCTGGGTCCTAGAAGGGTTCTTCTGCCTGTAACAGGGACAACTATCTATAGTAACAGAGGCCAGGTAGGAGGTTCCAGAAGCCATACAGAGAGGAGAAGTGGTGGTGGCCTGTAAACGGAGTGGGGAAGAGGAGGTGGGAAAGGGTGGATGGAATAAAGAGATGCAGGAGGTGAAACTAATAGAATGTGGTTTTGGGTGAGCTATGGAGGTGAAGGGCAAGGAAAAACATCTAGATTTCTGCTTATGTGAGAAGAGGTGATGCCAATGCCAGATACAGAAAAGAGTGGTAGGGAAATATTTGCAGCAAGAGAAAGGGGAAGCTGATGTGTTCGGTTTGGGGCATCCGGTATTGAATGTGTCCATCAACTAGTGGCAGAAGAAGATCAGTAGAACTTTGGAGAGGTAACTTTTGGGTAGTGGTCAGTGAGGAGATGGCTCTTAAGATGAATGAGGAGTGAGGCTACCATGAGGAGAGAGAAATGAGGATCATCAGCCTTCCAGGAGACAGAAAAGAAAGGAGGAGATTGCAAAGGAGAAGAAAAGAAGGAAGAACAACGAGAAAGAGGACAGAAGGAAACTTTGCTCTAAGAACGCAGGAGTGCTCAATGCACAGTCTGCTGCAGAGAAGTCAAGCAAGAAAGGAGTGGAATTCAGCAAGGATTAGCAATAGGGAGCATGAGTGACAGCTTCCTAAAAGTTAGTAGAGGCAAAACCAGAGGTCTGTGGCCATGACTTTGTGGAGCGAGGACAGAGGAGCTGGCAGAGGGGACAATTTAAGGGGTCTGGTTGTGAGGAGGAAGGAAGAGAAAAGAAAGTAGCTAGAGGAAGGACAGTCTTTTTCTTCAGAGAGGGAAGGGGTTTAAGCATGTTTGATGCAGTGAGAATGGGGCCAGTGATGAGGGAGGGAAGGGTAGCACAGATGAGAGAATGAGGAAGAAATGGATCCCAAAGGATCAATGGAGGAAGAACATTTGCCAGGGGATGAGGCATCATTTTTTTCATTGTAAAGAGGAGGGGAGGGTGGGAGAATAGACTCAGTTGAAATATGTTACAGCCCTGTGATCACAAAGTCAGGCTGTTTTTCATCAAGAAGACTTCCATTTTTCTCAGTGAACCAGGAAACAAGGCAACGTGTTGAGAGTACGGGAATGGGGTGGCAGGAGAAGGTCAGAAGTGGCTGCTGTAGAAAGCAAGCAGAGGTGACCAGGGAAAGTTCGAGAGCCTGGCTGAAGGTGGAAATCATGGAATTATATAGCATCATGAATTTACATAGTTGCATAATTTTGTCCAGTAAAAACACCCATCAATCTCTGTATACACACTGGGGAAAGTAGACAGTTGGTCTCAGCCATAGCCCCAGGGGTCCTGGCTTTAGAAAGGAAAGTGGCTCATCTCACATGGCCCCTCCCCAGAGAAGCACCTGGGGAAGGAGAGCTTTAGGGGCAGAAAGAATAGCTGCTTTCATCTTTGTCAACTTCAGGTGGAATGATCCCTGGTCTATATAATCAATATTATTTCTACCTAACTGATCTAGTCCTTTAGGAAGCTGATGGGATAGCAGCACCTGGGTGGCTCAGAGGTTGAGCACCTGCCTTCTGCTCAGGGCATGACCGCGGGGTCCTGGAATCGAGTCTCACATCAGGCTCCCGGTAGGGAGCCTGTTTCTCCCTCTGCCTGTGTCTCTGCCTCTCTCTCTCTCTCTCTCTGTCTCTCATGAATAAATAAAATCTTTTTTTAAAAAAGAAGCTGATGGGATATAGCTCAAAGTTTATATTCTTCCTAACAATGTGGAATATGGTTATAACACTTGCCCCAAGAAAATATCTTCCCTAAACAACCAACCGATAAACGTGGGGAATCCAACCCACATATATATGCCGCGGAGGCATAAAAAGAATATTAAATTGGAGCCAAGAGATCAGGGTTCACCGCCGGTAATTTGTTGTGTGACCCCTGATCAACCTTCTTAACCTCAACAAGAGTCAGGGTTTCCTCTGCAAACCATGAATGACCCACCTAGTGCACAGAGCTTTAGCAGTAAATGATCCCATGCAACCAGGCAGCCGGCACAGCGCATGCTCAACAAATGGCACTTTCTGTTTTTCCTTCTTCCCTCCAGCCCAGAGTTTATGTGATTCTGAGACTTACCAGGAATGGTACAGAAAACTAAATGCCATAAGCCTATAATTTTAAATGTTCATGTAAGAAGCAGATTGAGCATGCCCTAAATTCCATGACATATAGCTTCATGAAATAATTACTCTCGCTGCACAAAATGGGTTCTAGCATTTTCTGTTCCATTTCATTTTTAAAGAGAAATTCATCACAAATCAATAATTCCATAACCTAATAACGGATCATGTCTTGAAGTTAAAAACAACAACAATGGTGTAAGAGGCCTATTTTTTGTATCACTGAAATCAGTACACAGATGGACCACAGAATGGAAAAGGTTGAAGGCTATTGTTGTAAAAATGCAAAACACACAACTAAATGAACTTCTCCCAAAACGACAAGAAAGGCGTTCCAGCTTACACTCATAGAAGGCCTCACTTGTTCACCTGAGCTGTGGGGAGTCACCTTATCTTTTTTTTTTTTTTTTTTTTTTGAGTCACCTTATCTGACTATATACTCATAGCACCTGGTTTGGTCTGATGGCACTCTAGTAACTAGGGACTTGGTCAGTCAGGGAGAATGGTTCAGGGGGCTGCAGATGAGCAAAGGACAGTTAAGGGTCTGCTCTTTGTACTTTTAACTAGAGTGGCAGTGGATGCCACAAACACACTTTGAGGGGAAGCCTCTGGGCTTACCCTGCTCTCTTGCATCTCCCCACCCCCCCGCACTGTGCTCAACCCAGACTGCACTCCTCTCCTTGCAAAGATGTCATGCTCACATGCGGTCAGGCCATCCTACAAATGCCATCTCCAACTTCTAGAACATCCTCGCCTGGCTCACTGCCACCTAGCTGAGCCATCACTGCTCCTGAGATATCTTCTCAGACACCCCAAATTTAGGTATTCCCATGTACATCCCCAGGACAGCACTTCCACATTCACTCTGCACTGATTTACTGGGGGCCCTCCTATGTGCCAGGCCCTGTGATGGAAACTAGGGATATGGCTACGGATGAAACACTAGCCTTCACATGGTTTACATTCTAGAGGGGAAAACGGGAAATAAATACGCAATATAGGTGATCACCATAATCCTATAAGCTGACATATAACAATGTAAATACATGATGAAATTATCACAGGTCATTTTAATTTCCTTTTGAGTTGTGTGCATCTCCCGTATGGATTGTACACTCCAGTGTGTGGTTCTGAGGCCTATAACAAAAGCCTGATGAATTAAAGTAGAGCTGTCAACCTTTTGGCTCTCTCCAGGCCCCAGGAATTTGTCTTGTTTTGATTGCATACAGGAGATAATTTAACTTTTAATCTGCAAAAGGCCTGTTCCACACATTTAGAGCTAGTGGCACTAATACCAAGCCTACTTTATTCTTGACAATGATTTATTTCTAAATCACGAGGTCCTTCACATTAGGTAGGGACAACCCTACTTAGAGCAACCTTTTATTTTTCAAGAGCCCTCCTGCTTATGGGTTCCCTGGTCCCTGAGCGTCAGTTTCTTCACCTATAAAATGAAAATGGTGATGACAATATCTAACTTATAAAAGCTTGGTGAAGATTAAATGAGACAGTAATGTTTGTCAAATACAAAATTCTGAGGTTCGTATCTGGCACATAAATATAAGTACGAATGCATCAAGGGCATCATGAGCAAAGGGAAGTTAAGTTAAAAATCATGCTTTAGTGATTTTTCTGGCTCTGACTACTATCACTAATCATCAATATTACTAGCTTAACTCAAAAATTAACATCCACCTGTGGAAGCATGTCCCGCCAGAGTGAGTACCTTACAAATCTTCTAATTTAATCCCAGAGCAGAAATCTATGATTCTAGGCTGGGGTAAACTATTCCTAATTTCCGAAGTCTCTGATTCTCACTGTCCCCAAGGATATTTTTAGATGAGAGAGCAATGTGAATTTGTGTATAAATACCTGATGTGTTAGGGTAATGAAGCTATTTCCCTAGAAAACACTTTCAATTCACCTTTCAATGTTTTTCTGACTTTCTCATGATTTCTTCCTGCCTCAATGTTTTTCTGCATTTCCCATGATTTCTTCCTTAACAAGCAGAATAGATGTGACAAGGCAAAATGAGATGCACTGCTGCTTGAAAATGAGACATTTAAATTTTTAATATAATGTACAGAAACAGAAAGAAGAAGTTAAATGCTAGGTATGTTACCGTAAGACTACTTTCTCTACTTTCAATTACAGATTTGATTTGGGGCAACAAAATTATATAAACATAGTGTCACATGCTACATCTGTGTTCTCTGGGATTTTTCATCCTACAACAATTTGTTTTAAACAATTTCGGAAAATCACTTCAAAAAAAGAAAAGGCTGAACCCTATAAAAAGAGAATCACTTGAGATAAAATATACCCTTATTAACAGTCACGTGTGATTACTCTATCAGCAATATTCTCAGGGGCAAACAACATAATAATCAGTCTGAAACATGAACTGCATTAAAAACAGGAAGTGCTAATTCTAATTCCTATTTTAAAGGAAAGCAAATGTCCTAGCATCATTAAATCTTGCATTATGAGGGGATTTGTGGGACTTTACTCCTGGATGCCAGTTACAGATTTGCACTGTAAGCCCACACTCTCAAAAAATCCTGAACCCAGTCCACAGAGAATTTTAGATAAAACATTAAGTTCATTATACAGAAGAACTGTATCTTTCCCACAGAAGAGAGCGAATATAACAGAATGAGTGAGCCTTTATAGAAATGACCAAAGACAAATGGGCTATTCAAGGGAAACTCCAGTACCTGCTCTGAACAAGTGAAACGGAGGATTAGTGTTGAAAGGGATCTTTGAGATGGTAAGAAGGACCAAGGTGTCAATGATTGGACAATATCCCTGCATAGCTGAAAGGGAAATGGCCATGGCAAAAGAAAGTTCCAGCCGCTGACCCATGTACATTCAGAGCCAACTCGATAAAGGAATTTCTGTCTTCAGAAGGTAGACCCGTAGGAGAACCTACAAAGAAGCTTGCCCAAGCACTACTTGCCACTCTGAGCCACCATCGCACAAGACAGCAGCGGAAGTGAACATGACAAAGTGGAGGGTGGTGACAAGAGTCCTCCCTGGAACTTCACATTTTAAACGTTTACAAGAAAATCACAGGAGGCTGAAAACAAAGGCTGGTGATGCTGAGCCGGTTACTTTTGAAATCGGAGATAAAAGTTTATGAGACAGAGAGAGAGTGAGAAAAAAAAAAAAAAAAAAGACCCGAACCAAACCGAACAACTTAATTTAGTCTTAATCACTAACTGGGAGGAGTTTCACAGCTGGGGCTTGGAAGGTTTTAGAAGGTCTTCCTGTGCCCAGGCTTTAAATATACATACATTCAATCAGCAGAAGAAAGGGACTAACAGGACCAATCTGTGGCAGACACCTGCCTCGAACAATGGCACCGATCTCAGAGGGATTTTAAACAGCTGTGCATAAACTTCAAAAGTAATTTGCAACCAAATTAGTAAGCGTCACCCTCTTTCCCACTAGACACAGCATTTTTTAAAGAGATCAAGCATCCGCAGTAAGCCTGCCATTTTACAAGAGATACCCAAGATAACCTAACAAACGCATGAGGATGGTGATTCGCAAGGCTGGGGTGTAGGGTGGGAGAGGGGGGGCGACCCAGGGGCCTTAGCAGGGCTCCTGTGCCAAACGTCAGGTGGTGGGCACTGCTACAGAGAGGTGCGAGGGGGGCATGGAGAGAACTAGTGCAGCAGCCGCCAGACTTGTGCTGGGGTGGGCACCTGGGGCGGGCACCTGGGGCAGGGGGGCCTACGTCCTACCCCCGCCCCCCGGTGGGCTGCTGCACTCTCACCCCCTGCGGGGCAGAGCAGTGAGTTCTCCATTCTCCCTGCACCTGCACGTCACCACCCCGTCCGGTCAGCTTGTGCCATGACTGCATAACCTTTTCTTAGCACCCCTTTGAGCAGGGCAACCCCAGAGGACAAGGCAGCTGCATGGCACACTCCTGGCGGAAAGAATCCGCGTCTTCCGAGGGGTGGGGGCGGCCTTTGGGATTCGCAAGGCGGCCCAGAGCGAGCCCCCAAGCCCTGGGGCGTGGACAGGCCGTTTCACACGGATACCTGGGGCTCTAAGGAACCGAATGAAATAAAGCTCTTTAACTCCACTTGCCTAACACGGGGCCCTGAGAGCCGGTGCAGCCTCGCTTGAGGTTACAGGACGGAGCCCACACTTGCCTCTTTCCTGTGTCTGCCTCCGAGCCGCCTCGCCCTACCCCAGGCCCTTGAAAAGAAACTTAGGGTTGCCTAGAAGAGACAGACCCCATGAAAACCAGTTGTTTGCCCCCGTGGACAGGTCGCCACCCGCATCAAGCGGCTCTCCATCAAGGGTTTGCCAAGGGTCTGAGACTTGCCACCTTCTTCCCTCCCGCCTGCCCCAATCCGTGCAGGTAAGACTGGGGTGGGGTGGGGTGGGGACAAGAAGGAAGAGAAGGCGCCCCCAGCCCCGGCCCCGGTGGCATCCACACGGCCAGGGGCGCAGCATCCCCAAACCGCGAGCGCCCCAAAGTTCGCTGCGCTCGGGTCCCTCTGCGGCTTGGGGGTGGCCCGCGACCCCCTCCCCGGACCGTGGGGCCGGCCCCGCGCGCGCCCCGCGCGCACCCCGCGGCGCCCGGGCTCCTACCTGCAGGCGGGGCGGCCGTCCCGACGTGTTGTTGCTCGGCGGCCGCGCGGGCTCTGGCGGGCCGGGTCCGGCCAGGGGGCGCTCGTCACCCCGCCGCCCGAGCGCCCCAGCGGGCTCCGCAGACGCCGCCCCGCAGCCGCATCCCCGCCCCCCGCGGCCGCGCCCCCCCCGGGGACCCCCAACCGCACGCCCCCCGCCCCCCGCCCCCGGGACGGGGCAAGGTCGCGGGCCCGGGCCGCCGAGCGCGGGGGACTCCGCGCCTCCCCCAGCCCGAGATGGAAAAGGATCCTTCCGCAGGGAAGGAGCAGGGTCCTTGGGCGAAAACGGGCTTCACCGCTTTTGTCTATTTTTACTCTGCAAAGGGCTCCATCCACATTCGCTCTCAAATTTTCAAGTGACCTACTCCAGGAGGTTTGCGTGGATCATCCTTTCTAGACTGTGCCCTAACCTGCGATTTTAATACTTTTCTATTTTTTCTTTTCTTTCTTTCTTTTCTTTTTTTTCTTTTTTCTTTTTCTTTTTCTTTTCTTTTTTTTTTTTTTTTTTTTGCACACTGTGGTCTTGTGTCTACTTTTCAAAGTTGCATCGCTTTAAGTTGGACAGCGCTTGGAACGGCGACGTAATGTCCAGACACTGCGTTTGTCATTTGAAGACTTGCCCACCGTGGTGGTGGTACTGATGGTAATCATGGTGAGGATAATTGGGCTGGTTTTTTTCCTATAGCCCGGAGAGTTCATCTTTCATTCCGGTCGGGGAACTGTTATGTCTGGTTACCGAAACTATTACAGGGCTCTTCTCTCTCAGTTATGACACGACATGATTAAAGTGTACTTGGTTTGGGCTTTTGCTACTGTAATGTGCTAAGACCAAATTAGTCTGAGAAATATTTTCTTTTTTGAGAGAGAGGGAGTGATCTAAAAGGTATAAAAGAGCAAAACCTTGGATTAGTAGGCTTCTGATCACAGGTGCATTGAGTGTCAGCTAAAAAGGTCCTCTGGTTACAGCTCTAAACTCTTTTTTTTTTTTAATTTTATTTATTTATTCATGTGAGAGAGAGAGGCAGAGACACAGGCAGAGGGAGAAGCAGGCTCCACCCAGGGATCCCGACCAAACTCTTAATCTAAAGATGCAAATGGGGCCAGCCCAGGTGGCTCAGCGGTTTAGCACTGCCTTCGGCCCAGGGCCTGATCCTGGAGATCCAGGATCGAGTCCCATGTCAGGCTCCCTGCATAGAGCTTGCTTTGCCCTCTGCCTGTGTCTCTGCCTCTCTGTCTCTCATGAATAAACAAATAAAATCTTAAAAAAAAATAAAGATGAAAATGGGAGCACCTGGGTGGCTCAGTGGTTGAGCGTCTGCCTTCAGCCCAGGGGTGTGATCCCGGTGTCCCAGGAATTGAGTCCCTCATCAGGTTCCCCAGAGGGAGCCTGCTTCTCCCTCTGCCTGTGTCTCTGCCTCTCTCTCGCTCTCTCTGAATGAATAAATAAATAAATCTTAAAAATAAAAAATAAAATAAAAATGAGAATGTAGGCCCAGACTGTTTTGGTGACTTGAGCGATTCACCTTGCAGCTTTGTGGCAGGCCTGTGCTGGGAAGCCACATATTGGTAACTTTAATCTACATGAACTCAGCAAAACAAACATACCTTTTATGGATAAAAATATAATCCCTGAAAACCAGCCCCTCTCCTATACTTGTTAATACCTAATAGCGTTGAACCGACACTTAGGCCAGAATCACCCAGCAGAATCACCTTTTGCCACCTCTTGGAAGATTCTAGCCAAGAGGTGTGATGGTAGATAGACACTCAGATGTGCCGCTCAATCATGGCATCATGAGAGCCTGGCACATGGTAGGCACCTATTGTATACTTGCTAGTAAAATTTGGTGGCAGAAAGTATGTATGGCTGGGAAGATGGCAGAAGAATTAGCCCCACTGAGAAGTCTAGCTTCACAGACTGCAAAAGAGAAACCTCCCTGTTCAAATCGCCTTCCTCCTGGCTCTTCTCCAGCCGTCCTTAAGCAGAGCCTACGACATCAAGAAGAGATGACACTGTCAATGCTGCAGTGCCTGCAAGATCGTGAACACATTCACTCCCCTTTGATGGGATTTTCATTGACCATTCGAGAAAGGAGTTACGTATATGTAGAAGAAGCTCAAGAGAAATGCGTATGTCTTTTTAATATAGTCTAAAGTTGGTGGCTTTAAAAAAGTTCCAAATAATGTCATCATTATTGTCATTATGGATTGCCTGGTATCCATGTCCTGAGAACCCGGATACCAGACAATGTGATGAGTACTTTCGATGCACTGTTCATTTAATCCTCATAACAGATATGGGGTAGATGTTCTATCATCACCAGTCATCTCTGTATTAGAGATGAGAATAATGGAGCTTACAAGGATAATGCAGCTTGCCCCAAACCCTACAGTTAATAAAGTACCAGAGCCAGGATTCAAACTCAGGGCTGTGTGAAGCAGGCCCATCAAGCACCGTTGAATATTGTCTCCATTCTACAGCCCATTCCCTGTGTTCTCTGCTTGTCTCGCCTTTGGACAACTGGTCTCCGGGGCCCTATGCCCCTCTGCTATTCTATGACCACATAGTCTTACAACTGAAAACACATTAATCCAAAGGCTGAATCTTTTAAAACCATATTCATCATACGTCTAGGAAGAGGTTTTTGGCTTTTTTGGTGGGTGTTTGTATATTTGTCTTGAATCTCACCTGGAAAAAAAAATCCAGATCTGCTCTTGTTACATGCTAAATGCTAGGGATACCTGTAGATCTTTTTGATCCTAGCATCCTGTGGGGCCAGCCTCCTCCTTCACCAGGCTATAAGGTATTTGTGTTTTATATCAGATATTGTCTCATTGTTTTATCAACACGGCTGCTGCTCAGAAGTTCTCCACACCTTTGTTTCCTGGAAGAGGAAATGGCATTTCCTGGAGGGGACTACATGTGGGTGGGGAGGTTCCACTCATTGCATGAAACACACTCAAACTTTCAGTTGTGTACCTCTTTTCCCCCTTTGGTTTCTGCCCTAAAGTTTCCTGGAATGATGCTGAATACACACTGTGGTACAGAGGCTTCAGTCCACCTTAGCTGAAACAGGGATGGTTTCTGCTTTGGATCCAGAGCTAAGAAATAAACAACGTCAAGAATCTTATCCCTGGAGAGACCACAGTCCATCTTCCTCAACTGGGAATTTGATGACCGAAGACCTCACCTTGCTTGGTATTTTGGACCTGGCTGGCGGTGATCCTCTGTCTCCTGAAGAGACCACATCTTGCAGCTGTGAAGGATTTAGGATAGAAATTAAAGACGATGTTCTTATTATGAGCCTCAAATTGGAGGAAGATAGTATTTGGGGAGAAGTAGGACATGACCAACACAGACAATTTGAGCAAAGAATTGTTTAACAAGGACACTTTTGTCTCTGCGGAAAGTCACCACTCAGAGGGAAACCAGTTTGGACAACATCATGAGGAGTTGGCTACTCAGCTGTCACTTTCCCAGAGGGCTGGCAGAGATTGTGTTTAAAGTAGTCCGCCTGAATCCCCAGAAGAATTGGCATGGAATTAGAAGGCAATGATCTACCCTAACCAAAGACCTGAGAAACATGTGGAATTTAGTGTAAATTTATTCAGAAAATGTCAAAATTATTCTAGGAGCTAGAGGTGAAAGTGACAGAGGCACAGATGAAAAACAGGTATTTTAAATTCACAGCTTGGACAAGGGAAAGGGAGGGTTTTTTTGTTTGTTTCTTTTCCTATGCAGTCGAATGTTATGCATTCAAATGGGAAAAAGGAAAATTAGAAGTTAGAAATTGTTATTGCAAGAAGAGAGCTCTAAATGGTGAAGCCAAACCTGGCCCTCCCTTAAGAGAGTAAATAAACCTTAATTTCTATTGATAATAAGATTGATACCAACTCTTCCAAACCATGAAGGGGGGAATGGTGAATACGGATTTTATTCTGAGGTAGAAAGGTAACAATGTTCACCGTGTGATGTTTTTGAAAGTTCCGTTGTTGTTACGTATGCTTAGTAAGATTAAGCTAGTTTTAAAATCTTAGATGAGGTATGGGAGGTAGGTTTTATGTCTTCAGTTAAGACAAAGATGATGAGTGACCTCATAGTAGATAATGTTTACTGTGCATTTATGACGTGTGCCAAGGCCTGGTGTGGAACACTTTAATTATTTCATTTTGGTGTTTTGTTTTGTTTGTTTTGTTTTTTGTTTTTTGTTTTTAATTATTTCATTTGATTGTTACAATGAATCCCCCTGAGATGGGGAACATCTTCTTCATTTTACAGAGGTGACAGCTGAGCCTTAGAGATCAGACGAATGACTTGCCAGGCTCACGGAGCCAGTAAGTGATGGGGTATGGCTGGACTCCTAGTCTGTTGAGCCCCAAATTCAAGATTTTTGCCATAATATACACAGAAACAAGACAAGAGCTGAAATTTTAGCCTGACTCTTGAAACGGTAAAGGAATTGTGTAGGGTTACAGATGTCCTAATTAACAAGGTTTTCGGAGAAGAGTTAACGGATGTATACACGGTCAATTTATAAATTATAATGTGTCAAAATGCCCACTTAACAAGACAGCCATAGAAAATAAAGCAGAATTCACTTTTTAATGAAGTAGAACATTTAGGGGTTACTTTTTTCCTTGAACACCAACTATTATTACATTACAGAAGAATGAAGTTGAGCGTGATAGTGTCTCCTCTCCATCACCCACCCCACCCCATTTTTTTTAAAGTAGTGGAGTTATAAGAACACAATATTGCTGTCTTGTGTTAATTGTGGCTTCTGACATCCTATAGCACTGATTTTTTTTTAAAGTCACCACTGACAACAAAGAGACTAATTATAACATAAGTACCTGAAGCAGATAGCAAATGGTAACATTTTCAATACTGTTGCATAGAAACAAGTTAACACAAAAACTTTTGGTGCCTCTGTGAGGTCTAATAGTAGAATCAGGGAAAAAGGAAAGGTCTAGTATTTCTAAGGACCCATAGGTACAGCTTTGGATTTGGTAAGTCCAAGAATATCAGCATAATGAGTATGGTCCAAATGTATATAAAAATTGGTCTGAAACTAAAGAAATATTGATTAGACACCCCTTTTTAGTGCTTCTCCTCCACTGGAAAGTAAAAGCAGCCTGAAAGTCAAAAAGACTGTACATCTGATGAGAAATTCTCCCCCGGGAAGACTAATAAATCTGAGAACTAATCTGTGAATCCCAGAGGAAGAAATCAAGATGAAACCTGTCAAATTTATGAATGGGATTATTATAATTCTACCATTTGACATAATGCAATTGCCTAGGATTTGAATATCTATCAGTGAAGGCATATTACTTTAGAAGAAACCACTTTATTCCCTCAATCCCTTTTGTAAAAAAAAGCAAAAACCACACCTGCCCCTCAATACTCCCTTTTTCATCCTACCCTCAAACACACATCATTTATGATTTTATTTTGATTAATACACACACAGAGAATTCATGTTGGACTATGTGGGAGAGTCTATCAGGTTTCTTCTAACTTTAAAATTCTGCAAATAAATGCCAATTAAAAGAAAGTTCTGATTGTCAGTGATGGGGAATGTAATATAATTTGCTTCTAGTACTGATTGCTATTTAAATATATTCACTGGATAAAATATTCAAATACTTTTAAGGAAGTCATACACAGCATAGGAAGCATGGCAAATCCTTACTTTCTTCTTTGTATACAGCTTTCTGGCCTACACCAGAGTCTCAGCCATTCACTTTACAAATTTTGTGGAAAAAATATGAGTAATTTTTTCCCCTCTAGTCAGAACACTGGTCTAATGAGGCTAAATTGACCATATTTTGCTGTTATGTGAGTCAGTTAGGTGTGCTGTTGCATGGTCACACTTCATCCCCCAACCCAACCATCTCATCCCTGAAATGTTTGGTTTTGACCTGAAATGGCAACCCTAGAGACTGGTTATTTTTTTAAACTCATATTGGCTCATAAGTTGTAAGTAGATCCAAGCTGACATTTTCTTCTTTTTCTTTTTTTCTGCTCATTATTTGACAGAGTCAGCAAACAAAAGAAGTAAAGCACTACACTTGGGATTCAATATATCTTTTGGGGAGTAGATGTTTTGTCTCAGTTTTACACATTAATTACACACACTCACATACACACTCAAATTGCCCAGTACTTGAATAAATGTACTCTGATGATTAAAGAAAAAACTGGGATATTTAAGTAGTCATAGCAATAGCTTTTATTTGTACATTTATGCAACATTTAAAATAATGAAAAACTAATGTTTTCTCACCTATTTGAACTTGATGGAGATATGCTCAAGAACCACAGTTAAATGTATAGAATCACTATGTTGTGGATTCCAAACTGATGTGCCATTCATTCTATTTTGGCTATATTTCAAAAATAATTTAAAAAAAATCAAGGACATGGCATTTCAGATTAGAAGATACACTTACTTTTCTAAATAGACCACAAACATACATTATTTTAAAAATTCTGTCCTCTGTTTTAAAATCAATAAAAGGGGGAGATAGTCATATTGCTTCCTGCAAATTTCATAGGGAGAATAAAGTAGACGAGGCCTATAAAGTACTTTGATGAAACCTGTCAAATTTATGAATGGGTATAAAGTACTTTGTATACAAAGTATAAAGTACTTTGTATCAAAGTATAAAGTACTTTGATCCCTAGAAAACCTTGAGAATGCTGTACTTTGATCAACTACCATTTGTAGAGCATTTGTGCCATGGTATTTTACATAAATCATCTGTTAAGCCGTTGTAACAATCTCATAATATGGGTGTTATTATTCACACTTTACAGATGAGATTCAGGTTCAGAGAAGATAAGTGACTTATCCAGTATCACATAGCAAATTAGTGGCAGAGCCAGAATTGGAACACAGGTGGGGCTCATTTGGACCTCACTAATTGGGTTTGGAGAATTCCGGCCACCATCTACGAAGGCTAAAAATCCAGGCCACATTCTGCAAGTAGATTTTGAAAAATAATATTATTTTCCTATGATAAAAGTTACAAATTTATTTGCATGTACACATACACACACATATCTAGGAAATTAGAGACAAGTAAAAACAGGAAAAAGATTACTCACAATTCCCCAACCCAAGGCAATGAAAATTTTGGTATATTTCCTTACCAACTTTTAACTATGTGTAATTTGGGGAATTATTGTATTTTAAAAATAAATTTTACTTGTTGCCTGATTGTAAAGTAATGGATACTCATCACAGAAAACTTGAAAAATATAAGCATGTATATAAAAGAAACTTTAATTCCCTCGTAAGCTCAAAATAGAAAAATGACTATTTCTTTGTTCTCTTATTCTCCTCATGGCTGAGGGTACAAGTCTTGAGATACAAGCTAAAACCATGTACATCACACGTGTAGTTTACAATCAATGAGATATTTTTTAATGTCTGATTTTTACTTGATTTGTTGATATTTTGTCAAGGAATTATTACCAAGGAATTAAATGATTGTAATTCTGTGGTTGCTCTAAGTAGGACTAGCTGCTTTGCTTTTTACTAAATGACAAAAATTATTCCCCCCCTACACAAAATACCTTCAAGAATGAACAATGCCACTGTTTAAATCTGCCTTTATAACTCTACAGAATGGGTTTTTTCCCCCCTTCAAATATAACTTGTTTTAGCAGTGTCCCTTCACTGTGAAAAAAAAAAAAAAAAAAAAAAAAAAAAACCAACCCACGAACTCCCTGTTTACTAGCTGGATCATGCACATTAAGCTAGAGGAAAAAGATTTTGGTCAGGTGAAAGCTACTGATCCTGACTGCCAGATTAAGTAAATAAGTTTGGGTGTTACATAAATCTGGGAGGGCTGCAGAAATGTGGATTAATTTTAATCACACTAAGAAAGTTTGTCTCCAGGCAAAAAGACAAGAAAGCTGTTGCTTGAGAACGTCATGTCTTGTGACTTGACCTGCCAAGGGAACTTAAAAAGACTTAAAAACTTAAGAATTTAAAAAGGCTTCTGGGTGAAACACAGCAAGGTGCAGAAAAGTCTAGCTGCTACATGTTATTACCCAGCTTCTACTTTTCCTAGGAACCTAGTAAGAACCTCAAGAAAGAAACCAAACAAGCAATCAACTGAAGCGTTTAGACATAGGTTCTTGAGGTTATTGTGGCCTTCTGCATGTTCCACAAAGTGTCAAAGAACTTAAAAGAATTAAAAAAACTATTGTACGTGTATTTGTTTTTCCAAACCTCTATTTACTTACTTTTTTGCGGATTCACACTCTTTCCTTTTCAATTTCATTTGGACAGAATGGAGACCTCTTCCATGGTTCTAAACTTAAATTCTCCCTTTTATTTCTTAGCTAAAGAAGAAAATTCCAAAAATTCCACCATCTATTTTGTGACTCCCTGGGAATAGTGAGTCCATTATGTACATTATGGGGAGGTTATGAAGAAAGCAGAATTCTCATGCAAATTAACACCACTTTGGGAAACTTCTTGGCAGTATCTATTGAAGCTGAGTAGGTGCATATTCCATGATCCAGGCACACAGGAACACACAATCCACAGAAATGGATATGCACTAAAAGATAGGTACAACATATTCACACCAGTACTATTCATAATCATCTCACCCTGGAAATGGCTCAAGCATCCATCAATGTAAAATGCAATAATTAAGCTGTGGTATGTCAATCAATGGGCACGATGCAGCAGTGAAAATTAACGCACTAGTGCTAGGGTACAAACAAATCTTGGAATTGTAACATTGAGTGAAAGAAGCCTGGTCTAAAAGATACATACTGTGTGATTCCATTTACATAAAATTCAAATATGGGTAAAATACATTTATGTTATGAGAAGTCAGGATTGCAGTTGCTACATTTGGGGAGGTGGGGGTGTAGTGTCTGGGAAGAGGGGTTAGGATGGCTATGCTGCGTTGGTGATATTTTGATCACTTGATATAAGAAGTAGGTTACTTAGATATGTTCACTTTGCAAAAATTCATCTAGATGTACATCTGTGGCTTCTGTACTTTCCTGTCTGTATCAACCCCAATAAAAAGGTTATTTGAAAGAGACTAGAAATAACAAGTGTTGGCAAGGATGTGGATAAAGGGGAAGAACCCTCATGCACAGTTGGTGGAAATGTAAATTGGTGCAGCCACTATGGAAAACAGAATGGAGGGTCCTCTAACAATTATATAAAGAACCACCATATGATTCAGCAATTTAATTTCTGGGTATTTATCCAAAGAAAACAAAAATGCTATTCCAAAAAGATATCTGCACCTCATGTTCACTGCAGCATGATTTATAATAGCCGAGATATGGATGCAACCTTAGTGTCCATTGGTGGATGAATGGACAAAGAAAATGTCATATATATAATGGAATATTACCTAGCCTAGCCATTTAAAAAAAAAAAAAAAGGATGGAATCTTGTCATTTGCAACAACATGGATGGACCTCAAGGGCATTACGCTTCGTGAAATAACAGACGGAAAGACAAATTGCCATTATATGTGATCTCTCTTGTACGTGGAATCTAAAACAAACAAAAATCAAGTAAACTCAGATACAGAGAACATATCTGTGGTTACCAGAGGTGGGAGATGGTGGCAGGAGAAATGGGTGACCTGTTTTTTGTTTATTCGTTTGTTTTAGTTTAAATAGATTTAATTTAAAAAAAACTATTTGAAGATGGATTGCAATATTATCATATTCATAAAGGCCTTTCTGTATAGGCAGAAACAGGTTTGGTGTCCCAGGTAATGGAGAATTGATGAATTCAGTGAATGTGGACAGTGAGAGCAGATGTATTCTCTCTTCCTGTCTCTCTATCTCTTTGTGATTCTCTGTCTCTATCTCTGTCTCCCTGCTTCTGTCTATTTCTTGCTCTTTCTGTTTCTGTCTCTATCTTCCTCTCTCTTTGTGCTTTTTAGGAAGCCAACAAATTAAGTATGATGACAGTGTCACCCCAAATCATTAATACTTTTGAGTCCCTTTTTTTTTTTTTAATTTTCTTGCTTTATGAGTAAAGGAATTAGGCAAGATGGTGTTTCCAGTCCTTGTGAATCTCCTTGCTATAATTCTAGGCTCCTCCTCCTCACCTCTTGTTTTCACAGTGATCTCTCTCTCTCTCTCTCTGAAATCCTGTGACACACCCTGCCACTCCTGCTGAGTGGCAGCCCATCGACATCTCCTCGGTATGGATTTATGTGGCGTCCCTGTATCCCTACCACCACACCTTGTACAGAGCAGACGATGCAAAATATTTGTTCTATTAAAGATCAGATACCCAGTAAAGAAAAATGAAAGTTCCTCATTATAATCAGTTGGCAAATGCCCCCAAAATTAAAAAAAAAAAAAAACACAAAATGTTTTTTCAACTTGGGCAAAAGGCAGTTCAACCCAATTTCTAAATGTGATCCAATCAAGAACACGAAGTACAAGTGGGAGTTAATCATGACCACCCAACGTGGAGATGGCATGTCCGTGAGACTAAAGCATTGTGAAGTAACTGTCCTAACAGGGAAACAAAGGCAACAGAGAATCATCCAGACAAGTTTTACTTGCATTAATGAGACATAAGGTTTATACAATGGAAAACCGAGGATTGAAAAAGCATATTAAACAGTAAGATTGACTGCTAAGAACTTGTCTGCTTGTCTTCCTAATTGTTCAATTATGCTTCATTGTACTTCTTTAGTTAAGGAGCTGAAAATATTTATTTCAAAAGAAAAGTAGCTGGGAGGCCTGGGTGGCTCAGGAGTGGAGTGTCTGCCTTCGGCCCGGGATCGAGTCCTGCATGGGGCTCCCTGACTGCTTCTCCCTCTGCCAATGTCTCTGCCTCTCTCTCTCTCTGCATCTCTCATGAATAAATAAATAAAATATTAAAAAAAAGAAATTCTACAAAAGAAAAGTTGCTACACTGCAGAAAGACAAATCTATATGTTAGCTCGGTATAAAGACCTTTGGAGAACACTCACGTTCCTTTATTACTGTTTTTCAAATATTTCTTTGCTCACAAAGGAGCGATGTGATCTGCGGATAGCCTCCTGAGGGGCTGGAACCGAGCACGGATCATAGTAGACAAAATTGATTTTCTACAACAGCCAGAGCTCCAGGGTCAGGTGCTGGGATAGACTCTCCCAGGGAGCAGCCGCCCTGAGCGGCCAGCGGGGCCCAGAGAAGGGAGGAGCATCGCAGGAGCAAGGGAGCCACTGTGGCAGGTGCTGGCCATCCAGGCTGAGGGCCCCGGGGGGGCCCCCTCCCCTCCCCTTCCCATCACAGAACCTGAAGCAGGGACGCTGCCTGGCACAGGGTGCAAGTCTCTTCACCCCTTGGTCCTGAGGGGCCTCTGCTCCTGCTGAGGATCTCTGAGAAATAGAGGGAATTTTCAAGCGCTGCTTTCAGAAAAGTCTAGGTGTCAACTTACTTGGTTTCTGACAGCCTTATAGAAGCACGATCACCTATTTCTGTACCTTCAGCAGCAACTAAATCTTTTTTTTTTAAGATTTTATTGTATTTATTCATGAGAGACACACTGAGAGAGGCAGAGACCCAGGCCCCCTGCCAGGAGCCAGATGCAGGACTCGATCCCAGGACCCCGGGGTCACAACCTGAGCTGAAGGTAGATGCTCCACTGCTGAGCCACCCAGGGGCTCCTACAGCACCCAAATCTTGATTATAAAAGGCTCCCCATGACATTTAAAGTTCTTGCTTGCATAGTAGTTGCTCAACACATTTTATAATACTTCTTTGCTCCCATTTAGCTACCTCACAGGTAAGAATTAGATTAAATATGACATGTGGAAGTTGGTAAGTAAGCCCGCACTCCATGTACCCCTCTCCCCTTCTAACATGATCTGCTATATTACGAATACAGTTAGGGAGGTCTGGTGGAGAGTGTATGGACTTTAGAAGCGTAGAAGCCCAGATTTGTGACCGAGCTTCACTATTGACCAGCCACATGGATATGAGGGAGATCCATCTCTCTAAGCCTCTGCTTCCTCCGTTGGGATGGACAATATGTTTATCACAATGTCAAAAATCCATAAGGTATACAATAACATGGCTCTGACAAATATTTGTCCTTTTTTTTTTTTTACTCCAGATAACTACTTTGATCTCAGATAATTGATTTGTATGCATTGAGATTGGCTAAAAGTTAACATTTTCAACTTATTAGAATTTATTGCAGCAGAGGAAGCCATAAGTAAGACATTTCCATTTCCATTGACAGCTACCTGGTATTTTAAAGTCTTGCATTTCATTGTTCACCCTAATGTTTTCACTAAAACACATGTGGTTTTCAAACACAGGAAAGAAAACATGGTAACCTGTGGTTATAATTTCCACTAGAAGATAGAAAAAAGTGTAGCTCAGAAACAGTGTTTGTGGGGAGTTCCTTTAAACATGAAAGCCCAGGCTTGAAGCCTTTTTCTTCTTCTTCTTCTTGAGAAGAACGCTGTTAATTGTTGCAAGTTTCAAAAGTTGTTGAAAATAGGGCCCAACTGCCTACATGTCACAGTTCTGATAGACCTGTGGGCGCAGGGCCATGAGCGCCTCAGGACCTTGGACGTTTGCAATCCTTCAGTGTTTTTATTTATTTATTTATTTTTACTTTTTTTTCAGTGTTTTTAAGTAGCCACTTGTTTCTTCTTTCGATTCAAAATTCTGGGAAGTTTGGAGAAAGTATCTTTCCAGGTGACTCTTCGCATTTCCCAAACAGCCCCGGTGTCCTTAGCAGACTGTATCCTTTTTTTTAATTGATTTTTTTTTATTGGAGTTCAATTTGCCAACATATAGCATAACATATAGCATAACACCCAGTGCTCATCACATCAAGTAGCAGACTATATCTTGAAGCAAATTGGCCCCTTGGAAGTACCTTTCCCGCCTGCATTTGACCTTCGCAGTTATTCCCAGGACTGGCTCGGCCTTCCGCTGTGATCGGTTGACTTCATAGCAAAATTAAGTAATTTTTCAACACGTTTTTAACGAGCACCAACTAAGTGTATGATGGATTTCACAGTGAATCAGCAGTAAATGCAAAAAAACAAACCAAACAAAAATCCTTTGCATTTTGTGAAATGTAAGCATCGAGAATGATTAGAGATGCAGAGTAAGTTTTATGTAAATTTCTATGTAAATTCTGATTTCTAGATTTGTGGAGTAAGTTTTATGTAAATTTCTAAAAAAAAAGAAAAGAAAAAAATTTCTATGTAAATTTTGATTTCCCAAGACACTATTATTTTAAGTTAGAAGGTCCTCTCTCTTCAGGTGGTTGGGTTACCTCCTACTGAGGGAGAGCCCACTTGGCTGAATTGCAGGCATTGGTTTGAGAAGCCATCTGCTAAAGCTGCCAGAGAAAAATGCGTAAGTAGAGGACTAAATACACGGCAATTTAATTTTTTTTCTTGCTATCACAATTGTGAGTTGCCTTACTGGGTAAGTGAAGCTCTTTAGCATGTCAAGAGGAACAAACACAGGTGATTTTCACATGTGGGTTCAGTTTTAGAGAGAACAGCGGTGTAGGTATAACAAGAAAGCCGGGGTGACTGTTCTAAGTCTGACGGGCTCTTATCTGCCACAGAGGGAGATGTTATCAGCGTGTAGGTGTTTACACACAAGCACAGATGTGTGCGGTAAATAGGTCTTCGTGTCAACACAGGACTGCGCTGGGGAGGTCCTCCAGGGAGGTGCTCCCGCTTCCCTCCTGCTCCGCAGTAGCCTGTCTTCCCCCCAGCAGCCAGAGAGGCCCTGTCCACATCCCAGGCAGGCATGCCACCCCCCTGCCCTGCCCCAACCCTCCAGGGACTCACTTCTTGCTGACGCGGTGGCCTGGCCTCACGCCTCAGCCACCTCCCTGACGCACCTGCTGCATTCCGTTCTCCTCATGCTCC
Source organism: Canis lupus familiaris (assembly GCF_011100685.1). Classification (NCBI taxonomy): domain Eukaryota; kingdom Metazoa; phylum Chordata; class Mammalia; order Carnivora; family Canidae; genus Canis; species Canis lupus. The sequence goes on along the minus strand of NC_049223.1, from coordinate 28,351,491 downwards.
TCCACATGCCAGGCAAGCTTCAGCTCCTGTGCGTCTTGGTCTGAGCATCAGTTTCTCAGTATTTCCCTCATCACACTGCAGCCCCTAAGACCTCCAATCCAACCATACACACCATTCCCTGTAAATCCCCTCTCCAGTCTCTTCTACCTTTCTAGAACATAAGCTCCATGTGAGTGAGACTATTTCTTGTTTCATTTTCTGTCATGTCCCCAACCACCTGGCACATAATAGTCACTCAAACAATATTAGTTATATTAATCATAGAATTAATCGAAGGCAGCTAATCACAATTCATTTACATAAATAATGAAATGCATTCACTTATATATTTATGTGAAAGAGTTAAAGAGCTGTAGGTGTAATTAGTTCTTTCATATCACAAAGTAAGACATTTGTGAGTAAAAACAAAGAGCAAATTATTTATTTTTACTTATTTATTTTCTTTTTCCCCCTCAGTTTTATTGAGGTATACTTGACAATTAAAAAATCGTATATATTTAAGGTGTGCAATGTGATGATTTGATGTGCAGGCAAGATGATGCTACTAACTATGGCCACATTATTGTGCATTAGTTCTTGAATAACTAAGGAATTAGTCCTTACATATCATAAGAAGTGTTTGATATCTTTATATGTAAGAACAGAGAGCAAATTCTTTACATGGAATTTCCTCCTTCAGAAAATAGGCATCGGGGTGCCTGGGTGGCTCAGTCGGTTGAAAACCTGACTCTTGATTGTGGCTCAGGTCATGATCTCATGTCCTGAGATCAAGTCCTGACTCAGGTTCTGTGCTCCGCAGGGAGTCTGCTTAAGATCCTCTCCCTCTGCCTTTCCCCTGCCCGTGCTCCTACCCTCTTTCTCACTCCCTCTCTCTCAAATAAATAAATACATCTTTTTTAAAGAAAGAAAATTGGAATCAAATCACTTCCATAAAAATCAGTAACAAATCAATGAATATACTTATTCATTGATAATTCATCAATAGTGCTGAGTCAAGGAATTACGATTTTCAAATAGAGTGCTGTTTGTTTGCTATGGCTGCTGTAACAAATTACCATACTTAGCAGTTTAAAACAAAACAGATTCATGATCTCACAGTTTGGAGACCAGAAGCTGGGGTGATCTCAGCTGGCTTCATTGAAATCGGGGTCTTGGGAAACCGTGGAAGGGAAGAATCTATTCCCCAGGCTCATTTGGGCTGGTGTCAGAGGCAGGTCCCTTGAAGCTGTAGGACTGAAGCCTCATTTTCTTACTGGTGGTCAGATAGGAGCCACCCTAAATTTCCTCTTGAGTCCTCACAGGAGGGCCCATATCAAGGATCAGCAATGTCCTTGCTTTCCCTTTCTTGGAATCTCCCTGACTCTACGTCTGCCGCAACCCTGGTCTCCAGCCAGAGAACATTCTCTGCCTTTAGGGGCTCATTAGGTCAGATTGGGTTCACCCAGATAATCCAGGATAATATCTCTATTTTAAGACCTTCAATTTTAGTTCTATCTGGGAATCGGGGAATGGACATCCTTGGGAGGTGCTGTTCTGCCTCCTACAGGTGCACATGCTTAAAGAGTGTTTCAGAAAAATATTACCTCCTTGAATTAAAGGCTTCACTCCCAGAATAATAACTGCCCAGGGTTTGTGGGTGGCTCAGTCAGTTAAGCAACTGACTCTTGATTTCAGCTCAGGTTGTGATCTCAGGGTCCTGAGATCGGCCCCACAATGGGCTCGCACTCAGCATGGAGTCTGCTTGTCCCTCTCCCTCTGTTCCTCCCCCCCACCTCCCACCCCCACGGCTCCCTCACTCTCTCTGTCTCTTGAATAAATAAAAAAATAACATCTTCAGAGAAAGAAAAGAAAAGTAACCGCCAATGAAGGATCCTAAATCCAGGTAGCTGTTGAGAATAGAATGCTTCTTCTCAGTTTTTGTCAAGCTACAGGTCTGGGTTGAAAGAGTGAGACTGAAGGACAAACAAGTGGCTTCTTAGACTAGCTACTGCTTTGTCCCAGAGTCCCCTTGACTTTTTGCGTTCGTGGTTTTGATAGACTCAAAACCGATCAAGAAAGATCAGCCCTACAGATAACAGTTTATGTTAAAGTAACATATAGGAGACTGATCTATAAACCAGAAGGTCCCATGGATAACTTTTTTAGTGTCCTCATTCACAAATATCTATTAGAGCCTTTTTGGTATCAGGGATTATTTCAAATATTGCTTCCATTCTAGGACGGAAAGGAACTGAAGTCAAGTAAGCAACCAAGGCAGCCGGATCCCTTCAGAGAATCAGAAATGCTTCAAAGGCCATACTCTAGGGTGATGTGAAGGAGACAAGGGGCCAGAGCTGTGTGGGGGGAAGTGTGGCAGTTCAGTAAGACCTGACTGAGGCATCCACGTCAGAGGTTTGGGAGGAGGTGGGGAGCAGCAGAGCTTTCCAAGGTGGCCAGAGCAGCAAACTCTAGCCTAATGTACAAAGCCCCCAATTTCCAGGATTGAAACAGCAGAGTTAAAACAGAGTTTCTGTCTTCTATCAGAAATTGCCTAAAAGCCACAAGGCCACAGCAACCAACAGCGTGAAATCTCAACTACATCAAACTGTAGCCTACGGAGAAGCACTGTCAGAGGCTTGAGACAGGAGGCCGGTCCGTGTGGCCTTCAGCTGGGAGAAGCCACGTTTGAAGGATCATAGGGGATCACGCCCAGGACGTGATGGTAAGGGTGACTCCCACCGGCTGGGAGCACAGCTTTGGTGCTGCCACCACCATCGAACTAGTCCCGGTCAACATCTTCCACCGTTTGCTGAGTGGAAGAAGCCGGTCACACCTGCATGGTTCTATTTATGTGAACTGCTGGAGCAAGCAAAACCTATCTGTGCACTAGAAGGTCGATGAGTGGCTTCCTGGGGCAGGTGCTGGTGATGGAAACGGGCAGCGCGGGGACGCAAGCGATGGAAGAGAGGGCTGGAAATGCTCTGTGCCTCCCGTGGGTGTACCTCATAGACGTTTGGCAAAAGCCGTTGACTTGTATGAATAAAATGTATGAAATTTTGCTGCAGGCAAATGGTTCCTTAATACATTGGTCAAAAATAATAAAATTATTAAAAGCACTTACATCATATCCCTATTATTGAACAGAAAAAAGTGCCAACCAAGTGCACGAGACCAGTGCTACTTTTTAAATTTTTTTGAATTTTTATTGCAGTAAGAAATCCTAACGCGATAGCTATCCTCATAATAAATTTCGGGGTACCTAATAGTGTGTTGTTGACTGTAGGCACAATGTTGTACGGCAGATTTCTCGAACTTGTTCATCTCGCATAACTGAAGCTTTAACCTGTTGAACAACAGCTCCCTGTGGCCCTGCTCCTAGCCCCCCAGTCCCTGGCAACCACCGTTCTCCTCTCTGTTTTATGAGTTGGATTCCTATTTTAGATTCCTTGTGTAAGTGGAATCATCACGTCGTCTTCGTCCTTCTGTGACTGGTTTATTTCACTTAGCACGATGTCCCCCAGGTTCATGCACGTTGTCACATCTGGCACGGTTTCCTTTTTGTCAAGGCTGACTCATATTCCATTGTCTGTATACACCACATTTTCTTTATGAATTCATCTGTCACATCTGAGGAGGACCTCCAGAGAATCACAGCCCAGTCTTACTGGTAAATACAGATGCGAATCATGAGCCAAACAATTCCAGTAATATTTGAAAATCATAATCCATCATGCCTAGTTGCAAGATTAGTTTAATATTAGAAAATCAGTATAAGTCACCACAATAACTGATTAAAAGAGAAAAAAATCACCCCTAAGAAACGCAGAAAAACAACTTATATAATGTAGCATCCATCCATGATGAAACTCTCTCTTAACTTAGTCATGGAAGAGCACTTCTTTGATAAAGAGCACCAAAAAAACCCCCTCGAGTTTTTTGCTCAAACATTGAAGACTTCACCACGTGATAATAAGACCAAGGCAAAAGTGTTTGCTTTCACCACATTTCAACATTACACTGGAAGTTCTAGACAGCAGAGCGAGATAAGATAAGAGGTAAACATATGAGGATTGCAGGGGGGTGGGAAGTATCATTATTTGTAGATGAGATGATGTGCATTATTTGTGTACTCATAGAACTAAAAAGGATCTATAAATAAATTATAAGGCTGAGTGTTTTGAAAGTTATATGTACAAAGTTAATGTATAAAATTAATGGATTTTAACATATCAATAAATAAATTATAGCTTAAAAGTTATTAAAATAACAAGAGATGGGGCAGAGACTGACAGCTATTTTTTTCTAGTTTTCTTGAGGTATAACTGACAAATAAAATTATAATTTATTTAGAGTGTACAATGTGATGGCTTGTTATCCTTATGCGTTGTGAAAGAACTCCCACAATCAAGTTAATTAACATACCCATCACCTTGCATAATTGCATTCTTGTTCTGTTTTGTTTTGCTTTTCACGGAGAAGGCTTAAAATCTAGTCTGTGAGCAAATTTAGAATGTACAATACGATATGATTAACTATAGTCACTATGCTGTGCATTAGACCCCAGAACTTATGCATCCATTGTTCAGCTGGAAGCTTGTGCCCTTTGACCAACCTTTTCCCCTATTCCCAGCCCCTGACCCCTGGCAACCAATTTTCCACCCTCTGTCTCTATGAGTTTGAGGTTTTCGGTGTTTTGTTTTGTTTTGTTTTGTTTTAGATTCCCATGTAAATGAGATCATACAGTCTTCGTCTTTCTCTGTGATTGGTTTATTTCATTCATCATAAATGCCCTCCAGGTTTATCCATGTTGTTGCAAATGACAGGGTTTCCTTCTTTGCTAAAGCTGAATAATATTCCATTTTGTATATATATCACGTTTTCTTTATCCCTTCACCATTGACAAACACATGGGTTGTTTCCTTATCTTGGCTTTTGAGAATAATGCCATCTTAAAGAGATTTACTTCTGAGGACTAGATATCCAACTATAGGACTAGAATTTTCAGAGTGTGAGATGGAAATGTTTATCAATACAAGCAGTGCTACCTACAACTCACCACTGAGGTGGACGGGACTTCTTGCTGACGTCAGCTATTCTGTATTAACAGGCGTCTTTTGGCCTTTGCCTGGACATTGGCTAGCAGAGCAAGGGAAACCATGTTCAGAAGCTGTTTCTTTTTTCATCTTGAAATCTTTGCTTTAAAAAAAAAAAATTGTGAGAGAGAGATCATGAGAGAGAGAGAGCACAAGCAGGGGGAGGGGCAGAGGGAGAAGCAGACACCTCGCTGAGCAGGGAGTCCTCAGGATCCTGGTATCATGACCTGAGCTGATGGCAGATGCTTAATCAACTGAGCCACCCAGGTACTTGAAACCCTTGCTTTGGAAAATCAGATTTGTAGTTAACAAAAAAGCTTTTCTACTAGAAGAGGGGTGAACATCTCTGTCAATGTGACAAGTAATTCCTTTACCAGTTTCTTATCCATGCCCCTGTTCTGCTCCATCTTCAATTTATTTCATTCAATAACCACTTACTGAGCCCATACTGGGGGACTCAGGCATCATTCTGGTCTTGGGGACTCATTCTGGCAGGAGGAGCTGGAGAAGTGGATTAGCTTGCTAGGGCTGCATAACAAAGTACCACAGGGGACTTAAATAACAGGAAGTTATTTTTTTCATGGTTCTGGAGGCTGGAAGCATGAGAGCAATTGTTGGCAGGGTTGATTTCTTTCTTTGGTTTGTTGACTAGCTGCTTTCCCCCGGGTTTTTTTTTTTTTTTTTTTTTTTTTATGGTTTTCCCTCTGTGTATGCCTGTGTCCTATTCTCATTTTATAAGGACATCAGCCATATTGAATTGGAGCCCACCCATATGAGCTCATTTAGCTTTAATCACCTCCATAAAGACCCGATCTCCATATACAATCACATTCTGAGGTCTTGGGAGTTAGGACTTCAACATATGAATTTTGGAGGGGCGGGGGACATGATTAAGTCCATAACAAAAGATAAATGATGACTAAGTGTTCTATGACACACCTTTGGGAGGCAGGGTGCCTAGAAAGCCTTCTGAGGGAAGATAGTGGTGTGACCAAGATTTAGAAGAATGAGTAGTCTTTCTTCAAGGAAAGAAATAAGCACAAGTCATTCTAGGAAGAGGGAATAGCATGAGCAAAGATAAGCTACAAGTTTATAACAGGTTTGGAAAACATGGAGCTGTCCTCTTTGAGTGGAGTAGCAGATGGGTGGTAGGAAGTAGAGGATATTCAGACCTAGGTGGTTATAGCAGCAGCCACCATAGTTGGCATTATATTTGGAGAAGAAAATTGCAAACTCAGTGGGACAGCCTGAGTAATTTGATTGCATCAGCCCCCACAGCCCATCCTGTATAAAGGAGTTCTCTGTAGAGTCATTTACTTTGCTTATTTGGCTGTTAAATTACCGCCTGTTCCTGCTGATGGGTTTGCAGAGAAATTCACAGATGTTGCCGATATTTTCAACCTAGCCATGTTGGTTTTGAACAGTGACTGGTTTTGTCTTTTGTGAGGAAAATACTTGCTTGCACAGCGTACTTGGAAAGAGACACTGTAGGGTCAATATATCTTTGTTGGATGCCTCAAGCTACTGATTGAAATCACATTTTGCTACAAACTTTTGCCCTCCTTTCTAAATGATGGAGACATGTCAACTATGGGTAAATATGGTAGATTTTTTTTTTCCATTTTCAGACAAAAGTAGCTCTTGAAACTAAGACTATGATGTTTCTGATGTGCTTTTCTGTTGTTATTTTCCTACAGGTTAACGAAAAAAAGAGTGACATTGTCAGGTCACTCTTAAGTATTTTTCCAACTTGCACAAAGCTTTTCATTCCATAGAAACACTACCACAGTACTACCAAAGACAACAGGTGTATTATGAATATTAGGCATTTTGCTAATTTCTGAAATTTTTATCCATTCTATTATCTTTGCCTAAGGAAATCTAAGTATTAAGAAGCTTGTTTAAATCATTAATTGTAGAAAATTTACAGGCTGAGTTTCTGATGTAATATAATCATAGTGATCACTTACCAAAAGCTTTAATAATGGAATCTTACAGAATTAAACTCAAAGCAGAATGGTAGAAGCAATAAAAAAATTACTGCACATTTTTAAGATTGCTGGAGAGAATTTTTGAATGAGAATATAGAAAACAGATTTTCCAAGTGATTTGAGTAGAATCTTGTGAAACAAATAAAAAGCTCTTTCGGTTTACTTGTTTTTCAATCAGAGAGGAAGCAGTGAAATCAAATCCATGGAAATTGACTTGACCATCCCTAAATGACAAGCAGGTTAGGATTTCTTACAGAAAATTAAAAATCTAATGGAAATATTTAGGTCTTAACCAAAGTTAAGCTCTGACCAAATGTAAAAATTTAATGGAGACATTTAAGTTCTAACCAACTGCTGAAATTATAACTAGGAAATTCACTGATACCCTAGTGCACAGCATAGATCTTTTAATATTTTTTTGATGAAATAGAAAATAAAACTTAAAAATTTTAAAGCTTCACTTAATCAGTCACTTTCTATAGGGATTTTTCAGGCACAATTCCTACTGTAGACTATAAGGTGGGTACCATTTCTCCCATTTTACATAAAAGGAAATTGAGGACTTGAAACTATATTCAGTTTGCTAAAAATGGCAGAATGTGGATTTGGATGCAGCTTTGACTCCAAATATGTGTTCTGATAACCTTTCCATCATACACAGTAAGCATTCAAAAAATATTTGTGAAGTGAATGCATTTTTTATAATATTAAGAATACAAAATAAAAAGGAAGAAATACAATTAAAAAGTGGCAGCTCAGTCCCTCTTCCCACTGCAGATTTTCAAGTTTTTTCCTGCTCCATCCTCACTTGCTGAATCATTTTAACTCTTTAATATATAAGCCCTTTTTCGTTTTTTTTTTTTGTTTGTTTGTTTTTGTTTTTTTTTAAGATTTTACTTATTTATTCAGGAGACACACAGAAAGAGAGGCAGAGACATAGGGAGAGGGAGTAGCAGGCTCCCTGCGGGGATCCCGATGCAGGATTGGATCCCGGGATCCCAGGATCATGGCCTGAGCAGACGGTCAACTACTGAGCCACCCAGGTCCCCTGGTGGTCAAGCCTGTAATGCTTCCTAAGCATCTCAGACCATCTTCTAAGTCTTGGAATCTAGAGATGATTTCTATAAAGAATAGTGACTTAGTTCAGAAAAAGACACTGGTGGGGCACCTGGCTGACCTGATCAGTAAAAGCACCCAACTCTCGATCTCAGGGGTATAAGTTCAAGCCCCATGTTGAGTGTAGAGATTACTTAAAATAAAATATTTAAAGTAAAACACTGGTATCCAGGTTTGAAACTGAAGGCTTAAACTGTAAATTCTTGCCTTTTGCTTCTCCTGTGTTCAAGCATTATTTAAATTTCCCACATTTACTCTTTAGTCTTCCCAAGATATGGGGGGGGGGGGGAGTAGGGGAGCAGTTGTAATGTTTAAGAGCAGACTGTGGTCTTATTTGTGTTCTATGTGACCTGAGATACTTTCTTACTGTTTCTGATCCAAAAGATGAAGCACTGTTGATAAAAGTTTGAGTCAAGTAAATTTGAGTCAAGTAAGACCCTACTTAACGCATTTCTAATTCTGATCTTTATCTTCCTCTATCATCTAATCCCACCCTATCTCCCCAAATTTGTCTCCTCTATTTCCCTAAATGTCTTCTCCTAAACTAGCTAATTACTCCCACACCACTCTGCCCAAGCCAGTCCTCAGCCTGGAAATTCCTGTCTACGCCTTTGCCTATGAAACCCTGTTTTGTCCCCTCAGTCAACTTCCACCTCTTCCCTGGAGAGTCTCTCTGAAAATAATGAGCCTTTCTTCATGTCATTTATTTAGCTTGTATTTTATTTTATTTTTTAATGTAGCTTTTAAAATATGCTATTTCATGGTATTATTTTAACTTTTCCCCTTGGGTTTTCTCTTTATCGTTTACATTTTAGGCTTCAAAGCAAGTCTTGTTGTTGCTTTTCTCTACTTGATCTTCCCCAACACTTAGTCCATATTTTGAAAAAGTACACACCCAGAAAAAACCACCCAGATAATGTTATTGGTATTGTTGGTGATGATAGGAATGAACGATTTGTCCCAGTTTTTTAAAGATAATGAACCAAAGATCGAGCTCGAAGTTAAAACATTTGTTGGTTCTAGACCTTACCTATTGAAAACAACTTCTAGCTGACCAACCATCTGGGTAGAGTCAGCTGCTCTGTTATTAGAATTTAAGTTATAAAGGATGGAAGAGACTCCATGTGGCAGCTCTGTAGCTTAGAGTTGTAACTCCTCATGGACTTTTCACTCATGGCTAACCCCAATAAATTAGTGTGGCATTTTTTTCCTAGCTTGGATTTCCTGAAAAAGGAGAAGTAGAAATCAGAATTTTTATGGCAATAATTTACTTTGAGAAGAGGTTTCAGAGGATAGGAATGGGGAGTTGAGGGGGTGAAAGAGGGAATCCACGAATGCATTGTTGAGCTGATTTCTGCTCAGCAACTGAGGCCCAATCTCGAGAATCATCTGAGAAACAGCTTGGAATATTCTTCAGATTTGCCTGTTTGTGCAAGACAGAAATGGAGTACTTGGCCACTGGCTCCCAGCCCAAGGTCAAGGGTTGCCTCAACAGGTTGCCCTCTGGTAGAAGGGCTGGTCCAGTTTCTGCAGACACCCCCACAACAGGAGCAAAGATGACCCTGGACAGATGACAAAAGATACACAATGCAGGTGAAGTGAGGTGGTAACAGACCTCACCTGTGCACAGGTGATTGCTGGAGCAAAGGCCAGAGCAAAAGATGTGACTCGAAGCAGAAATGATGTCTGACCTGTGTTCTTTCCTATTAAATTCATATATGACCCCAGAATCTTCTTAATGCAGAGTTCCAGAAAGCTTTTATTAGTTCACTGGAGTTGGCACATGAATTGACCAATTTGCTCTCTCCAGAATAGATTATCAAAAATAGTGTGGAAGCAAGTTCTTGTGTTTGCCTATGTGAAAGTTACTAAACATGGTTGATTAATCTGGTACTTAAAAACTTGTGGGTTTCCTGGGAGTCACCACTTATTCTGGGGAGATAGAGGATATTTTGCCCTCCTTATAGGACCAGGCAAGGAAGCCAGGCCAAAGACATTGTTCTTGCTATGGAGATAGATGCTACTGCTCAGGAGCCCTCTGTTATGTTTTCAGAGAGGCAAGAAATGGTAACATCTGAATGCTTTTGAATAGTTTATGAGAATCAATAAAATATTGAAATCAGTTTGCCTAGTCAGTTACAATTTATTTCAACCCCTCTTTGTCTCAGGAAATTTTTTCCCCCAATTACCATACACCACAAGCATATGTGACTAATTTCTTGATTATTAAGATAAATTATCCAGTTGATAAATATTATCTGTGAAAGATATGAGAGAAGACAGAAGCAGATGAATAACGAAATTGATTATTCAGAATAACATCTGTTCACCAAGAAATCATTAAGATGCACAATTGGAGTTTGAATCATCACTGACAAGGTGTTTCACAAAGAATTCCTGTCTGGAACTGTGTCTTAGGTAATAAACACAAGAAGATGTTCTAGCAGATTACAAATTAATCAATAGAACAGCACTGAGGAAGGAAGCCTTTAATTGAAGACAGGGCTACATATTCAGCCTAGGAACAAGTCTTATGTCAATCACCCAGTCTTTAAGACCCAGAAGAACCATGTGGTTTGCGCCTGGACCTACGTAATTAAGAGAAAGTTGGATACTATTTCTTTATTGAATCATTCATATTGGATTTTTAGAAGGACCCAAGTTGACTTCTAGAGCACATTGGCTTCTAAACCGAATAATTGTGGGAGAGGGAGCAGGTATTTTCCAAGATTTGGGTTTAGAGGCTTAGAGGTAGCTTCTCTATTAAGGTATATAAATCTCTGAAATACATCCAAATAAATGACACAAACTAGTCTTTCTTGGTGTGATTGTACTGAGGGATAAGTGGTTCTGGTTACACAGAGCATAAAAGATGTTAGAAATCTAATGCACCACTGTTAACAGCAATGACTAAGTAATAACCCTCCTCTTGCTTTATTGTAAAATTCTGAGGGGATTTGGTGATTTCCGTGTAAGGAAACAGTTTAAAAATGCTTATGGAAAACAGAAGAGATATAGAGAAAAAAGAGCAATCTCAGTCACTGGAGAATCTGTGCCAACATGGACTGTTGGGGGCTCTCAGGGATCATTGCTCTTACATAAATCGAAAGGCTCCATATGTTCGATTTGTCAGAAGCACGCCTGTAGTCCAACTTCTTCACATGCGTGCTTCCCAACTTAAATGTTTTATTATTTGATTTAATATTAAATGATTATTCTTCACAAGCCCTTTTAAGGATTCATCGTACAATCCTAGGAGTTAAAGGTAGATGTAAATGAAAGTCAAATTTGTTAATTTGCAAATGCTAATTAATTCAGCATAACTAAGCATTATCATGTGAAGATTGATGGAAAACTTCATAAGCCAGACATTTTTTCATGCAGCTGTGATGAGTGAGTTTCCAGTAGCAGAGAAAAACACAATTTGCATATGCAAACCAGGACAGCTTGAACAATGTCTTAATTGTTGTTATTTAAATGAGGCGTGATTAATCAGCATTCATGTAGCATGCTAGCTTTTACTTAGTTAATTGTATAGATACAAACTTCAACATAAAAACAGTGCATGTTTGGCTCCCACTTGCCAAATTCGATGTAAACTGAGAATTCTTAAATTGAGAAGCTAGCTGGAGGGAATTCCCCTCTGGCAGGAACCCACTCTTGCTCACTGTTGCTCTCACTGTGTATCTTGAATGTAGGAGAGAGACTGGTTTGCCTGCCTTTCTGGAATAGAATCGGAAGACTTAAAAAAAAAAAAAAAGATAAAAGTAACTATGAAGGAAAATCTAAAACACAGAAAGATAACAATGGAACAGAATTCAGAGTTCAAATTTCTGAGCCAAGGAACATATGCACTGCGGCTGAATTTCTTTCCTCACTTGCCTTCCTCCCTTAAAGGCAACTGGTCCTGCCTCCTTCTCCGTGCTCCTTCTGTTTCCCAGCTCACTGCCAGGAGGATTTTCCTGGTGTGGCCCTCACTCACCAGTACAATCATTTGGCTCATGTTATGCAACTGCAGTTTTCCAGACAGGTTCTTGATGGTACTTCATTCAGAAATCCTCATGGGAAGTGAGCCAACACCATGGATTGGTTTCTTCCCACAGCCTTCCTAGACAAAATGTCAGGATGCTAAAAATTACATCTCCTAGAACTCCCTTGCTCCTAAGGTTTTTGTGTTTTGTTTAGTTTGTTTTGTGTTTTGGTTGTGATCTCGATCTGCTGAGCAGTATCATTTGCTTGGGATTGAAATCTGAGGTGGGCAATGAACCTCCTTTCTGTTTGCATGGACCTTCGCAGAGCCAGTGTGGTTCTGGAACCCGTCAAGTGCAGAGGCAGCTTTTGATCCCTTGGTCAGCAGCTTCTTGATGTCTGACTGCAGTAGAAGCAGCGGCTCTCCTGACTGCCAGGTGCCGCAGTGTAATTTAAAAGTTGTTCTTAGAAGCACAAACCAGAATTTGTTTCTGCACTTTCCCTAATGATTCTGGAATGTGTTTAATAGTCTGTGATAAGAGTCTTTTCTTACTAAAATCAGCTATTCTCTGCAACTGAACTTTTACCCTAATGGTAATTACTATCAGTAGTCCCAAGAAAATGCGGGGAATCTGGGGATGCTAATCTTATCTGGTTGGATTTGAAAGCAGTAAAGATACCTTACCCTCGGAATAAGGGCTACTTGTTTTCAACTTGCCAGAAAACTTAATGAAAACAATATATGCTAATGCAAGGTTTAAATCCTATTTTTAATCAATAGGGAGGCAGGAAACTTCCGCGAATGCCTTTAAAAAACGTTTCTCATGTTTTGTAGCCACAGGCTGATGCATCTAAACATCAGGGGCACCTGCTACCTTTACGGGCTGCTGAATTATAGCAGAGGCTGTGCATTTCCAGCTTCACACCGTCTTTTTTTTTGTGAGAAGGGAACCATGTCAGGAAAGAGAAGATAAGAAGGAGGATGTCAGATTTAAGTCTTTATGAAGCTTCTTTAACAGCAGAAGCAGAGCCTCGTCTCCTGTCACTTCATGTAAAGATCTCACCTAAGGTGATGACCCCACAAAGGGGTGCCTGTTCCCTCACTGCCTTCAGATCCCTGATTTCTCCATTCCTGACAAGAATGGAGTCAGGGATCCCTGCAAAGATTCAGTGGGTAAACGCAGACTCTCACCTGAAAGGAACAGGCTCACACACTTAACACATTGCAAGATTTTGCGAATTAATATTAACAGAAACCGGGGAAGAATAGGAGTGGGATTCTAAAGGTCATAAAAGAAACGAACACAATATGGATTATGCTGAATTTATCAAAGGGGGCCACTTACGGAGAACCTGGATTCAGTGTGTTAAGATAGAATAATCGAGAATGGTTCTCAACGTTTGCTTGGAGTATTGACTGCAACATTGACTCGGGGAAACTGTAGCCCACACTCAAGGACGTAGCGATGCTAGAAATGCCTTGGCTTAAGGCACACAAAGGAATCAAAATACTTAAGGAGATAAAAATGCTGGAGTGGTTTTATCATGTTGGGCTCATTCACTCCTCGTATTAATTTCCTATTGGTGCTATGACAAAGTGCCACAGAGTTAGTGGTTGGAATAGCACAAATGTATTAGGTTACAGTTCTAGAAGCCAAAAGTCCTAAAATCAAGACATTGGCAGGGCTGTGTTCTTTCTGGATGCTCTGGAGGAAGTCTGTCCCTCGCTTTTCTAGCTTTTAGATGCCATTGCATATCCTGGCCTGTGTCTCCTCCTTCATCATCAAAGCCAGCCATGGAGCATCTTCAAATCTCTCCTCCTCTCTCCCCCAAAACACACATTCATCTGTGCTTTCAGCACCGTGTCTCCTTCTCCAACTCTGAGCCTCCTGTTTCCCTCTTATGAGGACCCTCGTGATCACAATGGGTCCACCCACTAATCCAGGGTAATCTCCCTATGTCAACATTCTTAACTTAATCCCATTGCAAAATCCCTTTGCAGAGTGGATCACTGAGTCCTTCTTCACAAAGTCCAACAATTTCTCCACATTTCAGCCAATCAACACATCTCATGTTTCTCTCAGACCTGTGTGGTTTATAGAAATCATTTATACTCCATGTGGAAACTCAGAGATTCAGGAGGTAAAACCTCTTGCCCCAGGTCATGTGAGTGCTTGTCAAAAACTGGGACAAGAATCTGGGTTCCTGACTTCCAGCCTAGTGTTCTTCTGGCAACGAGATATCCAATTACAGAATTAGTCAAGGTGTGAACAAAGCTCATGGAATAAGATCAGCCTCACCTACATGTGGTACAACATACCACAAATACCCCCAGCCCCATGACACACCCAGATACACCAAGATGAGAAGACACGGGGTCGTGTGTGTAGCATGTCCTTTGCTTTTCCAGCCTTGTCTCACATACGCATGCAGGTCATCTTGAATGGGCATCTCTGTCACATTTGATGTTCACCCAAGGGAGTTGATACTACCAAAGGGCGTGCCACTACATATCATGAATGAAGTAGGGCTACAACTATCCTTGTGGATTAATTTTATAATATCACATTGGGAAGACATCATAAGTTTAAGTAAATTAAAGATGAATACATACAACATAGTGGAACACATAACATTCAAAAAAATATAAAGCAGTGTTATATAGTTTTAAGAATATATGCATATATCATTTAAGTACAAAGAAATGCCTAGCGATGACAGCCCTCACACTGAAGACAGTGGTTTCCTTGGATGGAAGTTGGGTTGGGGGGATGGAAGCACAAAGGGAAAGAGGGACATGGGCACAGTGCCTTGAATTCATGGCTGCAAATCCGATTAAGAGTTTGGCTCTTCGAGGGCAGTTTTATTCAGTGCTCCAAGAGCCATTTTCAGTGCTGGGATCAGTAGGGGTGGGAAGAGGGGTGGAAAATCCTGGCCTTGGCTCAGCTATGTCTAGATAAACTGGAAACTTGCCCTGACATTTTTTTTTCCTCTATTGTGCAAGGCAGGGCCAAGTGATGTCATTGGGGCATGCAGATGTCTCTGTCTTCTTCTTTGACAAGTGCCAAGAAAAATGATCTCTGCATTCAAATGGCGCTCCTTCCCCCAACCCAGATCCAGAAGTCTGCCATTTCTATACCTGTGGCCACAGGCCAGATTCCTGAAAACTCGAGCACTCCTTTTACTTAGGGAAATGATGTCCTGCTGCTTTCAGCTTCAAAAGGGAGAGCTGGCTTATCTCCAGGTTATTAGAAAGGCTGGTTTGCACCTCGGTTCTGTTACTAGGGGGCATACGCGCACACACACACACACACACACACACACAGAGCACAAATTAATTCATTTCTTCCTGCCTTCTTTTATTCACTTATGTATTCATTCGTTTAAGGATAAATATTTACTGAGCATCTACTCAGAGACTACAGAGCCAGAGATTAAAGACACAGGTCCTGCCTTACTGGGAAATATAGACACCAGAGGAGACAAACCCAGGAGCTGACGCATCGGTGCAACACTGTGCAGCTGTAGTGATGAGAAGAGAGGGAGACAGGAGCCCAAAGAAGGATCACCTCACACAGATGGAGGATGGGCATTTGGGGAAAGGTTCAGAAAAGGGGACCCAGGAGCTAGTCTTTAGGGATAAGTGGGGGAGCCAGATGGAAAAGGGGCAACAGTAATTTCTGAGAGGGTCGCAAGGAGCAAGCCAATGGGCCGCAGGAGAGTGTGATGCAGTCTGGGAACTGCAGAGCCAGGTCTGGCTGGGCAACAGTGAGGAGACCAGATGAATTCTAATCAGGATGGTGCTGGTCCCCAATTTCCTAAGAAAGCACACACACAACCAAAGCTCCCATATGTGGAGTCCCTCTTCCACACTGGGTATTGCACTTGGAGTTTTATACACCTTCATTCACATTTAATCTCTCTGAAAACCCATTTTACAGACAAGAAAGCTGTCTAGGGATCTGAGGGTGTAGAGAAAGGAGGGAGGTAGTTTATGTTAAATTGCATAGACTTTAATATCCCCAAAGCACAGGCTGCCCCTGCACTCATTTATGATGTGCATGATCATCTTTAGAGGATCTATTGGTTTGTGACCTTTATCTTGGGTGCTGGGTGCACCTTCTGGATTCATACTAATAAAAGAAGGTTTTCCAGTAAAACCCAGGGTTAGGGAAGACATATATGGCTTTGTATTTAACATAATATGGCCCAAAATTACACTATAAGCACGACTGGCATTAATAATTTGCAGGGTCTTGGGATGCCTGGGTGGCTCAGTGGTTAAGTGCCTGCCTTTAGCTCAGGGCATGATCCTGGAGTTCCAGGATCGAGTCCCACAAGGGGTTCTTTGTATGGAGCCTGCTTCTCCCTCTGCCTAAGTCTCTGCCTCTCTCCTTCTGTGTCTCTCATGAATAAATAAATAAAATCTTTAAAAAAATGTAGGGTCTGGTACAAAATAAAAATGTAGTATCCTTTGCTCAAAAGTTATTTGAATTTCAAGATGGCAACAGGAGAACATCAGAGCAAGTGTTTTGCCCTTGCGAGCCTGTGCAGCTGTGCAAACCGTACACCCATGAAGCTGGCCCCAACTACAAGCTATGAATTCCCCACATTATCTGCTGAAGGGTGTTGGTGGAGACTAATCCTTGTAGTGAAAATACTTTGTTTGGGGGAACCTGGGGAAAGGCAGGTAAAAAAACAAAAAAGAAAAGGGGCAAACTATAGGTCAATTTGAAAAAACTCATTTCCTTATTCCTCTCTTTTTACTTTTAGCTCCCAAACTTCCCCTCTGAGTGGCTGTGTTGCCAGCCTCGCTGCTAAGGTAGTCTTGTGACACATAGCTTTTATTGGAACATTTTCTATTTGCTAAACTAGACCAGTGCTAGTGCACCAGAAACTAACCCTTTCCTGGTTCTCAGAGGAAATCAGGTTGCTCTTGACGCTGTGCTTGGTTTTCAGAGTGTCCATCATTGGAATATATCTTGCCTATTTCCACTTCTTCCAGAAAGCCACTTTCTGGACTCTTCCCCCCACCCCGATAATTATGACTCTGTTTCTTATATATGTTCTTAATGCAACTCTGGTTTTGTCAAGAAAATTTTCTTTCGCACTAGACTTCTCAACCACTCTTCCCCGCCTCCATGCACGCACACACACAGACACGCAATTACTGATTCAACACTTACTCAATCTGAAATTGAATCTTCTGTGGATGAATTCGATCCCCCTGCCAAGAGAGTGAGGTGGTTCAGTACAGCATCCTTTCCATCCATATCATTCAGCATTTAAATGGCAGGAGCTGCTTGAGGTGGTATATATGAAGTGATGAACAAAGTAAGGATGAAGCTTGCATTCTATTGGTGGGGACAGTCATAAAGCAAATAGTCACACAAACAAACATATAATGAAAATATATAATAAGCACAATGAAGGAAAAGGACGAGGTGCTATGAACAAGAGTCAGTCACTTTGTGTAGTTAAGGAAGCCCACTCTGTGCAGGAGATAATTTAGCTGAGACGTTAAAGATGAAAAAATGAAAAGGAATGAAAACAAACAACAAGCAAACAAAAAGCCTAAGTGACATGGAGATAGGGGATGGTCCAGGCAAAGTGTGATAATCTTAAGGCAAGGATTTATGATGTGAATTTGAGGATCTGAAAGAAAGTTGAGATGACCAAAGCCTTTTGAGTTAGGGATTGAGTTTAGAGAGTCAAGGAAGGTCCAGATTACATAGGTAGAAGCAACAGGAGGTATGAATCTGAAGTCATCAAAAGAGTAGCGTGCCTTGGTTGTCAAACTATTATTTCTTAGCTTCAAAGCTACCCTTCCTCATTTGTTTTTTTGATGCTGAGGTGGAGACTCTTCAAAACCACATTACTGCCTTGTCAGCTCCCGACTTGGGCTATGCCAGAAAGAGACATTAAAGGGATACTGGTAGGCTGGAGGGTAAGAAGGGACCTGCTCCTCCCTGTTCCTGTCAGCATTGCTCTAGTCAGGATTCTACACTTTGGCTTTAACAGTGAATTTCAGTGTGCAGTTTTCCTAACACTTCCAGACTCAGCTTCATTACCATCCCCACCCTCACCCCCAGTACCAGGAGCAGCTAGCTACTGACCCCTCCTCAGAGGTCTAAATTCCTATTTCATGGAATATCTCCTCCAAGCTTCTCATTATCCCAAACTTCTAATAATTCCAACCTTGTCCCCGTGTCTCCCCAGCCATAGGGCTGTAGCTGTGTCCTGCATTTACTATTGTTGTGATATCTCGACATTTCTTTTTTGCCTTCTCATATTCTCTGATATCTGGCTAGAATTCTTTATATTAAATTCTTTCTTTTAAAAGAACTAATGGGGTTTCTGTCTTTTGATTAGATCATCAATTAGGATTGATGCAGATGAAGCTAAGAAAGGGAGAGAAGAATTATTTTCAGGTTTCTAGCTTATGTTGGGTGGAAAATGCCACTTACCAGGATGGGATGAGGTGGATAAGAAATTTTTGACATGTGGCAGGAGCAAAAGTTTAGTTTTGGACGTGTAAAGTATGAAATTACCTAAGAAATCTCTAAGCAGAATTAAACATGTTTGTTGGATAGACAAATTTAGATATTAGAGAATGATTGGCAGAAACAGATGAACCTACATAGGAGATAGAAAGTTTGGAGAGAAACAAGGAAAGTTTTATGATCTGGAAGCCATAAGGATAAGGTGTTACAAGAAGTATGGTATTGCCATAAGAATAGATATATAGATCAAAAGAATAGAATTAGGAATGCAGAAGCAAACCTTCACACTTATGGTCAATTGATTTTTAACAAAGTTTCCAAAAACAATTCAATAAAAAAGGAATAGTCTTTTCAATAAATGGTGGTGGGACAACTGGGTATCTACCTGCAAAAGAATGTAATTGGACCCCTCACCTCACACCATACACAACAATTAACTCAAAATGCATGAGTTAAAACTATAAAACTCTTGGGATCCCTGGGTGGCGCAGCGGTTTAGCGCCTGCCTTTGGCCCAGGGCGCGATCCTGGAGACCCGGGATCGAATCCCACGTCGGGCTCCCGGTGCATGGAGCCTGCATCTCCCTCTGCCTGTGTCTCTGCCTCTCTCTCTCTCTGTGTGACTATCATAAATAAATAAAAATTTAAAAAAAAAAAAAAATAAAATAAAATAAAACTATAAAACTCTTAAAAGAAAACAAAGGGATAATTCTTTGTGACTTTGAATTAGGTAATGATTTTTCAAATATGACACCAAAAGCACAGGCAACAGAAGGAAAAAAAATTGAATTTCATCAATATTTAAAACTTTTTGTGTTTCCAAGAGCACTGTGAAGGAAGTACAAAAACAACTCACAAATAGGAGAAAATATTTGCAAATCACGTATCAAATAATGGACTTGTATTCAGAATATATAAATAACACATAATTCAATAATAAAAAGATAAGTAACCCATTTTCAAACTGGGCAAAGAATTCAAATAGACATTTCTTGAAGTAGAAGTAAAAATGACTTATAAGCACGTGAAAAGTACTTATTAGTCACCACGGAAATACCAATCAACACCGCAATAACATACCACTTCACATCCACTAGGATGGCAATGATCAAAAAAATGAACAAGAACAAGTATTGGTAAAAAGGAGGAAAATTAGAGCCTTTATTCATTACTGCTGGGAATGTAAAATGGCACAGCCACTTTGAAAAACAGTCTGGTGGTTCCTCAAAAGGTCAAACATAGAGCTACCATTTGGCCTGGTAATTCCACTCCTAGGTATGCACTCAAGAGAAGTGAAAAGGAAATGAAATATGATATATCCCCACAATGGAAAATTATTCGGTGATTGAAAGGGATGAAATACTGATACAGTCACAACACGGATGAACTTTGAAAACATACTATATGAAAAGATCACAAATTGCCTAATTCTATTTAATGGATATGTCTAAAATAGAAAAATCTTTAGAGATAGAAAGTAGATTATCGGCTGCCTTGGATTGGGCAGGGGGCTGGGGAGACTAGGGAGTAATGGCCATAGTAGAGTACAGAGTTTCTTTCTGGGATGATAAAAGTGTTGTAAAAATTATTGCGGTGATGGTTGCACAGCTCTGAGAATATCCTAAAAACCGTCGAATTGTATGCTTTAAATAAACTCTTTGTATAGTATATAAATTGTATCTCAATAAAGGTGTTACAAAAATAAATAACTATTCTGGTAGCAAAAAATAAAAAGAAGATGGGATGGTGAATTATGCAAAATGCTGCTTAAGAGTGGAGACAGAATCATGATACAAAATATTCAACGTATCTGGTAACCTGAAAGGCAGTGGTCAGTTGGACAAGAGCAGGTAAAGCAAAGTGACAGGGATGTGAATCAGTTTGGGGTGAGCTGACAGGTGAGGAAGTGGAAAGAGTTTGTGGGGAGCACTGTTTCAAGTGGTTTCGCTGTGAAAGAGGTCATAGGGATGGATAACATCTGGAGGTGTTATAAGGTCAAGAGTTTACCTTTTCACTTTGTTTTTAAGATGACAGATACAATAGTATGTTTTCATGTTGATGGAAATGACCCAGTTGAAAGACAGATTGGTGTAAGAGAAAGGGGACAAACACAGAGACCAAAGTCTCTGAGGGGAGAAGACTAGATGGGATGCAGGCCAAGCGAAGAGATTGTCATGGATAAAAGGAAGGACATTTTCTTCCTGATGGCAGAAGAGAGGACAGGAAGGCTGGGTCTAACTGCAAATAGGTTTATATTAAGGTTTGCTGGCGGGGAGATGAGACAGTCCCTGAGGTCTGAGGGAAGTCATCTGAAAGTAAGAGTGTTAGGGAGAAGGCATAAGAGGGGTGGTCTTTGTGTGGTTAAAAGACAGAAGGAAAAGTATGCAGTTGTCCTTTGGGAGGCTGGTAGGGCAAGCTTACCAGAGACGCCTCCTAGGGTTACCAGGCTGAGAGGAGTTACCAGGCATCAGACACGTCCCTGGTCAGCCTGGTCACATGAACTGCTTCAGAAACAACTCAGATGCCTGAGGACAGCCATGGGAAAGTGGATGCTCAGCACGCATCTGCTGTTTCCTTCTAAAACACTTTAGCATACACAGTAAGATATAAATGTGTGTATTCGTTACCCTACGCAAGGGCTAGGGGTCCTGTGACATGTCGCTAGTGATTCTGTCAGAGATCATGAATGAAACGGTAAACACCATTTCTTGAACTTCACAAACCCCATGATGCTAGTGTGACTAGTGACCCAGAAGCCTTGTTAACAATTCTGATAAGAGGGGGCACCTGGGTGGCTCAGTTGGTTAAGCGTCTGCCTTCAGCTCAGGTCATGATCCTGGAATCCCAGGACTGAGCCCTGAGTTGGGCTTCCCACTCAGAGGGGAGCCTGCTTCTCCCTCTAACCTTCTTCCTTTTTGTTCTCCCTCTCTCTCACTCTCTTTCTCAAATCAATCAATCAATCAATCAATCAATCTTAAAAAAAAATAATTTTGATAGAGGTTCCTTTGCCCTCCTGGATGGTTGTGAACAGTGAGGCTGTATTCATTTCGGGAAGACGGTTAATAAGGGTGAATGTCATCTTGCTTGTAGGGAGAGCCCTAGACTGAAGGTACCAATCTCTCCCTTTCAGAATTGTACTCACACCCAACCCTCTTGCACTCCTGACTGATCCATGGAGCAGACAAGTTGTACCCAGCACGATAATAGAAAATTGGAAGGAATTTTCACTCTAAAGAAGGAATTCTCATGTGTTGCAACTTGGCTGCCCTCCACTCCCCTCTCTGCCATTTTGCTGCTATAAACATTTCGAGGCAAACACTTCCTAGGTTAGAAGGGAATTTTATTGCAACATTTTCTTTCTTACTTTTTTTTTTTTTTTTTGCAATTTCTGCTCAGTTATTCGTTATGTATCATGCCTAATAATTCTTTGGAATTTATGTTTTCAAACATGTCTGAGAGGCCATGTGATGATTTTTTAAAATGCCATGTGAGATGCAAGAGATTTCTAGCTCTAGACCTATAGACAGTTCTGATAAAGAGTGAAGAATTGCAGTCTTTTGAGTCATTTCGTTGCATCAAAGCACACACATGTGAGAAGCCTGCACATTCATACATACGATGGAAACTGGTTGTCAGTGGAGGTTATGGGTCATCCAAATTGTCTACTCCGCTTCACATTCTCCGTGGCAAACAACTTAACGAAAGCTGCGACGGCTCTGGCAAAATGGAAAAGACACCTTATATGAAATTCAACAAGGAAAGATGTTGACAATTTTAAATAGTCATTGGAATCTCAAAACAGTGTAGAATGTTTTTTAAAGACTCTTTCAGAGAGATGACTCAGGAAGCAACTTTTTTTTAGTAGCAGAACTTCTTGTCCCAAAAAGGAAAAAGAATCACACCTTTGATGAGAACCTAATAATCCCCAGCACATAAAATTATACTGACTTAAATGCTAGGCAATTTACAGTGTGAAAAATGGGAAAGTTTCTACCTTCAAACTATATGATGAATTGTCATATTGGTGACAAGCCACCTGATGGTGAATAGGTTTTGTATAATAAACTGATAAAAACAGCTTCTTCATCTAGTTTGAGACCAGTTGTATCCTTTGTAAGGTTTGTGAATAATGGCAAAATTCAAGAAATATTGTCAGCACAAAAAGCTGCTCAAACAAGCCAAGGCCAAGATGTATTTTCTATTTCGTCTTCGTGTCTTGAAGCAAAGCATCAGTTTTGGAGGAATCGTGTTGGCATCTGCACAGATAATGCCTTTTCTGTGGTTGGCTCTGTAAGAGCTTCCCTCTTTTGTAAAAAGAGAGAGAAAATCCTGACATTGTCACAACACAGTGATTGGTTCATATAGAGATGCTTGGATCAAAAACTCTTGGAAAGGAAATGGAAAAACTTTTGGATGCCACAAATATAGTTGGCTTTATTAGGTAAAGATTAGTTCAGTGAGAATTTAAAAAAAAATATATACGAAAGCCTCAATAAATAGACATAATCTCCCACAAACAGAAATTTCACTAGTGTGCTTGAGGGGAAATTTCAAGAACACAGAAGACCACATTTTGCAGAGTGCTTCCGAGATGGAGGGTGGCCACTGACGCTTGCCACATTAGCAGATGATCTTTATCACAAGAATCAGTTGAACACGTCTTTGCAAAACCCTGGAAAAACATTTCATCCCAAATATCAAGATTTTTGGACTTAGAAACAGAATTTTTGGAAAAAATCATGTTGCAAAGGAAATCTTGAGATGTTTGCATCATTAGTTGGGTCTAAGGCTACCAGCAGACGTCAATTCTTATTGAAAAAAGACCCCAAAGAGCTGCAAAATAAACTTGAGCCATAGTTTCCGTCTATTTAAACACAAGCTCATGACCAGGTGAGGGAGCCTTTCTCTCAATCTTTTGCTCAGCCTGAGAACACAGTTTTGGGAGAAGAGGAAAGAGTCTATGAGACGTAGATATATACAATTGTACACTCTTGATGAGATTTACTAACCCCTCCCTTGACCACTGCTAGATTTCTGGGTAAAAAAGAGTGTCTCCCCTGTCACAGGGAAGCAACTAACATTTTGCTGCTGATTTCAACAGCTCACACAAGTGAGCAAGCTGCGTTATTTCATGAGCATAAGGAACAAAGGCAAAAAAAATCATCACATTTCAGTTGAAAATGAAATATGTGTGCTTATCTAGGTTCTACTCAGAATTGAGTTTTGATGCAGCACCACGCAAGCAGTTTCAAATTAAAGAGGTAAATTTCATCCTTTATTTTCAGTTTCAAAAATAACACTTTTTAATGCATATGTAGGTTTCTCAAAAAGAAAAAAATCAACACGTATAATTTTGTAATTGCTAGGCTCATATTTGAACTTGATAATATCACTTGGAAAGAAACATTTTCAAAGTATTATATAAAAATCCTTTCTTAAGCTATATTTTTATTCATTTTGCTTTGGCTTATGATTTTAGAAGCTTTGCTATTTATTACTTGTCAATACATTTTCATGCTACAAATAACATTAATTAAATTTACAATCTTTTAAAAAATTATCTCTTTTGAGCCAGATTTAGAAAAGTTTAGTTCCATTTTGATCTAATCCAGTTATTTAACAGAAATTTATTATATTTGCTTTCTGAGTGTTTAACCAATCTTTGTTGGATAAAAGGAAAACAGTTAAGCTTTGTTCACCTTTTTAAAAATTAAGCTCTTCCTTTGCTTCTAGAAATCTTAAACACTCGGAAAGCAAATATAAATTATATAAATATAATTTTTAAAAAGGTAAACTAAGCTTAACTATCTGCTTTTCCTCTTATCCAACAAAGACTGGTTAATTTTAAAGATTAACCAACAAAGACTGGTTTTAATTTTAAACAAACAAACAAAACCCCAAAAATATTGGTTTTAATTTTGAACAAAGGAAAAGTTTTCCATGTGCATATACTATATGCCAACATATATCATGCCTCTTTAGCATTTTGTATCTGAAAATCATTTAAAATTTCCTCCAGATTAAAAAAATTGAGACTTGGTGAAGCAGTCAGTTGTCATCTTAGAGGTTTACTTTTCTAGGATTCCAGAAAGGCCACACTTAATAGGCATTTACTGCAAGAAATGTAACTCTTTTTATTCCTGATCAACACTAGGACCTTTTATCTTATTAGCATAATGAATGTTAAAAATGTATTTTATTTGTGAAATTAGAGACTCATGAATTAACATAATTGTCGGAAATGGGCTCTCAGTGGTGAAATCAGTGGTATTCAATATAGATGGGCTGCCTAAAATATTTTGGAAACATTTCTTACTCTTTTTTTTTAAGATTATATTTATTTATTCATGAGAGACACAGGAGAGAGGCAGAGACACAGGCAGAGGAGAAGCAGGCTCCATGCAGGGAGCCTGACGCGGGACTCTATCCCAGGACCCCAGAATCATGACCTGAGCAGAAGGCAGATGCTCAGCCCCTGAACCACCCAGGTGCCCCAAGAGACATTTCTAACTCTTTACAGGAATCAACTATATCCCTACACAGACCTGTGTCTAGACATTGGTTAAAGATTTTCTGATTGTCTAATGACAAATGTAAGAGTTGTGCCGTGTTGTGTCTATGTCAAGTTAGTTTCATGCTACATATGGCACAGACCTCTAAGAGGTCAGAGAGCTGAACCTCCAGACCCTCTGCCACCTGCTTGCTAATAAATAATTGCACACAAGTAGTCTATGTTTGTGGCAGTATTTAATCTGTGCCTTGATTTTATCATAACCAAGTGGTGGATTTGTGGGGAAATAACCAACCCTCACTCACTTCGAACTGTCCATACTACTGTTACCAAAAAATAATCAAGAATTTTACATGGTTAAGTAAAAGTGGGCAGGGCTCTCCATTTGCAATAATTAGTTTCATCAGTGAGTGGAATTTCAGGAAGAAAAGGGCAAGAGATTTGAAGACTTAGCAATGGAAATGCCTGTGCTATTGATTCATAGAATATGAATTGAACAAGGGGGATGTGGAGTCAAGAGGGTGCTTATATGCTAAGAAAATACAGTGAGATCCAATGACTGATAGTAGAAAGAGTCGTTGCCATGTTCTCCTGAATGCCTTTCTTCTTCATGTCCAAAAAAGAAACAAATAATAATAATAAAAAAGATTTCAGTAGTGTGACCCTAAATCAAACCTGGAAAATATCCCAAACAGAGACCAGGCCTTTGATATAATGCTTTGTTGTTCAGCATGCTAAGTAGCTTCTTATTTCTGCAAATGTAGATTCTCTAAAGAGAAATTATAATCTAAGGCTGACTTCATTCCTTTCTGGTTCCTTTTCTTATATGTGTACATAGAAAGTACTAAGGGAACACACAGATACTTAGCAGCACTTTTACAAAATAAAATTTGAAATAGAAATTTGTTGTAAAAATTAATCCTAGAAACATTTCCACAGAAACAAATTTTCATTTAACCATTATTTTATTTTACATTAAAATCAGAAACTTGCACAGCTATTTGTCCACATTAATGTGATTTTATTATTTAATCTGTTCATCAACACAATTTTGCTCTTCTAGGAAGCTCTTGCTCGGGAAAATAAAAGTTGCAAGTAACTTTATTGCTCATTTCAAGAATATCCTGAAAGTTCCATCAACTCTCTTTAGAGAACAGCAAAGAATAGCTTATGCCCTGAGTCTATTTGAATCTCTTGCCTAGAAATCCTTGAATTATTATTGTCACCATCCTGAACTATTATATCTTACTCTTTACCCTCTTCTAATTCAGCCCCACATTGGAAAGACTCACCTTAAATCAGATTTCAAATCTTAGAAATACCCTAAATCCTTCTTCTGAGATGCTACTGGTCTGTAATAAGAAAAAATATAATTATAAGTACATTTATATTAATGTTCAATTTTTTTACATCAGATTATCATATTTCTCTTCATAAAACTGTAAACTAACTTTTATGGACCATTAGTAAGCATTGCGGTCGAGCACTGTAAGTACTGAGTTATCAAAAACAAGATGATGTGATAGGTGCATTTATTATACCCATTTTACAGAGTGGGAAAATGAGACTTCAAAGGATCACATACTTTCCCTAAGATTATTTAACTGGGAAGGAGAAGGGCCAGGATCCAAGCCCTGGTGATTTCTCCTTAGAGACCACCTCTTAAACCACTAAGTCTCCCTTTCAATCCTTTTATTTTATTTTATTTATTTTTTAAAGATTTTAAGTACTCACTACACCTAATATGGGGCTTGAACTTACAACCGCAAAATCAAGAGTTGCATGCTCAAAAAAAAAAAAAAAGAGTTGCATGCTCTACTGATTAAGCCAGCTAGGTGCCCCTCCTTCAATCCTTTAGACATAAATGGTTATAAGCATGTGAAATACATTTTGTGGGCTTTGCTTCTTATCTCTCTCCTAATGTATATCAGAAGAAGACTTAATACGGTATCTCATCTCCTGACTCAGCCTAAATGCTTGCTGCTCTGAAGCTGAATGTGGATTCAAGGCTGTTCCAGAGAGTTAATCCCCAAGAGCTATAAATCATCCAATCACCTTTTAGAGCATGCAATGCCTGTGAAGGAAAGAGAGATGCTGACATTTAAAGTAATCTAGCCTATCAATAACACATGAACTTGCTTTGATTTAAAGCAATTTACAAAGGGATTCGTACACCTCATTTCAACTGTTTCACCAAGGTCTTGACTCATTGCTGCAGGTTGTATAATTAGTCACATTAATCCAGCAAATGATGGCAAAATGCTTAGTAATGATGCCTAACTGGGGCATTTCCAGAGAACCTTTGTTGTTTAATTAGGAGATAATGGATGAGAGGGTAGAGAGCACAGGGGTATAAAAGGCTCTTGCGTGTCAATGTGCTTATGCCAGTTCAATACAATAGCTTCTTAAGCCAACTATTCAAATAAATTGACATCATTATGGCACATGAATTTAAAAGGGGTTATTATTCACCAACTAATTTTATTTTAACATATACTTAGGAGCAACCAATTACTACTGGGGAAAATAAAAGGTGCCCGGTGAACAAATGTACTCAGTACAAAGGAAGATATCCGTGGTCACTCCTGGGTCTCCACTGACCTACCATCTTTCCACATGGAATAATAGTTCGGGAAATTTCCCTCTTATATAGGAAACACCAAACCATTAAAGTGTAAAATGATTCTGTGTTTCCCACTTCTTGTTACAGTTCTGCTGAAAACAAATGAAGACTCCATCCTCTGATTATGTGTATACTGTTTTTTTTAAAAGGTTATATTAAAATTGACATTTCTGTTGGGTGCTTTTAACTTCAAATAATAGAAAAGCAAACTCAGACTGTCCTAAAGAAAAAGGGATATTTGTTGGCTAGAGGCAGAGTAGGCTGACTGATCGATCAGAGCTGGTTATGCTCTGCCCTCCTCCGTATCCCAGTTCCTCCTCAGGCTGATTTCTCTCACTGCAGGGAGATGGCTAACAATCATAGGTGGACCACAGCACTCCTGGCAACAGGGTGAGTGACTTCCCACTGCCATCCAGCATACGTAGAGAGTATCTCATGACCGGCCCACACCTGTGAATCCATGTGGCTAGGGGAATGGTGTAGGCCAACTGGGTAAGCCTGGGACACCTGAAGGAACTATCCTGACCAGTTCAGATCCATCAATCTCCCCGTCACCTCCTGCCCCTGTAAGCTGAGAATGGGGTCATCCACATTGTAGTATGGATGCTACACATAGAGGTAGGTAGTGTGGATGTTGTGAGGACTATTTCAATGTCTGCTACCATCTGCACCAGTAACCTAGTTTAGTTGCCTGGGGTTGGCAAAAGCCATTTATGTTAGTCAGTCATGTGGGGACACTGAGCTCCAGGGCCACTTGGTTGATCCTATTATTGACAAAGACTGTCTTTTTGAACAAACTCAGGCTCCTTTGAACCCTCTCTTTGATGAGGCCAATAAGGACTGTAGACCCTCAGCATAAAAGATTTTGTCCAAACACCCACACTAGGAGACTCGAACACATGAAGGAGCATAATTTCTAACAACTCAGAATGACTCTAGTCCTCAAGTTCCTACTGTGAAAACCCAAGATCCACTGTTTGCTCCAATCAGCACCTGAAGGTAGCACCCTTGTCTCCCAATCTCTGTGGGACAGCAGGAGTTTACCTTGAATATGCACCAGTAAACAAACTCATCAATCAACCCTCCTCCCTCTTTTTGTAAATTGCCGCCTGCCAGAGTCTTCTCCAGCGCCCTTCCATCCCCGCTCCCCTCAGATCCCATATTCTTCCTCTAAAAAGCCAGTCACCTGTGCACAGATGGAAGATGAAGTTGGTTTGTGCTCGACTCTCTTCCCTATTGCTTCTTTATCCAGTGTCCAAGGCATTGCTTATCATGTCTTTCAAGAATGACTTCCAAATCCCTATTCCTTCTCTGTCCTCCCCTTGATGCCATTTCTTTAGGTTTATACAACACAGATTTTATAGTAATACTCATTACTTTGAACTTCAGAGAACTACTAAAGCCCTTGATGTATCAATACCTTGGAAAGACAACTGTCTACACATTAGAGATGTACTTTGAATCAGTTGTTTTTATAAGTGATGGCACTGTGATTGTGAATAAATATACAACATATGCATAATGTAGCTGATTTATCATTTAAAAATGCTCTATAAGGCTTTCACATCCCTCATCCTTGTTTTATGGAGTTACTTTCAGATGACAAAACCCCATTGAAATAAGTCTCTTGAAGTTTGTCCGGAGAAACATCTTTTCTGGAAAAGGGAGGTGAAATGCTTTTCCTTCTAAAGGCTTTGGGAAGTGTAAAGTTCAAGAGATTAAGGAATCCCTAGGCAGGTAATTTATGAAATGCTTGCATGAATTAATTCATTTGTTCTGTCAATGCTCTTTAGCCAAGGGCCACCAAAAACACCAGTAGTGAAACAAGTTGAACTTCTTACTTATTGCAATGAATGAGAACACCCATATGAGGAAAAATGGGGTATTCCTGTAAGAGAGTTTTGAAAAGAACCACTTACAGCATAAGAGTGAATTGGAGGAGGATCTAAGGAAAGAGAGGTTTTCTCTAGACTGGATAATGTCTAAGGCTGCATATCTCAGTAGATCTTACATATAGGAAAGGAACACTAGAATGAAGCGTTGTAAAGTCACTTATTTTAGGCAAGATGGAGAAGTGTCTGCTCTTTGTGGCTGATACATGAACCTTGTTTTGTCTGTGCTTAAACAAAATTATGAAGTTGCTTCATTTCGTTTTATCATGGTCTCAGAGTAATTTTGTTCGGGGTTTGTATTCTGTGAGGTTGTTTATGTCTAATAAGAGAATAACATGGCTTTCCTGTGAGTGCCAGCCCAGCTTCTGAATGTCCAGGGCTGCTGTTTTTTCCTTTCTCAATTCATTCAGCATTGTTAAGTGCTTATTGTGTGACATCATCACAACTTAGAAATGGTTCCTGTTTCTAAGGAATTCACAACTTCGTGGAAAAAAACAGGTAAGAAAGACGAGTGGAGTTTATTCATCAGCAAATATGGATTGTGTGCCTGCTACATGTCAGGCTGTTTTGGACATGGGATAAAGTAGTGAGAAAAACAGCAGACATTGCTGCCCTCATACAGCTCTTATTCTACCCAGAGGGGACAATGAATAATAAACAAACTAAAGAAGTATATTATTAATTTTTCCAAAGGTAATTATGGAAAATAGGGAAAAATAGTTAGATAATGAGAAATATGAGGGGGAGAGGTAGACTGTGTGTCATACTGGGTGATGAGGAGGACTCATGTTAGGACAACTGTCGGAGGGAAATAGATGATTATTCAGGCAAAATTTGGGGATATTTTACCCATTTTTCCTTGACAATATATGAACCAAGGGAAAATAATATCTGGGCTGTTTTATTTATTTTATTCTAGAAGTCAAGTTGAATATATTGAATCAGCATGGTTTTATAGAAATATTACATATATTTTTTAGTGGAAACGGAAAATAATTTTGGTATGTTCTCTCATTTATCTACACTTTACAAGACTTTGAAATTGCAAAGTAAAATTTTAAATTTTGTATTGCAGAAAAGGGAGAAGATATTCAACTGGTCCATATTTGTTTATTTACTGACGAATTCTTCAGTTATGGATGTTGGACTATGAAGTGAATGTGGACGGTTCCATTGTCACCAAACTCATTTTTTTCTCTGTCAGCTTTAATGCCCTGGGCTTATTCACGTCTCCCAAGATTCTCATTTCTGCCAGTTCTTTTAAAATAGTAGAGTGTTGTGTTTCCTTTCAAGTTTGTCTGTCTGTCAGTAAAGATTTTTCTCCTATCAAGACTTCTCTGGCCTGGAGAATGAATCAATTTTATATTTTTTCTGAGGAAATATAGTGGGTCATGGAAAGGAAGTCTGGGGAGCTAATTTCTCCAACTAAATGTGTAGCAAAAAAAAAAAAGAGGTAACTGGGACCATCTTTCTCATGTCAAGTAGAGAAGCTGTCCTACCCATTCATTGACATGTTAATCAGCTTAATCCTTTTCTTCCCTGCTTCTCATCTCAGTTGTTACACGGAGTTTTTTTAGGAATAACAACTACTTGCTTTTTAAATGTTAGTGCCTCTCATGTCTTTAAGATACTGCCTGTTTTTCAGATTTCATCATAAACAGATGTAGTCCTGAAGAAATAGTATTGGATGAAGTCTATCTTCTGTATTCCTAGCTTTAACACTCTTTCCTTAAGAGACAGAGAACCTCAGCACAGGAAAGGACTTAAAACCCTTCTGTTTACACCCAAGACCCCAACTGGTCATAAAATTCCATGTTGAAATGCCCCAATGAAAGGAAATTAATTTCCATACAAGGGGTACCCCATTCTATCTTTCCAATCTTGCTAAAACTTTGACTCTGTGTGTGTGTGTGTGTGTGTGTGTATGGTGTGTATAGCCATTTATTATCTACCCATTTATTATAGCTCTAGAACTTGAGTCCATGAAGAATAATTGACTCTTTGGGGGAAAACTTTTAAATAATTTTTTTAAAGATTTTATTTATTTATTCATGAGAGACACAGAGAGAGCTAGAGGCAGAGACACAGGCAGAGAGAGAAGCAGGCTCCATGCAGGAAGCCCAACGTGGGACTCCATCCCAGGTCTCCAGGATCACACCCCAGGCTGCAGGCAGCACTAAACCGCTGCGCCACCGGGACTGCCCCCTTTTAAATAATTGAAGACTCTTCTGGTGTGTTTATTTCTCCACCATCAGTGTTCCCTCCTCCAGGGTAAGTATCATCAGCTCTTGCTTATGTCTTCTTACAGCATCAGATGTGCTCCACTGCTCCACAAAATCCCGTTGGAGAAAACACAATACATTATATGTTGTTGACTTTAATTAATTTTTCTTAAACCTACATAAATATAAATAGGGTATAAGTTTATATTTATGGTTCTTAAACATGAAACTTAGAATTTAAAAGCCCACACAAGTGATTCATCATTTACATATAATATTCAGTGTTCACTAAATTCTACTTTTGAAACAAATATTACACCAAATATTAACTAACTAGAATTTAAATAAAAACTTGAAACAAAAAACAAGCAAAAAGTATAAAATTGATAAAATCAGTAACATTATATAATGTGACAAATTAAATCTACAGTTTTTTGAAACCAAATTGTTTTTAATGTGAAGATATTTCTATGATGTAGGTACCTTTGAGTTCATCATGCATATCTACCTTGAAGCCTTGTGATAACCCAATTCTACCACTTTTTCTGTATATAAAATGAGGAAAGCAAAAAATAAATCTGTCTCAATGTGTTACTGTGAGAATTTCATGAAATCGTGTATATTAAGAACAGTTCTTCATGTGGAATATAAAGTTAAAATGGCAGCTCTCATTATTACTATAATTTTTTTTTTTTGCTGGTGCTAAGTATTAACTGGTGTGTATTAGCCACTTACAGATTTGAATGAAATACAATAAGACCTGGCTGATAAATAACTGCCAAATTTAGGGCTAGTTTCTAATCCTCAGTATGGCTTTTGAAATTTGCTCTGAAAATTCCTAGTCATGACTCTTTCTATATTAAATGGACTAGCAGTTGCATGCTAGAAAGCAGGTTATCTCACGCAAGTAAAGCCAGGGGAGAGTCATAATAACAGATAAAGGATATTCCTTGCTGCATTTCACTCAGGCACACTGCTTCTATCAAAGAGCTAAAATGTTATGTTCAGAATCAAGAAAATATTATTGACCTACCTTCATTACCTTGGCTGCCCCAAGATGGATTAAGTTTTGATATTCTTTGTCTTTGGATGTAATAAATGGCAGCAATGTGAAGGTTAATGAACTGCTCACAGAGTTTTGGTGTAGTGAAAGTCTATGAACACTTCCTTGAATCTATGCCACAGCAAAGAGAAGATTTATAGCTTCACGTTGGATCCTGAAAATATATTACTTCCTACTACCATTCACCAAAACTTGACTTTAATTACTCTGAAAGTCAAAGAACACAGTGAAATAGACAAAAATGTTGTTAGTTTAAGAGATCTTATCAAAATAGAGGTCATCTCCTTGGATGCATTTGTCTTTTTAAATTATGATATTTTGAGTCACAAAATAACATCAAAACTTATGCTCAGGTTTTTACTGTGGAGCAATGGGATATGTTGACTGAACACCCTCCCTGAGCTGGATCTTTCTGCTCAGATGCACCAGAGGAGGCACCATATTAGACAAGATTTGACTAATACAAGAAGACTCAAAGTAGTATTATCAGCTCAGTTTGAAGTTGCTAGTTTTCTTTCTTATCTGGAATATTTGTACAAAGACACACTGAAGAAAACACACACATACACATACACCCCTTATGGTTTCTTTCTGGTGTGTAGCTAAAATGAAACTAAAAGATCTTGGTTGTTTTGAATCAAGTTCTTTCAAAGTAATTTCCAGTAATTGTTTTTTTAAATGTCTCTTTCAGGTCAAGACAACCAGGGAAGACCTGTCTTGCTTTTAGAATGCTTTTAGAAGTTACATTTCTAGACTTTTTATTCAGGAATATTTCAATTTATAATTTCCAAACTGAGGAATGTGGGGCTACATGAAGACTTTCCAGGTGATACATGAACCAGGTCATTTTTTGAAGACTCCATTTCCAGATTCTTGAATTATCTGTGTCATTTTTCCTAAAAATGATCTAAAATGCAGTTGGGGGTGACTCTTCATGATGTTCTCCTTGGCCTCCTTCCCCTTCACAATCTTTCTCCCCTTACAATATCAAAGAAAGGCAGACATCTCACCTGTCTGAGATCTTAATATGATGTTATTTTGGGGTTTGAAAACTTCTGTGCCTTTAATCAAATGATCAATTACAAATATTGGTGCCTGGAGCCATCCCTCCATAAAGGCCCAAGAAACCCATGGGATGGTCCATGTGGGTGAAACAAAGCATTGGAGTGAAGGTATTTTGACCTGAAAAATATTCTGAACTTAGTTATATCACAACAAGTGGGTTTGCCACAGTGATTGACCATTTGACACTTTTTAAAATTATTATCTTACCCTTTCCATTCCCTGCGCATTGTCAAGGAACGCATCACTCCTGAGGGAAATTTCTAAAAGAATGAGGCAGAGAATCTGCTAAGTCCAGAATAGAGAACAGTCATAAAGATACTATAGGTAACAGCACTTTAGTTGATTTGGGGGGGAAACTCTTGGCAGAGCTCTATGCCTCCCTTATCTTTCCATTCACCCATCTGTCTATCTTAAAATATTAGAACTTCAAAAATTATTAAAAGTTTACTATGGGACAGCCCAGGTAGCTCAGTGGTTTAGTGCTGCCTTCAGCCCCGGGTGTGATCCTGGAGACCCAGGATCAAGTCCCATGTCGGGCTCCCTGCATGGAGCCTGCTTCTCCCTCTGCCTGTGTCTCTGCCTCTCTCTCTCTCTGTCTCTCATGAATAAATAAATAAAATCTTAAAAAAAAAAGTTTGCTATGAACACCCCTCTGCACACTCCTCATGCTCAGTCATGAGTAGATGCTGATAAATCACTTCCATCATTCTTGTCTCTGTTTGAGACTCAGTGCATATTCTGCAGGATTTCAAGGAAGAGGCAGGAAATGGCTTCATATTTTTTTAAAGATCACTCTTTTAAAGAAAATATATTAATTTTCCATGCTGCATAACAAATTACTCAGAAATCAATAGCTTAAAGCAACACATATGTATTATACTGTCTGTGGGTTGGGAGACTGGGTGTAGCATAACTAGGTGTTCTGCTCAGGGTCTTCAAGGCTCAAATGAAGGTATTGGCAGGTGCTGGTACATTCAGCTGAGGTTCAAAGTCCTCTTCTCAGCTCACTGGCTGTTGGAAAAAATCCCTTCCTTACCGTATGTGACTGAGATCCCATTATCCCGTTAGTTGTTACCAGGGACTGCTCTCAGCTCCTGGAGGCTAACCTCAGTTCCCTGTTGTGTGTGGTCCCATAGGTAGATCACAAGATGCCCTCTTGTTTTCTTCCTTCCGGGCCAGCAGGAGCATGGCTACTGTTGCTTCCTTTCTCTATGAGGGCCTACCTGATTAGATGAGACCCACCCATAACAATCTCTCTTTCTCTGAGCTCCAAGTCAACTGATTTTCAACTGGATTGTAAGGGCACACCTGCTCATTCTCCAGATCAAGCCTACAATCAAGGAAAGGGATTATACAAGATGTGTATGCCTCGGAGTGGGGAACTTGGCGACCATGTCAGAATTTTGCCTACCGTATACTCCATTCCTTAGCTCTCGATCATTTAGGTTCTTCCCAAATACAAAATATTTCCAAGCCTCCCAGAGGTTCCCAAGAGTCTCATCCCACAACAGCATCCACTCAAAGTCCAAAATCTCATCTAAATATTATTAGCGCACATACAAAATCTAAACCAGTGCCAGGTGGAAGTAAAGCTGCTAGGTGTAATCCATTGAGCACAGCAGGGCACAATTTTTCTCCATCTGTGCACATGTGAAACTGTAGAAATTATTTGCTCCTAACATGCCATGGTGGGACAGCCATAGAATAATACGTGCAGATATTGTGGTTCAAAAAATGGGAAAATGTAAGATAAAACCTACCTGCTAAATGCAGTTCTGAACTCCAACTGAGCAAGTGGGAATTTCCTGATCAGCTTTTGAGGCCTGGGAATAATTCCTCCCAGCTCCTAGACGTGCCCTCTGAGCTCTGCATCCTCCTTCCTTTTGCATAAACTGCAGTTGTGCAGTATTAGTAGCCAGTTTCCTGCAGAGAATTTTAAAGTCCAACAGTCTGTCCCTCCTTCCCCTATTCTTTTTGTCCCTTTTAGCCCAAGCTGGCAGTGTTTCTGCTGAAATAATTTTCTTACATTTGTGGGTCTTTAGCAAATTTTACTAATTTCACTCCACTTGATAGAAACCATACCTACAAATGTTTTCAAGAGAATCATTTCACTGTCTTAGGCATTGGGTAAGCTGGCTGAAGGACAAAACCTAAAGCTCCCAGAAGCCCTTTCACTTTACTAGAGCCCACTTTTACTCTCTTAAGGGACCTTGGTGTAACTGAATACCCTCCCCTTTAATCTTCCCGAGGTGTATTCGTTCATCAGCTGATGGACTTCAGGTTGTTTTTAGTTTGGGGCCATTATGAATAATGCTTCTACAAATACTTGTCTACAGGTCTTGGTGTGGACACATGTTTTCATTTATTGCAAGTAAATACTTAGAAGTTAAATAGCAGGGAAATAGGGAAGAAAGATTACAAGAAGCTGCTGAACGTTTTCCAAAGTGATTGCACCATTTAAACTTCTACCAGCAATCCATGTAATTTCTGATTGCTCAGTATTTTAAATTTTAGCCACTTTAGTGGGAGTGCAATAATATCTCTCTGTGATTTTAATCTACATTTCCCCAGTAACAATATATTACGCTTTTTTCATATGTGTATTGGCTATTAATACAAATTCCCTTGTGAAATTATATTAAAGATAATTTTCCCATGTTTTTAATAGACTATCTTTTCACTATTGAATTGGAGGGATTTTAAAAATATATATTCTGGAACAGGCTCTGTTTGCAGATTATAGGTGTGACAAATAGTTTCTCCCAGTCTATAGCTTGTCCCTTTCATTTTTCTTTTTTCTTTCTTCTTCTTCTGTTTTTTAAGATTTATTTATTTTAGAAAGAAAGTACAAGGGGGAAGAGCAAAGGGAGAATCTCTTACAGACTCCCCACTGAGCTTAAGCCCAATGCTGAGCTCAATCTCACCACCCTAAGATCATGACCAAGCCAAAACCAAGAGTTGGACACTTCATTGACTGTGCCAACCAGGCACACCCGCCTTCACTTTCTTACGTGTATTTGATGAGAAATTTTTCATTTTGATGAAATATAATCAATCAAAAATTTTTTATAGTTAGGTCTCTAATCCACCTGAGATTAATTTTTGCATGCAGTATGAAGTGTGCATCAAGGTACATTTTACTCCACATGGACACCCAATTGTTCCCTCACCATTTGTTAAATGACTTATTGTTCCATGGGTCCTGGACGAGGCTTGAGGTAGAGAAAGGACAAGAGTGTAAGCCTGGAGTTCTGCCTTTATTAAGGTCCAAAGGTAGAGTATCTAGGGTTTTGTGGTTCACTCTTTATTGGTTAATTTAAGGCATAAGAGTGGAATTAGGGAGCAGGAGGGGAGAAATGGGATAACTCATGCAGTCAATTATCTAGGTCACCCAGGGCTTTCTTGAAAGAAGGAGAGTCATGGAGGAGCAATCTGGTTCCTTTATTTCCTTATCTGGTTGTCTTGCCGGTAGCTGTGCCTTACAGCTGGCAATATGTTTATTCAAGATGGATGTCTTTTGAAACGGATGCCTTGGCAATCAAAAGCTTAATGTCAGGTCTTTATAATCACACATTTTCCTATATAATTGCTTTGGTGTCTCAGTTGAAAACCAATTAATAGACCACGTAAGTTTGGGTCTCTACTTGGACTCTCTGTTCTGTTCCTTTGATCCTATATTTATTTATTCTGTTCCTTTCAGTCTATATTTATGCCAATGTCACACTATCTTGTCTGTTGTAGTAGCTGTATAAAAGTGTCAGAGTAAGGAAGGGAAGTTCTCCAACTTTATTTTTTTCAAGATTGTTTTGACTACAATAGGTCCTTTAAATGTCCATGTACATCTTAAAATCTGCTTATCAATGTCTACCAAGAAAATTTGCAATTTTGAAAGGATTCATGGGATCTATAAATCAATTTGAAGTAAATTAACATCTTGACAGTGTCTTTTGATTCATGAACACAGTATATTTCTCCCTTTATTTACACTTTCTTTAATTTTTCTCAGAAGTGCTTTGTAGTTTTCAATATGCAGTTGTTACATGCCTTTTCTTAAATTCATCCCCAAATTACATTTTTTATATTAATGTGAACAAAAAGTTTTGGAAATTTGACTTCTGATGGTATAAAGAAACACAACTGCCTTTCATTTATTGACCATGTGTTTTATAACCTTGACAAACTCACTTAATAGTTATAGCCACTGCTTAACATATTCCTTACATTTTTTTAAAAATGGATTTTATTTTTTTGAGAAGTTCACTGCAAAATTGAGCTGAAGGTACAGAGATTTCCCATATACTTCCTGCCACTACACATGCACAGGCTCCTCCGTCATCAACATCCCCCACCAGGTGGTACATTCATTGCAATGATGAACCTGCATTAATATTCTCTTTTCTCTACATTCTCACCAGCCCTTGTTATTTCTTGTCTTTTCAATAATAACCATTCTAACACATGAGAACTTACATATCCTTGAGATTTTGATTTGTATTTTCCTAATGATTAGTAGTACTAAGCATCTTTTCATGTGCCATTTGTATGTCTGCCTTGGAAAAATGTCTACTTAGTTCCTCTGCCCATTTTTTGGTTAGTAGTAGTAGTAGTATTTTGCTATGGACTTATATGAGTTCCTTATGCATTTTAATATTTTTTGCTTATCAAATATGTCATTTGCATATATTTTCTCCCATTTCATAGAATATATTTTGTTGGTTTTTCCTTTTGCTGCACAGCTTCTTAATTTGATGTAGTTCCACTTGTTTAATTCTGCTTCTGTTGCTTGTGCTTTTGGCATCATACACAAGAAATTGTTGCTAAAACAAATGTCAAGGAGTTTATCCCTCTATTTTTTTCTAGAAGAATTATAGTTTCATGTCTTATGTTAAATTATTTATTCCACATTGAGTTAATTTTTGGGTATAAGATAGGGGTACAGTTTCATTATTTTGCCTGTGGATATTTGGTTTTACAAACACCATTTATTAAAGAGGCTATCTTTTTCGCATTGAGTATTCTTGACATTAGTTGACTGTATATTCATGTGTTTATCTGTATTCTCTATTGTGTCCTATTGGTCCATGTCTGTTTTTATGGCAGTGCCATACTGTTTTGATTACTCCAGCTTTGTAATATAGTTTGAAATCAGGAAATACAATGCCTCCAGCTTTTCAAGATTGTCTTAGATATTCAAGGCCTTTTATGGTTCCACACGAATTTAGGATTGATTTTTTTCTATTTATGTGAAAAATGCAATTGGAATATTGATAGGAATTGCCCTTGATATGAAAATCACTTTCAATATTATGGACATTTTAACAATATTCTTCCAATCCATGAACACATGATGCCTTTCTATTTATTTGTATCGTCTTCAATTTCTTTCATCAATGTCTTATAGTTTTCAGTGCACAGATCTTTTACCTCCTTGGTTAAATTTATTCCTAAGTATTTTATTGTTTTTGATGCTATTGTAAATGGGATGGTTTCTCTTTATTATTCTTTCAGATAGTTCATTACTGAAGCACAGAAATGCAACTGATTTTTGTTTGTCGATTTTATATCTTGCAACCTTACTGTATTTGCTTATTAGTTCTAACATGTTTTTGGTGGAGTCTTTAGGGTTTTCTATATATAAGATTGTATCATCTGCAAGTAGAGATATTTTTACTTCTTTTGTTCTGATTTGGATGAATTTTATTTCTTTCTCTTGCCTTATCACTCTGAGTAGGACTTTCAGTACTATGTCAAATAGTAGTGGTGATAGCGGACATCCTTGTTTTGTTCCTAATCTTAGAGGAAAAGCCTTCACCATTGAGTATGTTGTCAGCTGTAGGTTTGCCATATTTTAATCTTTAATATGTTGAGGTACATTCTTTCTATATTCAATTTGTTGAGTTTTTATCATGAATGGATGTTGAATTTTGTCAAATGCTTTTTCTGCATCTCTTGAGATGATATGGTTTTTATCTTTCATTCTACAACTGTGATGTATCACATTTATTGCTTTGCATATTTTGAACCAATCTTGTATCCTATGAATTAATCCCACTTGATTATGGTGAATGATCATTTTGATGTACTGTGGAATTGGTTTGCTGTTATTTAGCTGAGAATTTTCACATCCATATTCATTAAGGATATTATTGGACAGTAGTTTTCTTTCCTTGTAATATTCACATCTGGCTTCATAACAGGGGAATACTAGATTTGTAAAATGATTTCAGGAGTGTTCCCGTCTC
Source organism: Canis lupus familiaris (assembly GCF_011100685.1). Classification (NCBI taxonomy): domain Eukaryota; kingdom Metazoa; phylum Chordata; class Mammalia; order Carnivora; family Canidae; genus Canis; species Canis lupus. Next base: position 28,311,223 of record NC_049223.1, on the reverse strand, counting down.
TTAATTTTTTTGACAAGTTTGAGAAAGATTGGCATTAATTATTCTTTAAATATTTGGTAGGTTTTACCTGTGAAACCGTCTAGTCCTGGGCTGGGTTTTTCTTTGTTGGGGGATTTTTGATTACTGATTCAATCTCCTTACTAGTAATTGTTCTATTCAGATTATCTATTTCTACATGATTCAGTCTTGGAAGGTTGTATGTTTCTAGGAATTTATCCATTTCTTCTAGGTTATCCAATTTGTTCACATGTAATTGTTCATGGTTGTCTCTTAGTTTAAATTCTAAAAACTAAAGACATCTTTTTATCTTCCTTTAGCCTGTATAACTTATCTCAGATTAATTCATATTTTTGAAATCTGAGTCATAAAATGTTTTAATGAATAAAGAACAGTTTTTAATAAAGATGACATGAGTTTGACTTTTGATATATGCTATATCCTTACATAATGCATTGCATCTTCCCAGCACTTCTTTAGACATGTGCATCTAATTTATAGAAGAAGCAGGAAACCTGATCTGTACCGGTTGTCCCATTTTGAACTTCATTATCAAGCATTTTTTTCTTGGCTTATAATTAATCTTTGGAAGCGTTCTTTGTTTTGGATCACGTCTTCTTTCACTTTGCATCCCTCAGCACCAGTGTACTAATCCTCACAGCATCTCTCTCGGTCTTGCTGGTCCTCAGCCTGCCCTGTTCCACTCAGCATCTGATCTCTGCAAGATGTGTTGCTAAGGCTGCCCCTGTCAATTGGCTTTCCATTGGGTACAGCTAACTGATGAGAGGGGACAAGACACATCATTGCTTTCCTACCCCCACAAGTGTTACATGGTGCTTCTAGTAACAGCTGCACCTCCTTGAGACTCCAGCTCCTACCAGAAAGACCTGAAGTGATTCTAGTTTCCATGATGTGATGGTTGGTGGTCCCAGGTCTCAGGTGGCACTGTTTCTTCCTTTTGTCTGTGGCCCAAGGGCAGTACTGGCTTTCTGCTGTTGCTAATCTCTGGGTCATCTGCTGCCTCTGTTTGGCTTTTCTGCTCTCTTACCGCCGAAGTAACCACTTCCCTGCAGGAAATTCCCTTTGTTGTGAAGACTTGAGGAACTTTTTGTTCTTCTGGTCAAAAATTAATGGGTACAATCACTTACCAATTGCCTGTAACAGTATCTATTATCACAATCATGGTTCTTAATGGTCAATGGACCAGTGATACAAGAATTCAAGATTTTCTTTCAGTTCTTACAGAACATAAAGTGGAACTCTATAAACACATTTTTTATGTATAATAAAAGCTACTTTCTATTAATTTAGTAAGTGGATTATTAAGGGTCATGAACATTTAATATATATGTAGCAAAATACTTTTAATAGCATTGCCAAAAATATTTCTAAGTATTGTAGATATTAACTCATAGTAGTTTGCTTATATATGTTCCATTTGTCAATATAACTATTTATGATATGAGATGAGAATCCTATAATTAGCTCATGAACTTCAAGTTTGACCATGTATTAAGTTGTAATTAAAAAACTAAATTTAAAAAATTTTAAACTTTTGAAAAATACAGGTTCCTAGAACCTGATCCAGACTCATTGGAGTCTCGTTGGAGAAGGGGGACCAGGAATCTGTGTTTTTAATAACCTTCCCAGGTGACTCCTTGCCATTTTCATTATATATGTTTGGGAAGACAGAATGATAAGTAGGAGACTAAGCACAAATCTTATTTTTAAATGTCCCAGTTGATTGGCTTTTTGATTGTTGTTCTTTACCTCTGAAAAACTTACAGGGACTGAAAAAAACACTGGATCTGGTATTTAAAGTATCCAAAATCCATTTAAGACCTTGATGGTATAAAAAGAGGGGGGCCTCCAGTTATTTTTTTTTTTTGAGGCTATTATCTTCTGAGGTTGATGACAAAAACACTTAGTCATTCTGAGGTGTGACTATTTCTGTCTGATGGGCAGGAAAGGGGGAAAATTTTACTCACATTAATAAAGAAGTTCTGGAAAGACCTTATATTTCCAGAAAGTAAGTCAATCTAGTAACACCACTAGTCCTCTTTGTACTTGTTTTGTACTACATGCAACTTAACTTCAGTCTGGGTGGGAAACAAGGGTCACAACACAATAGGTTCTGAATATGAATCCGTTTTCAAAGTTTCCGTAAGGTCTTCCTTGGGGTTCTTCATATATGCTTACTGTGGGAGAGATTGTAAACTGCCCTTCATTGGCCACCTTCCTCCTGTGCCTTGGTATCAGATGCATAAAACATGTCTACATTTCCCAGTCTTGCTTTCAGCTGGGTGCAGCTTTGTGATTTTAGCTCTGGCCAGGGGCTCTGCGTACAAGTGATGTCATGATGTCTGGGTCCATAAGAGGAAGGTCCATGCTTCCAATCTTCTTTCTCCTTTCCTCTTTTCAGGGGCTGCAATGCGGGTATAGTGGTGGGGTTAGTGGGGACTGCGGTAAAAGAGAAACTGAGAAGGAAGGATCAGGGGTTTGGGGTCCTCACAGAGCATAGTCACTGTGTCAGCTTGACTTTCGAAAGAAAAAGAGATAAACCTCTATCACATATGAGCATGTGTTATTGGACCTTTTCTTTCCTTACTTACACATCTTTGAAACAAATTACACCATGCTTTGGGTTAGTCCTGATGGCCAGAGAAAAAGTTGCCCTCGAATTTTGTTGAGGACAATCAGGGAAAGAAGAGATATAGGGGAGAGGAGCTCTTTTCATTGGCTATCTGGGAAGTAGAGGAGAAAGGCACTCAATCGTTTTAAGGTTTGACCCCCTTGCAGCTGGTGTTCACTTCTCCTACTGCATCAGAGCTGTGGTGTCTCTTGTATCACAGGATGAAAAAACAGTCCTCTTTACTGAAAAGAAACCCAAATGAGAGCACCTCTCCACAACTTAGAGAGAATTCTAAATGTTTAATGCATGAACAACAAATTGCGGTAGTGTATTAATAAATCATCTGAATTTCTAGGATTTTATTTGATTTTATTTTTTAAAGATTTTATTTATTTGATTGATAGGGACAGAATGTAGATGAAACTAAACCTTTAAGGCATCTTAGGAGCCCAGAAAATATCTGAATGCAAGTACTTCCAGAAAAAAATTCATCTGTTTGTCCATGTAATCGATCTCATTCAATTAATCCCCGTCTAATTCTTAAAGAACTCAGGATGACCGGATAGACACTACCATTTATTAAATATACTGACAGGATAATTGTTTCTTTAAAAGAAAATTACCTCCAGGAATGTTTGACTTGTCTCATACCAGCACGTGGGGTATAGTTCAAGAGAGGCTTCTAATCAGAGGTGATTATTTTTCCATAGATACACACCCACACGCACAGTTAGAATTGACCTACATAAACCATTTAGTCCTTTTTTGGTCACTTAACAATATATGAATAATATAGATTTGAACCGTGCAAGTCCATTTATATGTATACTTTTTTCAATAGATATATTACAAATTTTTCTTGACATCTGTGACAATTTGAAAAACAAACCATGTAGCCTAGAAATCCAAAAAAAAGAAAGAAAAAGTTAGCCATTATTCTCAGTATAGAGTGTATAATACATAACATAAAAAATATGTGTTCCTCAAAAGCAGACTCAGACCTGAAAATACAGAGAACAAACTGGTGGTTGCCAGAAGGGAGCATGGGGAGAATGGGCAAAATGGGTGAAGGGGAGTGGAAGATACATATTTCCAGTTATGGAATGAATATGTCATGGGAATAAAGAGCACAGCATAAGGAATACAATGATATTATAAGAATCGCCATCATACTGTGTGGTGATGGACGGAAGCTCCCCTTACGGTGAGTGTAGCATAACATATGGCTTTGCTGAATCACTATGTCGTACACTTGAAACTAATGACATATTGTGCGTCAACTATACTCAAAAAACAACTTAGCAAAAAAAAAAATATGTGTAACTTGATTGTTTATGTTATTAGTAAGGTTTTAGTCAACAATAGGCTATGAGTAGTTAAATTTCGGGGGAGTCAAAAGTTATACTTGGCTTTTGGGCTGCATGAGAGGTCGGCGCCCGTAAGCCCCATGTTGTTCAAGGATCAACTGTGTATTGTCAACCTTGCGGAAGCCTTTTGAAATTCTCCAAAACTTCTCCTTTTAATGGTTGTACTCTATTCCATTGAAAGACAAGACAGCATTTGTTGAACTCCTCCCTTATCATTAGTATTTAATATTTCAGTCTGCATTATTCCATATAACGCTGCAAGCGACAGAGTCTGGAGAACATTACCGTCACCTGGCTCACTCATGCAGGTTTGAAATGCAATGGTAGTGGGGAGGGTAGCAAAGAATGTCACAGGGCTGAGAGTAGCTGCAATGGCTGCGGTGGGAAGTAAACACTAGCACTTTCCATCTCAAGTTTTATTAGCTTGTCTGCTTTGTATTTGCAATGGAATTATAATTCATCATTGTCTCTGGAACCCAGAAGCCCCTCTGACAGCACATCTGATGAGCTCTCAGCAGGAACTTTGATGACCAATAGCTGTAATTTATTGTGCCAGGGATGGCTGTAGATATTTTACATATATTAGATTAATATCTCAAACAGTCTGTGAGATGCTGATAATTATTCCTATTTTACAGGAAAGAGAGCCGAGGCTGAGAAGGAGTCAGTCGTTGCCCAATCTCCCAGCTAGTAAGTCACACTGGCATCTGTCCCGAGTCTGAGCCCCTGTTCTTGGCCTCCATGCTGTACTGCTGGTGCCAGCCCCCCCCCCCCCCCCACCGGTTCTGGGTGGGGGCTCACCTGTCAAGTTACTGGTAGGCTGAGTTTGAAAGGAGCTCCAGCCTCCCAAGGACCCCACTGGAGAAACAAGTCTGTGTTGGCTGATTTTACTACAGGTCACACTGAAGGATAGCTACGACTCCACCAGCTTGGGGACAAATTGTGGCTGCTCCTTTTTCTGGTTCTTCAGTGTGTCTCAAATCCAGCTGCATATTAGAGTCACTTGGGGAGCTTTAAAAAAAATCCCATTGTATGGCCTCCACCGAGGGATCCTGGTTTAATCCATTTTAATGGGCCTCAAACATCATTATCCTTTGCAAACTCTCCAGGTGACTCCAAGGTTGAGAACCATGCTCTAGGGTCTTCTGAGGCTTGGAACTTTAATGGCTGATAAAAATACCAATGTGTCCGTAAACACGCTTTTAATTATGTCAATTATTTTTGCAACCTTAACAAGAGTCCTGGAAGGAGATAGCAGTTGCTAAAGATGTGATATGTGGAGGAACCCTGAAATGGACTGACCTGTTCTGAAGTCAGAGGGGCATGAATCCAGCACTCATCTGCACAGCAATGTTGGATATGGGAGTGGAGAAAAGTTTCCCTGGGACTCATGGACTCATGGATTTCTCCTTGTAGCCAAGCATCTCCCCTAGCAATGAAGCCCAGAGTCTGCCCAATTTGAAATTTTATAAGTCATGAAATCACTGCCACCTAGTGTTACTGGTTTTCTTTCTTTTTCCTTTCATTCTTTACCTCCGTTCCTTTCCCTCTCTTTCCTTCCTCCTTTTCTTCCTTCCCTCCCTCTCTCCTATTTTCCTTCCTTCCTTCTCTGAAAAGTAACTGATGTTTTACCAAGCTGGGAAAGTTAGCTCTGGCTCAGAGAGAGGGACAGTGCAAGCTCATTGTCTCAGATCTGTGGTCAGGGCTCCGGCTGGTGAGAATTTCATCTTTCCTAAGTGTGTGTATACATTGCTATCTATCATTCCTTCATCTTGTGGGGCTCACTTCCAGTGTAAAATAAGGTAGCCCATGAGGAATTTCAGTTTATTTTACATTATCCTTTTATTTTTCTTCTTAGCACTTATTTCCAGATTTTGCCTGATTTTGTTTAGTGTTGGCTTTTCCTTTACCTGTTGTTTTTGTTTAGTGTTGGCTTTTCCTTTCCCTATTGTTAATCCAACCAGAACAACCTTGGAGGGAGACATTTACATAAAATGTATGGCATTCTGGACAATGATTAACTCCTGGCCAAAGGGTGAGGGGAAAGGTGACTCTATTATTCAGGGGTTTTGACTTACGCTGTTCTTACTTTATTTACCACTTCATGTCCACCAGCTGGTCCTGTCAGCCTCACCTCTGAGGCATATCCCTAGTCAATCATTTCTCTTGGCCTCAGCCATTATCATCTTTTGTGTGGCCAACAAAATGCTTACTTATCTGCTTTCTTTGCATCTACTCACGTGTCTGAACAGACCCTTCCTTACACAATAGCCAGAAATGGCATTACAAGTCGGAGTCTAGTCATGTTACTTCTATATTAAAACCCATGGATGACTTCCCTTATTATAGAGGGCTCCATGTGATCTGACCCTGGCTTCCACTCTGATCTCATCTCCCGCCACAAAGCCACACTGGCCTCCTTGGGGCCTTTGCACCTGCTGTGTCCTCTGCCTGGAATACTCTTCCCCTGAACCACACAGCTGCTGTCAAGTCTATCTCAGTACTTCAGGGTAGGTTTGATTTCCCAAATCCCTATCTTTTATGTTTTACCCTCTTTTATTTTCTTAAAAGTACTTATCATTATCTGAAATTCAAATTTACAACAGGTTGACCTGTATTTGCTAAATCTGTCAACCCTCCCTGGATGTCATACCCAGACTCTGAGGAACCAGGACAGAGACCTTTGTAACATCTATTTAACCACCTCCTTTGCTGTTCAGAGCTATTGTTTTCATGTCAAGTGGGACGTGGTTGAGAACCAAATGTGGACTTCTCTAAAGGCTGGCAGTTTCCTGAGGCTGCGCACAGGGAAGTGGGTCACATTCCTTTTCTTCCACTGTTTTCACAGCCAGCACCCAACTGCCTCACTCCTCTTCCATTGAATTTTGACATCAGGGGGTTAAAGGAGAATTGGAATCAGACACTGGGGTCTGACCTCTTTTTCCTGTATCTTCCTCTCCCTCTCCAGGAAATAAAAATGAGATATTTTTTCCCCCTATACCTCTGTGTATATCATATCCTGAAGTCTCCCTATTTTTGACTTATAATTAACTGGCTGTTCAAACACACCAGATCCTGTTCTTAATATAACATTGAACCTCAGAAATGTAGACAACTGTTTCACTTTAAAAAAAAAAAGATTTTATTTATTCATTTATGAGAGACACATTGAGAGAGGCAGAGGGAGAAGCAGGCTGCCCCTGGAAAGCCCGATGCTGGACTCAATCCCAGGACCCAGGGATCATGACCTGAGCCAAAAGCAGAGGCTCAATCACTGAGCTACCCAGGTATCTGCAACCATTTCACTTTTGAAAAAGTTTGGCTTTCTAGGTAATTGTCAGGGTGCACACTCAAAAAGCTCAACATATCTTCTTTGCTTTCCTGTTATAGTGTTCATAATCGTTCCTTAGGTAAATCTACACCTGTAGCAGAATAGGAGAGCAGGTCATGTGGAAAGAAATGCAAAAGGTTGAAGGATCTTTACGTTTTAAAAATATTAGCCTTATATGTTATATGCATACTCTAAAAACATATGGAATATTTGTAAGAACTGGGACTTCTGGACCAATACCTAGGTTTTTCACTTATATCTTCTATTTTCTATCTCCTCATGTTTGCAATTAGGTTTCGGAACAGTTGAAAGATAAAGTTGCAGAAAAATCTTAGAGTAATAAAGATAAAGGTTCAGAAAATAGAATGGAAATGAAAGAAAATAATTTGAGAAATGGCCTACTGGATCCAATATCCAAATAATGGTGATTCCATAAAAAGAGAAAAAAATTGAAGAAGAGATTTTCAAACAAATAGTGTAGAAAGGCTTTCTAGAATCCTGGGAGATGGAACTCCAGACTGAAATGGCCCACAGAGTACTAAGTATATAAAATGAAAATGAAGCAAAACAAAAAAGTACAGTAAGGCATATCTCATGAATTGGAAAGAAAAGACAATGAGTTTTCTGAGGAAAGCAAGTCCATAGAAATTAGGAGATCTTGAGAATCTCAGCACCAGACAATAAGAGAAATAATGAGGAGATATCTCTAAAAATGGAAAAGCACAATTGGATACTTCAAAAATACATCCTGCCAATTCAGAACCTATATTTTTTCTCAAGGACATATGAGCTATCCCCTTCAAACTGATCCCAAATTAACTCTCAAGAAAATCTTAAAAAATCTCAGGACAGACATCATACCTTCATTTACTCAAATGAGAATATAATAACAATAATACTAACAATAAAAGAGAGAGAGTATCCGCAAACAGGATAGCTAAACACTTCCCATATACTTCCACTCTTGGCCGTGAAGAAATAATAGAGAGCTGTTCAATTTAATGGTTTTTATACTGTAGGTAAAAGATATTCTTAGGTCGGATTATTCTAATGTTCTTTATGAGTCTCTAATCATTTTTTTTCTTTTTAATCTGCATGAGACTATTTCTTTTATGTCATTAATTTGATTTTCAGTGATGCCTATTCCGCTCCTTGCTTTTTCTAATTAATTGCTTCCAAAAATCTGTGGTTTTGGTTGACTATTAATTTCTTGTATTTCCAATCTCCTTCTTCTGTTGTTTTATAACTTAACTTTAGGATAAGATTTTTAAAATTTTATTGAATCAGTGTTATTTTTAAGTTATTTGTAGCAGAAATCAACTGAGAAGAATTAAGTTTTATTTTCTTCTAGGTTAATTTCTTTATTTGCCCTTGATATATTGTGTGTGTACCTGTGTGTACTTTAATTATATTAGTATATTAGCATATGTGACATGGTTTTTCTTTCTACCTTACTTATAATGAGAGGGGCTGATCCCAACATCTAATTTTGTCACAAAAATGGATGGATGATTGTTTGACCCTCTTCCCACTTTTCCTGAGACCAAAGATTTTTATTCTTTTCCATAAGTGCAATTTAAGGATATTTCATGTTCTACCTACTTTTATATAGTTTGAGGGCATGGGTCTGGGAGAAGGGAAGATCACAAATTAGTCCACTAGTAGAAGGCATGAGACCTCAAGTCAGCAATAGCTGTGCACTGGGTAGGTAACCAAATGTGAGCATCCTATGTGTTAATTCCCCAAGTCCTCTTCCCACTGGTCAACTCAAAGAGGGCCAGTGGTGCTTGGAAATGAAGTAGGTTGTATTACAGTATAGGAGTCCTGAGTTTAGGAAGCCAAATCTTTTGTAATGGGCAGTAGGCATGTCTGCCCTTTGCTCTGGAGGGAGGCGCTATTTCTGTCTTCCAAGACTGTTCATTATTAGAAAATACTTGAAAATATAGCCTGCCACAAGAGGTGATCAGTGCCCTGCTTCCAAAATGCAGAAACACAAGAGACTCATGGGAAATTATCTCCTCAACAATGTGTTGAATAAAAAGATCTTTGAGGATCCATAACTAATATGTCAAACCCTAGTTATCAACTCCCGGACAGGCTGCAAGAAACCGATTTGGAAATATGAGCATTTGTACAGAATCATCCTGGCAGTGTCTTCTGGTGATACATATCCAGATGTCAGCGCAGAGCCACATGAATCCTCAATCAACTGTAGTTGCATAAATGGAGAATTAAGATAATTCTATATTTTTAGTGACAAGGATAATTTATTTAACTGGAGAAAGTGGATGGGATATGAATATTTCCTGCATTTTATTCTTACTATATTTTTAAAGTTCTTTCCTAAAGAGCATTGCTTATTTTTATAAATAGAAGCTAAATAAATAAGTACTATTTTAAACAATTTATTTAAATAAATAAGGAAGTCCCATATATATGATGACTTTATTATGAGAATTTGTTTTAGGCAGAAGGCTGAACAAAATAGTGTATTGACTGGCTCTGATCATAGACGAGCCACTTACTTACCTTTGTGACTTATTTTTTATAACATATAACTTTTTTTGTGCCTTGGTTTTTGTTTCTATTAAACTTAGAACTTGAACCAAATGATTTTTTAAAAAGATTTTATTTATTTATATTGTGAGGGGAGGAGCAGAGGGAGAGAGAGAATCCCAAGCAGACTCCTTGCTTAGCACAGAGCCCCACTCCAGGCTCAATCCCAGACCCCGAGATCATGACCTGAGCCTAAATCAAAAGCTGGACACTTGGGATCCCTGGGTGGCGCAGCGGTTTAGCGCCTGCCTTTGGCCCAGGGCGCGATCCTGGAGACCCGGGATCGAATCCCACATCGGGCTCCCGGTGCATGGAGCCTGCTTCTCCTTCTGCCTGTGTCTCTGCCTCTCTCTCTCTCTCTCTCTCTCTCTATGTGTGACTATCATAAATAAAAAAAAAAAAAAAAAAAAAAAAAGCTGGACACTTAACCTACTAAGCCACCAAGGTGCTCCAAACTAAGTGATTTTAACAATTTCTTTCTTTATGATTTTTGTAAAATTCTAGATCTCTAGAAGAGGAATTAGCTTAGGCTGTAAGAATTATAACATTGAACTTTTATTTTTTTTATTATTATTTTTTTTTAACATTGAACTTTTAATGTTAGGAATTTTGTTGGTTTTTCTCAAGTATTTTTAAGCAACAGTAGCTTGCATTCCTGCAGCAGTTTAAATATAGTTCAAATGAAATGCAGAGTAATTGTGTATGGATTTGTGGTTCTCTGTGTCTCTATAATCTCCAAAAAGTGTAAGACGTTTGCTCTAAACTAATGATCAGCTTTTTGAAAAGCAAGTAGGTCTGGACTTTAGGTTTTGGCCTACTTCTTTCCTCCCTTTTTAATGCATTTACAAAGAAAGAAAGAAGAAAGAAAGAAAGAAAGAAAGAAAGAAAGAAAGAAAGAAAGAAAGAAAGAAAGAAAGAGAAAGAAAAAAAGAAAGAAAGAAAGAAAGAAAGAAAGAAAGAAAGAAAGAAAGAGAAAGAAAGAAAGAAAGAAAGAAAGAAAGAAAGAAAGAAAGAAAGAAAGAAAGAAAGAATGAAAGAAAGAAAGAAAGAGGAGGGAGAGTTGCAACCCTAACCACCTGTCTGTTACATGAAAGGAGGTGTATTTGTTCAACTGGGTTAAAACTATGGTGCAGTGGTAGCAAAAGTGGAGTCAGTGGTGGTGGGCCCTACAGATCTCCAGGCTCTTACAGGCACTATTGTCTTGTACTCGGTTCTGGTTAGCCATAGAGACTCTGGTAATTAGCTTTCAGAGGGGAGCCAAGAGAAGGAGCTCAGAGACCTCCAGATGGATTGCGGGGTGAAGAGGGAGGGGTGAGAGGGTGGATCTACATACAAAGGTAGACACCAAGGGTTTTTGAATGGCTGTATGTGCTGGGCCTAAGGGATCCTGCAGGAAACCATTCCCCATCTTAGCAATTCTCCTTTGAAAATTCAACTGGCTTTAGTTTTCACCCATTTGAAAAGATTTTACTTTATGAAAATGTGCACAATTTCAGCAGAACACATTCCTCCTTGGCTTTCCCTGCATCACTGAGCTACTTCGCTGCTCACCATCCTACGCCCATGAGCAATCACTTGTTCTTGCAGCAATTATAGTGGCCTCTGAACGATGACCAGCTTCTCCTTCAAATTAAAAGTGATTGTTTTTTCTGTTATGAACTATATTAACAAGAATTATGGGGAAAAGTGAATCATTTGTTCATGGTGTCTGTGTGAGCATATTAATTAGTACTATAATAACTAACATTTATGAATAATCACTGTGTCCATGGCACCGACCTAAGCAGATTAAGTGTATTAATTTAAGTGTTTAATCCTCACATTCATCTTCTAAGGGGGTGCTACTATGATCCCGGTATTACAGACAAAAAAAGTAAGTGCTGAGAGGTTAAGCCATTTTGTAAAATGGGAAATGACAAGCCCACACTGATGCTCATTCTTCAGGCGAATGCCTAACTCCTGTTCCATTTCAGGAAAAGCTTCCAAATGTGGCAAAGACGGAACAGGTTTACAAATGATCCAATGAGAGGCTATTTCAGTAAAGGTACCTTCAGATTTCATTACATGCCATTGGACTCCTACAGCATATCTGGGTACACTACCTGATTTGCTAAAAATGGCACAAATATCTCTATTTTGTATCATTGTCTCCAGCTGGAAAAGAATTGATGCCATCTGTTGGGTTTGTCCGTTGAGCTTTTGCTAGCAAGGAAAACTTTGCAAGAGTTCCACATGACACGGTGGTTAAAGTTTGGACTGTCGTGGTGTGACTTAGGATAAATGGCTTATCTTTAATGACTCTTTTTTATCGTCTGTAAAATACAGGTGATAACAGGACTTACTTCATTTATTTCCTCCTTCCCTGTAGAGTGTATAATTCACTAGCTTTAGTATAGTCACACAGCTCTGAGATATCACCATTATGTAATTCCAGAACAGGCTCATCATCCCCTAAAGAAACCCCATACCTGTTAGTAGTCATACATCCCCCCCTCAACTCCAGCTCCTGGCAATCACTGTACTTTCTCTCTATATGGACTTGCCTATTTTGGGCATTTTATATAAATGGAATCATGCAATGTGATGTTTTGTGTCTGGCCTAATGGTTTCATGGTTCATCCATGCAGTAACATCTATCAGAATTTCTTTTTCTTTTTTAAAGATTTTATTTATTTATTCATGAGAGACACACAGAGAGAGGCAGAGACACAGGCAGAGGGAGAAGCGAGCTCCATGTGAGGAGCCCGATGCAGGACTCGATCCCAGGACCCTGGGATCATGCCTTGAGCTGAAGGCAGACGCTCAACCACTGAACCACCCAGGTGGCCCTATCAGTATCTCTTTTTTTATGGCTGAATCATATTCCACTGTGTAGCCGTATCACATTTTTTTTACACATGAACATTTGAGTTGTTTCTACTATTTGGCTATTATTAATACTTCTATGAACATTGTGTAAGAGATTTATGTGGATGTACGTTTTCCGTTCTCTTGGATATACACCTGGGGGTGAAACTTAGGGGTGGATTCTACTCTATGTTTAATGTTTCAGAAACTGCAAAAGTGTTTTCTGGAGCACATTCACACTTTACATTTCTACCAGTAACATTCGAGAGTTTACATTTCTCTGCATCTTTGTCAACACTTGTGATTTTCTTTTTGATTATCATTTTCCAGTGAGTGTGAAGTGACATATCAATGCACTTCTGTTTTGCATTTTCCTAATGACTAATGATGAGAACATATTTTCATGTATCCTTTGGATGTGTATATATCTTCTTTTGAGAAATGCCTGTTCTTAAAATATTTGTTTAGAGATAATCTCTTACATTCATTATTTTTGCTTATTTCAATGGTAATATGCCTACATTTTCATGTTTACCTTTCAATCTTGCCTACTGCTTTAAGGGATCTATTCAAAATATTTATTATTTTGCTCTTATTATCAAGTTGATAAGCTGTCTTCAAGATAACAAGTGATCATAAATCAGAAGAAAAATATAAATAAGGACACAGTATCTGTGAGTAGACAGCAAAAATTTTGGTTAAGTGAGAAGTAATGACACAGCTAATATTTTCTTTTTTGTAATGCTCAAGGCGTGTGCCCTCATCATTACTTTTTTAGGTGATATAAATATTGTGAATCCATAATGTGTTACTTAGTATTCCAAGCTATGCTTTTATAATAAAAAATTCTTTGAAGAGGGAGATCAACGTCAATTTAATTCAAATATTTCAGACAATTCAAAATGTATTGTATCCAGATGACAAGATGCCCAATCAACCTAATGACAACTTGTGAAAAACATTATTATCTTGGTACTTGTAAATATTTTGTCAAAAGGGGGAGGAAAGTGTTTGTATAATGCAAGAGTATGTTTAAATCTGAAGTTATTTTATTCTTAATCTGCCAGGTAATAAAGAAAATTCATTAGTGATATTTTGAGATCTTGACTTTAAAGAAAAAAGAGACTGAGAAAATTAGCAGTGGTAATTTCTTGCCAACAAGCTTACACATCCACACGTGCACACACACACACACACACTCCCCATGGTTAGCCATTTACTGTTTTAAATAACATGCCCTGGTTTACATCCAGAGCTGACCTGTGCAAAGATGGAATCTCTTCCAGGCTGGGTTGCTACCTCTCTTCCTTGAGGTATTCTGTTGGAAACTGAGTCAGCTTGGTGTCTGTCTTGTGGCCAAAGCTATAAAATAAAAAGCTCAAGAGATGTTGTTAATGATGTTTCCTGTCTTGTGGTTCTGCAGAATGAGAAAGAACAACAAATCAGATGTATAGATACGAGCAGAGAAGATAGACAGAGAAAGAGGTCTGTGCTCATTCGGGCTCCTGATTCTTGTGTTTCCTGAGGTCTGATCACATCCCCATTCTCAGGTTTCTAAAGACCTGAAAATATTCTTGTAGTAATTTGTTTTTTCCTTAAGCAAATTTGAGGGTTCACTTGGGTAAGATAAATTTTTGGGGGGGAAAAACGTTAGTGTATATTTGGATATATTTTAATATATCCAAAGTGTGCGCACCAATTGGAAGGAGACCCATCTGAAAAGAAAAGAAATGTCACCTCATTTAGTAGACAATGAATTTGGATTGCTCGTAGGAAGTATCTTTGATCAGCATAATAAACAGTACAGCACACTAGAGGCACTTGCCAGAACCTGGTTTTGGAAAAGAACCATGGACGGAAGACACACAAAGGCAGTTAAAATGGCTCTCATATGGTTTAGGAATTTTCTGCTGTGTGACATTTCCAAACAAGAGCCAATAAAGTAGACGCTGACATTTAAGAAGGAAAATTTGCAAGAGATGTATCTAGAAATCCCTCAGATACTCCATTTCTGAAATTCTAAAATGCTCTTCTCAGTTTCTTTACCAGTGTAACAGGGTTGATAATATCTATTTGAATTTGCTGTATGAGCCAAATGAGATTGTGTAGTGAAGAGGACCCAGAGGGTGCCAAGGTGGTGAGACCACAGCAGACCCTAGAGTTACCTGCCCTCAGAGCAAGACTCTGCAAAAGGACAATTAAAATTTCCTTCATGGATTCCTGGGTGGCTCAGTGGTTGAACATCTGCCTTTGGCTCAGGGCGTGACCCCAGGGTCCTGGGATCGAGTCCTGTATCAGGCTCCCTGCACGGAGCCTGCTTCTCCCTCTGCCTGTGTCTCTGCCTCTCTCTCTGTGTCTCATGAATAAATAAATCAATAAATAATATCTTTAAAATAAAATAAAATTTCCTCCATGGATGGCTTATAAGTAGCTGAAACCTGAGTGGTCCCTCTATGATGTAAAATTTGTACTGTGGTTTTAGAATTCAGAGAGGCTCCAGATGTTTCTAGGCATGGGCCACTGACACCTTTCATGCTGTGTAGTGCTTCTCTTTAAGTGGGCCACTTCCCACGTATGGGGTCTAACTCTCGCGGGTTGGATACACCTGGTAAGATGTGGGGTGCCTTGGAGAGGGACATTGTTCATCCCCATAAAAGAACTACCATGAAATCCACTGAGTGGAATCAGGGTGGTGATGTGCATGAATGGAAAAATGTACTTCTATTTTCTACTTGATATTTGTATTCATCAACATGAAATTGGATATCCCCTCTACCATTGCACTTTCGGAGTCAGAGATGGAGAAATCATCTTCTGGAGTTCCCTTCCATAATTATAGTCCTAAGTCACTTCTGTGTATTGAATGTATGACCTTCCAGACTAGAAATGTATTGGGATATGTGCATAACCTTGAAAATGATACGGTATGATTTTGTGTCTATTTTGCTGCAAATATTCCACTGGGTTTTTTGTTTCTTCTAAGAGTTCTTAAGGTTAAGGGTATTGCAAGAATATACAAGAGTATAAGTATTCTGTACTTATAGCAAAACTAAATTTCTCTTTTGGTCCTTTAATCCGGCCACAGCTGTGTAGGATCCAGTTTCTGGTAGAAGAAAAATCAACCCCAGTGTCAGAGGATTGCCATTCCCCTCCTGGCCTTATGTGGACTTTTATTTTTTATTTTTATTTTTTTATTTTTTAAAAATTTTTATTTATTTATGATAGTCACACACACACACACACACACACACACAGAGGCAGAGACATAGGCAGAGGGAGAAGCAGGCTCCATGCACCAGGAGCCCGACGTGGGACTCGATCCCGGGTCCCCAGGATCGCTCCCTGGGCCAAAGGCAGGCGCTAAACCGCTGCGCCACCCAGGGATTCCCCTATGTGGACTTTTAAATCCTGCTTCCCCCCACTCCCTATTATTTTCTTTCCTGCTTTGGACTCAGTCACTTATAGTTATAAGAGAAAACACTTCAGGGATTCTCAATCTCCATTCTTTGGGCCATTGATTATGAACTCATCGGAGTCAAGAAATTTCACATGAGATGCAATCTTCCAGAAGCGTTGTCTTTTAGTACTTTCTGTGATGACAGATGTGTTCTACACCTGTGCTGTCCAATATGCTAACCAGGAGCCCTAAGTAGTTGGTGAGCACTTAACATGTGGCTAAGGCAACTAAGGAAGTGAATTTTTAGTTTTATTTGATTTTAATTGATTTAAATGTAAGTAGCCATTTGTGATTAGTAACTACCATGTGAGCTAGTACAGTCACTAGTAATTTCTCTCTGTAAATGCCTCTGATCTGCTAGAGTGTTGTTACGAGGGGAAGAAACAGTGGACCCCCCAAGCAAAAGCACCCTTTCTTCTTTCCTCTGTATTACTTCCCAGCACCTGCTTCTTTAGAGATGAAGCCTTGGTGGGGTGGCACAGACACTTTAGAGTCAGTTCTGCCTCATGGCATAGCTTTGTCCTGGCACAATTCAAATAACAAGGCCAGGTATGATTTTTTTTTCAGATGCAGTCATGGGCAGAGAGCTCCTGGCACTGGTTTGGGAGACAAGATTAGTGACAGTAAGCTGGAGAGAAAAGGAAGAGTAGAACATGAAAGATGGGCATCTTGACTTCACGACAGTCTCACCAAGCTTTGTGGCGGGCGTGAGAGGTATTTAATGATAATTTCAGCACTAGTGCCAAAAGGTGACTGGAACTGGGGTGATCCTGGAGCACCCCTGCCAACAACCTCCGTAACCCTCCCTAAAACCACTCCGGAGAAACATATGGTCTATGAAGAAACTGTTGCCAAGTCTTCAGACTCTGCTCCCAACTAGACTGTTGTTAGTATACGATCCCTTTATATGAAAATTCTAGAGCGTTCTTGAGTAAATCTGATCTGCATAAAAAGCAGATTTTTAAATCAGCTAATGTTGCAGAGTCATTATTTGAGGCTTTCTTTAAATGGAAAGCACTTGCAAAGCATGTAAAGATGCAGTAAACAGCACGACTTGTCAGAGACATAACAATGTGAACAGAAAGGATACATCTGTATTTTATAAAGCAGTGACTAATTTCCTAAAATAGACCCAAAGCCCACCATGGCGGCCATATTCCTTCTGCTTCCTCCAGAGAAGTGCTCATCACTTGGTAATAGCATTATTTAATACTGAAAATTGTTTTGAGACAGTTTGCGTGGAAGACAGGAGACAAAGAAGGTTTATTGGATTGTGTTGTATTGATTTAATCTTATTCTATCACACACTGAGATTGTTGCTTTTAAGGAAATAGATTTTACTAAGACTTTCAAGGGACCTGAGGTATGCTTTGTGAGCAGATGAAATGTTCAAACTCAGACTTTTCCTTCACTAGGAAGGAGAAGAAATGGAACCATTTGTAGGATGAATCAAAGGGGAGATAAAGAAGGTAGAAGGCAGCATGCAGCTCTTGCAATTGTCATTACTAGTCTCTGACACAAGAGGGAAGCAGGAATTAACTCAAGACTCCTCCCTAGTTGTCGCCGAGTTATCCACGGATAATATTCCTATAGTAAAATGGACAAATATTCAAATGAAATAATTTAGTACTCCCAACGTGAAAGAGTTTGTTATTGTTTTCCTATCGGAAAGAGAACCCACGTTATCTATTTGTGCTGTGGGGGGATGTTATACAAAGCAGTGCACTCAGTACAGAGACAACAGGACTGGAAGTCAAGCAAATTCAGAGCTGAGTCAGGGCTCAAGTTCATACCAGCAAGGTGACCTCGGACAAATCCCTTAGCCTCTCTGAAACCCAGTTTCTTCATCTGTACAACTGAGATAATCATGTCTGCTCATTTCCCAGAATTGCTGCAAGAATTCCATGAGATAATGTGGGCGGGGGGGTGGGGGGCACAGAATTCCAAGCAGAGTCCCCAAGAAATGGCAGGAGCCATGATTTCTCTTTGAAAATTATTGACACAAGCCTTTGTAGTTTGCCATTCTTATGAGAATTATGCACAAGCATTTCTCTGGAAAGTATTTTCTGTATTGTGTGCAGGACTTACTTGCTACTTTATGTCAAGGTGTGTGTGTGTGTGTGTGTGTGTGTGTGTGTGTGTGTGGTGTGTTTGGATGGGCATTTCCTGTCTCTGAAGAAATTAACTTTCAACTCATACTTCATGATGCCACTGTCATCTTTCCTCTTGCCTTTTCTCCTTGACTCCTGGTAAACCAAAAGAAATCTTTCATTTTCAGCTATGGGTATTTATATGTTATTTGAGTAGGGGAGTTTGGAAGTGTATACCTGTTAAAAATTTAAACTGAGATTTGCATCCTAAGGAGGGATTTGGGAAAATGTGGAATTGGTGACTTAGAGTTACTTGGTATAAAAGGAAGACGATTGGGGTGCCTGGGTGGCCCAATCAGTTAAGCGTCTTCCTTTGGCTTGGGTCATGGTATCAGGGTTCTGGGATATAGTCCCTGCATCCAGTCCCTGCATTGGGCTCCCTGCTCAGTGGGGAGTCTGCTTTTCCCTCTCCCCTTGTCTCCCCCTCGCATGCGCGCACACTCTCTCCCTGCTCCCTCTCTCAAATAAATAAAATCTTTAAAACAAAAATAAAATAAAAGGAAGACAATTGAAGTATGGATAGCTTAGCCCACTTGCAAATACGTTTCACAATTAAACAAAGTAACCAATCCATAAAGTCTTTACTGTGAATTTTAAATATGAAAAACTTCATGCTAAAATAAAATTTACTCATAAATAAGATTATTTATGATAATTCTTCCTTTTTAGAAAATTCTCTGATACATAAGTATATGTTAAAACATGTAACATATATTAATATAATAACATCTTAATATAATACAATATAATATAAAAAATCAAAAGTGCAGAGAAATCTCCAGAGGGGAAGCTTCAAATATTAAGAACGAGAATTGTTTATTTTATTTTATTTTTTTAAAATTTTTATTTATTTATGATAGTCACACAGAGAGAGGCAGAGACATAGGCAGAGGGAGAAGCAGGCTCCATGCACCGGGAGCCCGACGTGGGATTTGATTTCAGGTCTCTAGGATCGTGCCCTGGGCCAAAGGAAGGCGCTAAACCGCTGCGCCACCCAGGGATCCCAAGAACGAGAATTGTTTAAATGTATATTACAGAATTACTAAAAAATTAAAAATAAAAATAAAAAAAGATAATCATTGAAGGGGAGCAGAATTTGCCCCCTACCGCGTCTCTTTGGTGAGGGGATTATTTTAAACTGGTTATTGTTAAGAAACCGCAGACAAGGCTGACCCAGACCCAGCTCTGAACACTGAGCAGAAGTTACCCTTTTGCAAGAGACATTTACATTTATAAAGGAAATCTCCACTTGTAAGGGTGTCTCCCTAGCTGTACTTGCTAGAGGGGATGACCCCAAATCTCTAGAAACTCTTATCAGTGGAGAAGATGGTGACTTAAATCTACATAACAATCTCACCCTTGATTCATGGGCTTTTCCTGGACCCCACCCATAACTAACTCCCCACCCCCAACGTCTCATGGCTGGAGATGATGTTTAAGGTGATGGTTTCAACCATTTCAATGGAGTTACTCAGTTTCCTTGTGTCTCTTCAATGTCTACACGAGGTACACACATTATTAAACTTCTCTGTGTTTTTCTCTTGTTAATTTACCATATATCAATTTAATTATAAGACCAGCCAAAGAACCTAGAAGAGAAGAAAACTTCTCTGCCTCTACACTGTGAATCATTGTTTTCTTAATCATCAAGAAGAGATTCTAGAGAAAGCCTGTACTTGGCAAGAGTTGATTATATATGCGGGCAAAGAAGCACTGATTACTTCACATAACTGCAAAGAACTTAGACTAAATTTTTTTTAAAAGATTTATTTATTTATTTATTCATGAGAGACACACACATACAGAAGCAGAGACACAGGCAGAGGGAGAAGCAGGCTCCATGCAGGGAGCCTGAGGTGGGGCTCCAGATTCACACTCTGCACCGAAGGCGGCACTAAACTGCTGAGCCACCCAGGCTGCCCACACTAATTTTTTAAATAAATTCCACCATCTCCTTACATTCACGGAGAATTAGTGAGCTCTTACTCATCTGTATTTGTCGTATTCAGTCATAAATAATGTTATTTTTTCCTTTTCAAAAAATTTGTTGGTATTCTTCAGTTTTTTTCCTTCTATCAGACCAAATATGCCCCTGGCTTCCAATTTTTATCTCCTCTTTCAGAAAACGTACAACAGCCTCCTAACTCATACACCAAGTTACACTCTCTTTTATCTCTCGAATATCCTCCATGGTTTTGTCAAATTAAGTTCTGATATGGTTGGAAGTGGTGGGGTTCAGAGTTGATGGCCAAGAAAGAATTCTTGAGATATCTTTGGTGCAAAAAGCTGGTTTTATTTAAGCATAGGGACAGGACCCAGGGGCAGACAGAGCAGCCCTGGGGTCATGAGGTGTAGCCCATTAGATACTTTCAGGCTGGGAAAGGGTTAGGGACAGTGCAAGCCTCCAAAGTGTCTTGGAAACGAGGTTTCCAGGACTTTGAGGGGGCTAGCTATTGTTAGGCAAATGTTATCTATTACTGTCTAGTAAAAACTCAGACCCTGCAGGATGTATATTGGTGAGCCATATGCTTGGAGGGTGATTGGTAACATATATATTGGCGGGTAGAGATAAAGGAAGTTTCTAAAGGAATTTTTATATGTTAAAGTAGATTCACAGGATCCTGGGGGTCGGGCTAAGATTGCCTTTGGCCCTAAGCGAAGTACTAAACCTCGAAGCAGCTGAGTCCCTAGAGGAAGGCCACTTTGCCTGTTTCAAGGACTTACCAGTGGACTGTTAAGTAGTAAGGAAGTGAAGTAAATCTTTTCTTTTGCCTTTGTTTCCCACACATTCTTGAGCTCATTTTCATTGTATCATTCCATATTTAATATCTTCATAACCTATCGTATTTTATCGTTTCTTCAGCAAGGTAGAGTGCCTCGCTACAACATTTATGACTTTTGTCTCTAATCTTACAACACTCCTTTAAAGGCTTACCCCTATTTTAGACATGAAAAAATGCTCAGGGAGGTTAAGTAACAACAGGTGAGTGATATATAAATACTAAGGCTTACTCCAGAGCCCACTTTATTTCTGGGTGTGCTACATCTCATGGTAGCTCATATGGAGGTCATACATATGCCTGCCCTTCAAGACATTCTGAAGACTAGTTCAGTGCTTGCTACCATTTCTATTCTTTCTTCTTTAAGGATCTTTCTCTGTCCTTTCAGATCATTGTATATTGGTCTATAAATGAATCATGCTTATTCCCTGCTCAGATGGGTCAGCTCACAATAAATGACCATTTGGTTTTCCTAGGGAATGCTTCCTTGCTTGCCCATGTTTATTATGGTAGATTATCTTCATAATTTTCACAAGCTAGCTGTTTTACATTTCAAGTTTAAAATGGTGTAAACATTCCAAATAAGATCGTGTAGACATACTTCTCCCTAAAAATCCCAAATATTATGTGTAAAATAAACATAAGAACACTCTTTAAGGTGGAGAGAAGGCAGATCAGTTCTGGAGCCCTCAGGACACCAACATGGTTATAAGTCTCTCTGTCTTCCTTTTACATTGTATGTCCCAGACTGGGCCCTGGAGAAGCCAGCAATTTGGAAGCACTAATGCACACAGACAAAACAAGCCCCAAGAAAATGTTGTTCTCTAGTTGAAGGACTGGGAAATGGGCAGCCTACCAAGACAGAAAAGTTTAAGGCAACCACCACCATCACAAGACCTAACACCACAGGGAAAACTGTGATCCCTCTCCACACCTGCCAGAAAAAGCTGAGTAGGGAGCTCAGTCTTCTGCCTTGGACACACTGTTAAGTAGGCACCCTTTAGTTCCTGCTAGTTTCTGCTGGAACAGTAAGAGAGAAGGCCAATAGTAAGAGAGAAGTGGGGAATGGAGACTTCATTGCAGAGGCCACCCAGAGAGTTGAACTTCCATCCACAGTGGGAATGAGGGACCCACTGCTTCTTCACTGGTGGTCCTGTATGGGACCCACTAGAGGATCAGGATTGATTCAGAGTGATGAACCTCCTTCCTCAACACACACACTCAGACACATGAACATACACACATACACACAATAGTGTCAGTAGAGACCATGTATCAAGAGAGGCCCTTACTTCTCCTGCCAGAATGGAGTCATCAGAGACTTAATGGGAAGCCTGAACTACCACCCTTGTCCAGAAGTTACAAGACGGCCCCTCCCTTACTGCATCAACAAAGGCTTCGATAAACCTGAATTTCCACTCCTATATGAGGCATTAATGAGGTGATTCCTTCCTTTACCTGCTGGTACAAAGTCAGAGGAGGTCTGCTAAAAACAGGAGATTTAAATAAGATCCAGATTTTCATAATATAATACTGCATATGTCCAGGATATGATTGGAAAATCACTTGCCATACCAAGAGCCAGGAAAATCTAAACTCAAATGAGAAAAGATAATCATCAGATGCCAACCCCAGATGACAGAGATACTGGAGTTATCTGACAAGGATTTTATGGCCATTATCATAAAAATGCTTCAGAAAGGAACTATGAATACATTTGAAATGAATTAAAAAAATAAAAAGTCTCAGCAACAAAACAGAAAGTGAAAACCAACTGGAAATTTTGACCTGAAAAAAAGAATAACTGAAATGAAAAAAAATATACTAGATGGGGTCAACAGTAGAGTAGAGAAGACAGAGAAATAACCAGTGAACTGGAAGACAGAGCATTCATAATTAATCTGAAAATTAGAGCGAAAACTGACAAAAAAAAAGAGCAGAGGGAATTGTGTGGCCATAAAAAAGATCTAACACTCATGTAGTCAAAGTCCCAGAAGGAAAGGAGAAAAGACAGTGGGCAGAAAAAGTATTTAAAGAAATAATGGGGGCACCTAGATGTCTCAGTGGTTGAGCATCTGCCTTCAGCTAAGGTTGTGATCCTGGGCTCCTGGAATTCAGTCCTGCATCGGGCTCCCTACAGGGAACCTGCTTCTCCCTCTGCCTCTGTCTCTGCCTCTCTCTGCATGTCTCTCATGAATAAATAAATAAAATCTATTTTTTTTTTTAAAGAAGGAATGGCTGAAAAATTTCCAACTTTGGCAAAAGACATAAGCCCCCAGATTAAAGAAGCAATGTGACCCCAAACTGGATAAACCCAAGGAAATCCATATCAAGATATTATAATTGAACTTCTGAAAACTGAAAACAAAGTGAAAACCTTAAAAGCAGTGAGAGAGAAACAACACCTACTTGTAGGAGAAAATAATTAAAACAACAGCAAATTTCTCACTGAAACCCTGGAGGCCAGAAGGAAGAGTGTATTACTAATAAGTGAATTTAGCAATGTTGCAGGACAAAAGATCAACATACAAAAATCAAGTGTATTCTTATACATTAGCAATGAACATGCCCCCAAACACAATTTACAATTAATCTAAAATGAAATGCTTTGGTATAATCTAACAGAACATGTACCAAATTTGTATACTGAATATTACAAAACCCTGAGGACAATCAGAGATCTAAACAAGCGGAGAGACACATGAAGTTCGTGGATTGGAAGGCTCAAGGTAGGATAGATGTCAGGTCAGTGTCTGTTTAATGCAATGCAATCCATGTAGGTTTAATGCAATTCCTATAAAAATTCCAGCAAAATCTTTCATAGATGTTGTCAAGATGATTCTGAAACATACATTGAAAGGTAAAGGGACTAGAATAACTAAAACAGTCTTGAAAAAGAAAAATGAAGCAGGAGGAATCACTCCACTTAATGTTAAGATTCATTATGTAGCTACAATAAACAAGACTGTGTGATAGAGAACAGAACCCAGAAATAAATCCATACACGTATAAAAGAGGTAAAAGTAATTCAATGGAGGAAGGATAGTGTTTTCAGAATGGTGCTGGAACCATTGAATATTCATGGCAGGGGGAGCCTTGACCTAAATATCACACCTTATGCAAGAATTAAGAAAAAATGGATTATAAATTTAAATGTCAAATGTAAAACTAGAGACTTCTAGAGGAAAAATCTCTCAGACCTATGGCCAAGCGAAAAGGTCTTAGACACAACACACCAAAAGCACGATCCATAAAAGAATAAAACTGGCAAATTGGGCTTTATCAGAATTAAAAAGATTAGCTCTGCAAATTCCCCTGGCAAGCAGTGGAAAAGACAAGCCACAGACTGGGGGAAAACTTTTGCACACATCATATCCAGCAGAGGTTTCATATCTAGAACTCTCAAGAGTCAACACTAAAAAACAACCCAAACAATCCAACTAGAAATTGGGTGAAAGACTGAAGTGACATTTCATTGAAGAAGACATATAGGTGGCAAACATGAATATAAAAGGAATTTCAATATTGGCAATGGAGGAAATGTAAATTCAAGCCAGGATGGGACATCACTACACACCTATTAGAAAAGCTAAAAGAAAAGAAAAAATTAGCGACAAGAGTAAGAGCTGGGAAGAAGCAGAGAAATGAGATCCGTCATACATTCATTGGTACAGCCACCTGGGAAATAGTTTGGCAGACTCTTTTTAAAATAAGCATGTACTTACCATAAATCCCACAATTATACGCCTGAACATTGATCCCAGAGAGAACATGTACATCTATACAAAAACCTGTACACTATTATTCATAAAAGCTTTATTTTTAATAGCCAAAAAGTAGAAACAACCTCAATGTCCTTTGCTAGATGAATAGCTAAATAAATTGTGGTACACCCATACCATGGATGCTACTCAACAATAAAAAGAAATTAACTATTGGTGCACACAATGACTTGGCTGGATCTCAGAGGCATTGTGCTGAATGGAAATTAAAAAAAGATCTTAAAGGTTACACCCTGCATGATTCCATTTATACAACATTTTCAAAATGATAAAATTGAAGGGATGGAGACCAACATTTGTGGTTTCTAGGGATTAGGGGTGGTGAGGATAAGGGAAGTGCGTTCTACTATGAAGAGGGCACCTGGGTGGCAGAGTCAGTGGGTGTCTAGCCCTTGGTTTTGGCCCAGGTTATGATCTGGGTGTTGTGAGACTGAGCCCCAAGTTGGATTCCTTACTCAGGGCAGCGTCTGCTTGAAATTCTCTGCCTCTGCCCCTACTCCCCCATGCTCATGAATGTGGGCTCTCTCTTTCTCAAACAAATGAATAAATCTTTTTAAAAAGAGAGGGGGGGCATTGTGATCATGGAATAATAGTTCAGTATCTCGACTGTGGTGGTTACATAAATCTATACAAGTGATAAAATAGCTTAGAGCTGTACCCCTACATTTGCTCCAATGTCAGTTTCTTCCTTTTTGGTGTTGTACTATAGCTATGTGAAATGGCACCACTGAGGAAAACTGGATAAAGATGACAGAGGACCTTCTTGTCCTATCTCTGCAACTTCCTAGGAATCTGCAGTTATTTCAAAAATAAAAAGATTTAAAAAAAAATGATACAAACACCTCTTTTTAAAAGATTTTACTTAAAAAATGATACAAACACCTCTTTTTAAAAGATTTTACTTTTTTATTCATGGGAGACTCAGAGAGGCAGAGACACAGGCAGAGGGAGAAGCAGGCTCCCTGTGAGGAGTGCAATGCAGGACTTGATCCCAGGACCCTGGGATCATGACCTGAGCCTAAGGCAGACACTCAACCACTGAGCCACCCAGGGGCCCCCCAAAAATCTTTTATTTAGAAGGATGGGGAGGGAGGCCTCAAGCAATGGTGCCATCCACCAGGATCTTATTACTCCACCCCAGTCTCCAGGTGGAATGTCGAGGATGCTGAGACCCATTTGATGCAGTGTTCCACTAAGCCTCATCCTTTGCCCAGGTCTCTCTCCATCTAGTGTAGAACTAGGCTTACCTCTCAGAAGTTCAAACCTGCCTTTGTGCTC
The DNA here is from genome assembly GCF_011100685.1 of Canis lupus familiaris. NCBI lineage: Eukaryota > Metazoa > Chordata > Mammalia > Carnivora > Canidae > Canis > Canis lupus. The sequence continues at coordinate 28,285,046 of NC_049223.1, read as the reverse complement.
CTATAATTTAAAAAAGGTCATGGGGAGAAGGGATGGAGACTGTTCTCAGTTACTCTCTTCCTTAGAAAGCAGAGTTGTGTCATCTGCCAAAGTGTCAAAGTCACGGACAGTGGGAACCTACACTTCAAACAGGCAGGAAGTCAGTCTGGATCCAGAGAGCAGAGGGGTGGAATGAAACTTTGGGGGTTGTCTTCCCTGATCTGGGGACAGTGTCCCAAGCCCTACTCTGGCGCTTCATCCCAGCGACAGTAGACACTGGAGCCCCTTGGGATGCTCCAGCGACAAAGACTAGCTGTTCTTTGGGGTGCCTTGACTGGGAGTCACATTGCTTTCTGGGTGAACAGATGAGGAGGGAGGGAAATGGGTCAGACAGGACGACAGGACGGGTACTGGGAGACTGGCCTAGTCGTGGACTGAGAAGACTCTGCTCAGGCCTACCATGTATGGAAAGGCCCAGCCTAAACTGTGAAAGATGCCCAGGGAGTGGGGGTGTGACACAATATCTGTGCAAAGACTTGTCCTGGTGGTAGGATTATAACCCCTACATAGACAAGAGTTCAGAAACTAGCCCAATGAGCTGGCTCCTGAGTGTGCATACGATCGCTAGCTAGGGAAACTGAGGCAGGAGCCCTCTGCTATGGGTGAAAACTACAAAGAGGAAAGTATGCCCTGTGGGCACTTTGAAGCCCTCTTAGGCCAAATAGTTCTTAAACCTGTGAACAGCAAGCTGTGGATTCGCCTCCCCTTCTTGCTGCTGTTGGGGTGCACCCAGGGAACTGCAGGCAAGTCCATCAGGAAGGAGCTGGAGGAACAAAACCAGGAAAATATGAAAGAGGTTGACCTAGGCTGCAGGGGGTTACCACTGCCACAAAGGTTGGCTTGCCCAATTGTTTTCTTTCTTTCTTTTTTTAAAAGAGATTTTTATAAAAAACTCTTATGTATTTTTTATCTATTTATTTTATGTATTTATGTATTTATTTCAGAGAAAGTGAGCACAAACTTGAGCAAGGGGAGAGGCAGAGGGAGAAGCAGACTCCCCACTGAGCTGGGAACCAGACCATGACTTTGGGGCTCAATCCCAGGACCCTGGGATCATGATCTGAGCTGAAGGCAGATGCTTCACCCACTGGGCCACCCAGGCACTCCTCAATTTGTTTCCTTGCGGAGATTATCCAAGAGGCTCTTAGGTTCTACTTGTGAAAGCACAAAGAATTCCATTCCTTTCATTAGAGGTCAGGAGGGAAAATGAATAGAAAGTCGGTCTTCGCAGTCCCAATCATCTAGGTAAAGAGAAAGGGGTTCCCGGGCTTCGAATCTGCCAGAAGGGAAGGCAATTTAATTTTGCTTGACTCATGCTTTTTATTCAACAATTGACTCAAGCTGCAGGTTCCGGGAGGTACGGGTTCAGAAGCTGGTCTCCCAATGTCACTGCTGTGGTGTCTGAGACAGAAGTGAAAGACGGTGTACTTAGCAGGTCGCGCTGGCACTGGTGGATCTGCTCATCTAAAAAGGGCCCTGGGTGGGGACCATAGTCTGAGTGTCACAGACACACCCCGTGGGCTGCTGATGAGCTTGCCTGCTATTTCTCTGTACAACTAGAGGCCTCTTTGTTAGGGAAAATTCTGACTGCAGTCGTGTGAATTATAAGCCACACTTTGCTCCTTCACAGTCATATCTATGGAGTTGGGTTATTTTTCTGCCAGTTTTGATCTTTTCTCTGGAAATGAGATTCGGGAGGAATTAATCATTTCCCCGGAGGTACCCAAGATGCTGGCAGGAAGACTGTTTTCAGAAACCAGATCTTCAGAGCCGTTGGCCACTCTCAGACGGAGAAACCCAGATTTGGGTGCCCATTTCTTCTATTCATAAAATATGGGAGCTCTTACCTCTCTCGTCTGGTGGAAGGCACAGGCTAATGCAGACGCAGTGGGACGAGACGGGAAATCCACAGCAGGGTGTCAGAGTAGAATTCCCATACATTCAGGTCAGCTTTGCGCCAATACGTGCAAAACACGGTTCCTGGGACACCCAAAAAGGAGACAACAGAGATGCCACGTCAGGTGGGAATCTCAAATCCCTTCCACTGCAGATCCCTGGACTTCAGAGCATCTTAGGCCCAATTCGAAGGTCTTGGGCCTCAGCCTCTAGAAAGTCCCAACACTTTTCCTTTTTTGTTTGTTTGGTTTGGAGTTTTTTCTTTTGCTCCCCCCACCCCCACCCGAATTTTCAGTCGTGTCTATTAACTGATTTTTTTTTTTTATTGACTGGTTTTACTGATCCTAGAAATCCTTCCTCTTTAATTCTTTTCTAAACAATATGCCCCCTCCTTGCCCCCCACCATTCACTGGACTTTGAGCCCCTTGAATCCACATCCCCCCTCCCACTGAAGATACAGAACACATCTTTCCAGTGAATGAGAACTGAGAACGGAGTGTTTTGCCAGAAGTAGCCACACGGAGCCAGTGATGGTTGTCATTACATCGTTACACTGGGAGCCTATTTGCCTTATTATCAGCTTTCTATTAAAACTTTTCATCCTTTTTAAAATAATTTGCTTTCCTTGGGGTGTCTGGGGGAGCTCAGTCAGTGAAGCGTCTGCCTTTGGCTCAGGTCATGATCCCAGGGTCCTGGGGTTGAGCCCCACAACAGGCTCCTGCTCATAGACGGTTCTCTTCTCCCACTGCCTCTGTGTTCTCTCTCTCTCTCAAAAGTAAATAAATAAAACCTTAAAAAAATAAAATAATTTGCTTTCCACGGGACCACTCTATGCATATCTATTTCCAGCCTGTGTTCCCATCTAGTCCTCCCCAGTTCATGGGCAGAGCAAAGACAATTGATTGTCAGAGTCTGAGAAACAATCAAGCCCTCACTGGCTTGGGTTACCACCATCAATTATCTTGGTTCTCTCTACTGTCTTTATTCAGTTTCCCTCGCGCTCATGGGAGTGGTTTTATACAGTCTCAGGACACGTCAAATACACAGAAACATTAGCAGTCAAAATTTCCATCAAGGGGAGAAAATAAAGCCACTTTTCCCTCACTCAGTTGAACTCAACATTGTCACCCAGTGTAGAAAATATGCTGTCCCTGCAGTTCTTGCTAATTACCTTTTACTGCTCCTGCCTCCTGCTCTAAAGAGGAGATGGGAACTATTCTGGAAACTATAATTGGATAGTAGGTTATTTCCAACTGAGGCCAGAGGTAATCATTAGTTTTAGCAACTAGTGGTTCAGTAAAAAGTATCTGTAACTATGCGCCGGGAAGCTATCGCTTTTAGTGAGCGCAATTATTTTTTATTCAGTCCTTGTTCTTTCTCTAAATATCGTGTCATTTCTGGAAGGAAAAAAAAAAGGTGGATTGTTGTCTTCACTCTCACCTTGCTTTATTAACATAAGCCCTATGAAGGCAAAGTGGAACTGAGGTCCAGAGTGACAATGGGGTCAAATCTCAAATGGCCTCATGCCTGAACTATGCATCATTTAGAGGTTTGTTGCAAAAATATGAGATCTTTTGAGAGAATAGATGCTCATTAAACTTCATCTTTTTCCGTGAATACCCTTGAAACCCACGGCTGTCTTAGCTTAGACGGCTGAAAGTCAGGAATAGTTTCGTTTTGCAGAAGGAAACACAGCATAGAATTAGAAGGATGGGGGACTGGGTGCTGCTGACCTTCGAAGCAGGTTTGACATAAAACAAGCCAAACAAAACCTGTAAACATTTAGCACGAAATGTTACCACTTTTTGGAAGGGAAATGCAATAAAGTCATTAAATGGTCATTTGCTTGGGGACAGTCATGACCTTCAGAACATAGCTCCATCAACCCAGCCGTCACTTGGTGAATGTGTACAAAGAGCCTCCATCTGCCCCATACCAGCTCAGGGTCGGATTTTCTCTTCTTGTGGGTATTTTGCATTTTGTTTCTGGCTTTAAGAAGCAAATTAAAAAACAAAAGCAAGAAAACAAAGGCAAAAACAAAAATCCTGCTTTCCTTCTTCCTCCTCCTTGCTCCTGAACAGCAGCCCCCTCCTTTTCTGCTCCCGTCTACCTTTACAATTTCTGGCACATATGTGCTATGCTGGATGCCAGTTGTAGGTCAACAGATGTTGTCATGAAAAATAAGAACTAGGAAATTAGAAAATCTAACTGCTTTGCAAGGCTTATTAGCACAAAACTGCAGCAATATGCTTTGTATTTTTTTTTAGGAGAGGGTCTGTTTTGGGCATTCTACTCATTGTCTTGTGGACTTCTTTGTACCAAGACATAGATACATAGATTGTGCTGTGTAGATTTGTTTAATTAATTAAGAAATATGTTTTGTTTTTTTTTTTTTTTTTTTTTTACTTGGAAACAAAAGACTCTGGGGATATGATTCTTGAGTGGACCGCCAAAAAACTAAGAATTTAATGGGTAGTAGGATTCAGAGTCATCTGGTGCTTAGTCCAGCTTTTTTTCTTTTTTTTTTCCTGAGGTTGAGATCCTTCTGGCAGTATCATGTATCCATGAGTTTGGGAGTTGAAGGCATGTTAGAGAGATAACAGTATAAGTCCCTAAAATGTACAACCTAGTGTAGAAATTCTCTTTAGAACCTTCTAGTTAGAGGTTGCTTAGCAACTGCTTATTAAACTTTCCAGGATGGAAGGAAGCATGGACAAGGCATACCATTATGTTTGGGTAAATCTCAATATTTAGAGGCAAATTAATTTTAGACAGCTGACTTCTAGCCTTGGATGCATCCACACGCCGGGTCCTGGAGCTTCACAGAGGAAAATCTAACACTCCCATTAGCACGCCAGTCTCTCAGATGGCTGAAGTCTACAGGTACAGGTCCTCAGAGCACCCTCTACTTCCAGATCACACTTTCATTGATCTATCCACCATTGCTCTAACATCCTGGCCACCATGATGTCTTCGTGGTAAGCCACAGACCCGTGGGGCTCTTCTGAAGGAAGGTGTGCTGGTCTGGACACCCAGTTCACTGGGTGCGAACGGATTTGTAAACTTTATCCTTTCTATGGGATAAAAATGTGTACTAAATTGCTACATTAAATTGACAACATCCTTCTTACAGAGAGTTGCCACTCTGTCTAAGAAAATTTCCAGGGAAGAAATGCTTTTACTCATGAATTCATGCTTCTTCATTTGCTGTGGGCCTTTCTACTTTCTGATTCTCATTTCCCTTCCAACCTACTCCTTTCTTGCTAGATCACTCTTTGGTTTCCTTTGAGGGAGGGACAAGTTTCCCAAGTGGTACTCTGGTAGTTCAACACTCCAGTGATTTAAGACCTAATATTAAAGAAGAGACACGATAAAAGGCGGAGATTTTATGGACGGAAACACACTTTAAAAGTCAGCCATAAGGTGCTTGAGACAAACAGTAGTAAAACACCACAAGTATTAGGTACACCAGTAGTAGCACTCCAAGGCACTCTGAAGCAGGAAAAATTGAGATGTTTTCTCGATAATCCAAGTACCTTGCCACCAGCAAACATCCTGTCCTACAGTTTCTTCTTTACATCAATTTTATGATTTAAAATATGACAAAAAATATGTGTTGGAGAATTACCCTGAAAGAAAACATAACTAAATGTTGACAATGATGAAGTGATGAGTCATGTTTTTCTAATTATATTTGTGTTTTTTTGGACTTTCTTTTTTGAATATTTGTTATTTTTGTAATGGGAAAAATATTTACTTTGGAGAGTGTAGTGGCCTTTTTATGGACTTCTCTTCAGCCTCGTATATGGGATAAAGTCTTATATAATATACACAAGTGTATGGGAAACCCATGGGTACTAACAACAAAAAAGCTTTCAGAGGAAACATGGTTTTGAAAAATTTTTAACTCTACAGTTTTTTTTAAAGATATTTATTTATTTATTCATGAGAGAGACAGGGAGAGAGAGAGAGAGAGAGAGAGAGAGAGAGAGGCAGAGACACAGGCAGAGGGAGAAGCAGGCTCCATGCAGGGAGCCTGACGTGGGACTCCATCCGGGGTCCCCAGGATCAGGCCTCGGGTTGAAGGCGGCACTAAACCGCTGAGCCACCCAGGCTGCCCCTAACTCTGCAGTTTTGAAAATATTTCAAACCTTCCCTTTGCTAAACGGGGAAATTCTTTGAAAACTGGCTAATGGTCTCAAAAACAGTTCAAACAGATTTATAGGAAAAAAATATTTGGGTCCTATCTTAAAATAGTCTCTTTATAAATAAAAAGCCTGACGTTTTTGAATCCAGACTCAAATAATTTCCAACGCATTTTAGATTAGGTTGTTTCATAAAGGGATGACTTAAGTTCTTAGAAGAAAGCTTGCTCCGGAATCTGGTGCGATTGTCCCATCTGACACTGAATTTCCAAAAGTAGGATGGCTCCTGTGAAAGACGCATGGTTTTCAATTTGAGGCTGATGGTCCAGAGAGCAGCACCGCTCCAACTGCCGGCTCTGCAAAGATAATAGCTTGCTGAGCCCACACTGGCCTCACTCATAGTCACCAACGCCCCTACCGTGTGCCTCATCCCATTACCATTACTCCTCATCTGTTCTACTTGAGTTGGAACGAAGGGAACAGATTTCCGAGTCTGGGAAGCATTTCTTACTTTCTTTATCTACATCCTGAGGGGTTTGAACTAAATCCTTTCCAAGACCCCTACCAGATATAAAATCCTGAGCTTCTTATATTGCATCGTCGAATGCTGGGATTGCTCACAGACACATGTGCCTGGGAACTTCCAGCAACATGCTGGAACGGAAAGTCAAGAGTATGTGAAATCAGGCAGTTTTTAATCTTTGGCATTTGTAGTATATATCATCATCCGGATAACTGTTCTGTTTCTTTTAACTCTGTCTTATACAAATAGGGGATCATGCTCTTGCAGATTTCGGAGGCAGCTTTATATTCGCTCTCTTTTTCACCCTTCCATCTCTTCCTCTTTGATTTGTTCGTGGTTTGTATTTTTTATCCCATTTCTGTCCTGTTCATTCTTTGTCCTCTTGTTTTCTCTCTTTGCTTGCTGTGATGTTTTTCTACTGGAGATTCTGTGAAATTAGTTGTCCCTTGGATAGAATAAACACCAAGAGAGTACTGGCATTCTTGGGTTTAAAAAAAAAACAAAACATTAATTTTCACAACACTAAATTCGAACATCCTAGTTGGCAAATCTATATCGTTTCCTGTTCGTATAATGAAAGCGCCACCCTGACTGTGCTGGGTCGCTGTGCTGTCTTTGCTCCTACTCCTTGGGGTGTCCCTTGTACTGTCACCATCCCCCAAAACCTCCTTTCACACACAGACCTGATGTTCTATAAGCATTCCATTCTACTTAAGGCCTGATATTTATACTACCAAAATGATGCTTGGAGAAAAGCTTCCTGGATTCTTAAGTTATGTTATTATTTGTGTAGTCAAACCAAAATAACACAAAGGAAAGGACCAAGCACAGTCCTACATTTGGAAAATGGAAGACACTGCCACCTGTCTCCCTACCCCCACATGTCTAGAGGATGACTGGGCCATTCGAAGGGGTTTGCACAGAGTCTTAGACATGTGGATGTGGCTGAGGGAGGGGGATAATCCCAAAAGTCTTTTAGGCGACTTTGGGGGAACAGGTTTGCTAAAAGGAAAATTGTGTTGAGAGAAAAGTTCAATAGCTAATGCTGTCGGTCTAATGGAACAGGCTGTCATAAGACAACAAAAACAAAAACACGGCTGGAAAATGACTAATTTGAGGACATTTGTAATTTTGTGGCTCAGTAGCAATTATAGAGTAGCAATACATGGATCGATGTTGTCAGGCTACGAAAGCAAGAAATCTTAATCAGAAAACAAGTCATAAATACTCCTCTAGAATAATCTAGAACTTATGTCTTCAAACCTCTCTTCTTACACAAACTTCATCATTGATAGGAATTTCTAAACTAGACATTTTTAGCAATATTTTTTCAGAAATACTCTCGGTAGAAGTAGTGATAGATGGATGGGGGGCAATAGTGAATATTTGCTTTAAAAAAATCATTTTCAACTGGATCTTTCTTCCAAAGAACAAGTTTGTACCTTTTACCTACCTAGAAAATGTCCAACACCTAGCGATTCAACAGCTACTTTTATTTTCGAACGTCAAATTGTGCACACGATCCTTGTGCTATGTATCGGAAGGCCAGTGCCACGAGCACACTGAGAAAGAAAAATCTTGACATAACACATTTAAAGTGTGTTCCTCCCCACGTCCCCTCCCCAGACTCAGCCTCACTTCAGAAAGCTGAGGGGAGGATTCTGGTAAGAGGCATGCCTTCCAGGGAGGAGTGGCCCCTACCTTCTAACTGCAAGGACAAAGCGTGTTTTCATAGTTGGTATGTGGGTATCACATACATTTAACAGGTCCTGAGACTATTGGAAAATCTCCAAGTCGGTACTGACTGCCAAGGTGATTTCAAAATCCCTGGTGATTTCAGGCTCCTTACAATGCAAATGGCAGGAGATTTCAACAGTAGACACCTACGGCTCGTGCCGTGCTAAAGCAACCCTGGTGGCAACTTAGGTGTCATTCCGACACCAAGGCTTTACTTTGTGGGTCTGAAAAGGCCAGCTTTCCTGGCCTGTTATCAACTGAGATGAACTGCTGCTTCAAGGTCAAGACAAATGACAAATGACAGAATGGCTGCTGTTCCATCGTCTCTGGCCTGCCAACATGTGGGTCAACTTGTGCCTCTTCCCTGTCGATCTGACACGGTGTTTCTACAATCTATTGCCCTCCAGCAGGCATTTCATCCTAGTGAATTCAGCATCACTGCTGAACCATCCCTTGCATCTCCTCCTTTTGTTCTCCAAAGGAAGGTGGCATCCTGGGTCCTCAGAGTTTACAGCTTTATTGCGATAAAGGGGATGAGAGGAAGTGGGGGACAGAAGTGCCTCTGGGGGATCCTCTTGCTTGCATTCAATCTTGAATTGAGAGCAGTTGCCTGGGAAACAAAGCCTAAAAAATTTTTTTTTTTTTTCACATGCATCTTCAAATCTTCCAATGGCAGGATGTGCTTCTGGGTTGAGAGCAATGAAGCTCTTCAGTTCTGAAGGCCCAAGAAGATGAGGTTTATTATCTTCCCAGCCCAGCTGAGCATATCACAGATACTTTCTATCATCCTGCTAATCAACTAGAACATGCATATGTGAAAAACAGAAACAAAAAAGGTTAAACAGAAACAAAAAAGATTAAACCGTTCTTTTCTGGTGGCCTGAGTTGAGAGGCGTCAGGGAGCAGCAGAGAGGTTGCAGCAATGCTGTTAGAAGACTCATTCCTGGAACATGCCTCGAACCGGTAACTTAGCTTGCGCACTCAGTCTGTGTGTCTGCCAGGCTCAGCTGCTAGAGCGAATGATTATCTGGGCCTCTGAGACTGTATCTTAGGCCTGCTGGTCAGTGTCTTTCAATATTTATTGAGTTCTGATGTCGCCAGTGTCTGGGTGGGAAAAAAAAGTTCCTTTATCCTCTTATGTTCAATGACGAGGCCTGTGAATTAAACTGACAAAAGACAGAGACATAAGAGAAAAGGTTTATTTTGTTTGTACAGGAAGCTTCACAGAAAACAGGTGAAAAACAGAAGTTGTTTGGCTTGAGAGTTTATAGGCCATTTTAACAAAGGGGATGAATTGTGGAGAAGAGACTAGTTGAAGGAAAAGGGATTTGGGCTTCAAGGGGCAGTAAATATACGGGGGAGACGAATGGAAGATAAACAGCATTTAGTAATGTTTGTTGTGCAGACTCAAATCAGTGTGTCATCTTCTTCTTGCTACAGGAGAGGAGACACTTTCACACTAGAAGCGTGTGCCCTGCTTTTAGGTGGAAAAGAGGAGGGCAGCGTGTTCCTCCTGCATCTGCTGTTTCTCATTGCCTTCAGCTCAAAATAATCCTCATGCCAAAATGGCATCTTTTGGGGTGGCATGCCCTAATCCCCTTCATTATCATTGCATTGACGTACTGCTGTTTTTGTTTTTGTTTTGTTTTTTTTGCCCTCCTATGCATAGACTAACTTGTTGATTCATTACTGATTAAATGAAGACATGAATTATAAAAGCAGACTCTTTTGCATTGAAAGCATCAAAGAAAGGTACTAATTTTTGACATTTCACCAGCTCAAGCATATGTATTGACTGGGACTTTTTTCTTTCCCTTCAGAAATACATTCAGTAGAAATGTTGATTGTGCTAGAGATAATGATCATAATGAGTGTGCGTGTGTGCCTCTGTCTGCTACCAACTGTATGAACACAAGACAAATGTTTGGAATGGAAATTATGCTTCCCTTCTAAAGGGTAGTATTATGTATTTTATTCCTCAAACGCATAATCAAGTAACAAGAAAGCCTCAACAAGTCTGTGGGAGGGGAGGGCCATTACTTCACCAGTTTTAGTGTCCTATGAGTTACAAAAACAGAAGACATTTATGTTGGGGATGGCCTCAATAATTCATTATTAAATAAGCAACAATTCGCACTTCTCTTAGCAGTGCATTTTTTTCATGTTCCCAGAGTCTTTTTTTTTTTTAAATGTTGTTATTTATTTATTTGAGAGAGAGAGAGAGAATGCATGTGCTAGGAGGGGGAAGGGACAAAGGGAGAAGGAGAAGCAGACTCCTTGCTTAATGGGGAGCCTGGTGCAGGACTCGATCCCAGGACCCTGGGATCATGACCTGAGCCACAGGCAGATGCTTCACCGATTGAGCCACCCAGACGCCCCACGTTCCCAGAGTCTTAGGCACATACCAGGAGTGCTCTAAATTAGTAAACAGTTATGTAGTTTCTTCAAGAGCAGATAACTTGCTTTCAGATGAACCCCGCTTCCTCTGCCTGGTATTTATTTACTTCATATCTTCCGATGTCCAAATCCAGTCCACTGCTTCATATCTATTTCAAATGCCGTCTCACGCTTAACTTCTTTTGATGCCTCTCCCCCCATTTCGAACTGCGATGGCAATTTTTTCTGTCTCTCTCACAAAACTATCACTGTCTATCATGCTTGTCACTTAGTTGTGTGCCTTATATCTTCTACAAAAGTGTGAGCTCCTGAAAACAGAGTCAGAGACTAGCACAGTGCCTTGATCAGATCAGTGCTCAGTAAATATTTCACAAATAAATGAAAAAGGGGAGATAATACAGTGAGGTCTTGATTAGTCTTGATTTGATTAGCTGCTTTGTTGATTATGTTTGGGAAACCTTGTGCTCACTTATTTTCAATTGGTAGATGCTTGAGAAACAGGATTTAATATTAATAACAATCTGAGCCAAAAAATGAAAAAAAAAATGCCATAAATCTTAGGTGACATCATGAACAACAAAGCCAAACACATAATTTGGTGCAATGTGAAATAGAAATAGCTTTGGGATTGCTCTCTGTTTTTGCATTACTTATTGATTTGATCTTGCTATAGGCAGGGAGGCATAGAAGTTGACTGTAGTATACGAACAAGTTGGGGCAGGGAAACAGTCTTCTTGGAACTTAAGAGATAAAACTGTTTTCTTCGAAGGACTGCTTGCATTCAGTGGACAAAATGGTTCTGACTTAATGACATCAACAATATGGTCAGGAACGACCCAAATGGCATCTTTCTAAAGGGAACTGGAGATAGATGTCTGGGCATCTTTACAAATGAACTTTTCAAATATCCAAAAAAAGAGTTGCAGGGAGCATTTCTGACACACAGGGAAATAAAGACCTCATATAAATTTGAATGGAAAGAGTAAATTTCCTCACTACCTCATAGTTGCCAAGAGAAATAATTCACTCAGGTGGTGTAACTTGTTTTCAGTGAAAAATTGGGGGAAAAAAGGGGGAATGATCGACAAACCCATTTTTAAGTAATAAAGAAACCATCGTAGAGATCTAAAGGGAAATCTAATAAACATAATAAAAAGCGCTAAGCACAATAACAAGAAAAAAATGTACAGAGCATGTAACAAATTCCATAAAAAGATGTCTATTCTGTTTTTCAATAAAATGACAATTCACTTTGTACAGGGAGCGAAGCTTCATTGCTTCTGTCAGTCAAAGAAAGTAACCCAAATATTGACCTTTACCAGTTCCCTACAGATTAGGAAGCTGTTTCTTGTAATAAAGATTCTGGTTCTGAGAAGTTGAATTTGCAGAAATCTGCAAACTTAAACCTGTCCACATGTTGGAGAATTGAGAAATTAAGGAGGCTATGTTCTTCAATCCAACATCCTTTCTGTTGTAGGACCAATGGGTGAACACAACACACTCCTCTCATCTGTGAAAAATGATGTGAGTTGCAAATTCTACGTTGCATAGGCTTCTGATGACTATAGAGCTGACCCTTGAACTATACCAGGTCCACACAGGCAGAAGTTTTTCAATAAACATAGTACAGTAGTATCAATGTGTTTTCTGTTATGATTTTCTTTTTTTAAAGATTTTATTTATTTATTTGACAGAGAAATAGAGAGGAATAGCAGAGACAGAAGAAGAAGCAGGCTGTCTGCTGAGCAGGGTTGGATCCCAGGACCCTGAGATCATGACCTGAGCCGAAGGCAGACACTTAATCAACTGAGCCACCAGGTGCCCGTGTTAGGATTTTCTTAATAACATTTTCCTTTCTGTAGCTTGCTTTATTGTAAGAACACAGCTTCTGTATTAGATATAACATACAAGAGATGTGTTAATCAACTTTGTTATTGGGCTTCTGGTCAACAGTAAGCTATTATTAGTAGTAAAGATTTTGGAGAGTCAAAAGTATACACGATTTCTGACTGTGTGGGGCATTGGCACCCCTAACCCCCACCTTCTTCAATGGACTGTATATTAATATTCTTTGTTGCTGTCATGTATAAGATGGTATCTCTGGTGGGTTCCATAACCCTACAGGTTTGACATTCTGTGTTCAGAGAGAGTTCCCCTGGGCCCAGGACAAGCCAGCTGAAGGCATCAACCTGAACTATTGACTATGAAGCCACTAGCCACATACGGCTATTGAGCACTTGAGATGTGGCTAGCCCGAACTGAAATGTGCTGTCCGTGTAAAATACAAGCCAGATTTTGAGGGCTTAGGCTGAAAAAAGAATGTAAACTATCTCAATATTTTTTTATACTGATTGCATGTTGCAATGACAAACTTGGAATATATTTGATTACCTAAAATATATTATTAAAATTAGGCTCACCTGTTTCTTTTTACAGAAATGTGGCTTTCATGTGTGTGGCTTAATTTACTGTGACTATTTGAATTGAAAATTACATCTGTGACTGGCATTTGTGCTCACATTCTATTTCCATTGGACAACTCTGGTATAGGGGACAGATCCTTCCTTTACAAGAAAGGCCTGTGGCACGTACAGGCTCTAGGTCATGGTCTGCAAAATGCTCAGGGCTAGAACCGAGAGGCTGTGGGAGATTCCATCAGCGTTTGGGAATGTGTGACCTGCAAAGCCAGAGATAAAATAGTAAAATCTGGTCTTGAGACATATATATGCTCCTCCTGTTTCTTCGAGCCTCAAGGTTGGATTCCTTAAAACAATATTGTATGAAGATATTTATGTAAACAACGCTAGTTCTTCAAAAACAATTCTTATCAACTGGGGTCTTTTGGGCTTGGGATGTGGCCTTCCTTTCATGCCACAGATTTACTGTCCTAAGGAATGATGCCTGAAATATCATATGTTCATTAAAATAAAACTGGTACCATTGACATTAACCATTAAGAAGTTGTTACTAACTCCAGTGATGAGTCAGAGTCTGAATAAGAAAGCAACTCAAAGTGTCATTAGAAATTCCTTCTTTATCTTTCTTTCATTGTGTTTTTTTCCTTTGACTAAAACTCCCTGTGAGAAATCAAATACATTCAATAGGCAATAATATTATCTAGTGTAGTCTTAGCCCGTTTGGGCTGCTAAAGCAAAGAACCATAGACTGAGTGGTTCATGAACAACAGACATTTATTTCTCACCGTTTTGGAAGCCAGAAGTCCAAGCTCTGGGTGCCAGGGTGGTTAGGTCGTAGTGAGACCCCTCTTCTGGGCTGCAAAACTGTTGACTTTGTGTCCTCACGCCGTGTAGACAAAATGCACAGCTCCCTGGCCTCTGTGACAAGGCTGCTGATCCCATTATGACAGCCCCATCCTTATGACCTCATCACCTCCCAGAAGCTCCCAGCTCCAAGTACCATCACACTGGGGATTGGGTTCCAACAAATGAATTTTTTAGGGACTCAAATTTCAGTCCATAATAACTCTGCTTTTTAAAAGCGATTTGTAATCTGTATTTTCATTAAGACTATCGTATTTGAATTGTATGAAAGTCCTAAAAAGTATTCAGGAACAGATATGATGGGCTCTATTTTATGGACAATGTCACTTGAGCTTTGATCCACTTCTCTAAATTACTAAAGGGAAAGGTGGATCATAGTGTCAGCCTCAATGCCCAGACTTTCTGTTTCTCCTTTCCTTCTGCACAGTTGGTGGGCTGCCATATTGTCGTGGTTAAGCATAAGGCCATAGGGTCTGGATCCCAATCACCCACTTACTTGCTACACTGAGAGGTGAACGTACAGAACCTCTCTGCACCTCAACCTCCTTATCCATAAAATACCGATAACTATTATACTTTTCTCCTGAAAAAATCATGGGAAATGAATAACCTAACACCTATTTCACAGATGCAGAAATTGAAGCCCAGAGATGTCAAGTAACTGGCCCAGGCCACAGAGCTCAGCAGTGGGAGAGCCAGGTTTGAAACAAAGTTAAACTCCAAAAGCTATACTTCTTTTTTTCCCTAAATGAGGCTGTCAAAGTTTTGCTTTATTTTCCATTCTTTGGCAAGCATAATGAATTTGTTAATTGAGATAGACTCGGTGGGGCATAATCATAAAGCCACCTTCAAATCTAAGTTTGGGCCAATTCTTATTCTGTCCCAACAGGTGGCTTCTATAGCTTTCTGATCCTCCTCCTCCTCCTCCCCTCCTCCTCCTCCTCCTCCTCCTCCTCGTCCTCCTCGTCCTCCTCCTTCTTCTTCTTCTTCTTCTCTTCTTCTTCTTCTTCTTCTTCTTCTTCTTCTTCTTCTTCTTCTTCTTTCTTCTTCTTCTTCTTCTTCTTCTTCTTCTTCTTCTTCTTCTTCTTCTTCTTCTTCTTCTTTCTTCTTCTTCTCCTTCTTTAAGCTTTCTTGCAGCATAATTGACAAAAAAATGGTAAAATAGTTAAAGTGTATATCATAATGACATACACTGTGAAAACTTTCCTCCCATTTAGTGAACATGTACTTCACCTGTTCAGTTTTTCCAATGAGAACATTTAAGTTTTATTCTTCTAGCAAATTTCAACTCTATGATACTGTGTTATCAACTATAGTCATTATGTCATGCATGGGATCCTCACACCCTACTCATCTCATAGATGAAAGTGTAAGACAGTGTAAGAAGTTTTACCAATGTTCCCCTCTATCCCACTTTTCAACTCTATACTTTTATGAGTTGGATTTTTTTTTTTTCAGGTTTCACCTATCAATGATACCATGTAGTATTTGTCTGTCTCTGTCTGGCTTATTTCGGTTTACATCATGCCCTCAAGATCCATCTGTATTGTTGCAAGTGGCCAGATTTCCTTTTTTCTCATGGCTAAATAATATTCTATTATAATGATAAAGATCTAGATAGAGAGATATATAAATCTGTATCTCTATTTCTATGTATCACATTGCCCTTATCTCTTCATCCACTGACAGACACTTAGATTGTTTCCATGTCTTGGTTATTGTGAATAATGCTGCCCTGAACATGAGAGGACAAATATCTCCTTGGGATACCATTTTCATTTTCTTTGAGTCTATACCCAAAACTGGGATTGCTGGGTCATATGGAAATTTTAATTTTTTGAGGAACCCCTATACTGTTTTCTGCAGGGGCTATACCAATTTACATTCCCATCTGGTCCATTTCAGTCATGAGAACTTTCCAGTTTCAGCAATTAAAATATCCAGCTCAGATGACCAACACATATTCAGAACTCTTACTCCACTGGGAACATCTCCTTCCCTCTGTGCTACTCAGACTGGGAAACTGGATGGGGGAGCAGGCTGCAGCATCCCTTTACTTGGTTAGCCCCTCCTTCCCTGTCCTCACATTCATCCCTGGCCTAATCAACAAGCAGGAGAGGATTAGGAGGTGAAGTGGTTGATCCTGTCTTGACCCAGCATCCACACTCTGGCCTACAGCTCTCTCTCCTCAGCAGACTGTACCATGGGGCTCTTTTGTGAGTTGTGCAGAATACGGTTCAGCTGGTATTGGGTTCCACTCTTCCCTCTTCTTGGGCCTCTGCAAGGCACCTTTGTGCTACTTTCCCTGGGCACTTCTCTTGGACAGAGCCTACTGGCTCATGGGACTCCCAGGCTTCCTGATGCCACCTCCCTGCCTGGGCAAGTGCAGGGACCTCCTACTGTAGCTCTGCCTTTTCCTGTCCTTCACAGCCTTGAACACTGTCATCAGCTTTATATTCCATAGGCGGGCATCAGACACCCATATTCTCTGTACCTCTCAACTCCAGGGGACAAACAGCAGGTGTCCCTTTCAAGCCTCTCGCAAGTTATAAGAGGGAAGAGGCAACCCCCTGAAGAAATGCCAACAATTTTCTCCAAGGCTTACCTCCACTCTTCTATTGGACTGCCAGGTCCCCACACACTTTGGGAGATGGAGGATGAGCCAACCATCCCAAAACCACCTTGCAAGTCCTGCGTATGCAGACTGGATTCAACTTCACTTTGGAACAGAGGATACTTGACACCTTTTTTCCTGCGGCCCTGGAGGCCCAAGCCATGACTGAGGTGAAACGTCTCTTCCATTTGATCCATCCTGTACTCTGAGTACTTTTCTTCTGCGTCTGGCGCATCATAATTGATCAGTTAGTCTTTGCTTCTATTATTTCCCGAGATCTGCTGCTGTAACTTTGGACAAGTTGCCTAAGTTCCCTCCGCTTCAGTTTGTCAGGGTCCTGGTCAGGCGCCGGCAGGGGAAAGCCCTGCCCTAGCCCCAGAATGGGTGATGACGAAGCATTCCCCAGCTAGTGGCAAGCTTTCTGCCTCTCCTAGGGCCATGGCAGCCCTTTTCAGAGCAGACCTGGGGGTGCAGCCCCCTGAGGAACGTGCCCTAGGGAAAAGGTAATTTTGATACGCAAAAGAAAAGCAGGGATAACCATAAAGGACACTATGGAAGGGCATAAAAAAAGATGGTCAGCCTACCTTTGCTGGAGAGAGGACAGCCCCCCAGGGGCAGGAGACCAGAAGCAGATGCAAAGACAAGCCAGCAGAAGTCTATAGAAATCCCAGCCAGTGGGACACACAGTAACCATCAGCCAGCAGGTAGGCTTCAGTCTCTGTATCAGATCATTTCTACTCTAAGTGGAGAGAAGTAATACAGTTTACTTGGCAGCATCTTTGTTTGTTAAACAAGTTGGGATGAAAGCTGGAGCCTAGATTATTTATCCTCATCTGAAATGTATGAAAATAACTCTTAAAACATACATTTTGGCGTAGACAGGGAGGAGTCCTTAATGAAGCATTTACTTGTGTCTGATTTTTATTTGTTTTTACCAGGTTCATTTAATCTGATAGATGGTGTAAACCGCCAAGTAACGCCGCTGGAATCTCACAAAGATGAGTAATGCTGGGGCACCTGGGTGGCTCCGTAGGCGAAGCGTCTGCCTTCGGCTCAGGTCAGGATCTCAGAGTCCTGGGATCGAGCCCCACAAGGGGAGCCTGCTTCTCCCTCTGCCTCAGCTGCTCCCCCTGCTTGTGCTCTCTTTCTCTCTCAAATAAATAAATAAATAAAACCTTAAAAAAAAAAAAACCTGTGTAATGCTGAGGATGGTTCTTACCCTGAGACACAGCCTCTGTGTTGTGGTAGCCACAGGGGCTTGTCGGTGTCAGCTAGGGCTTCCATAACAAGACAGGGCTTACCAGCGCTTGAACAACAGACACTGATTCTCCAACAGGTCTGGAGGCTGGAAGTCTAAGATCAAGGTGCTGGCAGGGTTGATATCTGGTGAGATTTCTCCTCTTGGCTTGCAGAAGGCTACCTTCTCGCCGTCCGCCCACATGACCTGCCTTTTCTGCGTGAGCTCACATTCCCTGTGTCTCTTCCTCTTACAAGAGCACCACCATCCTATTCAATCAGGACTCCACTCTTACAACCTCATTTAATCTTTATTACATCCTTGAAAAGTCCTGCCTCCAAAAACAGTCACATGCGGGCTTAGGGCTTCAGCATATGAATTTGAGGGGGGACCCGATTCAGTTTGTGACAGAGCTGTGCATAAATGTTCCTTTCCTTATACTGGGCCATTTGGGAAGACTGCACATCCTGCTTTCTTGGAATTCAGATGTGTCTCAGGGGTGAGAGAGTATGGCACCTGCTTTGTCACTCGCTTTGTTGAATGAGATGTGCGATGAGGTGACATGCAAACAGGGAAGAGGCTTAGATTTTAATCTAAGGCATGAACTACCACTTTGCCTTCCCCTTGAAACATCTGTTCTGGAGATGCTCCTGCTTCCAGGGAAGCCCAATGAGCAGGAGCACCCATGCTAATCAGTGCTGTCCATATACGCAAGAAAGAAATTAAAAAAAATATATATATATATATTTAAGTTTGTTTTATCATTGAGATTTGGGGGTTACCTATTGTTTGTACATGACCTAGCCCATCCTGACTTATGCAAAGGTCAAGTATTCGTTTGCTGTGACATTTGAGACTTATAACACCCAACATGCATCTTTACATCTTCTCTTCCTAGGCTAGGTCATAAAACAGTGTACAATGGTACTTACTCTGGCAACTTATTTTTATTTTTTTGTTCTTTTCTGAGCATATATGGAGCTAATATCTATATTATATGTTATCTAACCTGGTAATTCTTAGACCAGCTTTTCTTCCAACCTACAAGCCAACCTTCCCAAATGACCTGGAATCCTCCCCATTAACACACTGCCAGTGCCTTCAATTCCACATGCTCAAAACCAAGCTTGTCCTGCCCTGAACTCCAGTACTTTCTCCTGCTCACCACTTTTATGATCACCCCAGCTGCTAACCTCAGAGATATTTTGTGTGTGCATCAGAGGTAGAGGAAATATATCTTTGAAATCTTTCTATTTTTACAAAAATCGTTTTTGGAAAATTTCAAACATTTACAGAAGTCGACAGAATTGCACAATGAACCTCCACGTACCCATCATCCAGCAACTAATAATCAGTTCACAGCCAATCTTATTTTTTGTTTTTATATCTACCCCACTCAGATTATTTTGAAGTTATAAATGCTTCAGTATGTATTTCTAAAAGATAGGGATTCTAAAAAAAAAACAGCCACAACACTTTATCACTGAAAAATAATTAACATAATATCATGTTTTGAGTCAGTGTTCCACTTCTGGTTGTCAATTATCTTGTAATTTTGTTTTTGTGGTTGACATCTACCTGAATCAAATAGAAATAAAATCCACACACCACAATCAGTTGATCTATTTCTTGTCAAAAATGCTCGATCTCTGATTCCTCCTCTGTCTTCCTTTTTCCTTACAATTCATTTGTTGAAGAACCCACTGTATTTGTCTGGTAGGTTTTCCCACAGTTAGAATTTTGTTGATTAGATTATCAGAAAAGTTTGTTTAGTGTATTCTATAGTCCCCCACATTTCCTATAAATAGATAGTTTGATAAAGAGGCATGATATGCATTATTTGGCAAAGCTGCTGCATAGGTGACGTATTATATTTCTAATAGGAGGCTCATGATAATATTAGCAGCCGTTGATGGTAATTGTCCAGGCCAGTGGTTTTCAATCTTGAGTATGCACCAGAATCACCTGGCAGGCTAATTAAACTACAGATTTTTGAGACTCCACCTTTGTTTCTGATTCAGTAGATCTGGGTTTGGCCCAATAACCTCCCAGGTGATACTGATGCTGGTGGTCCAGTGACCATACTCTGAGAACCACAGACCTAGAACTATTATTTTGTTAGTGGTTGAAAGGTAGTGATGTTCTAGTCTATCGTTTCTTCTTAATTCATTAATTGGAATACATGTATGCAAGGAAATGATCCAAATTGTTGAGTCTGTGTAAGGAAGGTGCTATAAATGTTTGATTCTTTCCCTTTGTTTACCAGTTTCCAAAGCAGGTTGGAAAATTTCCTCTGGAGGTAACCAGTGGCCTGCGTGTGTGGGTGGGTGTTTCACTCCATTGAAGTTATTATTTTATTGATCTTCAGGCTGCCTCATCTTTAGCCACAGGAACCTTGGAGACATTTTGAGTCTGCATTCTTCCTTGTCAAATACCTAGTGCTCAGTCTGGCAGCTACACCTTTGCATGTCGCCATCCCTGGCCCACCCTCCTCCCCACCGCAGCTCATTTTACACATGAGTATCTGTCCTGTGAACCTGTCTTGTGAAGTTCCAGTCATGTCATTACTTGCTCAAAAAATTCTCAGTGACTCACCAAATTAAATACAGACCTTGACATTGGCATTTGAGTCCTTCCTGGTATTGTATCTTTATTCTAGTTTTTCGTACTCCTGCCCTGAAATTGGAAGGCCCACCTCAGAGCCCTTGCTCATCCCGCTTCTCTGCCTTGGCTGTCCCCATTCTCTCTGCCAATACTTCGTTCATCCCAAATGCCACTCATCTCATGGATCTCTTCCTGATGTCTTCAGTTAGGAAGCTGAGCTCTTCTGTGGCATTTGCCTGCATCTGTACTTCTCTTGAAAGTATTTGCTTGTAGGCTTTGTATTTCGGTCACTAGCGGGCTTGTCTATTACTCTCTGTTGTAAAGATGGTCTCTTGATTATTTCATTCAACTTCATACTTATGTGGCACCTTGTTCTACAACTTCCAGGTACTAAATGCATATTTGTAGGATTATTTTGAATATGAAGTATTAGCTATGAACTCAACTGATATGTGTATATGTATATTTATAGCTTTGTAAATACTTATATTTACATATATCTTCTGCCTATGAATTCCAAAGCACTAAAAAATGTCCATTTTTTTCCTGCATCATCCAAAGCAGCAACATAATTCTGCAGAGAGACAATTTACAGGGATCCAGTAATCTCCCTTTCTCTGTTTCAATAAGTTAGGAGAACAAATAATTCTCTTCTTCCTCTACCCGTAACTTCCTCTTCTGTGAAATCCTTCATCTCACTCCAGTCCACAAAGATCTGAACCTCCGTCAGTAAATTCGGGTGGTCCAATTTATCTGATATAGTGTATACTGCTCTGTCTGGTTACATATCATTCAAATATGTCTGCGTGCTGACTGGTCCACCAGGCTAAATTTTGAAAGATGTTTTTTTTTTTTTTTTTTTTTTTTTTTTGAAAATCGGCTTTCAGGAATAATAGATGAGAAAACTCACCTGCCTTTGTTGTGAGCAAATTGGAGAGAGGTTTCCCACACTTCATGGTGCTGTACCCTGAAAAGCCAGAAGGAAAAAATCAGGTGAATAATTTTTATGTCTGTTGCTATGACAACTAACCCAGCCACTTCTGCGAGGATATGGACAATTATGCCAAAGCAGGGATTCTCAGCCTGGAGTCCCCTCACCATGCTGCCAAGTAAACCTTCCAAATCTACCACCCCCCCCAACCCTTGGCAACATGAGAAACA
This sequence comes from Canis lupus familiaris, assembly GCF_011100685.1. Taxonomy (NCBI): domain Eukaryota; kingdom Metazoa; phylum Chordata; class Mammalia; order Carnivora; family Canidae; genus Canis; species Canis lupus. The sequence goes on along the minus strand of NC_049223.1, from coordinate 28,263,412 downwards.
AAATCAAGTGTACCAGAATTCACATCCTGTTCTGGGGGAACACCTGTAAGAAATGCCTCACTTGATTAATGCTAGAAACCAGAATAGATTGCCTTGGTGCAATATTATGGCACCAACCATCTGGAGGGGCCATAGGATTCACAAGTCATGCCTGAGATCACGAGAGGCGAGCTGCTGATATTCACAAAGAAAATGACCACTGTCTTACGTTTTCACAATGCAAGTGCTTGAGGTGGCTTCCAACATTCCACTGTGGTTGCTGAAAGGGAGTTTCATTTCAGGTATTGAGTAAATGCAATTCTCCATTTTACTCTCAATACTCTGATAGGCTGGAGGCCTAAGAATACCTCTGTTTGGGATTCTAATTGTACTGTTATCTGAATTCTTAAAATGATTTTGGAAGCATTTGAGATTACTGGTAGGGTTCTCTTAAGAATCCATTTGGGGTTAAAATTTAGTCCCTCTGCTGCCCATTGGTCCTTCATGGGTTAAAAAAAAAAGCCACCATTTTTATTTTATGAATCTAAGCAAATCTCCTCCCTCCCCCTTAAATAAGAAAAATCCCATCTGCAGAAGGCCAAAAAAAGTCAAATATACAATCTGCAAAGAAATGACTTTCACTTGTATTTTGAAAACAATACCAAGTTTGAAAAGGAAAGGTAAAAAATTTTCTGGGAATGATTTCTGAGAGTGTGCACGTGTGTGTTTGTGTGTGTAGGGAAGGAGAGGACAGATTGGTTAACCACAGGGTGGTGTAGGAAGCAGGAATTTGGGATTGCTATTTTCTTCTGCCTTTTTTCCTGAGGTGCTAAATTTTAGCACAGCGCTCCTTGTTCCTTAATTAATGATTAAACAAATTCAATTCATGATTTAACTTAATTAAACAACTAATGAATTTGTGTATGCAGGAATCATTAATGTGGCGTCTGAGGCAGGGCCTCTAGGGCATGGTTAACTCAGTTCTTCACAGCTCAGTAAATAGTATCTAGAGCTGTACACATGTCTCTTTGCCTTATATGCCACACCCCTGCTATGGAGCTGATGCATTCTATTCAGGGTTAGAGACATGCATAGATGCTATATGCACACATTACCCTTTGCGTATGAGGATAATTTTTCTGGTACATCTGCTAAGAGATACATATTTCCAAATGTAATTCCACCAGTGGCAATCAGCTTAGTTATTTTTTAAAAGCTATTGAGACCTATTATAGAAGCACATTAGGAGGACAAAATGCAATCTTGTTATATTTTTAGATATTCTCATTTCTTTTTTAAAGCACAATGATATCTCGGAAACCCAACTTAAAGGCCACTCTGTGAAGTAGAAAATTTGAAAAGAAACAGTTTTCATGACTCTCAAGTGGAGTCCCTTGCCTTGGGATGATAGGATGTGCTCTGTCTCCTGGGTAGAGGTAGCATTTTGGAATAAGGGTAAGAGAGAGAGAAGACAGCCATCACATATCAATGCTTCATAACTGTCTTGTGCTTTGGATACATTAGCTCATTTGGGATGTTTTCATCTTGATTTTCAAGGAGGGAAGCAGGGCCTGAAGACATGAGCTAACCTGTCCAAGGTCACCCAGCTAATACGCAGCGTAACTTCGGAAGCTTCGATGTCTGTCTGTGTCTGGGCTATATCATTCATCTAAGCATGTCTGGCACGCACCTAATTGATAGCTTGAGGTTCTAATGTACTTGACAACAGTTTGTTTTCTGAAGTAGGCAAACATTTCCCTTGGAATCTCATTGACACTATTAATTTGCTTAGCAAACCATTTTATCCTGAGTAGTGCCAAGGAAAATTTTAGTGATCCCCTGTCTTAATTGTCATTGACTTCAAACTGGGAAATCCTATTTAATGAGGTCACACTGTAGATGTACATAAAAGATATGAAGGCTTCCCACCTGGGTTACACATAGAGTGCAGGCCCAGATTTAGAGCAAAACTCTGATGAGGAAAAGCAGAGAGCAACTGATAGTGTTGTCATGGGGAAAGCAAAACTTCGAGTTGTGCACTTGCCTTTTTAATTTGCAAAATACATTTAAACAACCAACACTGCATTAAGTTCTTCTCTGGATATCTTTATTTTGGAGATAGAGTTGTTTCAACTCATTACTTTTTTCATCCTGTGTAGACAAATGATAGGATCTCCTGGGAATGGCTCTTTCTGCTGACCCCAGCCTTTTTCCACAAGCACAGTGGCTCTGTGAGAGTGAATGGATTAAAATGAGCCTATTTCAACAAACTCCTGAGTCTATATTTATTGATCACTCCTGGACTTTTCAGAAGTGTGCCTTTTTCTTGAACAGGCTCATGGCACAAGCCACTTGAGATATGACACTAGTCAACAGCTTCTAAATTCACAAAACACAGAACCTAAGCAGTCCGGGTACCTGTAAGGTTGGTGGATGGCAGAAGAGGGGTGGGTCATGTATGAGAAGCCTCAAAATGCCAACGTCCTTGCTCTGGGTAGGATCAGTAGGATTCCACTTAAGAGCCTGTTCAATCTCTAAGAGTAGAGGCTCCTAGGGTTTGAGCCTCTAGCAAGTCATGTGTTGGGTGAATTATATCTTGTTATGAGAAAGGAGGGCAGATCGGAATAGAAATAGACCACAGCTACTGCTCCTTCTAAACTCACTTTCCAAATTCCCTTGCTAAGGATGAGAGACAAACGTCAAGTGCTCTGAAGTAGCCCAATTCTGGATTAGGGTAAGAAAGAAATTCTCAGGAACATTGACTTGTCCTAGTTCTTCAACTTGGGAAATGTTTTGCTTCACATTCAAATGCATCATCTTCAGAGTTTGTTAGCATTCAACTATTTCTTTCTGAACACGTAGGGAGAAATTTCTCTCAGACCATAGGACCAGGGAAATCTGTATCTCTGAGTAGCAACTAGCTTGTTCTAATTTCACATATACCACAACTCTGGAATCTGGAGGTATTTCCCCTCTTGCTTTGTCTCCTAAGGAGTTTGGAACAGGGTTTCAGACTCATCATGCTTTGGTGAAAGCCCCTTCATTCTTGTTCTTTGTCACCCTTCTCCATTACACCAAATTTGTCTCTTTCATACCAACTCCATTTCTCCAGTCACTGTTCTGAAATTTTTAGGACATGTCAATATGATGACCAAAGAGCATTTTAATCTGCTCATCTTTTCATGTTGGGCACTGCATAATTCTAAGAAATGCCAGTCACCTAGACTATGTAACCACGGTGTGAATGGTATCCTCCAGAGTTGTGCAGTACATAACCTGTACAGCCATTCTTGGGCACCCCGGGAGAAGACAGTCTCCCCCAGAGGCTTTACACTGTTCTTAGATGGGGTATACCTACCTTTCACAGACTGGGATTCTTCAAGGACAATGGCCTCAAATAATTTGAACTATGACTTAGCAATACCCACTGATGCTTTTCTTCTGTGATTTCCTTTTGAAAATTAACGTAAACAACTGGGAGGAAATTCTAACTACAAAATGACACCATTGTATGTATTCTGAGAGAACCCACAACTTCGATAATTCTGTCTTCATTCATCCAGTTAAATTCTTGGAAGAAAGGGGGGCACCGCCTTTGCCGGGGTGACTTTTTAGTGTCAATCGCCTACTTCCCCACTTACTATGTTTGTCTCATGGAGATGCCAGAGGGTCAAATGCCATTTCCACTTGGCTTCCCTTAAAGAGATTACCATGTCAGAAAATTCCTTCTGCGATTGCTGAACCCAACTTCTCCTACCTTTTCCTAAGCACAAGTTGGTGGGGAGGGGGACTCACTAGCCTCTTTGTCCATAACAAGGAGGAAAGATCTCTTCAAATTTCCTCGAGAAGTGCTATCTCCTGCTCCCTGGTTAGCAGGATGCATGTCATGTTCCCAGCACCAGACACGAATTGGTCCCAAGGTCACCTCTCTCGTGTAATCTTGGAGCTTCTTTTGAAATTTTCTTTGTTTAGTAAACTAAAATCACATCCCTATCATTCATACGCCCAGAAAGCATCTTAGAGTCCACAGTGAAACCATCTGCTTTTATGATTCTTTCTTGCCCATACTAAACTGGTAATCCAAACCCAAATACAAGAGGATGAAACACACAGGGACAAGTGGTAATTTAGTGGCAAAATGTTGATGTGACACAGGGGCCCGAGGTGAGCAGATTGAAGTATCAGGATTCAAAAGTAGATATGCATCTGGCTCACACCTTGCAGAGGGTAGCTCTGACAATTTCACGTTGAGGCAGAAAATGTGATGATTTTAGCAGTGGTTTCCTCCTCAATCTGCATAGGTTTGGGGGTTGAAGCATAAAGGTAAACAGACTTCACTCAAGTAAAGGACCATCTAGTTTCGGATAATATAGAAATCCTAGCAGCCAAGTGCCAAGACCGTTGGGATGGTGAAGGTGGCATTGGGCTGCAGCTCAGGGTCTGTGATCCCATTTTCTCCCAGTACAGCCAAGACCCCTGCCTCAGTAGATGGGCTGAAATGAGGGAAAGTATGTGACATCAGTACATGGGACTTCCAGGCAGGAGGACATCCTTGGGTGATGTGTGCTTCTACACTACTCTGGGGGTCTCGAGCAGCATCTGGGGATAAGGTGCCCCCAGGGAGTAAAGTTACCCAGAGAGAACTGCTACCAATGAGTGGATATGGAAGCAAGGCATGAAAACAGTATCCATGTTTTCTTTGTAATTGACTCAAACATAAATGCATACCACACCGTGGGGTGTTATTACCTTTTTCCATTTCCCCTTCATTCAGAAACTGGATGAAAAGATTTTTCAAAAGAAGAGAAAAGGAAAGAAAAGAAAAAGGGAAATCCTTTGCAGGATGTGGTGAAGAACGATTTCTGTTCTGGTCTGGTTCTCTGGTACTTTTGTGTTGAGCAAGGTCTACTGATCCTCGGTGGCTGCCAATGCTATTCTTGGCCTTTCCTGTCTGGGCTTGGGTACCGTGTGCTAATATCAGAGCTTCTACTCTCAGCCTATGCTCAAAGTGAACATCAGATATGGTCTGATCAATTGTATTTTTAAGGAGGTTTGTCTCTTCCAATATATTCTGCAAAACGGCACCTGCTGCTAAGTCCTCCTTCCAGGGAAAGCCTTGCTCGGTGTCTCCAGGTGCTGTGACTCTACGATCTCATGTGCCACTCAGTATGGTTGGTGTCCTGAATCTGCTGTGTGAGGAGAACAGGCACTGCCCTTGCGTGTGAATTGGTGTGCTGAGAGCTTGCTTGGATTCTTATTTACGTGTCACCACAACAGAATGGCACAGGCCCGCTATTACCCATGTCACAGAGGCTCTGTGAGATACAGGGAGGAAACTGACAGGCACAAGTCAGAGCTGAGGCTTGGGCCCAAGGGACTGAGGGCAGCTCCTGCCTTCCTCTTCATTACATTCTCTTAATCTTTGTACTGCACACTAGATCTTTATGGCAGACCACTGATTTCCTTTAGAAAGTTTAAATTGCACACAGATCCTCCATTTGGATCTGAACACGGTTGCTGGGATCTTCCTGGGGGACTCTCAAGACTTCTGCTGGTTAAACTCTTCCTACAGCTGATGATGTGGTTGCCACCCGCCACCCAGTACAGTGCCTGGCACCAGAAAGAACCCCAAATAAATCCTCATCCTTTCCCTCTTTGCTCTCTTTTTGCCAGGGGGGAGAGTGTTGCGTTGGGCATGATGCCTACCCAAGCACCTTAATTTGTTTGTTCCAAGGCTTTTGACTCATTTGAGTGTCTGATTGATATTCATAGAAATGATGATGACGATGATACCGCCAGTAGCCTTGACCATGATGCATCATTTCCACATTGCCCTGTGAGAGATGAGACTGTCATCCGAGGTGCATGCCAGGACTACATGGATGAAGACACTGCGTGGCTCTCGTCGCTCGGGAGTGCCACAGCCCAGCTCAGCGAGATGACAATGAGACATCTGTGAACTTATAAATATCAAAGTTGATGCGTAACATGAGGGCCTCAGAAGCTCTGCTTCATACTCAGGTCAGAGGGCAACATCCAGCCGTTAGGCTGGGCAACAGTGAGCTCACAGAAGACTGTGTATTCTCGGTAGGGCTGAGAGCACACATCTTTCCCCCCCACCATCGTGTTTGTGAACACACTCAGAGACAACGATGTCTTTCTCTGGCTGAGCTCAACTCAGAATGAGCAACCCAACCTGAAAAGACACCTACATTTTTTAAACTCTCTTTCAAATCCACCTGACTCTTGAGTTTCAGGAAATCAATGCTGACGGAGAAAATCTGCATCCACGTTGTGTGATAAAACTATGAAGCTGGAGGAGCTAGTTTATAATTCTGAACTCATCCCATCCTGGTGTGAGCTCCTTCCATGATCTGCACTCATTTTATTGAAGGGAGAGTAAGTTCAGAGGTCGTCAGCACCAGAAACTAGAGCAGTAACAGCAGCAACCAGACAAGGCAGCCTTCCTTTGACAGCAGAACTCGAGGGACTTGCTCAAATCCAGGGAGGCACAGGTGGTAAGTTCTGAATCCAGCTGTTCCCAACATGGCCAGCAGGTTTGCAGAAACAAGGTGTTTGGAAACAACTCGAAATTTCTTATTTAACCTCAGAAGATAGTTAGACGTGATTCTCTTCTACATGATAGTCTAGTATAAAATTAAAACCACTTATTTTAAAGTGAACAGAAAAATCCATATGTCGGTAGTACATTATAATGGATATCTACGGTGGTTTATATTAATAGACTACACCACAAAGAACCATGCTGAAGTCAGAGATCTATGCCACATAATAATAATGATGTTCCCATAGTATTCACTCAGTATTTCAATATATTGCAGAGAACACATTTTTTTTTCCCTAAAATATAGCTCTGGAGTTCTCTGACTGCTTCGAAGCCTAGTTTATAAATACCAGATCTTGGTGATGCAGTTTCTTTTCTAAGGACCTAACAAGACGTGCTCACCTACACACTGATTTCTATCAGTAGAAGAAAAGGAAGCATAAATGAATCACATGCAAAGAGAAATATTCAATGGTGCTTTAAATGGAGTGCAGCTTAATTAACTCAGGACAGTGAAGCCAACTATATTTTGAAAAATTAAGAGGTAGCAGAGCAAATGTTTATGTTTTTTCTTCTCTTCCTCTGATGTAATTTCAACCAAAAGCTTGAGAACAAGTGCTGGCTAGAGGGACAGAGCAAAGGTGGCTGGGAGAAGTTGTTCCCTAACCCTCCCCACCCCCATTCCTGCAGAGACTCTCCTTGGCATTTGATTATGTGAAATACTCTGGGATAGCGCCCTTGTTGGGCTTGCCATTAGCCTCTGAGAGATGGCACAGATATCCCTTGTTTATTTTATTTTAGAAAAATGAGGCTTCTGCTGACCCATGAGATCTTAGGATGAAAAATAAAAGCACATCCTTGGCTTGAGTTCCATGAGTAATAATTCCAGTGGGCATGTGCTGCTCATTGGCATTTTTCTGTTGGTTTAGTCTTTTTATTTTAATGAAGAATGAAGGTTGTTTTTGTGTGTGTGTGTATGTATGTGTGTGTTTTAACTAGGACAAGAGTTCTGACTTTTACAGAAACTTCCCAGCCTCTTCTTCTCTTCTCTTCTCTTCTCTTCTCTTCTCTTCTCTTCTCTTCTCTTCTCTTCTCTTCTCTTCTCTTCTCTTCTCTTCTCTTCTCTTCTCTTCTCTCTTTCTCTTCTTTTCTCTCTTTCTCTTCTCTTCTCTTCTTTCTCTTCTCTTTTCTTTTTTTTCTTTTTTCTTTTTTTTTAGGAGGGAGACACAGGAGAAATGGTTAGGAAACTTTGGTGCCTGCTTTTCATAACCCTTTCCATTTTACAACAGTGCAGAGACGAAATGGGATGGTGATGCAGCCTGTGGCTTGGGAGTCAGACAGACAAAGGTAACAGCATGGCTCAGATCCTCTTAGCTCTGCGACCTTGGTCTGAGAGGCTGATATTAGCACTCATCCCACAAGACTGGCAGCAAATGCAAAGGTGGAAAGGTCAATGATGCATTTTTCAGTGTAGAGAATTTGATTGTATGCAAAAACAAAATCTGGCCAGTCTCTTCTTTTACAGTATTTAGGGTTTCTATTTAATCATATCTCATTGCATTGGCTAAGATTTGTGGCATAATGCTGATAGCGACCATTCTAGCAAGCAGATATTTCACCTTTCCAAATTTCAATAAGAATATGTAATGCATTTCTAATATTTTCCTCTCATTCCTAGCTTGCTGAGCATTTTCATCACGAACAGGCACTGAATTTTATCAAATGCTTTTCAGCACAGCTTGAAAGGAATTTTCTCTCTTAATTCATTATTTTGAGTCAACTATGATGTTACTATTGCATGGTGCTTGAATCCTAGAATAAACCCAACTTGGTCACAAAGAAGGATGACTTGGTTATTTTAACATTCTCTTTAATTCAATCAGTTAATAGATTATTTAGGTTTTTAGCTTCTGTGTTCAAATAAGAGGTCCATTAAGTGTACCAAAGACAGGTCAGCTAGCAGCACATCAGTGGCAACAATTGGTGATGGCCATACAAAAGATTACCAATCCCAAGATGAAATATCCAAAGGTTAAATGAATTTCTCATGCTCACAAGATGTGGATTCGATGTACTGCTGTCTGGAATCACCAGGGGGAACTCTGGGCATCCTTTGAATAAATCTTCATGGTACTTTCTGAATGTGTTGCTGCATGTCAGCTTCAGAGAAGATCCAGAACAATTCAGGAGTGAAGGAATCAGGCAGACAAAAAGTTGTTTCAGCCTGGAAATTAAAAAAGAAATGAGTCAGAGTATCATTTTAAAAAAGGCTGTAGACAGACATGGACCACATGAACTTAAGTCTAGATATTAGAATGCGGTGGGGTGGGGGCAGGTATGCTGGACTTGCATTTAGAAGAATGAGATTAGATCCAGGCCTTTCATTTACTATAGGGAATTCTTAAACTGGACTTCCACGAGTGGGCTCTGGGGGAGACTACCATTCCAGAAGTCATATGTAAAGTTTATGTATCTCACATTTTCCTGGGGTCAGATTCTATAGCTTTCATTAAAAAGCCAAGTATCACTGATTTACTCATGTTTGGACTTGGGTGTATGACCTTAGTTCTTTGAGCGTCTGGCTGCCTTCTCTATAAAGTGGGGATGGTAAGTGCTAAAGATTTCAAAGACTAGATGTGGACTCAAATTATCAAAAGTCAAACGTCCCCTGGAACTTTCCAGTGCTGCTTGGTCAATAATTTGTTTTTCCCCTGTCCGTCTAGCTGGTCTTCTGGGGGAGAGACCTATAGTGCTGATTTTCAGGTGTTAGCACTTGGGGGGAGCTGCTCTGCCCCCTGCCTGGTGCAGGGCTCAGTGAGTAATGTTTATCCTGTTGATCCGGCGAGGCCACTGTGAGGCTCAGTGGGAATTGTTTACACCCCGATGTTTCTAGCAGCAATGTCCACAATAGCCAAACTGTGGAAGGAGTCTCGGTGTCCATCGAAAGATGAATGGATAAAGATGTGGTTTATGTATACAATGGAATATTACTCAGCCATTAGAAATGACAAATACCCACCATTTGCTTCAACGTGGATGGAACTGGAGGGTACTATGCTGAGTGAAATAAGTCAATCGGAGAAGGACAAACATTATATGGTCTCATTCATTTGGGGAATATAAATAATAGTGAATGGGAATAGAAGGGAAGGGAGAAGAAATGAGTGGGAAATATCAGAAAGGGAGACAGAACATGAGAGACTCCTAACTCTGGGAAATGAACTAGGGGTGGTGGAAGGGGAGGAGGGCAGGGGCTGGGGGTGAATGGGTGACGGGCACTGAGGGAGGCACTTGACGGGATGAGCACTGAGTGTTATCCTGTATGTTGGCAAATTGAACACCAATAAAAAATAAATTTATTATTAAAAAAAAAGTCAAACGTAAAAAAACAAAACAAAAAAAAAGTCAAACGTAAGTGTATACGTACTGAAGGAGTTGTTTTGAGAATAAATAAATACGGTGGGTGATAAAATCTTATGAACCGTTTACCTTAAAAGCAGGCTTATGAGAACATCCAACAAATATTTGGATAAATTGAGGCAGCCAATTGCATAAAAGTAGGTTTCTGTCATCAAATGTATACGTGCCTACATATTCTCTCCCCACCCCAACCCCCCAGCAAGGTCCCACTATTATCACCGCAAAAGAAACTGTGCTGACCTGAATTAAACTTATCCACCAAGCATAGTGTTAAGCTAAAGCAAACATTTCAGCAAGGCTTCCTGATTTGTTAATAGCAGAATAAACACATGGCCTTCCTTTAACAGAGCACATAAAGAGGCTACTGGAATTGTAGCAAGTAGAGCCAGGGGAAGATAAAGAGAATTTAAATGGCAGTTCCCCTCACTCTGGCTTTCATATTCCTCATCATCTTTTTTCTTTTGATCCACCTGGATTGGTTGCTTGAGGCTCTTTTAACTCAGAACTCCCCCCATTTTGAAGGGTGAGCTTTGTTTCTTTTCTAATTTGGGGGTTTCCTATTGAAGTACATGAGGGGTAGAGCCTTCCAGCCTGTGACTTGGGATATAAAATAAGATGGTCTTCGTGAGCATAACATATTTCCCAACTGAAGTGCAAAATCCTGAACAATCAAAGGGAACCAGGGTGGTGGTAACAATGCCCTCTACTTTAACAATCTTCCTTTGCAATTCTCCACCTGAAATTTCCATTTTATGAAATGGTTTCAATTCAACTCCCCAAACAAAATTTATCATAGATGTGTCAAAGCGGAATCATTTAGGACTACTAGGGGCCAAAGTTTTCTTTTCTGTGATTGTATGGCTGAACAATGGTGAAGTGGATACCATGAAAACTCTTAAGTGCAGCTAACATTGAGTCTTCAAGCGGAGGAAATCTCTTATACTATGAGATAAGTAACTTACAGACTCAAAAAGAATATGCTGATGAGATTTCAAGCCAAAGGAAAACATTTTATTAAAAGGTGGGGGTGTATAAACTGCAAATGTAATTAATATTGTATTACTTTAAGGAGAAAGGACTTAGAAATTTTCCAAAAGAGAGAAGTCTGTGATCTTTGTGTGTTTGAGTTACGAGTGTGTACGCGTATGTGTGTATGTATGGAGAGAGAGAGAGACTTGTAACATTCATGTCTGTTAAATGCTTTCTGTGTGTCCTGCATTAGCCGGAGGGTTTTATATATGCATGCACTTTGATCAATCCTTCATTATTGTACTAATTTATAGAAAAGGAGACTGAGACTCAAAAGAGAGATTTCATTGTCCAGTTTCCCAACTGTAGGACCAACATTTGAAAGTCAAGGTAGTTTGACTCCAAACATTACATTTTGAGGTGTATTTGTAGGCAAATATTTGGAGTACAAAGTCAGAGACCCAGATAAAGGTTTGTGTGACCCACCAGAACTTTCAGATTATTAAACCATAGACAAAGATGAATCCTGGTCTGCTTTCTTGAAATTGAACTCTTTGTCTTCAGGGAACCGAGTTCCTATCCTTTCTTGCTCTTGTTTCCAGATGAGTGGATAAGTCAGCAGTCTGCCCTGTAGTGAAGTTATAAAAAAATATAGAGCCAGACCCGAGGCAAGAATGGCTAAAAAAATCACCCTATCCGTTGGAGTGTCCCCTCATTCAGAAACATTTATGCCTGCATGACAAGAAGCCATCCGCATGCTGATGGTCATGCCTGTGGGGCATTCAAGTACAAGAAACCCGTGCTGTTGGACCCCATTTTAAAATAAGATTTGTGTTATATCTAAGAAAATTTTGTTTGGAAAATATGTACATTAAAGTGTGACTTAATTTGTAGCTAAGTGAGAGTACAGACAAATCTTTTTTTCTGTTAGTTTATATTTTTCTATTCTAAAATTTAGGTAACACATGTACAAAAGGTGGCAGTTTTAAAAACCAATTGAACAAGCAAATATTAAGTGTCTAGTATGGGCCAGATATTTTGCTAGGAAATTCAAGATGCAGGGATAAGCTTGTTTAGGGACCAGACCCCATTGGTCTTATTTACCTCTGATGACCTACTGTCCTGGATTGACACAGAGTAGGGCCCCATAGATATTTGTTTAATAAATAAATGGAGAGAGACTGATCAACAACTGAGACATTAATATTTTAATTATTTCTATATATTCTATATAGGTTAGGAATTAGAACTAGAAGCCAGGAAGGGAAAATTCACTGGTGGGTGGGTCGAGTCGAGTGTTGTGAACTGGAGACTCCATCCAGGATTTGATGCCTGAACTGAGTCTTACAGAAAGAAGTGAGTAGGGTAGGCAGGTGTGATGCCCAAACGGTGAGGAAGAAAGAGGGAGGAAGGCTCTCATAGACAAAGGAAGCTGCATGAAAAGAGCAATGTGCTGGCCAGTTCAGAGTTGTTAGAAATAGCAGAAGGAGGAGAGAGAAAGAGAGAGAGAGAGAGAGAGAACTTTGCAGGGAAATGAACCTTCTAGAACAGCAGGAAAAGTCAACATTGACTTTCTGCAGATGAAAAGACCAAGGATTCCATGCAAAACAAATTAAGACCCTGAAATAAAATGTCACGACGGAGCAGAACATGACAGAATCAATACACACAAGAAAATACACGAAGAAAGGAGTTATGGACCAAATCAAAAGAAAAAGTATTCCTGCAGAGTCTCTAATTACATGCTATTTCCATTTGCATTAAAATGGCACAAATCTTTCTTTTTTGGGTGGTGGGAGTCTTGAGTGGTTTTAATGGACTTTTGCCTTATCTTTTTTTCCCCTGAAATAATAATGTGCATTATCATTATGTCTTTAATAAGAACATACTTAAAAAGGACGTATCAGAGACTCATCAATGGGTTATAGAACTATACGAATACTTAGTAAAATGTTTAAAAAATGTCAGCCTAGGAATTCAATTCATTTCTTAATAAACACTATCAACGACTGTCTAAAGCAGTATTTTTATTTTAATTTTTTTTAAATTTTTTAAATTTATTTATGATAGTCAGAGAGAGAGAAAGAGAGAGAGGCAGAGACACAGGCAGAGGTAGAAGCAAGCTCCATGCACCGGGAGCCCGACGTGGGATTCGATCCCAGGTCTCCAGGATCACGCCCTGGGCCAAAGGCAGGCGCCAAACCGCTGCGCCACCCAGGGATCCCTAAAGCAGTATTTTTAAAAGATGAGAGAAAGAAAGAAAGAAGAAAGAAGAAAGAAAGAAAAAAAGAAAAGAAAGAGAGAAAGAAAGAGAGAAAGAAAGAAGAAAGAAAGAAAGAAAGAAAGAAAGAAAGAAAGAAAGAAAGAAAGAAAGAAAGAAGGAAGGAAGGAAGGAAGAAAAAAAAGACGAACCAAAAGGAAGAAAGGAGGGAAAAAGGGAGGGAGGGAGGAAAAAATGGGCAGTAATAAATTTCTCCAGATCTTGCTATATATGGACAGTAGACTGACCCATGGGCAAGAGCAAGTTTCACTACTCCTTCAAGAACCTTGTCTCAATAAGCATTACTTATGTCTTAGTATTCTATCCATTATTGCCCTCATTGAGAAATAACCAAAAATTGTGCATAAAAATGAATCAGAAATAACCAAAAATTGTGCATTAAAATTAGTCCAGAAGAGGTATAAGGGATTGTCTAATGCCATACCTAAACAAGGAAGGAGCCCCAAGGTCATGGAGAATGGTCATCCATTATGGTCCCAGAAATAACATGGAAATGGAGAGTGAGTACTCTTGAAACCCACTACGAATACGGGGGACGATGTTCCTAAGTGGGAACATTTTCTTCCCTTGAAGGACTTTACATACAGACTTCCAGAGAATCTGTGCTGTCTCCTCCCCTTTTGATTAAAAAAATAACACATTTTAAAAAGTGCTCAAAACTATCGTAATTTCATCTTAAACACTTCTCCAGTTTCTAACTTCATGTCCTTTTAATCTCAATTACTTTAATCCATAACCACACATAGCATAAGCAGTGACAGAGCCTCTTCCACAACTTCACATATATAGACCTTTTGGCAAATGCAGAGCATGTCATTTTCTGGATGAGTAACAGGCGCAAGGTGCGCAGCGATGGACGATTTTATGCTGCTGCTCCTTGTTTAATCAAATCAAGGCAGATATGGTTGATTACATGGACCAAAAAGCTACTGAATAAACAGGTTTGTTCAGGAGTAACTAAGCATTAGATAATATTATGTAATGTGGAAGTAAGTAACTGCCTGGCTTAATGTTATGGTTTCCATGGCAACTACCTCAGTGAAGGGTAAAGGAGTTCAGAAATATTGGTTTCTTTCGGCACAGAAATGGAGTATCTCCATGCTCAGGAAGGGGGTTTTGGTGTCTTCAAAGCAGTAGTGCACTCGTTAGAGAATGATTTTAGTTATTAATAAGTAAAAATTTGGGGATTCTAGTCTTAGAGAGAACGTAGGTTGGCACTGCATGTCCCGAGTTCTTAGGGAGAGGAAGGATGCTCGGGTTGGCAGAGGGAGGGAGCCACATGAATTTTACATGTGATGGGGTGGGTTCCACACATAGCTGCCCTCCCATGCAGGCTCTACGAGCCATGGATTTTTTTCCTTCTTTTTCCCAAAACAAAGACAGTGATGGTGATAAGGAGAGGGGAAATCCCGGCCAGATGATGCACACTGCAGAGGGAGGTTCCTGCGGAAAGCACAGAAAGATTAATCACTGGAGGGAAGGTGGAGAGGAGGCTTGGGTTTTGTATTCAGCTGGGCTCTGCAGGCAGCAGCAGCGCAGTACAGCAAGGAGGGGCCCGGCGAGCATCAGAGCCCCCTCCAGCCTTGTTCCAGCATCATTTCGTTCAAATTCATCCCCCTGGGTCAGATGAGGAAGAAAGTTAAATACACAAATTCTTCCGAATTACGAGTTATACCTCCATAAGACTTAGAGAAATCCAATTATGTTTTATTCTGTGGTTGAAGGGGAAATTCAATTCCATGGTCAGAATGAAGGGCTGGGAGCTCATTCACCTGCATGTTTCTCGCTGCTCCTCCTAATGGCTCAGATGTGGTTCCCCCCACCCTTCCCCAAAGGCTGGCTTTTTAATTACAGGAGCTTCAGAGGTTCCTGAATATGTTCATTAACCATGGATCTCAACTTTTTAATTCATCTTCAGGGGTTCTTTGCTACCCCTTCTGAGCAGGTTAGTAGAGAGAAGACTAGGTGTCCAAGGTGTGCTTAGAGGACACATAAATGGGGTTTCCCCTGGGATTTGTTCTGCATCTAGTGCCAAACTTAGTGTCAAGGGTCCCACCTGTACTGTCATTCTCAAGGGCGCACATCCTCTTCCTCCTTTTATCCTAACAGGTAGCCTCTAGGAGGGCCTTTACCAGATTCCACATGATCACACATTTATGAGGCTACCTTTGTGGAAAAAGGGAAGAGGCAATCTCTATGCCTCTGCCCTAAAATTTGGTGTGCGCTAAAAGAAGCAAGCTCTTATAGTTGTCCCTCTCCCTTGAGTTCAGGTGAATTGGATAATTCAAGCAAATACAAACAGCAATTTTGTTCCAACAGGGTTGGACATTTAGCCCCATTGGGTCTATAAGAGGATCATTGTCTCTGTAATGCCATCCCCTTGACACACAAAAACAATAAGATGTGGCATCATTTTTTGCTAAAGTAGAAGCCATGACAGGAGATTTTTTCTCTCTTTTTCATTTTCCTTATGATAATGAAAATAGGATATTTAACTTGGTATTACCAAGTACTTTCATTTATCCCTCAAAACAACGTTGCAAGATAGGTATTGCCATCAGTATTGGTCAGGGTTCTCCAGAGGAACAGAACCAATAGAGTGTGTGTGTGTGTGTGTGTGTGTGTGTGTGTGTGTATTTCAGTCCAAAATCTGAAGAGAGAAGCTGGCAAGCTAGAGACTCAGGAAAAAGCTGCAGTTTGAGTTCAAAGCTCAACTTCAAGACAATCAGGAAGAGCTGATTTTGTAGATGAAGTCTGAAGGCTGTGTGCTGGAGAATTTCCTCTTGCTTAGGGGAGGTCCGTGTTTTGTTCTATTCAAGCCTTCAACCTATTGGATGAGACGCACCCACTATGGAGGGCCATATGCTTTACTCAAAATCCATCATAAGTTAAGTCTTACTCAAAACCACCCTCACCAAACATCCAGAATCTTTGATCATACAAGTGAGCATCTTGGCCCAGACAAGCTGGCACATCAAAATTACTATCATACCACCCCTATCTTACCAGTTTGGTTAAAGAGAGAGCAAAGAAGTTAAATAACTTGCCCAAATTACCTGAGTAGAGGCCAGTATAACAGGGGCTCAAACCCAAGACTTTGGCTTCATATGTCTCTGCACACATCATTAAATGTCAGAGTGACAGCTGCTAATGATCCTGACATAGATCATGGAGCCCCACCAGCGCTCCAGGCTTCTACAGGCAGGAAGATGTGTTGGCCAAGGGCCTTCTCTATAACCACCTTTTCTGGACATTACCTTCTCTGAATTCCTGGGTGCTTTTCTTTTTTTTATTTTATTTTTTTAAGATTTAGTTATTTATTTGAGAGAGAGGGGGAGAGTCAGAGGGAAAGAATCCCCAAGCAGACTGCCCACTGAGCACAGAACCCCATGCAGGGCTCCATCACATGACCCATGAGATCATGACCTGATCCGAAACCAAGTGCCAGACGCTCAACCAACTGAGCCACCCGGGCGCCCCTACTGTGTGCTTTCAAAGGGCTTGCCAATGAAATGAAGATTGTGAATTGAGATGTTTTCATGACAAATACCTGGAACCTAGTCCCACGGCCCCCTTCACTATTATTTTGATCAGAAAAAGAAAAAAATGTTATAATTCCTTAGTTGTGTTTCCATCACACAATTGCTCTTAGCTCAACCCTGGTGGTAAATACTACAATCCTCAATTCCCTGTGTGAAAACTCAGGTTCATGTCAGGCTTTAGCGATCCACTCACACTTAAAGAGTTAGTGAGTGAGACAGCTAAGGCCTACACCTTGGTCTGGAGTTCCTTTTCCTACAAAATGAGTGTCCTAGATCCCTGGCTCTCTCATGGTTTATCTGACACCTGAACTGTCATATCAGAGCAAAGACCCCTACCTCCCCTCAGTAAGCAGGAAAGCCGTTCCTAGCACATCAGAGGTGAGAAATTAGCTCTAGTCTGTTTTTTAAGCAGAGTGGTCATTTGCCAAGACGCTCTTCTGTTCAAACTTCCCCAAAAGATTCATTGACTTATCTGGGAACCAAAAGCAGATGCATAAGGCAGATATGAGTGTTTAATTGTGGTCAACTCCTGGGACTCTTGTGTTAACTGGACTTGCTTGGACTCCCTGCAGTTCCAGCTCCTCTGTATAGACTGAGTGGGTGAGGGTGATACAGATGGACCAGAAAATAACTTCTAAAATTGGCCATGGTGAGGATTGTTTGGTCCACCATGTAGCCTACATACAAAGCCTGCCTAGCCTATATTAGCTGCATACTGTGACTTGTACCGCACGGTGGGTCTTTCTGGGGTTTCATGAACCATAGTCTGTAACTCAATTACCCTCCCTGTCAGCTATCCTCTCTCTTCCTCTTCCCCAAAGAATATAAAATGGCATTAAGATGCATCATGACAAGGTGGTGATTACTCCTAGTGTATACTTTAAGGAAGCTAGCTTTTTAGTGTTTCCTAAAGAGGGTGAATATGTTATCTATGCAGTTTGTGAGGGCCGGCCACTGATTGTTTGCTGCTGAGGGTGAGGCAACAATACTCTGATTCTAGTCTAGAAATCAATTCAAATTTTCCTGTCTGAGAACATGAAGGGCAGAGCTTTCAATGCTCTGCCAATACAGCCTATTTTTATTCAGGTCTCAAAGGTGAATAGAGTGTGGTTTCTTTAGATAGTTTTTTTTTTTTTTTTTCAAGTGAAACTTACTGAAGAGATCTAGTTATTTCAAAGATTTTTGTGGATACATGTCTTTTCCTCGAGGTGTGACTTGGTCAGCATGGGCTGCCATAACAAAATACCATAGACTGGGTAGATTAAGCAAAGAAATTTATTTCTCATGGTTCTGGAAATGGGAAGTACAATATGGAGGTGCCAGCAGGGTATGTGTCTGGTTCGAATTCTGTCCTTGGGTTGCAGACAGTCACCTTCTCACTATGTCCTCACATGGTCTTTCCCTAGTGTGTGTGTACAGATGGAGGGAGAAAGCAAGCTATCCTGTGTCTCCTCCTATAAGGACACTTGTCCCATCGTGGGAGCCCTACTGTCATGGCCTCATCTAAACCCATTTATCTCCCAAAGGTTCCACATTCAAGCACCATCACACTAGGGGTTAGTTTCAGCATTTGAATTTGGGGGCGGGACACACCTCAGGGGCTTTGGAGGGATTAAGCCCAATACTTTTAGGATCAGAATCCCTCAATCGTGTACCAGCTCCAGAGATCTCATCTGCCCTTTTTTTTTTTTAATTTTATTTATTTATTCATGAGACACAGAAAGAGAGGCAGAGACATGGGCAGAGGGAGAAGCAGGCTCCCTGAAAGTAGCCCGATGTGAGACTTGATCCCAGGACCCCAGGATCATGCCCTGAGCAGAAGGCAGACGCTCAGCCACTGAACCACCCAGGCGTCCCTGATCTTGTCTACCTTTGTGTCCTGTTGATCAGCTGGGACCATTGTTGCTTATTTCCCATTGGCTGGCTTAGTTGAGTTTCATCTTCAGTAGTTCTAGTTCTTTCTCATTTGTTCTCAGAAAGATGTTGTCAGGAGGCTCTTGTAGGAAGAAGCTGGTGGCTCACTATTATAAAATGTTTCTTTTACTAAGTCTTCACAGAAGTCTCTGATTAAACACACACAGGAGAATAGAATGTCCTGGCTCTGTTAACAATGATGAGAAAGAAGACATAGCTGGGCAGAGGAGAGCTGACTTGCTTAAATTCATACAGGGTGTATTGGAGAACGATCCGCTTTGGAGTAAGATGGACTCGGTTCTGCATTTTGGTGCCACTATTGAACAGTCTAATGATTTTAGGAAGGCTTCGTAATTATTCTGGATCAGATTCTCTTACATATAAAATGGGGATTTAAATACCGACCTGGTAGCACTATGAAGATTTGTCATTTTACATTACGTATCAAGCACAGAGTAGGCACCAAACATTGGTTAATTCTCATGGTCCTTCATCACAACTATAGGATTATCTCTTTTTCTGTGGGCTCTTAAAGAACTTCAAATTTCAATCAACCTTCCTTAGGCACTCATGTAATATTTGACATATATACTCAATGGAGAAGATAATTAGCAAACTCATGAACTGTGATTCCACTTTATCAACATGGTCAAGACCAGGGGCAGAGAGCTATAAGCCCTGGGCATCTTGGTGGCTCAGTGGTTGAGCATCTGCCTTTGGCTTAGGCCATGATCCAGGTCCTGGGATTGGGTCCCGCATCAGGCTCCCTGCAGGAAACCTGTTTCTCCTTCTGTCTATGTCTCTGCCTCTCTCTCTGAATCTAGAAAGAAAGAAAGAAAGAAAGAAAGAAAGAAAGAAAGAAAGAAAGAAAGAAAGAAAGGAAGAAAGAAAAAGAAAGAAAGAAAATAAGAAAGAAAGCAAGCAAGCTATATGGTCCTTGAGCCCAATCCGGCTCACTGCTTGTTTTGGTAAATAAAGTTTTATCTGAACACAGTCACACTCACTCATTTACACATTGTCTACAGCTGCTTTTGTGCTACACAACAGGGTTAACTATATGTGATCAAGCCTCAGATATTTACTATTGCTCTTTTATAGAAAAAAAAAAAAGTGATCCCTGGTCTAGGGTAATTGTTTCCAATTTTGCCTGAAAGTATTGACTGACTGACTCCTTGAGTACAAGATTTGTATAATTTAAACAGCTTATTTCCTGTATGAATATCCCTAACAAAGGAAGAAGTTCCAGTTTCTAACTACTTTGAAAAGAAATCTAGAACCACATGTAAGTGTAAGGGATGCACCTAGTCGCTATTCTGGCAACCTTTGGGGAAATGCATTCTGTTGTGGTAAATAAACAGGCACTCAGTGTCCTAGCTCGATCGTAAGACCACTAGGAACAAACTGATGCATTTGGGTTTATTGATCTAATGCAATGAGAATGAGGCACTCTGGAGACTATCTCACCAAGAAAAAAATAAGAAAAAAAAGGGGGGGGCAACGATGGGAGTTCAGATAAAATTTGAATGAAGCAATGTTTTGATAGGCACAAGGCAAAGTAGCGTAGTGTTCGGATCAGTGTCAGGTCTGGCCTGCAAAGTGTTTCCGTGGAAACAATAACGTTAAGATAGCTATGGCATGTTGTGCTCTTATCTGAAGTTCTGCACCTGGTTTGTAAATTGTGACTGCCTCTCTGTGTCAAAAAAACGACTGGGTCCTCCAGACCAAAGCAGGGAGGTTTCACCCTTATTGGTACAATTTTGAACAGCAAAGGCTCTCCCAGTCTAGGATTTTAAGAGAACAGAGTTTCTCAGCGAGTAAAAAAAAAAGAAAAAAAAAAAAAAGAAAAAAAAAGCAGTAGTCACTCAAAGAAGGAGTTGTTATGACTCGTGAGAGTTGCAGTATGTCCTTGGGAGAAATATTGTTTCCTGTTAACTTTGCAGCTGGCTCTGTTATTCTAGCCTGACGGATGGCCGGGCAGGTTTTTACTTTCTCGGTAGGGAATAATTTTTGCTTTTTCATCAGGAAGGTGATGATGGCAGGCGTGGAAGTTGCAGAGAAGGAGAAAGGAGAGCCAGATTGTGGGCTGGAACAAAGACAATGAGGAAGGAGGTAAATTCGAGGCAGATAACAGACCGAAGGGAGCTTCCCCAAGGCCTAGTGCAACGCCAGGAGGAAATACTAGCCAACTTGAGTCATGGGTGCTGAGTACGCAAACGGATGGTGGTGGGGTGGCTGCGAGGGGTCACGAGCATAAAGGAGGAGTTCTAGTTTAACGACCCTTATATTATTAGTTACACTCTCACCCAGAATTTCATGATGCTCCTTTTAACATTTAGCCAGAAAAATGCAATGGGAGTGCCATTGGCCAAGCATCAAATGTATTATGGATTTTCTTTCTTAGACACTCCTAGGATAAAGTCAGGGTTAGTCTTCGTAGGGACAACCGTCGGCCAGAAACCACCCTTTATGGGTAGGATGGCATCTCCTGTGGTTTTAGAGAAGAGATTAGAAGCTAAGAATGACCCAGTTCCTGGAGGGGCAAGGCTTATTTTCTGACATGTTCGTAAGGGACAGGAAGTCTGAAATACTGCATCAGAAATGGTTCAGGAAATGAGCCCTGTCACAGGCTCTAGGCATGGAAACAGCAGAACTCAAACATGCTGTGTCTGTGACCCTCTTACTTCCTCTGCTTCACCCCGGGGAACCCAGAGCAGCACAGCAGCACTCTCCCCAAGCGCCCAGCCTAAGTATCAACCTGGGTGCTCACTGTCACCTGCCGGCTCACAGGGTAGGGTCAGTGGGGAGAAAGAAGCTTCCCAAAACGTTCAATATTCACAGAGTCTCCACCTCTCAGGTCAGAGGCTTCGTGCCACCATCACAGATGGTTCGTAGCAAAATCTGCATTTCTCTGAAGCTCTCGAGCTTTCTTTTTTTTTTTTTTAAATTTTTTTTTTATTTATTTATGATAGTCACATCAGAGAGAGAGAGAGAGAGGCAGAGACACAGGCAGAGGGAGAAGCAGGCAGGCTCCATGCACCGGGAGCCCGACGTGGGATTCGATCCCAGGTCTCCAGGATCGCGCCCTGGGCCAAAGGCAGGCGCCAAACCGCTGCGCCACCCAGGGATCCCGCTCTCGAGCTTTCTTTACACGCTCACCTTTATGCAATCTCTGTTTTTCCTTTTTTTCTGTATCTTCTGCAGATCACTACTGGTATATAATATCTTAAGTTTCACATCCTCCTTTCAGCCTCCGATCTGTTTCCCTGCTCCTCCCTGATTGTCAACCTCCTGCCACGAAAGCTCTGAATCCTCAGTGGCATCACCTCAAGAGCCTAAGGACTATTACAGAAATTAACTCTGCCTCCATGTCTCTTTCCAAGGGGCAGGGGAGTGGGTATGATCAGGGAAACTGGAGCTGGACAGTAGTTAAAGCAGTAAAAACCAGATTTTTTCCCAGGAAGTATAGCAGTAACAAGGGGTCGGGAGGAAGAGACCTCAGTACAGAACCGGGTTCAGTTCTAAATAGCACGGACAGGTAGCCAAGGAGCGGGGTGGCATCTGTGGATGGGAACTCACCAAGAGATGTCAGGGAAAGGTGTGATGCCGGCTGAACAGTTGACAGGTTTCTTGCTAATAGCAGCTCAGGGTCATCAGACATCTATGCGATCAAGAATTCGGTCAGATACCATGGATCAGCTATGGAAGGTAAGGATTCTCTCTAGACTGACTTAGCAGGGTTCATGATAAATTGGCCTCTGCAGGTATGGCAAGGGGGAGGCATATTGGGGGGAAGAGCTTCAGGGAGTCTGACTCAAGTTTGCTTAGGGAGAGAGTCTTTGTCAGGGAGGGACCAGTCCCGTTCCAGAAAATGCAGGCACACAGAATTGAAGAGACATGGGCTGAGGAGGTCCTGAGTCACATGTCAACTGGGAAGATTTACCAGAGGGAGGCCGGCAGCAAGCTACCAGAAAGTGGAGGAAATGAGAGTCTGCTCTCCATGCACCAAGTCATCTTGCGCCGGAGGGTAGTGGGTGCCAGCACCTGGAGCCGGGTGAGGCCTGTGGGAGGGAGTTCACTTTGATTGGAATCAGCTGGGAGCAGAGAGTGAACCCCCGAGGTCCTCCAATGAAGGAAGAGGTGAGCTCGTGAAACTCAGTCCTATATGCTCAGCGGCATTGACCAGCTAAACATTGTTTGTAGTATCAGGCACATATAAGGAGAAGGGAAAATCCTAAAACTGACGGAAACTAGCACCAAACCAGAGAACAGCAAAATCCAGGACCAACAGCAGCATGGGTTTCTTAGGGACAAACACCACCAAGCAAACACCCTTGCCTGCTTCTCGAAAAGAAACGTCTGCATGCGCACACGCACGCGTACACACATGCACACACATCACCCAAACGGATGGTTAAGAGCAACACAGCAGATGTTACTTATTTTGACTTTACTAAAGCACTTGATAAAAATGTCTCATGAAATTTTACTTGCAAAACAAGTTCAAATTGGCTGGGATAGGAGAATTCCAATGCAGATTGAAAAACTGGCTCCCACACCACACACCAAAGGTAGTGGAAGTGATGTATAAATGGCAGCAGCTTTAGCTGCTGGAAGGTGTTTAGAAGACTATCCCAGGGGTTTCTGAGTTTATTAAAAATCTTTATCAATGAGTTGGAAGAGCCAGTCAACAGGATGTGCCCGAGTTCTGCCAAGAATACTAAATTAGCAAATGTTAGAAAAAGCACGGAAGATCGGGTCCTGTGCAGAGGGATAAACAGAGACGTTATGAGCGTGTACGAGGAGGAGGATGGAAGGAGCACAGGGAGATCCGCCTGGGAAATCTCAACATGTTGATCGGTAGAAGAGTAGGTTCTGGAATTACATGAAGGAGCCCACAGGGGTACCATAGTAGAGAAAGGCCCAGGAGGGCAATGGCACTGTACATGAGGTATAACGCGGCAAAGCTGTTTGGTGGCCGATAAAGGAGGACCCTGGTTTGTGGGGTCTGGAGTTTATAAAGTGTGGTGAGTCCTTTTTAAGAAAAAATTCAAGAAAAAACAAGTATTAATTTAAAATTAGGGACACAGGGGCACCTGGGTGGCTCAGTCGGTTAAGCATCTGCATTCGGCTCAGATCATGATCCCTGGGTCCTGAGGTTGAGTCCCACTTGGGCTTCTTGCTCAGCAGGGACCCTGATTCTCCCTCTGCCCCTCCTTACACCCCCACTTGTGCTCTCTCTCGGGTTCTCGATCTCTCTCTCAAATAAATAACATCTTGAAAAAAAATAGGACAGGACATTGAAAGTGACTGGAGTCCACGAGGCCCAAAAGCTGAAGCTCCCTGTGGGTCACAGGGATGCTGCCTGCTCCGTGTATACAGCTGGAGTCACTGGGGTGTGGGGGGGAGGGCGACGAGAGAGCAAGACTGGCCGGGGCTCAGGGCATGGCAGGTGTAGAGACCCGGTGGAGGAGGGAAGGGGGTGCTTTTGAGGAACTGAACGTTATTCCAATGCCTGCCTGGACTATGGGCTATGAGGTGGGAAAAGGCAAAATCCCAGGTGATGGCAGAAAGCAGGGGACCGTGAAAGCTGTGTGGAGAAGTGTTTACTTGATCCCGAGGGCAGAGGGACCGCAGGGAGGGGGCTCAGAGGGGCAGTGCTGTCATGTGAGTGGAGTGTTACAGAGATGGCCAGGCTGCCGGATGGAAGGGGGGGTAAGAGAGGCATAGAGAGGTCTGCCTGGCCATCCCAGGGACCCGGAGGAGAGATGGGGGCTGATGGGGATCCAGGGGAGAGGGAAAAAGAGTGGATTCACTTGGGAAACACTTAAAAGCAAGAAATGTTGGGATTCGGTGTTCAAACTAAATGTAGGGGTAAGCAACAGGATGGAGTTTCCCTAAAATATCTATAATTCTTGCATTTGAAACTGGGTGCCATCTCTTAGAAGCTTGTTGCCAACCTCAGCTCACTGACGCAGGGGCGCTCATCGGGTGATGTACGTGAGAAGACAAGAGCCTTAGATCCCCATTTGGCTAAACAGGTAAAAAAAAACAAAAACAAAAACAAAACCTTGGTAGGCCATTGTAATTTTTTTTTCACGCTCAAAGATGTTTATTGCGACTCTGTCTGTCGTTAGAAGGAATTAGGGCAGAGTGGACAAAGGAGGCCAACTTTGCACAGCGGAGCCCTGCAGCCCTTAATATGCAGAAGGCACGTCTGCAAGGGACGAGTTAGAATGTCATGTTGTCCATAATGGTCACAAGGTAAAATAGAAAGTTGTAGAAAGTGATGTAAAGTATGATGCAAAAAAATTTTTTTAAAGTGAGTGTCTGATGAGTATAGAAAAACTCATATGAAACTAGTAACGGTGGATACTTCAGGGTGATGGGATTAGGAGGCAAAGGGACGCTTTTAAAGGATATTGTCGTTTTGGTGAGACAGCTACATCCACACACCCATGTGTGTGAATATACATTAAATGGCCCTAGAAAGACTTAGAAAAAATCGAAATGCCCTACTCAGTTAAAAGTATTATTATTGTTATGTTGCCCACTCTTCAGATTGCTGCTGACTGGAGACCTGGAAATCACAGGAGAAACCACCTGGCTGAGGCTTTCCTCTGCCCTCTGGAAGCTTACATCTGTGGGGAATAGAAGACAGGCACATTCGAACCACCCGAAGCTGTAGACCAGCTATGCCATCCAGCAACTCTTTCTTATCAGGAATCGGCAGGACACGTTAAGAAAAGGGTAATTATTTATTAATGGTCACTTGAAACCTGGGGTTTCCTCGCATAATTTCAAAACACACAGGGCCATTTACTTTTAAGCGGTTTCCAGACTTTGATAGATTGAATATTCTTTTGTGCTGGCAAAGGCATAAATGCAGAGATGCTAACCAGAGTAACTATAGAAACTATACTACCCCAGCCCAGCCTCAGAAATCTCTGGACAATCATTCACATGAAGGAAACATCAAGGCGATAGAAAAACCATCTGGTCTCTACAGCGAGCACACTTGAACAGCTTGTAAAGGAAAAAAATTAAACCTCACTAAAAAAATCTGGCACATGATAAACACAAGATTTTTATGTTTATCAGCCAGTTGCTACAGACCAAGATCAATACACAAAGAGAAGAAGGACCATCAGAATCTAATACCTCTGGCTGCAATGAAAAGATGAGCAGAAGAAACTTGAAATGGAAACTGATTATAGTTATACTGCCCCAAACACTGCTCGCAAGAAAGCTATTTATTTTCTTTACAGATGATGGGAAATCCAAACAGAATAAAATTATACAGGATGTTGCAAAGCAAAGCACTTCTTGGGGTGTTTCCACTTCAGATGGAAACAAAATGCAACCACAGCCCATGAGGGGAGTCTGTTCGGCTGTGATGTCAAAGGCAATTTTGCAGATTTGAAGGTGACGAACAATCCAAGGATGATTTCAACCCAAGCCTGTCCATGGAATAAGCGAAATTTCCAAGTAACCCTCAGCCCATCAGCGCAGATACGGGTCCTCCCTTAAGTATTTCCTCCTGCTTTGTTTCTCTGGGCTCACCTCTTGTGAGCTTTTCTGAGCTCAGAGTTAGACTTTGGAGAAGCAGCATCCTGGTTCAAAGTGGGCTCAAGACTCTCTGGAATGGGGATGTGTGTGTGGGAGGTGCCAGACGGATGGTAACCCAGGTCGCTGGGATCCCCTGAAAACCAAGTTGAACCCTGCCAGCTGTCTCCACACCGTGTAAAGTAGTTGGTGGAGAGTTAAAATGATGTTTGGGGCAAAGTGATTCCCTCTCAAGCTTTAGCCCAGAGCTTAGCCTGCGGACGCTCCGTAGGGATTTGTCCACTGGCTGGGATTCCTGACCTGTGGTGTGGGAGACCACGCTTGACCCAGGTGAGCGAGATGCCACAGCAAGCAGAACACAGAGAGGATTTCTCGGGGATTCTGACTGTGTGGGTGGCCTGAGATGCCCAGTGGTTCTGGATGAACAAAGTGTTCAGTAGTCAGAAGCAAAAAAATAAGTAACCAAAACCAAGATGTTAGAACTCAACTCCGTACTGAAGATACGTCAAAGTCCTGCAGCCGAAGGCCACCAGGAGCATGTCTGTGGTTAAACAAGGGGGATTTATGACTAGTTGCAGTGAGAGAGAACGTACAGCTTGGGGACAGAGGGCATCTCAGTGTAAGACGTTGTTGGAAAGAAACTGTTACAGGATTTGGGCTCTGGTTGGGTAATTTGGGGGAGGGTGTAAGGAAACAGAGGTTTGCACTAAATAACTGGGAATTGTCAAAAAGCAGGAACAAGTCTGTAAGTGAGTATCTTAATAAATCTCATCCAGAGGCAGGGCACACTAGAGCCAAGATAAAGCAAGAATTGGTAAAGATGTGATAGCCACTTATTTAGTAAGATTGGATGATTTGGGTATCTCGTGTGACCTGGGTCTGAGTGGATGCTCTGAGATTATTTATGTCCCTTGAGAGAATGCAAGGCTCAGTGGGAGCATCAGGCCAGATTGTGATAACACTGAAGATTCCACATAAGGTCACATCCATACACACATCAGGGAAGCTTCTTTTCTTTCTCAGATTTCACTGAAGAAGTCAAGCAAGGACATAGACACCTCCCGGGTCCCCAACTCACTGTTTCACCCTTGCTTTATTTCTGTCTGGTTAATGCAGACTGCCCCAAACTTAGACTCTTGTTAGCACCCCGCCACACACCCACGGTTCTGCGGGGTTGTTGGGTGATCCTCATGCCAGGACAGTGCTAGAGCATGTCCCTCTGCACGCTGAAAGCCCATCTACTTCGAACGGCCCTTTGGTAACACACAGAAACATCAAAATGGATTCAAAATGGGTTTACCTGAACTAGAAAATAGAAGGATTTAAAGACTTGGGCAAGGGGATGCATGTCTGTTGAAGGTCCCATTGAGAACAGTTCAAGGAGACAAAAAACCTATTTCCAACAGAGCTACATGCACAGCTCCTCAAATATTAGATGCCAAGTAAGGTCATACGGCAGTTCACCTGGCACACACATTTGAACTCCAAAGTCAAGGGACACTGAAAGTAATGTTGGTTGGGAATATATTGGGCCGAAGAGTTTCGAGGACTTTAAGTGGGAGCCCACTAGGGGAAGGTGAGCACATCTGCACCAGCTCTGGAGTCAGAGGAGCGGCCCCCTCTGCATTCATATCCGTCCCTTGGAGGGGAAGAGGGAGTCCTCTGGGGTTGAAGGAGCTCAGTGTTAGCTTGTCCTTCCAGATGAAAGTTATCCCATCCCACCACCACATCACGGATGCTTGCCAAAGAGTCTCGACAACGAAGACGTTGATCTCCTGCTGAGCTGTAAAGTCTTAAATGGCAGAGAACATTCACTTCACCAGATTTGAGCACATGGCATTTATTGTCTACTGGGAAAATGAGGCTTTGAGAATTTAAATTAATTGGTCAAGGTCCCCCAGTTAGTGGGCAACAGCTGGAATTTAGGAAGAGCATCTTCTTTTTTTTTTTTTTTAAGATTTTATTTATTTATTCATTAGAGACACACACAGAGAGAGGCAGAGACATAGACAGAGGGAGAAGCAGGCTCCATGCAGGGATCCCGACGTGGGACTTGATCCCAGGACTCCAGGATCACGCCCTGGGCCGAAGGCAGGCACTAAACTGCTGAGCCACCCAGGGATCCCCAGGAAGAGCATCTTTTGATGTTAATGCCGAAGCAGTGTTCTTAACCAGAATCTATGTTATCTCCCAGCATAAAACAATATACATTAGACTGAATTTATGGAGTTCCCAGAATGGTCCTTGTCACCAGGATAGTCCTGGGGGTTTCCAGACCATCCACTTCACCAGGATAGTCCTGGGGGTTCCCAGACCATCCACCTCACCAGGATAGTCCTGGGGGTTCCCAGACCGTCCACCTCACCAGGATAGGCCTGGGGGTTCCCAGACGGTCCACCTCACCAGGATAGGCCTGGGGGTTCCCAGACCATCTACTTCACCAGGATAGTCCTGGGGGTTCCCAGAATGGTCCACCTCACCAGGGTAGTCCTGGGGGTTCCCAGAATGGTCCACCTCACCAGGATAGTCCTGGGGGTTCCTAGAACGGTCCACCTCACCAGGGTAGTTCTGGAGGTTCCCAGACTGTCTACCTCACCAGGATAGTCCTGGGGGTTCCCAGAATGGTCCACCTCACCAGGATAGGCCTGGGGGTTCCTAGAACGGTCCACCTCACCAGGGTAGTTCTGGAGGTTCCCAGACTGTCCACCTCACCAGGATAGTTCTGGAGGTTCCCAGACTGTCTACCTCACCAGGATAGTTCTGGGGGTTCCCAGAATTGTCCACCTCACCAGGATAGGCCTGGGGGTTTCCAGAATGGTCGACCTCACCAGGATAGTCCTGGGGAGACAGTGTGAGGCCAAGAGATGGGGGCAGGGGGGTGTGTTGGGGGCAGCAGGTTGTGTATCTGTCCTCTGCCTAAATGACTTCAGATGTCCTCCCATAAAAGAAGTGACATGTATTTCTCCAGCCTTGGGTCTGGGTCTGGGTCTGGGCACATGTCCTTCTTTGCCCAGTAGAATGGGAAGACAGCATTGGTGTGCCAGTTCCAAAACTACACCAAGGGCTCGTGCACTTCCATGTGCACGTTTGCACCTCTGCTGTCATAGTCATACGAAGGTGCTTTGGCCAGTTCACTGAAAGGGTGAAGGTCACGTGGAGCAGGGCCACCTCTGCCTGCACTCACCTAGATCAGCTGCCCTGCTGCCCTGCACATTCCTGAGAATAAATTATTGTTTTAAACCATTATATTTTGGGGGGTTTTGCTATTCTGTATCTTTGTGGCAAATACAAAATATGTTTGAATTATATGATATGGGCTTCAAAGCAACGTCTGTCATTAACTTTGGCCCTTTTTAAGCTTTCTAAGCCATAGTGTTTATCATAAAGGATAGGAAAATAGGAACTCCAACCCATGAAAGGTTTTGTATTTCTCTGTGATGAATGAATGAGACAATGGGGGTAAAATGCTTAGTGTGGCCCCTGGCACGAGTTACACTGTGTTACCTGTCATCGTGGTGGCCCTAAGGACAGGAGGGCCCTGGCGAGGGCCCCCCAGGCAGGAGGCTCTGCGTATTGGGTGCCAATACTCTGCACGGCAGATCTGTGTCTACTGATGAGTTCTGTGGTGTTCAGGTTTTGCAAGTTAAGTGGGGAGAAGCGACATGGATGTACCCGTTTAGCAGATTCAACTTCTTAAGTGCTGAACATTCTCAGCCTGAGAGAGTGGTGTGTGTGTGTGTGTGTGTGTGTGTGAGTGTGTGTGTGTGAACCTGTGTGTTTGTGTGTGTTGTGTGTGTGTGTGTACCCTCTTGTGCCAGTGTGTGTGTTTATTCTGACTGCAGTGGGAGCAGAGGTGGGGAGTATTTCTGCTTCTCCAAGATTCTGCAGGGTGTCCTCACTTCATCTGGGTTCCCATTATTGCAGGGTGTCCTCACTTCATCTGGGTTCCCATTATTGCATTATTGCATTCCATTTCTTGGAATTAATGATGTTTTAAAAGAGAAGAAGTTGTCACAGGACGGTGGCATGTGTCTCCCCAGCCTTTGAGTTGGTCAGCATGCCTGTCCTAAGCTTCTGCACACTTGTAGAAGGGTGGTTACCCAAGCAGGAGAGAGAGATTCCCCCCGACACAGGGACCCCGACCTGCTGCTATCCATGCAGCCTCATGCCACAGCTGCCTCATGTGGCAGCTGCCTTCCAGGGCAGGGCCACATTTTGTGATTCTTTGGGCAGCTCCTTCCCGAGCCTCAGATGGGAACTGCAGAGCTGGAGCTTTGCAGCCTGCGAGCCCCCAGAATGCAAACCTGTAAGCCCCACAAAGGCAGGAGGAGGGAGCCGTTGGCATTTACGGAGGCTTATAAAACTGTCAGCAAATCAGGCCCTTGTACTTGGACTCTGGACTGCTGTGCTTTACAATGCTGAGGTCAGCATCCAGGGGTCCTGCGGAGGCCTGGTTGGGGAGTGGTAAGGGAGATCTGTCTGGGCCAGGATATGGAGCCCTGGGGAAAGGGACTGACGGACAGGGCTTCAAGCAACAGGACTTTTATTTTGTTTTATTTTCTTTTAAATTCCTAACTCTGGGAAATGAACTAGGGGTGGTAGAAAGGGAGGTGGGCGGGGGGTGGGGGTGACTGGGTGATGGGCACTGAGGGGGGCACTGGGTGGGATGAGCACTGAGTGTTATTCTATATGTTGGCAAATTGAACACCAATAAAAAATAAATTTAAATAAATAAATAAATAAATAAATAAATAAATAAATAAATAAATTTTTCCAGAAGACTTCTGAATCCCATATTGATTATGTCATATGCGTAATCAGTCCTTAGTGATTGTTTGGGAAATGACCAAAGTATTTAGAAATCTGACTTTTAGGCACAATCTCTCTCTCTCTCTCTCTCCCCTTGCCTCCCTCCTTCCTTTCCTCACTGTTAATATTATTTCTAATTATACTTTTCCGTTTTTCATTTCCTCTCACCAGATCAGACATTTGACTTTCAAATCCAATAATCCCTTTGTATCTTTGGTCAATCTTAAAAAAAAAATCCATCTCTTTCTTCTTCTTCTTCTTCTCCTTCTCCTTCTCCTTCTCCTTCTCCTTCTCCTTCTCCTTCTCCTTCTCCTTCTCCTTCTCCTTCTCCTTCTCCTTCTCCTTCTCCTTCTCCTTCTCCTTCTCCTTCTCCTTCTTCTTCTTCTTCTTCTTCTTCTTCTTCTTCCTCTTCTTCAACCTCAGCTGCTTGCAAAATAGGTGCCTGAACTAGGGCTATGTCGGCCTCAAGAGCACTTCATCTCCTCTTATTTTGGCGATAGTGAGAGCAACCCAGGGGCTAACCAGCGTCCCTGGCTCCTGCTCTCAACCCCATCCAGACTAAGTACGGGGAGGTTTCCTCATACATGAGGGCAGTGGGGAGGATGAGCTGGGACAGCAACAGCATCAGACACGCTCCGCCAGATGCCATCCTGGCTCCCTCTTGCTGCTCTGCTGCAGCAAGTTGTACGCATTCAATCACAGTGAGGCTATGTCTAGCAATCCAAAACTCACAAAACGAAGACCCCAGGTAGGTCTAGGTAGAGCAGGAGGTCAGTGCTCAAAGGCCCCGAGTGTCTGCTTGCAGACAAGCTTGTGTGGAGGGTCCTAAATCAGCTACGGGGGCTGCATGCTGACCTGGTCCCCTTCGATGGCACATCCCTTTACAAATGCAACGTGGAATGTGCAAGAAGCTTCTGCAGGTACACTGACATTTCTGTCTCTGGAATTAATTCAAATCAACGTTCTGCAGTGAATTTTTTTCAGTTTGGGTCTTGCCATGGTTCCCTTGGGCTCCTCTTGCTTTGGTTTGAGCTTTAGAATGAATCATATCCCCTCCCCCCTCCCCCGGACTCTATATGCTGAAGCTCTTACCCCATGTGATGCTATTTGGAGATGGGACTCTGGGAGGTAACTAAGGTTAGATTAGGTCACAGGGGTGAGGCCCTCGTGAGGGCATCAGTGGCTTTATAAGAAACAGAGAGAGCGCTCTCTCCACCACGTGAAGCTGCAGAGAGAAGGTGGACATCTGTGAGTCAGGAAGTGGGCTCTCACCAGAGACAGAATCTGCCCGCACCTCAGTCCTGGACTTCCAGCCTCCAGAAACTTCAAGAAGTAAATGTCTGTAGGTTAAGGCACTTGGCTCTCGTGTTTTGTAACAGTAGCCTGAACGAAAGACAGTTTCCATTGTTTACTTAGCATTCTGTACTGTGTTAATGGCAGCCTTACTGCATGGAGGACATGACTTTTACCACTTCCTACCTATTCTTTCAAGGATAATGTGGCTATAAAGCCAGGATCCTGTGCCCCTTAGAACTCGTGTCCAGACAAGGGGAACTAGGGGTCAGGACTCGGGGGTAAGATAGACACCAGGAAGCAATGACAAGAAAAAAATATTTGATTTGTGCACAAACATTACTTAGAAATTCTTCAAATACAAAATAATCTGATATAAAAGAGTACAATAACTCAGATTCTAAACAGGAAAGTCAATTCTTAAATATTCTAATGCTATAGACTCAAAAAATTAAGCCTCTTACAGTTGGAAAATGTAATAATTCTAGAGCTTTTAGAAGTTCAGGACCCATTTCCCCATTGTTTAGCAAAGAGTAATACAAATAATCAAAGGGATTTTTGAAAACTTTTTTATTATGAATTTCCACTTCTAATGATAGTACATTTTTGAGTCAGGAGAATAAGGAACTATCTTGAATACACACAACTCAACAACATTTAAAAAGAACTTAATTCTTAATCCCCTCTGAAATTACATGGCACGATTTAGTGAAGTCCACGCGCTACCACGGTTTCAGAGAAATATATTTTACATGTGGGAAATATTCAAGTATTTAAGTTCATATTCAGCTTTGAACTTTGGAAGAGCAGGTTGGAAATTATATTAATGTTTGCTCTCAGCTGGGAGCAACTGGTGAGCTGGTTTCCAATTATTTAATAGAACTAGACAAAACACGTCGTCCCACCTGCCCTTGCTTTGCTTCATGTCATGCAAAAAAAAATAAAATAAAATCAAAAACATTAACATAGGAAATTGGCTTGTGATTGTGGTTGTGCTGCTTGTTTAAAACAAACAAACAAAAATTCTCCAAAACTTGCTATATTTACAAAGTCCATCCCTTTCAATTGATTACTGCATTAATTGGATTCATTTTCCAGAGACCTGATGAATAGTGAAAGCCTTCAAATTCTTTCTTAGAATTCATTTCTGCAAAGGAATAGTGAATAGTTTTGTTTCCCTTCTAGCAGAATTCAAAAACATTTCTAAATCACCTATTCTGTGTCAAACCAAGATTGCCAAACCAAGATTGCAGATCTGACGATTGATCACCTTCCCTGTGCCATTTTTCTATAATCATAAGCCTTACATTTTGGGTAACATCTGGGCACAGAGATTGAATCAATGATGTATATTAATGGCAAGTAGAGAGATGGAAACAATTTTTTAGATTGTAATCCTCCTTTCCAATGAGCTCTCTCCATAGCATTCTACTTCAGCTACACCTACGCTTTGAAAATTGAAATCCCCCTGGAAGTCACTGGAACTACAAACACATTATGAGACAAGTCAGAAAAAAAATAATAACGCCTTGGCCTATGTATAGTTTACTTGACTTTCCTAAGCCACAAGCTAACGTGTGTCCACATCAGTTCCTGGGCAGTGATGCTTTTACCCCCCTTCCCCCCAACAGTTTGATTTTACTGAGCCTGGGAAGTAAGAACAGGCATTGCGATGACATGAAATTTGACGACTGGGTTTCAGGAGGCAGCGCCAAAGCATACTGTTGCTATCTGCATTGGAAATTGTTTGGGAGCAAGACCACATTTTGCAATTACATTTCAAAAAAAATCTCAAACTTCTTCTGCACTTCTGGTGTCTAGATCTTTCTTTCATCACAGGCATCTCGTGTCCAGTTTTTGAGAATCAGCCTTCAGAAAGTACACCAGGGCAGCCAGTCAGCTGCACTCCCTAACATAAATCTTTTGCTCGTATCGGAGACCGGAGATGCTCTGATTGTTAGCTGAAAGCCGTGTGTATTGAACACAGTTCATTTAAACAATGCAAACCGTTAGCTTGATGCAGCTGACATTTTCTGAGCTCCCTATGGGGCCCCTATGATATTACATATTCTCATATCTTTTGCTTAATTTGACTTTCCCAACAAAAAGTAGGTATCGTTGTATGTATTTTAAAGACAAACTAAATCTGAAGCCAGGAGGAGATAGAGGCCCAGGGCTTCCACCCCAGGTGCCTTCCAAGGAGTGCCTCGAGATGGGAGCTCAGCCTACGGAGCATTCCTGGGTGACTCTCGTGTCAGGGAACATTCTCCGGCCCATCAGCAGAGTCTTCCAGCAGCATCTCCAATTCAAAGCCATCCTGGAACATACACTGAATATAGAGAGCCCGGGCTTCCTCTGTAAGCTCCTCTTCTGGACTTTCCATGACACACCCCTCGAAATCCATGCTTTGCATTTGACACGCCTGTTGCACAGTGAGATCACTGACCATTCTCTTCTGTGTCCACTTCCTTCGTTCCTCTCCACTGTCTTTTTTTATTTTATTATTTTATTTTATTTTATTTTATTTTATTTTATTTTATTTTATTTTATTTTATTTTATTTATGAGAGAGAGAAAGAGAGAGAGAGAGGCAGAGACACAGAAGGAGGGAGAAGCAGGCTCCATGCCGGGAGCCCGACATGGGATTCGATCCCGGGACTCCAGGATCGCGCCCTGGGCCTAAGGCAGGCGCAAAACCGCTGAGCCACCCAGGGATCCCCTCCTCCACTGTCTTTACTGTGCTTCTGCATGCCCACCTCCCTTCTTTACTTTATCTCTTCTTGGTCCTGTACACTTCCCTTCATCACAGCCTTGTTTCACGTTCCACGTTCTTTTCACATAGACCTCCTGCCTCTGCCTCCACCACCCCCCAACTTCGAAGGAGGGGAATTTGCTTTGTTTAATAAAACAAAACAGGCAAACAGGAAATGGTAATATTTCTTAGCACCCGAACACTTGGCATGAGCTTCCGTCTTCCTACAGCTGATTGCTCTTCCCAACTGCTGATTTTAAGAAGCATTTTGGTAATGAATTTTCTGGTTGGTTAGATTCTGGATTAATGGCAGCTTAGGCTAAAATTCTGATTTTCAGAGAGGCAGATGGGACACCAATGGGATGAGAATCTTCCCTGAGTTTGTATAAATCATCAGCGTTGGCAGATAAAACCAGAAGGCAGGCCTTCTCATTATCCAAACTGAATTAGTGCCTCCCAAGGCTCGGAGAGAAGGAGCCTTGGGTTTTTATCCCCACACCTGTGGGGAGCCAGGCAAGAGGATGGTGGGACCCAGCACAGTTCCAAGTTTGGGGTGGACTCGGGAGATGGGTGATGCCCTTAGAAACTTCCTTGCCACTGAGTCAGGAGGTTGCTGCTCCTTCATATAAACCTAAGGTGGGGATGGGCTAGAGGGAGCGGCAAGAACAAGGTGTGGAGAAGGGAGGAAGCCCAGAGAGCTGGTTAAGCTTCAAGGAGCTGATAAATTCAGTGGTTGGAACCTCCATTCCAGGAGACTTAGTTCAGCTAACCCTAAACACTAGACACAGTTGCAGTACCAATGTTTGCTGGTGCAACAAGTACTTCTGGAGAATTCACTAAGTACCCACACGGGGCTGATAGTCTGTAGAGTAGACTGACGTCATTCCAGACAGAAAATGAATATCTCTGGAAATGGTGGAAGGCAGGACAGCACAGGGGGGGCCTGAGTCAAGATTCTTGCCCGCTCCCTGGTGTGTCCTGAGGCAGGTTCCTTCTTCTGTCACCTTATCTTTAAAATCCACGTAACAATAGTCCCCCTCCAGGTGGCGTTATCATCGTTATTAAAAGAAATCCTACACAGAGTCTGGCACCCCATAAACCTTAACAAATACTCACTCCTATCATACAGGGTTGTCTGTCAATTTTAATGATTTATTAATCAATAAATATTTGCTCTTGCCTTTTGCCCAATGTAATTTATCACCAGTGCCCAAGAGGAGAAGAGGTTGATTGAGCTTTTCCCTGGATAAACCTTTGGGAGAGCAGGTCAGGGAGGGTGATTTTCAGACTAGCAATGCTTTTACTTCTAGTTATGTGGCTGCTTTAGCCTGTATTAGGGCTCATCTTGGAACAAAATGCCAGGGGCTCCAGGTAGGACTAGAAAACTTTTGGGGGGAGTTGGACACTGGGTGCAGAGTTTAAGAAGAAGAAGGAATCTGAAATGTTTCCCATTATCAAATCTACATACATATGGACCCATTTCTCATTTGCCCTCTATGCTTTGTTAACTCTGTCGACTATATTTCCTATGCTGTACTTCCATCTCCGTGACTTACTTATTTTATAACTGAAAGTTTCTACCTCTTAATCCTCTTTATCTATTTTGCTCACCCCACCCCCACCTCCCCTCTGGCAACCATCAGTTTGTTCTCTATATTTAAGAGACTTCTTTGTTTCTTTGTTTTGTTTTTTTAAGATTCCACATACGCATGAAATCATATGCTATTTGTCTTTCTCTGATTTATTTCACTCGCCATAATGCCCTCTGGGTCCATCCCCATTGTTGCAAATGAGCAGATCTCATTTTTCTTTTCTTTTCTTTTCTTTTCTTTTCTTTTCTTTTCTTTTCTTTTCTTTTCTTTTCTTTTCTTTCTTTTTTTTTTTTTTTTTTGTGTGTGTGTGTGTGGTAAAATATACATAACATAAAATTGAACATTTTGACCATTTTTTAAATGTAAAGTTTGGTAACATGAAGCATCATCGCACTGTTGTATGACCATCACCACCATCATCTCCAGAACTTTGCTTCTTCCCAAACTTATCTGTCCCTACTCAACAGCAGCTCCCTATCCCCTCCACCCCCATCCCCTGGCGTCCACCACACGACCTTCTGTGCTTATGAATTTAGCTGCCTGAGGGACCTCATGTAAGTGGGATCACCCAGTGTTTGTCTTTCTGAGACTGGTTTATTTCACTTAGCATGATGTCCATGTGGTAAAGTAAAGTGCATATTCCCATTTTTAGAAGACAAAATAGAGACTCAGAAGAAAAGAACCGCTTACTCAAGATTATATTGTAAATGTCAGAAATTAAATTAGTCCACATTTGGTGCCAAAGCCCAGTTTCTCACTGAAGCTCTACCCTCCCGGACTCAGCACCACTCCAGACCCTCCACTGTGCCCATCTCTGAGACCCTGGATGGGTACTGTGAGGCACTAAACCCAGCCCACTTCATGTAAATGTTTTAGGTTGTGAATTTTTTCGTGCTAAATTTTGCTAGCGAATATTTTGAGATAGACCAACCTGTTCTTTATAGCTGCCAGACCGAAGGGTCCTAGCTTCCTCTCTCATTTCTTCAGCCATTCAGCAAGAGTTGCTTCTGTACGAAGGATGCAGGAATGAGTAAGATATGTTCTCCACCCTTAAGAAGCTCCCCATCCAGCGGAAACCCAGAGTTTCTTGATGACGGTGCCAGTGGCATTTTGGGCTGATAATTCTTTGTGGTGGGGGCTGCTCTGTGACTTGTAGAATGTTTGGCAATATCTCAGGCCTCAACCCACATCTCCAACTGGTCCTGAGAATCAAAAATGGCCCCAGACATCGCCAGATGTATCTTGGGAGGCAAAATTTTGTCCAGTTGAGAACCAATGAGTGGACGAAGCCAATAGATAAGTCAACCATGCTGCTCCATGTGATATGTGCAAGGAGACATATATGCCCCAGATCCAGAGAAGCTGTGTCTAAGTTAGCTTGCAAGTTAGCAAAGGCTTCTGGAAGGAGCTTCTGAAAAGTCACTATTTCAAGTAGTTGGGTCCTATCAGCAAATGGGAAACATGCTGTAGAATAAACGTAATAACCTGTCACGTATGTTTGTGCTTTCACCTTATGCCAAGGTGAGTTTCAATACACATTCACCTTCCATTTCACTTTAGCTACTATGATCCAGAACAAATCCTCTGATACCAGCTGGGCATCCTACAATGCAATTCCATCGTGACACTAACTGCATGCACAGGAGTGCAGACCCCCTAAAGGCTCAGTCCCACAAAATTGTCCCCACTTCAGATGCCAGTGGCAAGTGTTGGGCATCCCCAAGCTACTCACAGTTTTGCCAGGACAACTATAAAGTTGGGGGTTCCCACAATACCCTTCTCTGATTTGATAATTTGCTAAAATATTACACAGAACTCACTGAAAATGCTAGATTTACAATACAGTTTGATT
Organism: Canis lupus familiaris; assembly: GCF_011100685.1. Lineage (NCBI taxonomy): Eukaryota > Metazoa > Chordata > Mammalia > Carnivora > Canidae > Canis > Canis lupus. The sequence goes on along the minus strand of NC_049223.1, from coordinate 28,224,882 downwards.
ACAAAGGATGCAACTCACAAACAACCAAGGGGAAGAAACCAAGGGCGAGGGCTGTGTTTCTGTGTTGGGGAGACACAGGAGTGCCTGTCCCCAAGAAGTCGGGGTACAAGACGACCTTCCTGGTACATGGATATGGTTACCAACCAGACAGCTCTCCAAACTTTATCGTCCAGTTTTCATCGACGTTTGGTTACCCAGATTTGGTTGATTAACTCATTGTCCATTAGTGATTGAACCCAACCTCAGCCCTCCTGCCCTTTCTGGAAATCTGGGAGTGGGGCTGAGTTCCAGTCCTCCAATCACATGCTTGATCTTTCCGGCGTAGCTAGACCCTCCCTTGAAACTATCTAGGAACCCACCATGAGTCATCTTGTTGGCAGAAACTCAGACACGGTCTAGTCAGAAGAGGTTCATTATGAATAACAAAAGAAACTCCTGTCAGGAAATCATGAGCCTGTTTGAACCCTGAGACAGGGAGAAAGAGATAAATTTGCAGGGACAAATTTATGCAATATATATTGCATGAATTAATTAACTAAAATCACAATTTCGTTAAAATAAAATTAAAATTTATATCTACACATTTAACATTTTTATGATACTATAATATATTACATATTGGTAATATTTAATATATAATGTATATATTTATTTTATATTATATATTAAGTAGTATTATAATTATTAAAATTATATTTACTTAAAATTATAATTATTATAATTTATGATTTTGTTACATATTGTGTATAAATACATGATGTATTTTTATTATGTTACATATTATGATATATACGTTATTGTCCTACAGCCCCTGACTGAGAAAAATCCCGTGTTCTTCTTGCAATCGTGATCCTAAAGGAAGCAGTGGCAACAGAAACCACAGGGAATAGGTTTTTCGTGAAGTTACCATGGCCTAATTTGTCTACTAAGGAAACCCTGCTCTGACCTGCCTCTGCTCTGGCTGGAGGGTTTCAATTATTCGTGGCCTTGGGCTTTCGAGGAATCATCTCTCTTAATTGGGTGTAGCTCTTGTGTCACCTGAAAGGTCACTCTCTGGTGACCAGATAGTAACAACTGCAACGTGAATAGATGGGAGTATTTCTTTCTCCTCTAGATTCAAGCGTTAATTGCATTAACGGCTTTTGGACTGGCCTGAAGAAAGTCATGGCTGGAATGTCAAATGGGATATACTGTGATTTTTTTTCTGTGTGGATCCAGTGAAATGGGGTGATCAGCAGATTATAGAAAAGAAATCAGTAACTAAAATTAGTGGGAAGATGTCAAGGAAGAGGGTGTGGAGTGCTCTTGAGGCTGAACACTTAGCAGCTTTATGATCTCGGGCATATAATTTAAACTCTCTGTGCTTCGTTTCTTTACCTGGAGAGTGGGGCCATACCACAGACGGTCGTCACTGGGATTTGCTGAAATGATAGACATCAAATACTTGAAGCAAGATGTAGCCCATAATCAGTTTTCAATAAGTGTTCACTATTTTTTTTTTTTTTTTTTTTAGTGTTCACTATTAGGACCATCATTTTGGGGTCTAATTCAGGCCCCGTCTGCACGGACAGTTGGTGCCTGTGGGTCCCCCCCTCCCCGTCCTTCGTGGCAGAAAGACCTGGGGTGGTCCTCCAAGAGCGAACCCTGGTTTCTTCCTTCCCCTCACTCCTCTGAGAGCGGTCCCTCTCTCGGGTCCTCAGCTGTCACCTCTGCTGCAGATCTTCACTCCTGCTCCTAGCGCCTCACCCTGGCCCTAGACTCAGAGCTATGACAGCCCACGGTGATGCTGCTTGGAGGAGTCTCCCTGCTGCCTGCAAATGCTGGGGACAGAACTGAGCTCGTTCTCCGGAATGGGCATCGGTCCCCACAGCTGTCTTCCCCACAGGCACTCAGCTTTAAGCCCTCCCCTCGTGTGCATCCCTCGCTGTGGGACAGTAGGGACATGACCGGTGTGGGCCTTCATGTCACGTACGGTCCAGAGGGAGATGGAGATGACAACCAAGCCATTCTGGTTTAGAAGCACAGACTTGGATGCGCTCCTTCTGCTGGTGAGGATAGATCAGATGTGAAAGAAGGAAAAGAAAGAAGGTATCACCTAGTCCACCGATAAGAAAATATCTTGGATGGGAAGTAGAGCAAACCTCTACAGCATCAGCAAGGACAAAGGCACATGCTTGCTGGTTCCTGGGCAGGGGATCTTCAGGACTTGCCAGGAGCTTGCTTCTTTCTGTGCATTAACGGAAATAAAAGAGACCTTTCTGGACTACAGAAAAGTTCCCTGTAGACAGGCGCTTACTTTCCTTCCATTCTGGGCCAGTTACAACGATGTTGCTGTAAATACCCTTCCAATCCAGAGGTTGTATTTCTGATTTCAATCCAGAGGTTCTATTAAGTAAATGATTTTAATTTCATGGAAGTTAAATGACTTTAAGAAAGACTTTTCTTCTTGCTTAATGTTTTTTCTCACCCTCAGGCGAGTCCTAGCTCTCCGGTCCCAAATAGGTGAAGTATGTTTTGGATGGTCGATCGTTACCAGTTGAGCCACAACTGTTACAGGAATGAAACGTCTTGCTAAGGACTATGTGCCGCGAGCCTGCAAGGGGAGGGTCTGGCTTCACACACTCATTCTTCTACTGAATGTGGGAAAGGCCGGCTTTGTCCTCCTCACAGGCCACCCACCTGGCTCCCATCCCTGGGCTTCCCGCAGGACCCTGCAGGGTCAGGTGAGTCAGTGATGCTGCTGGCAGCAATGGTATCAAGCTCACCCCTCAATTCACAGTCTGGCTGATGGTTTTTGAGATGTAGACTCATCTACAGATGACTACATCTACATCTCAGACTTAGAGGAGGAGTCTGTGGATCCCTGGACTTCCATGGTCTGGGAGACAAGGCAGGAGTAGCATGTCCCACTGTAATAGGAGAGAAAGAGAGGCAGACAGCTACGGACACACAGACACTGAGTTCTTGGCCTCTTATCTCCCTTCTATAAGAGTGGAGCTTGCTTCAGGCTTCCAAGCTCAGAGATGTCTGGGAGGTGGAGGATCCAGGCCAGTGCTGGCTCCTGACTCGAGCTACACACCATCCATTGGGGGGGTGGGGTCGGGGGGTGGACTTCATCCCAAAACCGGACTAACTTTATAGTTTCTCTGGTTTCAAGACAGAACAAAGAGACAACCAAAGAAACAGAACAACGCAAACAAGAAGAAAAGCTCAGGGCATGGCAGCCCTAAAAGCCAAACCAACGGTCAGAGGCACCCTCAATATGTGCAGATTTGTTCAGGAAAAGGAGGTGAAAGATGATGCCTCTGGCAGGTCACCTGCCTGCTGGGCAGATGGAGGCACTTTGCCTCTCACTTCCCTCCAAACTCCAAATGCAAGACGCGTGTGTGTGCGTGCGTGTGTGCAAACGTGTTCTCATTGGTGCTGCCGGAGAAGGGGGAGAATGGATTCTTTGAAAGTGCACAGTGCCTGCTTCATGGAATTGTCTCAACCAATGTAAAGGAATATTCACAAAGAGAGAAGTGTTTGCCGAAACACCCGGAGCTCAAAGGAGCCAAGCAAACATCACGAACCATCTCTGGCCACCGCAGCATTTCACCAACTGGCACCATTAGCCCTGATTTGCCATTACTTTTGTCGCCTGCCCCTCCTATGGGGAGGGAAGAGCCTCAATTCCTGGCCAGCACACGAAAGAGCAGAGAGGAGAGGTGGTTATTAAATTTCCCTTAAGCTCACCGACTCATTCCTTGTAAGCTCATTGCACTTCTTGGAAACGCGGCGGTGAGCTGAAGGGCAGGCCTGGGACAGAGGCTCAGGCGGGGAGTAAGCGCGCTGCTCTGGTCTCTCCGGCCTGAACTCCACGTGCCCGGAGCCCTGCAAGGAGGTACAGCGGGGTCCCTTGTGACGCTTAAGTCCTGCATTCCCCCTAACCATCCTCGCCCCGAAAATTGAGCCCAAGTGCTTTGGCCTGTAAAGAGAGCTCTTACAGACCCTCCTAATCTCCTATCCAGTCTTCAGAGGCCCAGTGTGGGCACGAATCCCGGGTGCATTTAGCCCCTGGGCCAGACGCATTTCCAAGGTGAACCCCAGGCACACTGGTGCACGTGCAATGCTATCATAAAAAAACACACCGTGGGGGAGAGCCTGCAGACCCGGGTTCTGGCCCTCACCTTGCCACTCGCCAGCTGGGGACACCTGAGAAAATGCCGTGACCTCTGTGAGTCTCAGCGTCTCTAAGGTGCAGGCTTTAGAGGTGCGTCTCTAAAGCTACACACCACAGAGGTGTGAGGAGGCTGTTTTCAGCCCAGCACTGTTTTTCTGTCGTTCCGGAGCTCAGCCAGGTGTGAGGGAAGTCGTGGGAACCGCGAACAGCGTGAGAACCGTGGAGACACGTACTTGGCCACGGCTGGGGTCTCCAAGTGCCCTACGGCGACAGCAGAACACAGCCCCTACACTGGGGGGTGCAGGTTGCAAAGCAGGGTGTCTCCTCCTGGGGCTTTGGGCCCAGGAGGGGGCGGCCCGAGGGATGGGAGAGCAAAGAGCTGGTGTGATCCCAACTCTGCCTGCGGACAAGGCGACAGGCTAGGAAGGGACAGTTAGGACATGTCACTGTCAGCCTCTCCAAGACGCAGCTTCACGTGCCCTGGCTCCCAACAGGTGTCACTATGTTCGATTTTAAAGATCTGAGTGAGGGGGGATGCTGGGGTGGCTTAGTCGGTTAAGCCTCCGACTTTTGATTTCCACTCAGGTCATGATCGCGGGTTGTGGGATCGAGCCCTGCGTGGGGCTGTGCTCAGTGTGGAGTCTGCTTCAGATTCTCTCTCCCTCTCCTCTCTCTCAAGTATATAAACAAAATCTTTACCAAAAAAATCAGAGTGAGAGGGTAATTAAGGAATTAATTAGTAAGTGACCCCCAGTAACTTATGATCCTGCACCTGAGACAAGTTAATGTGATGTTAGCCTAAAGGGGACAGGTCAGCCCTTCAGTTTAATGAATCTGTGAGAAGGACATTTTCAGTATATATATATATATATATATATATATATATATATATATATATATTTTGTGTGTGTGTGTGTGTGTGTGGATTTATAGTCTCCTTCCTTCCTTCCTCCTTCCTTCCTTCCTTCCTTCCTTCCTTCCTTCCTTCCTTCCTTCCTTCCTTCTTTCCTTCCTTCCTTCTCTTTCTCTTTACTGAAAGTCAAATCATTCCACAGTAGCTAACTACTGTCTCTGTCAGCAGCTACTTGGAAGTCTCCTGCCCAGACGTGTGTCTTTTCCACCACAGCAGTGGACGGGGCAAGTCCCCCTGCTGACCACCTGTCCCCCGCCCCGCACACATCTAGCTCCTGCCCATGTTGGGGGTCACGTCCCAGGCCCTGGTGGTCAGGGTTGCTTCCAGGCGTCTCCATTTGGGGGAGGCTGGCTGCCTGTTTTGATTCTCAGTATTCTGCATACTCAGGACCATCGAAATGACACCATGTGAGGAGTAAGAAGAGACTTCTCAGTGGATGGAATAGATAATGATGTAAATCTTTCCCTACTGTATCTGGTTTCTGTAGTTCTGTTCCTTGCTATCCACACAGGAGCTGATCACATAATCCTGTGGCTGAGGAGGGGAGAACAGGCTAGTTTTCTGTAAGTAACACAGATGGGTTCCCAATGTTGAGTGGAAATTATCACTTGCTTTTCCTTTCTGTATTGTGGGCACCTGAATGGGCCAGGGTTCTCCCTGAAGAGACACGGAACCAATGGGCTGTTTGCATATGGAGAAGAGATTTGTTACAAGGAATTGACCCACATAGCTATGTAATCAGTGAGCTGGGGGGCTGATGGTGCAAGTTCCAATCCAGGGGCTGGGAGGCTTGAGACCCAAAAAGAGCCGGTATTTTAGTTTGAGTCCAAAGACAGGAAAAAACTGATGTCCCAGCTTGAAAATAATCATGCGAGGAGAAAGAGAGAATTATTTCTCACTCCACCTTTCTGTTCTATTCAGACCCTCAACTGATGAGATGTGGCCCACCCTTGTGAGGGATGGCAATCTGCTTTACTCAAAGTCCACCGACTTAAATGTTAATCTCATGCAGAAACACCCTCACAGACATACCCAAAATAATGCTTGATCAAATATCTGGGTCTCTGTGTGCCAGTTGGGTTGGCACATACAATTCCACCAGCACAGTCCTGTGTTTAAGCCAAGAAACAGGAGGCTGAGAATGCATCTACTTTCCCTCAAATGATCTTGGGAGTGTTGGGTCCTGGGTCAGGGTGAAGGGTAGCAAAATGTTCGTAAACTCTAAACCAGAGCCTTCCTCAGTCTGGCAGGGAGGTTGCCAACTCACAAGAGAGACAACCAGACCGCTGGGATGACAGGGGCAGGTGGTGTGGGAGCAGCCCCGGGCAAAGCACTCTAAAGATCTGTAGCTCTTCTGCTCTTCTTTTGGGGAGGAGGAGTCCTGAACATTTTTTTCACTGTGTGCAAACCCATGCCTGGATCCCAGCCCTTCTGCTCACTCTCTCTCTCTGCCCCCTGCTCCCCAACCAGCATCTCTGCTTCAGCCCAACAACTAGGACCTCTTGCTGTTGCTCTCAACGGGGGTCAGCTCATCCCCCAGGGGTCAACCAACTGTCTACTCGCTGAGTAACAAATCCTCTTTAAAATCTGACTCTGGGGATCCCTGGGTGGCTCAACAGTTTAGCACCTGCCTTTGGTCCAGGGCGTGATCCTGGAGTCCCAGAATCGAGTCCCGTGTTGGGCTCCCTGCATGAAGCCTGCTTCTCCCTCTGCTTGTGTCTCTGCCTCTCTCTCTCCCTCTCTCTCTGTGTGTGTGTGTGTCTCTTGTGAATAAATAAATAGAATCTTTAAAAAATAATAAATAAAATCCAACTCCCCCTCCAAAAGATAAATAAAATAAAATAAAATAAAATAAAATAAAACCCGACTCCCTCCCAGAAGCATTGCCTCTGAAAGGTTGATTTTTTTTCTTTTTTTTTTTTTGTTGTGCAGCTTTATTAAGGTATAATTGACAAATAAAAGTTATATATGGTTAAGGCGTACCGTGTGATGATTCCATATGTGTACAGAACATGAAATGATTATCGTGACCAAATGAATTAATGTGTCCATCAGCTCACCTAGTTAGTACTGTGTGTGTGTGAATATATACCTTGCTGCAAGCTCCGAAGTCTTAATGGATTCTTACGGTTTATTCAAGTCGTTTATCTTTTCATTTATATATTCAGTCGCCTCTCTTATTTATTTTATTCACTGAATAAAGTTCACTGCAGCACGATGGGTGCACCTGTGGAATATCTATCATGTTAAGAAACTCTCCCGTTTATCAGTTCTCACTCTCTGTAGCCAAAACCAAGCCACAAATCACTCTGGAGGGGAGAACACTGCCATTAATCTGTGCCAAGAACACCTTACCTAATTGATAATAAAGACCAAACGTGGCCTTTTTTTTTCTTTTTTTCTTTTTTACCATCTTTCCTTCTTATTATTACCCTGAATTTTTAAAGCACGCCTAAGGAACACTCGGAGGAGAGCAAAGTTAATGGGATTTCTCATTCCAAAGAGGCACCTGGGCCGAGCGTCTGCAATCAGCACGGCGTCACATTCTCCTGACGACTGGAGCGACACGAGTGTGCATCTGATGTCTAAGCCTTGTGGAGACGACGACCCAATGTTATTTTTATATTATTAGACACAATTATGAGAAGCCGTAAAAAGGGGGGAAAAATACACCCTTCTGTATTCAAATGGAAATAAGTGCCTCATTAGTAATAAAAGCTCCAGGTTATGTTACTGTGCAACCTTTTGTTCAAACACGATGTCTGAAATTTGCATAAGTAGTCAGCTGTGTATATCTCAGGGCTATTGAAATTATATGACTCCCCAATCTAGGCAGCCTCATAAACAGTGTTTTTCTCTTCGCTGGCGCCCTTGTTTTCACAGAAACACAGCTGTACAGCACTGACGGAGAGGTTTGGAGGGGGACAGAAGCAGACAAAGAAGACACACATTCCTCCCGGGAGGCTCGTGGGTGCTTGGAGCCCCACTGGGGGGCCGCTTGGAGGAGCAGAGCCGAGGCCCCCCTCCACGCCGGTGGCAGCAGGGTCTCTCAGCCTTGAAGCCCGCATGGAAGCAGACACCCCTGTCCTCTAGTGCGGACTTGGTGATGTTTGAACCTCTTGGTTGAAATGATGGGGTCGGGGGGCCTAGGTGGGGCCGATGGAACTTAACAGAGTCATCTTCTGGGGAGTTCAGTGCAAAACAATGAGAAACACATGGAGTGCATTCTCCTTGAAGTTCACATGTGGAACAAGAAATTCAGGGAGAAAGAAGAGTTGGTGGAGAGGGGGGTGCAAGGGGAGGGACGAGGGAAGAGCATGAGCTATAGAACTAATAAAATGCAAAAGGATCCAGAAGGGGGATCCCTGGGTGGCGCAGTGGTTTGGCGCCTGCCTTTGGCCCAGGGCGCGATCCTGGAGACCCGGGATCGAATCCCACATCGGGCTCCCGGTGCATGGAGCATGCTTCTCCCTCTGCCTGTGTCTCTGCCTCTCTCTCTCTCTCTGTGACTATCATAAATAAATAAAAATTAAAAAAAAAATTAAAAAAAAAAAAAAGGATCCAGAAGGAAGTGTCTGGTTTGCCACTAGTTTGCAAAGCCTCGGGGTTCCTGTTCCTTCCAGAGTCCGATGTCAAATGAAAATCCTTCCCCTGAAAGAGAGTAATCTGTAAGTATGTGACGACCCCAACGGCAGCGCGATCCTGGGGATAGGGTGGGGGGTGGCATCCTCAAGTAGAAGGAAGCAGGTGGGCAACTGCCTGCCATGGAAGCCCCTGAAATACATTTTGCTTTGTGAATCTTGGACATTTTCCCAAATAGGTAAGACCAGCTGTAAGCCACCTTCGGCCAGTCTAACTTCACAGACTCTCATTTTAAATGGATGGAAAAGGGTGCAAGGGAGGGAAATTGTTCAAAGCATTGGGATGGTCTAAGCACCTCTGCCTGCATTAAAAAAAAAAAAAAAAAATTCTGGGCAGCCCAGGGGCCTCAGCGGTTTAGCGCGGGCCTTCAGCCCAGGGCGTGATCCTGGAGACCGGTGATCGAGTTCCATGTCGGGCTCCCTGCAGGGAGCCTGCTTCTCCCTCTGCCTATGTCTCTGCCTGTCTCTCTCCCCTCTCTGTGTTTCTCATGAATAAATAAATAAAATCTTTAAAAAAAAATTCTGATGCAGAGAGGAGACACACATTTTTGTTCCATTTTGTCACTAACTTACACCAACTGGGACAAGTCACTTTACCTCCCCTTCGGACTTTTGTCCTGTCAACAGTAAACTGATATTGGGGCACCTGGAGGTCTTAGTGGTTGAGCATCTGCCTTAGGCTCAGGGCATGATCCTGGGGTCCTGGGATTGAGTCCCGCATCAGGCTCCTTGCATGTAGCCTGTTTCTCCCTCTGCCTGTGTCTCTGCTTCTCTCTCTCTCTGGGTCTCTCATGAATAAATAAATAAAATCTTTAAAAAACAAATAAACGATAGGTATGGAGTCTCTGATCTCAGCACTACAGGTAAGAGTCTGCCTCAAGCGACCCAGATCCAGGTGACTGATCCCTGGGTCCAGAGAGTTCTGACCCCTGAGGTCACCTGCCTGCACAGCCCTCATCTTTTTTGACAGCATCGAGTGAATTCAAGACTCTTTGTAGACAACTCAGGATTATCAGATGCAGACTCTGGCACAGATTGCATTGTGTTGAAGCTGGGACAAGTGAGCCACGCAGACAAGAGGTGCCCAGTCTTCGCAGAGGCCTGTGGCGACAGGCGGATGAGGCAATGTGACAAACAAGCACAGCCTTGTCCCGTCTCACTCTTCTGTATGCAGCTCTGGGATCCAGGCAAGAAAAGCAACCTGCTTTTCCGACATCGAGAAAGGCTGGCAGAGGGCGCATTGCTTTTTATTTCTTAGGTAAAAACCATGAGCCATTAGACCGGCCAAAGGACCGGGTGCAGGTCAGGGCAGCTGGGACCCAACGAGCCTTCTTCCTAAGGCGACACACATGGATTTAGGGAAAGCCTCAAACCCGTCTATTAAAAACTAAAAAAGCACAGTTAACATATATTGGAGAGAATGTGGCTTCAGAGCAACGATTTGATCTAGGTTCAGAAGAATTGTCAAGTTTTTACAAGGAAGAATAAATTATGTTTAATAAGGATGTCTTGACGTGCCTAGAGGCTGTCCTGGAAAAGGATGAATACCTCTGTCTACACGCACAGGCATAGGTTTCAGGACCAGGGGAGCTCTTTTTAAGCCAGGCTCCCCCCATTCCCTGGTTATGTGACCTTGAAAATGTCACAGGAGCATTCTCTGTCCCATTGTCTCTTTAAATTATAATAAAAGCTCACATTCATGGGGGCACTTTGTATAACTTCACATTAATTTCATCCTCCTAACAACCCCCGGAGTAGACGTTGTGATCTCCGTGTGCTAGAGGAGCAGGGGCTCAGAGCAGGGAAATGACTCACCCAAAGTCACACAGTGGGTCAGGAGCTGAGCTGGAATTTATATTCCAGGCTCTTCAGCTCCAAAGTTCACAGATCACGCCGTGTTACTCTGTCTCCCTCATCATCTGGTGTATCAAAGAGACCCTGGGGGCGTGCGGTACGCACAAGGGCGGACTTACACATGTCCCCCATCAGGTGCTGCGCGTGGAAGTGCAAGCTTGCATTCCAGTTACTGACCCCGACCCCCCCCATGCACTGTCTTTTGTCCCGCACCCTGACCTCTTTGGGGAGACTTTAGGAAGCTGCTCACCTCTTGAGATCTCCCTGCTGGGTTGTAAACGGAGAAGGTGTACCCAGCTTCCCCAGAGACAGGGATGAGACGTGATCTCTTGTTCCTGTAACTCATCAGAGCCATCGGCTAGGGAGCGAGTGCTCCCCTGCACCTCTGCTGCTTCCTCCCCAAGAACACATAACTGTGTCAACAACCCCGCTTTCATTCCAGCTCTCAGTTTTTCTCAATCCCTATTTTCTTATTTCCAGAAGAAAATGCTCACTGAGTGTGGCAGGAAACGAAATGAAGGTAACAAAACACTTACCGGGTACATTGAATGGACCAGGAACTGTGCCAATCACTTTGCAGAAAAAAACCCAAACCAACATTAAAACTAATAAACAAAACCGAAATAAATCAAAACAATGATGAACTTTGTCTGACGGTCCAGGTACAAAGTGATACTGGCACCCTTCCTTTCAAATCCCAACCCTTCAGCCACTGGGCCCAAATTCTGACCCCTTACATACTACAGTGTGGACCAAATACTGTCCACACCATGGCATTGGGCTTTGGACACTGAACTGTTACATCTGAGTGTTCTGAAATTACAAAATTGTTTCTTTCCCCTCTTCCTTTGAAACTCTCACTCTGTAAGTGCCAGGGTCTCAACTGACTTAATCATTAGGAAAACAACAGGGTAAAATAACTCATACTAGATTGCTAATGGCTTACCACAGCTAAGTGGGCTCTGCTTTCCAGAACTAGTCACTTAAAAGGGGGGACATCATTAATTCATAGGAGTTAATGCATTCTTGAAGGGCGTTCAGAACACAGGTGGCCGGAGAGTTTTGGTGGGAGGTTTCCTAGGTGTGTTATGAACAGGTTATGAGGGCAGGGTCAGTACCCATTAATCAGACCACTGGAGGAGATACTGAAGCCACGAAAAGATTCACAAGTTCCAGACCCAATCGGAATGGAGAAAGTGCATGAAAGACAGGCAGGAGGTAGAGGGGACAGATGGCCTGGCACGAAAACTGTGGAGGCATCAGGAAAAGAAGATGAGGATGTTGGTGCTCTCAGGCCAGCCAAGGCTCTGGGCCTAGCGTCAGGTCCCTGGTCCCCTCATTGCTGGCGTCGGGGAGCTGCACCAGGCGATCCCCGTTGTCTCTTCCAGGTCAGGTGTTCTGGGCTGGCACGCTCCCTTCCCACGTCTGCGTGCAAGCGTGAGGAGCACAAGTTGCATATCCACAGGTATTGGCTTTCAGCTAGCATTTAAGCCTGCTCGGAGATGGATGATGAGGATGGGGGAAGAATTTCTAAATCTGTTTACACAAAGTCTCTCCAGCTCATTTGGACAGCCGAAGAAGCACACATTCCCTAGAGCATGGAAATTAAGACAATTAGCTAGGGCCTCGCGTCGCTGTAGAAACAGGCATCAGGAGTTTTTAAGTAAATTAGTAAGGCAGCAAGCAGGGTGAAGAGAAAGACAGGCCTCTCTCCCCTGCCTCCCCCCCCCCCCACTTTACAACCAAAATAAGAACAGGGTAAGAGTGACTATATCTATATATTTTTCTAAGACTTCATTTTTTTAGAGCTGTTTTAGGTTCACAGCAAAATTTAGAGGAAAGCACAGAGATTTCCCCTAGATCCCCTGCCCTGTGTATAGAGCCTCCTCCTCCTTAGCATCCCCACCGCAATGGAACTTTTTTTTTTTTTAATCAAGGATGAAGTAACACCAATGCATTATTATCACTTAAAGTCTATTGTTCTCATTAGGTGCCATCCCTGGTTGTTGTATATTCTGTGGGTTTGGACAAATGTATAATGACAGGCAGGCACTGTTATACAATCACACAGAGTAGTAGTTCCACTGCCCAAAAAATCCTCTGTGCTCTCCCTTCCCACTAAACCCTGGCAATCACTGATCTGTTGACTGTCTCCACAGTTTTGCCTTTCCCAGAGTGTCATGTCTTTGGAATCATACAGTAAATAGCCTTTTCAGACTAGCCTCTTCCACTTAGTAAAATCCATGCCTTTTCATGGCTCATTTCTTTTCAGCAGTAAATGATATTTCACTGTCTGGATGGCCTACCATTTATTTACCCATTCACCTGCTGAAGGACACTTGGTTGCTTCCGTGTTTTGGCAAAACGGACTGTATTTCCTTTGAGAGTTTGCCTATTTATCTCCCTACTTCCATCAAAACTGTAATTTATGAAAATCCAGGGAAAGCATGGTGTGTGTTTTTAACAAATGCTGGTTGTTTCTGTAACCGAAACCTTGACCTTTCTTCAAGATTATTTCCATCCCTGCTTATGGAGTTTTGGGTTTTTTGTTTTGATTTATTTGGTGGGCAGGAGAAGATGACACAGGTGGAGAAGGTGAGTGAGAGCACCCCGACTAGAATATTCCACATCTACATCCTCCTTCTCAATCAATCTGTTGAATTTGACCCCAGCCTACTGTGCTTTTAGGCTATCTGGGTAACACAACTTCCTTCCTTTGTGGTGGGGGAGAAGCATCGACCAGGCTGAAGGCAAGACTTAAAAGTCCTTGAAAGATGCCACACTTGTTTAGTGCAAGTTGTGGGCAGTGTCATTTAAAACCTCCTGAGAGATGTCAAATAATCAATACTTTTTAATCTAAAGCTTACGTGAAAAACGTGAGCTTAGAAACACAACTTTTCCCTGATGGCAGCCCAGTGGGCTGGGGAATGTATAAGAAAACAACTTCCAACAAGCAGAATTCCAGGCATCTCTTCAAAGAAAATTATTTTACCTTCCCTGTAAATGTTTTGGTCAAAGCTGAGTGTGTTATGGCATCTGTATTGGACAGCTTTTTGGTCTTTTCTTCTTCTTTTCTTTCTCTTCTTTCTCTTCTTTCTCCTCTCCCCTCCTCTCCCCTCCTCTCCCTTCCTCTCCTCTCCTCTCCTCTCCTCTCCTCTCCTCTCCTCTCCTCCTCTCCTCTCCTCCTATCCTCTCCTCTCTTCTTTCTCTTCTCTTCTTCTCTTCTCTTCTTTCTCTTCTCTTCTCTCTCTCTCTTCTTCTCTCGTTCTCTTCTCTTCTCTTCATCTTCCTTCCTCCTCTCCTCCTCCTCGTCCTCTCCTCTCCTCTCCTCTCCTCTTCCTCTCCTCTTTTCCTCTCCTCTTCTCTGTTCTTTTCCTTCCCTCTACTTTACCCTCTCTCTTTCTCAATGTTCTCGTCTTCGCCATCTTTCTCTTATCTTCTCTTCTCTTGCATCTCCTCTTCCTCTTCTCTTCTTCCTGTTCGTTCATACTGCTTCTACTTTCTTCTCGGTATGATCGTCAGGAGTTCTCTTCTCTTCTCTTCTCTTCTTCTCCTCTCTTCTTTCTTTTTCAGTGCCAAGTATCTCAATTCTTAACTCCCTAATTCGGATACAGAATGCTGCTCAACGTTTGTGTCAGAGCAGGAATTCCATGTCGTCACCTTCTGAGTTAAGGGGAACCGGGCATCCATGGAGGAAGCAAAGGTGGTTGCGTCTGTGAATGAAGTAGGATGTCGTTATTCACACAAGTGTCCAGGACAACTCTCCAGCAGTGGAGAGGTGGGGCTCCGGATTGAGTGTCTGAGTGGCAGTGCCAGCCCAGTCGTTCACCGGGTGGACAGTTTCCAAGGCTCAGTTCCCTTCTCTGTAGGATGGAGATAAAACCCAACTCACAGTGTTCTGAGGGTTAGACAATGTGGAGCTCCTCACTACTTTGCAGAGGGCCTGACAGGAGCAATCACTGGTTAAGTGACGTTTGTTATTATTACACAATCTCTCAATCTGGGCAATTTTGAATGTTTGATAATGGAACCACTGAGAGACACGATTTTGTCAACTCACTTTCAGGGAGTGAAAATCAGCCTTGCAATAGAGCATTTGGCCCGCTGGATTGATGGTCTATAGGGCTCCATGTTTGGTTGGCATCTCATGGGGCAAGGCTAGGCTTTCTCTGTCGGGCTTCCATTCTAGTGGGCATGAAATCTGTCAGTGCCCCAGGTCAGGTGATGAAGGGCGGTGTGGACTGTCCCTTCCCTCCTGGCATGGTCCATAAATGTCAGCCCCTCTCTCTGCCAATGAGAATCAGCAAAGTGACCTTTTTTCTAGTTTTCTTAGACAATGAACGTGGCAGAAATCTTGGAATTCAATTTGTCAATGTCTGCTCACGATGAGCAACCTACCCCATAAGCAACATGGCCTCTGTGATGCCAACAGGATAATGGGTTTGCATTATGAATCTCAGCACACTTCATCAGTCATCCCCAGCCTGAGCCATCCCAGTGACTAGAGCAACTGATTTATTTTAGCCTTGGCCATTACTGTGAGTAGTGTTGTCTCTAGAGAGCCCCCCATCTATCATTTCATTATGTCTTCCACTTAAACATGGAGAAGGTTATTTAGAGGAATGTCACGTCCAGGAGAAAGAGCATTTGAGTTGGTGTAGGTTCCAGGAAACATGTCTCAGCCCCTGACTATGGAAGAGTCTCCAACAACATCTTTTGCAATAGATCCTATTGCCAATATGGACTTCACGTCTTAGAATGGTTAATAGCTTTCAACCTAACAAATTCACTTCTGGGAATTTGCCTGAGGGAAAATATCAGAGCATCCCTACCCATCCCTTCTCTAATTTGTGGCAAGAATGTTTCTCACTGGAAAGAAAAAAAAAAAAAAAAGACCACAGCCCACTAAAAAGGATTGGGTAAATTAATTATGATTCAACCATTTTGATAGATTACCAGGTAGCCATTAAGTGAAAAAGACAGGTCACTAAGCAAGGGTGTAAAGAATGATCCCAGGCTTCTAAAAAGAAATAGGAGGCATGTGCTTCCACGGGCAAAATGTTGATGTTTTCCCCTGGGTAGTAGAACCAAGTAAAGCTTTTAATTTCTTTCATGTGTGTTGCCATGTTTCTGAAACAGTTCATTACAAGTATACATTAATCTGCAATCCAAAAAGAAGTAAGCAGTGTTGTAAAGGAGAAGAAAACTTGGTAGACTTGGGACTTCTCTCCTGTCAGTTCCAAATCTGTGATCTTGGACAAGCC
Organism: Canis lupus familiaris; assembly: GCF_011100685.1. Classification (NCBI taxonomy): domain Eukaryota; kingdom Metazoa; phylum Chordata; class Mammalia; order Carnivora; family Canidae; genus Canis; species Canis lupus. The sequence goes on along the minus strand of NC_049223.1, from coordinate 28,209,048 downwards.
TCCTGATTCCTCCTCATAAATATGTGCATATAAAATAAATACACATATGTATACATATATAATGCTTCTACACATATACACACATATACATTTTTAAAACCGTGTCTTTTTTATGAGATAGAAGACCACTGAGGTAGCACGGTGGCAGAATTAAGATTAATGAATCAAAACTCTGTCCACTAAACTAAGGCATTATCCTAAGGAGATCTTGGTAATGGTACAGAGTATTATATCACTCTTGAATGTCCCTTCTCAATGATGCACTATAAATTTGTCTTGGTGACCTAGACAGAAACAAAACTCTCTTTCTTCGAGTGAGGTGGGCTTTTACTTCTTTAAACATGAATCTGACTAAGCATTTCCTCTCTTACTAGGAAAAGTGCATTTAAAAAATAATGTTGCAGCTCTTTGACTTCCATGGGGAAGTTCAACCAATAGGACAAATGGAAACATTTTGAACCGCTTCAAGTTTTGTTTTTTGGAGTTGCCTGTGTTTAGTGCGTAATTTGGATACAGTCTCAGAGCATAAGGGAGCATAAATTATAACCAAAATGGGACCATTGGAGACAATGAAGGGAACTGCTATTATAAAAAGAAAAAAAAAAAAAAAAGCTGAGAGAGAGACATTTGGGGAATGGAAATTAGGGCAGGTTTTGAAATATTTTCAAGCCCGTTTACTACCATCTGTTAGGAGTCTGTGTTGCTAGGGATTTATTGTTTCCTATCTATGAAATCCTCTGGCTATGGAAAACAAATTTGGTAAAAGATGATTAAGCTTCCTTTTAAGTGGCAAGGAAGGAAAGAAGGGACATGATACAGTAGGCTTGGAATCAACATTGTGGGCATAGTTATGAAGTTTTCCTTAAATGCAGTGCCTTTCGAAGCTCAGTTTTGTACCAAAGCCTTCTCTACCACTGCGCTCCTTCACCTAGCAGAGGCACCGAGCAGATTATACAGCTGTTCAGAAATATCAGACAACAGGAAGCAGGTTCTGAGGTGAAGTCATTTGCATAGGGCATCTTGCAAGGTCAGTTGGTTGCTGAACATTCCCTGAGACTCCTGAAAGTGAAACCAGTTTAGTATTTGCATCCATTACTCAGATTTTGAAATTAAAAAAAAATATCTGTAAACAGAATGAATCAGATTGTGTTGTGAAAATAGAAATCAACAGGAAACTGTTTTGCAGCAAACCAACGTTATGCTTGAGTCTTGGAGAATAATGAGTGAATTTATCAAACAACTCGTATTAGCATAAATGCCTCCACATTCCCAAAGGGCCTTCTAAATGGAGTTGGAAATGCTTGAATAGATCCCCAAGTTCTCTCCACTCATAATTCACCTGCTCTCAAGCCTCTGTTGGCTCCCCAGCTCACCCAGAATAAGATTGTGTCATCTGGGACTCTATATAAGCTCACTGTACTTTAGACATACTTGGCTGCTTTGCTGTTTCTTACAGATGCCAAGCTGGTTCCCACTTCGGGCCCTCTTTCCTGACTATTCCTTCTGGCTGGAAAACTCTTTCAACAGATGGCCAGTCTTCTCAATTCATTTAGGTCTCACTCTAAGAAAATGTTCCTGACCACCTGTTAAATGAGAACTTCCCATTTCCTTGAAAGTGAGTACCACTTGACTTTGCATTTATTTATTTACGGCATGCTTTATCCTCTAAAATTTAAATTTCATAATGGCACAGTTTTGTTCACCATCGTATTCCTGTACAAAGTAAAGTGCATGAGTAGAGTGAAGACAGATTATTTGTTGTTCCGAAACTATTCATTTCCTGCTATACTACTCTGCCATATTAATGTTCACTTAGCTATGTAACTTGGTTTCACCTCATGGTGTGGGAGTACACTTCCCTGCCCATTGACTTTGGTTTTGACCATAGGACTTGCTTTGGCTGGTGGAGTATTGGACATGAAGAAGAGGCTCCAACCATCCTTGCCCTCCTTCCTTGAGAAGAACATGTCTCAAATAGCTGCTGACACTGAGAAGACAGGACACCACCTGGACCCAGCTTATAGCCTAAAGTCAAGCTCAACCAAGCCCACCCTAAATCAGCTGAGTCCCAGCTGTCCCTAGGACACATGAGCAAGAAGGGAACATATCACTAAAATTTATTGTTTTATACATGTCAAAAGCCAACTGATATAAGAGGTCCAAAATATTTATTGGATGAATTAAGAGTTAAGATTTTAGTGTCTTAAACAACTCCTACCTTATGAATGCATTAGGGCATATTTTACATCTTAAAAATATATATGAAATCAAACAGAAATCCAAGATGAGAGATGTGATTTGGTTGTAGACTTTTGCTTCCAAGGAAAGAAGACAAAAAAAAAAAAAATGTTGTTACCCTGGGATGAATGCTTGACAATACAGACTCTCTTTCCAATGAAGTTTATCTGGTTTAGGGAAAAGGAATAACATAGAGTACTCTAGTTCTGGAGCTTCAATGTCAGTAATTAAAATAAATATCCAGGGGCATCTGAGTGGTAGTGGTTGAGCATCTGCTTTTGGCGTAGGTTGTGATCCCGGGGTCCTGGGATTGAGTCCCACATCAAGCGCTCCCTGCATGGAGCCTGCTTTTCCCTCTGCCTGTGTCTCTGTCAATCTTTCTGTATCTCTCATGAATAAATAAATACAATCTTAAAAATAAAATAAAATATAAATCCAGCAGTTTCCATGTTTTCTTTCAAACAGTGTGTGTGTGTGTGTGTGTGTGTGTGTGTGTGTGTATGTATCTTTGTTTTTGGGTAACGAAGGCAGTGGAAGGCAGTAGGTGGTAAGTTAGAGAGAAGGAAGAAATCTTCAAATTAAAAAATATTACTTTTTAATACCAATTGTATACCTAAATGCAGTTATACTACTATTAATTTTGATATCGATAGAGATACCTATATTTATATATTTTAGATACAAGTGAATACTTTATTTATAAAAACATTTTTTTCTGGGCAGCTGGGTGGCTCAGCAGTTTAGCGCCACCTTCAGCCCAGGGGGTGATCCTGGAGACCCAGGATCAAGTCCCATGTTGGGCTCCCTGCATAGAGCCTGCTTCTCCCTCTGCCTGTGTCTCTGCCTCTCTCTCTCCCCTCTCTGTGTTTCTCATGAATAAATAAATAAAATCTTTAAAAAAGAAACAAAAAAAAACATTTTTCCTTTTGCGTAGATGCAAAAAATACATTTTCAAAGTACTCAAACAGTACATACTGCCTGTTTCTCAATGAAGAATGGTTTCTTAGAACACCGTCTTTGCATTTTTAAAGAATTTTCAAGAAGGGTACTATTACAACTTCTCTAAGAATGCTATGGGTATTATTTTTTTTTAAGTGTCATATTATTCAGTATTTTTTCTTGACCTTAAAAAGAAAAGAGCATCCAGAAACAGGGAGACACTGCTGTTTTACAGAATTTTGAACTAAACATTGGTCTATCATCCAAGTGTCTCTGAAGTTTACTAACAGTAAAACTCCTGAGGGAACTCAGATGTTAGTAAAGTTTGGGTTTATAGGTTTTCCAGCTAATGACCTTTTGGAGGCACTTACAGTCTGCAGGGTTTTGCCAATTGTGAAATATGGCCAACCGTAATATGAAACCACCACTATTGTATCAACAGAAACGAGAATCAGACAGTGATCCAGAGAATGATGTACTGAGTGTGCCAGTTTCTGAAAACCCATAAATCTTGGAGCATCCCTAGAATGTATTCAGTTTCTGATGGAAAAATTAATGTGTATTTGCCAACTCTGCCTTCTGCTTTCCTGAATATTCTTTGTTAGAAAGATGTCATGGAAAAAAAAAAAAAAAGAAAGATGTCATCGATGGAGAAAAAAAAATCCAAACTCCTTTGACTGTACTCATGAACATTTCTGCAAATGGACCATAATTTTGCCACTATGATAATCAGATAAATGTGTTCTGTTCAGTTCAGAAAGATTTAAGAATTTTTGACCTAATTATAGAATTTTCATTTTAAATATGAAACATATGGGTCTATATTCAGCTATGACATAACATCCTCAAGCGTGTAAAAAGGAACATCCTGACAGATGTTCACAGTGGATTGGATATAGAGAACTATCAGGTGTGATTTAAGTGATGGTAGCAGCTAGAATTGGACTTTATTGCCAAAGAAGAAAAAAGAGAACTTAACTTCTGCATTGCCTCTCCCAGATTGCTGCATTTCTCAAATGCATTTTCCTCCAAAGACGTATTTTTCCTGCCAAGGCTGACCTTATGAGTAGTTGGAACAGGTTGGTTTCAGGACCCAGCACATTTTTCTGAGATGCTGGGAAACCCTTAGTGCCAATAAAACAAGCCAGCAAGCTCTCCTAACTCTAAGGCTAATGATTAAAATCCTCCCATACATTTTTTTAAAGGGCTTTGGGTTTTGTTACATAAAAACAATTCCTCAAAAAGCGATCCTTTAATGTCTTCTCCGACTTTTCAAACTTAGTATAACTCAGAAAGCTTAGTGATTAAATCATGGCTGTGTGACCAGAGTTCGAGGAATGTTTATTGCAGCTTGGAGGTCATAGCAAAAACCTAAGAACCACTGAAATGTCTGGCAATAGGGCATCCGTTAAATAAATCAGGTTACTTCCATTAATGGCACACTATGTAGCCACTGAAAACACTGTTAAGGAGGGATTTTTATACAACAAGGAAATATTCACAATACGCAGAGTGAAAAAGGCAAGCTATAAAACATTGTAAAGTACAATTTCATTATTTTATTTACCATCGCAAACAGGCAAAAAAGATCCATACTGACTGGTTAATGGTGGTTATCTCTAGGTGATGGAGCTATAAATAATTTTAGTGATCTTTTTACATATATTTCCCAAATTTTCTCCAGATGAAATGAGTATAAATCACAACACGTATCTGCCCATGCTGAGCATCCAACAAATGCTAACCCTTATAAGTAGTATTACAACAATAAATTACATAAGTCATTCATGAATAAATTAGATTTTACTACACTGATTTTTATAAGATAAAAATTAGTGTTAAATATTTCATTTACATTTTTGAGATCAGGTTTGTTGGTGTGTGTGCATGGTAGAAGACGTCTGAGCATCAGTGGGTGAAAATGGAGATTTCCTGCTCTTGGAGGTGTGGGCAGGAAGGTGCAGAGAGGTGGACAGCGGACTCTGAGGACCTGGAAAGCAGACTTTGTTTGTTTACTTTGTGGGGTTGCATGGGGCCACCATTCTTTGGCATTCACAAACACTGATGAGGGAATATGCTCTTTCAGAACAGAAATTCTGATGATCTGTGGTCACTTCCCCTGTATAACTCTTCAGAATTAAGCTTGTACAGATGTCTCAAAACCATTGAAAAGAAATGAAGATTCTCTCTCAACTGACTTCCTTTAGGTATTTTTTCATCCTTCTGTGTCTTAACTTTATACTATTATCTCCCTAATATAAATAGAAGTTTGTCTTTTTAAAAAAAAATTTAAATTCATTCATTCATGAGAGACACAGAATGAGAGGCAGAGGCACAGGCAGAGGGAGAAGCAGGCTCCATGCAGGAAGCCTGATCCGGGACTCGATCCCAGGACCCCAGGATGATGATCTGAGCCAAAGGCAGATGCTCAACCACTGAGCCACCCAGGTGCCCCTCGAAGTTTTTTTTTTTTTTTTAAGTTGCTTTGTTTTTTAGTTGGAGGAAAAAAGAAACCATAATTACATATATGTTGGTTCTAAACATAACATTTAGGCATTTTGAGAAAGCAAAAAGTAAAAATTGTTGAAAAAATATCGAGTTATCTCATCAAGAGAGTCTGATCTTCCATTTTGTTCTTTCTTTAAGATTTTATTTTTTTGAGAGAGAGCACAAACTGGGGGTGGGATGGGGGTCACAAGGAGAGGGAGAAGCAGACTCCCCGCTGAACAGGACCTTGAGATCATGACCTGAGCTGAAGGCAGATGCTTCATGGACTGAGCCACCCCGGCACCACCAGTTGTCCTTTTTTCACCCACATTCTCTGTCTGCCTTGCGAAATAAGAGTTAATTTAGCTGACATTAATAAGAATCCAAACTCCGTTTATGAAATGTACTTAACTTTTAGACTTGAAATTATCAAATCCCCTTGGAAAACGAACCTATATTTCAAAATAAACTCAAAGTTTTAAGACAGTCAACGTTTTTATTCCAGAAGCTAATCCAGAAATCACTGGCTCCTTACAAGTAGGCTATGAAACATCAGCATTTCAAAAATTATTTAATTGTAGGTCGAAACTGACTGCGCTAGTCAGCCCCCAAAAGAACAGAATTTGTGTATTGTGTAAATGTGGTTTTGTATCGATTTGCTTTAAGGAAGTAATATTTCAAAGAAAAGAGGAGTACAAATGTGTAGGAAAGTTTGGAACATGGTGACAAAGAAAGGTATGGAAAGGGAAATTTTAGGGAGAGTTTAAGCATATCCAGTAGTTAACTATGCAATTGCTTCCAAGAGAAATTCATTTTGCATTGTTTGAAGCCTGCAACTCTTGTGCAAAAATCAGCTTACTCATAATATGTTCATGTTTATTATGTTTAGAGATTGAAAGAGAACCTTCCGGAAAGTATTTAGTTTATTAATTTGGAGAAGGGAAAAGCATCCTTGGAGGCAAACAGGATTTAATGAATTTCTTCTATGTACACCCTGCAACCCCTGTGGCTCCTCGTTGCCATTTTCCCAAAAACTCTTTCCAAAGTGCTATATGAACAGTTGGGCAGAGTAAACATTTACTGTGATGGCATCATCGCAGAGGACAATGGCCTCAGTATTTGCCTGTTTTATCCACTGATAAGGAAGCAGTACATGAGTGAGCAAAGGTCGTTCTTCAAAAAAAAAAAAAAAAAAAGAAAGAAAGAAAGAAAAGAAAAGAAAAACAAAACCTCAACAACTACAAAAACCACTAATCCTGTGTTTTAAGGATGGCTGCAAATTCTTTGACATTCTTCTCATCGAGAATCCAGGCTAGCCACAGTGATCCATTTGTAAACCACAGAATGTGGCAGAAATTACACTCTGCGGCTTCCAAGGCTAGATTAGAAAAGGTCGTGTTTCCTACCTCGTTGGCTGGAACATTTGTTCTTAGAACCCTGAGCCACCATGTCAGAAGCTCAACTGACCCTAAGGCCGCAAGGCTGTGAAGAAATCCAAGCCACATGGACCCAGTCCTGCCAACAGTCCCATCTGAGCCCAGTCGTGACGTCAACCCAGCTCAGGTGGACAGATGTGGGGGTGACCACGCCTCCCCTCCCATGGCCTCAGAGATTCTAGCCCCAGTGCTGGAGACTTCCCAGCTGGGACCCCAGACAGCAAGAAGCAGAAAAGATCCATTCCTGTTGCACCATTTTTAAATTCCCATCCAACAGATTCCGTGAGCACAATAAAATTGATTTTTCCATGGGTAAACGTGCTATTTATTTATTTATTTATTTATTTATTTATTTATTTATCTTTTTATTTTATTTTTATGCAGCAATAGATGACTGGCACATCATGTAATTTGGATTTAGGAGGAAATCGAATCAATATTTGGGGAGATGGCATATTAAATATGTTACTCTGAAACTCCATTTTATTTCTGAGGTAGAGGCACTGAGATCTTATATTCTCTGTTTTAATAAACTGTAAAGTTAGTAAGTATCTTTAGCTTTTAGTATAATGGAATCACGTGGGATCTTTATTCCAAGTCTTTACTGGGAATGCTTCAAATTGGACAACGTAATTGCTTCCATGGACACTCCCGTAAGGGAATGGCAGGCTGTTTTTCCTTGGACTTTAGCCGCACTTTTGGACATTTCTGGTTTCAGTTCACCGATAAATGCTCCTCTGCATGCTCTGGCCTGACGTGGTGACATATGCTGATCTCATCAACCGGGCAGTGTCAGGTGCTATTGGGCTTGGCCAGGGTCTTGTCAGGGCTACAGACAGACAGGCTTGTTACTCAGCTTGTGGGTTTTGTTTCATAGCAAGTTTTTGTTACCAATTTCGATAGAAATACGTCTAATTTTTAACACTGCAAAATAGAAAACAAATGTGGAAAAAACAAACCCAGTTTAGGCTTCAGCAGCTTTCATCTAATTCTCTTTCACTGCAAGAACAGTTCAAAGAAATAGGATGACCTATCTATTTTTTACCTCATTATCTCTTAAAAGAAAATGTCACTCTGTTTATAAGGACACTCGAAGCCCCTTGTTTGGCTCTTGTATTCCTTTGAGATCTAAAAATTCAAAAAGATTTCTAGTTGTCTTTGTAAACATAGAACCCAGATCATCAAGTTACCTGCTCTTGAGGAAAGTTCTTTGAATTGTCATTATCTAACATTTATAAATAGAAATTTAATTTTAAGTCTATAAAATGTTTATAGTTTTCCACAATCTTTAGAAAATGTGTATTAGTTCTGCACTTTGACTAACTTGTGATGATGATGTCAATTATAAATTATGAAATTTTCCATATATATGTATAAGACTCTGTAAGTGGCAAATTTTGGTACCTGGCCTGTCCGGTAAACATGGAAATGGTAAGTCTGGGAGGCAGGGTAGTTCTTCCAGCATAAGTTCAAAGGTGGGGGGGGTTCAGAATTCATCACAAAGCAGCGATTTCTGAAACATTTGTTTGCTCACTGTCGTAGGTTAAATTATATACCCCCCTCCTTGGATTCACATGGTGAAGTCCTCGCCCCTAGTATTCAGAATGTGACCTTATTTGAAAACGGTCATTGCAGATGGAATTAGTTATGATAAAGTTGTAATGGAGCAGGGGGTGGGTGCTCCTAATCCAACACAATGGCTTTGTTGTAAGAAGAGGAAATTTGGACACAGACATACACACAGGGACACGCCATGTGAAGATGAAGACAGAGATGGGGGTGATGCATCTACAGGCCAAGGTACCCCAATAACTTCCAACAAGCCACCAGAAGCTGGCTAGTGGGAGACAGAGTCTTCCTCACAGCCTCAGGGACAAATCCTATGGACACCCTCATTTTGCACTTTTAGCCTCTGTAACCGTAGCACTATAGTGCTTATAAGGGTGTGTTGTTTAAGCCCATCACTGTGTGACCCTTTGTCACGGCATCTGTAGAAAATTAATACACCCAAAATCGGCTGCATTTTGATTCAACGTTGACAGTTTTTAACCACTCTTTAATCTTTTAACTTGATAGTTGACAGGAGCATAGATGGTCACACGGTGGCTTTACAGCTTGTTTAGACCAACTCTGAATTCATCCAGCTATCTTGCCGCAGTTCATGTGCATATGTCCTGAAGACTCTACGGGACGATTTCAAAAGTCCATCAAAAGTCCAACCCAATCACAGTGGTGCCACTGGGATGCTGCCATCGAAATCCCTTGCTAAAGACAAATTCCATGGGCCCTTCCTTGTCTCTTCCCCATATTGTTCATCTGGGCTACATGTTTGAGCACATTTCAGAGTTTTGGTTGCCATGTCAGTGTGGTATTGTTTCCACGCACCATCATTTTTCATGTGAACCAACAGGGAGCACATAAGCCTGGCCAGACTTGAAAACACTGAAAGAGAATCTTGGGCAGCTTTTGGATGGGCTCCCGTGGAAAAGCATCCATGAAAGGGCCTTGGGAGACATTGGGACACACAGAGCCTTCCCAGTGTTACACGACAACTCGAACACCACCTCCATTCAGAGTTGCCTCAGTCCAGGGGTGGTAGGAAAGCTGAGGAATTATCTGATTCAAGAATTCATATTAAAATGTGATACCCAGGAGACCTGGGCTCCAAGTGGCAGGCAAGTAGAGTTTCTTCAACTCCAACAATCTACCACAGAGAGAAAGAGTGAGGGAGATCTCCCCCAGCTATGCCGTTGTCTAAGAGCAGAGAGCAGATAAGGATTTTTATTTACCCTTTATTTCTGGACCATTGTTAACCTCTCACTTGGATACTGAATGGATGAGCTGATGTGTCATAAAACAAATGATGGAAAAGTAGGTTTTCCATTCAGAGCTTGACAGAGGAAGCAGCACATTTACAAACCTGGTGCTCTTAATTATATTGCTCAGAAGCACTGTGACAGACAGATAAGCGACTAGAGCACTAGCTGGGCAGGTATAAAGAAAGACAACAAGATAGATCAATGGAAAAGAAAGATTATCAGAAAGGTGCATTGTAGATAGGGGACAAAGAGACAAAGCCAGATAAGTCGTGCACTGACCTAACTATCTGCGAGTTTTTTCTCCCACATTCTTCTGGCTCATTTGACCAGCTATCAGATTGTGCCATTATGCCCAGCCCAGGAAGGTTCTTAACTCATCTCCGTATTCATTCTATGCCATTCTTTCAAGAAAGGTCTGTTAAGTGATGTTCATCTGTGTCAAGTGCTCTGAGGCACAGTAGATACTGAGAAGCAGTCTATGGACCTGCAGGTGGTTCTGGTGAGCAGTGGGACTTGCAGCCTGGACGATGAACCTGAGATGTTCTGTTCTGGGCATTGGGCTCCTGGCCACCAGTGCAATGGCTGAACACCTCTGCTGGTTGGCCATTAGGTCTTAGGAGACAATACCCATTTTCAAAGCTTCATTTAAAGAGAGGGTATCTGTAAGGTGCTTAGTGTAGCACCAGCCACGGCAGTCAGCCCTCATGCTGGCAGCTCTGAGGATGGTAGAAAGACAGCATGAGCACCACCAACCAGGACCATTGTTCACTCACTCATTAATTCACGTACGTGTCTCTCCAGTGCCCACAGAGTCCCCGGTTCTGACCAGGAGGTGCAGCCATGAACGGAACCGATGTGTTTCTGCCCTTAAGAAGCTCAGGTTGTAAGAGGGGAGAACCTTCGAGTACTCCTAATCAGTTTGAACAAGCCACCAGAGGAGAAAAAAAAAGAAAAAAAGAAAAATGGGTGCAGAACTCAGAGTGTGGGATATACAATCTCTGCATCAAATTCCAGAGATGATTGTCTCCTTTGCATGGTTTTACCATCAGTTTTTGCCTGGTTACCTTCAGTGACAATAGACATTCCTGTGGGGTAAAAGGTGTTCTGGACAGGATTCTCAAGGAAGTTTCTGCCTCACCCTTCTTTTTATCCTTTGTATATAAAAAATATCTAGCCCATGGCACCATTTACTTGCAGAACCCACTCATGTGGTTAGTGGTTTGAGTGTGTAGCCCTCTTTCCATGGAGCCTCATTGACCTGGCCAGGTGGTTGAGGGCAGGGTCTCTAGAAGTAACATGAACATCACACAGAGATTGTCTGCCTCACACCAGATGTCCTGGTACAGACTCTCCTCCCTCCACCCTTTGGTTATTGAGAAGATACAGGAGCCGAGCCCTCTCTTGAGAGGGCATGTGAGAAAAGCAAATACTTCTCCAACCTGTTGCCATGACTTGAGAGCTTATCACGCTCCATGGAATTTCAGGACATGATGTAAAATTGTTCCAAGTCCCCTTGAATTGGATTAGGAGAAGCAAGTCTGTGTATTAACACAACATGTCATGCTTCCACCCATTTTTTTCCTCTCTTCCCTTCTTTGGTGAGAGATGGCACAGATGAATCGCCTCATCTCCAAGTCAGAGGGTGTTCCTCTGAGCCCTGATGCGGTGTCCTCAAAAGGAAACTCTCCTGTAGAGCTGCTGTCACTTTCTGCGAGCACCTTTTGAAATACAGTGTCAGGAGAGTGCAGGAAAACACCTAGATTCTGGAAAATAGGCTCATGCGAGAAGCTTAAGAGAAAATAGGCAACACCTGATAGGCTGTGGTTCCTTTAACAGTTAGAGGGCCACATCTAAGAACGGCACTCATTTATACCCGAAGTCCACCTACTAGCAGCGTGGCAGCTTATTGATACCCTTTCTGCCTGTGTTCACATCATTAAAAGCATCTAGCAATTTTAATCAGTATGCCAAAGTCATAAACAAGGAGATAAGCCCAAGATCCTCCTCGCAGATGCTGAATACAGTGGTTGCTCAATAAATGCAAGTTCAATGTCGATTGTATTTACTATTCTTTAATAACAACCATTTTTGCATTTCCCTCCTACAGGCTGTCACTTCCAGGGGTCTGCTTCTCTTGATCATCAAGGGAAGGATGAGAGGTGTGCAGAGTGTGAGGGAGAACCACAGCCCTGCTCCACGTGAGCTGTGGGGGATCCCCTACCTGCCTGTCGGGACGCCTGCCAGCACTCATGACCACACTCGCTGCTCCACTGGGCACACTCTAACCTAGGTATTTCCATCATTTCCTGGACATACAATTCAAAATCCAAATAAGTGTCTCCTTTGTCTGGGATTGTCAATGAATAAAGCATTACTTATTCTGGAATTTTCTTGATTATGGATTCCTACCAATTTAAACCACAAAACTCTTAGATTGTACTCATTTGACTGAAGGTTGTTTTGTTTTGTTTTGTTTCTTCACCTTTAAACATTTATGCTGGAACTCAACTCTTTTTATTGATTTTTATTTTTTTTCTGATTTTATTGAAATACAATTGACATACAATAATGTATCAGTTTAAGGTATATAACATAATGACTGGATGATATATGTATATATTGCAATATGATTACAATAAGTTTATTAATCCTTGTTAAAGTCACCCTGTTGGTTATTGATTTATGTTTTGCAGATAATTTTTACAAAGATCGGTAGTTTATGACTCCCTTCCCCACCTCCCACCCCTTGTATTAGTCAGGGTCCTCCAGAGAAATAAAATGTATTTTTATATATATTATACATATATAAAATAGATTACATCTTATTGGTTATATATATTTTACATATATTAATATATATTATATATAACTAATATCAGGTTGATATGGCTATGATTTAAGGAGATATGTCTCATTCATTCATTTATTTACGTGCCTATATAATCTAACCTCTGTTTCTTAAGGGCTGGTTCTGTGCTGGATTCTTGCAACCATCATGCTTTTACTTTGCTAAGAGAGGAATGTAGTCAACAAGCCAGGGGTGAGAAAGGATGAATATATAGAGATATAGAAGATATATAGAGGACATATAGAATCTATCAGGCTAGTAGCCCCAACGCTGCATGGTTTTAGAAGGAAGTCCACTGGATTTCTGATTTTGCCTTTTATCTCTGTAATAGGTGGTTCTCGTACCCATTCAGGAAGGCTTATCGTTGCACTCTGCACTTACGTTAAGGCCAGGTTGAGCACTGCAAAAAACAAATACGGTTCTAAAACATGGGTGAACAATAAGATTTGATTGACATTTTCTTAGGAAAACAGAGCAGAAAGCTAAATCATACCCCATAGGCATCACTAGCTAAAATCACCTTTAAACATTTCTATTCTTTCCTTGGATTTCATTTCTGTTGCCCATCTCCTCTCAGGGATGACCATTAAGCACTAATCTCTCTCAAATGTCCTTGGTTCCCCTAAACAATCCACCTCCGGCCTAACACCCCTCTTGACAAAGTAAAAGCAACATGGCTGCTAGAATCCAGCACCGAGCTAGCCCTTAGGAAACAGTGGTTTATTAAACAGATGAATAAATAAAACATATCTCCTTATATCTTAGCCAAGAAAGCCATTCAGGATAGAGCAGTACCGGGATCCCTGGGTGGCGCAGCGGTTTAGCGCCTGCCTTTGGCCCAGGGCGCGATCCTGGAGACCCGGGATCGAATCCCACATCGGGCTCCTGGTGCATGGAGCCTGCTTCTCCCTCTGCCTGTGTCTCTGCCTCTCTCTCTCTCTCTATCACAAATTAAAAACAAATAAATAAATAAAACTTAAGGATAGAGCAGTACCTTATTCACCTCTGCACTCTCAACACTCAGCATTACGTACATCCAAAAAAAATGTTTGTTGAATGAATAAATGAAGAGCAGTCAAATGCCAAATAAACCTGGCAGGTTGGCGCCACCAGGGAGGGCATCTCCCGAGTTACTGGGCTTGGAGTGGGTCATTGTTCTTCATGTCAGGTCACAACAGTGAGAACTGAGGGTGTTGGATAAATACAAAGTCTTACATTACTTTTAAGTGGATTGTTGGTGCATGAAGCTATTGGTTTTCAGGATATCCTGTTCAATCTCTTCTTTGATAGAGTACAGCCTTATACATTCAACAAGACCAGTTCATATTTGAATCTCAAAGTTGTCCTATTTTGAAGTCTCCTATTTTGAAAAACTTTCTAAGATATATGGTAGCCCCTGAATGGGAGGAGACAGGAAAGGGAGACAGCATCCTGTTGCCGTTTTTAGTTTACTGATGTTCGTAAGCTATGAACCTGACTGCTGAGAAATTAGAAATGCTATAAATAGAAGCTTCTATGGTTTTGAAATGATGATGGACAAAGCAATCATTTGTGTTCACTATTTTTAATTTCATATCCTACAGTAAAACTCACAAGTAGGGGATCCCTGGGTGGCGCAGCGGTTTAGCGCCTGCCTTTGGCCCAGGGCATGATCCTGGAGACCCGGGATCGAGTCCCACGTCGGGCTCCCGGTGCATGGAGCCTGCTTCTCCCTCTGCCTGTGTCTCTGCCTCTCTCTCTCTCTCTGTGACTATCATAAATAAATAAAAAAAATTAAAAAAAAAACTCACAAGTAGTTAAATCAGGCTTAAATGCCTAAGGGAAGGCTATACTAATTATTGGCCATAACCACCCAACAAAAACAAAGCAACTAAGAAAAATCAGTATTGCTGTTCTTATATAGTACTGAATTTTTCTTCACTGACTCTTCTAGAATCTATCGGGAATCAAATTTCTTCTGAAATGCACTCATAGAGCAGGTGTGTCTCAGAGCTCTGGAGCATGTTTCCAAGCCACAGATGCCATGGTTCCTCCTTAGAGAAGCCTGAGGGGCCAGATGTGCTTCGTGTTTGGGTCCTTCACTGATCCCAGGGGAAGCATTGGGGAAGGCATGACCACGGTTTGCTGAAGAGCCGCACCAGAGATCACCACCTCATATTTTGCCTGCCTTTGTAATGCATCCACTGCTAGTTGAGAAAGTTGAGGCAGAGGCAGAAGTTAAGTTAACACAAGTGCTGGTACCTTTCCCAGACTTATCATCTACATGCAGAGATGATAATAGGAAAATGAGAGGAGAGACAAGTTAATCTCGATGCCAGAGTTTTAATTTGTATTCATCCCTTGACAATGGAAGTCACTTCCTAGCATAGGAAATTTAAAAATATTCATTGTTTTCAGCCATTTCTGCCCTTAATTCCGTGATGGTAAATTCTTTTTAGAGGACCCTTGATCGTCATAGGAAACCTGGATCATCCCAGGCAAGTCAGGATGTCTCTGCCTTTTCAGTTTATAAACTGGTGCAGGGAATAAACAGGGAGCATGAGTTGGAGTTGACAGTTTGTTCAGGCTTAGCTTACTTGTGGTGGGTAATAAATTGACTGGGCTTGCAGTGAACAGTGAAGAGCTATTGATGAATCGGTAAGTTTGGTTAAATTAAACGAAGTTTTATTGGAAATAGGCAGTGCCCCGGCAGGTTTGGACCCTCTGGTAAGCAACAGGCAGAGGCCCTGTTGATGTCCAAATGTTCCAGCAAATCCGGAAGCTGGTCCTGGAAAGAGGGGAGCCCCATACCTGGACAGTCTTTACTTGTGAGCACTTGGGCGGCAGAAGACCCAGCCCATGGGGTCTTAAAGGACCCTGAGTGAGCTGAGTGAGGACAGAGAACAAAACTGCATTGTCTATTGCCTCCAGGACGCAAAAAAACCCAAATAGTATATAAATAAAACTTGCTGGTTCTTTTCCCTTCTACATTCAGAATACTTCTGTGCTCCAAATATGTGAGTTTTCCACACCAAGTGATTCTCTAGGTCTTGGTGGACACTCATGGAGTGTCCTACAATTCATTTGAATCCTTACACTCTCCATGTGGGGTTAGCACAGACCACACAGGTTAGGGGCTCAGGTCCTCCAGACTGCATGCCTCTCCCTTCAGATACCAATGCAAGTCCAGATTGCCTCCTGTGGCTTTTACTCCACTGGCTATAAATAGATTTCCATGGCCCTTTCCTCGATTTGATAATTTGCTGAAATGGCTCACAGAACTCAGGAAAAAAGTTTGCATGCTAGGTTACAGGTTTATCAGCAAAGGGTAAAACTTAGGAAGAGGCCGGTAGAAGAAATGCACAGAGTAAGACATGGGGGAAGAGGTGTGGCACTTCCATGCCCTCTCCAGCATGCCACCTTCCCCACCACCACCATGTATTCACCAACCCAGAAGCTCTGCATCCTTTCAGTTAGGATTTTTATGGAGGCTTCCTTACATAAGCACAATTGATTAGAACATTGACCATTGGTAATAAAGTCAATCTCCAGCCCCTCTCTCCTTCCTGGAGGTTGTGCAGTGGAGCTGAAATTTCCAACCCTCTAATCATATGGTTGGATCCTCTGGCAACCAGCTTCCTCATCCTTGGGGCTTTCCAGAAGTCACCTTTGCAGAAGAAAACTCTAGTGTGTTCAGAGGGGCTTGTTATAAATAACAAGAGATGCTTCTATCATCTTTATTGCTGTTATCAGCTAGGAAACCCCAAGGGTTTTTAAGAACTCTCTACCAAGAATGAATTTCTTATTATATTTGTTGCTACAAAGAAGTAATAATAACATTTCTTTTTATTTCCTGTAATTTTGAGTTAAGCCAATATCACTTCAAAGGAGGTACTATAGGAGTGCAAGTGAATTCTTCAAGTTTTATTTCTGTCTGTTGGGACTGGACACATCTCACTGAGGGCTTACTCTTGTGGCTGGCACATCTGGGAAATGGATATCCCTCTCAAGGATCCTGGAAGTTCTGAGGTTCTAAAAGTCTCTAAAGACCTGGTCAGCTGTGCAGTGAGCCAGAGAATGAAGGCATGAGGGTGGGGTGAATACAGGCTGATTCTTGAGTGATCTGATGGGGATCTGATAATTCTTGAACATTATTTCAGGATCATGTAGAATGATGGATGTTTTTTGTGTCTGAGTGTTGGGTTTTCTTACTGGAAGAGAAATTTCCAACAAGCAGCCGTCTAATTAAGGAAGTGATTATAATTGGCATTTCAGACATTCCAAGAATACTTCTGAAGGAGAGTGTTTTTTGCTCTTTTGATGTACCTTGTCACTTTCTCTAATGTAGGACACTTGCTACCATACTGTTAGGGCAAATAGGTGAAAAACCCATAGTTTCTCTCTTTGGGGAAAGGGAAGAGTCAAATGTAACAGTGGGGTGACTCAAATGTAGGGGAGTTGTACAAGCTCTGGCCCACACAATTACCGCTCAGGTCTTTTTATGGAAGGAGAAGAAATAAAAGAGAAAGCTCATAGAAGTGCCCTGTACCAATCCTCCAGAGGCCAGGAATGGCCAATAGTGTCTTTGGTGTTGTTTATTTAAATCTCATAATTGGTTGGTAGTGGCTCCTTAGGACACTATGTGAAAAATTCTGAGGCACATAGTTTGCGCTCAGTATTTGTTGATCATTGAAAGAACATCTGTGTTGGGTACAGGGGAAGGAAGTGGCACCACATGTGCCTTAGGATTGCTGAGTTTCTGCAAAGGAATCCCTAGGAAGACATCCCAAAGAGGAGAAAGTTAGGAATGATGGCTAAGATCAAAATATATGGTATTGTAGTTGCCTGTTTCTGAAGAGGAAGGATGTGGCCTGTCTCGGGTAAGTCAAACTTTCTAATCCTTCTTACCCTCAAAACAAAGATGGGTATTAAAGCTAATGCATTATTCTCCTAACAGATGAAGTCTTTCCAGACGCAGACTTCAGGACCCCCTAGAAGTCTGCAAAAGAATGCACTGGGTGGAACACTTGTGTTTGTACATGGGCATATGCAAAAGCAGTCCAAAAAAGACCGAGATTGGAAATGGGGGGACAGGGGTTAGCTTCCTCAGAAGGAGGCCAGCCTTGAGTGGGCCATGAGATACACTTTTAAATCTTTCATTTGTTGGAAAATATAGTTACATATAAAGGTCCAGGAGAAGAAGTCCCTTTACTCCAACAGTCAGCGCCTATATTCAGTGCACTTTTATTCACAATAGAAACAGGAAAATTGCCCACATGGCCATCCACAGAAAAAAGAATAAAAGAACTGAGAGTATACGCACACAAGAGTATGCTAACTCTTTAGCACTAAAAAGGAATGAGCTCTCGATACAGGCAACATCAGGGATGAATCTCAGAAACACCATGTGAAAGAAACCAGACACTTAGGAGTGCATTTATGTGAAGTTTAAGAACAGGCAAACTCATTGACGAGGAATCAAAGTAATAGTTGCTGCTGCCCGAGCATAGCCATTGACGAGAAAGGGTCATAAAGGAGCTTTCTACAACTGATTTTCTCTATATCTTGACTGGGGCACTGGGCACATAAGTGTAACATTTGTCAAAACTCATACAACCGTACACTGAAGGGCTGGACTTTTTATAGTATGTAATTATGCTGTAAAAAAAATTTCTTTAATCTACTCCTTTAAAATCCTGTTACCTAGTCTTTCTAGTGTTTCACTACAAATATATATATATATATATATATATTTTTTTTTTTTTTTTTTCCCTGACTGTACTTGAATGTTGATAATTCCATCCTGTGGGGTGGGCCTTAGGGAGCCAGAGACAGGTACATACTTATCAAGGTCTCTGAATTGAGACGAGCCCCTTATGACTCACTCGTGTTTTTACATAAGGATGGTGGAAGAGTAATAGATGGAAAGAAACAGTCACATGTGTGTGACTGTACAGAGCCCTTGAATAAACAGTGTGAGACAAGGCAAGATAAATGGGTCAATAATCCAATAGGTTTATTTATTTTTTTCAAGTAGTGACCACTCCTGATAAGAATGACTCCAACTCTATCCTCTTTTATCTGGGAATAAAGTGCATCAAGTATACTCACAAGCAAACAAAATCAGTCTCTGGGACATAATGACTATTGGCTAACATTTATTTCCTTGTAAATCTGAGCCAAGTGTTTGCCAGGTATTAATCATTTAATCCTGGCAACTCTATGAGGCAGACAATGTCACTACTCTCTTTTGTTCACAGAAAGGTTAAATAACTTACCTAAAGTCACACAGCTGACCAGAGAAGCTGGATCAAGGCATTCATTGGAATGAGGACTCAGAATTGCATAGGGAATATGCAAGGAATGGGAAGAAAAGAGTAAAGACTTTGTGGGGGCAGGGAGCTAATTCAAAGGGACCTTGGGTACTATCAAGTGGCCCTCATTTACAGGTAATAAAACTGAGGCCCAGAAAGGCAATATGATTACCCCAAGTCACTCATCTAATTAGGGGCAGAGCTGGGACAAGAAGCCACATTTTTAAAATCCCAGCTCAGGGCTTTTCTACTACATCAAAAAAAAAAATTTAATTGAATTTTTTTCACATCATGTCCAATTTTGAAATCTACCCCCAAGAGGATTGTTGGTTAGATATTCATAGTATTATAAAATTCAAGTATTAGAAATGGCCCGGAGAGGTCCTATGGCCCTTGGCTCCAAATTTAAGCAGCATCACACTTAAACCATCTCTTCCTGATGAGAATCTTTCCCAGTTTTTAAAGCTTTCCAGATGTATCTCAACTGGATTTCTTCATTTATTTACCAGAGCAAAAGAGCAGAATTTGGAAAATAGCCTGATATGCATAAGCCATTAATGGCATCCCAGGAGATAGACGAGCCCAAACCCTGAACGTCTAAAGCATTTTAATTCAGGATGCAGTGCAATGAAGCCCTAGGGATTATTTTCATCAGAGCCGACTCTATGAATATGAATTATTTTTCATGCCAGCCTTTTTTACTGAGAAGGAAGTCTTACACAAGATTTAACATGGGAACAAGCAGCAGAATTTAGGGAAATATAAAAGGGCCCTGGAAAATTTCCACCTTGTCCCCAAAAACTTCAATAAACATTTCATGGCTTCCTTTCTTCCTTCCCATCCTCATGAAGAAGAAGAATAAGAGGAAGAATAAGAAGAATAAGAAGAAGAAAGAAGAAGAAAGAAGAAGAAAGAAGAAGAAGAAGAAGAAGAAGAAGAAGAAGAAGAAGAAGAAGAAGAAAAAGAAGAAGAAGAAGAAGAAAAAGAAGAAGAAACGTAAAACAAAACAAAAAACACATGCTCAGTCCACAATCTGTTGTCCTTTGAAAGTCCCTCCAAATTAAGTCCCAGATGAGTGATCATTCTTGAGTCTCCAATCAGTTGCATTCCACAGCTGCATTTGCCGCGATGAGAAGATGCTTGTCAAAGTTGAGACATCCAAGAGCCTAGTAGGTGAAGGAGCAATCACTGTGCACTGTCCAGAAACCACACTTGAGGTGGTTCCCATCCTTGCAGAAACACTGCACATGTCATTGCAGCGTTACTACATCCTAAGAAAAAATAAGCATTTTACCCTCATGCAGGGACTCAACATATGATTAAAAAGACTTGACAAATAAAAGCAGAGAGTCCTGAAACTCGTGGAATGATATATGGCTGCTGAAACACAGCTCTTTAAAGCCAGATAACATATCTGCTTTGAATAGAAATGTTCCAGCCACTTGTATATGCTTCATCAAGGAGCCATCTTCCCCCTACTTGGCAAGTGTATTCAAAACTAGAAATGATGTGCAAGGAATTTTGAGAGAGAAATCTTGCCTGCCTATCAGATCAGGAAAATTACTTCTAGCAATAATGTAGGGACAGATTACCCTCAGATTCACTCTGGAGCAATCTCTGGATGCCTCTTCCCAAGCTCAGATGGCTTGCCCATAGTGCAGAACAGGCAAGGAGCATTTCCATGAAGCAGCTCGCTAAGTAATTTCCAGGGTCCAGGGTGATGGGCTGGCTTCTCCTTGCCAGTTGTCCCTATGTGTGACTTGTACACACCAAGGACATGGTCAAAAGATTTATCAAGTGCAGGGCTCAGGTAAACTCGAATGTCTTGGTCTGCCCTCTCCTTTCAAATCTACCCTAGCAAATGGTTTTTCTCATTTATTTTGCATTCAGTTCTGGGAATAACCTTCTGGTTGCTTTTCAGGCAAAGACCACAGAAAAACTTCTAGTACTTGCTTCATTTCTGATATTGTCTCTGTAAAGCCTGAAATCAAAGAGATATTTGAAAGTACCAAAGCCTATTATGGGACTTCTGCTTTTGAGTAAGGTCTGGAGATACAGGGGGGACAAAGGTTAGTGCCCAGCACTTGCCAGAGCGGGTCCTCAGGCACACTGGGCTCTCTGCCTGAAGGAAGAGAGGCAGACCAGAGGAGCCTTACCCAAGTGAAAGTTAAAGATAAAATTGAAAACTTTCCCCTTGGAGAGGTGGAGAAAAATAAGAATGCCTGCTCTGAGCACTTTTCTCCATCACTTGTCCTGGAAACCCACATCAGTGCAATAATGCAAGAAAACACAGGGGAGGCAGAACCATTGGAGAGAAGGGAATAAAATTATCATTAGACATAGATGAATTGATTCTATATGGAGAAAATCCAAAGGATTTACAAACAAATTTAATAGATCTATTTAATACGGGCTCTGGGTTTCAGGTCAGTGTAGAAAATCAAGTCTATTTGTATGGACCTGCAACAAAAAGAAAATGAAATCTTATACTTATGTGCAAAAGCATCAAGAAACACCAAATACTTAAGGATAAATCTTTTAAAAAATATTTTATTTATTTATTTGAGAGAGAGAGAGTGCACAAGAGAGCACAAGCGGTGGAAAAGGAGAAGCAGGCTGCCTGTTGAGCAGGGAGCCCGACACAGGGCTCGATTCCAGGACCTGAGATCTTGACCTGAGCGAAGGTAGCCACCCAACCAACTGAGCCACCAGGTGCCCTAAAAGTATATAAGATTCAGGGTCACCTGGGGGACTCAGTTGGTTAAGTGTCTGCCTTAGGCTCGGGTCATGATTCCAGGGCCCCAGGAACCATCTCACATTGGGATCCCTGCTTGGCAGGGAGTCTACTTCTCCCCCTTCCTCTCCCTCTGTGATCTCTCTTGTTCTTGCTTTCTCTCATATAATATCTATCTATCTATCTATCTATCTATCTATCTATCTATCTATCTATTTATGTGTATTTGTGTGTATGTGTGTATATAGATGTGAGATCCATATGCTGAAACTAAAAGCATTCTTTTTTGAGAGCAATTAAAGACTTCAGGAAGTGGAGGGACATAGACATTCATAAATTGGAAGACACATGGTGTAAAAAGGGTAGCTCTCCCTAAATCCATCCATATTCCATGCAAGGCCGGGAGATTGCATACGTGTACATTTGTAAATTGGTTAGCTGATTCTAAAATTTTTGGGAAAATGCAAAGGGCCAACAGAAGCCAGAAAAATCTTGAGGAGAAGATAAGGAGGCCAGGGATGCTTTATAGATATTTGAGAAGCTTGTAGGGAAGTCGAGGAGGATGATAAGTAGAATTTTGTTAAGGATTGAAACCATATCTACTGTGTTGGGATAATCTTGATGTCTATTAACAATATTTGTCTGATGCATAGCAAATGCTCAATAAATATTTGTTTAATGTGCATACGTATGTATGAGCGGGTGGATGGATGAGTGAATGGATGAGTGTTTGAGACAAGAGCATTGTAGGTTAAAAGAACAGTAGAATCCAGGTGAACATGAACATACACTACAGTGAGTAGTCAAATTGGTCTTAATCTTGTGCATAGGCTATCAGGATTGGAAGCTAAAGATAAGGCCACATGGTGTCTGAATACTAAACTTATAGGGTTTGGACCTTCATCGTTAGGCATCTAATAGTTTAGAAGAATGTATAATAGTTGAAAGTTTGGAAGATGATTTTGACCAGTGATGGGGAGCATGTGAAGCCTGTCACTCCAATGAAGTACATCCTCTTTACTCTCTATGTTGAGCTCTGGTAATAAAATTAGAATTCTCTGCTAAGGCTGCTATTCATATATTTAATATAGAAGCATCCCTGAATGCTTAAACTGATAGGCACTCAATTAAAAAATCTAAGTGCTCTCAACCAGAGCCTTGAATATGCCAAAAGCAAAGAATGGTGCTATTAAGAATGTAATGGCATTTCCTTTCCGCATTGCCTTTTCAAAAACCATTACAAAAACAACCACTACTTCTCCTCTGGAGATCCTCATGTTCTGCCCTAGTGATTTTTCTTGTTTAGGAACAGAGGTCAATGCACTGCCAGTCTACCCATGTGAGATGGGGTTCAGCTGTACGTACAGAAACTCAAAGTAATAGTGTTTTAAATATGCAAAAGTTTATTTACACATCAAAAAAGTGGTCCATGATGACTGCGGTGGTTTTGTGCTATCATCTGTTAAGCAACCTGACTCCTATTAAGTAGGTCTCCTATGAAGAAGTTCTACTCACATGTCCTGGCCAGAACGAGGTTCCATGATGCCTGGTTGCCGTGGAAGCTGAGAAATAAAGTACATTGATGCCATAAATAAAAATGGGGCTTTTGTACTAAGGAATAATACTGGTGGATATTGCATAGACAGCCAGCAGTCCCTGCTGCATGACCCATTCTTCCATTCTAAGAAAGAACTATCTTATAAAAAGTAGGAACTATGAGAATTTCTTTTCTGAGAATTTTTGATGCTATTAGCTTTATAATTCTCCGAAGGAGGGCTGTCTGTCCAAGGGAAATGGAGGTTCTTGTTTCTTGAGCTGGTGGAAAACATGCTAGCATCATCTGGAAAGAACAAAGCAATTATTCTGGAGAAGAACAAGGAGAAAAAACAGCCAGGTGCAGGTGGGGAGGAATGCAGGCAGGACCAGCCATCCTGTGGCTGGACAAAGGGGGCCGTGTGACAGGAATGCAGGAGAGGGAGAGGTGAGCTACCCGCAGCTCAGAGGAGAGAAATCTCAAATGCAATCTGAACCGAGGGATTAAACACCTCTCTACCCCGACATCAAACCCTCATTAAGTCTTGAACCAGCTTTCACGCTATCTGTGCAGCCGGTTTCTTTTTGGTTTTGCTTCATGGTCATGATTGACACTTGGTGAAAACATAGACTTTTTCTCGGGACAGTGAGTGTAAGGGTTTCCAGGACTACCACCACCACCAAAACCAAACAATCAAAAATTGTATCAAGGAAGAATCTACTCGAATATTAGAACACATATTAAAGCTCGGTTATTTAGAGGAGGGTGATACTGGTTTCAGCCAACAGCTCAATGGTACA
The DNA here is from genome assembly GCF_011100685.1 of Canis lupus familiaris. NCBI lineage: Eukaryota > Metazoa > Chordata > Mammalia > Carnivora > Canidae > Canis > Canis lupus. The sequence goes on along the minus strand of NC_049223.1, from coordinate 28,184,920 downwards.
GAATAGACAGTAGAGAAACAGAATTTAATGTATGTGTGAAATGAACTTATGAGACATGAAACTCAAACATCACTCTCTTAAAGAGGCCCCTGTTGCCCCAAAAGTTGGGCTCTCCTATTATTCTCTATTCTCCTTATTCTTTGTTTTACAGCCCAAATTACGATTCATAAATATGTATTTATTTACTGAATATTTATCTCCCCATTAAGCTATAAGCTCCTAAAGGAAAGATCTTCTTTTACAGTTTTTAATTTTGTTACTAGGTGATATGAGCTTAGCATAGTGCTTTGCACATAGTACGCATTCAATAACCTTTTGTAAAATAACCGAGTTAAGAAATTATTTAACAAGGATGTGTAATAAAATGAGAGGTTTGAAAAAACTTAGATTTCTCAGCTTCCCTCACAAAGACACACCAAGATAAATTTTAGATGCATTAAATATGCATTAGAAATGACGGAATGAATAGTTTTAAATGAAACCATTGTAAATAAAAATATATGGGCAAGACTATGGAAAACACAAAGCCAGTAGACACAATGCCAAAAGCAAATGAATATATATAATTCTCCAAAATACATAGCCTGGGCATATAAAATGACTTCATAAAGAAAATTCAAGTGCTAATAGTAAATTGGGGAAAATACTCATAACAAATATGATAGGGGAAGCTAGCGTCTTTATTTTTTTTTTCTAGCGTCTTTAAAATGTTAAAATTCTTTTCTGTTCAGTGGGAAAAGAAATAATATTCCTCAAAATAAAATGAACAAAGTACATGTATATGCAGTTCACAAAAAAATACAAATGACTCAAAATTATAATAAAATAGCATCCCAATTAACTCTGCTTTTAAAAATCAAATCAGAAAATATTTAAACAACTGTAATACTCAGCACTATTGAACTTGTGGCTTGGAAGAATAATTAGCAGAGCTTTTCCGGAAAGAAATTAAAAGCCCATGTAAAGAGTCTTCATACCATTTTTACCATTTGACTTAGAAATATGACATTTAAAGACCCTCTCCTAAGTATATGATATTTTCACAGATCATGAAATTGAAGGATGCAGGAATGTAATAACCACAAAATCCAAACACCCCTTTGATTTTTGTGTGACTAAGTATCTATCTCAAGTTCCTATATCTCCTGAAATCAGAAAATACAATCCAGTCAATTTCCATTAAAACCTGTCATTTCTGCTTTTTCAGGCATTTCAGACTTAAACTCATCGACCCTAGAGTCTCCCCTGCTCCAGGCCCCTTGACAGCACATTGCAGATCTAGGAGGGGAAAGGGGAGGTAAGATGCACCTGACTTTGGGAGAGGGGACTGGTGGCTAGGGCATGGTCCTGGTTCCTCAAGGCCATCCCCTGCTACCTTCCCATTCGTCTCACTCAACTTCTTGTGCCTTGACTGCAGCTGAAACGTTCTGACCAGTTGGGTCTTCGAGTCTTCTTCTCTCTCCACGGTGGCATCAGCTGGGCTGGTACAGCACCATCTCCCGGTCCACAGACAGTCTGCACCTTCAGCTCTGGCATCCTGCTATCCCATGTGAGGTAGTCCTACACCTGTGGCCCAGACCCTCTCAGCTACTCTGTGTTTCTCTGAGGCAAGGGGAGGTGCGGATGGACTCTTGTCCTTCTAGAATGCGAGCACTCTATGAGGCTGTGCCCAGGCCAATCTGAGTAGGAAGCTCAGGTACCATGATGGACTTGGCTCTTCTCTAAGTCTTGCTTCATGGGGGTGCAACCCATTTTAGCATTCTCAATTGAAGTGTAGCATAGAGACTTTTAAACCCGCAAGCACACACATACACACACCCCATGGAGAAAGCCCCTTTCCCAAAGACACATCACCAATATGTGCCTATATGGTTTCCAGGTCACATGCCTCACTCAGTGCAAGCAATCTACCTAGCTCTGAAGGGAAAGCCATCTGCTCTCCCTCACCAGGAGCTCTTACCCATCTTTGCACCATGGACCCATTTAGTGGCCTGATGAATCCTGTGTCCCCTTTTTTCAGAAAAGTGTTTCAAATGCACAAAATAAAATGCGTAGGGTTACAATGGGCAACAAATTATATTGAAATATTATTTTATTCACAAATGCTAGGCTAAGAACTGCTATTCCAATATTTTATTTATAATATGAAGTCTATGCCTTGATTCTTTTAAGGTTTGACTCTATGAGTGTAAGCCAACAACAAAAACTTTCCTGTCTCAAGAAGGCTGCTCTTGAAAACCAAAACTACCAGATGTTCAAAACAAAGTTCTCTGCCATGTGTTTGAAAACTTAAAAAGACTGACTGTTTTCTTTTTATGGCTTTGGTCTTCTTCTGTGGAAATGCATGCTGTTCACAAGAAAGAAAGGAATCTTGGGCACCTTGGAGGACAAAACATCGTTATTACTATTTCACCCCTTCTGTAGGAAAATAGCTGTGAGCAGGAAACTCATTTACCAGAATGTTCATTACATCATTATTTTAAATTAATAAAAGATTAGAAAAAACACAGTAAGACAGGGAATGGTTTTAAAAAATGAGAGTCCACTTGTGATAGACTCTTCTTTAAATCTATGTAAAGGATGTCATGATTTTTTTTATTGCATAGTAAATATTGATATTATAAAATTAAATGGAGGAGAATAGAGTATGAGATTGTAGGTGTAATATGATCTGGACAGGGACACACAGAGAGAAATCAAATAGGAACAATGCTAAAAAATATTGCACCAAATGTTTACAGGGAGTTTCTCTGAATGATGGAAATATAAATCTTCCTTCCTTACACTTTTCTGAATCTTCCAAGTTAGTGGGTTTTTTCTACAAAATAAATCTATTTTTATTTTTTTAGCATTGCAAAGTATTTATTTCAGTCTTTTTCTACATACAGTTTTGAGGTTTTTATTTATTATTTACTTTTTTATTGAGGTCTAACTGACAATAATATTTTATTAGTTTCAGGTGTAGGACATGATTTCATATTTGTATATACTGTGAAATGATCACTGCACTAAATCAAGTTACCATTTGTTACCATAAATAGTTGCAAGCTTCCCTTTCTTGAGATGAGAATGTGTTTTTTATTTTTACAAAGAGTAATAAACCAAGCCATTTGACATTACACTCTTAGTATATTTTTGTATCTTGCTATGGTTTGCCCTAACATATTAAGAGCACTTTCAAATACTAGTAAGGGTTATATGAAAATATCATTTTAATGGCCTTATTTTTCTGATTATTATGTTACTCTCCCACTTGAAAAAAAATATTTTTAAATAAAGAAAATTTGTTGGAAAATTGAGTTATTTTAACCTTTAAACGTTCCCGAAGGTAGAGTATAGCAGGCAGCTATGATAATGGAAAAGAAACAATGAAAGTTGCCACAGATTACTATATTAAGAAAAGAAAGACAGCAAAATTTCCACCCCTAATTTGCTTACCCTCTGAGTCAAACTTTGCTGTCACGTGTCAGGTGGCTCCGAATGATGCATCTGGCCAGCACATGGAAGGCTCCCCAACAAGCATTACTTCTGAGTATTGCAAACCACAGAAACCATATTTTGCTCTTTGTTTCCACTAAAAATGTATATACACCGCACATTATTATACCACCGTTTCATAACAATAACTTGGAAAATTCATTTGAGAGTCAAACTTATCAGAGGCCATTTCCAATATAGGATCTGTTTGTGTTCATCCCAGTCAGCCTGGATCCTGGCATAGGAATGTAGGAGTAGTAGGATTCCTAGTTGGAATCTAAGACATTTGCTTAGGAATCAGTGATTTAATGTTCAGTGACAAAACGTTCTCCGTAACCGAATTTGGAGAAGCAGGCTGGGGTGCCAACAGCTTCTCTTCTATTTGAACAAAAAGACCATTTTTGATTTTTAAAAAGTTCTTTGAAGTTTGAGTGGGTACATTTCATCTCAAGAAGCCAGTGTCACCTCAAAGAAAAATGAATAGTGTTTACAGTTAAAACTGCCATTCCCACCACCCATGTTCACCCAGCTTTTGTCCAAGAGGTTTGTTAAAAACAGCCACTCTGGAAAACAGTATGGAACTTCCTCAAAAAGCTAAAAATAGAGCTACCTTACAACCCAGCAATTGCACTACTAGGTTTTTACCCCAAAGGTACAAATGTGGTGACTAAAAAGGGCACCTGTACCCCAATGTTTATAGCAGTGATGTCCAAATAGCCAAACTATGGAAAGAGCCCAGATGTTCATCAACAGATGAATGGATAAAGAAGATGTGGTCTATACACAATGGGATATTACTCAGCCACCAAAAACGATGAAATCTTATCATTTACATTGACATGGATGGAACTGGAGGGTATTATGCTGAGTTAAATAAGTCAGAGAAAGACCTCATTCATATAAGGAATATAAGAAACAGTGTAGAGGATCATAGGGGGAGGGAGGGGAAAAACAGAATGGGAAGAAATCCGAGAGGGGAAACAAACCATGAGAGACTCTTAACTCTAGGAAACAAACAGCGTCACTAGAGGGGAGGTGGGTGGGGAGATGGGGTCACTGGGTGATGGGTATTAAGGAGGGCATGTGATGTGATGAGCACTGGGTGCATATACAACTGATGTTACTGAATTCTACATCTGAAACTAATGATGCACTATATGTTGGCAAATTGAATCTAAATTAAAAAAAAAAATTCTCACATCTAGGTTTCCAAACTTTTAGGAAACATTCAGGACAAAGTTTCTGCCTTTTGCTGAGACACAGGCAGAGGAGATGTTCTGAGCATATTAAAGACAATGCTTTCAAAGCCTTCCTTGAGTGGGTTGTGTGGTTTTATTAAATACGCTGTGTGGTGTGAAGAGAAAGGGGTGTCTGATCTCTCATTTTTCTGCCTTGTGTTCATTTCTATTTGTTCCTATCATTTAGTACTTCCACGATGTGCCTGATAGTTGGGAGCTGGATCTTTATTTTCTTTTCTCACGTTGTCTGTGGCCATTCCACTGCAAGGATTAAATTTCTCTTCTCTTCATGGATGAAAATAATTCCTTGCCACAAACAACAGGACAATTATTTTGTGCAAGTCTTATGTTTCTTAAATGAAATAACTGAATTAAATCATTCCTTTCTGTTTTTTTTTTTGCTATTTCCAAGACTTTGACATCTGGAGCCTTGTTGACCCTGGGGGAGGATTGCTAATTCCTAGAAATAGCAAACCGCTCAGCTGGGAGTACATCTTTCAGGTGCAAACCCACTGTTCCAGAGGCCATGAGCCAACCACCCCCTCCATCAGACTCTCACACTCAGGGCCACTAATCCACCTGCTCTAATAACCCCAGAACCAGGTGCCAGACAACAGGCCAGAGTCCCTATGCCGACAGCCTGCTGATATTATTCAAACTAGCCAATCTCAGCCTGTTTACCCTGCTTCACTCATTTCTTTCTATAGAAACCACAATGAGGGCCCTTACCCACATTTTCTCCTCACTCTATCTGCCTCCTGGCTGACTCTGGTGCTGCCCCAAGTAGTCCTGCATTGGCTGGCAGGCCTCTCTTCTTGAGAACTATACACAACAAATTATCTTTTCAATGGCAATTATCTCCTGACCTGTTGGCCTACATTATATCTTTACTCCTAGGGTATGTGTAGGAGTATTGGTGATGTTTCCCTTCTCCCCTCAAATCCCACCTCTTAAAAGCTCTGTGACCCATGTGACCATGGTCACCATAGAAAGTAGGAAGGACATAGCATACTTCTCAAAATACTCACTCTGCCATCTGATGATGTGCCAAAAGCCATTGTCATACTACAAAGTCTCCTTGGAGAGTTTTAAACCCTGGGACTGGCCATATAGCTCTGAGTAAATTATCCCAGTAAATTAAGACATAATAAGATTTGTTTGACATTTAATTAAATCAACTATGGACTAAACATTTGTATCCCCCTCAAACTCATATGGTGAAACCCTAATGCCCAATGGGATTGTATTATAAGATAAGACCTTTGGGAGAGGATTAGGTTTAGATGAGGTCATTAACATGGAGTCCTGAAAATAAGAGTAGAACACAGTAAGAAGGCAGCATCTATGAACCAGAAGGAGATGCTCACCAGGACCCCAACCATGCTTACACATTGGCCTTGGACTCCCAGCCTCCAGAACTATGAGAAATAGTTGTGTAAGCCACACAGCCCATGGTATTCTGTTATAGCAGCCCAAACTGATGAAGAACATATTTCAGAAAAAGGGGCTAATAGAGAAGAAAGAGCCTTTGTGCTAAATAAAGAGCAACAAATAAGAAATGACATCCAGAAAGTAGCTTGAACTTTGCCAAGACCATGCTTCATCGGCTTACCTGGTTTGCCCAGTCATTCAGAACCAGTTAATGAGCCCCATCAGCACTGAGAATCATGGGCCAATCAGATCTTCCAACTGGAAATAGGAACAACAATGAGCAAGATAGATAGGGCCCCTTCCTTGAAAGGTCAAGAAGAGCAGAGTAAGGGGTCTGGGAGTGTGTGAGGTGTGCTGTGAGGGGGGTAGGGGTTGGGGAGGGGAGACAGGAGACTGCAGCATCTACAAAGACAGTCAGGGCAGCCCCTCTGAGAAGTTGAGATCTTAATTGAAGGAGAGTGAAGAGCAAACCTAGAGCAGGGAATTCGTAATGCACAATCTCCCGGTTGCCAAACCAGATGTGGTACCTTCTCTATACCCAATGTGTGGCTTGAACTCACAACCCTGAGATCAAGAGTTGCATGCTCTACTGGCTGAACCAGCCAGGCACCCCCAGGAGTGGAACCTTCTCTCTGCTTCCCAACCCCTTTGGCATGTTTAGTCATTATTGAGCATTTGACCAGTCATGACAATATTATTCTATAGGGCTCCCAGGATACAATAATTTAGCTGCTGCAAACTTTAGAAATGTGTAGAGGGTGTCTTGTCTGAGGGTTTGAAAACCTACTTTTTAAGCTTGCAGAATCACTAATGTAAGGAAAAAAAAAAACTCAAGGAAATACTAAACAAATAAAGTAAATGGGGCCACCATGGGCAAAGCTCAGAGTCTCAGCACAGCTCCCCCCCCTCCCCAAGGCAAATTCTGAAGGCCTCCTCAGAGCACATTTGAAAGGCATGGATGTAGTATAAACATGTCTGTCTATGAAGAAATTGATACCCAAACAGGTCAGATGCCTTTTCCAAGGTCACAAAGATCATAAATCAGACTTCTCTACACTTCTGCTCTACACATTAAAATATATATAAATCTTAGAGGTAGAACCAACAATCTTCCTCACAAATAACTCACACACTCAGTTTCAAAAGTCCTGAAAATTTGCACTGCAGTAGACCTTTATGATTTTCATCTTTGTTAATTTTTGGTCATTTACACAAATAAAGAATTTTTCTTTCGTGTCAAGATTATTCTTTCTTGTTTAATCTGATGGAAGCAAACGATTGAGAAAAGGTCTTGATTATTTCAATCTCTCTAATTTTTAAAATATATTCAACTTCTCAATGACTGACCAGGAATGCCCAGAACAGAATTAGAGACATGCAAAGTAGTCTTATCAGTATAAAGCTCTGGTGTAGGTTTGCTTTCATGGCATGAGAATCTTAAATCTGGGTAAGTTCTTTGGAAAATTCCTTTAAGATTTATAAATGGTTGTGCCCCACAAAAAGTGGAGGAGTTGGATATTTAATCAATAGAGCCATATAAATTGAGTAATTTAGGTACAAAGTAGATGAGAAGAGAAGTATGCTAGGGGAGCCTTAATTATCTGGTTTAGCAGGCTAGGCTGATTAAATCAACAAAATCATGGTCTATTGTCTCTTTACATGGGAATATAAAGAAAGAAATCTAGGTTATTTCCACTTTGGGAAATCTATCTGCTCCCAACTGGACCACTGGAACAAAGATGGGCTGATGAATGTGGCTTCTTCATCAACCATCATGGAGATTGATTTATTAATTAATCAATTGATTTATTAATGATTAAGGAAGTTAATCACCCCTCTGGTTTCCACTACAATTTTAATGCTTTATATTCGAAGCCTTCACACTCAGGTCTGCTCCTTCTTCACTCCAGCTCTGAAATTTCTATTGCATTTCTCTATGTAGATGCCCACCTATCACCACCTCAAACTCTTAGTGTCTGAAACCTAACACTACTCTCAATGTCTTGATTTCTCTTTATGGGACTGACGTTCTTCTAGTCTCCTGAACTAAAGAACCTGGTGTCATCTTTGATCACTCACCATCCCCATTCCTGCCTTCACTGAATTACTATGTTCTGTAAACAGGAGTCACATTCATCTTCTCTGTTCAGTGATCACTGTCAACACATCAGTTTGGGTGGTAACCTCTTACCGGACCAGAAGTGCAGTAGGGTGGAAGAGAGGCGAGTTACATGGACAGAGGCAGTTATATTTGTTCTGTCTCAGTATACAAGTTAAAATTGCATAGACAAATGCACCTAAACTATGTCCTCTTTGTTTTATTTTTTCCCACTGCATACGCATTGCAGTTAAGTTCTACTGAATTGTGGCTACCACCCCAACTATTTCATCATCTCTGAGGTCTTCTCTCCGAGTTCAGTTTCTTTGCAATGCACTTATGCACGGCTCTCAGATTGCTCTTCTTTAATGAGGAAGTTTGGTGCTTCAAACATCTACTTAGATGTAGAGACCCACCCCAGCCATCCAGGCTCTTCTGAAGATGACCCCTCTCTACTCTGGTAGGTTGCAAAAATCTGTATGAAGTGTGGGTCCCATTTGCTACTACCATCATCAGAGTCTTCCTTCCCCTCTGCTCGTGAAGTCCAGGCCAAATCAGCCCTGTTTTCCATATTTTTCTTTCCCTGTACTTCCCATTACTGCTTCCATCTCAGTAACTTAAGAAGGTGTTGCTCCCCTATAGACTAGAGCTTCCCAATACTCTTTCTGCCTTCTCCATCACCACCCGGGCAACCCACATATACATTCCTTCCAGATGGTCTTTCTTTCTCCAAACACAACTTAATGATGTCACTGCCTTGCTCACAGTTATCCCTTCTAGATATCAATTTTTTAATATCAGGGGCAATGTATTAAATATTAGAGCCCCTACCACAGTGTATTTGTGTATATAGTATTTACTAAATGAACACTTGTTGCATTGAATCAAATTGTATTGATTTGATTTGAACTCTGGAGACTACCCGCTTTTGGTGATAAATTTTCTAAGCTAGTCATGATCTCTTCTGATCTGTTCTTTGTATACTTGCCAGAAATATCTCTACTAAATTTTCGTAACCCCTGGTGTGGCTTCGCCAAATGACTCTTTATCTGACAGTTTACTTGGCATCTCTAACTACATTTACTCTTTGAGATTTTTTTTCTCTAAATAGTCTGCTTTTTGTGCTCATTACTTTGCACCCTTTTCCATCCTCAATACTGCATCCTTATGAAAAAAATGGAACTAAGTGAATTCTGGTATGATCTATGGTGTAAATAACAGCAAAAAACCACTATCCCCAATTTCAGAGTCTGAGAAAGTTCTAGGGCTCTAGATTAGAGATAAATTGTTTGTAAAATCACAGATCAATGTCCTTTGGAGCAAATTTATAAAAGAAACTACACAAAAGACTCTAGTTTGGCCTCAAGAGGAGTGTGTATTTGAGATACGCATCTATTAATATAAATATTTGCTCATTTATCCCATGATTCATAATTGATCCAGGCTCAGATGAACTAGATTCATGGTCTCCTTTAAAAGTATATTAAGTCAAATCTATCTAGAGTCATCTGTATTGTCAGAAATCACATAATTTTTAAATCCTCTTGAGTTGGTCTTACTTCAAGGGCATTAACTGATAGTGTGAGTGAGGACACTGCGCTAGATAGTGCCAAAGCCTGTGGATAGAAGGGTCTTGAGGAAAATATGCCTAAATTCCAGACTTGTGTCTCATCTTCCTCAGATTTCTTCAAGTTCATTTTAAAAAAATGATGGCGTTAATAAGTCATTAGCCAACACAATTTCAAACAAATTAAACATATATCTTAGGGAAAATGAAAATTGTAATATTGTGAGTGTATGCTCTACAGCAAACAGGTGTGGGGAGAAAACTTTGATGGCTGTGTGGTTAGGTGGGAGGAGGGAAGAGGGAGCCAATGTCAACAGTAGTGGCTTCCGAGAGAGAAGGCTAAAGATATAAGCAACTTGAAAGGGAGAATCATCGGTTCAATGCCTCAATATGAGAATCCCAAATAGAAAATATTGCCAGTGAAATCAATCTGAAATGTGACCAATTAGGGAGTGTGGAATTTAGCCTTTGCTTTATTTTCCTTTTGATAAATAATCATCATTGCCCACAGCAGGTATGAATTTTATTAACTTAATTTGCCATTAGTTCAAGAAGTCATACATTTCCTCAAAATAAATTCATTTTAAAAGCTGAAAGAACATTTCAAGCCTTAAAAATGCAAATATGTCATAGTTTGGCTGCATTCAGCAAATTCCTAGAATCAATCAGCCGAGAACAGAGTAATTCTATTACTGAAGAGGGAACCGAAAGCATGCAAATTGAAACCAGGATAAAAAATAAAATGTAAAAGAAGGCTTACAACATCTATGGAGGCATTTTACTTGTATGACTATGATAGTTTAGTAAGTTAAATATATGAATATAAATAATGTTTATACATAATGTAATACCATTTTTTCTTGATGTGTCATTCCACATGTAAGCTACTCTAGAGATGAGCTCAGTTTATTAAGAGATGCATATTCTGGATCTGATGAAGTCATAATAATAATAATTTATATGCGATAACATTTTCCATTTTACAGGATGCTTTTGCATACTTATCTGTTTTTTTACGTGCCTGCATGCATATACGCACCAAAGATGTAAGTGGTATGGATACAATTACTCTTGTTTTATAAATAAGGAAATTGAAGGTCCCAAGTTGAAGAAACTAGAAGCATCGGGAGAAGCCAGGGCTGCTCATGGTACCACACTTTTCTCACTACCCTGCAGGAGACTAGAACACATGACACTCCAGTGTAGAACATAGTTGCTTCACATCCTTGGTATCAATTGAGTATAGCGTTTAAGAATTTGGGCCCTGGAGTTAGGAAAGCATTGCATCTACTTTCTGCTGCCATTTCTTAGCAGGTTGAACTTGGGCAAATTATACAACCTGTCTTGGAGCTTCACTTTTTCATCTGGGAAAGTAGATTATCAGACAAATCAAGTGGAATGGCGCGTCTAAAGCATGCAGTACAGTGTTAGACACCTAACAACCAGTAACTATTAGGAGTGCTCCGTCCTTTTGAAATCATGAGACAAGTGAAAGTCAGATTATCTCCAGTGGGAAACTGGGTGGTTCTTGCATATCAAGTGGAACTTTCTATAATGTAAATCTGTCTGCATACAGAGCACTGTGGGCTAACGGCATGTGTAGATTCCCACCAGAGTTTCATTAGAGTGGGAAGTTCCAAGAGCAGCTCTGTGATATACAAATCCAAGCACTGAAAAAACAACAACAACAACAACAACAACAACAACAACAACAACAGAGAGAGTCAAGGGCCCATGCAGAAGTACCTGAATTAAAGACCCATGAAGGTGGCAACTCCACAGGCTGAAGCAGAGTGCAGAGTTTCACATGCATACTTCTGTGGTGTGACCATGTTTCCAGCAGAGGCCATAGATGTCCAGCTCAGATTTCAGTAAACTCTCCTATCGTATCCAGAGTTGAAAGATAGGATGTCCCCACCATGTTGACAGAATGTTGGGAAAGCCTCCCCTCATCTATCCCATTCCTGCCACCACAGGTAGACATAATAGGCAATGCGGTCTATGCCAAATTTCCCTAACTTTATAGGTGGTATTATCTTACTAGAGTGTATATGATGGTCTTACTATTACCAGTTTAAAAGCCCTTTCATGCAAACAAACAGGATTGCATTTAAGGGGTGATTAAAACGGAATGGGGTGTGTGGCACTTGCCTAAATGTAATCTAACTACGCTATTCATTTAGCGAGGATCTAATTACTAGCTCTATAATTACACTACTCAAGAAAATTGTTTTAGTGATGGTTTTATTAAACTAACTTGAGACAATTTTTGTGCCAACATGAGCAGAACAAATGGAATTTAATTTCAAAACAGGGGCAAAGGAAGGTTACCCTGGAGAAGAGAACCCTGAGAGCTGCACTGTGCATTTAGAACTCGTGCAGAGCACAGCGCAATTGGGAAAGGAATGGGGGCTCACGTGCCAACAGGGGAGATTTAGGTAGCCATTAAGCAAAATTTACTGACTCAGGTTTTCAAGAAAAGAATTTGCAAGGGAAGCTTCTTAGGCTCTAACTCTCAGATTTAAGTGGCTCCACAATGATTTTCTTTCTTGCTTATTCTACATGAAACCTAACTCAAAGTGTGGTCCTTAGACCTGCAGCACTGGCATCACCTGAGAACTTGTTTGAGATTCAGAATCTCACACTTACTTGGAATCTGCATTTTGAACAAGTTCTCCAGGTGAACATATGCCCATTAAAAGTGAGAAGGACCTGTATCAATGACCAGCTTGTGGTTGCAAATGGAAATTTTATTTTTCTTCTCTTTAAATGCAACATATGCTCAGCAAAGAAAAAAAAGAGCATGTGCAAAATAATATAAGGAAGAAAAATGTACCTGCAATCTCACCACTCTGAAAGAACACCTGTTAAAAATTTTGCTGATTTCTCTTCCAGGCTGTTGATATGCATATTTTTTCTTTTTACATGTTGATGCTCAGACTATATATATAGTTTTACAATTTTTAATTTAATGTTACAAATATTTTCTATATTCTAAGTCTTAAATTTATGGTCCCTTTTTGTTATTGCAATTACAAGTAATTTTTAATGAGAGTATTTGTATTTAAGTTTTTTTTATTATTTCATAAGTCATAAGTAAGAATTCCTAAGATATGAATATACTTAAGGTCCTTCTTGGTAATCATCTCTCCTAATCATGAGAGTCTTTAAAATAAAGTACATTTTAAAATAAATATTTGAAATCTTAATTTCTTGAAGGTTTGTTTTGGGGGGCTGTGGGAGAAGAGGATGCTACTGATAATTTAATTATTGGAGATCCTGACACAGTTCTTTTCACCAAGATGATCAGTGGTTTAAACCATGATATTTTCGAGCACTTTCAGGGTCGCAGAAGAGAGGATACCTATGTTCTAAATCACCACGGTTGAGTAAAGACTTATCATTGAGTTCATTTTGTAAATAATCACTCAATTCAATTCTTTCCAGGATGAGCGCTAAGTGCTGTGTGGGGAAGGACAATCAACCTTAGAATGATGCTCTAAGTTCTGCTTCTGTATGAAGGCTGCATGACATCACATAAGTTTTTACTTATGCTTGGGCATAAGTAAAATAATTTGGACAATAATCACTTCATTTATAAAACTGTGTTAATAATGCCTCCTTCACTGAGTTAATTATTACATCATAAAAAATATATTAAAACCCTTAGCACAGAGGGTGTGCCATAGAAATCGGTCCAATGAGTGGTAGATGTTATTTCTTTTTTACTTACTAGTAGTGGAGCCCGTATCAGACATTTGTATGCTAGAAAAAATGGCAGATCAATTTTTACAGGAAGCCGAATCATCTGCTACAGGTGAAAACTCTGCCTTTAAAAAAGTGTTGAACTTAGAGAAATTCAGCTTGGTTTCATTTTGTTCAATGAACACAACATGCTTCCATCAGCAAGAATGCAGGTACCTCAGTCTCAAATGGGGCCTTTCAGTTGATGGAATAAGCTTCTCTCAGCCAGACTAGAATATCAAGGTGGCGCAAGCAGAAGGAATAGGGACCATCTTACATGGACAGTGGTCTTAGCAAGTGGGAGCAATTGGCATTCTCAGGCTTGGAGTTCTTGCTTACCTCCTGTTGAATTAAGTTTTCTCTAACATCTCATAGCTGTGTGTTCCAGACTTACTGCATGCTTAAATTTTCAAAAGTAACTTTGCCCTTTGATATGGCAGAGAAGGTAGTTTTCTCCAATGAGGCCTGCTAGGGTTAGGCCTGTGTGTTTTAAAACAGCCAAGAATTGAAGTCCAAGTTATTTTCAGATACAAATACTTGCAAATAATAGAGATTCATAACATGTATTAAACAAAACATTATGGACATAAATCCACATGAAATCCATAATGAATTTAGCTGGGTCATTGGAAGGTGGGTAATTTATAATTATTATAAAATCTGTATTTTCCATTTTTAAAGATTTTATTTATTATTTTTCATGAGAAACAGAGAGAGAGGCAGAGACAGATGGAGGGAGAAGCAGGCTCCCTGTGGGGAGCCTGATATGAGACTCAATCCCGGGACCCTGGGGTCACAACCTGAGCCAAAAGCAGATGCGCAACCACTGAGCCACCCAGGTGGCCTCTATTTTTCTAAGACAAATATGTATTACTGGTATAATGAAAACATTATAAAGAGAATATAATGGTTACTTTTATGTGTCAACTTTCCTGGGCTAAAGGATGCCCATGTAGTCAGTAAAACATTGTTTTTGAGCATGTCAATGAGGGTCTTTCCTGGTCAGATTAACATTGGAACTGGCCAACTGAGTCAAGCAGACAACTCTCCCCAGTGTGTGTGGGGGGGTGGGGGGGGTATTATCCTGTCCATTAAGAGCCCAGAAAGAACAAAAGGACAGAGGAAGGGCACATTCCTTTTCTCTCTCTGCTTGACCCCAGACATCTGTGTTCTGCCGTTGAACAACAAAACTCCCAGTTCTCCCGCTTTCAAACTCAGATCAGGACTTCTGACTTGAGTCCTTGGACTCAGGCTCATCTACACTAGCTCTCCAGCTTGTAGGCCAGCCTCCATAATCACATGAGCCAATTCCTGGAGTAAATCTCCTCTTACATATCTCTATCTAACTTATTGGAGAACCCTGACTAAAACACAAAACAAGGGATTTAACTTAAATTTTAAAAAATCCTTTATAATAATAGAAGTGTAAAGAGAAGCTCTATCAGTTCATGAATGAGTCCACTGATTTCTGATCTCTAGCTAATGGGCCAACTACTGAATCAACAGAAAAGAAATTTCAGCTCCTCCAAAATCTTCCTGTCCTATTCATCCATGCCAAGCTCCCAATTCAAATGTTGGGACAGCAGCAGTCTCCCCCAGTGATTCGGAGAGGTACATGAAAAAGGTGACATTCTTATTAAATTAAATCTCACATATGCACAGAAACCAAAGGAAACAGTGTCACCTGCCAACCATAGGTTTCTCTCTAACAAATCAATTTTGAGGATCACAACACCTGTGCTCTCACAACACTTTCTTTCTGGGAACACCTGCATCTAATCTCCCCATGCTTTCTGTAATACCTCAAGACAAACCACAGCATCCTTGTCTAGGTAGGAGGCTTCTTTAGGAAAGACTAGGCCAGCCCACGGGAATCCATCCTCTGGCATTTAAACCACATTTATTTCATTTAGTGTGACATTCACTGGAGATGGAGAGCATGAAACCAAAAGGAAACAGACCTCTGTCAGGAGAATGATATGAGCTGCCAGGCATCAGAGCTGTCTATGAAAAACAGGCCAAAATGAAAGAGGTAAGTAAGCCTTTAGTCACTCACTGTGAGTATAAGTGAGAGGTAAAACCGGGAAGAGGCACCAGTTCCTTCATTTTCCAACTCTACCCTCACTCTGCATAGAATGGTTCCCAGTGAAGTGCAGACATGGGGATATATCACTGTGGAGACACCCCAGACAGAGTCCTGACAGTTTTATGGACACTGAGGCTGGGGGAAGCAGCAGGATCACAGAGGGGCTAAGGAAGACCTTGACAAAGGCCCCAATTGGAGACTAAGAAATGGGGACAGCTGAGCCAGGAATACCACTGAGAGCATGGCCAGCAGAGGGACCTTGGTCCCTGCCTGCAACTCCTCCTGAGACCAGGATGCTCTGGCTGTGCACCCCCTTTGATATGGCAGAGAAGGTAGTTTTCTCCAATGAGGCCTGCTAGGGTTAGGATCCAAAGCTGGACTTGAGAAATCACCTAGAGGATCTGGCCAGGCACTGGACCCCTCAACCTCATTTAGCATCTGTGTATTTTAAAAGGGCGAGTCAGTTCATTTCACTGTATGTCAGTTCCCTCATTCTGTAAATTGTGAATAATCTCCATTGCTTCATAAGTCGTCACAAACATTAAGTAAGTTTAATCCATGTAAAGCTCTTGCACAGGTGTGCATATAGAGCATCAGACAAAGTGTGGCCTCCAGCATGGTCCTCTTAATGGTGTGAGATTAACCAGCGCATGTTTTTCTTCTGTGATCCCATCACTCTCTCTAGTTTCAATGAATAAATAGAAGTTTGGGGCCTGCTTGTTAATTTTTGTTTGTTTTGTTTCTCCCTCTGTTATGTCTCTTCTTACCTCTGCCTACCTCCCAGGCTCTGGAATCCTGCTAATCTGTTGACCAGAGTTCATGCATTCTTGTAGCAGGTATTCACCAAGAGTCCATTATGTGTTATGATCCTGAATATGCTGGTCCTTTTGAGTAGCCACAGACCTTTATTGATTTGCTGAAGGAGTATGTAATGATTCCTCTGTGTTTCTGTGTGTTTATCCAAGACCAAACACAAGAGTCAAGTTATGTTTCCTGGGTGAACACTTGAATTTTTTCTTTCCTTTTCCTTTTCAAAAGAATATAAATAAATTTTTAAAATATATATGGAAGATTCTAAATCTGGCATAAGCCCTCTCTCAAGCTGCCTCCCTGGATATGGGAGAAAGTAAGTGCTTTCAAACTTTCTTGTTTTTGAATGTTATGGTTTTTCTTTCCTAAGCCAGCTTTTTTTTCCTTTTTAGCTGAGGCCTGTTTTGCTTCAGGTGATCACTGCCAATGGATTACAGGAAGTTCCCCGTAATAATAACAGAAAAGATTTTTCTTTATTCATCACCCACCTGCAGGATTGCAGGCAGCCTAGTCTCCGTTCTGTTTCTTTGACCACTCAGGATTTGGCACATGTCTATGTGTGGGCACAAACATGGATTCCTGGTCTCCTGGCTGTGTGTGTGTCTCCACTGTGCCACTCCCAGGGGTGGTCCTTTAAGTCACCATCTTGCTGCTAACATGCCCTAGAGCTCTCATGTGGGCCATTTGGTTTTACATGTACATAATGTGCAGGGCCGAGTGCAAAATCAAAATGTGGGCTTCTTGCTAAAAAGAATAACCCCAAACTATTAAGAATTTCAAGATGGTGCACGAGGTTCCAGTTCAAGATGGCAGTAGGAAGACCCTGAACTTACCTCCTCCACTGGAAAACACCAAATTATACTTATTAGTAGGACACTTCCTCCTAAAGAAGAACTGGAGGTGAACTAAACAGCTACTAGATAACCAAAGACAGTGAGAACAGCAAGAGACAGAGACACAGTAACAAAAGGAACCCCCACCTCCAAAGTTGCCAACAGCAGTGAGGAGGGATAGCACTGAGGGGACAGGGAACAGATCTCACTGTCCTTGGGGACAGGAAAAAAGCCAAGATTTAAAAGAGAAACTAGCATATAAGAGAGATAACACTAGAATTCTGTGAAGTGGAGGAGGAGCTTCAGGAAAGCTCTCCAGGTCAGAGGGACTGGAGAGTAACACAGTTTATATTCTCACCCCACCTTAGAAACTGGGACTAGAGTAGGATCCAAACACCCTAATAGGCAGGTCTGGTCATCTCAGTGAGCTTGCAACTTCAGTGAGCCCAAGGTCCACGAGCAGATACCAGCCTCAGTTGCACTGGGGCACAAAAAAAAAGTGTCACAGTTTAAAAGGGCCAAACAGCTATGGGAACACTCTCTCCTCTTCCACCCTAAAAGTCCAGACAGGAACAGGGTCTGGCTCACAGTGAGCTGGTGACCTCTGTGACTCCAGGGTCCACAAGCCCACACCAGCTGCCCTGTGGTGCTGGGGCACAGTAAACAAGCTCTGGTTTTGTGTTGTTTCTTAATTTTTAAAAATTTTTTACTATTTTATTTTCTTCTACTTTTTAAAATGTGTCTTGTTTTGATTTATTTTTTCTTTCTTTCTGGTTTTTAAATTTTCTTTCTTGTTCACATTCTTTTTTCTTCTCCTTTTTTATTATATTACTTTTCTCCTTTATTATCATTATTTTCTTTATTCTGTTTTAAAAAATTCTCACAGTTTAAAAGAAAAAACTAACTTCAGCCAGTCAGCAAAAGTCACCAAGTACACACAATCTATATCGTGGCATCCATACACAAGACCACTCCTTCTAGTTTAGAAATAGCTATTTTCCCTAATGTAAAAAACAAACACAGAAGGTCAAGCAAAATGGGGAGACAGAGAAATATGCCACAAAAGAAAGAACAAGAAGAAACCTCAGTAAAAGAGTTAAATTAAAAAGAGAAAAACAGTATGCCTGATAAAGAATTAAAAATAATGGTACAGATACTCACTGGCTGGAGAAAAGAATGGAAAAACTCAGTGAGACCTTCAATAAAGAGAAATAAAATATTAAAAAGAACCAATTGGAGCTGAGGAATACAATAAGTGAAATAAAAAACACACAAGGGAATCAATAGTAGATTAGAGGAGGCAGAAGAAAGGATCAATGATCTGGAAGAAAGAGTAGAGGAAAGCACACAAGCTGAAAAGCAAAAAGAGAAAAGAATAATTATTTCATTTATTTTTTAAAATATTTAATTTATTTATTCATGAGAGACACAGATAAAGACACAGAGAGACATAGGCAGAGGAAGAAGCAGGCTCCCTGTAGGGAGTCTGATGTGGGACTCAATCCTGTGACTCCGGGATCACACCCTGAGCTGAAGGCAGATGCTCAACCGCTGAGTCACCCAGGTGTCCCAAACAAAAGAACTTTTTTAAAATGAGGACAGATTAAGAAATCTCTTTGACAATGTCAAGCAAAGATTCACATGATAGGGGTCCCAGAAGAAGAAGAAGAGAGAAAAGTATAGAAAATGTATTTGAAGAAATAATAATTGAAAACTTCCCTAACCTAGGGAAATAGACTTCCAAGTCCAAGAAGCACAGGGAATTCCAAACAAGATGAACTCAAGGAGGTTCACAACATGGCACATGATAATTAAAATATTGAAGGATAAAGATAAAGAGAGAATCTTAAAAGCAGCAAGACAGAAACAAAAAGTTACCTATAAGGGAAAACCTATAAGATTACCAGAGATCTTTCTGCAGAAACTTTGCACACCAGAAGACAGTGGCATGACATATTCAAAGGGCTGAAAGGAAAAAATCTATAACCAAGAATACTTTACTGGTAGGATTATCATTCAGATCTGAAGGAGAGATAGGTTTTCTCAGACACACATAAGATAAAGGAGTTTATCACCACTAAACCACCCTCACAAGAAATGTTAAAGGGATTTCTTTAAGTGGAAAAGGCATAATAAATAAATTCCATTCCATAAATTCCATAATTAGACATAAGAAAAATGTGAATAAAAGGACATATCTTGTGCCAATACACACATAAAATGTGAGGGAGGGGGTGAAAAGGAAAGACAAAGGGGCTCTTTTTTTTTTTTCAAAATATGTTTGAACTTAAATAACCACCAAATTAATATGGAATATTTGCCTATGATGTTATATATGAACCCCACAGTAACCACAAACCCAACACCTATGATAGATACACAAAAAATAAGAAGAAAACACTATACTCACAAAGAAAGAGAACAAGAGAAGAAAGGATCAAAGAACTACAAAAATAACCAGAAAACAAACATTTAAAATGTAAATAAATACATACCTATCAATAATTACAGTAAATGTAAATGGCTTAAATATTCCAATCAAAAGACATAGAGTAGCAGAATGACTACTTAAAAAAAAAAAAAAGACCTATCTATATGCTGCCTACAAGAAATTCACCTCAGACCTAAAATAACATACACACTGAAAAAGAAAGGTTGGAAAAAATGTTCACCATGCAAATAGAAGCAAAAACAAGTCTGGGTAGCAATACTTATATCAGACAAAATACACTGCAACAAGAGACAAAGAAGGGCATTGTGTAATAATAAATGGATCAACCCAACAAAAAGATATAACACTTGTAAATGTCTCCAGCACTCAACATTGGAGCACCTAAATACATAAAGCAAATATTATTGGATATAATAAGAGAAATTGATGGCAGTGCAATAATAGAGCACTTGAACATTTCACTTACATCAATGAATGGAACGTTTAGACAGAAAACCAATAAAGAAATCATGTCTTTGAATAACACATTACAGTAGATGGACATAATAGTTATATAAAGAATGTTCTATCCAAAAACAACAGAATGCAGTCTTTTCAAGTGCACATGGAACACTCTTCTCCAGAATAGATCACATATTAGGCCATGAAACAAGTTTCAATAAATTTAAGAATAATATCATGTATCTTTTTCAACCACAACAGTATGAAAATAGAAATAAATCACAAGAAAAGGTGGGGGAAAAACATGCAGACTAAACAACATGGTACCCAGCAACCAATGTGTCAATGAAGCAACTAAAGAAGAAAATTTAAAAAATACATGGAGACAAATGAAAATGAAAACACACCAGTCCAAAATCTGTGGGACACCACAAAAGCAGTTCTAAGAAGCAAGTATATAGCTCAACGAATAAGAAAAAAATCAAACACCCTGACTCATGCCTAAAGGAAGTAGAAAAAGACAAACAAAATCCAAAGTGAGTAGAAGAAAAGAAAAAAATAAAGTTCAGAGAAGAAATAATTATGTTAGAGACACACCCCCCAAAGAAAGAATCAATTGAACCAACAGCTGGTTCTTTGAGAAGATGAACAAAAATTGACAAACCCTTAGCTTGGACTCATCAAGAAAAAAAGAGAAAAAAAAATCAAATAAGTAAAATCAGAAAAAAAGAGAGGAGAAGTATCAATTGCTACCACAGAAGTACAAAGGAATATAAGAGGATACTATGAAAAATTATGTGCTAACAAAATGGACAACCTAGAAGAAATGGATAAGTTCCTAGAAAAAGAAATCTTGCAAAACTGAACCAGAAAGAAATAGAAACCTAAAAAGACAATTACAAGTAACAAAATTCAATCAGTCTTCAAAAAACTACCAAAAAAATTTTAAAAAATAAAATTACAGCTGGATTCTTAAATGAATTCAACCAGACATTTAAAGAAGAGTTAATGCCTATTTTTTCCCAAATTATTCCCAAAAGCAGGAGAGGAAAAAAAGCTTCCAAATATATTCTATGGAGGCTAGCATTATGATGATACCAAAACCAGTTATAGACACCACAAAAAAAGAGAACTACAGGCCAATATCCCTGATGATCATAGATACAAAATTCTTCAACAAAATATTAGCAAACTACATACAACAATACATTAAAAAGATCATTCACCATGATCAGGCGGGATTTATTCCTGGGATGCAAGGATGGTTCAATATTCACAAATAAGTCCACATCATACACCACATCAATAAAATGAAGGACAAAAATCATATGATCATTTCCATAGGTGTAAAAATACCTTTTGACAAGATTCAGCATCAATTCATGATAAAAACTCTCAGGGCACCTGGGTGGCTCAACGGTTGAGAGTCTGTCTTTGGCTCAGGTGGTGATCCTGGGGTCTTGGGATCGAGTCCTTGTAGGGAGCCTGCTTCTCCCTCTGCCTATGTCTCTGCCTTTCTCTCTGTGTCTCTCATGAATAAATAAATAAAATCTTTTTTTTAAAAAAAAAACCTCTCAACAAAATGGGATTAGAGGGAACATACCTCAACATGATAAAGGCCATATATGAAAAACCCACAGGTAACCTCATCCTCAATGGTGAAAAACTGAGAGGTTTTCCTCTAAGGTCAGGAATAATACAAGGATGTCCAGTCTTGCCCCATTTATTCAACATAGTACTAGAAGTCCTAGCTGCATCAATCACACAGGAAAAAGAACTAAAAGGCATCCATAATGGTAAAAAAGAAATTAAACCATCACTCTTTGAAATGTCATGATATTATAAATAGAAACTCCTAATGATTCCACCAAAAACTATTAGAAGTAACCAACAAATTCAATAAAACAGCAGAATAAAAAATAATAGCCAGAAATCAGAAGCATTTCTATGCACTAACAATAAAGTCACAGAAAAAGAAATTTAAATAAACAATTATTTATACAATTACACAAAAAAGAACAAAATACCTAGAAATAAAAACTTAACCAAAGAGGTGAAAGACCTGTACTCTGAAAACCATAAAACACAAATGAAAGAAATTGAAGATGACACAAACAAATGGAAAGATGTTCATGCTCATGATTGGAAAAATTAAGATTGTCAAAATGTCCAAATTATGTCCAAACATCTATATATTTAATGCAATCTCTATCAAAATACCAATAGAATTTTTTTTGCAAAACTAGAAAAATTAATACTAAAATTTGTATGGAATCACAGAAGAACCCAAATAGCCAAAGCAATCCTGAATAAAAAAAGAACAAAGCTGTGGGTATCAAATTCTAGATTTCAAGATATACTACAAAGCTATAGCAATCAAAACAGTATGGTACTGGCAAAAAAAAATTACACAATAGAACAGTATAGAGACCCTAGGAATAAACCCACATTTATGTGGTCAATTAATCTATGACAAAGGAGGTATGAATATACAATGAGGAAAATATAGTCTTTTCAATAAATGGTGCTGGGAAAATTGGACAGCTACATGTAAAAGAATGAAACTGGATAACTTTCTAACACCATATACAAAATAAAGTCAAATGGATTAATGACTTCAATATGAAACTGAAACCATAAAAATCCTAGAAAAGACCATAAGCAGTAATTTCTCTGACAACAGTCATAGCAACATTTTTCTAGATACATCTCCTGAGGCAGGGGGAAAAGAAACAAAAAATATATATATATATATATAAACTATTGAGGTTATATATAGGAAAAAAACCTTTTGCCCAGCAAAAGGAGCCATTAACAAACAAACAAACAAAAAGACAATCTACTGAATGGGGGAAGATATTTGCAGGTGATATATCCAATAAGGAGTTAATTTTTTTTTTAGAATTTTTTTAAATTTTTATTTATTTATGATAGTCACAGAGAGAGAGAGAGAGAGAGAGAGAGAGGCAGAGACACAGGCAGAGGGAGAAGCAGGCTCCCTGCAGGGAGCCCGACGTGGGATTCGATCCCGGGTCTCCAGGATCGCGCCCTGGGCCAAAGGCAGGCGCCAAACCGCTGCACCACCCAGGGATCCCAGGAGTTAATTTTGAAAATGCATCAAGAACTTATACAACTCAACACCAAACAAACAAATAGTTTGATTAAAACAGTGGCAGAGGACCTGAATAGACGTTTTTCCAAAGAAGACATACAGATAGTCAACAGGTACATGAAAAGATGCTCATCATCACTAATTATCAGGGAAATGCAAATCAAAACCACAATGAGGCATTATCTCACTCCTGTCAGAATGGCTAAATCAAGAGGACAAGAAACAACACATGTTGATGAAGATGTGGAGAAAATGGAACCTTTGTGCACTGCTGGTGGGAATGCAAACTGATATGGCCTCTGTGGAAAACAGTATGGAGGTTCCTCAAAAAACTAAAAACAGGAATACCATATGATCCAATAATTCCATTATTGGGTATTCACCGAAGGAAAATAAAAAGACTAACTAGAAAAGATATATGCACCCTTATGTTTATTGCAGCATTATTTACAATGCACACACTGGAATATTATGCAGTTGTAAAAAATGGATGAAATCTTGCCATTTGAGACCACACAGATGGACCTAGAGGCGAATTATGCTAAATCAGATTGAAAAAAATAAATACCAGGTATTCTATTCATACCTGGAATCTAAAGAGAGAGAGAGAGAGAGAGAGAGAGAGAGAATAAACTAAAAGCAGAATCAGAACTATAAACACAGACAGCAAACCAATGGTTGCAGATTTGGGGTGTGAGATTGGGCAATATGAGTGAAGGGCAGAGAGGTATGGGTCTCCAGTTACAGAACAAGTAAGTCATGGGAATAAAAAGCAGGGCATCAGGAATGTAGTCAATGATATGATAATAGCGATGTAATGGGACAGATGGCAGCTATACTCGTGGTGAACACAGCAAACTATAACCTCGTTAAATCACTAAGTTGTACACCCAAAACTAATGTAACATCGTGTGTCAACTACACTCAAAGCAGCAACAGAAGAATTTTGAGATGGTGACCACAGAGCATCCAACCGCACACAAAGCCCTTCTGAGCCCACTGCACACACCACCTGCCCATCAAGCTGCCCTGTCTGTGCTTCTTCCTTATTCTTGAGTTTCAGCTATTTTGGTCTCCAGGCCATGGGTGGGATGTTCTCCACCCATTCTACTGGACTGCTTTGGAGGACCAGTGCTAAAGAGGTAAAAATGGGCCATAAGCCCTTTAATAGAGGGTCTTGTGTTCTAGGATGATGAGCTAGATACTTGATCCCATAATTTACAGGGAATACTGGCAGGCTATTGAGGAAGAGGGGTCACAGACATGTGGGGCGGAGATGGTAAGGGTTTGAAGAAGGGCAAATCTCAATCAGAGGAGCCGATACTATGACATTGCAGGTGATCCTGGAGCATATTGTCTGGGTAGGTTACACTGAGGTAATAGGTGGATCCCAATGTGTGATAGCTCAA
Source organism: Canis lupus familiaris (assembly GCF_011100685.1). Classification (NCBI taxonomy): domain Eukaryota; kingdom Metazoa; phylum Chordata; class Mammalia; order Carnivora; family Canidae; genus Canis; species Canis lupus. The sequence continues at coordinate 28,160,222 of NC_049223.1, read as the reverse complement.
CACAGGGCAGTTTATCTCTCTTCTTCTTGCAACTGCAAGGGGGCTGACCCAGGCCACTCAGGACAGGAGGGATCATCTGGGCCTGTCACATGTGCAAGAACCCAGGCTAAGGGCAGCTGAGTGGCTTTGCAATTTGAGGAGGTAAAGGATGCCAGTGAAGTGATATTTGGAGAGGTGAACCTTGAGGTCTCAAATCAGGCTGAGTTACATGCAGGACCAAATCCCTTAGCAAGCCAGCCTAAAGCCTTCACGATTTTCCACTTCCAGGTCAAGGCCAAGAGAAAACTGGTCTACTTAAGCTATAGACAAAAGTTAATTTTGCTATAATAGGCTTGAATAAAAACCTGAAAAGGGCTTTATAAAGGGGCTGGTTACCGCCTTCATTTAATGGATGAGAGAAATTAAAACCTTGTCTGTAGTCGCTCCCGGTGCCCAAAGTTCTTCTACTGACTTTGTCCTGCTTTATAAAACATGCACCTAGTAATATGTCATGTTGAAAATAATCCAAACAACTAAATCATCACAGCATATTAATAATTTAAAATTGGGCTATTTCTCATCTTTAAAAATGAAGCTCTAGTGACATCATTGGCAGGCTAGATGGGAAGGTATTCGGTGGCAATTGGTGGAAAGCTGGGGATACCTTGCCAGTTCCTCAAGACCACCTCACGTAACCATTGCATTTTGGCCTTTATCTTGTCATGATGCCCATCAAAAAAGAGTGTTGGCAGGCTATTGTGTTTGTCAAGCACAATGGCTTAAACAAAAGAGACTTTTCATTGTGTGGAGACCTGTCTGGGGCTCAGACTGCCCAGGTGCCACCTAGCTGCTCCATACAGACACCCCCCTCCATCCACATCACCAGCTGAGAAGCCCCAGGTCAGACTACCACCCAGTTTATCTGCCCATTAGGGCAGCTGTTTGCTTAGCTCACCAACATGGATGAGGGAAACCCCACTTGCACTAACTCCCAGAGGTATGTGGTCCTTTGCTGTTTAGCTGGAACTAAAAAACAGGTTAGTTGAACTTGGAAAATTGTCCAATCGAAGCCATAAGCTGCCTGCTGGAGTGCCCTATGGGACTTCTTGCAGAGATCTCCAGTGTTCATTTCTGGCTTGACTTTCTTCCGAGGAAGGAACGATTCTTTGAAACAAGATTTATGAAGTATAGAAATTCCAGGCTAACTAGGTCAGCTCCTGGTGGATAGTGCAGAATTATTTGCTACCACGTTTCTCCCAGGCTTCTAACTAGTTCAATTTTAAATGACTCAAGAGATGGGGAAATGAATTTGTCATCATTGAGCTCCATATATATGTGTAACAGTGCAGCTGGGTCGGTTTGACCCATCTGCCTGGAAAGCAAACGGACAAAAGACAAAAATGTAAATGCAAAGCGAATGGGTTCTTGGAAAAATGACAGCAAGTGCTCACTTGGTACTAAAAAATGAGTAGACAGAATTGGCCTGGCAAATGAGGAGAATGACGGTGGTCATTAATTTAGCGTCGTCCTTGAGATTCACCAGGAAGGAACAGACAGTCTGAGAGACTTCGTCAGCAAGTACTCAGGGTACTTACATTTTATTTTACTAATGTATTTTGATTTTAATAGTGTATGAAGAGGTTTTCAGGACAGAATAGGTTCCTGAGTGAAAGTATTGTCCTTTTTATACATACAGGCTTTGGTGTTTATTGTATCCAAAGTCTTCAGAGGCACAAGATGTAGATTTTTTCCCCCCAGGGAAAAATAGCCACAGGGAAGTAATACTCCTGTGTCCTTAGCATTGGTCCTTTCCCCTACTATTAGCTCACTAAATTGTTTGTTCATGTCTGTCTCTGTCCTGCTAGACAGTAGGTTCCTTATGGGCAGTGAGGATGATGCTTTATTCATTTCTGTGTCCTTAGACACCTGCACAGTCCCTGCCCATAAGATCACTCAAATATTGGTTGAATAAGTTAACAAAAAGCTAAGCACTCCAAAGAACTGTGTTTAAAACTATACCACAGGGTCCCCTGAGTGGCTCAATGGTTGAGTGTCTGCCTTTGGCTCAGGTCGTGATCCCAGAGTCCCGGGATGGAGTCCACATCAGGCTCCTTGCTTGGAGCCTGCTTCTCCCTCTGCCTATGTCTCTGCCTCTCTCTGTCTCTCATGAATAAATAGATAAAATATTTTTTAAAAGTCTATATCATATTTTTGTGATTGCAAGATAATCACCAGAGAAAAAATTTAAATGCTTTATTTAAATCATGGAACCTTCAGGATTGGTGGGATCATATCAAGTCCCCCCTCCTTAAGCAAAATCACATTTGTAAGAAACAGAAGCAACATTTGGCTCTCTCATTTTAAATGGTTAAATGCTGTCAAACATAAACATAATATAAGTCAAATTTGTAATAGCTGAGGTATATATGTGAGGGCATGCACGGACACAAAGAAGTCATTTTCATATCAGTCAAAAATTAAAATAACGTTTCTTGGAGGTTGTTTTTAATCAGATCTAGAAAGAGCACTGGCTGAAAGGTGTTTAGGAGAGTTTACTTGCTAATGCCACTCAGGTAGCATAGTACAGATTTTAAAAACCTGAATTACAGTCAAGAAGTCATTTCTCACGATTATTAACTTATTCTGTGACCTTCTATTATTGCAGCATAATTCAATAACACTTTATAGACATTTATGAAAAGCAAATTGTCCAAATACCTTCCAAAGCCCTGAGCGCGGCGGGCCATTTAGTCTTTCAGCTTCTTAGTTTTTGGTCCTTGCAAAGGGCATAGCAGCACCTGCCCATCTCGGTCCACAAGAACATCTAGAAATGATAACTGAAGCATCTTGAAAATGAAATCACTAGTATCTGTATGTAGAGTACTAGCATTATTATTAAATTGTCTTATTGCAAACTGACAGCTCTGCACACGACTGAATAAACCAATTGCTTGGGTGGGAGTTGGGTGGAACATTCTGATGCCAACACGGCTGCTTTGCTCCTGCTGTGATCTTGTTTCCTCTTAGGAGTGTTTCTGATTTTTCAGAGGAATGACAGTGACTCAGATGGGTTGACAATTCTCCAATTAGGAAGCTCATTCTTCCTACCTACTGGATTATTCTGGTCTGATGAATTCACTCTAGACACGTAGCACCACATGACAAGAGAATTGGAAAAGAGCTTATCTTTCTGGTCCAAATTGCAGTGAATTGGTGGATCATGAAATCTATTTCATGGACCAATGTTTAGAAACCATAGACTGGTTCAGAAACTGTCAGAGCTCATTCCACACAGTAGGGCTACTCATTGTTTTGTTTCAGATACGTGTGCGTGTCACTGTGGGAAATGTGTCTCTGACTGTCAAAGATTTTCACAAAACACTGATAGTTCCCTTTCTCTCTCTGACAAAGGAAAACAGTGAAGCCCAGGAAAATCATGTGTTAAGTCATCTATTTAGAGAGATCAAGAATAAAAATTTATTCGTGTCTAATCTTCCTGTTTAGTTCTTTTTCTATTCTGAAGACCTGGCATGATCCAATTGGAAGGTGAAAGACATAGGCTCAAACCTGGCACTTAAAAGCGGTGTAGATTTGTGCAAATTTCTTACTCTAGAGGCTTCATCCTTCTCTCCTCTAAAATAGGGTTAATAACATCTATCCATTTCCTTGTTGAATGATTGGGAGAATTATATAGTATGGATGAAAAAAATTGCAAAAAAAATTTATGAAGTAAAAGATCTACAAATCTACTATGTATGTGTATATATATATATATATATTTAATGCTTATATAATATGTAATATATATGTAACATAATTGTTTTCTTCCATTCTTTCCCCTGGACAAGATGCTTTCATCCTAAACTTCTCTCTTGTTCTACCCCTTAATTTGTTTTTTGACTAAGTCTATAGCTCTCTCATCATCCTCCATCTTTGAACATCATCCAGCTAAAATATCTTTGGTTTACATTTGCTAACATGTCACAATTTTAAAAGAATTTCTCCTTAGATTATCTCCTTTGAAAATACTGAAAAATGCATGGGGTGTTTTTGATCAGTCTACTACTTCAACAAGTTCTTGTCCTACCCAATTTGTTTTCAGAGTAACTACTTTTGACTGGATTGCTGTCAGCTTATTTCCCATCAGACTGATAATTCTAATTGAATTATCATATACCCTACACATATCAACACCAAAATCAGTGATTTCCACAGTCTGCACCTGCGCATTTGGGTCAAGCACCTTGTCTCCTATTTCCTGTTAGCTTCTTCAGATCCCTCTGAAATTCGTCTAATTTCATAATTATGAAATCATGCCTCTGGGTCAGCCTCACATCACTCATGTGACCTTCTTCAAGATGTCACCTGCTGAATGCTGTGTTGGTCCTTCAAGTCCAACATGCCAAAGAAGATAGCCCATTCCATTTCATTAAGAAAAAAAAAAAAAGCTTCCTCAGTCTTCGCCAGAGCTGTGGGGTCTTGTCTGTCCTCAGCTATCTTGTGGCCATGGCTGTCCCACCCTGGTGTCTTTCCAAGTCTATGCTGTGTTGAGGTCGTATAAATGATTGACAGCCTGAGCAGCATTAGGACTGGCAGCAGCAACCCCAGGGCAACATGCACTTTGGATTATTCCCTCAGATAGGGCCATACCAAGAAGAGAGTCCTAGAGCAAATGTCCAAGATCCTGCTATCACTGGAAACACAACAAGTGGAGGTTTTCTTTACTAGACATCAATATATTGTTTGAAATGAATGTATCCCTTGCGTGATGGTGGGGAGGGGCTGGTATGATCTCTTGGGCAAGCATCCAGCTAACAGTAGGGCTGTGTGTTCTACAGATTGGGGATGCAAGTTTGGGGTACAAGCCAAATTGTTTCAACAATGGAGAAATCTGTTGACAAGACCACTGGCAGGCTTCCTCTCCATCCTTTCTCTGGAGAGTGCTCCATCATACTCCCAAGTAAATATTGATAAAATACTTTACGAATATGATTTTAAAGAAATGCCAAATTTTCAGCTGTTAGAGTGCACATATATGTAATTGTCACTCCAATTACTGATAATTACTGGAAAAAATAATTTAAAATGTCACTTTAGACCTGAAACTTTTTATATTTTTTCCATATAATCATTTTTAATTTAAATTCAATTTGCCAACATATAGTATAACACCCAGTGCTCATTTCATCATATGCCCTCCTTAATGCCTGTGACCCAATTACCCTATTCTCCCACTCATCTCCCCTTCTTCAACTCTCTGTTTTCCAGTTTGGAGTCTCTCCTGGTTTGTCTTCCTCTCTAATTTTTTGCCAGTTTCTCCAGTTCCCTTAGGATACCGTTTACAAGTTCTTATATTCCACATATGAGTGAAACCATATAATGATTCTCTGATTGACTTACTTAGCATCATACCCTCCAGTTCCATCCACATTGATGTAAATGGTAGGTATTCATCCTTTCTGAGGGCTGAGTAATATTCCATTGTATATATCGACCACATCTTTATCCATTTATCTGTCAAAGGACATTGTAGCTCCTTCCACAGTTTGGCTGTTGTGGACATTCCTGCTATAAACATTGGGGTGCAGGTGTCTCAGTTTTTCACTGCATCTGTATCTTTGGGGTAAATACCCAGTAGTGCAATTGCTGGATCATAGGGTAGCTCTATTTTTAACTTCTTGAGAAACCTCCACACTATTTTCCAGACTGGCTGCACCAGCTTGCATTCCCACCAGCAGTGCATGAGAGTTCCCCTTTCTCCACATCCTTGCCAACATTTATTTGTTTCTGGTCTTATTAATTTTAGCTATTCTCACCAGTGTAAAGTGATATCTCATTGTAGTTTTGGTTTGTATTTTCTTGATGGCAAGCAATATGGGGCATTTTTCATGTGGCTTGTTGGCCGTGTGTAGGTCTTCTTTGGAAAAATATCTGTTCATGTCTTCTGCTCATTTCTTGACTGGGTTGTTTGTTTTTTAGGTGTTGAGTTTGACAAGTTCTTTATAGATCTTGGATACTAGCCCTTTATCTGATATGTCATTTGCAAATATCTTCTCCCATTCTGTAGGTTGTCTTTTACTTTTGTTGACTGTTTCCTTCTCTGTACAGAAGCTTTTTATCTTGAAGTCCCAATAGTTCATTATTGCTTTTGTTTCCCTTGCCTTCATAGATGTGTCTTGCAAGAAGTTGCTGCGGCTGAGTTCAAAAAGGTTGTTGACTGTGTTTTACTCTAGGAATGAATTGATGAATTCTAGAAATTTAATGAATTCCTGTCTCACATTTAGATCTTTCAACCATTTTGAGTTTATCTTTGTGTCTGATGTAAGGGAATGGTCCAGTTTCATTCTTCTGTATGTGTTTTAGACCTGAAACTTTTAATCGGATCTTGTTAAACACACTTCATCTCAGTTTGTCTATATCTGTCCATTTGTGAAAAAAGCATCTATACATGTTCAATGGAGTCCGTCATACACGCATTTAATTTATTTAATTTATAGCCTCATCTTCTGATCAAAGTGGAGGTGACTCTCTCTGCCCATATCCCATCTAACACAAGGACTTGTATATTTATCTTAAAGATGGAATGGGGTGAATATGCCAATATCTATATAAAGATTTTCCTTTTGATCCTTCCCTTCATCTAGTGTAGGATATCTCGACTGGCTGGTCTGTACAAGAATTAGCATATGGGGTTATATATACAGCAAAGCATGAATTCTGTAGTTTATGAGCATCTTAAGGAACTTTTCAAGGATAATTTTGACTAGATCTGATTTGCATATGATGTTCTGACTTAAGTATAGAATACCTGCTTACACTGAAGATTAAATAAACCGAGGTTCATTTGCTTCTTTGTCCGTTTATTTAACTAGTATTTACTAGATGCTGAATGTGTCAGAAATTCTGCAAGATCTTGGAGAAGCAAATATGTAAGCTATTGCCCCTGCTTCCCTGTTGCTATAGGCCAGCAAGAGGACCTAGACTTGTATCTAAAACTATACAACCCAGGGCACCTGGGTGGCTCAGTCAGTTAAACATCTGCCTTCTGCTCTGGTCATGATCCCAGGGTCCTGGAATTGAGTCCCGCATTGGGCTCCTTGGTTGGCAGGGAGCCTGCCTCTCCCTTTCCCTTTGCCTGCCACTCCCCTGCTTGTGCCCACCCATTCTCTCTCTCTGTTAAATAAGTTTTTAAAATCCTTAAAATTAATTAGTAAACCACACAGCCCAATTTGTAACTGCCAGCTGGCTTTGCATTGAGCCTTCTTCATAGTGATGACCATGGGAGCTAAGGGTCATGTGGCAGAAGTCGCCTGGCAAGCACACAATGTCTCCTAGACAAATACATGTCCCAGCCCCACCCCCTGAAGGCCTCCCAGATCCACCCACACATCACATGCCTGCTCCTCCATAAAAAAAGATCTCTGCACAACCTTGTGGGAGAAGCAATGGCTCAGAAATGCTGGTGTACTTGGGATCTAATTTTATTCTGTTTCACTGCCTTCACCTCTCTCCAAACTCTTGCTGTGTGACTTCCTCACACCAGACTGGCCTGAGTGTGGTGTTCACATGGTCATACCTGGCACCCCGGTCCTGGCCAGAGCTGCCCCCTGGGGACTTCTGTGTAACGCATTCATCCAATTTTCCTGTTTCCCATTTCCTTGCTGCTTCTGGCAGCTTCTCTTGAAGAACCAGCAATGTGAACATCTTTAGGTATTTGTGATTGTGAGGTATCTTTTATTTTCCCAATTTGAACTTTGTCTGTAGTGTCTTTTACCCACCATCACATTGATTGAGTCAAATTCGTTAATATTTGTCTTCATATTTTTTTCCTTTCCATATTTTTATGACCTACTGTTTTGTTTCTTCTTTTGTGGCCCATTTAAGAACTCCCTCTCTACTCTATGTTGTAAACGTATCCTTGTATTTTCTTTTTTTTTTTTTTAATTTTTAATTATTTATGATAGTCACAGAGAGAGAGAGGCGCAGAGACACAGGCAGAGGGAGAAGCAGGCTCCATGCACCGGGAGCCCGACGTGGGATTCGATCCCGGGTCTCCAGGATCGCGCCCTGGGCCAAAGGCAGGCGCCAAACCGCTGCGCCACCCAGGGATCCCGTATCCTTGTATTTTCATTTCTTTTCAACGTTGCCTTTATTCCAACTGGAATTTATTTTTATGAATGAGAGGTGCCAGCATGATAGATTGGCCTTTAGCTTTGGTTCTTTTAAGCAGATGGCCAATTATCTCAGAATTATTTATAGAATAAGCCATTTTTTTCTCCAAATGTCACATTTTCATTGTCTAACATCTCCTCTATACATGAGTCTGTTTCCGAACTTCCAGTTTTGTTCCACTGATTCAACGTTCTATGGTTATAACAAAGCTTTAAGACTTTATAGGATGTTCTGATATCTGGTGGGGATCTTTTCCTCTCTTTGTGTTGTACACTTATTTCCATTAGTCAAGTTGCCCTTTAAAGTTATGTTGGGATTTTGACTAGAATTGCACCGAATTTTTAGGTTGACATGGGGCAGGTATGACACATTCACAATATTGAGTTTTCCCTTCCATGAATGATTTAGATATTTTTAAATAGCTACCTCACCATTAGTCAGAGGATTCTTTTTATTTCCTTCATAGTGCTTGTTATTATTCCACAATATTGTATTATTAATTGGTTTTCATCTCCATCTACAACAAACGTAGAGATTCCCAGGCCTGGAACAGATATGGAAAGTAATAGGTGCTCAGTAAATATAGCTTAATGATTGAAGAAATAACTGGATTTCCCAAGGCTTGGATATCCTCAGTTTGAAAAATTCCATTTCTTTAAATTCTTTATTTGTTATTTGGTTCTTATCCCACTGGCCATGTCCTCTGCCCCCCATTTCTTGATGATGTTCAGTAAATCAAGAGGACCTGTTAGCAACCTGTTTGCTTGTCCCCACTCCCACCTTTATTTGGTGCCCATAGCCCATGTCTGCCCCTGTGTCATCCCCTGGTACAGCCCCTGACTCCCTTCAGCATCCTCTCTACCCACCCAGGCTGTTCTTCTAGACACGCCTAAAGGACTGCTTCCTGAGCAAACCTCATTCTCTTAACTTTTCTGTTTCTCACCTGAAGCATTTTATCTAGACTTACCACTTTGATTTCCATTTAGACCCCAATGATTCCAAAATCTCTTTTCCTAGGCTAAATCTCTGTTTTGATTCCCAGACACACAGAAAGGGCAACTTGCAGGACATTTGCATGTAGGAATCCAAAAGGAGTCTTAGTACCATGCACATACAAGTCAGACTAGACACGTCCTACTTCTGCTCCCCCCTCTTCACTGGTCTCTCCCCTTACGAGAGTACTTCCTCCTCCCAGTCTTCCTTGCCAGAGACTGGAACCTCCTAGAATCTGCTGCACTGTCTATCCTGTCTTTCATTTGCCAGCCTCTCCCATAGACCCTTGAGTTTTTCCACATCTGTACTGCCTCCCTATCCACACTGATTCTCCATGAATTCTTATCTTTTGTCAAGCTTTCCTCAGTAACTTTCTGTTTCTTAGCTTTTCATCTCAAAAGCCCCCTCTAATCTTCCAAATCTCACTACATCACCCTTTTTGCTGAAATCCTGGCAGCCAGAGCCATATTGTCACATCTTTCCAGGGTGCTCCATGCTTGTCCTACCTTGAGAATGTTCATAAGTTCATCTTAAATCTGTGTCTAATATAGTTAGGGTTTGTTGTTGTTGTTGTTGTTTTAGACCTGATATCACCTTCATGATGACTTGAAAACTTGCTGGAGATGCACAGTGATGACTTGTAGTCAAGTTGCCTGGCACACTGCAGACATCTGGCTAACTGCCTACTTGTAAATCACTTTGTTCGTATTTTTTCTCATTTGTAACACTGGATCAATTCCAATTAGGAGTTAAATAATGAACTATACAATGATTTAAACAAGTTCATAAGATTAACGCTGAACTGATGATTTTAAGTAAATCTAAATACATAAATCCTCTCCCAAATTATGACTCTATGTTGCTAACTAAAGAGAGTATTGCGAGAGACTTTGAGGAGGTCAGAGGGCCTTGTTCTTCCCTGACCCTAACTGGGGTTGTTTCAATAAGTCACCTCACCTCATGCATCAATCCATGAGAGCAAAGTTTACCTGGATCTACACAATAATGTTTAAAGCAATGACCTAATGTAGGTCATTGAACCTACATTTGCTGAGTTCTTTAGAACCAAGTAGCTTCAATCCACTTTCCTTAAAACCTTGCTATGTCAGGAAAAAAAAAAAAAAGGAACATAATCAAAAAGCCAATAGTTTTATTTGGTAATGTGTTACTAAGCATAATACCCTCCAGCTCCATCCACGTCAAAGCAAATGGTGGGTATTTGTCGTTTCTAATGGCTGAGTAATATTCCATTGAATTTACTGTATTACTTTTTCCCCCAGAACCTAACTTACCTCCTAATTATGGTCTCTTTGAGTTCTTATAAACCTAGCTAACATTTTTTTAATAGACACTCACTGATGACACAGCTGGAAAGCCAGAAGTTATGCTCAACCCCAGAAGATGATAAGCCTTAAATGAGAAATGTACACAGGCAGGTAATTGATTAGAGGTGCGATAGAATGATAATGAATTCCTCAAAAATTAAAATGAGAGCAGAAGTATATTCACATTGTGGAAGGACCTTTAAGTTTCTGGAATGATGAGATGTTGCCCCAAGTCTTGACAGTATCGTGCTCTCTCGAACAAAACTGGTTTGTCGCCAGCCAAGATACATAATCTGTATTTCTCACCATTACTTTTGCCTTGCAGCCTGATGAAACCAGAGCAAATCAATCACAGGCCTGGAGTTAATCCAATAGTCTTCTCTTCAGCTGCTGGAAATCAGGCCTCACATCTGGGAAGACAGTGCTGGTTATAACAAATGAGATCACAAATTTGACCATTTTATTTGAGGCCTTCTAATGTTCACAGGTGAAGGGGGAGGTTAAGTTAGAATTGAATGCAAACCCCCCATCCTCTCTAGTGATTGCAATATCTGATAACATCCTCCACTTTCTTGCTGAGATCCATTGCCTGGGACCAAGAGCCTAGCTTTAATTGGCAATAACTGGTGTAATTCTAGAGAAGACTCAGTGGCAGGAAAATAAATGAGACTGGCAGTATTTGACTTGAGGCCCCACACATCAATTCTATCCCAGTCATCGACCAGGTTCTAAGAATCAGGCTCAACAGCAGTATTTGCTTCTCCCAGTGATGGTGGGCGGTGCCATGTCAGCCAGCCCACTCTGCACCTGCTGGTGCTCTCTGTATAAATACAAATCGAGAAGCTATACAACTTAGGAGCAATTCACCAGCCTAAAAGCCCCTCCTTCCTTCATCGTATGAGTAGAGAAGCCCAGGGGAATGAAAATATTCTGATATGATATCCTATTTCTCTTTTGTTTCTGCTCATCTTAAAGAAAATGTATTAAACATTTAGCATTTCATGTTTTCCAGAGAATAAAGAGCATGCATATGAACAAACACATAGATATACAAGTCATGTCACTTGGTCATTAGTGTATTGATGTAATGCATATAAATTACCTAAACTTTGCAAATGAAAACCCTTATCAACAACAAAGGTAATAATAATTATCATTAACTGAAACTTCCTGTGCATAAAACATTACATCTATGTCTTATCCTCTAAAATTACAAGCTTTTATTATCTATGTTTTATAGATAAAGGAAATTGAAAGTCAGTAAGATTAAATCGACTGCTCTAAGTCATCCAGCCGATCAGTGATAAACTGATAACTGACCCAGGCCAGTTTGATTCCAGATTATTTGGTTTACACAGGTTTTTAGTAAGATAATATACTTCTAGTTTCCACTTCTCTTGAGTTAAGCCACGGCCACCATCAATCCAATCTGTTGCTCAAGGCAACAGCAGTTGAAAGTCAAATATTCTGTATCTCTGAGGCAAGGACCAACTCCGTTGGTTACCCAAGACCCATTCCAGGATCTAGGGAACACTTTGAACTAGAATGATAAAGCCAAGACCAGCTTTGCCAGTTGAAGGTATCAGAGTCCACAGGATTGTTATTCAGAGTAGCATTTCCTGATCCAGTGGGGGCAGTTTCTAAGCAGTGGGTTGGTAAAAATGCTGAGAGAATCCAGGCATGGGAAGTTGATATTTGGCTTCAGTATTCACCCAAAATAAGGTTGGAAACTTGGACCAAGTCAGCTCATGTGAGAATCAAAGTGATATGAAATTCCACACAGGTTGGCATCCCCCAAAGAGAGACTGGTCTGAATGCAGTTGGTGTTACATATTGTACATCTATCATTACATAGATGGGAAACTTTTTAAGTTGGTAATCTCTGTACATCCACTTTATTTATTTATTTTTTTAAATTTATTTTTGTTTATTTATGATAGTCATACAGAGAGAGAGAGAGAGGCAGAGACACAGGCAGAGGGAGAAGCAGGCTCCATGCACCGGGAGCCCGACGTGGGATTCGATCCCGGGTCTCCAGGATCGCGCCCTGGGCCAAAGGCAGGCGCCAAACCGCTGCGCCACCCAGGGATCCCTCTGTACATCCACTTTAATGTCTATTTTGCAATCACAGAAGGAATTAGTGTAAAGGCCCTAGCAAGAAAGTAGCTATAATCTTCCATCTGAGTTATTATCCAGGAGTATGGGGGTGGCAACTCATTCAGCCCTATTATATTCTATATTCTATATTCTATATTCTATATTCTATATTCTATATTCTATATTCTATTCTTATAAGGGAAATGACTTATTCCAGTTAAAGGGAAACTCTCCATTAGCATTTCCAGGGGAGCACACACTACCTAGTAAAAAGGGTTTACTAAAGGATACATTGGAAACCATCTGAATCCCGCCCCCACCCAACTCAGCTTCTGTTTAGTAGAGAAATGGAACAGAAAATCTACTTCTAGAAAACAAGAAGTCACAGAGTTAGAAAGGACTTCAGAGATCATCTAGCTCAATCTGTGTGCTTTACAAATGTGGAAATAAGATACAGAGAAGACATTTGTGTCATTAATTCTAGTGATGGCAGGACTTGATTACTGGAAAGTCTTTGACTCCCTGTCAAGTTCTTTATTACCTGACTAAGGAAACATGAGATTCTAGGGAAGACATCACAGAAAGAAGAACACCAGTGGAAGTTTTTAGTAATTCTATAGAAAATAAAAAGGGAAAAGGATTGAAACTGACTCTTAAATTTGCAGATATATCAAATATAGGTAACAAAAAAAAAAAAAAAAACAAGAGAATTTTGGAATTTAACCCAAGTGGATAGATACAGCCATATTTGTTTAAGCAAGAAAGTTGGTAACACCAATATATGAGTAAGAAAGAGCAATGCAAAACACAACTCTCTCAAAAAAATTAATGTAAGATGCAGAGGATAAGAACTATAAGTCAAGGAAATGTACAACTTGGGAAAAATACACCAGTCTGAAGCCATCAACAGTGTAGGAAGCATTTGGTTGAGGCTAAACACAGAGAGAAATAGCACATGTAGTTTCAACATTGAGGTTTTGGGTAATGTTTTCCTAATACACAAACCCTGCATCACAAACCCACCAGAGAAATAAGAGCCAGTAATAGGAAGGAATTTCAACTCTCTGGGTTTGCTAGACATATCCTTCTGCTGGAAGCAGAGCATCTAATAAATATATGGCTTGTCTTATTGACAATTTAATTTCTCTGAAAATTGAGGTAGCAATGAGATAAATTCAAGTCTTGAACTATGACAGAAATTATCAAACTTTATTTTATGATAGTGTTTCTTAAAGTATGTTCCAAGGGCCACTGGGAGTTCACAAGGTCTGAACTATTTTCTTTCTTTTTTTTTTTAAGATTTTACTTATTTATTCATGAGACACACACACACACACACAGACACACACACACACAGAGAGAGAGAGAGAGAGAGGCAGAGACACAGGCAGAGGGAGAAGCAGGCTCCATGCAGGGAGCCCAATGTGGGACTCGATCCCGGGTCCCCAGGATCATGCCCTGGGCTGCAGGCGGCGCTAAACTGCTGAGCCACCTGGGCTGCCCTGAACTATTTTCTTATTAAGACTGAGATATTATTTGGCATTTTCACTGCTTTGATATTTGCACTGATGGTGCAAAAGTAATGGTGAGTATAACTGTTAGCCCTCACAAAAATCAAATAGTGGCACCAAACTATCTGGTAGTCTTTTTATACTTTACTACTGTATACTGAAGTTAGTAAGTACATAAATAAAGAAACAGAAGTCTATAATACCACTCAAGAATGTCCTGATGAGGGCGTGTGGGTGGCTCAGTCAGTTGAGTGTTTGACTCTTGATTTCCCCTCAGGTCATGATCTCAGGGTAGTGAGATCAAGCCCCACATTGGGCTCCTTACCGAGGGATGGAGTTTGGTTAAGATTCTCTCTCTCCCTCTCCTTCTGGCCTTCCCCATCCCTGTACTCCCTCTCCCTCTCCTTCTTCCTCTCTCTCTCTCTCAAAAACAAACAAAAAAAGACCTGATGAAGCAGTAAGATTTACTTTATTAAATCTTGATCTTTAAGTACATATCTTTTTAGTATTTGCATGACAAATGGGAAGTAAAGAATTCCACTGCATATTAAACTGTAGCACATCAGTTCTCTTAACTGTAGTTTTTAAAATAGGGTAGATAAAACTGTACAGGTTTATTATTATTTTTAAGAAGTGAATTAATAAATATTTAAAACCTTTTATGATAAATGTCAATAATAGCTCACATAAACAGAAGTTCTTTGGGGATCTCCATAATTTTTATGGGTATAAAGGAGTCTTGAGACCAAAATATTTGATAACCTCTGAGCCACCCCAGCCTACAATTTCCATAAGCTATTGCCCTTCACTTGCTTTATTTTTCTCCATAGTGCTCAATCCTCTCATATTTTGATTTGTTTTTCTGTTTAAAGATTATGTCCTTCAAGTAGAATCCTAAGTCATAGGAAAGGGACTTTGTCAATTTTGTTTGCTCTCTTATTCTTGGGGTCTAATCCTAGCAGGCAGTAGGCTATTTGTTAAAGGAATGAGTTAGGTAGATGATTAATAATATCTGGATGCTCTAAGATACTGAAGACTTAGGTGTGAGGCATAGTAGCTGTCTTCAGATTTGTCTTCAGATATTTAGGGACCTATTCCCATTGGCACTGAGCCAACTCTACATGAACATGAACTGGTAATAAGAGAAGCAGTTTTCTAAAATAGCATAAATAACTAATAATTTTAGTTGTTTGGAAATGGGATAGCCTACCTTACCTGAAATTGAACATTCCTTTCTCTAAAGTATCAAGAACGGTTTACTGGCTAGCTGCAGGAAAAAGTCCTAAAATGAGGATTTTAAAATTGATTTGGCTTGGAAGGATGGGGGGTTCTTAGAGCTCTTTCAAAGTCATTTTCACCAGTAAGATTAGTAGTCCAAAAATTCACTGCATTCTTATATTTTTATATTCTGGTATATTTCTGTATTGTTATGTGTTTCTTTTTATGACAAACTAATTCCTGAAATTTAGAACATTAACATTTTATTTCAATAGCTTTATGAATTAAAAATCTCCCCCCATAAACATCCATTTGTTACACTACTCAAGGGAGAAGAATGAAGGCCAAGACACGATTGATGGCATAATGTTAACTCTTAGTCCCTAAGTGCAGTTAGTGATAATTTCCTTTATTTTACATGAAGTAAATACTTCATTAGGCCCTTTGCTGACAGTGCAGAAGAAAAGACTTAAGCACAAGCCCTGTAAGATAAATTAACCTCATTGGGCCTGTTGTCACTAACAACTTCTTCAGAGTTAGGTGAAATGTCTTTGTTAATCAAGATGTAACTGGGTTTCTAAAAAATTGTTAAAACTGCCTGAGCAGGGCAGCTCCAGTGGCTCAGTGGTGTAGTGCCACCTCCAGCCCAGGGCATGATCCTGGAGTCCCAGGATCAAGTTCTGCCTCAGGCTCCTTGCATGGAGCCTGCTTCTCCCTCTGCCTGTGTCTGTCTCTGTCTCTCTCTCGGTGTCTCTCGTTAATAAATAACTAAAATCTTAAAAACAAAAAAACAAAAACAAAAAAAACAAAACAAACAAAAAAAACCACCTGCCTGAGCATATCTCTGAGGCACACACAAAATATCATGGATTATGAACTGGTAATAACAAAACTACCAGCCAATTCAGAGAAATGTTAAGGGAATCCAAGAACATTGAAATAACCTAATTGGTTGACTGACTGAATTATTCTTATTTTAACACTTTGAGTTACCTAGGCAGAACATTTAGAGAGGGAGCAGCTTGCTATAGAGATGCTAGCATTTTGGGGGTAAACTGTCAGATTAAAAATAGTACTTCATGTACAGAAGTCAACTGTATTTCCGTATCCTAGCAAAGAACGGCTACTACGTGAAAGTTTAACGACATTACTATTTGAAACAGCATAAAAAACATAAGCCTAACAAAATAGATGTAAGGTTTGTGTGTTGAAAAATATGAAACATTAATGAGAAAAATCAAAGAAGACCTAAATAAATATAGCAAGATCTATCGTGTTCATGGGTGGAAGGCCTGAATATTGCTTATATGTCAATATTCCCCAAACAGATCTATAGATTCATACAAAAAAAATCCCAATCATATTCTTAGAAGCTACCTTTTTTGGGGTAGTAATTGATGAGCTGATTCTAAAATGTATAGAGAAAAGCAAAAGACTGATAATAACCAAAACAATTTTGAAAATAGGACAAAATTGGAAGACTTGGGCCATCTAATTTCAAGATTTACAAAAGAGCTGCAGAAATCCAGGCAATGTGGTATTTGTGAAGGAAGAGACATAAATTAATGAATTTGAATAGAGGTTCCAGAAGTAGACCTACACACATACATGGCTAATTGATTTCTGACAATGGTAGCATTCAATGGCGAAAGGATAGACCTTTCAATAAATGACATTGGAACAATTGTTCATCCACATGCAACAAGAAATGAAACCAAATTGTACCTTACACCATATAAAAAACTGAACTTGAAATGGATCACTTAAATGTAAAACCTAAAACAATAAAACTTCTAGAAGAAAACATGGGAACAAATCTTTGTGATCTTGGCAAAGATATCTTAGGACACAAAAAGAAAAAGCCATAAAAAGAGCAAGAGACAAATTGGTCTTCATCAAATAAAAAGCTTTTTCTCTTTGAAATACACTGTTATAAAAGTAAAAAATGTAAGACACACACTGGAAGAAAATCTTTGCGAAAAATATCTAATAAAAAGCTTGTGTTCAGGGGTGCCTGGGTGGCTCAGTTGGTTAAGTGACTGCCTTTGGCTCAGGTCCTGATCCCAGAGTCCTGGGATTGAGCTCCACATCAGGCTTCCTGCTCAGTGTGGATTCTGCTTTTCCCTGTGCTCCTCCCCACCCCCTGCTCCTATGTGTGTGCTCTTTCTCTCTCTCAAATAAATAAAAATATTTTTTAAAAAGGCTGTTCAGAATACTATTACAAGGAACTCTTAAGATGGAAGAATAAAGCCATCAACCCAATAAAAATAGGCAAAAGTTTTAAATAGACATTTCACTGAAGAAGATACAAATAAGATGGCAAATAAGATGCTCAACAGCATTGATTTGTTAGGGAAATGCAAGTATCAACCACAATGAAATACAATTATGTATTTAATAGAATAGCTAAAATTTCAAAACCTGATAATATCGAGTGCTGATGAGAATGTAGAGAAACTAGAACTTTTTTTATACCTCTGGCCAGAATGCAAAATGGTGCAGCCACTTCAGAAAACATTCTGGCAGCTTCTTCTTATAAAATTAATCATCTAACCTAGAAATCCCATTCTAAATATTTACCTAAGATAAATGAAACATATGTCCACATAAAGACCTGTGTATGAAAAGTTATAGCAGGTTTGCTTATAATAGCCCCCAAATGGGAAATGATCCAAGTGTCCATCAACAGACAAATGGATAAAAAAATTATGATCCATCTACAATATGAAATGGAATTAGCATTAAAGAGGAACAAACTCTAATACAAGTAATAATGTGAACAAATCTTAAATGCATCGTGCTAAGTGAAAGAGGCCAGACCGAGAAAAGCTATGTGTTGTATGATTCCATTTACATGATCTTCAAGGGGCAAAGCTGCAGTGATCAAAAATCACATCAATAGTTACCAAGATCTAGGGCCAGGGGATTGGGTTAAATGGGGACAAGAGGAAATTTTTCGGACGTTGGAATTATCCTATATCTTGATTGTGGTGGTGATAACACAATTCTCCATAATTACCAAACTCCTAGAATTGTACTATTAAAAGGTTAAATTTACTGTATATAAATTATTCCTTTAAAAATGTAAATATTTATCTAAGAGTTGAGAAAGAATTAAAATAAGGGCTCTCTCCCAATTCAGGCTATGAACACAATGGCTAAGTGAACAGGACATAGAATGGGGGAAATTTGCCCAGATCATGAACCAGAATTTCCTGCAGAAAAGACGGGAAGATGCCCTGTCAGTGTGCCACACTTGTCAGTGACTCAGAGTTCCAGAACCCCGTGGAAACATGAAACCTGGATTATTGACTACCATTTTGAGGTGAAAAGGAGATTGTTCTCCCCATCCTTACCTTACCACATGCTATATCTGGACAGAAACTAAAATTGCTAGAAAACCAAAAAATAGGAAAAATACTCAGCAGAAGCATATATAAAATTACCATATCTTATGGAGAAACTAGAACAAAAGCATTCATCAAAAAGAGAGCAAGTAAAAATTTTTCTGAAGACCTGAGTATATTGCCTGCAAAGACCTACCTTGCTCACAAAAATTAATAAAGACATAAGTACACTTTATGCCCACCTATAGACTTCTGGGTAAAGACTTAGAACTAGGGTAAAAAGTACAGAATACAGAAAGATCTTTTTTAAATTTTTTTTTATTTTTTAAATTTTTAATGAAGATACAAAAACATGCCTGGTGATGAAGTTCTTCACTCATGACACCAAATGTCGGAACTCAGCAAAGCAACACACATGGAGTTTTTAGGTAAAACTCTGTGACCCAAGGATTTCATGGGCTGACAAAGGGTTGTTCATGAATAAATGTAGAAGACAGATGTTCTCAAACATACAAGCATTCAGAAAACATGACATACATGTTCTCTTCTTAGAGTACAAGTAATTGAAGGTGTGCTTCAACCACCCAAGAGATCAGGTAAAAGTAAGAGCAGAAGAATAGGAAAGATGAGTCAGGAAAGACCAGCTGCTATTAGTTATGTCATTTAAACCAGAGATAACAAATGTTAGGTGTTTGTTGACTGTTGTAAAATCTAAGATTATGTTAGCAAACACTAGAAATTAAGAGGTAAACTGAACTTAATGCCTCAACTAGAATATAATTTGGAAAAGATTCAGTCATATGTCAGCAAGATGATGGAATAGCAAGTGCCCAACACCAGCCCCCTAACAGAAAGACTAACTACAGACTTTGCCTTTGTGAAAATCCTAGAACCACAGATGAGGCTAAAACATACCCATGGACCACAGAAACTGAGAAAACAGCATGAAGAGGACCCAAGGAGCAGCTCCATCCTAACCACATTGCCTGTCCTCAAGCCATCACCGCCAGCTCCATGCTGGGAGTCCCCCAGACCTATGTTCCTCCAGTAGGAGAAAGAGAGCCCACATGGACAGCCAGCTCCCACAGCATTGTGGGATGCCTCCAGGGAGGCCCACTTGGGTCTGCCTCCCAGGGATTACCCATCAGCAGGGCTAGATGACCAGTGATTGATTGATTGATTGATTGATTGATTTCTTCTTCCTTCTTTTCAGATTTTATTTAATTATTTGAGAGAGAAAATATGAGTAGAGTGAAGGGGGATGGAGGGAGGGGCAGAGGGAGAGGGAGATGCAGACTTCCCACTGAGCAGGGATCCCAGTGCGGGGCTCCATCCCAGGGCCTCGAGATCATGACCTGATTCAAAGGCAGATGCTTAACTGACTGAGCCACTCAGGCACCCCCACTTATTTGCAGAAAAAAAATAAACATATTTTAGACAGCCTCTACCTGTGTTCAAAATATAAGGAAATACGATACTATCAAACAAGAGACAAAGGATGGGAAGAAAACTGAACTAAAATGAAGATTTTGGATGAAAGCTTTTGGATGAAAAGCAGAGTAGGTGTGTGTGTGTGTGTGTGTGTGTGTGTGTGTGTGTGTGTGTGTTTAAAGCAGAGTGTTTTTAAGTAACAAGACTGAAAATAACAACAGCTGAGTTCATATCTGCTCCAGAGGTGGGGAGGAACAGAGCAGAAGCATGACCATCTATCAGGGACACCAAAAGCAAGCCAGGAGCTCTCAAAACCCACAAAGGAATGAGCAAGAGACCCAGCAGTGAGAAAGTACACTAGCCACACAGCGTAGGGAATAAGGCGACTCTTGAGTCTCAGCACAGTTTCCCACAGAATAAATGGAACAGGAATAAAATTGTTCGTGCAAAAGGTACTTAGTATGTGCCATAAAAGAACCTTCCCCAAAGTGGGAAATGGCTATCAACTGAGTTTGGAATTCTGAAGAGTTCCCTGTGATCTAGAAATATAAAAATAAGGTTTTCACTTAGAATGAGTCTGACAACTGTTTTATGTTTTGAGGATTAAGAAAGAAATCCCAGAAGCATACCCGCAGGAAAGGAATCTAGTAGAAGCTACTCTGAACCCTCCTAGTTTACTTGTTACACACCAAACTCCCTTGCCAGAGTCAAGGTCAGCTCTGGTCTAGCCCTAAGTCCTCTAGCATCTGCCCTCTAGAACACAGCACTCTTCTTTCTCGGGACCCCTGGTCCTTCCTGTTTACTGCCCTTTCCCTTACCTCTGCTCTTCAACCACTTCCTCTCTTCTCACCTTCTCTCTCTGTCTCTGTCTCTGTCTCTGTCTCTCTATCTCCTCTCCTTCTCTCCCCTTTCTCATCACAAAACATCTTACGGCTGGCCTGGCAAAGGTCACACTCTCTTATTGGAGAACATAAGCAGTTTGAGGGAATTCTCTTCAGGGTCTGGTGAAAGAAGAAGGATGCAAGATAGAATAAGACACTTTGCAGACTAACATATTAATGAATTTTATCCCTATCACACTTATCAATTCAATTCCACAAACATTCGAATGCCAATTACATAAATACACATAACTCATTCAGTAATTATTTTAACAGCAATCTGTAATGATGTTATGATGTGTCGAGCCTGCTGAGGGTACAGCATGGAGCAAAACAGACAAGACCACTGACCTCGCGGAGTCACACCAGACAGACATCATTGCAGTATAAGTGGGAAAGTGAGGCTAATAAGTGATCTCTGAATACCTACCAGGGAGATTCTTTTACCTATAAACCAGTTGGCTCTTTACAAGAGCTTTATTTGGTCCAGAAAAGGAGGGCTATTTAGTAGTTTTGCATAAAATAGGTAGGAGTTGAAAAGAATCAAAGATAGAAAGATCTACTAGAAGGGTGTGATGATTGACTTGCTGGTGTGGTCTCTGGGTACAAGGTGTCTCCAGCTCCCTGGGGTAGTTACTCAGTATTCAACTCTGAGATGTGGGGACCTATCATCTCCCAAAGAAGCTGTGTACCTAGAGGTTAGAGTTTTTAGCACCTGGGAGAAAATTTCTCTGTGAAAGATAGTGAAAACAAAATCTAGACTTTCCTGATATTTCTGGGCTTCTTATAGTGATTGCATTGTTTTGTTATCTTAGTATTTTATTTTGAAATGATTATGGATTCACAGTAATTTGTAAAATAGTACACGGGTCCCCTGTACCCTTCACCATGTTCCACCAGGTCTGACATCTTATACTTAGATAGCCATAGCATGATCCCCAAAGCAGGAGATTGACATTGGTACAGTTTACAGACTTCATTCATATTTCACTAGGGTCATATGTTCCTGTGTGTGTGTGTGTGTGTGTGTGTGTGTGTGTGTGTTCCCATGCAATGTTATCATATGAATAGATTCTTGTAACTACCACCACAATCAAGATACAGAGCAGTTCCATTACCACAAACCTCCCCACAACGCTGTTCCCCATCTCTAACCCCTGGCAACCACTAATGTGTTCCTTATCTCTATAATTTTGTCATTTTGAGACTGTTCTATAATGGAATCACATAACATGTAACCTTTTGAGATTGGTTTTTGAAATCAGTATAATTTCCTTGAGATTCGTCCAAGTTGTTGTGTATATCAAGAGCATTTCTGAAGTGTATATTAAATGCTGAAGTAGTGTCATATCAATGCACACTCTTAGAGGTTTCACTGCAACTAGGTATGATGGTGTGGGCTACCGTCAATTGATTCTCAACAGAACAGGATAATTGACAATTATAGGTAAGCAATAGCTTTTGTTTTCCTAAGACAAAAGTGTTCTTCCAGAATTAATAAGTAGACAAATACTTGATTTAAAGGGCATGATGTTCTTTAAAATGTCCAGACCAAAAAAGTTTTTTTCCCAACCTTCTTTTGCAGAGAAGAATCTTCTTTTGCAACCTTCTTTTGGAGACTCAACTGAGTACTCAGCTGGGCTTTGGGGCCAATTAAAAAAAGTTTGGCTCAGAAGCAACTTCCTTTCATGTAGCCTATTGCTTAATAGAGATGGAGTAACCCCAGTTTGGAAAATCATGTAAATCAGCAGCTCTCAGATTTTGTGGCTTCGTGTGTACACAGCTTCTTGACCATCTGTGGTTGAGTGTATGTTGATCACCTTTTCTACTAAGAGAGAATCTCTGCTCTCTGGTGATAATCTAAGAGCTAAATCTCACACGGCTATTTAAGCCATGTCAAAAACATAGTTGAGATCAATGGTATTTGAGAGACCATCTAAGGAACCAGTCAGCATCAACATTTGATACGCGTGCCAAGCAGAACATTAGAATGTAAACAGCTTAGTTTATTTTAATTTAACTCTCACAGAAATGCTTTCCCTGAATGAAGATTTGTGACCAAGCTCCCCACTTTCTTCAAGAGTTAGTATAAAAAATGCCTTCACAACGTGTATTTATTTATTATTGTTAAATAAGATTTGTCTTTCCCTTATTTAAGTAATTCATACTCCTTGAACACAATTTGGAAAATGCAGAAAGCCAAAAAGAAAAAAAAAAGAAAAAAAATACCAGGGAGAGTCTCATTTCCTAAACAGAATGGGCTCATTCCCATTCTTTCTTTGTTCTATGAGATTATTTTTTAAATGTTATGACAAGATAATAAACATAATTTGTAAAGTATATTTTTCTAGAAAAAATTGTTCTGAGGACTTTTTTGTGTGATTTCAGTCCTCAATGTAAGTGTCTCCACAACTTCTTCACAGAATATAAAGTCGGGGGCAAGGGTGGGGAATGGTCTTTTCTGACAAATCAGTGTGATTTCTTTGATCAGAGCAAACCTTGTATAATGTCATCTTATTTCTCTGGTGAACTCAGTTAGATGGATCTATGGTAGTATGTTTAACGTGTACTCAGTTGCGAAACATGTAAACTGTTTCTAAGGTTTGGCTAGTTTAAGTATCATTAGGATAAGCAGCTTTGCATTGTTAAGTATCATTCCATCTAGTCACTAATATTTCCTTAAGATCAATTTCCTTAAGTAGTAAGCAAAAAGCATAAAACAATTCTAAGTCTTCACTATATTTCTCTATTTGTACCACAATATACCCTTTGACCAATGTGCGGTCATGAAAATATTGAGGAATGGCAAAGAGGTAATAAGAAGGGCTCAGGTCCATGGTTTATCATGCATACACCATACCTAAGATCCAAATAATCCCAATGAAAAAGAAGCAGTAGAATTACAAAAGGACCATAACAGGTTTCACGAAGGCCTACCAGTGGGTGATGTCAAACATGAAAGGCAAGACACCTGATCAGCGACTCTTGTGGAAGAGTGCTATATAATCTAAAGGACTAGTGTCAGATGGGCAGAGGTTTGCAGAAAAATGCAAAAGGCAACAACAACCACCAAAATGGTTTATACATCTGGTTTGTGTGGGAAGCAGAGCAAGGGCAGGATAGGTTACTTATTTGCAGCTATCACAAAATACTTATATACAGCAGGGGAAAAGCATATGCGCTCATTTTTCTTTCTGGTTTTCCAATTATGACCATCGATCTATAAATGAGAAAGGGTGAGGATACTTTAAGAGTTGTTTCATATAAAATTTCGTCTTTAAGCTCAGCTACTCTTCCCCAGGGTAGTAGGAAAACTTGAGGATGGGTGTGAATGAATACAATTACCAGTCTTTTGAGTAACCATGTACATAGCAGACATGCTGGAGGTCTTGAAAGGGATATATTTTGATATATATCAAAAGAAGTTTGGGAGACAGTGTAGAAATCAGACTGTAGATGTATGTATAACTTTGCCATTACTCTTGGGAAAATATTTAGGTGGATCATGAAAAAAAAATGATTCTGGAACATTCTATACCAAAGTAAGTCATTGCTAAGATTATAAGAAATGGGTCAGGCTGCTGGAAACACCATGTCCCCATGTGGCATGTCCGTGTGCATCAGATACATTTTTCCTTCTGAGCCCACAACGTTCTACAGGCCCACACCTGAGGTAGACAATGTAAGTTAGAAACACATTCTCCTTTATTTTGGCTGAAGCAATCCTCCATCAGAGGGCTGGCTGGACCACAGCTCTCACTGACTGACTTGGCCCAGATGCCCTTGCCCAGAGCTGAGGCTCTGTAATGCTGACCCGGAATGGGGTGGCATCCTTAAGTAGGGCCTTTGGAGTCAGACAGGCTTGGATTAACTCCATATCTATCACTACCAGCTTTGTGGCCTCCCTGAGACACATCCTGTGTTGTAAAATTGATGTAAGAATGTTCTCTTTTTTGCCTTTCTTGTTTGAGAAAGAAAGAGCTAGACCCTTGGGGTAAAAGTTCCAATAAAAAGAGATTTTATTTCAATGTAAGGAAAAACC
Source organism: Canis lupus familiaris (assembly GCF_011100685.1). Lineage (NCBI taxonomy): Eukaryota > Metazoa > Chordata > Mammalia > Carnivora > Canidae > Canis > Canis lupus. The sequence continues at coordinate 28,135,226 of NC_049223.1, read as the reverse complement.
TTCTTTATTTTTTTTTTATTGGTGTTCAATTTACTAACATACAGAATAACACCCAGTGCCCGTCACCCATTCACTCCCACCCCCCGCCCTCCTCCCCTTCTACCACCCCTAGTTCGTTTCCCAGAGTTAGCAGTTTTTACGTTCTGTCTCCCTTTCTGATATTTCCCACACATTTCTTCTCCCTTCCCTTATTTTCCCTTTCACTATTATTTATATTCCCCAAATGAATGAGAACATATAATGTTTGTCCTTCTCCGACTGACTTACTTCACTCAGCATAATACCCTCCAGTTCCATCCACGTTGAAGCAAATGGTGGGTATTTGTCATTTCTAATAGCTGAGTAATATTCCATTGTATACATAAACCACATCTTCTTTATCCATTCATCTTTCGTTGGACACCGAGGCTCCTTCCACAGTTTGGCTATCGTGGCCATTGCTGCTAGAAACATCGGGGTGCAGGTGTCCCGGCGTTTCATTGCATTTGTATCTTTGGGGTAAATCCCCAACAGTGCAATTGCTGGGTCGTAGGGCAGGTATATTTTTAACTGTTTGAGGAACCTCCACACAGTTTTCCAGAGTGGCTGCACCAGTTCACATTCCCACCAACAGTGTAAGAGGGTTCCCTTTTCTCCGCATCCTCTCCAACATTTGTTGTTTCCTGCCTTGTTAATTTTCCCCATTCTCACTGGTGTGAGAAAAACCTTCTTTAAAAAGAATCAGCTGATAAATGCAGAATGGGCTGCACTTCAAGGCGGGTCCCTTTCCGGGGTGGGGAGGGTTTGGAGCAGACAGACTATGGAACCCCCTTGTCTGAACATTGTAGCTGGACATCCTCTTCTGTGTGCTGACCTAACTCTTAAAAGTGTAATAAAACATAACATGCACATTTAAAAACCTTGTGTAAACATGTGCTGGTGTGACCAATGGATCGATTATGCTTTTTATAGGAGAGACCCCAGGAAAAATGGGAAAGTTAAAAAACTAGCCAATAGCTGACTAGGAAACCTTCCTTCAGTGAGCCTGAGCCTGCCTTGGGCCACATTCTGCTAGAAACACAATGGAATTCCTTAATGACTACAATGATAAGACACTTTATAATCACCAGCAGGAAGGTGAAATGGTTTAAACATTCAAGTCACTTACATATGTTGATTGTCTTATATAAAATGCCCCTGTGTGCATTGTGTTTTATTAGTTCTCACCAGGGAATGAATTCATTTAACTTTGCTCTTTCTCAGATGAGTTCAGATCATGGATTTTACCAACATATATTATCAAAGGCCTCGATGAATCATGCTTTCATGATACTTCTCTGTTTTCTAAGTTTCTATAGCTTAGACTTCAGATTAAGAGTAGACATGGTATTTTTCTAGAAAGTGGAAATCTTGGAAGATTTCCATTTCTACATGAAACAAAAGATCAGTCATTAAAAAATAAAAATCCTGGGGCACCTGGGTGGCTCAGTGGGTTGAGTGACTGGCTCTTGATTTCAGCTTAAGACATGATCTTGGGGTCCTGGGATCGAGCCCTGCATTGGTCTCCACACTTAGGAGTCTGCTTGGAGATTGTTTTTCTCTCCCTTTGCTCCTCCCCCACCCCCATGTGCTCATGCTCTGTCTCAAATAAATAAATAAATCTTTAAAATAAAATAGAATAAAATCCTTTCCTCAATAAGAATATCTATTTGTTTGAAGTTTTCATATAGTCTCAAAGCATTTCAAATAACTTGCTCACTTTAAATAACAAATATTTTTAAGAGGACACAGGGTTGAAAATCTAAATCTAGAAATTACTTGTTCAGATTCATAAAGTCCTGAAAGGGAACTGCCATGGTGCATTTCCATCAAGTTCCCAGGTGATACGAATGCTGCTGGTGTACGGCTCCTACTTTGAGAACTGCTGTAAATCACTGTATAAGTCAGAAACACAGGTAATAATTTGACTCTATTTTCCTGATCTAGGTTGCTGGAACATTCTTTATTTGAAAACCAACCAAAGAGAGTTGTCGTGGACTCTCCTTATGACAATGAAACTAAAAGTTTGTGACTTTTAGTTATGACCAAACCAAGGTGGTTGTGATTTGGAAGTGATTTAAATTGGGGTAGAGAGCACCAAGGAGATTTTTCTAACCTCCTTTTCCCAAAGTTAGGTCATTTCCACTTAAAGATATTTGACATACACATGTCATTGAGAAGACCATATATCATGGCTTGGAACCTTAGCACACTGTGACAAGATCTACCTGAGTCACTATTTGTCTGCCGCATATTGGAAAGTCACCAGTGTAGACCACTGCCTTCTACACCTAACACCAGAAGTCAAAGTGATGGAAAAGGGGTTTCTAGCCAGAACATTCTGTGTCCCATTCCTGGGCCGTTAACAAGACCACTTGGAGCACACTGATTAGGGGAAACACAGCATGGGTGCAATGAGTCAGGAAAATGGGTCTTTTGACTTTATGACTGCTGAATAACTAACATCCAGGCATCCTTTTCCAATCTCTTTTTACCTGCAACAAAATCACATTACAACAAACTTCAATCTACCCACTCCCATCATTGCAAATGTGAGGGATGACCACCAATAACAGTAGAAAGTGTTATAATACATTTTTCTTTCTTTCCCCAACATAAAAGAACTAGAGTGATGTATTTTCTAATTCTAACAGAACCAACCACTCTATTGCCATTTTCCTACCTAAAATGTTTCTGTTTTTCCTGAAAGAGTCCACCATAATTGGAAAAATGAGCCACCACAGCCTAGAGCAATGTATTCATACTATAGCCCTGAATCCAGAAATGTCATTTGTACCAAACTATTAAAGACACTGGCAGGTTTTTACAACCCGGTCGATGATGACGTTTGCCTTATGAGCCCAACACTTTAACTCTCATCATTTTATAAAGCCTCCAGAACAACTGAAGACACTTGGCTTTTACTTACTTAGACCAAAGATGAATTATGTGTTATTATTACTTTTATTATTTACAGGATTTACTAATTATGGTGTTCTGTACATTTTATCCTGCATCCTTCACACACTTCTTGTGGAATTCCTATATGAAGTCTATCTTCTCCTCTGTAGGAACAGCATCGCACACTTCTAAATCGAACAGATTCAAATCAAAGTTTAATTTTTATTGATAGTAGAACTCAGGGAGAGTCATAGGCACTTACTCTTTCCTCTAAAGGAAACTTAAGGTTTTTGCTCTGAGGATTACATCAAATGGTGCGTATGAAGCACTTCCTAAACAGTGAAGAATGATATAAATATTAAGTATTAAAAATACTCCTCATTTAAAATAATATATTCAATAAATAGAAACTAATTGTCTCTGAAGGAAATATTTTTCTTTTCTGTTGTTCTGCATCAAAAGTCTGTTTGGTGATGGGTATTGTTTTGTGATATGTATCTGTGAAGGATGCACATGAAAATAAGAGTCACATCATGTCCGTCCTCATGCTTCAGAAATGACTGTAGGAAATTCAGATAAATGTGTTCATCACTGTTATTGTTTATTTCTGGGTTTCTTTTTACATCTTTAAAATCCTTAAATATCACAAAAATAGTAAAAAATTGCTGCAATGAGTAAAACAAAGCAGAAGTTTATTTAAAAAAGAAAAAAGGGATGATTCACTCCTCTCCCTCCTCAAATTCCATCTCTAGAGCAATGTTAACAGCTTTCCTAATGTCCTTCCAGATGTCCTTCCATGCATTTTTCCATGCTCATGTGAACACGTAGGCCACCTCCTTCCTCTACCCACTCCCTTCCTGCCTCTTCCCCATCCCTCTCTCTTCCTTCCCCCGACAGTCCCCTCTCCCTCCCCCTCCCTTCAATCTTATGTTCCTTTCTGTCTTTTCATCATTTTCAAAACAAATGGGACATATCACGTGCCACTTACCATGAAGCTTCCTAACCTTTCACTTAAAACTAAAATATACATCCTTTTCAGTCAATTCTGTCCTTTCAAACAAGTACACTGTCCTAAAGTACAAATGCACTGTCATTTGCTCTACTTGTCACCTATTAATAAACATGTGTGTTTGCTTTGCTCACACTTTCTTTTCTGTTTTTCTTTTTAAAGATTTTATTTAGTTATTTATTTGACAGATTGAGAGAAAGAGAGAGAGAGAGATCACAAATAGGCGGAGTATTAAGCAAAGGGAGAGGGAGAAGCAGACCTCCTGCTGAGCAGGGAGCCCAGCATGGGGCTCTATCCCAGGACCCCAGGATCATGACCTGAGAGGAAGGCAGATGCTTAACCGACTGAGCCACCCAGGTGCCCCTCTTTTCTTCTTTTCTTTATCTTTCTTCTTCCTTTTTCTTTTTTTAAGGGGGGAGGGCTATCACAACGATTTTGTTGCAGTAGGTTCCTTTGTATATATAGCTATATGAGCTAGATCTCCAAATGAGATTTTAATTATTATTTCGAGAACAGGAAAATACCTTTAGAATTCTGGTAGGGGAACAAAACTAGCATCTTTGTATTAGACTATCTCTAGATTCGAGACAATGGTGTGCTCAATGTTAATATGCATATGGTGGCTATTATTTGAGCAGCAGGATATCTACAGTACGATATAATGAGATCCTTCAAGGATTTTACTATGTTATTATCATTATTACTTGCCTCTTGAAACCTAACCTTATCATATTTTTATATTAGGTATAAATGTGAGGTGGGCAGTGATAAAATCAATTTAGTAATAACTGTAATTATTAATGGTAACTATTATTCATTGTTCATTATAATCACTCATGATTTTATTATTCAGATAAATCTAATATCATGCAGATTTTAGTGCTGTGCATATTATGTGGAGATTAAAAAAAATGAGTCTCTTAAATTCCAGGTGGCGAGGTATCCTGCTTTCTGAATTGTCATTGAACTCTGAGAGATGGTCTGGGTCTGCTCTATTCCATTATGGTGACTTGTCCCAAGCAAGCCTGGAATTGGAAATTCTGTACCTAAGAAGGTCTAGAACACTCAGCCTTATTTGCAAAATATGTCTGGAAAGCTCAGCCTTATTTACAAAATACGCTTAAAGTCAGAGGTTATTTCCTTTTCACTGTATAAGGATCTGTGAATTCCGAAATGTATATAGTGAATTGGGGTTTGTAAAATCGAATGCTATACTGAAATCACCAGTTATTGGAAAGAATACCCTGAGTATTTTTGTAAAGAAGCTTTGAAACACGGATGCCCATTTATAAAATGATATGTGTTAGGAATTTGGACTGTCTTTCAAATAACATCTCTTAGAGGATTACAATCACCATTGGAAATTTTAAACCTGCTTAAATTAGCCACATCCCTGGTAAGAAGAGAGCATGTCTCTTCCCTGAGAACGGACTCTTATCTCTTCCTATTTGCCAGGTAAGTAGATGCACAACCTCATCATCAGCCTTCCCTGTAGCCCTGGAACAAGGCTTTCTGGTCTACTGATTTCCTTTCAATGTATGTTCAGGTCAGATGAACTGTGGACTGGGCTATCCTAGCTGAGCTCCTGGCAAGATGAAAGAGCAGAGGTCTCACACAGGCCAACGTACTCAGTGAAAATGGAGGCAGGGTCTATCCCTTTGGTCCAGGCTATCTTCTGCTCTGATTCTTATCAGAATTGCAAATGGCTCAGTTGGCACAGTTGAGTGTGTTTAATGATGGGGTGAAATCCTGGAGTTCAAATAGTGCACAGATAAAATTTGTATTTTCATGGGGTTGTGTTACTTGCGATAGGCCCCACATGATGGGATTTGGTAATTGTCAGCATTGTCAAAATGGCGTTTCTTTCTGCTTTTACTGTCACTAGGGCATCTATGCAATTTGTCATACTAGCTATCAAACAGTACATCAGAGCAAGTGGAAAAATCAACAAAAACATATTCACACTCTTTGTGTCCACATCTCTATCATCCATTATTAAATCAATTATTAAAGCTCAGTTTAGAGCAGGTTTCTCTGGGTGGATTAGCTCTTTTATCATCTGGCTACTGTCATCTGGGGCATCTTTAACTCTTTGCTGGTTAAACATTTCTAGCTCCCTTAAGAAAGAATATATATATATATATATATATATATATATACACACACACACATATATATAATACATATAAGAATTATATATATAAGAATTATATATTATATATAAGAATTATATATAATATATAAGAATATATTATATGTATTTTACTTTACTTATATATAATACATATATATAAGTAAAGTAAAATAGAATAAAATAGGCAAAAATACAATCAGAGTGAAGCTGACATCTGACACAGAAGAAATGTTTGACAATTTGTCTTAAAATAAATAGTATAAATATGCAATATCCACTGGCTTAACCAGCACAAATAAAATATGAAGGCCGTGTTAAAAATAGTGCTGATTTATTCTCTCTGTAGGCCAGGCAAAATTCCTCCACGGGTAAATTATTGGTATCTATTGAAAAAGCTCTCCTCTCTTAATGCAATTTAGCCCATTCAATAATACTTATTCAACAAAAATTTCTTTAAAGAAGTACCTACCAGAGAAGCAATATTGCGCATTACCTTAGAAAATGGGTTGTGAAATCAAATTGTTTGAGTCAAAACTATTTTCTTTCTCCTTTTTTTCCCCACTTGGGTAGACAAGGTACATACACTCCTCATTTTTCTCCTCTGTGAACTGGGGATGGTAAGTACATCTCTCTTCAGGGTCAAGGTGAAGACTGAATATGCTGATACAGGTAGAGTGCCCAGAACAATGCTTCGCACCTAAAGGAAATTCAGTAAATGTTAACCAGCTATTATTGTGGGCCAGAAACGGGGCATGGTGCTGGCCAGGGTCAAGACAGGATAGATTGTGAATTCTTAATTGTTAAGAAACCTGATTTAGTAGTAAAATATGATAAACACACAAATAATAATGAGACAGAATGTGCTCAGTCAGAAAAGAGGAACAAAAGTCTGTGCAAGGGCTATTGTTTAAAGAATGCTGCCTTGCGGGAGGGTTGGGTGATGGGGTGACTGGGTGATGGGCACTGAGGGGAGCACTTGGTGTTATACTCTATGTTGGCAGATCGAACTCCGATAAATATTTATAATATATATAATATATAAATATTACATATATATTATATATACATAAAAGAATGCGGCCATGATCATCTTGCCTTGACACAATGAGAGTTAAGCTTAAAATGTTTATCAGGTGTGGTTTTGAGTAACTGCATGGGGGAGATTGTGCCTCTCAGCAAGTTGGTTGAAAGACTATTTCAGATTTGTGTTTTCTTGAGCTAAAGGAGTTGAAGCAATTAGGAAGTGAGCATTGTGAGTAAATTAAACAGAATCTTCCCACATTCCAAGTGATATAAACTTGGAAAGATGGATCTATGAGCAAAATAGATTCCTTGCTTTTGATAACAGAGAAAGGATAAAAGGTCCATAAAATGGCTAAGCCATTGGTCTTTCTCTGTCCTTCTGCCTAAGAAACACCCTCTGCCCACCGTCCTCCATCCTCATCATGCCTCTCCCCACTGAGCAGGACAGTTGGCTCAGACAGCCCATAGCTGGGTAAGCCATCAGCCCTCACCTATCAGCAGTCATATTTATTTTTGGAAATTATGTCCATTGAGAGAATATGACACCAAAGTACTCAGGTCAGAGAAATAGGGGGTGGAGCTTCCTGCTTCTTTCTCTGGCCATGGGACCAAGTTAACAGACTTCTGCTCTGCCTCCTTGCTCCATTTGGTTTATTTTTTGAATTCTAGAATTAGGAAGGAGGAGTGAAATGAGTTGTTCCAAGAGGACCCTAAAATGCCAAGGCCACATTGATATACTGCTCATAGTGGAATCCAGAAATCTTTATGACCCTGGTTGGCAGGTAAAATTCACTGAAATGGATGTAGGAAAAGATGGCATACTGCCTGATATACAGATTGCCTCTTTTTCTTCTTTTTTTTTTAACTTTTTTAAAACTAAGCTCTATACCCAATATGGGGACTTAACTCACCACCCCAAGATCAAGAGTCACATGGTCTACGGACTGAGCCAGCCAGGCACCCCTGATTGTCTCTTCCAAGTTATAGATCACCTGTCAATAATTAGCCTATATCTCTTCTATGATCCTGATATAATTATGCATCCTTTGATGGAAGGACTTGTTTTCCAATTTCTCTGGCTTTATTATTAATGTAGCTTCCAAAAAGCCAAAGGCCCATCTTAAATAAGGTAGACCACAGTTAATTGGAGAAAATCAGGAATGACTTCGTAAGGAGGTACATGTTGTCCAGTTCTTGAAAATAAAAGCAGGATCTCCCCAGGCAGATATGGGATATGGGCATTGTGAAGTGGATAGAAGAGTATGGGAAAGCCTAGGAGAGTAGCACAAGTCATTGGGACCAGGGGAATGGTGTTCTCAGACTGGACAGTCCCCGTCTCACAGTGGCAAAAGGCCACCAGGTAGGAAAAGGCAGTTCCTGATCAGGAAGGTTCTATGCAGGAAGAAAAAGTCCCCTAAAATACCAGAGGGCACACACACAGACACACACACACACACAGAGGGCCTCGTAATACAGTTAATTTCTTCATTGGGAATCTGTGACACCTTTCATCAGGAGTGACGGAGGGAATACACCTGGCCCTCCGTTTCTCTCCTCAGGCTGACTCCCCCACTCCTCATCTTCATCCTACTGGACCCATGTGCACAGAGCTAGTGCACATTTAAATGTTCACCTCCCATGTCTGGGCTGATATAATAGCCATAGATACTTTCCAGTTTCTCTGATAACTGTCATTCAGTTGTCTTGTACATACTGAGTTGTGATTTCATCGCAAAGACAAATTTGCCAATGCAATGACATCTTCACTCCCTTCCCCCTTCCCAGATCTTCCCATGAGTTCCCCTCTCATTCAGCTTGCAGATGGCAGACTGTGGGACTGCTTGGCCTCCACATCCTTGTAAACATGTTCCTATAATCAATCTTTCTCTGTCTGTCTCTCCACATATATATTGGCTGTATTTCTCTGGAGAACCCTTACTAACACACTACTCAAATGTCACTTCCTTTATGAAATAGAAAATTGCTCTCATCCACTCATAGTTCCACTAGTGTCTTCACAGCACTTACCATAACCTGGCCTGGTTTAATTGTTGCTTCTCCCTCGCCACCCCCCCTAACCCCCCAAGAACATATCCTAAGACAAAGAATTGCAGATTGGTATCATATTTTCTAATCTGAGCATAGGCTCAGGGGCCCTCAGATTAGCTGGACTTACATTTTGTCCCCACTACACACTAGTGTTTGCTGGAGAATGGTGGTCAGAGTACTGGTTTCCATGACCTAAATATGTTTGGGAAATTCCCCATAGAATAAATGCATCCTGAAGACAGACTACCTTTCTGAGGCAATATGAGGCAATATGCCTGGCACCGAATGTTATGTCTTGGTACACAGTAGGTGCTCACTAAATAAATATTTATATTTATATTCAAATAAAAATTTGAATGAACAAATTTAGGAAAACTTTTTATCCTTGCATATATTCCTATTAAAAATCTTGAAAATGTGCTAAAAGAAACTTGCTCTGCTTTGTTTAATCCCACCCTGTTGTTTCTATGAAACCTACTTTGGTAAGCCCTCCTGTAAGATTATCTTCTTGTCTGGCTCCCAAGCATGAAGGGAAACTTTGCTCATTAAAAGGCTATGGTGGAGGAGGAGGTGATCCTAGCACTATTGACAGCAGGTTTTGCTTCCTGTTTTAAAGATGTTGAAAAGCATAGATCAGTGTATGAGGAGGCACTTGGGGATTTTTCCTGGACAGCAAACAGCTCTTACAAAACAACAATTTGATGAGCTCAGTGCAAATGAATCAGAAACATATGGATTCAATTTCCCTTGAAACACACATGGCTTTAACAATTAAACACCGCAGCGATTAGTTGGGAAAAGAATACACAACAGGGATTTGATAGAGTCCAAACATTTGAAAACATGTTTGAGGTCTTCTCTGAGCCCCAGATGGGGTCATTCCTACAGAACACATGGAGTCCTAGCTGCATTGGCTACAGGACACAACTTCCTTTTCCAATTGCAACCTGCCAGGGACATTAGCAGTGACTCTCCCTGCAGCTCCGTGGAGGAGAAATGACTTTTTTTTCTTGAAAGATAATGGATTGGGGTCAAATGATGATTTTTTTTTTGTTATACTTTCCCATTTGTTAGACTGATAAGGTATAGGAAGAGACAAAGTATATAAGGGTGTGTGTGTGTGTGTGTGTGTGTGTGTGTGTGTGTTTTCCATGGTAATGCTCTCCAAGGAATTCAAATCTCTCCAAAGACATTATCTCATTCATTTGTATTATGTGCACCCAAGAGGCATCTATGATTGCTCCAGTTTCACATAGAGGGAAGGTACACGAAGTAGGGTGTGGCCAAGATGGCACAGATGGCCCAAGGACCAGCCATACAAGAGCCAACCTCTCCAGCCTGCAGTCTGCGGATTTCTGTCTCCAGCTCCACCTGCCTCTAGATTAATAGGACCATGTACAGCATTACTATATATTAACATAAAACTGGGTTTCCTAAGGGGAATTCTAGCTTTTTTCCAATGAAGCTCTAGCACTGAGCAACTGGTGAGAAGAATGCAATTAATTTTTCCCTCACAAGTGAAATCATTACATAAACTATCTCAGCAGCCCCTGGGGCCATATACAAGACACTGAATTACACGTCCCCAAAGCTGAGCCTTCCATCAACAGCTTGGAGCTGAAATGAAAGCCCAAAAGGCCATATTATGGTATGTCCCCGTCTTCCCTGAATGGGTGTGGTGGCTTCCTAATCAGCGCAGATGGGGGGAAAAACCTTGGGCACCCCACCCACTTCATTTCAAAAGTATAGCAAATATATACTTTTTACATCAAGAAGGATTTGTCTGGAGGATCTAGTTTTTCAAAGTTTTCTATACTAAATCCATCTTTCTCAATTGCTTGTTTTTTTACCCTGCAGGATTCCCCAGAGTTTATTTAGGAAAATATTTTAAGGCTTGAGAAAAATTCACAGGTGACACACTAGTAGTTCTAGCTGAGCATGAAACTCATGGGAGGCTTTCATGAAAGCATCCCCCTGACACACACCCACACACACACACAGACACACACACACACATCCCAAGAGGCACTAATGTGCCTGCTTTGAGAAGGAGCCCAGAAACCTGCTGTTTCTCAAAGGCCCCAGGTGATTTTAACGGGCACAGAGAGCAAGCCCTGACCTGCACCTGCCCCAACCCTGTAGCTTAGAGGGTGAAGCAGCTTTGCCAAACTCACAGCCATTATCTTTTGTGTTCCATCAATTCCTTCATTCCAAAAATGTATTTATTTGTTGGGGCACTTGTTTTAAAATATACCTGGGGTCTGTTTTTATCTGATATGTTAAGACATGCAGATATGGAAATGACTCTCAGGAAGGAAGAAGTTTATAGTCACAGATCCCTAAACAGAGAAGGCTCAGCACACCACACAGGGACCCTCCCCCCTATACCATCCCTTACCGTTCCTCACCCCCAGGGAAGCACCAGGGTCAGTCAGGAGGCGGAGGGAGTGAGAGGGAGGCATGGGCACCTTTCTTTATTTCACAGGAAGGACTGGACAAGGCTGAGTAAGAAAGCTGAGCAGGTTTAGGATTGGATCATTTGCATAATTTCAACTGGCTCTGGGGTGTAGGTAGGTGCTTGAATTTAGGGCAGAGGAATAGTGTCCCCAGCTGCAGCAGCCTCAGGAAAGGAGGCAGGCGGGGATTTGGACTTGCATTTGGTTGGTTTGCATATCAAAGTCATACTCTTGAGCAAGCCTGTTCTCCTGCAGAAGCTAGCTAGATGAGGGAGGGCAGTCCCTCCCGAGTCCACAAGGTCCCAAGATGTCAAAGCATGCTAAAATACAGGAAAATTCTAAAACATGATGAATACAGTATCACATTAGCCATCAGAGTGCTAAATGCAAATCGGGAAGATAAAATAGTGATAAAAGGGTTCCGACTCTGTGTTTCCAGCTTCCACATGGTTTTCAGATTGTCATTTCTCTTTTTATCTTCCTAGAAAATCTGGAAAGTCCATAATAATACCATCATTCCTCGAGCTAGACACCAAGGCTGACAGAGGGAAGGTGACACCATTTCCTTGCAGCGGAAATAGGATTGGAAACCAGGTCTTTTGCCTCCTGGCCCCCAGCCCTGCAGAGCTGGGCCAACGCGGGAACCTTGGTCCTCCTCTAGGAGCTGTTGTGCCCAGATGCACAGGGGTTGGCCTCCCATGCTGCCAGGTGCAGCCAGCCTGTGCTGGGATCTGCCAGCAAACAGCAGTGAGTGCTCTGCTCTTCGGAGCAGGAGACCATCCCGTCAGTGTTATGGGTCAGATGCGTGTGTTTTCTCGAAGAACATAATTAGAAAGGTGGCCCATATATCACAGATAAAATACTGATGGGCCAGCCACGGAGAATGTTGTAGGTTTTGACAGACAAGACGGGGTGCCTCCACCAGCAAATGGGCATGGTGTCATGTCATCGACAATGACGTATGTGCTCTTGGATGGGGAGAAATGTATCTGCAGCCCTGGGTCCTTCCTTACAGTCCTTCTGCAGCTATAAGGACATCAAACAAACATTTAGACAGAGGGCCCTTTAACCAGCTTCTCGGAGGCAGTGAATCAACTCAGAAAGTAATTCAACCCGCACTCTCAAGGTGCAAGGGAAGGGAAGAAAAACTCTGTCTTTAGATTTCATCCTCCCTACAGACCCATTCGTCAGCCTCCTCAGAGAGTCTGCATCAATCCCGTCTGGACCACTCACTGAAGAATGCCCAGCAGGGATGGGGGCTAGCTGGCAGGTGTCTCCGCTCTCTGGGCTATTTCTGTCCTTGAGGCAGTGGGCAGGTGACTGTAGGGGTGTGATGGGCAGTCAGCATCGGGCTCCTATGGCCCCTGAACCTCTCAGGGGCCCCCAGCACTTCCTCTATGGACTACTTTCCCATTAGCTGCTAGCACCGGTTAAATAACTGGTTTTCAGGAGTTGGATTCCGTGGGATTCGTTTGGGGTCTTTACAAATGAATAACACATACACATGGGAACTTTGCTCAGTACATCAGTACAATAAATTGGAAACATGCAGATTACCGGTATATCCAGATGCACAAAACTCAGTGGTTTGGGTTGGCTGCATGCTTGATTCCACAGATGAGGGTTCCTCAGGCGTGGGAAAGGAGTCTGCTAGGACCAGGATCTGGTTCCCCATCTCCACACGAGCATTCTCTCCCTGATGCACCACAAGGATGCATGTGGCTTGTGTATGTGTGTTTCACCAACTGAAGATTCTTAGACGTTGTGTGTTTTGTGGGGTTTGCTGATTTTAGTCCAAAATCAAATTCCCTTTCATGGTGGGAAGCTAGTCATGGAAATAGCTAAGCGATACCATGTATTTTATCATGAACCAGTATTACCCGCAGAAGAGACTCGTTTGGATTCGCTTACAGCTTCCTTTCTGTCAATGAAAGTCTTAACCTGCAGCATCCTGCCGTAGAGACCAGAGCTGCATGTTGAACAAGCACAGAACAATTTCACGGATGGGCATGAGGCCTTCCCTATTTCTGTTCACACCCATTGATTATGCAGACACTTGGCGGCACACCATCTCTCTTACAGAGGGATGATGGGCTCTCCCTTTAGGATAGCCACCAATGGAGGCAATGCAAAATGCTGAGTTCTCTTTCTCGTGAATACATTTCTAATCAAAAAGAACAGGATGTTGACACACTTAGCCCGGATAGGTCCATAAACTTGAAGGGATTTGTTGAATAGCAGGTCAGTAAGGAACACTGCCCAACTTTCTCTGTGGACAGGGGGCAATGTTTTCACCTTCCGGCCTCCCGGCTCCTTGTGGTGTGGCCCACTCTACCCCAGGCCTCTGCTCCACCTTCTATGTTCACAATGATGCCAGATTGTGCATTTCTTTGTTATTTTTTATGTTTTTTATTTTATTTTTTTAAAGATTTTATTTATTTATTCATGAGAGATACTGAGAGAGAGGCAGAAACACAGGCAGAGGGAGAAGCATGCTTCCCACATGAAGCCCAATGAGGGACTCGATCCCAGAGCCCCGGGATCACATCCTGAGCCGAAGACAGTCAGTCAACTGCTGAAGATTGTGCATTTCTTTGGATATAGTCTGCTCTCTTTCCTCCCCTCATGCACACATCAGAAAATACATAAGGCTTGTTATTAATGCAGTGAGCAATCTTTGATTGCCAACTGCACCCTTTTCATGTATAAATGGAAAAGAACATCCATTATTTCCTCTACCACTGGTCCCTTTCGGCCTACCTGGGGGAAAAAAATCATTCCTACCCATCATTGAATGGTGTTTCAAGGTCATACTTTCCAGAAGACATTCACAGGTCATAGAACAGGGGATACAATCTGTGTTAATTTTCCTAGAACCATTATAGCTAAATAAAGAAGAAAAACACATGGAATCCTTGCACAGTGTTGGTGGGAATGCAAAATGGTGCAGCCACGTTCCTCAAAACATTAAAAATAATATTGCCCTATGATCCAGCAATCCCACTTCTAGGTATTCATCTCAAATAGTTGAAATCAAGATCTAAAAGAGATATGAGCACTCCTGTGTACATTGCAGCACTGCTCACCAGCCAAGATGTGGAAAGACCCTGCTTGTCCATCAATAAACGAATGGATAAAGAAAATGTGGCATATAATACGTGAGACCTTCAAAGAGAAGGAAATTCTATAATATGCCACAACATGGATGGACTTTGAGGATATCACGGTAAGTGAAATAAGCCAGTCACAGAAAGTCATATACTACATGACTCCACTTAAATGAAGTATCTAAAATAGTCAAATTCACAGAGCTACAGAGTGAACTGGTGGTAGCCAGGGTCTGGGAGGAGGGAGACGCAAGAAACTACCATCAAGGAAAATGAAGTGAAACAAGATAAATAAGCTCTAGGGATCAGCTGCACAAGCTGGTACCTGTAGTCAACACTCATGTACAGGTAAACAGGTGTTAAAGGGGCAAACACCATGTCAAGTGTTCTTTTCACAATAAAATAAAACAAGGAAAACATGAACTCTAAATTGCCCTTAATCTTTTATCCACTCACTCCTGCTGACTCCAGGCTACTACCCCTCTTCTGGATTCTCACAAAGCCCTGTTTCCCTGCCGTCATTAAATACCGAAGAGCATGATGGTTCTCAGATGGGCACAAAGGCTTGGACACAATATTCTCCCAGCTTCGTGAACAGAGTTAAACACTTGGATTTTACTTGCCTTAGATTCTCTCCATGGGAAGAGTCTGCCCCAAGGCAGCCTTGCTGAGGCAGCTAAAGAACTGGAAGCCTCTGTGAGGAGACAGCCAAGATCCAAAGGGAGATCTTCGGCTTCTGTGGCTGCATGGCCATTACCCAATAATCAGACACACATTTCCTATTTCTCAAAACACTTGGTGATGTGTGTGCCATTGCATTTCCACATCCTGTTTATAGAACATGATATTTATCTATTAGCATTTCTCTCTCAGTGTGTTGTAAAATGGCAGGCTCTTGCTAACTTCATATAAACATTTCAGGGACCTTTGAGACTGTTACTAAGTCATTTAAAGCAGCTATGGTCTTCATAAAAGCTTTATTAAGAGCATCCACTATGACGTTATTGGACCTAGAGTTTATTGCACATGAAAGACCTTTAATTTGGTGACATATGTAAGCCTTAAATATCATTGATTTATACTTCATCATCATTTTCCGGTGATATTGCCAAAACGTAAGTTTATCCAAAGCTGTTTGTAGTTTTAACAGGCACTGGAGGAATTATGAGCAAAGTGTTGTGACACAAACCTTTGTACATAAGACAGCATTGCCCAAGGGTCCCGTGGCCACCTTCTAATATGGGAATCCATGCACACAACAGTGTCTCTCCTCACCTTCCCAACTGCCTCCTCAGAACTTACCCCTTCCTTAAAGGAAGCAGAGTTTCCCTGTCCAAACCTCAGGCGCTCTACATAAGTATCAAGACTGAAGCTTATTTGTGAACATCTTGCCCTTTCTTCTTTTAATATTATAAGCTAACAATGTTAGGTTTTGCCACATTTTAGCCTTACTCTTTCATTCATTCAACAAATAATCATTGAGTACTTCCTCTATGCCAGACGCTGAATTTGGCTCCAAGGATACTATACTGAACAGTCTAGAACTAATTTGTTTTTTTTTTATAAATTTATTTTTTATTGGTGTTCAATTTGCCGACATATAGAATAACACCAGTGCTCATCCCGTCAAGTGCCCACCTTAGTGCCCGTCACCCAGTCACCCCCACCCCCCGCCCACCTCCCCTTCCACCACCCCTAGTTCATTTCCCAGAGTTAGGAGTCTTTCATTCTAGAACTCATTTGTGAACTGCCCTCAGCAACACTGGGCTTTGAAAAGGAATTTATTACAATACCAGCAGAATTCATCATACTATACACCATTACAGCCGAGCTTAATAATTATTAATGAAATATGAGCATTTCTATGTTATTCATGTTTTGTTAGTACATTATAAAAACAATTAGTAATATCATCTCTCCTGGATAAAATACTTGTAGAAGTCTAGTGGCTGAACTGCTGAAAAGACACATAGATGCCTATAAGTAAATAGACATCTTTTGGAAGATGCCAGAAAATTGTATCAAATGTCTGTCCCTAAAAGTTGCTGGTAGCTTTTCAAAAGATTTACATTTCTTTTCAGCAAATTGCTTTCTTTTGACTAGGGAAAAAGCTCATATTTGATTCAGATGAATAATACCCAACTCATAGCAGGGCCCAGTTTTGACTTCGATTTCTTATGGGTTGTTGTTCCATTTTGATTACAGCTTGTTGAGTGGTCATACCTAGAGCACTTACATGATTTGTTCTCACGCCCAGTTATTCTTCTTTTTCTTCTGTATTCCCTATTCTTCGTCAGCATGGTATCTCCCATCGGTCTTGTAACCCGTGATCTTTGCTCGAATATTTTGTGAGTGTCTCTTCTATAATTTCTCAGGATTCTTGCACCAGCTGTTTTTCGCACGTCTGAAATCTTGGTTAAGTAAGTAAATGTACAGAGACCTGTAGGCATCCTGTAAATAATCACTAGGAACCAGTCATCTGTTCATTTCAGCAATTTGCAATAAACACGGTGTAATTTTCATAGACTCTCTGGATGTTTGCTCTCATTGCACACGTGAAATTACATAGTCACATGAAAATTATACCTAGCTCGACCTGAGGGAAACATATATCACTGTTTTATAGGGAAAGATATTAGTAAGCCCATAATCATGTCCAAGGAAGTAGTATATAGACTATTAACAAGATTAGCATTTTCTGGTAAATGCATCATTTCTGGAATTGCAGAATATATTAGTTAAATGAAGTATTCTTTGCTCAAGATACAAAGAGAAGAAGAAAGAGAAGCCTAGTGAGGTAGAGAGGGGTGGGGTTTGGAGGCAGATGGATGTGGATTTAAATTGTGCTGTTTCTTCCTAGTATTAACATTTGACACACTCAGCTTCAACTTCTTTATCTGTAAAATGAGAGTAACAATAAAACAAATATCAAAGGACACCACACAAGTGCAGGTTTCTATTCTTTTTTCTTCCTCTGAAAGGGGAAAATAAACCCCAACACGTGTGTAAACTATGTACCACCCGACATCAGAAGACAGGAAAAATTTCAAGTACCAAATTTGAGATTGATGTATTGGGGCGGGGGCAGGGGGATGGAGATTATTAAATTTTCTTGTTCGGAGGAAACGTAATTAACATGATCTGTTTGGCTTTCTTTTTTCATGCCAAATTCACTTTCTAGTCCTAAAATAATGTCGTGCAAATCACTGGCAAGTTGTTTCATGTTCCTGCTTAATAAAAAGAAAAAAAATCTTTTTCTTATACTTAAATGTCTATTTAGTTCCATTTGGGTCATTTTCTTTGAACCAAATGCAAATGAGTAAGGATTGCAGCCATTTTATAATCTTCCTTTAATCAAATCACTACAAAGCATCAGCCCACTGGGCAATGGGTGACATAAATCGTATTAACTCAATTCTGTGTTTCATTAAAGGATTTAGTATTTTTATGAACCAGAATATCTGGGTCAATGCCATGGAAACTTCGATCAAATTGCACATCTTATGGATTCAATGATCTGGAGATCATTGGACAGGATGAAGATGAAGTGTCAGCTTCCCTATCACTCTGGTCTCATTAATACATGGTTACTTTTCAAGAGTCCAGTAGTGTGGGAGGGGCAGTTGGGTCCTGGGCCCAGAACGCTAAAGATAATCTCTGCATTCCTTTTTCTCTACACCGTTGAAATACTTCTATGATTTCTCTATTTGCCTGTTTTCACAATAAACCAAAAAAGACAAAGTTGGCAGTAAAAAAAAAAAAAATCCACTGAACAGTATTGCCTAAATAATTTTTTTTTGTCTAAATAATTTTTTTTAAATTTTTTTATTCCTATTAGATTTATAAACTATGACAAGCCACTCCTGGAAACTTTTCTATATATCCACACTTCAGGCACTTCTATGTAATATCTAAATATTTATATTTCCTTTTTAAATGGGAGACCCAAGAATGTTCCTGTAATATTCATGAGAACACAGAAATGGTTATGAGAAGAATCTCTGCCTCCCAAAGAGGGAAAATGAGCAAAGCTGGGAGAAAGGATCAAGAGTGTAGTTTCCAAAGGTTTCAAACATCTAGGTGATTATCATCCTAGACACAAGACTTTTCCCTGGATTTGCTGTTTATAAATAACAGGCCCTGGGACTCATTTCAGGTGGTTGTTTTCATTATTTCTCGCTATTGGTGGTTTGGAAACAATGGATATTTTTCCTTTGTCAGTCTCCACTCTTGGCTTTCTCATAAAATGTATTCCATTATACGCTATAGAGCTCTAGAATAAGAAATTCTAGGGCACTTAGAGATCTGTTAGGTCAACTCTCCACTCTATAGTGGGAAAATGGAAGCTCTAAATGGTGAGAAGACTCACCCAGGGTCCCAGGGCAAAGTGGGATGTAAAGTTTGAGGAGAGATCAGGTTAGCAGACACATTCAGCCCCTTTGTGATCCTTCTTAACTTTTTGGCATTATTTTTTTTAAAGATTTTATTTATTTATTCATGAGAGATACAGAGAGAGGCAGAGACACAGGCAGAGGGAGAAGCAGGCTCCCTGCGGGGAACCTGATGAGGGACTCAATTCCTGGAGCTAGGATCAGACCTGAGCCGAAGGGAGACGCTCAACTGTTGAGCTACCCAGGTGTCCCAACTTTTTGGCATTATTAATGCAA
This sequence comes from Canis lupus familiaris, assembly GCF_011100685.1. NCBI lineage: Eukaryota > Metazoa > Chordata > Mammalia > Carnivora > Canidae > Canis > Canis lupus. Next base: position 28,115,862 of record NC_049223.1, on the reverse strand, counting down.
ATATATTTTTACATGTTAAGTTAAAAATATGAATAGGCCCAATTTTTGTTTGCTTTGTGTTGGCTCCACTTAATTTCTCCAAACCTTCAACATTTTATTTTTTATATACCATTTTCTTCTGGATATCAATGTTTTAATTGAAATTCTTATATACAACCATTTTCCCCTCTTCCCTCCTCTTTTATTACCTGCCAAAGCCAAAATACTATTGGGGGCTGTGTCAGATGTCTTCCTGCCAGGTCAGAAAAATAAATGTATTTTGCTCCTCTGGATTAACTTTAAAGAAGCTAATTTTATATATAAATATATAATTTGGCCTTAAATATATGTATCCAACAATGCTAATGGTTGAGTACAGGGATAATCATGGTTTGCACAATTCCTCAGCTGAGTTGTACTTCATAGCCCCGTCATGTATAACCCAATATGTGTATTTAATGAAGCAATTCAATTCCTAGCTGGTGCTCAAGTCAGTGATTGGCATTTGTGAGTCCAAATACTCAACGTTAATTCTGCAACTTATTGCTCTCCAGCTTAGGGAAAGTCATTTAGGAATTCCAAGCTTTCATTTGCTCAATGACAAAATAATAATGGTAACAGTAATAACCTCCTTGCCTGTCTCCCAAGGTTTCCGTGACATTACTTGGGCTCCCCATGTCTTTATGGATAGACACCCCGTCCTATGATAGACATCCCATCCACCTCTATTGTTCCCACTGCCAAAATGTACCAATTAACTATGAAACAAGAAAAAGACCCTTGGGCTCTATTCAAGTCACATTCAGGTTTGAATGAAAACATTTTTGCCATTTTGGTATATTTCCATTTTGAAGCAAACTATGAACCTTAGAAGAGAAATGTGACAAGGTGTCAATGGTGCTTTTTATTCTGTGTTTCAGATGTAATGGGATCATAATTGTTAGGGTAGCTGAACCTCCTCTGAAGGAGACAGTTACTTGGCTCTCGCCCCATCGTGGCAGACTTACCATCATATTGGCTCGACCACAAATGATAAAGAATGAGCCGGAGGAAGAAAAATCTGACCTGAAAAGCTAATCAACCTAGAAATGCAGAAGCTAAAAGGCCCCGGGGAGGGATTAATGCCACAGCCAAACCTCTTCTTAATTTTGTTAATCAGACATTTGTCAGCACAGGGCACTTTTTGCAAGTGTTGAAAAAAAAAATCAGAGCTTGTGAAGAGGGCCTGGGACACATCTTATTACTTTCATTATCACTGGGGAGCATTTCTCAAGTTGACTTCCTAAAAGGCATTTGGGCTTCTGTCTCTTGTATGAAGATAATTATTTCTGTCATGATGAATAATTTAACCACCATTCCCAACTCCCACCTGCAGACCACTCATAACTTTCAATAAAAAGAGATACACTGCTCTATAACATAACAGCTTCTCTATTTTATGGACCTGGCAGAAATTGTAATGAAAGCAAAAATGTTCCTAAACCTTCCAGCCCCAAATTATTATTGGTTGGTATCACTTGCTTTTTCCAACATAGGCTCATAGAACATTGGCACTGAATGATTCCTTAGATGACTATAGAAGAGGAAAAACAAAAAGAAGCTTAGAATAATTCAGCACTGTGATCAGGGTACACAGCTACCATGCGGAGTGGACTGTTAGATCTTGGTTTATGTCCTCAGAAAACAATTTCCTTGGCTCTTACTCCCTCGAAGTCCAATGCAAATGTCACAGGGAAGCAAGGCTCCTGGCTTGGAGTTATCACACACTGACTTGGTCACCTCAAACATTTCAGGGTTTGTTTCTTCATCTGTAAAACAAATCTGATAACTTAAAACACTTATTTTGGAACAATCTCAAACTTAGAGACAAGGTGTCAATCCAATACAAAGAACTTTTCCCTGAGCCATTTGAGAGAAAGTTGTCACCATGGTGCCAAGTAGGGTTGGTACTCCATCAACCCAAATACTTTAGTGTGTATTTCCCACAAACAAGGGCAAAATCTGCAATATAGCCACCTCAATCGGATACCTTCAGCTTCACCTGTTTTTTCAAAAACATCCTTTTGAGCACCAGAATCCAGTTCCAAGTCACACGTTCCTTTCCATTGTCATGTCATTCATTTCCTTCAATCTGGAACAGTTTCAAAGGCCTTTTTAGATTTTCAGGACCTGGACACCTTTGATTATTATAGGCCACTCATTTTACAGAACAGCCCCTAGTTTGGGTTTCTTTCATGTTTCTTCATGATTAGATTCAGGTCTGTGACAGCATTGTTACAGAAGTGGTGCTGTGCCCTTCCAACTGTATCTTATGGGAGTGTACTATTTCGATGGTCCCATTATGGATGTTGTTAACTTCAGTCACCACGGCTAGGATGGTTTCTCCTCTTTGATGGCATGTTCCCTTCATAATTATTAGGTATTTTGTGGATAAATAGTTGGAGACTATGTAAATATCCTCTTCTTATAAAACTTCTAATTTTTTCATCTATTCATATGGACATGAATTCAAAGCTTCCTATTTTATTCAATGGGGTATAATACTTTAAAATCATTCTTGATTTTGATATTCTAATTGTTCCTGATTTAACCAGGTAGGAGCCCCATCAAGCTACATGCTTTTTTCCTTTGATGTGTGAAGTAATCAGTCTGTGATTACTTCATTACTTTTTGGTGCGACAAGATATTCCAGACTCATCTTGGCCTTTCCCACTTCTGAATCTGAGTCTGCTGTTTCTCTAAGGAACCCTAGACCCTGTTAGTAGTTAATGGTATTTAGAAACACTATATGGACACTGGGTAGGCTCATTGCACACCCCCACAGGTACATCTATGTTTATTTCTATAGCTATCTCTAGACAGTATATTGAAAATCATATGCTCACACCAAGACCTACAAATTTAATCTATATCACAGGGGAAAATATAGTTTTTAAAATGTTTTTTTCTATATTTTCAACTCCCTTCTCTGGTAAGGAGAAAGCTGGTTTCCACTATCAGTAATATACTTATTTATTTGACCAACACCCCAGCACATTAACATGTCTCCTACACTTCTGGCCCACGTTATACAGATGCCTTCCTCATCCTATGTGAGCCCTCAGAAGCTCCCTGGGCCTTCCTCCCTCTTGGTTTATTGCCTCAGTCAACACCAGCTCTGATACTTGCAGACATCATCTGTATTCTGCTCATATGTCAATCCTTCATGTGGACTATACTTCTGTGTGGACGCCACCATCATCCCACTTGAGTTTCAACCCTTAGATCAGGGCCACCACACATCTCTGTACCCCACACAGATTCCTTGCTCTTCCAACCTGAAGGTTTTTGGACAGATTTTGCCTAATACCTTTTTAGTCTTGACTCCCTTCTAGGACGGCTATAAGTGTTTGATGAAACACAGAGTTTCATCAATGGACACTTTATAAACCATGAAAAGTTTAATGTCCTGGCTGGAGAATGCCCTTCAAGTTCTCAAGCTTGTCAGGCACATGTGGCTCTCTTGAAATGGGACCATCAGTGCACACCCTTCATAGATCGCCTCAGGGCTCTCCTCTTCACTCCTCTACCTACCAGCTCTGGAAATAACTCAGATTTGTGCTTACGGCTACTCTCCCAGCCTCAGTATTGGCCTGGGTCCACTCTTATACTAAACTCCCTACTCTACTATGCTCATCCTTTTCACACCGTCCTTCAAGACAATCCCCATGAGACTTCCATGGGCGTTTTGTTTGTTTGTTTGTTTGTTTTGTTTTTTTGTGGAAGAGATTAGGACAAAACCAAGTGTAAGATGCTGATAGTGACATTCAATGTATTCTTCCCCATCCATTAATTAAGATAAAACTGTTTTTTCCAACAAAAACTCAAGGTGTAGAGTAGATCACAGAAAACAGAATGTTTATTTCTCTCTTCTGTGAATTCCAAAATGGCACCAGTGGTAGGTGGGCAGCTTGTCGTTGATATTAGAACTGCTGTAACCAAACACTATAAACTGGGTGACTTAAACAACAGGAGTTTATTGTCTTGTTGTTAAGGAGTCTAGAAGCCCAAAATTGAGGTATCAGTAAAGTTGGCTCCTTCTGAGGGCTGCAAGGAAGGACTTGTCCCAGGCTTTTTCTTCTCGGCTTGTAGATGGCTGTTTTCTCCCTGTGTTCTTCCTCAGTGCCTGTGTCCAATTTCCTCTTTTCATAAGGACATCAGTCATATGAGGTTAGGGCCAATTCTAATGACCTCACTTAAACTTGACTGCCTATGTAAAGACTTTATCTCCAAATAAGGTCACATTCTGAGAAATTAGGGGTTAGAATTTCAACAAATGCGTTTGGGGGGAACACAATTCAGCCGCTAACAGTGGCTCCTCTCTAAGTATTGATCTAGGTACTTGGGCTTCTTTAATCTTTTTAAGATTTTATTTATTTATTCAAGAGAAAGAGAGAGTGAGAGAGAACATGAGCAGAGGGGAGGGGCAGAGGGAGAAGCAGACTCACCACTGAGCAGGAAGCCCAATACAGGGCTCAATCTCAGGACCCCAGGATCATAATCTGAGCTGAAGATAGACATTTAACCAACTGAGTCACCCAAGCATCCCTGAGCTTCTTCAATCTTGTGACTAGGTTGTCTTCAGTAAGACTTCCAATGAGTAGTTGAGTCAAGCTGGTGAAAGGAAAAAGAGTAGAGAATATCAAACGTTGGCAGGGTTTATGGGCCCAGCCCAGAAATAGAGCACATCTCTTGCTTTCTATTGGCCAGAACTTAGTTACAGAGCAGAGAAATGGGTAGTGTGGACTGAATGTATGTCCAGAAAGAAGAAGAATTGGTTCTGGTCATCTGTTAGGTCGTGTCCTCCATCTCTTTCTCTATTCAGTACTACCCAAGAAGGACAATATAATCAGGAGGATAAAGATTAGAATGTTGGCTGTGAGATCTTCAAAGAGAAGAAAAAATAAGACTTACCATCTCTCTGCACTTCTAGGACACTCTTAATGTCTTCATGATCAATGTATGCCCTGTTGAAAAAAGATATTGAAGAAAAGAAAGGTCAGTGGTGGTCCAATATTGACTGCACATTTTAGCACTTCAGGGATGCTGCTCTGGGGTGAAAACCCATGTCCTGTTCCCACCCTGGTGTTGTTACTGCTCCCTTTTGTTTGCCTGAATAGATTGTGCAGACCTGGATAAGAAACTCTAGCATTCTCCTGAGAGGTCATACTTCTTTCCCTGGGGCTCCTGTTATCTTTATTTTATAATATTAATGATAACTGTAACCACCAGCTGGGTAGTGTTAAAAAGAACATTATCTTACAAAACTGAAATTCACTGCTGGGAATTTCTTCTAAACACCGTTATGCATAACAATATTTTTAATCGGGTGATTCCTACCAACTGGCTCACAAAACTCTTGTCATTTTTTAAAGCAGAATTAAATAATACCAGGCAGCAGAGTGTGTAAGGCATAAATTACAGATGGCAGGAGGGCAAAGACACTGTGTGGTGAATAAATTAAAGTCCTCAATTATGAGGCTAGTGAGAGAGGTATGAGGAAAGAAAGCTGAGGCCACTAGAGAGAAATGTTTTCATATGACATTGAAATTGGGCTGCCCATCCAAGAAACACTAAGACCTAAGGACTGAGTACACCTCAAAAGATCTTTACTACAGAAGAGAAGGATTTTTCTTGGGTACAGCACATTACCATAAAAATGTAAGCTTTAATTTTTTTTCCCCACTAGATTATAAAGTCCTAAAAGGGCAGGTGTGGGTCTGGTCATGTTTATACAACAAACGAAACTTGAACTCATTATATATCTGATAGGTGGTGATGAAACATACACAAGGACACACCTTGCTCTGAGAAAGTCTGTGCTTGTCTCCACTGCAACTTCAAATTAAAATGAGGTCCTTCTTAAAGCCTAGAGATTAGATGGACAAGGGAAAAATCCTTGATTTCTCTGTAGTCCTTGCCTTTGTGGGGATTTAAGTATTACTACTTCAGCCTCAGAAATATTTCTCAAAACTGGGCCTTTCTCACCACTTGTATGGATTTGAATCTTCAGCATCACTTGCTTTTTTTTTTTTTTTTTTTATTGAGGTTCTTTCTTCTTTCTTTCTTTCTTTCTTTCTTTCTTTCTTTCTTTCTTTCTTTTTTATTTCTTTATTTGAGAGACAGGAGGCAAGGGGCACAGGGGCAGAGGGAGAGAAAAACCCAAGCAGACTCTGCTGAGCACAGAGCCTGAAGCAGGGCTTAGATTCCAGGATCAGACCCCAGCCAAAACCAAGAATTGGAAGCTTAGCTGGCTACACCACAAAGGCACCCCAACTGAGAATTTTTTAAAAATGTTTTTCTGTTATCTCTACAATTGGGATTTTAGCGCTGTCACTAGTTTTGCTTTGTCTTCGTTTGTTTTGCTTTAGTGGTTGTTTGAAGGATTATGCTATGCATTCTTATCCTCTCATAGTCTACCTCCAAATAATATTACATCACTTCCTGTAAAATGTGAGAGCCTTACAACACTTTACTTACATTTCCTTATAGTTTATCTTGTTAGTAGGATGAGGAGAGAGGGGGACAATTATATGATTATCCCAAAAGATGTATAAAAAATAAGACAAAATGTTAATATCTAGGTTTAGTAAAATCCTATAGAAAACTAGAAATAAAAAGTACTTTTTTAAACTGATAAGGGGTATCTATGAAAAACCTACAGGGGTGCCTGGGTGGCGCAGTTAGTGAAATGTCTGCCTTTGGTCATGATCCCAGGGTTCTGGGATGGAGCCCAATGTTGGGCTCCCTGCTCAATGTGGAGTCTGCTTGTCCCTCTCCCTTTGCCCCTCTCCTTTTTGCCTCTCCCTTTGCTCATGTTTTCTGTCTCCCTCTCTTCAAGTAAGTAAAATCTTTAAAACAAAACAAAACAAAACAAAAAACAAACAAAAAAACAAACAAAAAAACCCCCTTCAACTCACATCATCTTTAGCAACTCATACCATCTTTAATGGTGAAAGCCTAAATGCTTCTTCCCTAAGATCAGAAACAAAGAAAGGGTGTCTTCTCTTCCAATTGCTACTCAACATTGTGCTGGGTGTAGGGGTGCTCTTGCCCAATAAGATCTGAAAAATAAATAAAAGGAAAACAATTTAGAAAAGAAGAAATCAAACTGTCTTTATTTGCAAAATTATGTATGTAGCTAATCTGAAGAGATGTATAAAAATAACTACAGAAATATAGTAAGATTGAGAAAGCTTACAAAATCCAAGGTCAAAATATAAAAATCGATTGCATTTCTATACACCAGTAATGAACAATTGGAAAAAAAAAGAATTTTTAGGGCAGCCCCGGTGGCTCAGCGGTTTAGCGCCGCCTACAGCTCAGGGCGTGATCCTGGAGACCCAGGATGGAGTCCCACATCAGGCTCCCTGTGTGGAGCCTGCTTCTCCCTCTGCCTGTGTCTCTGCCTCTCTCTCTCCTCTCTGTGTATTCTCATGAATAAATAAATAAAATCTTTAAAAAAATACTAAAAATTAAAAAAAAAGAATTTTTAAAATAATACTACTTGCAATGGCATAAAAAATAAAATAATTTAATAAAATATGTGTAAGACCTGAAACCACAAAACATTGCTGCAGAAATTAAAGAGAGATAAACTATCTTCATGGATTGGAAGACTCAGTATTATTAAGATATCAATGACCTCAAAATGTATCCATTTATTCAAAGCCATCCTAATGCAGTCCTTACAAGTTTTCTTGTAAAAATTGACAAACTAGTGTTAAAATGTATATGGGGTATACAGAGAATGTAGGATACCAAAATAATTTCGAAAAAAGAGGGCTTATATTTCCTAATTTGAGTATTACCAAAAAATAAAAAATAAAAATTAAACTCTAGTAATCAAGCAAATGTGGCATTAGCATTAGGATAGTCATGTAGGCCAATGGAACTGAATGCAGAATCCAGAAATAGAACCACACACATCTAGCTAATTCATTCATTTGACCAAAGAGCCCAGGTCATATGATTGGGGGGAGGACAACCTTTTATAAATGGTGCAAAAACAAACAAACAAACAGAAGCCTCAATTCTTACATCATTCACAAAATTATCTCAAAATGGATCACAGACCAAATATATTTACTAATGCTGGAAAACCTCAAAAAGAAACATAACTGATAAACTTTACAACTTTCTTGTAGGCAATGATTTCTTAAGTGAAACAAAAAGCATTTAATCATAATGAGGAAAAAATGGCACTTTGGATTCCAATCAAGATGAAAACTTTCTGCTTTTTGGAATACATCATTAAGAGATAAAAATGAAAACAAAAACCACTAGCTAGGAGAAAATGAGAAAATATAGTATATTATATATATAAATAGTATGTATATATCTTATGTTTTTTATATTATATATATGACACACATTTGTATCCAGTGTATATAATGGATTTTACCAATTCAATAATAATCCAGTTAAGAACTGGGCAACATTTAATCTGACACTTCATAAAAGAAAGTATGTGGACAGCTCGGGTTGCTCAGCAGTTTGGTGCTGCCTTCAGCCCAGGGCGTGATCCTGGAGACCCGGGATCGAGTCCCACATCGGGTTCCCTGCAGAGAGCCTGCTTCTCCCTCTCCCTGTGTCTCTGATTCTCTCTCTGTGTGTGTCTCTCATGAATAAATAAATACAATCTGTAAAAGAATTTTTTTAAAAAAAGTAAATAAATAAAAGAAAATATGTGAATGGCCATAAGCACATGAAGAGATGCCAAGTGTCCCTAGTCATCAGCAAATGAAAATTGAAACCACAATGACATACCACTGCACATCCATTGGAACAGCTAAAATTTAAAAAGCTAATAATGTCAACTATTGGCAAGGATGTAGAGCAACTGGAACTCTCATACATTGTGGTGGCTCATATAAATTGTACAACCTTGGAAAACTGCTTCACATTTTCTGATAAAGTTGAACATGCATTTATTACATGACCCAGTGATTTCATACCTAGGTATTGACCCAAGAGAAATGAAAACATATGTCTACAAAAAGACTTTGATACAGATGTTCATCGAAACTTACTAATAATAGCTAAATCTCAAAAAAATGTCTAAAGGTAACTACCATATAAATAGTAATATATATATATAGTTTATCTGTATATTGCAATACTAGCCAGTGATAAATAAAAAGGAAAAATTACAATATAAGAAAATGAATCTCAAAAATGTTATGCCGAGCAAATGAAGCCAGACTCGAGTATAGATAATGTGATTCTATACATATGAAATTATAGAATAAGCAAAAGGAGTCTCTAGCAATTGCAAACAGATCAGTGATTATCTAGGACTGGCAGCACAAAGGGACGTGAGTGAACTTTATGGAATGATGGAAATAATCTGTATCTCATGTGGATGGTGATTATATGTCAAAAACCTCTGAAACTGTGCATGTAAAGTGAGTACATTTTATTATGCTCTATATAATTTATACTTTAATAAAGTTGATTTTAAAAAACAAAAATGACATATCATTTTTAGACTATTAACCTGCCAAAAAAATGTAAGAATTTCCAAGAGTTGATGAGGAAATGAATAAAGGACACAGCTCATCAGATAATCAATGGACGAAACCCTTCCATAGGGTAATGGTGCAATCTTTAGTGACAGCTGTAACAACGTGTACTGTTCTGTTATTTTCTTTTTCTTTTTTTAGATTTTATTTATTTATTCATAAGAGACAGAGAGAGAGAGAGAGAGAGAGAGAGAGAGAGGCAGAGACACAGGCAGAGGGAGAAGCGGGCTCCATGCAGGGAGCCCGACGTGGGATTCAATCCTTGGTCTCCAGGATCACGCCCTGGGCTGAAGGCGGTGTAAACTGCTGGGCCACCGGAGCGGCCCTGTTCTGTTATTTTTCCACTCCTTTCTAGGACTTGACTAGACAAATGTACAAAGTTTTAGCCTTAAAAGTGTTCATCTAAGTATAGTTTTTCATAGTTAATATTGAAAATAAACTGTCCAACAATAGCATAGAGGTTAAGTAAATTATATTCATATGCTAAAGGGCCATTCAACCACTAAAAAAAATGGAAATCGTATTTGTCAATATTGAAATACATGCTTAGTATCTTATAAATTTAAAAATGCTTGTAAAACTGCATGCTGTGATCTTACTTTTGTGCAAATTTTCACAATAAAAAGGTATAAAATATAATAAGTTACTATCAGTAGTTTTACTGATAAGATTGCAAAGATCCTTTTTCTCTTCTTTTTTTAGCTAATCAGCTTTTTCTCATTAATTTCAAATAAACATGCAATGTTTGTGTAATGACAAGAGATATGAGTTTATGATGCTAATGCAACTGCTGGGTTGCTCTTAATAAGTAAAATAAAGGGTAGCATGGAGGACCAGGTGCTATGTGGAACATTATGAAGACAGGCATTGCTGATGTGACCGAAACCTCCCTTTTTGAGTCTGTACTTGTGGATGGGAACCAAATCCCAGAGGGGAGCCATTCCTGGGTTCCTGCACCCCATACCCCCACCCCCAGGCCCCACATTGCAGTCAGACTTCTCCCTCTTTCAGTTCGTCCTGACATGAATGACTTCGTCTATTCCTCCAACCAGTGGACTCTCCTTGATAAATCCATTTTGAAGGAAAGCTGCCTTAGGAAGAGCCACTCACATCAATGATGACAGGGTAGTAAATTTGGGCTGAAGTGACTTCATGTCGATGTAATCTCCTCCACAATATTTAAACTCCGCGAAGGGGACAGCCATCTACTGTAACATAGAGAAGCCTGACAGCTTCGCGCGGTGGGAGGTGTACAGGTTAGATCTCAGCACCTGGTGGATCATAGAGATTTATAAAGTCATCACAGGAGAATACCTTAGGTGGAACTCCTTGAGACCTTTCAAATGTCTCCTGGCCAAACACCTAATAAGCATCCTGGACGTAACTTGAGAACTGGAACTGAGAATTGCTGTGTATATAAGCCATGACAGCTCTGTGAAGCCTTACAAGGGAAGGTTCAAAGAACCGAGTTAATTAGCTTAGTGGGAAGAAAGTTGAAGAGAAATTTAATAACTATCTTCAGGAATCTGAAAGGTTCTTATAAATAGACTATACCCATCAGTTCTCAGTATCCACAGAGAGCAAAACTTCTGATGCAGCAAGAAGGCGCTGAGTAAGACATGCTTCAGGACTTCCCCATTCCACGCTGCAGTAGGTTGCCAGGCGATGGAGTATTCCTTCCTGGAAACCTTTCAGAATAGGATAGACAAGCCACTGTTTGATTACCTGGATTTAGTTCTGGATCAAAGAATTAAACAAATGCCCCTGTGTGTCCTTCCAGCATGAGGGATTTAAAGTTTTATTTTAACTAGCAAGTCAGCCTATCAGAAGAAACCCATTGCAATGGCCACAAAGTGCTCAGTGTTAATTTTTCTAAATACCTATATTATGTGTAAGAATGAGATTAATTAAATTTAGAGCTCTCGACATGGCAAAGGCCGTGTATTTTTAGACTTAAAAAAATGCAGCCAAAACAAAACACTTCTTCAAGCAAAGAAATTTAAAAGTAATTCGGACACTTTGTGCCCTGGAAAAATTTCGAAACCTGCTATCATCAGGCACCAAACATGCAAATATCTACTTTTGTCAACTGTCAAGCAATAAATCAATGAGTTTGTGTGCTCTTCAGCAGAAATGCCGTCCTCTCCAGTTCTGGCCAGGAACAACAAAAAACAGCTAAGGAAATTCATTTCTTTCCCGAACCATTTGAAAATGTCATGCTTTGTTTGCAACTATTTCAAGATCTGAGATGCAATTAGGTCCCAGTAGTCAAAATATTCACCAACAAACCCAGCGAATGAGGTATTAACCACACCCTGATGAAATTCCTCCTGGAAGCAGGCTGGTAGTGCAGTCAATTAAAACAACTTCAGTTTATTTAAGACTCAGCCCATGAAAACATTCCCCAAAGCTTCAGCTATGAATAGTTTTCTTGTGCAGCTTTCCAAACCTTAGCCTCAGGGCCGAAACATTGTGCATAAAGCACAAGAGCTTGGAAGTGAGACTCATGGGTCTGGAGGGTTGTTTTTTTTTTTTTTTTTTTCTTCTCCTGTGAAGCCTTTAGCAAAGCAAGCTGCTAGCAAACTTTTGTGCCCCAGTCAAATTCCAGGGTCCCAGAGTAGTAATTAACCATTAGCATTGGCACCAAAATAAAGCACCAATATCTTTTGGTGAAGAGGCAAACAAAACGTGAGGCCTTTAGCACTAGTTAATGAACAATTATTAATTAATCAACTCTGAAATAAATAACCATCCTCAGTTTTGCCAGGGACTATTTACTTCCAAATTATTCCCTCATTACCAGTAACAACCAATTTAGGGGCTGTATTATGGCATCGATTTTATTAATGTCACATTCATAAGGCTATTGTAACAATAAAATGACATGCAGCTGTTAAAAGAGTTTTTCTTACATATTAATAATGTATTTATGGTAGATTTTAACATTCTATGTCTAAGGCTGCAGCACTTTATACACAGGACTTGCAAAAAGATTAGCCAGTTATGAATCCATCATTCTTACCTGTTCTCAAAATAAAGACTTAACATTTAAAAAAAAAAAAAGACTTAACATCTTCGTGAATTTTGCAAAGGCATTTGCACATGTAAAGGGTTGCAGCCAAAATATTATTTTAGGCAAAATTATTGATTATTATTTGTAAAACTGCCCAAGAAGTCTAGTAATAAACTTCTGTATGATGTATTGATCTCTTTGTAAAGGGGATAGAACAATCCCTTTCTGCTTTTCCCCGTTTGGGTCTGGGTAAAAGGTGAGCAGTGAGCAGAAGTGGCTATTCCAGTTAATTAAGGATGAGATAGGGCAGATTCTTTTAATATTTTTGTTTTAGCGCTAAAAAGAGACAACTTTAAGAAATACATGTTCAGTTATAGGCAAATCAGAACAGGGACGGCAATTAATAGATTGGTTGTGTATTTGTAAAATCAACATAGAAAAATCTAAGTATACATACAAGATAAATTTAAAAGGACAGTGCTTACACAAAAAAAACTCTGCCAGAAATCCTTAAAATAACAAACTCCCCTTGGCGTTATCAACTGTGTATTTAAATGTTGATATACAGTTAACTTGGCTGAAATATGCATCTTATGTAAGAAAGTGACAAAGGGGATCATGGAAAGAGGGCCAGTCTTCTTTGTAAGCTAATGATCCCTGAATTCAAATTCCAGTTCTGTGAGTTTGGGGGATTCACTTCTGTGAATGAATCTTCATCTGTAACATGGGTTAGTAAACTGCCTTTGCACAGTTGTCCTGGGGATTAAATTACATAGAATATATAAAATGCAAGGTTTATGGAAGGCACTCGCTTAGTATTACAAATGTTACCTTGTGATATACCCAGGGAGTCAGCATGTGGGGAGCCTGAGAGAGAAACCCCTCCTAAAGCCACCCATTGAGCAAGTCCAGTTCACGGAGACCATACATCCCAAGTCTCTCCAAATCCCTCTTTTTCTCACAAAGGCTTGCACAGGACTCTACTGGGTGGCAATTTGGTTGTCTTTATCTTGTGCATTAAAAAGCGGAAAGAAGAAAGATTTTTTTTCAAAGGAGAAATGATGGTTGTTCTAAGCCACCCAGAAAGCATGATGGACAAAGCCTGTGAGGCCCTGCGTCGAAATCTCTTCCAACAAGCGTGCCCACGAGGAGAAACATGCCACACCTGTGGAAATGAAGTGAGAATTTAGAAACAGAAGTCCAAGCTTGAGAAGGTGATTTTTATGTTTCCAAAGCAATACTAGAGAACATCCTCATGGAATCTTCTCAGTGAAGGGATGAATGGGAGCCTGGGAAGGATGTGACAGGACTAAGGATACCAACCTTGTTTTTCCCCCTACCCGACATTTACAGCTCACTTGAACGTTCCCTCTTGTTACACAGATTATTGCCAGGATCCCCCAAATGCTGTTGTTCCCCGTCCCTTCCTCTCCCAGGCTATGGCTTTCTCTACTTTCTTCCATCCCAACTCCAGTGTGTCCTTTCCTTGTCTGCTTCTCCTTCACTTCTTGGCATCTTTGAATATGTTCTGTCTGCAGATCTCTTTCCCTGCCCTCCGCTTTCCCTCTTTCTCTCTCCCCACAGGCCCTCTGTCCCATCCTGCTTTTGTCCTTGCTCAGCACAGATCATGCAAGGACAGTTTGGGGGATCCTCTCTCACTCTCTATCCCCTTTCAGTCTGGGTCCCTAAGACATTCTGTTGGAACTGCTAGAATAGAGATGGTTTTGCAGAAAAACTTAGGAAGAATGATAGAATCAGATGTCTTCTTTTGTCATATAATAAACATTATATGGATAGAGTAGCAGGGTGGTGTGGCGGGTGGGAGGTGAGACTCTTGTCACCTTCCTCTAAAGAATGCAGCTATGCAAGGGCAGTGGGCACACTGCAAGAAAACTGGGATTCTCTTAGGAGCAAAAGTGGATGCTAGACAGACAACCAATGAACAGGAGCTACTATTACTGGTTTCTACATTTGAGCAATAAATTTGTTTAGAGCTTTCTAAGAGCCAAAACTAAAATAATAATCATATAATAATAATGATAATGTTTCTTTCCAAACCACCTTGCTACTCTATCCATTTCTGTTTGTGACCCTAATCAATCCAGATGAGTATTCCACCTAAGTAGGTCCAATCAGACTAAGGGGGGAAATGCTTCCATGACTGGTGATAAGCTTTCATTGTCTCTCTACTTGATATGAAAGCATGCTGCCCCAGCCGGCTTGCAACCACAACAGGACCCAGCCTCAGAACAAAACGCATACACTGAGAATGAGAAAGTCCAGAGACCAGAAGAATCTAGTTCTTTATGGGATTGTTGATCCCTTTTCTCATCAATCTGGGAGCTGGTTCTCCCTCCAGATTTCTTGCCTGGTGAGATGGTCAGGCCCTGCCAGAGCAGGGATGGGCATACTTTTCCTGGAAAGGGGCAGATAGAAAATACCGTAGGCTTTGCAGGCCACACAATCTCAGTTCAGCTCCATTGTTGTAGTGGGAAAGTAGCCATTGACAATATGTAAAGGAATAGGCATGTCTGTATTCCAATAAAATTTCATTTACAAAATCAGGTGCTGGCCTGGATTCGAGGGTTTTGTTGCTTTTGGTCATCCTGATGGACCAACTCACCCCAGACACCACCTGAATTGCAATTTTCTTGTATCAGATTTCAGTATTATAAAAATGAATCACAATTGCTTTTTTGTTTTTTGGTTTTATATTTTGAAAATATAATAAGCTATTTCGAAATCTTTTTCTAAAATATGACAGGTATACATATTCTTTAAAAACACAGATACATTACATACTTTACATACTTTATTCTTCCTCTTTCCTCCTGAATATGTATATGTTCCCTCCATTTCCCATCAACATTTGTACATGCTCAAAAATCTTTGACCTTAAGATACTCTCTTAGAATTTCTCACCTGTTTTGCTACTGTTATACCTCTCTCCAACTTTGTAAAAACACATTGCCACCTAATGACTGCCAATTCAGTCCCAGACTTTCCCTTGAGCTCTAGATTTGCATATCCAATAGTAGAGTTAACATTTCTGTTTGTGCTATCTCAAAAGCATCTCAAAATGAACACAATATATGGCCCTACCAACCATCCAATCGCTCTGTCAAAACTAGGAATTATAAGTGATACCATCCTTTTCATCAACCCCTACCCTCTAATTCATAAACGTGTCCTCTTGATTTTTACTACAAATTACTTCTATTTCCTCCACTCCAACTCCAGTCCCAGGTCCTGCATGTCTTACCTGGACTGCTGTATAGTAGTTTACCAATTAGTCTCTCACCTTCTTTAACTCTGGTGCCACCCAACCTGTTCTCAAGAGTAGAAAGAGTAGTCTTCCCAAATTACAAATTTGATCACAAAATTTCCTCCCCTAAAAACTTTGTTAGCTTAATTGCTCTCAGGATAAAGACAAAAGTCCTTACCATAACCTTAATGTCAGCATGGCCATGCTCTGCCCGGCTCCCAGAAGACTGTCCACCTGTTGGTCCTTGTATGTCCCATGCTCCCCCATCACAGGCCTGTGACTCTGCCTCCAGAAACCCTCCTGGTTAGGCCTCCCAGAGCAGCAGGTAGGCATTTTGCAAAGTAGGACACCATTGGTAACTCCTCAGACTTAAACCCCACAGAGTGCATGCTGGGAATAGTAGTAGTTAGAAGCAGTAATAATTCTAATAAAGGTATTTATTCTGTGCCAAGCACTATGCTGAGCCCATGGGCTAATCTAGCCCTCACGACAACACTACCATGTTAAAGTTACCCTCACCATTTCACAGATAAAGTAACTGAGGCTTAAGTTTTCTCAAGTTTCCACAGCTGGCAAGTGTCAGAAACATGATACAAACCATTCAACCTGGCAGCAGGGTGCACACTCTTGTCCCCTGCACTGAATCACTCCTATGCCTAATAATACACATCTTGGGGGAAATAAAAAAGTGGAGCAAAACCCAACGGCATGCTCCAGAGAAAGAGACGATCTCTGTTTAGAGAGCTAGCAGAGCAAGACTACCTCAATCAGCGTGATTTCCTAGGACTGAGGGGAGAGGCAGCCATGTCTTGGGCTATGGCATCTCTGAGGGAGTCCAACAGAAATCATGGACTCAAGCTTTTCTCTTGTCTTTTCAAACTTGGGACAAGTGGAAAACAAGAAAGTCCCCTTCTCCCCTCAAACATAACGCCACAAAGGAATACTCTTTAGCGATGGTATACTGCACAGCCAGGATGGTCCTTCGCATATTCAGAGCAATGTTCACTCTTTAGTATGACATAGATATTGTACTTTTATCTGAGCAGTGTGGGAGGTGGGCAATTGCCATCCTGGACTTGGCCTTCAGGTGGTGAAGTGAAAGGTACAGATTTCTCCTTATCTGGACAGTGACCAGCCCAACACTTTGCCCTAATCTCTCTTCACCTGTTAGTCTACCCAAGGGAAGAGCCCATAGGATTTATCACTGAAAGGATGGATGAGCAATAGTGAGTGACCTCTTCTTGTCAAAAGGGTACTTGAAATCATCAGGCAGGAAGGTCACCGCGTGTGTGAGAGACAGCAGTAATTCTTTGCAGAAAGGAGGTGAAATGATTAAAAAGACAGGTCAAGGGATAAAATGGAGTAAGTAGATGAGTGGAGATTTGTGGGTCAAACATCAAGCCAATGTTTCCACTTTCCCACCACTGCTGTCAGGAAGCAATTGCCTCTTTGTTCATTTAAATGACAGGCTTTTAAGGGGCGGACATCCGCCATTAATTTCAAACAAAAGCCTCTCTGGTTCGTCCCTGGTGGATCAAGCTGCTTCCATGAAATAGCAATAAATTGAACTGGTTTCCCTTGGAGTAGAGGACTGTCTCTCACTGTGCTTGGGAGGTAAAAAAAAAAAAAAAAAAAAAAAAAATTTAAGGGAAAGAGAGGTTGATGAACCACACTTCTGCGTTCTTCAAAAAAGTTTAATAAGGAATGATACGGAATCTTAAATATTTATTTTCAGTTCCTTATTTTTATCTTTTCTCCAGATTTCATCTGACTGCCCTGGCTGCTGCCCCCTACACACACACACACACACACACACACACACACACAGCCCTTTTTACTCCTTATCACAGCTCCAATTATACCACAGGACCTAGTCAATATCATTTGGTAGGACCCTCTGAATTCCCGAGGGGTCAGTTCCTGGGGTCAGTCTCTCTCAAAGCCATAATCTAACTATCTCCAGTGGTCTCCAGAAAGACAAACGGAGACCAATTAATATTTTGCATCTAGGAGTCCCTTTTTTCTGGCTGATGTTACCTGGATCTAGACTTTATCTCTTCCCTTAAGGGAGAGGTCTGGGATTATGAACCTGAATAGGGACTCACTTAAACCAGGAGAGCTCAGTTTGGTTTTGTGCCAATAGCAGAGGTGAGCATTGTTGTTCATGTTTGTAAAGAAAGGAAGATGACACACATTCCATGCGCTAGGAGAGTCCCTCAATACCAAGTGCCACACAGAGCAAACCAGTAACCAGTAGTAAAGGGACTCCCAATCCTACAAAAAGAATGGCTCCTAGAAGTAGGCTCTGAAATCTTCAAATGGCCTAAAAAACAACTCTTTTGTTGTTGTTGTTATAGATGATCAGATAAGGCAAACCTAGAAAGTCAGCATTCTAGGATAAGACGCTCCCACCTGCAGTCTTTGGAAAACCTAACACATGACAGTGTGGTACTCTGACATATTTATATGAGAAGGTGAGAACCTGCCAGTTTCCTCAGCTTGAGGCAGCGTACTTTATGCCAAATATGAATCATCCTATAGTATTCTTTCTCAAAGGGATGATACAACTAGTCATAAATCAGTACACTGAAAGTGATCCAGACACTTTTATCTGTTTATAATCTTTTTTTTCCAGTTGTTGCAAAATCATTTTCATTTTATATACAAGAAGTCCTGCTCGGTGCAGCACAGCTGTTCAGCCCCATACTTTCTTAAGTGAAAAAAAAAAAAAAAAATAGAGGCTTATCAGACCAATACCATGGGAAAAAATTATAAAGAAATTAGCACTGTATGTTAAAGACCAATATAGCATGAAGGTTAGCAATCTAGCCTCCATTGTTGAATTGACCTACATTTTAGGTCCCACTCTGTCATTTATTATCTCAGTGGAGGAATTATACTCTACTCCTCAGTTCCCACCTCCCCCACCATAAAATGGGGATAATATAAAGGAGTGCATGGAAGTAGTCTTCTTTAAAAGTTAGCTAGTATTATTATTATTACATCTAGAAACCCATCCGTTTATAAAGCCAGCTCCTCAGATTCAATGCCCTTAGAAACAATGTTTGTGTCAAACAAGAAGACATATACCAAGCTGTTTTTGGATTAAACTAAGCAGACTAAAAACTAAACTAAATTCATCCTGCTTAGGACTTAAGTTCTGAGGATTTTGAAAGAGAGAGAAAAAGCTTCTGCACAACAAGGAAACCATCATCAAAATGAAAAGGTACCTACTGAAAGGAAGAAAGTATTTGAAGATCATATCTCTGATAAGGGGTTAACATATAAAATATGTGAAAAACTCCTACAACTCAGTAACAGAAACAAAATCTGATTTAAAATGGGCAGAGTATGATGGGATGAGCACTGGGTGTTATGCTATATGTCGGCAAATTGAACTCCAATAAAAAGAAATTAAAATAAATAAATAAATAAATAAATAAATAAATAAATAAATAGGCAGAGTAAATGAATAGACATTTTCCAAAGAAGGCATGCAAATGGCCAAGAGACACATGGAAAGATGTTCAACATCACTGCAGGGAAATGCAGAACAAAAAACCACAACCAGATATCTCTTCACATCTCTGGCTAGTACCAAAAAGACGAGAACTAACAAGTGTTGAAGATATAGAGAAAAGGAAACCCTTGTACACAGTTGGTGGGAATGTTAACAACGGGAACAGCTACTATGGAAAACAGTATGGAGGTTCCTCAAAAAACTAAAAATACAATTACTATATGATCCAAGAATTCCACTTCTGGGTATTTATCCAAAAATAAAAACACTAAATAAAAACAAAAGCAAAAATACTAACTTGAATAGATATGTACACCCCTATATTTACTGCAGCATTATCTACAATAGCCAAAATATGGAAGTAGCCCAGGTGTCTATTGATGAATAAATGGATAAAGAGATGTACATGTGAATATATATGTATGTGTGTGTATAAATGTATATATACACACATATAAATATATATATATGGAAATGCATTTTGGAATCTAATATAAAGACCAAATGCAAATGGCTAACTGTTGTTATGTTTTACCTATAATAGGACATTTTTAAAAATGACATTGTGGTATGGTTATAGGTCATTAGACCAGGAAACCTGGTCATATATATATATACACACACACACAGTGGAATATTAATCAGCCATAAAAAGAATGAAATTCAGCCATTTGCAACAACACAGGTAGATCTTGAAGGCATTATTCAAGTGAAATAAGTCAGAGAAAGACAAATACTGTATAATCTCCCTTGTATGTGAAATCTGGAAAAAATTTAAAAACCACCCAACCCAGCTCATAGATATAGAGAACAGATTGGTAGTTGAGAAAGGGGGAATGGATGAAGGGGAACAAAAGCTACAGACTTGCAGTTATTAAAAAAAATAGGTCATGAAGATGTAATGTACACCCTGGTGACTATTGTTAATGATACTCTATTACTTATTTGAAAGTTGCTAAGAAAGTAAATCTTCAAAGTTCTCATCACAAGAAAAAAATCTTTTCATAATAGATACTTAGACTTATTGTGATGATCATTTTGCAATATGTACAAATATGTCATACACCTGGAATTATGTCATACACCTGGAATGAATATAATATCATATGTCTGTTATACCTCAATAAAAAGAAGGGGAGAGAAAGATAGAGGGGAAGTGATTTCACTCGAAGGGTTTGCTTACTTAATTTAGCTCAAGTGAGAGTTAGCACCAGAGCAGATTTCTAAATGTGGATAGATCAGGCTTTCTCAATCTTGGCACTATTGATATTGGTGGCCAGATAATTCTTTGTCGTGGCTGCTGTCCATGCATTATAGGATGTGTAATAGCATCCCTGACCTTTATGCATTAGGTGCTAGTAGCATATTCCTTTCCATGAAAAACTGTGACAACCAAAAATGTCTCAAGATGGATCCTGCAAATAACCCTGGAGGACAAAACTGCCCCCTGTAGGGAAACTGGATCGAGCAGGCAATGACACTGGCCTTGACTGCAGGTGAAGAAGGATGTAATCTGGACCCCAAAGAGTCTCTAAGGCTCATATGAGTTGAGAGGAAGTACACTTGGGGGGGGAAGAGCCACCCTGCATTGGCTGAAGGAGAAAAGGAGAGTGCACACATTTGTCAGCTGCGGACATCAGAGCAGATACCATCAGATTACCCTGAAAGGGACATGGTCAGCTCAGAGGGCAAAGCCCAGCACACACTCAAAGACCACGCTGGGTCAAGGCTGTCTTCCCTCCACAGCTTCCCTCAAACCCCAGTCACTGTCTTAGGGCCAAATAGAGAGATAAAATGGAATGACCTAGAAGGAGTTCCTAAACAACTAAGTTCAACGATCTGAAGACATTGCTGAAATCACTGAATCATGCCAAATGAAAGAAAGTGAAAGCTCCTAGGTGCAGCTTCAAAAAATAAAGACATGACACTTTCTTGGTACATGGGAGGGCTGTGATTTTGTAACCCTGTCCTATTTCTAGCAGCTTTATCTGCCAGATTCCTGGAGCCATCTTAGAAGGCTGCCATTTTGATAACAGCAGCTGTCACACAACTGTCCATCCCAGGCGGAAGAAACAAGTTCTTAACGTCCAAAAGTCTGTGATCAAACTTACCCTTCCACTTGCTAGATCTGAGAAACTCAGCAGGATCACTTGTTTCACCTTCCACTTCCCCATCTGTGAAATGGGCCTGGTGATCTTTGTCCTCCTTCCATCAGAGTCATTTGACATGATCCTGAAAGAGCATGTAACACAAAAGTGCTTTTTAAGTCATACAAGATTATAAATGTTTGAATCATATTACTGTATCCGGCATATTCTGGATTCTAAATAAATATTTGTTGGTTAACACAGTAACTCAGCATTTCAATTCTGTGAGTTTTCATAGAGTATAGTTTCTCTTCTAAATAAAATATAGATAGATTTATGAGAAGAGAGAAAACACTTTTACCACATTTTAATATCTGAATCCTTATTTACCATAGCAAAGCTTTATATATTAGAGTTGAAAAGACCTGTAAGATGAGTTCATCCAAATCCTTCATTTTCAAGGTCAAGACACAATGACTCAGTGATGTTTAAAGGCCAGTACCATGCTTGAGGTTTCCTGGTCCAATGATCTATCAAACATACCACAATGTCATTTTTTAAAATGTCCTATTACAGGTAAAACATAACGACCGTTAGCCATTTGCATTTGGTCTTTATATTAGATTCCAAAATGCATTTCCATATATCATTTCATTTGCTCCTTAACAATATGGAGGAGAGATGTCATGACCCACACTTAGCCACCAGTGAGGAAATCAAGTTCAAGTAGGCAAGATAACATGTTCACGAAATGCCAAACCATGTTGTAAGGGTCTTTTCCCTGTGCTCCTTTTATACAGAAAAGATCTGCAATTTCTGCAAAGAGAGCAGAAGAGAATAGAGAATAGTCACTTCATAGCATGCATTAATGACCGGATATCAAAATGAGGTGATTAAGCAAGATTTCTGGGTCAGAAAAAAACAAATGAGATTTCCTTGGTTTCTGAAGGAACAAATCTGAAGACAATTGAAGCCACAAGTGAGTGCTGACTTCAGTTAGAAGCACTGATGGTTTGTAAGTTCATTTAAAGAATAAACATGGCTTGGATCACCAACAAACCACTCTAGCCATGTGATTAGATTTGGTATTTATTGTCCCTTGGAGTGAAATGTTACTAAATAGACTGTGCTCTGTGATTTCACCCTAATTTAACTGAAAGGACTAATTTGCACTATTTAAGGGTAAATTTCTTTCTTTCATCATGGGACATGCAGCAAATCAAATGAAGAGGCAATGTCATGACACAAAACAGGAGGGCTTCTGGAAAAATGAAGGACATCGAAAGAGCTCAGTGAGAGGCAGAGTTGACTGGGGACACCGTACTAGATTCTATGTCTTTTGCTGTGTACTCTTGGGGATATAGAAAAGGAATGTTTCAGTTTTGAGATGGAGTCATTTGTGTCCATTCAGTAAATATTTATCGAACATCTATTTTGTTTTATGAAATAATTGAAAAATAATTGGGCTTATGTTCCCGTAGAGAGGTGGGGAAGGGTACTAGTAAATAAGTAAAACAACAACAACAAAAATATTTCAGAAAGTAAAAAGTGAAGGAAATAAATAGGACAATATGGTCAATGACAAGTAGGTAGCCGGGAAGGATGAGAGAACTGAGGCCTGAACAGTGAGAGGCCAGCGCAGGGAAGAGCTGGGACAAGAGTGTGCTAAATCCGGGGAATAGAAGGTCAAAGACCCCAGGGCAGGAGTGCTGAGCCTCCCTGAAGCTTATCCAGAGACAGGTATGGCTGGAGGGTCAGTGAGGAGGCAGCATGAGGTCCAAAGCAAATTTGAAAAGAAGGGCAAGCCCATGATCATAGAGTGATGTGGTTAGGATACAGATTTGATTTGATTTGATTTATTATTATTTTAGATTTTATTTTAAATACGATCGCAAATGACTGGAACAGGGTGGAAGGTCTAGCCTCAGGTGGCTGTTCTAAGTTGGGTTAAAGTTTAGCAAGAGCCGAAGTTGAGCGACCCCGTGGCTTGTGCCAGCAGGAGTTCACGTGGGACAAGACCAGGTTCAGTATGAAGAAGTCGGTACAGGGTTTATGGAGGGAAGTCTGTATTTGGAAATTTCTTTTTTGGCTTATGCTGCTGAGACCATGGTGGTCCACACTGGATGGAGAGAAGGAATGCTGGACAGGGGACGGATAGAGTGGAGGGACAGAACCCAGAGCTCTGCTAGGAACACATTGATCGAAGTCAGGTGTTATCTAGACAGTAGGCAGCTGAATATGCAAATCTGGAGCACCATGGTGAGTTTAGGGTGAAAGTAGAGTCTGAGAGTCAACGTTGGGAAGCATTTCCAGCCAAGAATGAGCACACCTGGGGTTGAGGGTGTAGATGGAGAAAAGAAGGTGATGGCATCAGAGTCCAGCTGTTACTAACAGGTGTCTCCTCTACGTGAGAAAGACCCAGCAAAGACAAGAGGGAGGCTAGTGAATGTGGTGGGAGGAAGCCCAGCAGACGCAGTGTCCTCCAAGGCAGGAGCCCCTGTATTGCATGTCGCTGAAATTTTGAGCATAATTGGATTTGTCAACATGAGGCTCACTGCAAAATATTTCTTTTAGGTAAAATGTGTAGTACCCCAAAATGGTTGTTGACTATGTTCAATAAATGTTTGCTAAGTGAATAGGCACGTGGAAGGATGGATGGATGAATACAGACAAGGTAAAAAGTTCTGAAACCAAGTTCTGCCGGGGACTTGCTCCTTGGTCTTGGGTTCACTTAGGATGTACTGTCCTGGTCACTGAAGGCTCTTTAACACAATATATTAGTCTGGGTCCTCCGGAGAAACAGAACAGGTTGAGAAAGAGATTTATTGTATGGAATGGGCTCACATAATTACGGGATCTGGCAAGACCCCGGATCTGCAGGGTGAGTCTGCAAGCTGGAGATTCCGGAAAATTGACCATGTGGTTCCAAAGTTCAAAACCCAGCAGACGCAAGACCCTGCAAGAGCCAGCGTTTCGATTTGAGTCTGAAAGTGGAGAAAAGCCAATATCACAGTTTGAAACCCATTAGGCAAGAAGGACACACTTTCACTGGGTTTGGGATCAGCCTTTTTGTCCCGTTCAGGGCTTCAGCTGATTGAACGAGACCCACCCATAGTAGGGCTTGACTCAAATGTTAAATCTCATCTGAAAAAACAGCCTCACAAAAACACCCAGGGTAACATTACACCCAATATCTGAGGAATCCGTGACCCATAAAGTTGACTATCACAGTCAGGCGTGGATAACTCCCTGTCTGGGATTTTGCAGGATGGATGGTGGGTTAAAGTGTCAACTGGATTACTTTAAAATGTCCCCTCGACCTCAGAGTTCATGACTCTAGGATGTATAAGATAACACACAAGTGACATAACCCATAACAAAAATACTTTTTAAGGACTCCCTGAAAAAGAGCAAGTTATCTGCTGCAATAGCTTTAAGGATGAGCACAGCCCAGACCAAGGCTGGCTGACCAGCCCAGGGCCGTGTCTACGTGCTCCCTTGGTAAAGGCAGAGTTGTCAGAGCCGGAGGATTCTAGCCAAAGTGTGAGATCATTTTTTTTTCCTTCTTTTTGTTCTGTTTTTTTTTTTTTTTTTTCTCTGACAGGGGTCTGTTGAAGGGGATTGCTTTGTTTCACTGGAAGGCCCTTGGGTTCTAACTGAGGGGCTGGAGAAAGCCACGACAAAGGATGGAAGGAGCTGTGTCTCAGGCAGAGGGGATGCCTCTCTTGGCTCTCGCTTTGGCCCCTGACTTCATGTGCTCATCCCTCCTGCCTCTGATTCCCTCTGCTCCTCTCTGGGTTTTCTCATCCTCCACGGACATCGCACACGCACCGATGCCAACGGACGCCTATAGGTGGCAGCAACCTTCTGAGACAGCGGTGGCCCTGAGACGGATTTCTTTTCCTCTTGGCACACTCTGTTCTTAGCAATCCTGGGCATCATGACCTGGTGCAGGGCAGGTGGTGGGTGCGTGCTCCTGTGCAAAGCAAGGACGTGGCTCTGGCCTGGCACGTGTTAGAATATTTGCTCTTCTAAATGAAACTGATGTTCAGGTGGAGGGAAGGACAGAAGCAAGTCATATCCTTTTAAAAACTTCGGGCTCACAGATGCTAAAAGTTGCGGCCTTGGCCTGCGACGGCTGCTGCTGAGATGGGGTGAGCTCTCACTGTTGCCCAGAAGCTGAAAGAACAAGAGCAAGCTGAGCCTATCCACCGTGGCCCATCGTCACGTAAGTGCAGATGTCCAAGGAGGTCTGTCTCCCCACATCTTAAATAAAGATAATTGATGCACAGCAGACGGGCCAGGGAGCGCACTTGCCCCAGGACAGGTGGCTTCGCCTGATAGAAATGCACCACAGAGGTCGTTACGTGTCATCACATATCGAAGGTCCAAGGACATCACATCACACTGTGGTCTTTCCCAAGAAAAACAGCTGATGTGCATGCTCCGGAGCTTGTCTTTCCACCATTAACACTGTTGTCTCTGGAAGGCCCTGCAGGGCAGCAGGAACAAATGGAGCATGGAGGGAAACTGAGTCCACCCTGTGAGGCTTCCCACAACCGTCCCAGACATTGTTCAAGCCCAGCGCCCCCTTGAGCGAGCCAGGGAACCAGAGCCAGTGCTCTTCCCTGCAAGCCAGGTCCACGGTGTCTCAGGACCCGCCCCCTTCTCTGAGCTCTGAGGATGGGTGTTTGTCCCAAATAGTTTATATTTGTTTGTTTTTTTATTTTATTTTATTTTTTCTATTTTATTTTATTTATTTATTTTATAAATTTATTTTTTATTGGTGTTCAATTTGCCAACATATAGAATAACACCCAGTGCTCATCCCGTCAAGTGCCCCCCTCAGTGCCCACCACCCAGTCACCCCCACCCCCTGCCCACCTCCCTTTCCACCACCCCTAGTTTGTTTCTCAGAGTTAGGAGTCTTCATGCTCTGTCTCCCTTTCTTTTTTTTTTTTTTTCTGTCTCCCTTTCTGATATTTCCTACCCATTTCTTCTCCCTTCCCCACTATTCCCTTTCACTATTATTTATATTCCCCAAATGAATGAGAACATATAATGTTTGTCCTTCTCCGATTGACTTATTTCACTCAGCATCATACCCTCCAGTTCCATCCTCGTCGAAGCAAATGGTGGGTATTTGTCGTTTCTAATGGCTGAGGAATATTCCATTGTATACATAGACCACAGCTTCTTGATCCATTCATCTTTCGATGGACACCGAGGCTCCTTCCACAGTTTGGCTATTGTGGACATTGCTGCTATATTTGTTTTTAAAGAGGTAGTTGACGCACACAGTTTTAAAAAATTAAAAATATGTCAAAAGGGATACAGGGTAACGACAGATGCCCACTACCTGTCTCTGGGCTACCACGGTCATGAATATTTGATGTATTCCTCCAGAGTAGGGATGCATACAAATAAAGACAAATATATATCCTTATTTTCTCCCTCTTTGACACCAAAAGAGGAACTCTATTCATATGCTTCTTCGTCTTGCTACTTCAGATAACACTATAGCTTAGAGATCTTCCTGCAACAACAGAGACATCTCTCTTGAAATCTAGAAAGTTCCCATCTCCTGCTTATCCTTCCTGGGATGAAGTCCTGCATAAAGCCATTGATTTGAGTACATCAATGTATACCCCAGGTTTTCATAACCACTTTGCCATTAATAGATATTTTGGGTATTTCCAATCTTCTGTAATTATAGTGCAATAATTAAAAATCTTGTAATAAAAAAAAATCTTGTAATACATCTTTTCAGCACCTGCCAAGACATCTGAGGGATGAATGGAAGGGTAATTTCTGGCCCAAGAGCAGATGTCTTCCACATCTTGCTGTACGCTGACATGTTTGCGTCCTCCCAGATGTCTTATGTTAAAACTCTAACCCCCAATGTGGTGCATTTGGAGGTGAGAACTTTGGGAGCTGACTTGGTCAGGAGAGCAGAGGCCCCATGAGTAGATGAGTGCTTTTGGGAGGCCCAGGAGGTCCCCTGCCCCTTCCTCATGTACAATAAGACAGTGGCCATCTGTGAACCAGGAGGCAAGTCCTCACTAGACATGGAGTGTGCTGGTGTCTTCATCTTGGACTTCCAGCCTCCAGGCCATGAGAAATAAATTCGTGTCGACAAGTGATCCAGGCCATGGCGTTCTGTTACAGCCCAATGGACAAAGACATTTGTCCTTTATTCATGTTGCAGGATTTTCTTCACATGTATCTTAACCATTTGTGTTAACATAATTCTTTTTTTTATCCTTGGGTTGCTGGGGCAAAAGGGGTCTTTGCTTTCATTATACCTGCTCACTGGTTACTGTTAATACAGATGAAAGCCACTGATTTCCATATAATAATTTTATATTTTATTTTAGTAAATCTCTTATGATTTTCAAAATGGACTAACTGGTTCACCTTCATTTGCCAAATATTCAGTTTTCTTGTCTTCTGCATATAATGATGATCTTCCATTGTCTTTTCCATTTTTAAATCTTTTTCTTTTGTCAAATTATTTAATTCTACAGTGAAATATTAAATAACAATATTAATGAGCATCCTTGATTTGATTTGGGTATTTAATGGAATGCTTCTAATGCTGGCTTTTGAATTGAGATACACAGATTTTTGTCATGTTACTGTCTCTGTATTCCAATTTTATTATTTTATTATTTGCATCAAAAGTGGTTACTGAATTTTTTAAATGCCTTTTGTGAAGCTAGGTAGGTAATCTTATGAATTCTCTACTAGTGTGATAATTTATATTAGATTTACTGTTGAATCACCATTGAATTTCTAGACTACTCTGATTATAATTCTTTTCATGTGTTGCTGAATTCTGTTTATTAATATTTTATTTGTGGTTTTGAAACTACTATTCATAAGTAAAGTTTATAATTGGGATTTTACAAAATTTCATCATATTTTGGTATTAATATTATATTTACTTTAAAAAATAATTGGAAGAGTTTTTTAATGCTCTGCAAGCATTTCTATAACCTTGAAATGATCTGTTCTTTAATTTTGGTAGAATTTCCCTCTGAAGCTGTCTGGCTCTTTGTCATGTCTCTGATTTGTTCTATGGAAATAAGCCATTTTAGGTTTTTTTCTCTATTTTGTCTGGTGTCAGCTTTGGCAGGTTACATTTTCATGGAAAAATTATCCACTTCCTCCAGGTTATTCAAATAATTTCCAGAGTTATTCCATGAATAACATGGTCTCATATTATTCTTCTAATTTTCTGTGTTCCTTTGTTCCCTCTTCTGTTTCTTATTTTTTTATATTGAATCTTTGCTCTTTATAAAGGTAAGGGTAGTTTTCTTTTTTTTTTTTAATTTTTTAAAAGATTTTATTTTGGGGGATCCCTGGGTGGCTCAGCGGTTTAGCCTTCTGCCCAGGGCGTGATCCTGGAGTCCTGGGTTCGAGTCCCACATCAGGCTCCCTGTGCAGAACCTGCTTCTCCCTCTGCCTGTGTCTCTGCCTCTGTGTGTGTGTGTGTGTGTCTTTCATGAATAAATAAAGTATTTTAAAAAAAGATTTTATTTTTTATTTTGAGAGAGAGCGTGAGAGAGGGAAAGAGTGAGAGAGAGCACAAGCAGGGAAGGGGCTGAGCATGGAGCCTGATGTGAGACTTGATCATAGGACCCAGGGATCATGACCTGAGCTGAAGGCAGACACTGAATTAACCAACTGAGCCAGGGAGCCTGGGTGGCTCAGCAGTTTAGCACCACCTTCAGTCCAGGGCGTGATCCTAAAGACCTGAGATTGAGTCCTCATCAGGCTCCCTGCATAGAGCCTGCTTCTCCCTCTGCCTGTGTCTCTGCCTCTCTCTCTCTCTGTCTCTCATGAATAAATAAATAAAATATTTAAAAAATTTAAGCAACTGAGCCCCCCAGGCACCCACGGGTAGTTTTCCTTTGGGGTTTTATTCAGCAATTTATCAATTTTTCTTAAAAACCATTTTTGAATTTACTTATTCGTGCTACTGCTTTTCTGTCTTCTAACTCATTGAATTCTTTGTGAGCCTTTAATAGGATTTGTCTGTTCTAAAGCCTAGAGTTTAGGACCTTTTTAAATTTTTTGAGTAAGATACAAAGTGTTTGTCTTCCATCATTGTTGACATGGTTTTTAATATTATAAAGATTTTATCATGTGCCTTAGTTACACTCCATACATTCTCATATGTGTGTGTTTGTTAGTTTTATCTCAGACCAGCCCTATCCAATAGGACTTTCTATATCTGTGCTGTCTAGTATGAGAGCTACCAGCCACCTGCAGCTATTAAGCTCTTGAAATGTGACTAGTGTGTATGAGAGAGGAACTCAGTTTTTAATTTAATTTAATATTAAGCAGCCACACATGGCTAATGTCAAGCATATTAGAGCATATCTAGACATTTTATCATTTTCATTTGTATTTCCCCTTTATCCAGGAATTATTGAAGAGATATGAGTTTTAAAAAAATATTCTCAGGTTTAAAGACCTTCTAGTTATCCAATTTTATTAACTACTAGTCTTACTGCACTCTGATCAGAAAATATTGCTCATACTCTTGGTAGTTTAGTGGATTTATTTAGTTAGAATTTCTTTCTGACTCAATGTCTAGTGTATTTTCATGAGAGGGGCCAGAGTCATTTTAAACAAGTATTTATTCTCTATTTTCAGCATAGACAGATATATATGAGTCAATAGATAATATTATTTAAAGCTTCCATATTCATCATTTTGTTTGCACTCATTTGCCTTGATTGAGACTGATTAAGATTTTTTATCACTGTTTGCTTCTGTTTACATTTCTTTGTATCTCTTTTCATCTGTTTCATGAACGTAGCTGCTATAAAATAATATACTGAGATTGTACAAGTTGGCATTTTAAGGTGTCTTTCTTTCTCTTCTTCTGGCCCGAATCCCATCTCTTCTGATATGAAGGCTTGTGATCCTGCCTCCTATTTCATTTACAT
This sequence comes from Canis lupus familiaris, assembly GCF_011100685.1. NCBI lineage: Eukaryota > Metazoa > Chordata > Mammalia > Carnivora > Canidae > Canis > Canis lupus. The sequence continues at coordinate 28,085,475 of NC_049223.1, read as the reverse complement.
GTAATTAATCTATCCCTACTCTGACTTTTTTTTCCCAGTTGAAGCACAGTTGACTCTCTATCCATACTTTCATGTCCATGCTTTCTGCAGCATTATTCTTAGGAGTGTCACTATAGTCTAGCATAGAGTTGAGTTGCTTTTATGATCCAACCTAAAATCTTTTTTTATTAATAGGTAAGTTGAACTCTTTTATATTTATTAATATGATAGATGCATTTGGCTTTAGTTCCGCCTATTATTTTATGTCTTTGAGTTTGTCAAGATCTTATAATACATGGTCTATTTACCTCACCCTGAGAGTAGCACTTTCATCATGGACAGAGATTTAATCATTTTGTTGTTGGTTCAATGCTTCATTACCTTTATAATTGCAATTTTGTATATCACCAGGAGAACTCTGTGTAGTCCTTGATGACTATCTCCTCTCCACTCTTCAAGACCCAATTGCAGTTAATAATATCACCCTTCTTTATTTTTTTAAGATTTTATTTATTTATTTGAGAGGATGAGAGAGAGAGAGAGAGAGAGAGAGAGAGAAACATGAGAAGGGGAGGGGTAGAGGAAGAGGGAGAAGCAGAGTCTCCACTGAGCAGGGAGCCCCACGCAGGACTGAATCCCAGGTCCCTGAGATCATAACCTGAGCCGAAGGCAGAAGCTTAACCAACTGAGACACCTAGGCACCCCAATATCATCCTTCTAAGTGATTAACCATGAACTTTTACATATGCTACTGTTTCTATTTCCTATTGCACTGTTTCAAGTGATCTTTCTGGTTGGCAACTGACACAGAGGAGGCAGTCAGCCGCTCCACTCTACTTCTCCCACACCCTCCCTCTACCCCTCCTATTCTGGTCAGTCACAGAGTGTGGACTTGGTCTGGGCACAGAACAGTTACATTTATCCTATCCCACTGACCTTCCATGCTCGTCTTATCTCTAGAGTTAGACATACTCATGCATAAGCTGTGAGACCTTTCACTGCCATGCCTTAGCTAAGTAAAGTTCATCCTTTGGCTACCTCAACACAGGTGCATGGAAACACTGTGATCTGAATTTTGGCATGTTCAAAATTGGTGTTCTGTATTCTTATAGGAGAAAAAGAGATTGGCCTAATATAAACCCCTGACTCACAATTTATTTCCTTATATGTCTCCTAAGTGTGGCTCCATAGTCTTATGATCTCTGAAGTCAATACTATTTCTTACCCTTTCTTAGTGACCATATTTGCTGGCTACCCAAAGTTTATGCTGAGTATATCAGCATAAATGAGTTTTTAGCCATATTTTCTGGCTCAGAGTATGCCCACTCATTATGGAGTTTTATACCTTCCTATCTTTGCATAAATTATAAATTTAATTATATCTTTGCATATTTGTTCTATTCAATTCCTCTTTGTTAGCTCTATTTGGCTTATCATTTGTATCTGTCATCTTCTCGCTAATGCATTAAAATATTTGTTACTATTTTATTTTATTCAGTTTTTCTTATTTCTTTAAGAATTTCTTTAGTTTCCTTAGGATCTATTCAGTCTTCTCTCTTGTGATCTTCAGACTTCCTTTCCATTTCTAGAATGCTTTTGTGTTTCTCTTCTATTTCTTATCTGAGTTCTCCCATGTTTTATAACCTACAGTTGCTTCACTGTATTCCCTCCCAAGTTCTTAAGTTTCTTCTTTGTGTTCTTCCTTCTTAGAAGCAATTGCATTATTAAACTCTTTAAAATCACGGTAAAATGATTGGTCATTATATTTTTGGCTCAGTGGCACCATCTTTGTGATGAATACTCTACATCATTTGGAAAACTCGGAAGATCTTTTCCACACTTTTATTCACAATACTTTTTTATTACTGATCATTGAAAAGTTGACTTTTTGTGACTTAGCTGTCCCCCAAAGCTTCTAGACCAGCTGTCTAGAAGTGGAAATGGAACAGGATTATTATCCAGGCTTTACGACAGAGGGCTTATTTCTTCATTGCCACAAAAACTGACTGCTCTCTGACTACGGTCTTTCCATGTGAGTTTGTATTTCCATTTCTTCTTTGCATATCTGAACCAGACTGAACCCATCATGCTTTCTTCCATCAGCTGTCCTCATTCTGGTACAACACACCCATTGTTGCAAACAAGAGATATAGCTCTTACACTATCTGACTATCTGTAATAGTATTTTGGGTGGCTCTTTTTAAAATTTGCTTCTCATGGTTCCACTCTCCAGCCACTGAGCTTCTTATTTTCATTTCCTCTCATCTGCTGCTGCCTAATCTTGGGCTTTTGGAAGTCCTGTAGATATTGTGACACCTAAAGATTAGCTGACTTCTAAGTTCCATGGACAATTGAAGTTGCAGTATTTTTAAAATTCTCCTAGCTGCTTTTGTTTGCTTTTCCAGAAGAGGAGAAAACCCTGTTCTATGGTCATAGATCTTTTTTTTTCATAAGAAACTCTTCTGAGTTTTTTTCTTCTGAGTTTTTAACCGAATCTCTTATCCCATCATCCTGTCTTCCCTTGCCCCTTATTATTCTTATTCATCTATATGCAAATTTTTCCACACTCTTTGACTATCATGGAGAAACTCCTCAACCTGCCTAACACGGATAAGCCTGTGAACCTCTTCCCTCCGAAAACCACAAGTCTCATTGTGACTTTTCCACATCAATGTATTTTCCAACTTAAAAAATGTTTTCCCATTCCCTTCCTCAGTTTATCAACATATTCAGAAATACATAATATACAGAATGTACATCAACTAAATTATCATCGTTTTTATTGTCTACAATCAGTACCTGATACTGAGATCAGTTCACTGATTATTTTTCAACAAATAATCATTAAACAGTGCTAAGTGTACAAATAGTGGCCCCTCGATTTCAAGGAGTTTTATGATCTGTTGAAATCACCTACCTACTTCTTTCGATTATAAATTAATTTACTTCAAATAATGAAATAAAAAATAATAATAGCCATGAAGGTGGGTCGAACATGATCTACCAGTCGACAGCTATTTTTATCAAAATAGCCAAGAAGCAACCCACATGAGGTGTGGTCTCAGCTCTCATTTCCTGAGTGTATTCACATGCATTGTCTATCCTGACTCCCTGCTTCCTCTTCTGTAAAATAAAGGGGTTGGTGTTCTCCAGTTTTCCCGCTGTGCTCAGCAAGTGCCTGCCCATGGACTGATGCTTAGGTAACATAGCACAACTTCAGGTTTACTGGCCAGCACAGCGGAGAAGCTCCACAAGTCCATTCTCTACCCACAGGCCAGATGCCTTCCCTGGCTCCTCTCTCCATTAGCAGGCCCCTCCTCCCGTGCCTATTTTGGTCACATCTCCACCCCTGCAGTTAATGCTGTATTAAGACGACCTATTTCCACGTTTAACTTCACTCCAGGCCCCATGTTCTGGATTTTGTTTGAGTACAGACTGCAGCTACTCTAAACCCACTCTCATATGAAGGCCAAAGTCCCAGAATAGGAGTCCAGGTAAGCACTCGGCTCTTTCACGTTTTCCTGCTTATGTAGCAGCTCAGAGTCTGTAAATTTATACATATTTTCACTAGCTGTGTCCCAAAGCTTCGTAAGTGCTGCAGATGGTATTTCCAGGGATGGCAATTTTGTTTTTCTTCTGATTCAAATTCATTCTTATTTAAAGAATGGATTTAGAGACAAACTAATTTTTTTTTTCTCTTTAGTCCTATGTTTTATGTTTAATTCTGTAGACTGGCACTTCAGATAGTTTCTAGAGAACCCTTTGTCTCGGCCATTCTCTTTCACACATACACGCATACACTCATACACACAATGTACATACCTCCTAGGAAATGGAAATTTGCCTCTATTAAGGATCCTGAAACAAAGCTCTAAGATTTAAATAGTTCTTGCTACTCGGATTTTCTACACCAGGAAATGAGTACAGTATCTGTGCCACCCACATTTTTTTTCAAAAACAGATTGTGAACAAGTGGAAGTCAATCCTCCTTGAATACAATTCTTGGAAGTTAGAAATCTCAATTACGGTTTTTCCTCCATGAAAGGTTTTGTGGTCGTAGGTAAGTAGTTTATCTCCGTGGCAACCAGAGGAGCTGGATCCACTTTTCCTAATACTTTTTTTCTTCTTTATACCTCACGTGTAAAATAATCAAAACTAAAGAGAGGTATCTCAACACCCCACAACCAGTCATTTGTTGTGTTAGTATTAGGACAGGGGCTCCCCTATTTGGGCAGTTGATCGGCTCTTACAACATGGTCCATCAGAGTTTCAAGAGGGTGATTACTTTGTTTCAAACTCAGTTTCTCACTGGGTAGCCATATGACTTTATGCAGATTAAATTTCTTAACTCCTTTGTATTTGAGTTGTTTTCACAGGGAAAAATTTAAGACAATTCTACCTCAAGAAAAGCCAAGAGGATACATTACATTAAGATGAAAGAAATTGCCTACCATTGCTGAAGATGTAGGAAACACTCAAAATAATTAGTCTATTTGCTTGTTCTGTTCCTCAGTAGCATTTCTGGCTGTCAATGGTTGTTGCTATTTCTACTTATTGGCTCCCAAAGAGGAGGCATGTCCTAGGCTCTTTGTAAGGGCTCCATGGCATTGATGGTGGCAGTGCCCTGCAACAGTCAGGGATGGGTTGACCCATATAGCTAATGACCCATGAAATAATGTGTTCTATCAGAGAAGCAACCACTGCTGTGTACTTCTCTCACAAAAGAGAAAATCCTTCTCTCACCACGTAGTTCTCAAGCATGAAAACTGGGATGGTTACTACATATCATTTAATACTGTGTGAAAAGAATGTATAGAATGACAGTCTTGAAATAAGAGTGCCTACTTCTATGTCTGAGGAATCCGAGCACAGCCAGTCAGACTTGGAGAGTCAAAAGAGTTGGAGTGAAGGTCACTCAAAGCTACAGGTGGACACAGAATTCCAGGCAAAACACCAAATGAGTTGAAAACTGAAATAGATGTTTGAGGATCCACCTCTCTGTCTCTGCCAAATCAACTCATCAGTCCTAGTCAGAAACCTCAAAAATCAAGAGATTCATGTAAATATTAGTGGCTCGGTTTTAGGATATGACAGGGTTCATCTGTTTCTTTTTCAAATGCTTCTTCTTTTCTCTCTAAAGTGGGGACACTTTGGTTGTTTTATTTGGTTATAAAAGTGAAAAATATTCATTGCTAAATAAATGTTCATTGCCAAAAAAGCAACCAGATGTAACAAAGAAGAGAAAGAGAAATGATGAAGGGAATGTGGAAGGAGAAAGCCAGAGGGAGAAAAGAAGGAAGGATAGAGGAAGAGGAAAGAAATGGAAAGGAAAAGGTAAACAGAAATACTTACTGGTAATCTCATCACCCAACATTATCAGGTGGCTTCTGAGTACAGAGCACATTAATTTTATATTCTCCACATAAACTAGCACATTTACTCAGCAAATATTTATTGAACACCTGCCATACACCAGGTCTTTTTCCTGCAGTTCCCATTAAGAGCTACCAATCTGCTAGTGTGACCAAACCCCCAACTGCAATACACATGAGAAGTTCTCTGCAAGAGAGTAGCCAAAGATAAGAAGAGACACTATCCAGGACTGACCTTTACCTCAGCCTTGATGAGAGAGGGCTGGGAGGATTCCCAGAGGAGGAAATTTCTGTCCGAGTTCTAAAAGGTGAAGATGAGTTAGGTAAGTGAAAGAAGGGGAAGGGTGGCATACAGGAAGGCGCTGAGACACAAGGCAAGAAACCTGCTCCCATCAAGATGCGTGGTCATCCCTTCACAGAACTGCTTTTCAGCAGAGCTACTATATAGGGTAAAGTTCTGTCAAGTTGCTGATAGAACTGAGGCCAAGTAAAAGTAACAAGTAAAGGAATATGTCATTCTAAAGGTTTTTATTTTTTTTCCCTCATCTGGTGGATGACACTTAGTGTACCAGAATTAGAATATTCTGGATTGTTTAGAATTTAGATTGGTTTTGAGTTATCAAGCCCATTCTACACAGACATGCAAGGCATATGCACATATGTCAATCTAGATCTATTCTTACTATTATCATAACGGGTTAAAGTTTCCAGTAAGCTCCAATTCTTTCACTTGAGTCACTGCTGCACAGACCTGTCCATTAATATTCTCATGAAAACACTACCAATATGGTTGATCAGTTTCTGCTGCATTGAAAAGAGGCGGTAGCAGAGTGGTTAGCAGTTGGACCCTGACACCAGATTGCCCACGTTCATATCCTCTAAGCCGTGTGACCTTGAGGAGATGATGTGCCAGTCTTGTCAGCTGTAAGACAGAGGGCACAGCAACCCTTCCCTCTTAATATTAGAAGGTGGTAGGAAGTGAATTAACATAAGGCTCTTAGAACCATGCCTGGCACATGGTAAGTGCCACAGAAATGTTACTAATACTACCTCTTTCCCCTACAGTTTTTGTATCAAAACTGAACTCTTAACCACTGGCCGAATGGTCAGGCAAGTATGGGGTTAACCACGAGTCTGAAATAATTGAGGACTAGTTGTAATTTCACCTATGAAGTGGGAACGTGGTCAGATAAACCCAGAAGCTCCCACCCCTAGAATGACGGCATTGCGTGTATCCTTTTGGTCAGGATTCTACACACGCCTACCTTGAGGGTTCCAGTATTTCTCTCTGCCCTCATCGAGCAGCACAGTTGTCTCTGGCATGCTATCAGCTATTAGAATGGCTGCCCCCATTGTGAGTGCTTTTACAGAAGACAGCTCCATGACCCTCTGAGCCCCTTGCGTGGACTCACTCCCTTCATTTTCGCCCATGAGGTACCTGCTCCCCTCTTCCTCTGTGTTCTTCCACTCTCTGGCCCCTGCAATAGCATCATGGGGAGAATTGTCAACCAACCTTGCTTGGTTCACTCTTATTTAGATTAAGTATCTGATGCAGTTGTCGGTTCATCTATAGCTCTGAGTTCTCATAGATCGGCCTTGGCAACATGAATGTTTTTCCCCTTTTCTTTTCCTTTCTCTTCTCCTTCTTCTTTCTTCTTCTCCTTCTTCTTCTTCTTCTTCCTCCTCCTCCTCCTCCTCCTCCTCCTCCTCCTCCTCCTCCTCCTTCTTCTTCTTCTTCTTCTTCTTCTTCTTCTTCTTCTTCTTCCTTTCTCTTCTTCTCCTTCTTCTTGTTTTTTTTTTTTCTTCTTCTTTTCCAAAGCAGAATTCATGGACAACTTTAAAAGAGATTTGTGATAGCCCAAGTCACACACTGGCCAGTGCAGCCAAAGCATCCTCATCACTCTCGAGCTTTTGTCTCCTCTGGCTTTCTAGCTAGGTCTACGAGGTAGGCTTGTCTTGGCCCAAATCCTGTGGCCTGCAGATCAAATAACATTTTTTAGTGAGAAACTATGTTGAATTATGGAGCTTCCAGGGTCGTGTGTGTCCTTCTCCACACTTAGCCCATACCTGGGGTTAGCAAGGGAGCATGATCTCGTCCTTTGTCATGTTGTATTATGCTTTTTCTTAAAAGCCGTGTTTTTTCCAAGACCTTAAGATGGGAGAATCATACCGTATTCTAAGCTTTTATCAACCAACAAACAGGCCCTGAAATATCAGCTAGAGTTAATGAGTGCAGATAATAATGAAAATAATATTGCCAATAACACTTCTTAGGGTAAAAACATAGAAACCTCTTCATAGTCCTAGCACAGATCCATTCAACAAGTAAACATTATTCCAACCAATTCTTCCCTTCTGGTTAAGCAAGATTTAAAAAAAAAAAAAAAGGTTCTTCATGCTCTTCTGTAGCTTCTGTACCTTCGTGGGCAACACGCCCATCAGCCAGAGAATCAGGCTTCATAATTTTTTGAAAAACTGTAATCAATGCAAATTCTATTCATCTTTCAAATTTCAGCTTATGGTGTTACTTTTTCAACAAAAATCTCTCTAATCCCAAGGTTAGAAGATGTGTTTTAAAGTGTAATCCTACAAAATCCTAAATTCCACTTTTGTGAGACCACTAACATTTAATCGAAGTCTTTCAGTATTCACTTGTCTAACGCTCAGCTCATCAGTGTCTGGAGGAGGGCAAGCTCCCTGGGGGTCCTCACCAAGTCGTGGCTGGACACACCTAGGCCTTCACCAGTGAACGCATGCATGAAAGGTCATGGCAGATCAGTAGTGGGATCTTCAGAATCACCTCTGGATAGTGATTTGGGGAAGATGACTGCTTGCCATCTCAGAGAAACACATAAGCTATTATCTGTAAATGTTTCTAGTTTTTGGAGCTCCTAATCAGGATGAAGAGTTTTGAACTTGCAGTTCCATCTGTGAAGCCATTCCACCTGCCCCGCTCTCTCTTCCTGGAGAATAAGGGAGCACAGATGGGCCCAAGGAATTCCGCCCTCAACACCATACCTTACAAACTACATGCTTCCCTCTGAGACTAGACTCTGGTAGAGCCCAGCACACACTTGCAAGGGCTTTAAGCTCCCTGGGAATGACTCGTTGACAAAATGACAAACTTGGACCCTGAAGTCTCATCTCAGTCAGATCCTTCCCTCCTCCCATGAAGACCTGCTGCTAATTGTATGGTTCTCCCTGGGCTTTCCTCCTGGCACAGAGAGGCAGGCAGTAATAAGGAAGCATGTGTGAAATATTTCCCACAATAACCAACGTATTGGAGAAAATGAGGTCAGGGGCGGCCTTACTGAATACGGTGACAGGTAGACAAAGAGCTGAAAGAACAGGAAGAAGGAACTCATGGAAATACCTTGCTAAACGAATGAAGCAGACCATAAAACATCATATAGTTAATGATAATCATTTAGTTACATGCCCCAAAAGGAACATAACTCACTCAGAAAAGCTTGCCCATGTAGCATCCGTGTGAAAGCTTTGGGTTAGGGTTCCATTTCACTCTTGGGACCTGTTCAGGTTTGAACGTGCTTAACTTGATGGTGATGATGATGATGATGATGATGATGATGTAGAAGATACTTCAAACATTGTGCCAGGGTTCCCATGCCCTGAAATGGTGCTTGAGGGCACCAAACAATGCCAGGCTTCACAGATCCCAGGCAGGAACATGAGGCTTGGCCCCAAATTGTGCTGGGACAGCCCTAGCAACTCTGCCTTCCCCCTCAGAAGACCAGAAAGGGGTTAATTCCACTTCCTCCCTCTTTGAGTTTCTATCCTACAGGGTGTGGTGGGAGGCTTTATGAGAGAAGGACAATCTGTAGGAATCAGGCATTGTTGCATGTTAGAATATCCTGGGAACCTCTACAATTTCAGTGCCAGGTTGGTCCCCACACTAATTAAAGCAAAACCTCTGAGGCTGAGACCCAGATAGTAGTATTTTTTAAGTCTCTTTAGGAAAATCCAGAGCCAAGCAACAGTGGTGTGCTGGAGCCAACTCACACGAGAGTATGCCATGCACATCTCTTTCTGTGATAGAAGAAGGATGATAGCTGGCATTTGTCCCTAAGTCCTGGCACAGAGCTCCAAAATCTCTTGGAATTTTTTGAATAATAGGAGTATCTCTTCTACTTCTAACAAGCCCCTTGACAACATACCTGAGTCTGTGAGAATGAAATGACTCACAATGAGCCCTTATATAGCTTCAAGCTAGGTCTGGCCACACTAGAAAGACCAAATGTGGATAGGAGGTTGGCATTTTCAGCCACTCCTCTGACCTCGGGGGAAGAGTGATTTAACCGATCATACCTGTATAAGGAATTCCCATATAGAAGTCTGGACTCTGAGGCTCAGGGGAACTTCCTGGTAGGGCATCATATCAATGTACAGGAAGGTGGCATCTTTATAGGAAAAGAACTCTTGCACTCGAGACTGTACCAGATCTTGCCCTATGTACCTGGTCATTTGGCTATTCATTTATATCCTTTATAATGAAATGGTAATCATTTCCCCAGTGGTCTCCTGAGTTCAGTGTACCATTCTAACAAATTATCAAACTGGAGGGGATTGTGGGAAGCCCCATATTTGTAGTCGTCTAGGCAGAAGGGTGGGTGACTTGGAGAATGCCTGAAATTTGTGGCTAGTGTCTGAAGTCAGGACAGCCTTGTGAAGGAATTTGCCCTTCATCTGTGGGGTCTTCAATAACTCCGTGGAGTGTCAGAATTGAATTGAATCTTAGGACCTCCGATTGGTGTCAGAGACTTGGTGCCAGAACACACTTCCCAACCCCATCTTCAGTGATTCCATGTGGACAGGTTGAAGTCAGCTATGGTGAGGACATTTATAATATGGGAATTGCAAATTAGGGCTTATCCTCCCTCTGCCTATGAGAACCAGTTGCTAAACCTTTCCAGTACTGCACTGTTTTTAGGATCAGTAGCCTCCACCATCAGGTGCTTATAATGAGATGTCTGAAAGAGCTGAGGAGGGCATAGTCCTAACTACTGGGATTTCCCATTTCACATACATCCAAGTGAGGCCAAGTCTACTCTATGATTAAGGGGCAACCTCTCCTTTCTCAATCCCTCCACAACTCTTGCCTCAATGTGAGTCATGCCTAACCTGTTGATTACACTGACCTTTAGTCGCTAGGCAAAACCGTACTTGAGAAGACAATCCTGCCTTCCAATAAATCAGGGAGAAGCCATAACTAGTTCTTCATGTTAATTTCTCATGTGTCCTTCTTTTTCCATTCGAATTGTTTAATTTATTGTAAATCTTTAAAAGTGGATGGGTCCTGTTCACATCTTAGTCTCAGCTTGACTCAAATTTCTTTCTGGGAATTCAAGAGAGGTGTTCTCTTTCTTAAGACTTCAGGAAATTCACTTAAATGTTATGTGTTTTCTGAGATAATTAATTCACCAGTGCAATTCCCACCTGGAATTCTCTCTTTCCCCACTACCCAACTCCTCTTCACATTTTGTTCTAATTTGCTTAATATTTTTTCCTTACTGACCCGTAATTCACTTAAGAGCATGAACACACATGCATTTGTCCAAGAAACCACTGCTTGGGAAATATCTGATCCTTTTCATATCCAATTTTTCACTATTCATTTAAAACAGAGGTTCAGTTGTTATCCCACCATTAGAACGTAGGGTTTAGTTGCATTCTTAAGGGAACTTAAAATTTTTGCAATATATTGCAGAAATTGGCACACCTAAAGAAATGAATCACACTAAGACTTAAATTGGAATATTGAAGGTGTAGAATCAGAAACAACAGCTAGAAAACATGGAGGCTTAGAAATTCAGTTCAAGGTGAAATGTGACTTCATAAAGGGATGACCCTCTTACACACACACACACACACACACACACACACCACCTCTTTTTTTCAATTACTCATTGTGAGGCTAAACCAAACCTGGTACACAATTCTTTCAGTTTAAGTCTCAAAAGTATGCTCAGTATTCAATTTGGTCCTAAAGTCTGTATCTTGTCTTTGTGTTATACTGAGAGATTAAATTAGGGTTAATCTCAATCAGCATTGCTGAATACAAGTTTCTGTAGTGACAGAGTAAGATTCTTCATTGTCCAATACAGCAGTCACTGGCAAGCACATGCACTATGACTAGTGCAACTGTATTATAATTTTACTTAATTAATTTATATAGACATATGTAGCTAATGGTTACCATATTGCACAGTTCAGATGTAGAAAAACAATCACAAACAGGAATTTGAGGGACAAAGTATGCTAGGTATCACATTTCAGCTTGCTGGTGCTGTCATAACAAAGCACAAACTGGATGGGTTCAAAAATAGAAATATACCTTCCCACAGCTTTAAATTCCAGAAGTCTGAGATCAAGGTGTTGTTCCTTAGGAAGGCTATGAGGGAAGTGTCTATTTCAAGGTTCTCTTTGGCTTATAGATGGTGATCTTCTCCTTGTGTCTTCACATTGTCCTCCCTTTGTTCATGTCTATGTCCAGAGGAATTATAAGGACACCAGTGATATCGGATTAGGGTCCACCCTAATGACCTCATTTTAATTTAATTACCTCTTTGAAGACACTCTCCAAATACAGTCACATCTGAGGTGCTAAGGATTATAATTTCAATATATGAATTTGTAGGGAAGAGGAGAGAGACACAGTTCAACACATAGCACCTTCATTGACTTCCAGCAAGACTTCTCTCCAATTATAAAATGAGGTAAGCAGAGTCTGCTATACCTCTTTCTTAGGATAAAATGAGATTGATAGATGAAACAATTTTCCATCTTAAAGTTTCCTGATGGAGGCAATCTGGTAATGTTATTACTGTTTTGTTAAGCTTGTTCCTAATTTCTCCTAAGTTTTCCTATAAAAAATGATCCATCTAAAATATGTGGAGGCACCTGGGTGGCTCAGTCAGTTAGGCTTCTCCCTTTAGCTCAGGTCATAATCTCAGGGTTCTGGAATCAAGCCCCACATTGGGCTCCCTGTTCAGCAGAGTCTGCTTCTCCTTCTCCCTCTACCTTTCATCTCTGTTCATGCTCTCTCTCTCTCTCTCTCTCTCACTCTTCTCTCTCAAACAAACAAATAAATAAAATCTTAAAAAATAAAGTAAAATATGTAGAGGTTAAAAAACACACTCTGAACAAACAATGGATCAAAGAGTAAATCAAAAGGGAAGTTTAAAAATATCTTGATATTTAATATCAAATAAAAATAAAAACACCACATGTCAAAACTTATGGGATGCAGTAAAATAAGTTCTAAGAGGGAAGTTTATAGTAATAAACACCTACATTAAGAAAAAAGAAAGATCTCAAATAACAACCTAACTTGGCACTTCAAGGAACTAGAAAAAGACAAATAAATTAAGTCCAAAGTTAGTAGAAGGAAAGAAATAACAAAGATTAGAGTGGAAATAAATGACACAGAGACTAGAAAGACATGGAAAAGACCGATGACACCGAAAATTTGTTTATTGAAAAGATAAAAAAACTGACAAAATTTAAGCTAAATTTTAAAAAATATTTTATTTATTTATTCATGAAAGACACAGAGAGAAAGAGGCAGAGACATAGGCAGGGAAAAGCAGGCTCCCCACAAGGAGCCCAATGCGTGACTCTATCCTGGATCCCGGGATCAGGACCTGAGCTGAAGGCAGATGCTCAACCGCTGAGCCATCCAGGCATCCCAAAACTTCAGCTAAATTAACTAAGAAGACTTAAATAAAATAAAAATGAAAGTTAGCAACTGGGGGAATCCCTGGGTGGCTCAGCGGTTTAGTGCCTGCCTTCAGCTCAGGGCGTGATCCTGGAGTCCCAGGATCGAGTCCCACGTCAGGCTCCCTTCTTGGAGTCTGCTTCTCCCTCTGCTTGTGTCTCTGCCTCTCTCACTCTCTCTCTGTGTCTCTCATGAATGAATAAATAAAAATCTTTTAAAAAGAGAGCTAGCAACTGATAACACAGAAATACTAAGAATCCTAAGAAGTAACTATGAACAGATATATGCCATGCCAATAAACTAGACAACTTAGGAGTGAATAAATTCCTGGAAAAATACAACCTACCAAGGCTAAATTGTGAAGAAATAGAGAGTGTGAATAAACCAGTAACAATTATGGAAATTAAATTAAAAACTGATGTCCATACTATCCAAAGCAGTCTACAAATTCAGTGTAATCTCTATAAAAATTTCTGTGCCATTGTTCACAGATGTAGAAAAAAAAAAGCAAAATTTGTATGGAATCACAAAATATCCTGAAAAACCAAAGAACCTTGAGCAAGAAGAGAAAAACTGCAGGCATCATGACTTCCTGATTTCAAATTATATTACAAAGCTATAGTAATTAAAATGGTATGGTATTGGCATAAAAACAGACATTGATCAACGGAACAGAACAGAGAGTCCAGAAATAAACCCATGCATATATGTTCAATTAAGTTTTGACAAAGCCAAGAATATACAATAGGAAAAGGACAGTCTCTTCAATAAACAGGTATTGAGAAAACTAGAGATCAACATGTAGAAGAATGAAACTAGACCACTATCGTAACATAATACAAAACATTCACCTCAAAATGGAATAAATACTTAAACATAAGACCTGACATCAGAAAACTCCTAGAACAAAACAGGAAAACAAGCTCTTTGACACTGGTCTTGGCAATGATTTTTTGGATTTGACACCAAAAGCACAGGTGACAAAAGCAAAAGTAGACAATAGATGAGGATCTACATTAAGCTAAACAGATACACAATGAAGGAAACCATCAACAAAACAATAAGGCAATCCATGGAATGGGAAAAAAGAATTTTAATCCATGTATTCTTTAAGTGGTTAATATCCAAAATCTGTAAGAAACTCCTACATCTCAATAGCAAAACAAACAGACAAACAAAACACGCACACACACGCACACATACAAACTCAATCAGAAAATGGACAAAAGTCTTGAATAGATATTTTTCCAAAGAAGACATAGAGATGGCAAACTGGTACAGGAAAAGGTACCCAACATCCCTAATCATCAGGGAAATGCAAATCAAAACCACAGTGAGGCATCACCTCACACCTGTTAGGATGTCTATTACCTATTATCAAAAAGATAAGGGACAAAAAAACTAGAGAGGACATAGAGACAAGGGAAGCATTGTACACTGTTGGTGTAAGAATAAGTTGGTATATCCACTGAGGAAAACAATATGGAGGTTCCTCAAGAAATTAGAAATACAATTACTATATGATCCAGCAATCCTACATTTGGGTATATATCCAAAGGAAGTGAAATCAGTATCTCAAGGAGGTATCTGTACTCCCATGTTGATTGCTGCATTATTTACAATATCCAAGGTATGGAGGCAACTTAAGTGTTCATTTATGGATTAAAAGATAAAGACAATGTGATAGAGATAAATAGATGGACCAAGATATGGTAGATATAAAACTACACAGATATGCACAAAATGAAATATCATTCAGCCTTAAAAATGAAGGAAATCCTGTCATTTGTGATAATATGTATGAAACTGGAAGGCATTATGCTAAGTGAAATAAGTCAGACAGAGAAAGACAAATATTGCATGGTATCACCTATATATAGAATATTAAAAAAAAAAAGTCAAACTCAGGGAAACAAAGAATAGAAAAGTGGCTGCCAAGGGCTGAGGGTGGGGGAAATGGGGAGATGTTGGTAAAAGGACACAGACTGTCAGATATAAAGTGAATAAAGTCTGAAGATCTAATGTATAACGTGGTGGTTATGGCTGACAACACTATATTGTATCATTGAAATGTGCCAAGAGAGTAGAGCTTAAGTGTTCTCATGCGCACACACACAAAAGTAAATATGTGATGTGATGGATGTGTTAATTAACTTGATGGTGAGAATCCTTTCATAAAGTATGCATATGTCAAATCATCATATTATATGCTTTACATATATTATAGGTTCATCATATATTATAATTTTATCAATTATACCTCAATAGAGCTAACAAAAGGAAGGGTCTATCAAGAGGTCCCCTTCACACAAATTACCCAGCCTCTGCTGAGTCTCTGTCACCCTACCACCTTTTATTTCCTCTTCTAAGCAGTTTTGCTCAGAGCTTCCTTTCCCTTTTTCAGCTTTTCATCAGCCAGGGGTAAAAATAATGGCTGGCATCTTTATAGCTTAGAGTTAGGTCTGGAGACTGAATCCTCAGGGCAATAGTGCAGGTTGACACTGGGTGAAGCCACCATATTTCACTCATCTTCTTAATGGTGGGACTTAGCACCAAGTTCTAAAGTTCCTTGGTGCTTTAAAGCATATTGGGCTTGATTCTTATGTTTTCCCCTCTCTGTTGAATTTCCATCAGGTATGTTGAAATTTTTTAACAGAAAGACTAAAATCAAATTAATTAGATAGGAGAGGACATATCATGTAATAGTATGATACCAGCTCTGAAATCAGACATACACCTACTCCATCACTTCTCTGCAAATTATGAAACCCTTTGTGTGTGATACTTTATCTATAAAAGAGAGAAAAGAGGTTTGGTGTGCATCAGCTAAGATGAGGCGTGTGAATGGCTTAGCACAGTACCTGGCACATAGAAGATAATTTTCATGTTAGCTACAATTGTTATTCATCTTAGAAATCTTAATATCAAACAATGGGGAGAGGGAAGTAGCATAACAGAGCCAGACACTTCAAGAGAATTAAAAACACATCATTTGCAGGATCTTTTCTAATTGTCAAGATCTATAATGCATGTTGTTGTCTTTTTGTTTGTTTGTTTGTTTGTTTGTTTTAAAGGACAGAATCATTTCACTTCACCATTGTCTGGATTTTGATAGAATAACAGCACTGAAAAACGTTGCCCCTGGGATCCCTGGGTGGCGCAGCGGTTTGGCGCCTGCCTTTGGCCCAGGGCGCGATCCTGGAGACCCGGGATCGAATCCCACATCGGGCTCCCGGTGCATGGAGGCTGCTTCTCCCTCTGCCTGTGTCTCTGCCTCTCTCTCTCTTTCTGTAACTATCATAAATAAATAAAAATTAAAAAAAAAAAAGAAAAACGTTGCCCATTTAAAAAAAAAAAAAGAAAGAAAGAAAAACGTTGCCCATTTGAAGAATTGGAATTCCTAAAGCACTTTTAATTTCTAAGTATGCATGCTTTTCAAGGAGAACTCTCAAAGCACCTGTGGTATTAAGCATTTCTCTTTCAAGAGAGCAGCATGGTTTCTTGTAGGCCTATCCTTTTGCATCATGCATTGCCACGGTGACTTTTTTCCTGATCCCAACATGTGTTCTTACAACGTGTTTAATTTAGGAAGATTATAACCAATGATCAGCCCCTGTTCCCACCTGGATTCCTCATCATCTGTATTCTCGTATGAAGCCTTTGATGTTTTCGTACTTTAGATTTTAAAATGTATTTCTGATTATCATTTGTGGCCCGCAAAAGCCAAGGATCCCCCACTTTCCTAATCTTTCTCCCTTTATAAATTGTCCCTAATGTCCCATGAAATTACTTTTTCATTTTCTGTTTCCCTGATAGACTTAAGATCTATGAAGGCAAATTCTGAGTGTGTATCGTTTACCACTGTACCCCTAGCAGCTCACACAATGTCTAGTTCAGATCAGGCACTTGCTAATTAATTGTTTAATTGTTTGTAGCTGTTTTGTTTTGTTTTTCTTACTTCATTGAGTTAAAGGAATGTGATAAGCCACGGGGATAAAAACCAACAAAGAAAGACTCAGAGCTTTCCAGCCCTATCACATCTGTAATATTTTGCATCCTAAAGACATTACTTGTAAACACTACTGATTTTGTTCACACCCCCCAGTGACTATAGGGAACTCATTAAGCATCCTCAAAGAAAGCAGCTGGTGTCTTAGCTTTTAGGCTGAGAATGAAGGAATTAGGTTCAAGGAACTAGGAAGTAGGATGATTGTCTTCCTTACTGTGACCCCACCCTTGGTCACCTTCTCAGTGTCCCACCCACCCATGGGAGAATGGAGAAGAGAAAAGGAGGAAGCAAATCCCAAAGAGTCATGGAGAACTAAAAGCCTTTTACTCATGTAAAAAATGAAATAAAAGCCCATAGAGAAAGAAAGAGAACCCTTCTTCACCATAATGTTCTGCACTAAACTCTAATCTATAGAGAAAGTAGCAGATGGATGGGTACAACCATTAACTCTGAGAACCTATTCATTGCTTGGATTGCTGCCTCAGTAGGGGGAAAGCCTTGTGAGAGAGGGAGCGAGAAGCAGTGTACCGCAGCAGAGAGGCCTCATTTCTCCCCATCTATGCATCCCTACAGGCATCTCTAACCCTAATCCTAACTTCAGGGGCAATATTTCTTTTTATTACTTAAATGAAAAGAATGCTCGGTTTTTGCCTAGAGGGAAAGTCACAGGGACCTATTACTTTAATACTTCTTAATGTTCTGGGATGTGCAGGCTTCAGGGAAATTTGATTATAAGAACTTTCAAATTCTACTGGGGTCATCATTCTGTCTGGAAGAATGACAGTGAGTGGACAAATCAAGACCAGCAAAACTAACAGAAAGATAAACTCTTTCCAAAGGATTAACTGACTTTTCATTCTCAGTATCTACCCAGAGAAGGACCCTGAAGTGGAAGCATCACACGAAGGCATCAGAATCTTCCCTTGCCATAGGAAAACATGGGAGCTGATAGTTGCATGTTGAGAATTTCAAACATGGTGTCCTCTTGCTGCTGTAAGTGGGAGCATTGGGGGGACCTCGGTTTGCCCAGTTCCAGCAGCTCTACTGACAGGGTGATGGGAAAGTAGTTTCCATCGTTTCTCTGTCTTTTAAATATACACAACAATATCACTATTAAATATTTTAAAAATGCCAGTTTCTTCAAAAGTCTAAGAAAATGTAATGTCCCCTGTGTTCACTAGAGATTTGCAACAGTGTGAAACCAGATTCTCTGGAAAATAAAGTTTTTGCCTTATGACTAGCAATTAAAAGCTCAGTGAGTGGTATTCTCCTTTCTTTAAGATTTAGATCAAAGCAAGGATGGCTGAATCTTAGGTAGCATTGTATAGTGGTGAGAGTGCTAAGGAATGAACCTCTGGAAGGGTGCGCCCTAGGTCAAGTTTGCCCACAATATTCTAGTAGTTTTGGAGAAATAACCTCAACCCACTCCCCTGGCCCACAAGCCCCTTCTCCTTCATTGCAAGATGAAAACGTTGAGCTGAGAGTTTCAAACTCCTCCCTGGAGACCTGTAGAGCTCTCCCCAGGTTTGGATAAAGGAAGAGTCAAGATGCCTTGCATCTGTATGTAAGATACCCTGGCATCTTTGTGTAAATTTGTATTTGAACAAAAGATGTCTCCGCTTTTAAAAGCTTGGAAACCACTGGGTTAGCTGGTCTCTAAGTCAATATCCTCCAATTCTATACCTCTAAGAATAAAGAAACGGCATCACGAAAGACAGACACTTTACCAGAAACAAGATGTTCACGCTTGAACTCTGCTTCTTCATTCTCTAGTTGTGTGACTTTGGGTAAAAAGAATGGTATTGTTAAGTACGGACAATTGCAGAAGAACAGGTCAATCAAACAAACTGTAGAAGTACCATCCTAACTTTATTTGTCCATGATTCTGTGGCTCTCAGTTCTTTTTAGAATAATCACTATGTCCGGCCTCTACTCACCTTTCTGCCATCATGCAGAAAGGAGGCTTGCTGTCAGCAACAGAGCTATGCCCAGAGACCAGAAAGACAAGTACACCTGCAGTGCCGTTGTCTGTGATCTGAAAAGGACTTTAAAATGCTCTTTTCTGCTCAAAAAATACAGAAAAGAATTACTCTGTGATCCAGCAGTTCCACTTTTGCATATATAGTCAAACTAATTGAAAGCACGGTCTCAAAGGTATGTCTGTGTATCCTTGTCCATAGCAGCGCTATTCACAAGAGCCATAAGGTGGCAATAGCCCGAGTATCGTGGATAAATGTATGAATAAACAAAATGCTATATATACAGATGATGGAATATTATTGTCTTTTAAAAGGAAGAAAATTCTGACACGTTCACAATGTGGATGAACCTTGAGGACAACATGTTAATTAAACAAGATAGTCATAAAAACACCAATACTGTATGATCCCACTGCTATGAGGTACCTAGACTAATCAGATTCATTGACAGAGGGAATGATGGTTGCCTGGGACCGAGCAAGGGGAATGAGGAGTTATTATTTCATTGGTACTGAGCTTTAGTTTTGTAAGATGAAGAGTGTCCTGCATACGGTTGGTGGCAATGATAGCAAACAATATGAATACACTTCATGCCGCCCAACTCTTCATTTAAACATGATTAAGATGGCAAATTTTATGTTACATGTATGCTACCATGACCTTTTTTTAAAAAAGATTTATTTATTTATTTATTTATTTATTCATTCATTCATTCATTCATTCACGGGAGACACAGAGAGAGAGGCAGAGACACAGGCAGAGCTCAAAGCAGGCTCCAAGCAGGGAGCCCGACGTGGGACTCAATCCCGGGTCTCCAGGATCACACCCTGGGCCAAAGGCAGCACTAAACCGCTGAGCCACCTGGGCTGCCCTCTACTGTGACCTTTAATAATACTCTTTTCAATTGTTCCCATTTATGAAGTGGATCACCTCCTCTGTCACACCTAGTTTCATCTTAGTAGCATTATCAAGCATGATAGGTCATGTGCCAAGTCTCCTCAGCTCACCAGATTACAGGGTTTTGTTCCTGTGGGGAAACTTATTCAGAGTTGAGGTAAGTAGGCCCGGTAGGTCAGCTGTGATAGTCAGCCTGGGCTACTATCACAAAATAATACTGGCTGGGTGGCTTAAACAACAGAAATTTAAACTCTCACAGCTCTGAAGCCTGAGAAGTCTAAGATCAAAATGGTAGAAGATTCAGACCTTGGTGAGAGCTCTCTTCCAGGCTTGCAGATAGCTGCCTCCTCCCCCATGCTTTTAGAGCACAGAAGGAATAAGTCCTGGTCTTTCTTCATTTTCTTATAAGGACACTAATCCCATCACTCTCATAACACTGTCTTAACCTAATTGGCTTCCAAAGGTCCCACCTCCAATACCATCACATCAAGGGTTAGGGCTCCAACACATGAATTCGGCAGGGGATGTAGACACAAGAATTCACTTCATAACCTCGGCTAAATTTATATTATTGAGGTTATAGAGGAAGTGATAGTCTTTAAAACTTGGAAAGAAAATATGCCAAAGAACACCAATATCTAAACCCCTCACATCCAAAGTAAACTACTATAGTCATAGAAATCCACACTAAGTTAGTAAAACATGCTGAATGATGTCAACAACATCATTAAAAGAAATCACTCAACCAACTGCTGGTTTTTGTCCAAAATTCCACAACAAATTTTCACCTCCTAGGCTTAAGTTCTGAGCCCTAAGAAATTGGAAATACCCCGGGGTGGGTGTAGGGAGGTCTCCAAATGATATTTAGTCATTGACATTTCTTTGTGATCAGACCCTTTACCCTCCCTCCTACTGTTAGGTTTTGACAGGGAATGAGCAGAAGAAAGCAGGGTGGAGAACATTCCTGCCTGAGAGGCAGGGAGGCAGGGACCCAGTCCCATGAGCAGTGAGGGACCCTGCTCAGATAAACATGTCTGGGACACCACAAACTAATGGTTGACTTCACACGTTTAACCAGGATTGCCCCAGGAATAACCTCATTTTAGATCTATCCTCCAACAAGAAGATGATCTCAGAATCAATACAGTTGAAATTTATTTCACTAAGCATTGGAGAATTTCTTTAAATCTTGAAGCTCAAAATGAATTCCTAAGAGTAACTGAGAAGCATCCAGAATTTTAATTCATTTTCCATGGCATCAAATTACCTTTTCTGCCCTTTTCGTACCCCTTGACATCCTTTATACACACATGTGCGCGCGTGTGCACACACACACACACACACACACGAGTCAATTTTGTTGTTAGAGCTCTGCTTGCTGAGTTCTCTGTATTTTCATGATATCATATGGTGCTATGTGGGAACACAATAAAATAAAGATTAAGTGGAGACCGTAATGCTTAAAGGGTGAACATGTTTCCATGAGGACAGCCAGATCTTACAACAAAAGTGTGACCTATGCCTGGTGAGAGCTTGACCTGCAGAAAAAGACCAAATAACCCTTTTATCCTAGAGCCCAAGCGTCTGGAAGTCGAGGCACCATCAGAAAGCAAAGTTTTAGTAGGGTCACATTATCTGCAATAAAATTTTTAAATTACATGTGGCTATTTCTAGAGTTCCACCGCTTGGCATCTGCACTTGCCTTTTATGGAGATTCTCTGCAGCTGTCAGACTAGAGAGAAAGTAATAACCATCCCGTATCACATCTCGGTACTGGACACAGTTCTGATGAGGCCCAGGCTTTGGGACTGAGCCGCAGCATTGCTTTGATTGCTTGTGGGAGCACTGCAGAAATATAATTTCAACTATTAGAAGAAGACAGCTTATAAAATTGTGTGAAACAACAGGTGCCAGAAGAAAAGCTGGAGGCTCTAAGGAGGCGCTTGGACACTCGCTCCAGAGAAAGAGGAGACACAATTGATGCAGTTTGCATTTCTCTTCAGACTCAAATCAATCAGAGCCTTCAAGCCAGATTATCTCAGCGTGCTACCACAAACAGTTTTCATCTAAAGTTATTGATGATTTTGCTTTTAACCAAGAAAAAAGATGAAATGGAGAAAATTCTTGTGCAGGGCAAAGACTTAGAATAGATGGGAATATAAGAAGCAGTTTAAAGGAAAACCAAGTAATCAGAATATATCTGGCAACACTTCATTTTGTCATCTTGGGAAACAAAGCTTCACACATAATGAAATTTTCCAGGTAAGAGAAGCTCACCCATTTAGCGCACAAACTTTTAAAAACTGAACTGTATTTGATAGAAGGATAAGCATAAACGTAATACCTACTTTTCTCTTTACCCGTAAAAAAATAAAGCATCCTGAAAACCTTTAAAGTTTTCTTAATTGCATATATTTATATTATACAACCTGCCACGCCACATTAATTCAAATATTGCTTTGCATTCTCCATTGTTTGGGTCTACATTCAACAGAGTGTTCTATTCTTCTGCGGGTACAAGAGCTAGTTTGTTAAGCATTTACTGAGTTACAGCCAATGGCTCTGTGTGAACAACTTAGGTACAAAGTATAATGACTTTAGTGCATGGCCTTTATTTCCTGAATTTAGATTTGGAGCCACGTTACAGAGCTCTAGTTGAAATCTGGGGATATCTGACTCGTAGATACGTAGTAAAGTTATACTCTCTTGTGTGTGGGCGAGGAGGTGTGTGGAAATGTCTGGAAATACCTGTGTGCCACTAAGTGTGCCTATGAGATCATGGACATCTTTTCTCTGCCTGGAATCAGGTTGCTGGCAGCAGATCAGACTCCGATGCTTACCCCGAGCAGCCGGGAAGGGGAGATGAGAGGTCTGTCTCTTGTAAACTTGGCCTAGGAGGCCAGCTTTCTGGGATGTGCCTGGCACGGTTTGCTGCACGTTGGCCAGAATATCACAACCTAAAGTCCAGTAGGATTGTGCCAGGAATCATCAGCATCAACCATCATGAATTACTTTGAGTACATCAGGGCGCTTCCAACGACAGTGATGAAAACAGGGATAATTACTTCTTCAAATCCTCAACCTTGGCTTCAACCACTTTTCTCTGTCATCCCCAAGGCCCTGAAACTGAAGAAGGAAAAGTTTCCACTTCCTCTTCCCGCCCCCTCACACCCTCCTTCACCCCAGTGCAGGCTTGGCTCTGCTCACCATCCTCAGCCAAGCCTAAGTGAGTGGGAAGCACCTCTGTAGCCTCCACACTTCCATCTGCTAGAAGCCAAAACTTTCCCCACTACCCCACCACCCCAGAACCAGGTGCCAGAACTTTCCCACCTGGCCTCCAGGGTGCCCTAAGATGAACCTTCCCTGGCCCCCATAAGTCTAGAGAGGCCCTCTGCTCTCCTTGGTGCGTGCAAATTATTCTCCCCAGGACTCAAGGTTACCTGGAGTACAGCTGCCTAAAGATGATTTTCCAAGTAAAGACCACCTTCTTCTTATATCCACAGCTGCCTAAATGCTCTGCCCTGATGCTCTGCCCAAGTTCTCCTCCTCGTCCCCCCAACCTCCCTCTCAGGGCCTGTATCTAGAGCCAAGCCAAGTGTCAACTCAATATCCCTCCTTGACTTCTCCAGAACGGGTCACTATGTCTCAGGCCCGAGTTCCAGATGGTGACACAGGTGGCTCTGAGAATGTGTCACTCACTGAGATGCAGTCCTGTCTGATGTCTTCATACCCACCCACATCCACCCCTTCACCCCAATTAATAGGGGATCCCCTGGTTAACACATTGTACTTCCCTCCCGACTCCCCGAGTCAGGGACAGTAGAGCCGTTCATGTTGTCCCAGTTGCCATGGATTTTAGCAGGGGCTTCATGCACTGCACTGGCTTGTTTCAATTCCTGCATAGTCCAAAGGCCTTTGAGATCTTTGTATAATGTCACAGCTTTAATCAGTCTCCCTAAAAAACAAAAACGGTACTAGAAAGCTCTCCTTTTCTTTCTTTTTCTTTTTTGTTTATATTGACTGAAATCTAGAGAACTGTCATGGGGCTTGCTTGGTACTTAATTGAAAGGAAATCATAGGCAACTTGTCACCTTTTTGCTGTTTATTTAAAAAAAAATGTGCATGCACTGGAATATTTAGGGCTATCTTCTGTTCAAGGACCATGAAGCCAGCCCAGCTGTTAGAGAAGATGAGAGGAAATGAAATGTAGAGATATGGTGGGGGGAAAAGCAAATACGTATTGCAGCTCTCACCACTAAAAAAATTGATTTTTTCTTTATATTGGATATCATAAAAATATAAAATATATGGACTAGAACCCATCCTACAAGAATAGTTTCTGTTGGAGTAAGGTATTTAGGAATATGATAAATTAATGATCAGAACAGGCTGCAAAACTAATTTTAAAAACTCCATCCTGATGGAGGCAGGTGGGTGAAAAAAGAGACAAAGGTATAAGGAGGGGTAAAAGGGAAGAAATGACAAGAAGGAAGGAGAGTAAGGAAATAAAGCAGCATATGAAAGAGGAAAGAGAGAATTTTAAGCTAATAGCAAAAGAATAGGGATTTATGAGCAAAAGGCACTGTGCGTGGAAAGCTTAGATGTCACAAGAAAAACTGGAAACGTGGGAGGCTTACAAAAGTAGACCAGAGGGTAAACCTGGCGTTGAATCAGTCAGGCCAAGAAAATAGCCCGGATCCCAATTTATTTCTAAAGCAGAAGCAATCTGAAAGGATCTCCTGTCCAGGCGCAGTAAGATAATCCCCGAAGAGAAAGAGTAAGTCCAGTGTCCATGCAGAAAACCCCACACTATTGGGTCCATCAATACTGGTATCAGCGAGACTCCCGTGTAATCTCTTTCCCATATCGTCTCCCTACGAGGCAGTTAAGATGTCACTCCGTGCCTGACACAGACTTATAAAGGACCAGAAGGGCAAACACTTATGTGGCCGATTCTACAGCAAACAGGAAACATCAATGGGGGGGGGGGGGGGGGGGCAGCCAGTATGTTCAATGAACAATATTTTTTTTAAATCTGAAACCTTATATTTCTGCTCTTTAATTTTTATTTTTTTTGTCAAAATCTTTAGGTTACATAGCCATGGGGACCTATAAGGTTTCTAATAAAATAAAATTCCTTGCTATATCCTATTTTCTGTCCTAATTTCTGTTTGCCAGAAGCTAACACTCGTACTCTTTTAGCAATTTATTTTGGTATTTCCCTATATATTTCTACGTGCTGAAGTATTTGAGATTTAGATGTTGGCTTTCTACCTTGGATACGAACGCCCTGCCCTCCTAAGTGCCATGCCCTGTCTACCAAGTGTGTGTGCGCACACATAGGCACATGCACGCACACACATCCACATGCACGTATACACATGCATGCACACCCATGCACACATACACATGCATACATGCACGTACACATATGTATGCATACATAAACTCCACTGTCATTATTCTCCCAAAATAGAGATGTCATGGTTTGGGGCAGATAAATAAATATTATGAATGTATAGATATTCCTTCAAAAACATTTTAGCTTTGCTGAAGTTAATAATTATCTCGTGGCTTCAATTTACGTGGCTTCTTATGTGATTGTCACTAATTCATTTGCAAATCGCTGTACACCCGAAGTGTAAACCCAAGCTCTCTGAGAGGTGATATGTGGGAGATAATCATTCGAGACCTTGAATCACTATAACACTTCTTTTTTTTTTTTTACTTTTACACTTGGTAGACATTTCAGTTGTATATAAAATATGTCATTTTCCCTCAGAATTGTGAAGGCTTTTCTGAATTGTCCTCAAAACCATTTCATTGCCCAGGTGTTTGTACATCTCCCGCTCCTCCACCTGGAGCTGTAGGTCATGGCCTTGGCAATCCTTCCCATCTAAACACTCATGTCTTCTAGTTCTGGTGTTTTTGTCTTTCATTAGCCTTGAAAGATTTTCTACCCTTTTTTCTATTTCTGAAAGTCTTACATACAGTATTTTACCTGCCAGATTGATCCCCTGATCTTCCCACCTTGTTTTCATATTTGCTAGTTCCATCCCACTCTCCTTTGGACTTTAGATACTTCCTCAATGTTACTTTTTCCAGCTTGTAGTTTAAATTTTATTTTTGCTTTTATATTTCTAATTTCCAAGGTTTGTTTTTGCTGTTGGAATGTCCCACTGGCCTGTCTCTGTTTTCTCAAAGTTCTTTTGTTGGTCGTTATTCTGTCTTCTATAGTCAATATTTTCACAAAATGGTGATTCATGGGTGCCTCTTCATATTTAAGAGTGTGGCACTAAAATGCTCCTTGGAAGCATTTTATCCCATGTCACTGGATACATGTCATTGTGGGTGCCTTCAGTGGACACTCATGGAGAGATGGCCATCAATCAGTTACTTCTTTTAGCCTGAATTTTCCAGATGGAATCCACCAATCTCTTATTTGAGGGTTGTGGGGATATAACTCTGAGTAATAAACTTCTGGACAATAGTGGGAAAGAATTCAGAGCTGTGGATTCAACTCTATGTGTTCAGACTCTCAATTCTCCTGTTTTCAGTATGGTGTCTGGTATCCTCACATCTAAAGTCAGTCTGGGTCACAGTTACCCCTAATAGGTTGCTAATGTCAGGATAGCAGAAGGGCAGTCACTAAACTGAGCTTGACAGGGCAGGAGGTCTGAAGAGTCTAATTTCTCATTCAGAATTCCATTAAATCCTCCTGTTCGGAGCCTCCATCATTTTGTGATGCCTCCAGACCCTGAACTTTTTCTGTGGTTCCAAGAACCTGAATAAGCTTGTTTAGAAGCTCCCCCAACTGCCTGTTTGAGTTTAAGCTTTTATTTTTCATTTTGCTAAGCCAGTTACTCTTCAATTTCTTTCCAAAATTTTGATTCTATCTTCTTTTCTCCTGTTGAATGCATCTGTGTGTGTGTGTACACACACCCGTGAACGTGTGATCACATCACTATAGAGAACTGTTGGGAGGGAGCAGATGAGCTTGTGTGTTACCTCTATTGTGTCAACCAGTATCTCTGTGTTTTACATGCTTTTTCCCCAAACACTTACTCCAGTTACATCACCTGACTTTGATCAGCCTTAAACTCCAGCTTATTAAATACACACACACACACACACACGCACACCAGAAAACATTGGCCTACATAATAGTCTTTAATCTCTTATAGATATTGAAACTACTGCTCACATAAAACTTGATCTGAAAAATTCCATACATAAAGCACCCTACCTGAAAGACTATGAGTCAGAACACCCACAGCAGATCTGTTTGTGTCAATGGTTCTGTCTGGAAATAGGCGAGGTCATGGAAGAAAACTTGACACCATCCCCATGATGTTTACTTGACATGGTGAGGGAAAATACTAGCCTTCCTGTTTGTTCTATATTTTTAATTTAAGGAGACATATTTTACAAAGAATACTAATTCTGCATTAATTTATGATGTAAAAAAGCTTTAAAGTGCCTTGCGCATATGCAACATCTTTGCACAATGCCCTCAGAGCCCTGTGGTATGCTCCCACTGGTATATGAATCCTGGGACAATTCAGAGTACACATTTGAGAAACATAATTCCAGGGGAACAATGCAGGAAGGAAGAGCTACCACTTACATGGTTCCTCACATATGAGACACAAATAGAAAATCTAGAGAAGAAAAAAACAACATTCTTCCTTCTTCCTTTTCTCTTTCCTTTCCTCCATATCACCTTTTCTTCTTTCTAAAATCATTATTGAATCACTATTAAAGGCCATAGAAGACATAAAGGAGAGCTCTATCTATAGGACTTGGATGAACCTTGTAATGCATTTGTGACTCTTACTGCATCTTAAACATATAGATTTAGACAAGCGATCTCTAAGGAAGATTCCAGGTTACTAATTGGTGACACTAATGGCCTAGCTTTCCTTAGGCATTTGTAACATCATCTGTGAACTAAATTACACAAAGAACTTTAAGTTGTCTAATAAGTTATCTGAAGACAAACTGTACCAAAGGCAGCATTCATAAAAGAGGAAGAGCCCACCATGGCTCAGTAATCCAAGAAGGTTTGTAAAGGAAGTGAGCCATGCATGGGGTCTTGCATGGGGGCAAATAACAATACAGAGGAAGATAGCTCCCCATCAGTAAAGACATGATGACAGAAATAAGTACAGACTCTGAGCTGAATCCAAGTCCCACATAAGTAGAGCTGATATATTGTGTGGAAGTAGGAGGTGACAGCTAACAAAGAAACAGGGACCTCAGTCTTACAACCACAAGTAACTGGATTTTGCCACAACCACACGGGCTGAGACAAAGACTCTAGTTTCCAGTGAGGGCTCTTTTGGGCCGCCACCCCTGATTTCAGCCTCTGAAAACAGAGAACCCAAGTGAGCCATGCTGCACATGTGACCACAGAACTGTGAGCTAGCACATTGTGTTGCTGTAAGCTGCTGCATTTGTAATGATGTATTGTGTGGCAATAGAAAACTAATACCTCCATAAGGTTTCCTAATTTGAAATACTTGGATCTTTGAACCCAAAGGCTAAATCTCTCTAGATCGTGGGGAGACAACATAAAGCAAGCAAACCTATCAAACCTAGATCCTCTTTCTTAGTGTCAGATTCATGCTTTTGTTTGTTTATGCATCTATTCCCTCATCCAACAAAAAATGTTTTGAGAGTCAACTACATGCCAGCCCCATGCTCTGCACTGGAACTACAAAGGTGGGCATAAGAACACGGCACCTGTATGGTCACATGTACCAGGTAGACCAGCCAAAGAATTGAAGAAGGCCATTATATTTATGGCAGTCCATCAGAGAAGTCAATTCTCATATTTTCTACCATTCTAATAAAATCCCAGTACTGTGAAGCTAAAAGTAGTCACACTGAACTCTTAAATAGTCACACATATTATAATTTCAATAAAATATGCTTCTTAAGTAGAGAAAAACATACATTTTCAGAATAATAAGTTCCCAAAATGTATCTTGGCATTCATGACATTCAGCTCAAGTTGCATGTTGTATACTTCTCCTCTTCCCATCTATGAGATGCCCAAGTGGCCAGCAGGATTTCATATCTAGTTTAAAATCATCCACATACGAAGCACATATTTTATACATCTTCATTAGTAAACAGTGGAAATTTCTAGACTGATTCCATATCTCTGTTATTTAAAGGAGCTTTGGGGGAAGAGCAATTTTATAGCAACATAACTTGAAGTGGCTCATCCTTGAAGCTCTGGTTCTATTAAATTCCACCACCAAGTTCAATATTTATCTTGTCTTGCTGACACCCATCTCAGATGTGATCAGCTCTTCAGTCAAAACATTGTGTTTCTGACAACACTACAAATGGCCTAGGATCTGAGAATCAACATGCTTCCTTTCCACCCCACACCTCTTTCTCCTAAAACAAGTGTCCTCAGCCAGAATGCGGCTGGCAGATCGCAGGGATGATTCATGAAGTAGAATGGGATTCAAGTTGGCTTTTCCACTGGCTGTGCTGAGCCAAAAAGGAGCCAAAATGTGTTTGTTTCCACAAAACAAGCAGCTTTCACAAAGTGACACATCAGGGAGCGGCCACGAGGAGGAAGACAGTCTGATATTTTCTCTGCAACACGGCCTGTTTACTCAATGGGTATTTGCTATGTGTACTCCATCCAGGCGCCACACGAAACCCAGAAGGTTCCTTGCTGAGGCCAGGGGTCCTCCGACCGAGTCTTCGCCTGCTGCTACACAAGGGCTGAGGGGTCAGTCAGGGCCTTTGGAAACTCCTCTGAGACACCTCCGTCAGGAAGCTCGTCTCCAGTCACTGCATCGGATATTAGGACTATTCAGCCCTGTCCATGGTTTTGGTACAAATGCCTCAGAAACTGTGCTTCCTTTACACAGAGCAAGGGAGAAGGGACAAAATTGCAAGGCCCTGGCTGCAAGATGGCCTCCCCGCTGTCTGAGGGCAGTGGCCCACCCTGGAAACGGGGGGTGGGGAGGCCCAGCCTGTCCCATGGGGCACTCCCCAAGCTAATTCAGCAGCCTGGGCCAGGCCCTCATTATAACAGCAATGTCTCTCTAGGGGATTTATTTCTTTAATCGCTATGGATGGTAGTTGGTCCTTCCCCATCATGCAAGAAAAAACTTCTCCTTCAGATTTTCCCTCTTTCAGACTAAGAAGTCCCAGCAAAATAAATCTCTCCATTTGTACTGCATTTCCTTTCTCTCTAGACCACAGGCATCAGGCAGGCAGGATGGTGCTCATCTGAGTCATTGCTATCACCCTATGTCCAGTCCATAGAGTTCTAGCTGTGTCTGGCATGTAGTAGTTGCTCAATAAATGAAAATTTTAAATGCTCCAATTACTGTTTGTTTGTTTGTTTGGTTGGTTGGTTGTTTTTTTTCTGACCTCATCAGTCTTTTTTTCTTGTTGCATAATCAAAGTTATCTGCCAAAACAGCTGTGACGGCTGCTAAAGTATTGAAACACTCTCCAATCTCCAACGCGCGCTCTTCCCAGACATCCTGGTCCTCCTGGCTTCTCACCGGTGTCTCTGTGGACCTTCCAAAACATTCAATAACTCAGCAACTAAAGTTAGCAGAGGCTTCAGGTTCCTGCCATCAGTTAATGCCCAGCACCCTGAACTGAGCAAGTTAAACAGTATTTTATTTTATTTTATTTTATTTTATTTTATTTTATTTTATTTTACAGTATTTTAAATACATGCCTGGCTCCAATGATGCCAAAATCATTATATGATCAAGAAAAACACTCCAAGGGAGATAAATTTACATAATAACCCAGAAGTGTTGTCAGAAACTCCTACCTTCCATTCATTACATCTGAAGTAATAGTTGACAAGCTGTGGCCAAAGGTGGAACTTTAGGAACAAAGCTGAGAACATCAGGGAACATCAAGACTGGGAAGCTACACTCGTGGCAACACGGTGAAGGGGCTTTAATGCCCAGACAGTCTTTCCTGTAAAGAATACCTGGAGAATACTGTCAAACTTTTAAAACCTCCCTCCAGTGCTGCATTTATAGAAATAAAATTTTACAACCTCTTCAAAACTTTGAGAAGATACCCACTCGCTGAATAATTTATCAAGTTTTTTTTTTTAGATCAGAGTTTACTTGAGTGTCTTTATTATGTTTTGTTTTATTCATATTTTTAATTTATGTTACAGAATAGTAAGAAAGGCACTGGAAAAAGAGCTGGAGCCGAGCAAGTAAACACCTTCCTAACTAATGCTTCCATGTTTTTCCTCTCCATGGAAGCACATAGAAAAACAAGTATTTGTGCATTACAGTCACCTAGAGAGACGTTTATTTTGCAGTTGGCAAAGGAAATTTTCTGAGTTATTGTTTAAGAGACAGATTTCTAGCAATAACCCTAACCGTGGCCTCAGAACTATAGGTGATAAGCAAGTCTCTTTTTGGCAAGGTAGTGGTGGGGAAATGTGTGTATTTCCCATTACCTGACTTAGGAATTTTAAATAAAGGAAAAAAAACAAAAAAGGCATCTTTCCAATTCAAGGCATATATAAGTCGTCTAATGCTGCAGGGTAATCCATATTATGTAATATAATTAATTTAATCTTTAACTAATGAACATTTGGGTCATTTCCAGGTTTGTTCTCTTATAATCAATGAATTGTGATGAATTTTTTTGCATGTACAGATGCATACAGTTTTTATTGGTGAGTCAAAAGTCATGTGCATGTTTTTAACGAACAACACCAGCTGTAGAAAACTAACTATACCATAAGTCCATTTGTGTTTTATTTGCAAAGATATGTATATATTCATCTACGTATATGTGCAAAGGAGTAGTAATTTCTGGAAGGTCACACCAGAAATTGTTAATGGTAGTCACCTCTTGGAAGTGGGGTTGGAATGAAGGGAAGTGTTTTCCCTTTTACACCTGCTGGGTATTTTTATAATGAGCTTATTACTTCTATAATAATTGTTAATAAAATTATGCCCAAGTCAAACCAATACAAAAGTCCCAAATCAGTCGCATTCTGGACCAAGAAGCATTTTTGGCATGTGATTAGTGCCTTTCAAAACAAACTGGATTTCATGGGGAAAAAAAATCCGGAAATTGAAAAAATGTCTGAGATCCCATGAATTAGGACTTAAATCTGCACACATAGATCTCCTTCCTCCATTTCAGTTTGAAAAGTTTAGATTTGCAAAAAAGTAGAGCCCAGAGACTAAGCTTTCCCTCATCAGTTTGATCTGAGTGTTCACGGCCCTGGAAATATCAAGTAAGTTCCTAAATCTTTCTCATTCTCCGTTTTCTCATAGAAAAGTGAAGAAAATAAAAGGGTACAGCACTTTTTACCTCATTAAGCAATTGTGAGGGTTAAAGAGGTAATATACATAGCACTTAGCACAGGGCCTGAGGGAAGCACTCAATTAATGTTAATTATGTTTATATTACTATCATCATTTTATTAAAAAGGCAGCAAATCTAAAAAAAATAACTTATAGCATCATTTTGATTGCACTAAGGTAAACACAACATACAAATGAAAACCCTTCGATGGAAGAAAAGAAAAATAGTAATGGTTGTACAAATATCCAGGCTTCCCTGAGATGACATCTTCCATCTAAACAAATTGGTGTCCCTTGCCTGTGATTATGTATCACAACAAAGTACCATAACAAACCAACGCCAGTGGGTCAAGGAGCAATATTTCAGGGACACTAAATTTGGCACTGTTTGTATTCAAAGAGATAGCTGGTTAATGTTTAGACTACTCCAAAGAAAACATGAGAATCTGCCCTAAATGAGAGGACTCTGTGGACTCCCTCTACCTTGCTTAATTGCTTCTGTCTCCTGTTTGGTCTGTGCTGGTACTGGCTACATGGACTCCCCTGGGTGCATTCAGTACTGCGCAGGTCCAGGTCCCCCATGCAGCCCCCATGGAACTGGACTCAGCCACAAGAGCCGGCCCTTCCTTCCTGCTCTGCCCCAGTGGTGTCTCCATCAGTTGCCTGGAGTCACCACTTGGTGGCTAAGTTTGCTTTTGTTTCTGCTACCCTGTCCTGTTTGTCTATCCCCTTCTAGAGAATGAGCTCTTGAACTCCTTTGGGGTTGAGATTTGAACCCAAAATATCAAAAGCGTACAGCCCAAAAAAGAGAAAAAAAAAGTGTTCCTGTTGCCAAACGAACAATGCAGAGGAATATCAAGTGGAAAAGCAAAGATACCCCCTCCAAAGTTAAGCATTGTTAACATCTGGTGTGCCTCCTTCCATTGACTTCACAAATATTTACTCGGCACCTGCTATAAGATCCCTGCTCCCCTGGGACATTCACTGAGTGTGTGCACTGGGGGTTGGAGAGACGGACAATAAAGGAAAGAGCAGATACATAGAGGAAGCAATTTTCAATGGCAGGTGGTGCTGGGGAAGGCCTCCCAGGGCAGGTGTGACATAAGTTAGCACGCAGGTAGGGAACTTGGTCGGTGAAGGACTCAGAAGGAACACTGCCAGAGAGGAAAGCGCATAAAGGCCAGAAGTGGAAAAAGTTTATAGTGTTTGAGTTTCAGAAAAGCCACAGGGTGGCTGGGAGCTCAGGGAGTGAGGACAGGTTAGAGGATAATGAGTTGGAGAGGGAAGTAGAGTCAAGGAAAGTGAGCATTATTCCAGAAATCACAGAAAACTCCTAAAGGAAGGAGCATGGTTAGATTTTCATTTTGAAGAGGTGACTCTGGCTGCTCCTGCCCAGAACAGACTTTGGAGAGACAAGAGTGTCATGAGAAGCCCACTGAAGAAACTGCCCTGGTCCGGGCAGGAAAGGGTGGCGTGCATCCCTAGGGAAAGGCATACAGGTCCCCAGCTAGAGACTCATGCTGGGTATCAACTGACCGACCAACCGACCGACCGACCGTGAGTGAGTGAGTGAGTTGCTCATGGTGGCAAACAGTTAAAAGGGATCATCTGAACTGCACACTGGAAAACCTTTTCAATATTCACAGGGAGCATTTCTTTAGGGGTAATGTAATAACCTGGTTTAAAGCATTTACCTTGTCTTGGCAGTAAAAGTGTGCAATCACTTTTATAACCAACGACTTGCTTTCTGTAGCCCTAGGGCATTCATCTGTCACCCAACTAATAAGGCCTGGATTAACACACAGAGTCCCCAAGGATGTGTCCCCTTTACAGAAGCAAATCCAGGGCTGCCCCCTGAGCAGATCTGTAAGAGAGCACCCAACTGCTTCCAACGCCAGCCAGGTGAGGTTGGCTCCGTATCGTCATCACTTTCCAGGTACAAGGCACACCTCTCCCCTCCTACCAGGACCAATCCTGCCCTCCTTCCCCTATTCTGCTGCCTGCCCTCCTACCCTGCTCTGGCTGCTGACATTCCCTAACTCGTTCCTTGGGTACCTGGCTCTAGCTCATGGCGAGTGGCCTAGCTGAAATTCCTGGCCTCCAGAGGGTGCCTACAAACCCTCCAGTTTCAGATTTAGGAGAAACCCATCCCCAAATATTTGGAGGTGGAGAGCAGAAGATGGTCGGAGTCGATCAATACACGCAGATTTTGGAGTTACCCCCATCTCCACCCCGTGTATATAAATTCATACATAGTCAGTTCTGCTGTATCTTTTCTTTTCAAAATGCACTTTGGAAAATGCAAAATATAGTAGAACTGAGATATTGGAGAATGATCTTAAATTAACACAAGTTTCCAATTTTCTCATATGAAATTTCATCTGCAAAACCACGAGCATATGCAGCTGAGCCAAGCAGCATAGGAGTCTAGAAAACACACCCACCTCAAAGGACAACCGAGGGCACCAGATTGGGGACCCACCACCCACACAAGGTCTGCAGCCTCTCGCACATCTCATATAACCCCTCGCTCCGCCTCAGGAAGAGGAAGCCACAACTCTTCCACAGGCAAGCTTCAGAGCTTTTCCAGAAGCACGTGCCACATTTATTATAGTATTTCTGTGTTTCTTACCTATGTACCCTATAAAGCCCTACTGCTTTTTGTCTGAGTTTCTACCTTTGTTTACAATATGTCACTGATGAAATGTTTGAGTGTTTGCCTCAACCTGTTTATTCTTGAGAGCTCTGTGGGTTTGGTGATGCTGCACAGCCCTGCAATTTCTAGGAAGGCACAGGTAGGACACCTTACAGAAGAAATTACCTATAGTCCCATGTATATGTAACTTCGTCCAACCCAAATGAAATTATACTATATGCTTGTTTGGCAACTTGCTATTGACAGGATTCAGAACATGCCAACCCAGAATATGGTGCCTCAGCATATGAGGTATTTTAAGCTGAAGGAGTTTGAGCAAACAGCAGAAGCAGGATCCTGGTCACTCTGATATTTCCCCTCCTTCTCCCCTGAAGCAGGTCCAAAGACTGTCGTGTGAGAGGCGTCTTTATCTTCGAGATGCTGGGGTGCTGGAATATGAATGGAGCCCTTGCTACATTTCCCTTCTTCACTACACTCAGTTCATGCTCTTGGTCTTGGTCTATACCGTCTCTCCACTACTGTCCACTATGCATGAAAACACTCAGATTAAACTCTTATGGTCCTCATTTCCTTCTGAGGGCTCCATGTCACATAGACTTTTATTAAATACATGTGTATGCTTTTCTCCTATCCAGCTGTCTTTGTCTGTTCAATGTTCAGACACAGCCAGGGACCCTAAGAGAGTCAGGGGAAGTTTCTGTCTTTGCCCTTGACACTGTCTTCATTTAACAACGAGTGTGGACATCACTTTGCTAACATAGAGCTTGGAACCCAGATTTATATGCTATGTGTAGATCTACACATAAATATTATCTGTAAAGACTGTATCCATGTGCTATGATCAACATTTAGGTGGTTTATGTTTTTTGTTGTTGAAGAGAACTTGCCGCACTTGGGTCAGTGTAGGTGTCAGAGAAATCCCTGCAAGTGCAATTGCTGCGTTAAAGGTACACACATGTGCAATTGCTGCGTTAAAGGTACACACATTTAATTTTTATATTCCACTGACATTGGAGATCATCAATTCTTTAAAGTTTATGAATCATACAACTTAAAATGTATATATATTCTGAATAAACAATGGCTAGTTAACAGTGACTAGTTAACTTAGTTAACATTGACTTATCACCATTGGTCCATTAATTGTGACAAACATACTACACTGTAGTAATATGTTAGTAATAGAGGCAACTGGAGATAGGATATATGAGAACTATGTACTGTTTTCTCAACTTTTCTATAAAACTGTCAACAAATTACAAAGCTTATTTAAAAATATTCCTAGATACTATCTTATGCTATTTGTGTATCTTTATTAATGAAGCTGAACATATTTGCACATGTATATAAATCTTGTGCCTTTTGATTTCTGTTCACTTCTTTTCAACATTCTATCTCTAGGTATGTATTAGACCATCTTTTTCTCCAAGTTTCTATATAATTTTGTGTATGTGCTCTTTCATGATCTATGAAATTTAGTAAAATCTGTCCAGTTTTCAAGACTTTGGGATTTTATGGCTTTCTAAGAAAAGATCCAACTCAACTCACCATTGCATTTAGAAGAATTTTACTCACAATTAACCTAAAATATTTCTTTCAATTAATTGATGAGCCAATTATATTACTCTGCTTGCACTGCCACAACAAAATGCCACAGATGTGAAGCCACAGGGTGGTGGGGAGTCTTAAATAGCAGACATTTATTTCTCAGAGTTCTGGAGCCCAGAAGTCTGAGATAGGGACCCAACAGGGTTGGTGTCTGGTGAGATATCTCACGCTGGCTTATACACAGCCACCTTCTTGTTATGGCCTCTTCTCTGTGCAAAGATAGAGAGATCTCCGGAGTTTCTTCCTCATCTTATAAGGACACTAATCCCATCAAATCAGGGCCTCATCCAGTGATATTGTTTAACCTTAATTGCTTCTCTGAAAAAGCTCTGTCTCTACATACAGTCATGTGGGGGTTAGGACTTCAGCATATGAATTGAGGATAGAGATGCATGATTCAGCTCATAAAATCAATCAACAGATATTTATTGATAAGGGATTAAATATTTTGCACCGTGCTCACTGAGATAGAGAACTAGGCCTCTGATATCTGCCAATTTCCAATCTAATCTTACAGATATGGAACAGCATTTACAAGAGTTGGAAATTTGCAGATTCGAGAGCTTCCCCGGAGGAAAGAAAACACAGTGTAATGTCTACACTGCAAAGTTTCCGCTGTGCATCCCAGCACACAGAGCTGTACCTTGAAGTGAAATATATCAGTACAGTCCTCATTCTCTAATCAAAGGAGACTCGTGAGGTGGATATGAAGGTGAGCTCATAATACATGGAAGAGGAAGAGGGAGAAGGTGAAGATTCTAGAAAATACTGGTGTACAAACAGAAAACGGATGCTAGGGATCCGAGGCTTGCCAGATGGTATACCCCTGCCCCCAGCCCCCCGCTTGGGACCAGAAGTAACAATTCCACATACATTGTACATATTTTTCCTCTGAAATACTCAAAGCATTTTTAAAATATTTGATGCCCTCTCATAACTACACTGAGATAGAAAAGAAGTACATATCTTTTTTTTTAATTAAGTGGTGATCAATACCTAAGGGGATTCATTCTCACGAATTCATTTAGTAACTATTTTGCTGAATATCTTGTTTGCATAAAAGAGCCTCAGATGGGTGAGAAAGTAACAACTAGTAGAAAAGAGAACCTACCTGGAAAAAAACTAGGTCTCTGAGTTGGAAGAAAGTAAGAACTTGTCAGCTTGGAGAAAGAGTCCCTCTCTGCTTTGGCAAACCATGGAGAACAGGAGCATGTGCATGCTTCACCCACTGGGGTCCCCAAAAGGATCCGCAGGACCCTTCCCACAAAGCTCCCCAAGTAGCCACCACCACCACCAGAGCCAGGTTGGGGCACTGGCCAACATCTGTCCCTTGCACTGTTCTGTGCTGCTTCCATCGTCATGAGCAGCCTGAAAGCTCATGTCATACCACTGTTTGTTTTTGAGCTTTCTTCATTATCAGTAAAGTAAGAATCATGTCTATTGCTATGCGTCTACATCATCATTTTAATAGCTCCACAATAAGGAATCTTTCCAATCAATAGAAACTCTGGGGATAGATAGATGATAGATAGATAGATAGATAGATAGATAGATAGATAGATAGATAGATAGATACAGACTTATATCTCCAACTGGTTCTTTTTCTCTGAAGAGCCCAGATAATACAGTGGGTATTCAGAAAGGGGTTTTAAGAAAACCCACAAAACAGACAACCAAAGCTAGTGCATGTGGAGTGTGTACACCTGGTTCTCTTTGCTGAGGCTGGAGAGATTGAAGTGAAAACAACCAGTTGTCATACTATGATTCTGCAGGAAAAGGTAAGTGTGACAAGAAACCTCCAGCGACACTCAAGGCTGCAGCACCTAACTGAATAACGTCCGAGGGGACAGCCACAATGAATTTTGCTTTGTGTGAACACTGCCTATTTACACCGAGTATCAGGTGTGCTTCAGAATGGCGAGGCTGCCGTTAGCCTTGACCAAGGTAAGGACCTTCCCCTCCCTCCCGCCGGCAGTGGTGAAGAGGAGGCTTGGGGCCCCAGGAATAGTTTTTCCTACAGAACCTTTCAATGGCAACTTTCTCTGCTCTGATGGGCTTCTCTGGAGAGTATTTCCAGAAAGAGTTCTATTTGAGGGTTCCCTTTGGTGCAGGAGGCTCCAATTGCTAATGGTGATGATTATCCTTGTCATTATCATTAAGCCATTCATTTGATCGTGATTATTTTATTTTCTCCATCCAAAACCGTGCTGTGCCTCTTTGAAGAACTTATTTCAGGTAATTATCTTAAGGGCTCTGTGAGGTCGATTGATAGGACTGTTCCCATTCTGTGAATGATGAGATCCAGGTCCTGGGCTTAAGAATTCCCTGCAGAGTCAGCGGGAGTCAGAGCTACCTCTGCTTGATGAGTGTGCCTCTTCCCCTTTGCCACCCTAATGTTCTAGCTTCGAGCTCATTCTAAGGTAGGCATAGAAAGAAGACCAATGGGATGTAAATCTACAGCAGAGACCAGCAAACTTTGGAAACTGCCAGAGAGTAAACACTTTAGACTTGGTAGGCTAGACAGTTCCTCATAGCAGTGTGAGATCAGCCTGATACAGTAGAGAAACCAATGAGCATGGCTCTGTTCCAATAAAGCTTTATTGATAAAAACAGATGGAGGGCAGATATGGCCCTCAGAACGTGGTTAGACCATCCCTATCTGCAGAAAGAACAACAGATGGGAGAACTGGTTACAGAAGTTGGAAGAACGTAGCAATGGCAAATTAATGACCCTATCTTTAACCTCAGAATCCTTAAAATCTAGCAAGGAATGTCAGGTAAGCCTATTTAAAAAAGGGGGGAAAAGCCCAGAGATTCAGAGAGAGAAAACCCGAACCTAGAAAAAATATAAAATGAAGGTAACGCGAATCATAAATTTCTAGGAGCAAAACAAGTCGGGCACAATTCAATTAGCCCAAGTGTCTCCAACAAAGCAGGCACAGAGCTGGGTTTAAGGCAGAGTAAGGAGTGGAGACTAACAGAGGCACAAAAGTCCCAGGTCTTAGGATTTCTGAAATTTGTATAACAGAGAAGGACTTAAGACCCTGGAGCAGAACTACAAAACTATAGGTAAATAAGCAAAGGCATTTGTGTGCTAAAAAAAAAAAAAAAAAAAAAAAAGGATGCAGTAAATAAAATTTCATTACTGCCCCCCTCCAAGAGAGTGTCTATTAAAATAAATGTCATCTGGCCAGACTAACAAGCGGCTAAGTCTGAATTATTGATTACCCTATGAAAGTCTTCGCTCAGAATGTTCCGTGGGTTAATGCAATAATCCAACCCATTTCCCCCCGTCTGTCCTCTGCTCTTCCTTCTCAGCTGCAGTGTCTGTCAGCTGTGAAATGTAAACCATGTCCTGGTTTTATCTGGAGTCTCTCTCACTCTCTCTCTCTTTCTCTCTCTCAATGTAACCCTGGGCTCTCGTGCATCATCAAAAGTCCCGCCCTGAAAGCCTAGAGAATCAGCTGGCAAAAAGGAGAGCAGGCTCAGTGCTATTTTCCTACAGAGTAATTTTCTTTTCTTTTTTTTTTTTTCAGAGTAATTTTCAAATGGAAATTGGACGCAGTTGCATGATGGGGCTTTTCTTCTCTGCTTGGAGCACCGGACTTAGCAGGCTCCAAATCCCCAGCTCCGGGCAGGGCACACACTTTTCTGGGTGCTGGTAGTGACAAATTTCTGTTGCGAGAATACTAGGAATTGGGGAGTCAGGAAAGGGGTGTGGAGCTAGGGGAGTGTCAAGGGATTCGCGTTCCTAGTTCAAAGATGA
Organism: Canis lupus familiaris; assembly: GCF_011100685.1. NCBI lineage: Eukaryota > Metazoa > Chordata > Mammalia > Carnivora > Canidae > Canis > Canis lupus. Next base: position 28,045,140 of record NC_049223.1, on the reverse strand, counting down.
CCAGGTTGGGAGATCCAGGTTAATATCGTAGTAAAGTGGCCCAAGCAGGTGACAAAAATTACTATCCCGGAAAGAGCAAAATCTCCCCCCTCCCCAAAGAATATATGATTGGTTGAGCCATCAAGTCCATGAGGCAAGAAATGGTCTGTCTCCCTGGGTTTACTGGGTCTCCTCCATTGTTCAAACCGATCTTGGGTTCCCGGACCTTGGCCCTGAGCTTCGACTGAGGTATTCACCTTGTGTTAACACATTGACTTTCTTGATCAAACTTTACTTAGACTCTTAACTTTGTGGGGCACCTGGATGGCTCAGTGGTTGAGTGTCTGCCTTCGGCTCAGGCTGTGACCCTGGGGTCCTGAGATCGAGTCCCATGTCGAGCTCCCTGCAGGGAGCTTGCTTCTCCCTTTTCCTGTGTCTCTGCCTGTGTGTGTGTGTGTGTGTGTGTGTGTGTGTGTGTGTGTGTGTCTCATGAATAAATAAATAAGATCTTTAAAAAAAAAAAAAGAATCTTAATTTCATTGCCTACAGAGCCGTGTAGCTAATTGTACGAAAACCGAGTATCCAGGTCATTGTCCCAGAACCTGAGTGACCACTTCTCTTGGCCTAGAACCCCCAACAATGGCAGTCACTTCATTCAGACCCCATAGCTATATGACACCTGAACGTGGACCGGCTCTGCCCACTATGGCAGCTGCTGGCCACATGCAGTTTCCGAGCATCTGGAACATGCCATGCTGGACTGTGTTGTGCTTGAGTGAAAATACACACCAGGTAGAATGTCACAGAAGGTACCTATCTCTGTTGTGATTTTTATATTGGTTACATGCTGAAAAGATAATATTTAGGGTACCCTGGATTACATAGAACATTTACATGAAATTCACCTACTTCCTCTCACTTTTTAAATGTGGCTCCTGGAAAATCCAAAATCACCTTTGTGACTCACATTACATTTCTGTGGGGAGGCGCTAACCTGAAGTTACAGAATCTGTAAGCAGGTGACAGAGAGAGTGAGCTCAGATGCACAGCATCGTGGCAACCCACCAAGCACGTGATCGGAGGGCGACGTTGTTCACCAAAGGGGAGCAGATCTCACAGGTTATGGTCAAAATGGTCTTCCTTTCTGTCCTTGGTAAAAATGAAATTATTTTTCAAGTTAGGTGTCTAACATTTGCTGTCTCTTACTTACGAGCCAGAGCTTTGCCATTCCTGTCTTGAAAGGAAGCCTTCCTTAGGAGAGGCAGGCTCTCTCTAGGTTGGGTGAGCCCCATGGGGAAGGGTTTCAGGGAGCTTCATCCCTGAATTCACAGCTCATCAACAATGACCGGACTTTAGGATTTCTGGACAAACCCTCATTAAGTGGTAGATGTTAAAGGCTTAAAGGAATTGAAATTTGCTGTGTTGGTGCCCACAGATACTTTGGTCATAGCTTTGAAATCAAACCACGATCATAATTCTTCCACACTTAAGAACACCCCCAAATAAGAAGTTATCTTAGCTGAATTTTATTTTTTTAAATCTTATTTATTTATTCATGAGAGACACACACACACACAGAGAGAGAGAGAGAGAGAGAGAGGGAGACACAGGCAGAGGGAGAAGCAGGCTCCCTGGAGGGAGCCTGACGTGGGACTCCATCCCAGGACTCCAGGATCATGCCCTGGGTCAAAGGCAGGCACTAAACCACTGAGCCACCCGAGCTGCCCTTAGCTGAACTTTAAAAGAAAAAGTCAAGTATCTTTTAGGACGGTGATTCTTACAATGGAGTAGGATGAGATGGGATCTCCCCAAACAAGGTGGGACCCTGCCCCATGGATGGCACTGTTCCTTGTTACTGATGGGATGGGTTGATAGCCTCAGGTATGACAAGTGGAACAAAAAAGTTAAGAATAAGTACTTGAGTTCAATTCACTAAGCACTCCTCAGGATCTCCGTGGCCCCCTTCCGTCCAACCCGGGCAGAGCCATCCTCCTGGGCAGACAACCTGTGCCTCTTCGTGGCGCCCACGGGGAAGGGCTTCCTGCTCGGGTACTGAGCTGCTGTCACGTCCTGGAGTTCTTACCAACGTCTTTGAACTGGTGTTTTGTTGACGGAGGTCCAATGGGACGAGCAAGTGCAGGAGCAGAAAGTTGTCGCCCCACAGGCTCTCGTTGGCTGTTGAGCCACCCCCGACATGAGCGTTCAGGATTCCCCACGAGCATAAGATTCCAGGTGATCAATAATCAGTGGAGTTCAGGGAGACTGCGCGTGAGAGCAAGGCAAGCGTGCTGCATCTGTGATGGGGCAAGCAGCGCTGCAGACAGCCCCAAGAGGCCGTCCTTTCCGTGTGCAAAAGAACTCGGCCTCCAGTGCACAATGAAAGCACGGCATTCGGAGAAATAAGAGGATCTGAGGGATCCCATGCACGGCAGGTCCCTGGATGGGCAGCCGCACAGGTGGACAGCGATGCCACACAAGAAAAGGATGGATGGCCCCAGAGCTCCTTTGCCTTTTGCACTCAGTGGCCCAGCCTAGGCTAATGATGGGTAGTGTTGCTAGAAGGTGTACCCGCAGCTGGAACAGGGAAAGAGAGGGCCAGCAGGCCGTGGTGGGCCCATCGGGTGGGCCGCCCGGTGACCTGGTCCGAGGGCACATTCTGTGTGATTACGTCCAAAGGAGAACAGGCTTAGGTGTAGGTGTTCCATCCGTCGGTAATGACACAGAGACCAAGCTGCGGGCATGCAGTCTAGTTCCCAGATGTCAGAGGCTGTTTTCTCCCCCCTCATGCTGTTTGGTTAAGATTTTTTTTTTTTTTTAAAAGATCCATGTGAATGTATAAGCTATGAAAGGTGAACTGGGTAACCTTACTGATTCTGCATGTGAATTAAATGCATGGATATCTGCATTTAAAACTGGCATGCAGAGTATGAACACTGCAACTCAGGCTAATAACTTAAATTTTTTATTTTTCTTTACTTAGATCAACATGAAACAGCAAATAATAATAGTAATATGAATTTAAAAACATGAGAAATTGAGAGAGGGACGCCTGGGTGGCTCAGGGGTTGAGCATCTGCCTTCGGCCCAGGGCATGATCCCGGGATCCTGGGATCGAGTCCCACATTGGGCTCCTTGAAGGGAGCCTGCTTCTCTCTGCCTGTGTCTCTGTCTCTCTCTGTGTGTGTCTCTCATGAATAAATAAGTAAAATCTTTAAAAAAAAAAAAAAAAAAGAAGAAGAAGAAGAAGTTGAGAGAAAGAGACCATGGAGGAAGAGAACCAGCTTTACATTTTAGTGCTTTTAGTGACACTTTTTCCTGCTTTTTGAACAAGGGGTCCTGCATCGTTTTCATTTTGCACTGGGTCCCACGCATCACGTAGCTGGCTCTGTTCCTAGTTCTTTACATCTCATAACCCTTGACAGTGCCCTAAAGAGAAATTCTTAAACACCCTGATTTTCTTTCGTCCTTTGGAGATCGTCAGCTGCCACCTGTTACCAAGTCGGCCAATGTCACGGGAGTTCAGATCCCTGTGTGTTCCTTGGGAGGTGGTGCTTTGGTGAGTTGGGTGAATCCATGGCCTCCTGGCCTCCTTCCAGGTCCTCATCCCTCAGCCTCCCTCTTTGCAAGGTGTAAGCAGAAGCAGGAAGGCTACTGAAGGAGCATCTCTCCCTCTGCCAGAGCATTCCATCTATGTGTCTGACTTCCTACCATTACCCTGCTTTTTGGGTTAGGGATTGCTTTTTCTGTTTCCCAGGCCAACCTCTAAGTTGCTACTCACTCTTCTGATCAATATCTTATTTATAAACAATTTTCCACTGCTTATCTCCAGGTGCCCTATGAAGCCTTAGTCCCAACCTTTGATAACATTGATCTTTGGTCCAGATTGAGAGTGAATCTCTTTCTTAGAAAGGCCTGTCCTTATCCCTTACACAAAATACAGCTTTGCAAAATAATTTAGAGACAGATATTTGAACAGAGATTTAAAGTGACTTCGTGCCACACCAGATGAGACCAATCAGATAAACTGTACTATAAAATTCAGGGCTTTGGATGCCCCCTCCCCCCGACTTTTTCTTTGACCAAAAGACCTGCCACTCTTATGTTCAGGTATCTGGTAGTATCTGCTCCATGCAGAAAGTGTCAGTGGAAGATTGGATAAGGCCTCACCCAACGTTGCGATCCTATATCTGCAAACCGCTCTGACGTGTCCTTACTGCTCGATATAATTAGCACATGAACCATCAGACACGTAATACAAAAATCAGCAACCGTAATCTCCCCATCTAGACAATGAGCCTCACGAGTGCGCTCACCGAGAGGCTGTCATAGAGTCCAGCACTGAGGGGTTCACGGTCTCTGCTCATTTGTCCCCACTTACTCAGGCCCCGCATGGAATTGGGGCTTCCAGAATGCACCACCCAGGTGATTACCTGTTTCAAAATCAGCAAGGGCAAGGTTTCTCTAAAATTTGCTTTGGGGGCTCACCCTCTGTTTTTATAGTAATGTTTCATTACTAAAATATGCATCTATCGTAGACACATACTGGTGTAAAGAAATCACAGACACTCACCACCCGTTGCCTCAATCCCTCTTTGGCACATGTTCTTTGAAACTTTTCAATATGCGCGCACACGGCCATTCCTCAGAGCAGATACATACACCCACAAATAGCATCATTTTTAGCAAAGCGTGTACATGGATTGTATTGGCTCCTTTGACTGCTTTCTCCAGGGGGGAAAGAGAATACAAAAGAATTAAAGGATCATGTCCAGGTATAAAAGCACAGGTGGTACTCCCACCCTGGCCCTCTCTCTTCCCAGGAGCCTAGAAGATGTCGTTAGCAACAACTATTAGCAAACCATCTCCCCACAATTGGCCTTGTTTCTATTAGTAACAATAATGTTTAATGATAAGATATCCAGGAAGATCAAAATAGTCCTTGCTGATTTGAGGGCAAATCATGCAGGAGCAAGAGTAGATGGGATGATGAAGCAGAATGGGAGTGGATTATGGCTAATTCAATCTCTCGTGCAGAAAAAAAAAAAAAAATTCTAGATGTGTTTTGTTTTGACTCACTTGAGTCATTGACTCCTGAGTCATTGACACTTGCCACCCATTCAGTGAGGGGCCTTTGTCTGGGCCCAGACCCCCAAGGAGAAAGCCACAAGGCATGAGGCGTGGAAACTGAGAGGCCAGCCTTCTCGCTGCCCGGGTCACTGTGCCCTCCCCACCAGCCTTCTCTTCTGGGCACAGGGCTGTGCCTTCCGGAAACTCTCCCCAGGCGCTGTGACGCCATTTCACAAAGACAAAGTCTTCCTTTATTCCGTTAAACCCAGGAGAAAATGAAAAATGAAAAGACTACTTTGCAGGACGCCTGGATGGCTCAGTGGTTGAGTGTCTGCCTTCAGCTCAGGGTGTGACCCTGGAGTCCCAGGATCGAGTCCCACATCGGGCTTCTTGCATGGAGCCTGCTTCTCCCTCTGCTGTGCTTCTGCCTGTCTCTCATGAATAAACAAATACGGTTTTAAAAAGAAAAGACTACTTTACTGAAGGGAAAAGAAAAGAATCTTTTCTAAAGGCCATTAAATGCATACTGCCCTACTAGTTCTAGTGAAAGGTTTCACTTAACACCTAAATTTATCACTGGGCTGAGCTGGGGTCTCCCCAGGAATCCAGATTTCTCATTGTTTGTTTGTTCAAACACAAGGCAAGTCAGGAGCAATTTATCAGCACAATCCCATTGAACCCGGTGGCTACTTGTTTCCGCCTAGTGGGACTGAGTTGCTGTTGGCAGGAACACTGGACGCCAATTCCTTCTCTCAGTCCTAATCATGCCTGCCTTCTTATGTACTCACGGGATCTGCTGTCATATCCTTCATGCACAGGAACCTCCTTGGATGCTGCTCCCCAGGGATTCATCAAGAACGAACATTACAGCGTCCCCACTTCTCTGATGGGTCAAATGCTCCCTGTTACTCTGGGGATGGCAGAGGGTGAAGAGTGGACACCAACATGGGGCTCGGGATTGTTTGCTTGCCTGTTTGTGTAGGTAGGGACCTCATTTCTGTTCCAAGTAAGATTCTGATTTGAAAAGAACTGTCTGCTGCATGTCCCCACAGAAGCAATAAAATTCCCCCCCTCCCGACTCCCCTAAAATTCAAAGAGGGAGGGAGTCTGCTTCATGCTCATCACCTCTCTCCTGTCATCGGGGTGAATGGGGATGCATGCACTCACTCCCAAGCTGGCTCAGTGAACAAGCAGTGAACTTGTCCCCGCAGCAGAAGCAGAGGGGGCTTTGATTGGTTCTTCCAAACAAGACATTTTTAGAGTTGTGTCTGTCCCTTCTTCATTTGGGTCCCGTTCCTCTTAATTTGGGCCTGTTCTTGCCTCCAGTTGTGAAGGAGATGGGTCTTCGGAAATCTTTTTTTTTTTTCCCATGCTTTTATGTTATATATGGGGAATGTGATGCCTGAGGAGTTCCCGTTACCTTATTTGGGGAAACACGCTACTCAGTTTTTACAGTATTTTTTACATTGTGAATCTTTAAAAATTGGTTTTCCAGGAAAGCACCAGTCCTACCATGGACTCTAGTTTGTCTCTAACACCCAGAACATCCGAGTTACCAGGAAACAATGCTCGCCCCGAATGGTGGCTAGCGGAGAATTGATACCCTGTGGTTTCATCAAATCTTAGATACCAGTTGAGTATAAGACACTCAATTATTGTATGTGGTACTAAGAAAAAAATAATGCATACACAGAAATTTCTAAGATTTCTTCACATTAAGGAAATGATGATTTATATCATGTCTTGACCTCATCGCTGATTGCCTTTTCCACGATGCTGTCATTTGGGGCCCTAAAAGTATTTTTAAAAAACAAAACATAAAAGGATAAAAGTCCTTCCACTATTCTCTGGTATTTGTTTTCAGACTTCCTTTGCCTGGCTGGTCTGACAGGCAGCCGTGTACACTGTCCAGGGAAGGAGGACCCTCCCTGCATGTAGGTGCCCTCTTTGAGATTCCAGAAAGCACTTGGTTGCCGCTTTGCAAGAACGTAAGGAATTACAGACATTCCTTTCATGACAAATCCTTGTTTCCATACTACCAAATTTGTGCCTCCTCTGTCTTTCTTTGGACTCTGTAGCTTCTCGTTTTAATGCCAAATCATACTGTAATCCTTCTCAGAGACATTTTAAGCACCCATTAAACCATTAAACACATATGGTTGTGGCAATTCACAGAATGCAGCCGACGTGGCCGAGATAACAGGAGGTGCGAATGGGTTTGTGGGAGTCGACAGCAGTGGTGGCTTCCCCGGGAATGCTGCCTGGTCCTGCCTTGCCCAGCACACAGCGATGGGAAGATGCATTCCACTTTCTGCTTCACTGAAATTGGTGGTGGGGGGGGGTAGGTGCACAGAATGGGGTAGGTGCACGGGATGGTACGCAGGTAAGTGCATAGGATGATGCCCAGGTAGGTGTGCGGGAAGGTGCACAGGTAGGTGAGCAGGATGGTGCACGGGTAGCTGCGGGGTAGGTGTGTGGGTATGTGCACAGGATGGTGCAAGGGTAAGTACGTGGGATGGTGCCTAGGTAGGTGTGCGGGAAGGTGTGCAGGATGGTGCGCGGGATGTGCCCGAGTAGGTGCGCAGGATGGTGCGCGGGGTGGTGCATGGGATGCGCACCTAAGACATTGGGCAACACTCAGGGTTCCTCTTTGGAAGCCTATTGTTCCAGCCCCTTTGAAGCTGGGATTTGACGTCCCCCTTCAAATTACCAGAGGCCCTTAATCATCTCCCAAAGAAAAGGTCATGGAGGCAGATTTTAAAAAGATGGTTTCAAGTCAGTAGCAGCATTCCTCAGCACTGGCTGCACGTTGGAGCTAACTGAGGAATTTTGAAAAACTACAAACAGGGGCGCCTGGGTTGCTCAGGTGGTTAAGTATCTATTTCGGCCCAGGTCATGATCCCAGAGCCCCGAGTTGGAGCCCTGTATGAGGTTCCTTGCCCAGCAGAAAGCCTGCTTCTCCCTCTCCCTCTCCAGCTCCTCCTCCTTCTCTCTCTCTGTGTCAAATAGCTAAATAAATAAATAAGTAAAAATCTTAGGAAAAAAAAAGAATACAAACAAACAAAGGATGCTAGCCCCAAACGCATTAAATCCGAGTCTCTAGGGATGGGGCCCTGGCACCAGGCACCAGGTGATTTTGGAAAGGTCTCTAGGAGGCACCAGCGAGCCGGCCAGGAAGGAAACCACTGACAGGAACACAAGCAATCTCTTGGATTTCCAGAGAGCCAAGTCCTAGTGCATGTTACCCACGATGAAGAGCATGCATCTTCCTTGGAAACATCTGGATGTGGCAGCAGGTGGGCCAAGGGTTTATTGCATTTGGACCCCCCCCCCCCCGCCCGGTGTAGGCACCTTTCCCTCTCTCTTCTTTCTTTCTTCTTTCTTTTCTCTTTTGAATGCCAGGCTGGCAATCTGGCTGCACAGATCTATTTTAGCCCAGCCACACACTGAGCTTTTAAACCCTTCAAACTGTGTTAAACCGTGAACGCCCTATCATGCATAGAAAATAGACCTTCCAGGATTGTCTGAGCTCAGATCCTGATGGCAGATGTTTGGGCTTTTAGGGGGTCCTCCCTGGCCGCTCCCTGGGTTGGGCTAGTCAGTTCTACTCTATCTCCCCACCCCACCCCCACTCCGCTCCTTGGAGATGTCTCCCCAGCCCTAGGCTCTGACGGCTACGGACACGAACAACAGCGCCTGAGACTCTGCAGGATTCCAGGGGCTCCGCACAACCACTAGTTAGCTGCAGACAGCACATGGCAGATCCAAAGGAGGGTACCTGAGCTCAGCGCCAGGGACCAGAGTGCTGAAAAATACTTATCATAGCCTCATAGCCCTTGTCTAGCACTTTCCTGGGGTATGTTACATCTTGTAGTGGTGCCAAGATTGGCAAATGTCTAGCAAGGCCTTGGGGTCTTCCATCATAAGAGGAGAGATGTTTCAGGGGCGCCTGCGTGGCTCAGTGGTTGAGGGTCTGCCTTTGGCTCAGGGTGTGATCTTGGGGTCTTGGGATTAAGTTCTGCATTGGGCTCCCTGCAGGGAGCCTGCTTCTCCCCCTGCCTGTGTCTCTGCCTCTCTCTGTATCTCTCATGAATAAATAAGTCTTAAAAAAAAAAAAAAAGATGAGATATTTCTATCAGAAAGGAGATCTTTTTATAAAGATCCCACAGCCTTCTATTCCCACCCTTTTTGCACACTCTTTGGTTTGTTGGTTTCCTAAGCCTACAGACCCTGCATGATTAGGAAAGGGAAAGCAACCTGATTGGCAGGACTTCAGCTGGAGAGGGAGAGAGAGAATTTCACATGCAGAAACAGGGGAATTGTTTAAAATTTATTCTCCATGTGCCATCAATATATTTTCAAGGAAAACAGACGATAATGTGCTCATTTTTTAAACTTCCTTTGAGCTTTTGACGGAGGAGGTGCTGTTGGTGTCTCTGCATATTTTATTCAGATTTTGTCAGTATAATTTAGATAATGGTCTGTTTAAGAGAATTAGATAATCCCACCACTTGAAGGCGATCCATTCCTACGTCTCTTCACCAGGTCTCTGAACCGTAGTAAGTTTTCTTTTCTCTTCATGGACTTAGGATACGTTTCTTTGTGTAACTTCCTTTTCACAGGGCGAAGACACTAGACATGGCTGTGCATATCACAAACAGCAGAAAGAGGAATCTGTGACCTGAAATCTCTTCTCCTTTCTCTTCTTCACACTTGGATAGCTTTTCTGAACAACCCATGGCATTCAGGGGAGACTATAGCTCATGGGAATGAAACAGAGAGAGATATGGTTTGTAATGAATTCTTAATCTATGCCATGAGACGTAACGTTCTTTAAGTTAAAGAAGTCATGGCCGACCATATGTCGCTGCCACATATAGTACAATAGATATTGTTATATGAGATTGAGCACATTGCCTAACCTCGTTAGGGCTCAGTTTCCCTGTTTATGAAAGGAGATCTTTATAGTATCTTCCTCAGAGGGTTTTGTGAAGATTAAAATGAATATCTAGGAAGAAGCTAATTAACTGATGAGTATTCAATTGAGCACATAATACCATGGTAGTTAGATGCTGTCGTCACTACCTCTGTTCTCCTGACGTGCTATAGGTAAGAACAAAGTACAAACAGCAGGTTTCTCCCATAACTTACAATTTACCTCCTCGACTTTTGTCTGGGATCTGAAACTCAGAGACCGAATTCAGAGAGCACGGTGAACCTGACTTTGAATCTGGATCAATTCCTGAGGTCAAGGGAAAAAGAATTCTTGTCCCCTCTAGGTAAGAATCTCGCTGGGGTAAGAATCAAATTGACGTGAGACAGGTTCACAGGAGAAAATCCAATTTAACAGTGTACCTACTGGGAATCCACAGACATGGAAATTGCACAGTGAGGCAAAATGAGGCATAGACGCCATCCTGAACTAAGGAGAAGGGGGTAGGGGTCTGGGACTTCAAAGGGAAAGAATGCAATTCCCAGGAAAATGAAAAAGAAGCAAGCATTTGGTAAACCGATGTTTGCTGGGCCACCCAGAAGCCACGGGACAAAGAGAGGACCTTGATGGAACAGACCTCGCGAGGTTCCTTCGGGCCACCCCACCTGCTTCCTACCATAACGCAGTTATCTGTGGTGAGTGCCCTCTTCCTGGAGCAGGTCCTCTACCTAAAGTCTTTTTAGGCAGTTGAGCGGGCAGGAAAGAGCTTTTCCAGAATCTGCTGGGTCTTGATTGCTTTTAACTGAAAATAATCTCTATGCCAAAGTGACCCATCTTGGGGAGGCCTGCCTTTGGCCCTACTCTGTCTACGGGCAGATTTGATGCAGTCATCAGAGGATCCAGAGGCATTTGAGGCTCCCCTTCTGTGAGTTCACCAGAGCCCTCCTCCACATATTAATCCCCAGAACTCCCTCCTAGCAATGCACTGTACAGTTTCTGGTTTTCAAGCATTATTATTTTACATGCCAACTTTATAACATCCTGACAACATATCCGTGTTGACCAAGAAAGGATTCACTGAACCTTTACGCCTACAGGCATTTATTTTGGCAATTATAATTGCACTTCTGAAGACACAGACTTGGGTAAAAATCCTACTAATGGTCTAAGGGAGACAAGGGCAGAGGCTGAGTTACATAGGCAAAAGGCTACAAAGGCAGGTCTCACTCAGGTCCTCTCTGCCAAATGGGGATCACAACTGAGTTAATTTGGATTGGTTGGGGGCACTGCACAAGCAAGGGATGGAAACTTGTCGAGTTTCATGGGCTCCTTTCAAAGTGATGGGTGCTGCTGATCCAGAAGTCATGGTGAGGATGGAGTGAAGTCCAGGCTGAGGGCTTGCAGCTGACCAGAAGGTTTTTAAAAATTTCATGGTTTTTCCGATGAGGATGTGCACAAATCCTCCTCCCTTATGGCCTCCTGACCCTTTTTTTTTTTTTTTTTTTTTTAAAGATGTTCTTAGCTAGGCTTGCTCGCTCCATCGTGATGTCTCCTTTCACATTAGCAACACCATTGTTACAGAGGAAAGAGCCCCAGAACCTGGGTGAGCTGCCCGCCATCCCTCAGTGAGTGAGAAATTTAGGGATGGGACTAATTTTAACCCCCATGCTTTCTCCAGCGCAAGCCGTCACTGCTGTAACAAAGTCAAAACAGCCTTCTTCACATCAAGGAGGCAGGCACACAGCTAAGAATCCCTAGATCAGTTTTTTTTTCAATCTTAAAGTTATTGAGTGTTGCTATGGGGACACAGCCCCCTCGTAATATCCTTTATGCTGCGTGGCTTAGGCAAAAAATAAAATCTACGAGTATTCCATTGCTTGACTTGGGCTTTCTCTTTCAACCTCTTCCCAGTTGTCACCTGTAGATACCCACCGGCCAGTGAATATCAACATGGACTGGCTTTGGGGTCTTGCCTCTTCTTTTCCTACCTGACATTTCTTGAAACTGACAATGAGCCTTACGGGGTTGGGGAGGGGAGCAGAAGGCTGGAGAAGCAAGTTGGGAGTGGAGTTAATAAATTCACTCAGGGGAGAAACTAGCTCGTAACTAAGAGCTTATATTTGATATCGAGCCAACTCTGCGTTCTCCTGAACAGCTAACGGTGTGACAACCTTCGGGGAGGAGCATCCCTTCTCTGTAGGCAATGCATGTGGTTTTCCAGCGGCCTAATGCATCCCCGGCACGATGACATCTGTGTTCCTATTTAAAACTCAAGGGTATACCACCTTTTTCTATCTGAGCTGTTAGCTTTTAAAAATACTTAAAAACCAATCAGCAACTAAATTGCATCTGAAGAGCTATTTCAATTATAGAATGGAGGCAGTTCCTCAGCAACCAAAGTATTTAAGAGCCGCAAAAATTAATGTGCATTTTAATGCTGATTTTCAGAGTATAATACACTTTGTAATTCATTTAAATGTATTCTGTGTGTTCTATTCTGGCTTCAGGCACAGCAGCAGTCCTTGAGACATTATAAAACTACATTTTAAAAGTTGTTTTTTTTTTAAGAGAAAAGTATTTAAAATCTAAGAAAGATAAACTGAGTGAAAACATAATTGGTCAGAATCTGAATACAGATGAGGTCTCTTCCTTGAATAACACCACTTAAAAGCACTCCCGTAGAACGATCTGTACCCCTTAAACAGACAACCTGCCGTTTGGGTCAGATCTAATAAAAATCTCATCTAATTGCCTTTTCTCTTCTCTTCGGATTTCGGACACAGCCTTCGGGTTTTCCAGCCACGCTCCTCATCGGAAGCTCCTGACTTGGCAGATAAATCCAGTAGAATTAGCGCCTCCACGGATGGTGTGTTTTAAAACTGAGTTAATCAAACATAAACGCTTTGCCCCAGAGCAATGGCAAGCAGTACATATGTCGGCAGCCCAAAGGAAGGAAAGTCAGCAAAGCAGACAGCTGCTTTTGCTCAGCGGTTGCCAACACCAAAGATGAAATGGATGTGCCGGGGGAGGATGGGAGCCCCCAGCACAGGGCAGGAGGTGCGACATGGATGTGCCAGCCCGGGCCACCTTTCTGCGAGGTCTTCAACAAGAAACAAGGGGAAGGATAAATTGCAACCAGAGGACATTAGAGGCAGAAGAGCCCTGTGCCTCTTCTTGGGCACTCCCTTTATCCCTTCACCCAGCAAATGGGCTGGCATTGCCCAGGAAATGACTGCAGACTCCCGGAAAGAGCCGAGCGCAGCCCACAACCCTGGCTCCCAGCTTCCTACCAGCCCGCAGCGTGCATGGAAGTCATTTGTCTCTGCTTTGTTCTGCAGCCATCACAAAACAGAAAGAACACATCCTTCTTTGGGACTTCTAGTGTGGGACAGGGTGATTTCTGACTTTGCCGGGTCCCAGATTCTGGATTCTTGGGGTTTTCATTGGCTGGAGCTGCGTTATGATCAATGACGTGCACAGACAGAGAGCGGTGACCTTCACCTGCCTTCCCCTGACTCCTCCTTCCTGAGGTTTGTACCCCTCCTTGTCCCTGAAGTCAGCACGGCTGCAAAGGGAGCCAACCGTGCACCCAACACAGAACCTCCTTCCCCGGCCCAGCCCGTGAGCCACCCTTTTCCGACCCATGCTGACGTCCCCGGGGGGCCGTCAGAGAAGACAAAAGCCATTTAACCAGCATTTAATGAGCACTTACTGTAAATGCAGAGTTAGGGGGATAGGGAAATGAATGATGGGTGAGCCACAGCTTCACCCATCAAAGAGAACCAAGTCCAGTGGATTGGAACTATCTGGGCATTCCATGTCTCTCACCTAAAAATAAACATTCTCTCAAACTTTGGGAAGAGTGGTTACGGGGTTCAGTTGAACTCAAGAGCCGAAGTTAGCACTGTAAGTTTGGAATATGGGATGAGCATAGATCTCCCGACCTGGTCTCCAAAGGTAGGAAACCAATCGTTGGGGATCTAAAGAAATCTCGGGCTAGCTCAGCCTGGCTCATGGGCTGGTCTGGGAGTCTGCTTTTCTGAGCTCTGGGTTCCCTATAAGGTACCTCTGCTGGGGAACAGGACTCTACAGTTTGCACGCTGAGCCATTACAACCCTAGAGCCCTCGCCCCGGGCCCCAGAGGATCCCCCGTCCCCAGGCATACCTAATATGCAAGTCCTGACACAGCCCCGGTGCCTCCTGCCCGGAGATCTCCATCTCCAAGCTTTCTCTTAGGAAGCCTTTGGGCCTGCTTCTGAGCCATCCACAGTGGCGGCTTTCATCCCAATACCCACTGCTATTCCTGACTGAGCTGGGAAACAGAGAGAGCTATTTATAAGCATTCTGGTGGCAATTTCCACAACGAGGAGGTGAGGCTGGTTTCTGATTTATGCCTTTCTAGCCAGCTGTCCCTTGTCATTTTACACATGCTGGCATGACATTTCCCTCCAGCCAATTTAATCCCGAAAAGTTTTGTTTCTTTCACACGTGAATGAAAAGTAAGCCTTTGACTTGAATCATCCCTCGCCCCTTGTAGAACTGTAATTTCACGGGTTCCATCTAATTTGTACACGGGTGTCTCGCTGAGCTGCGGGAAGAGGACGTGAACTCTCTTTAGGAAGGTTTGTACGGCTCACGACGGGGAGCTTCTTTCGCGGGGTGGGTGGGAGAATGAAATTAAGAATTTGGGGAGTAACTGGGATCTGAGTGATTTTTCTTTTTTAAATAAGTGTTCCTTCTCCACATATTTCTGAAAGCTAAAAATACAGCGAAAGCATGTACTCACAGCTAGTGGAAAGCTAAGCAGATTGAGAACTAGACAAGGAGGAGATATCATCCAATAATCTAAATGTCTCAAGTCAGTAGGGTGATAGATACCAAGTAAACCCACCATGTGAAACAGTCACCTGTAGATGAAAATGTGAATCATGGAATGGATGGACAGGTGTGCGGACAAGGGGTGGACATGATCCTGGGCCTTCAGAAACTTGAATGGTTGTAAATTATAACAAATCTCCAAGGCTCTCTGGAGATTCAATACAGCCAGAGCTTTGGCTTCAGCAGAGGCACTGAGTGCCAACTACCCCTTGCTTGGCGGTCCACTCTGGTGTGGCTCTGCACACGTTCCTGTTCACACTGCCCTGTTGGTGGTGTGGGGCGGGGGAGCTTTGAGGATGTGAAATCATATGTCATGAAATGAATGAGGAGATAAATATGAAAGATACTCTAACTGTGAAATCCTTTGAGTTATTTGAAATAAACCTGCCACTGACACAACAGAAACAATATTTTAATTTCAAGGGGCGCCTAGGGGGCTCAGTCGGTGAAACGCCTGCCTTCAGCTCAGGTCATGATCTCAGGGTCCTGGGATGGAGCCCTCCATCTGGTTCCCTGCTCAGCGGAGAATCTGCTTTTCCCTCTTCCTTGCCCCTCCCCTTTGCTTGTGTGCATGCTCTCTCTCTCTTTCTCTCTCTCTAAAATGAATAAATAAAAATCTTTAAAAATTTTAATTTCAGACCTGAAGGTGGGACCGACTGAGGACCAGGGTCTCAGTCCCAGAATAAAATGCTACCCACATCTCCACCTTGTAAGTGTGTTCAACCAATACTCATTGAATAGATGGGCCAATGGATTAATTGGGTGAGGTCTGAGTGAGGGATTCAAAATGATATTTTGAACTTTCCAGAGAATGGAAGTATTTAAATAAGATTCAACAGTACCCAGGATGGCAGGGACAAAATTTCTTTATTAAAGGAAGTGCTAAGAGAACCCAGATGGTTCTCACGTTTTCTTTGTATTCTCAGTTATTGAGATGGATTTAGGAGCCAGGTAAGACAACAGCCGCCACAAAACGTGAAAAGCCCGAAAGAGTCACAAAAGTCATCACGAAGCTCGGCAGCACCTCCCAAAACACTGGGAAATTAGCGCTTTTAAATCACAACATAAAAAAAAAAAATCACAACCTATTTCAAGGACACAGAAAAGCATAGAGAATAAACTCTGTTAAACGGAACATTTAAACAAAGCATCAAACCCCTGCTTTCCCTTTCCTAATCCTAATAGGTCTTCCTTTCAAGAAATAACCACTCTGATGAAATTGATGTTAATCATCCTAGGAATTTTTTTTAATTGAATCTACTTGCCAGTGTGTGTATCCATAAATGATGCATTGTTTTTGCATCCTTCTTACCTTTTTAATAAACACTGCTGTATATCGCACCTATCTTTCCCTAACTTGTTTTTCATACTTGTGTTTGGGGGATTTATCCCATGTTGATTTATGTAGCTCAAGGTAATTTATTTTTACTGATGTAGAGCATTTATTATACTTTATGAATATGCCATGATTTACATCTCTATTTCCCTGGTGCTGTGTATTTCAGTCACTTTTCATGTATTTATTTATTTTCATGTTCCCTAACAAGGCTTCCCTGGACATTTCTTTTGGTGTTTCTTGGAGTGGTCAAGCAAGAGTAGCCCCAGGACAGTGCTTCTCAACCCTCTCCGCACATTAGAGAACTTTTTTAAAAGATTTTATTTATTTATTCATGAAAGAGACAGAGAGAGGCAGAGACACAGGCAGAGAGAGACACAGGCTCCCTGCAGGGAGGCCAGTTAGGGACTCGATCCCAGAATCCCGGGATCACGCCCTGAGCCAAAGGGAGACACTCAAACGCTGAGCCACCCAGGTGTCCCCCATTAGAGAACTTTAAGAAAAATACTGTCCCTTCAGCCCTACATCCAAAGTCCTGACTTAATTGGTCTAGGGAATTTTTATATTCTAGTGATAGAAAAGAAAGAAAATAAACAAAGGTATAGATTTGAAAATATTGAGTAGCGATACAAAATAGAAGGAAAATGAAACAGGGTAATGCTACAGAGCCTGGATCCAGGGAAGAGTATCCCATGGAAGTGACTCTGAAGTTGAGACAAGGGACCAAGGGGTCACCATGTGAAGACTGAAGAGAAGGAGCATGTCTGCTGGTGGAGTGGATGGATGTCTGACAGCCTGCTCCTGACACCCTTGGGGCCTAGGGCAGGAGCACCGATGCAGGCATGTGTACCACATGCCTAAATATTCAAAAGTCATAATTAAAGCTAACTTTGGAAGACTCTATGTTCTATCTTTCTACTTTAACCACTGTACCATCATGATGACAAATTCTATTATTTATTTATTTATTTATTTATTTATTTTTAAAGATTTTATTTATTTATTCATGAGAGACACAAAGAAAGAGGCAGAGATACAGGCAGAGGGAGAAGCAGGCTTCCTGCGGGGATCCCAATGTGGGACTCGATCCCTGGACTCTAGGATCATGTCCTGAACCGAAGGCAGGCACCCAACCGCTGAGCCACCCAAGCATCCCAACAAATTTTAAAAATAAGAGTAAAGTTATGGACTCTATCAGAGGCAAAGTCATCAAAATACCAATGGCAACTGAATTTATAATTATTACACGTGTGTGGATATGTGTGGATGCAACCATGACATTCAGATGAATAATAAAATAAAGACATAAATAATTTACATATGAATTTACATTTATTTCATCAAATTTGTTTTGTTGGTTTCATTTCAATGAAATCATTTATGAATTGTTATAATCAGTATTTACATAATTTGTTTTACAGACAGCAATGATCTAAAGGATTAAAAATAGGATCTATTTTTACATTTTTACAATTATATACAATTCAAACACATCTTCATTAAAAATGTAGAGTAAAATGTAAGACATTTTACAAATTAACATTTTATTATATATTTTCCAAAAGGTTATTTTTCTTCTACAGTACAAGTCATAATTAATCAGTGTCAAAATATTTATTCTAAAACAAAGAAAAAATATTCATTCAAAATTATTTTTTACAATGAAATTTTAAATTTTCCATTTTAGGAAATTAAAATAAGTCTTATAAAACATATTTATAAAACTGAAACTACACAGAGTTCAAGACTTGGAGGTACATTTAGTTGCTAAGGTATGACTCTGTATCCATTTACATAAGAAGTCTAGACCCATTTAAATGCATTTAAGGTGTAGTTTAGGGCAGTCCAGGTGGCTCAGCGGTTTAGTGCCACCCTCAGTCTAAGGCCTGATCCTGGAGTCCTGGGATCAAGTCCCACGTCAGCTCCCTGCATGGAGCCTGCTTCTCCCTCTGCCTATGTCTCTGCCTCTCTCTCTCTCTTTCTCTTTCTCTCTCATATAAATAAATAAAAATCTTTAAAAATAAAAAGGTGTAGTTTAGTATTATATCATTATTCAGGTATGGTGAAGCCATCAGATCAAGAGACAATAGCCATGGAGAGATGAGTCATTATACTCCTATTATACTTCCCAGAGAAGGGGTCCACCGTGCCACTCAGTTGCCTTGTGGGCAAACACCAGGTCAGTCAGGATCCCAAGGGAGGAGGGGAAAATGTGAGCAACAGCCTTAATTTTGGTTTCCATGAAGCAGGGTAAGTTTTACTGGAAGGAGTATGATTTAACAACAACAAAAAGCCAAATGAAAATTTTTAAAAAGTTCAATTTGTTTATTTTTAATGTCAGTAACATTAAGTAATGTTGCTGTGAGACACAGTTTTATAATTAAGTGAGAAAAAAATTTGTCCAGGAACATCTGGGTGGCTAGTGGTTGAGCACCTGGCTTTGGCTCAGGTCGTGATCCTGGGGTCCTGGGATCAAGTCCCTTATTGCGTTCCCTGCAGGGAGCCTGCTTCGCCCTCTGCCTGTGTCTCTGCTTCTCTCTGTGTGTCTCTCATGAATAAATAAATAAAATATATTTTTTTTAATTGTCCAGGCATCAAAACCTTTTCATATGGTGGGTTTATAATAGCATCTACAGACACCAGTGTATAAAACAGAAATAAGCATTTACGAATATAAATCTGACCAGAAACATTTTGCCCAGAATGCTGACGACAAGGCTGAGGACAATTGCTAGGAAATAGATAGATTGTTTATGTTGTTTCCTCTTACAACTGATGAGAACACAGATACTATCTCACAGTTAGCTGTATTTCTTCATGCCTTCAGTTCGAATTCCAACAGGACCAAAGTCTGATAAAAACTTTTGGACGTAGTGTATCATTCCTATGATAGCTACACATATCAGGACAAGGCATATTTATTGTGTTGAGATAAGCTTTGAAAATATTATTGTGCACTGGTCCAGATTAGAAAGCTGGACTGCAGACATGGCTTCTGGAATGGCCACAGTCAACACTGGACTTGCCGCAGAACCTAAATCCAAGATGGTAACAGTTTCCTAGGGCACTGCATTTAGACATTTGCCAACTCACTCACCAGGGAGAACTAAAACTTTTAAAATGTAATAATGTGAACACCGTCTGC
Organism: Canis lupus familiaris; assembly: GCF_011100685.1. NCBI lineage: Eukaryota > Metazoa > Chordata > Mammalia > Carnivora > Canidae > Canis > Canis lupus. Next base: position 28,025,802 of record NC_049223.1, on the reverse strand, counting down.
CTAAAGCCATACACACTTTATGTTTGCTGGACTATGTGTGGCAGAGTGCCATAACTTGGAGCTCAGAGGAATTGGCTTTGTCCTGATGGCAAAGAGGTTTTTATTATATTTTGGGGAAAAAAATAGACATGCTAAGGCAATCCAAAGAAAAACATCACCACATTTCACCTGCACAGAGAGAAGACAGGTTTAACCTTTCAGGTTGACGTTGACCCGTCCCAAACACTTTGGACTCTACAAAGTTGTTCACACATAACTTCATAAGGAGTTTCTTTCCCCGAAATCCATCCACTGCAACAAAAGCAAAACATTTCCAAAACTGTAGATTTGAAAACCGAACGGCAAAGAAACTCTCAGTTCTAGAGTTTATGAAATGACTGTTCTATTCACGCTCTGGTTTATGACTCATCGTTTGGATAAAACCTACAAATGGACACTGGCACCACACTACACTGGAAGCAAACACGATGATGTGAGAAGAGCAGAACGTCACAAACATCTCAAGAGTAGCTACTTTAACAACAACAAAAAAAATCGCTGTGCATGAATCTATCCACATTTAGAATCCCTACATTTGTGAACATCTGTTTTTCATTATGAGACCAAATAAAACTAAATGTCACTGCCTGTAAAAGGGCTTAAGGTTGAGCACAGAACACAAGATTTGACATTGTCATCTTCACACCAGAAAAAAACAAAAAACAAAAAACAAACAAACAAAAAAACCCCCCAACCAAACCAAAAAAAAATGTCAGGTTTCTATGTTCTACTCCAAAGCATAATGATTTACTAAACAAAAACACATGATAAAATATGAATTTTAAAGTGTAATAAATTAGTTATTAAAATGTTTCTTTTGATTTTTCAATTTCAAATTGAAAATGTAATCTCTGCTACCACATATATTTCTTTTCTTTTGAGATTTTGTTGATTTGAGAGAGAGAGAGGGAGCAGGTGTGAGAGCATAAGCAGGGGAGAGGGACAGAGGGAGAGAGAGAAGCAGACTCCCCGCTGAGCAGGGAGCCTTCCATGGGACTCCATCCCAGGACCCCAGGATCACGACCTGAACTGAAGGCAGGTGCTTAATCAACTGAGCCACCCAGGTGCCCTGGCACATGTATTTGTATTACGACCTTATAACGACACATCTGGGGAAAACAGAGAAAGACTGACTATTTCTGACAGTTGATTTTTCATATCGTCACTCCGCCTCCCTGGCTTACTTCTCCCTTCTGAGCCCTGCAGACACCTAAGTCTTCAATCTCTGCACTGGCTTGTAAGTTTTTTTGTGGACAGAAACTCTGGTTAGCATATTACTCAACCAGCTTGCCCCATTTGTTCATCTATGATTCATCACTGACTTAACAGGTATTTCTTCCTGCACCTCCTATCTGCCTGGCCCTGCAGCTAGCTAGCACTGTAGTTACAAAAACAGTTAAGACAAGTTCTTGCCTCTGGGACTTCAGATTCCAGTTGGAAACCGAGTAAGTCTTCACCACATGTTGAAGTTGCATTGATTGGCTACCCTAGCCCTACCTCGGCAAAGCAAGTCCTGAGTTACACGATCTGTGGAACCCCAAGACGTTAGTTGCAATGTGGAAGGTAATATAACAGCTTATCAAATTCATCCCCAAGAGAAAAATCATTCCTGTCTGCAGGGTTTGATTTGTGAAAGCATCTGGCACAATGGGAAGCATCGAGCTTTGCAGTCAGGGTGACTAAAATTTAAGTCCCTGAAGCTAATTAGTAAATTAGCATATAGGCTCATTCACCTGAGCCCCCTTGCGAGGCCTTCTCTGTTTTGCTGCAGAAAGTAAGCTTCTCCCTGGAGACGCAATTGAAACGTACGTCTGAACAAACATGGCTTTGTCTTCACCGACTGTGAATTTATTTCTGTCTTTGTTACCACGTTTGAAATCCAAAGGATTGTGCTCCTCATCCTGGGGCATTCGGCTCCACACAGTTAATGCAGCGGATGGTGGCACATGGTCCCGACGCATAAACTTTTCCTTAGGTTAATTGTCTCCGTGAGACACAGCTGGACTGATGTTACAGGCCAGGGAACAGTGGCTCCTTGCTGAGCTATGGCACCGCGCTAGGTGTAAAGGTGCAGGAGAGAATTAGAGACGGCCTACGAAGTTGAGGTTGAAGTGGCAAATACAGAGAATGAATGTACGCGCTCTCACGGTCCCATTTTAAGAAATATTCAATTTCTTATCTTTAATTAGCATGCAAGTATATTCTTTCGTCTTCCATAACTTTTTAGTTATTTGATAAAATTGTTCTTCTTCCACTATGTGAATCGATGTAACCCGACTGAATTCTAATGTAATTCAAGGTTATTTTAATAGCATTTTATTGAGTGCCCATCCTATGCAAGGTCCTGTAGGCGGGCAGCTCGGGAGGCAGGAAAGCTCCTAAAAAGGTTTTCCATCAAAGACAGAAAAGAAGAATGAATAGAATTCATTAAAGGGAAAAGATGAGGTACAAAATACAGGCCATTTGATCAGCACATTCAAAGGAGCAAAAGAATGAAATGTCCTGGTGGGCTAAAAGGAAATATAAATTGTTGTGGGACCTGCGATAGCAGGGAAAGGGGACTTGATCGCTTGGGTCTGGGGTCCAGTCACTGCTCAAGGGAGGGCCTCCTTCCCAATTGCCAGGGGGCTTTGAAACTTTTTTTTAGTTTTTTTTTTTTTTTTTTTTTTTTTCTGGGAAGCACATGTGGTGATTTAGATCCATCAGATGTGGAAATGGGGCCTCCAAATATTTATTTTTTGAAAAACCTTTCCATGTTTCAATTCAAGATGGCAGGTTGAGCTCACATCTTTGCCTTCCTTCCTTCTCTTCCCCCACAAGCGCTATGGAAATGACAGTACAGAAGAACCAAGATGGATCACCCCACAACAACAGCGAGGCGAATCGAAAAATTGCAAATGGGCTGGGGCTGGTTATCTAGTGCTTCAAGTCAGAGAGAGAGAGTGGAAGCGAATTGAAAGCTAGACCCAGTTGGGGGAGCTATGGACCCTCTCCACTGCCGGAGAAACCTGCTGTAAAAGCCATAGTTTCTGGCGGAGCCACAGAGGGGCTTCAAAATAAGGGTAAGCAGGAGTGTCACACAAAAATAAGATGATGAGGAGGGTGTCTGGGGAACAGCTGAAGCCTCCACTTCCAACTCATGAAGAGTAACTGGTAGCCTGCTTTTAACAATGTGGAATAGGTGCATTCTGAAAAAGGTATTCGAGAAATCCAAGAGGTACTATTTCTAGCATTATTTACTTCCCCCCAGCTGGAAGAATAAGATTTGTAGCAAAAGAAGTCCTCCCTACAATTCCTTTGGGGCCGAGGAGTGAGAACCCCCTCGCCTCCCTCCACGCACCCCTGACTCAAACCTTCCCAGGGACTGAGCAGAAAGTATAGAAGGAAATGAGGACGTTGGTGCACACACCATAGGGCATTAATAACATGTGGTCTTTGTGGGTGTTTCTATTAATATATTAGGGTATTGTGAGAACCCTAGGGCCAAGCCCCCAAACAACCCAGCCAGGTCTGAGGGGGCCCATTCGGACAGTGGCAGTGGGACTTGGACTTTCCTTTTCAACAACATCTCTTGGGGGACACCTGAGTGGCTCAGTGAATGAGTGTCTGCCTTCTGCTCAGGTGGTGATCCCAGGGTCCTGGGATCGAGTCTCGCTTCGAGTTTCCCTCAGGGAGCCTGATTCTCCCTCTGCCTATGTCTCCGCCTCTCTCTCTGTGTCTCTCGTGAATAAATAAATTTAAAAATCTTTAAAAAATAAATAAATTACATCTCTCGGGAAAGGAGACACCTTCTAATAGGTAGAGCGGCAAAAGAGGAACCAACAGCCCCAAGTGTGGTTTTCTTTCATTATCCTTGTTTGCTCTCTGGAGAAGGGGAACAGCCAGCCTCTGAAGGCTAGGTCTGGTGCTGGAAGCATCCCACCCTAGATGTGGCTCCAAAGGGCCAGGGTGGCCAGGAGTCCACAGCACAGTGTTCGAAGGGGGTCCAGTCCATGATGTGAAGCTCAACAACAACCTACCACCACCACCACCACCACCGAGGGCAAGCTCTGGAAACCGGCATGAGACAGCCTCCGTCCCTGGTGAGAAAGGGTGCCGTTCCTCCTGCGTGCATGCTTACAAGGCCGCAGGGTGTTTCCAGAGCTCGCTCCAGACAGACAGGAGGACCGCAGGAGAGGCAGAAACTGGGGGAGTCTGGACTGTGCGAAGAGACATGCAAGATGCAACGTGGTCCGTGGAGGGAGCCACCCGGCGACGCACCCAGGGCCACTTGTGCTCTCCATCCACTGCTCGACCCCGTTCCCACTGGACCCGACTAGATTTTAGGTTCCAGTCTGGGAAACCTGGGCCTGCTTCGAACAGAGTAAGTTTTAAAAAAAAATCTCTCCGAACCTGCAGCCTGAAGGTCCGCTGGGGTTTCAGAGAAGAGAGCTGAAGGAAAGAAGAGCCCCCCTTCCCTGGAATTGAGACATTGAGTAGCTTTTTGAGCGAAGGGGGTCTCTAATATTTTTAACAGAAAAAAACAAAAAACATTTAGTGCAATTGTGTGCAATGTCCTTTGCTCTATGGCGAGCTTTTGTGGCTGATTTCCACAGCACAGCTCCCTGGGACCTTCGGTTCTTTCTTCCCCACACCCACACAGCCAGCCTTTGGCCAAGCTAGCACGGGGCTCACACATCTGGGGGGAATGAGGTGAACTTCTGTAGGAGGGGCCGGGGGCCACTGAATAAGCCCTCAGCATGTGTCTCTAGTGAGTTTAATCCTGGTAGGTTCTGACCTTTTCTCTAGCTTTTTGAACAGAATCATCTCCTGCTCACAAACTTGGCTTTGTTTATCAATGAATAAGCCACTTTTCAGCCTACAGTCCACGTAGGAAAAGCAAAGCCGCCCAGACCCCAGGACAGACTGGTTGAGCACAACATTTGCACAGTCTCCACCCCCACCCCCCCACCCCATTCCCCCACAATGGGCCATTGAAAACGCCTCCTGCGTTACCAGCTCCTGTCTTAGGAGGTCCAAAAAAGACAGCTGGTTGTTTTAAAGCACTGGGTATTATACTATATGTTGGCAAATCGAATTTCAATAAAAACAAATGAAAATAAAATCTAAAAAAACAAAAACAAGCATTTAATGCAAAAGATCATTAAATAAATGTGATTATGTAATAATCCAAAAAAAAGCTTCCTTTTCTCTGTCTTGATCTGTGATGACATTCCACATGGATACGTTATCTGTTTTATTTTATTTTTTTAAATTTTTTAAAAGATTTTATTTATTGGGAAGCCTGGGTGGCTCAGCAGTTAAGCGTCTGCCTTTGGCTCAGGTTGTGATCCTGGAGTCCCCGGATCGAGTCCCATGTCGGGCTCCCTGTGAGGAGCCTGCTTCTCCCTCTGCCTGTGTCTCTGCCTCTCTGTGTCTCTCATGAAGAAATAAATAAAATCTTTAAAGAAAAAAAGGATTCTATTTATTTATTTGAGACACACACAGAAAGAGAGAATGACAAGCAGGGAGAGGGAGAAACAGGCTCCCCGCCAAGCAGAGAGCCCAATGTAGGTAGGGCTCGATCCCGGGACCCCAGGATCACGACCTGAGCTGAAGGCAGATGCTTAACCCACTGAGCCACCCAGGTGCCCCAGTTTTTTTGTTTTCCCGTTTAAATATCCATTTTTGTCTCTGTGGTGTGACTCCCCAGTAGCACCTCACCAACCCTGCCTCAATACATCCTTTGCTTTTGAACCACCGGGCGAAGGTATTGGTTCCAATGTCTGTTAGTAGAAGTCAGCTTACAATTTAGAATACAGTAGACTCTCTCCATGGCGAGATCTCAGCAGCCAAGTAGCCCTTTCACGAACATCAGGGAAAGAATGGAATCTTCACTCCTTTTCCGAGGCGGCTGCAATCTCAGTTACAGTAATGTGGGTTCCCAACAAGCTCTTAATTTGAACGGGCTGTTTATGTTCTGTTTACGGGAGACCCACCTAAGGTAGGAGGCTTGCTAATCACAGGAGAGCTGGACTCGATGAGCTCCTTGCTCCACACTAAATGTGTTTCATGTGAATAGTTATCGGTCCGCTTACATCAACAGTGTGAGGAATAAAGAGCTTGTGTGGGTGTGGAATAAATTGGACCCTGACTAACTCCATCACCTCAAGCAGAGACTGATTAGTCAGTGCTCGGGCTACTGTGCCCCTTCTGGAAGCCTGGTAGGGGCCTCTGCGTAAGCAGCACCCACACACACCTGCAAGGGTGCTAGGGCGTTAGCAGATCTGCACCTCCACGCTTCTCCCTCCAGATGCTCCAGGCTCGGGCCCCCAATCTGTGAGGCCAGAAGCTTCTGGATAATCTCAGAACCTTGTGTGGGATTGTTGCCAACACCCCCCCGCCTCCCTTCTCAACTGTTCACCTGTTGAGAGCTCCGAGGAGAGGAAATGTCACAGGATGTATCCCTTCACCAGCTCAGAGACATTTCCATCAGAAATCACTCTTCAAAAAAAAAAAAAAAAAAAGAAATCACTCTTCAGAACAGGAGAAGGAGGTCATAAAGCCAACTCAATAAAACAGGCCTGCTGAACAGTGTCAAACCAGACAGGAACAAGAGCCAGAAACCAGGGGTCAGCCGGTAAGCTGGAAGCTGGAGACCGTATCAGTGAAGACATTAATGCCACAATGTGGGGGTATATAAGAAGCTGGCAGATACAAAAGAAAAAGGATGGTTTAAAAATTATCCACACGTCCTTGGACACTCGTCCCATTGGAGAAGTTTAGTTTCCTTCTCCGTGAATATGAGACCTCAGAGATCTGCTCAGGATGAAGGAAAAGCAGGGAAACGATACTCTGTGACTTCCGTGACTGGCTTTCTGTTGTCTCTCTTGGGACACCTGGGAGCCCTGGGCCACCATCTGAGAAACAGACCACTGCGAAGGCACCGTGCTACAGAGACCACGTAGAGGCCGCTATGCCTTGCATCTCCCCAGCCCAGATGCCAAGCACGTGGACGAGCCTTCAGATGCGTCCTGCTCCAGCTTCCAAAGGCTGAAGCCTAAAGCAGGAGGAGGCAGAGACAAGCCCTGCCCCACCCCAGCCCTGCCCAGGAGATTGCATCCTCAGAAACATAACAGATATTTTGTTGTTGTTGTTTCAAGCCACTGACTACTGCAGCGGGGAGTCCGCAGTCCCCATACTGGACCTCAGGGGAGTGTCATTAAATCAGCAAAGGTGGGCAGGGGGTGGGGGTGACTGGGTGACGGGCACTGAGGGGGGGCACTTGATGGGATGAGCACTGGGTGTTATTTTATATGTTGGCAAACTGAACACCAATAAAAAATAAATTTACAAAAAAAATAAATAAATCAGCAAAGGTGCAGGGACGTGTTGGGATGATGAACCCTGATTCGAGATGATTTGGGTTTTTGTAGAGGTTCTGACATACTTCCACAGCTGACAGCAAGACTCTGGGGGAAAAAAATATTACATGGCTTGCCCCTCTATTTTTTTTTTCAGAATTTAAATATTACGCAGAACTTCAGAGAATAACATATTCCAGCACTTGGGACTGAACGTTGTTCTCATCGAGGTGATATTTCTTGACGTTTTCGTGAATTTTTGCTGCCCTGCTTTGTTCTCTGGTTGACCTCTTGTCTATTGGTCTTTTACTCAATCTTTAGGAGTCCCGAATCCTGCATTCATCTGGCCCCAGATTACGCACTGAGGTGATGACATGGGAACTCTGCTTTAAGGGTTGGCCCAACAGATGTGCCTGTAGGCTCCCAGCTTGGACTGGCCTCTCCACCCTGACCCTGGACCCTCTCTGATCCCCTCAGTGGGCCACAGCATCTCAAACTCCACCATGCATCAGAATCACCTGGAAATTTTGCTTGAAAAGGGTCCTGGGCCCCAACTGCCGAAATATAAAGTCTATGGATATGAGGTGGGGCCTGCGAATTTACATTCTAGAAAGCTCCCAAGTGCTGCTGGAGCTGCTCCAAAACATTGTTGCTTTTCCCAGGCCAGGCTTCTCACCTGATGTTGAATTGTCCACCATCCTGAAGTCATTCTTCTTGGATAATTCAAATGGATCTACCTACCCAACAATGTGCTGCAAGCATAGCTCTGATTGTGCTGAAGCTCTCTGAACACCATCAATGGCATCTTCTGGAGAAGACTCCAGCTGGCCTGCGAGACTCTATTCTCACTACTGTGTGTCCTTTCCCGCGCCCTCTGCTCACCCAAACCTCATCGTTCACCATGCCTTTCATCAAGTCATCGAGGCAAGGGTATCACCATTTTGGGTGGATGATACTCTTTCTTGCCTTGATGACTTGACTCACACATTCCCTTTCTGGCCATCTCTGCTGGAGAACCCCCATATTACCAATTTTCCAAGGAGCATCACAAATGTTACATGGTCTTCCTAATTCCCAACATCCCAATGAACATCTCCCTCCTCTGGACTCAAGGATATTTTTTTTGTATGCCTCCAGAATCACTCACACAGTCAATCATTCATTTTGGTTCCAGGAGGGCTCTACTTCCACATTTTATGCATTTCTGAAAGCACATTTGAAAGTAAAACTAGAAAGGAAATTAACTCTTGAAGGATTAAATAATATTAAAAATCCTTAATTACACCTTGCACCACCTAGCTACACTCCCTCACCAGTGTTTAATAGAATTTTGTCTTTCTTTTTCTTTTACTTGCCCGACATTATAGACTGAGGTTATTTCATTAAGTATCCATTTGTGTCTTAAGATTAGCCACTTTGGGCACACTTAAGGATTTGTAACTTTGACCTAGTCGAGGGTATGAGACCAGCTATTCTTTTCAGATATTCTTACCAGAAGTTAGCACTTCCAGTTTTTTGGTCTTTCATGCATTTTTACAAAAATGGGTTTTCAAGACCTAGCAAAATCTCTTAACCGGCTATACCAAAGTGGCATTATCGTCAAAGTATCCGAAGCTACTTAAAAGTTCCCAATAGTTAATAAGGAGGTCAGTGTATGTTGTAGAGTAAGAGTCGTACAGAAGTTAAATGGAGAGTTGTCCAGTTACCTGCCTCTCATGGCCGGTCCTAGGAGAGGACTGTCCCAGGGAAGCAAAAGCAGAACCAACGGGAATCAGATTCACTAACGTCATTCCAGATTATCAAAGCAAACCAAGATTGGGCAGGCAACCACATGGCTTTGTTGGCAATGGAAGTGTGTTGCTCAGACACCCTTCAAGCAGGGACTTGCTGGGGCGCGTGGTCAGCAGACGGCCTCCAGGACCAGCTCCTTCAGGGTTGGCCTCAGCTGCACAGAGCACCCCATCCTGGGGGCCCCCCTTCTGCGGACACTTGCATCTGATGACAGAGTCCAGGCACTGGGTAGAAAGGACTTGCCATTTATGCCGCAGGTAGGAGCCCCCCACCCCCCGAGCCTCTGCTGGGCTACCTTACCCTGGACTCCTCTGTCCCGTCTTCCCCTCCTTTGCAAGTGCTGACCCTCACATGCATTTTGCACCCCAAATTCGGTCTTAGCGTCAACCCCCCGGAAAATGACATGGGGTATTTCAACATTCACTAGCACTGCAGTAAAAGGGGTCGGAATCTCCTCCGTGTTCATCAGTCAACTCCAGCTGGGGAGGGTGGAGTCAGAAAGGTCGTTCTGATTCTCAGGTTCCCTTTCTCTCTACAACAATGGTTCTCAACCCTTTTGTGTGCTGGCTGCCCTTCTGAATACGGTCTTCCCTGCAGCTCGCTTGAAGAGATTAAATGGTGTCCGTGGCCAGTTCTGGGCTGTTCTCTGAGTAAAACTGCCTATTGCTCTGAACACTCTATCATGGTGGCTTTACGGGTCATTTGACAATGATCCACAGTAAGAAACACATTTTACATCATGTCCCAGTAGGCTCATGGGTTTACATGCGTGTGCATGGTGGAAACAAAAGTCTTATGAGAGTTACATAAAAGCACTCTGATACTTTCTGTTTGCTTTTATTAATGCTGGTCATGAGCCACTGCACTGATTTCATGACTTGTTAGGGTCTTTTTTGTGCATTGAAAAAACCCTCTGTTTCATACTTACAAGGCAAAATTTATTGCAGATTATGGAAACGCATGATTGATACTCTACCCAGTGTTGGTCCAATTTTTTCAGCCACGACCTGTAAGTAAAAAACACATGACCCACTGTACACGAAAGTTTCTACGAAACCATACCTCCTTCTTACATGCAAGATACTCCGATATTTGCTATTTTCATTTATTTCACTTTTTTAAGGGGTTAGAACTCCATAGATGGATGTCATGATCCACAAATTGAAAAACACCACTCTAGCATTAAAGGAAAGAGTTCAAGGTTCCACCGAGAGGCACATTCATAACCGCAGGTTCTCTCCATCATAATGAAAACTACTTTTGCGCATTGATCACTGTGTGGCATCCTGACCTTGGAGGGTAAACTGAGGGAAAGGACAGAAGCACTCACTACGTGAACACTGATGTGACCAATTACAGTGGCATGACACATGGACACACGGGCACACGGGAAGCCAGAGGTCGGCATAGCAGGCGAGGGTGGATCACGGATGTGGTCACTTAAGGATGTGATTGCTACATGTGCATTCTGTGATCTCTGCTTCCTGCAGACCCCAGGCCCTTCTGCATAGGAGAATGTTTTACAGAAGGCATCTGGCCTGCATTGCTTTTAAAAGTGCATTTGCATTTGTGAGTTAATTCATAGCTCAATCTTGCTACGTTCTGGCGAGACCCCATCATTTTTATAAATACTGATCCCTACACTTGAGCCTTAGCACCAGATCTGTCTTCCCCAACAGTCTTAAAAATAACATGCTTTGGGGCACCCAGATGGCCCAGTTGGTCAACTGACCGACTCCTGATTTTGGCTCCGGTCATGATCTCAGGGTTGTGGGATCAAGCCCCACGTCAGCCTCCACACTCAGCACAGAGTCTGCTTGGGATATTCTCTCTGCTTCTGTCCCTCCCCCCACTTACTTTCTAAATAAATAAAGAAGTGAATAAATACATAAAATCTAAAAAAAAAAAAAGTAAAATGTTTTGGCTTCTAAAAAAAAATCCTTTGCAAGAATCCATAAATTTACTATTTTTTTTATGACTGCTTTTCTCAAAATTGTGTGATTTTCACCTGAACACGAGAGCCATATTCCTCTATCTGCCCTGTGCTCCGATAGTAAGTGAAAATCTGATATAACTTCAGCAACAAAGACTGGTCACTCATGTCTGAACTTTCTAAAGGGATTGTTGACTAGACAAGGTGGTAAGTATGAGGTTGCAAATAGAAGAAGCAGAGACAGCCAAATTATTCTACCAAGAAAAGGAACATGGGAAGGTGTGATCAAAGAGGGAGTTAGAGCTACCACAGCTCCGAAAAGGATTGCTCAAAAAAGGAATTGTGGAAGAAAGGAATTCTAAAGGACGCCTGAGTGGCTTAGTGGTTGAGCATCTGCCTTTGGCTCAGGGAGTGATCCTGGAGTCCTGGGAGCAAATCCCACATCAGGCTCCCCACATGGAACCTGCTTCTCCCTCTGCCTGTGTTTCTGCCTCTCTCTGTGTGTCTCTCATGAATAAATAAAAGTCTTAAAAAAAAAAAAAAGGAAAAAAAGAAAAAAATTCTAAGCCACAAAATGGCCGAGAATTTCTTTAGGTAATTTTTGGAAGTTTCGTGCATCATGTATTCTTATAATTTCTTGAAAGCAATAGTAAAGTCAACACTGCTTGTCTCCATTCATAGGACCAGATTTGGGGGTCGAGTGGGATATGGGTGGTCCCTCCCACTTGGGTCTCACAGAAGACAGAGCAGTCAACGGCCAATCAAAATCCCAAGAATGAAATAAGATGTAATTCCAGTCCATCTGGAGCATGGCAAGGAGAAGTTGGAGCACAACAATGGATGCAGGATTCCTACCTGTTCCTTCCCCTTTTTCAGCTGGGGTCACGTACAAACTGATTTTGAACAAATGTTCAGGTGTCACAGCCCCACTGTGGGAGCGGCATTCGAAGCCCACCTGCTCCAGCATGCAAATGACTTTAGGAGGTTTGCTGGAGAGAGGAAGGGAAGGAGGTCGAGAATGTCAGTGAAATTTACTCTCCGACTTGCATTCTGGTGAGAATATGTACATTAATGCCACATCTGCTGAGAAAAATCCACCAGAGATGTGCGGTGATTCCAAGTGATGAGAGGATTGCTGTTTCCATTTCCTCCCAGCTGCAGGGGAGGGGCCCTCGACTACGGGAAAAATCAATGACCTCCCTTGGCAGCCTGGCGATCCAGCTCTAATTTTCTAAGCACTCGGGATAAAAATCACACCTCCAGGCCCTGTGCCTTGGAGCAACACCTGTGCACCAAGCGTCCTCCTAAGCGGGGTTAGAGATGTCAGCTCCGGTCCCTCTGCTACCACCGAATGACAAAATCACTTCCTCTCCTGCTGTCGCCAGTCTCTGACCTTAACACAGAGACAATAATCTCCTGCCCTCCCTCCTTCCTCTGAGGAAGAGTCGCCAGCCCTCCAGGTTAGCTCTTCTGCAGTGTCCCTAGACACCTTCCCAAAGCTATTGGCCCATGAGTATCGGGGTTCCCGTCCTCTAGAAACCCAGCGCCGCGCAACGCTCCAACACACCGATCGTGGGATTCCCAGCTGCCCCTCCTCACGTTTCTTTCTCCACCTGCTCCACTGCCCAGTTGTGTTTTCTGTGCTGGCTCCTCTTCCTCCCCCTGACCACAGGCTTTGTGTAGCCCGAAAAGCTGTGTCCTGGACTTCTCCTTTCCTTCCCCTGAATTCCTACCTTTTCTCCTGGCATCGCTCTAGCACCTCTAACCGGAGAGCCCTCAAATTCTCAAGCCCGGGGCTCAGACGGCATGGCCATCAGCTGCGAAGGCTGATTCGGTTGTTGCACGGTCACTGTGAGTTAGTAGGTCTCCCGTGTGACCACGACTACCCCCCCACCCCTGCTGCAAACAGGTGACTCCTCCCTCCTTCTCCATCCCCACCAAGTACATCACCTTCCCCTTCGGATCTGGCTCAGGGCAAACGAGATCGAGGTACAAAGATAACCACCCAGGCCCAGGGGTCTCGGTCCCAGCTCTGTCCCACGCCTCTTCTAGAAAGTACTCTTTGGGTCTATGAAAGCTGTGCCTGTACTTGAGAACACAAGTCCACTCTCATCTCCCTTCCCAGGTTCCTCCCCTATCATTTTACCCGCCCCCCCCCGAACTCCAGCATTTCCTTGTGTGATCAAATATTGCCTGACATTAACACTTCATTATTTCCTCTGCGCACATGTCTGATCACTTTCTCTGCAGTCACAGAGGAAGGCTTCCCCCCCCCCCATCGCCGTGTTCTAGAGAAATCTAAGGTAGGCACAACCAAGTTATAAACGATTGGAAGATAGGACTCCTCCTGGTAAAGAACCACACATACAATAGGTAGTTAAAGATGTCTATTCAGTAATTATTTACTAAGCAGCTACTTTTTTCTAGACATTATCCTAGAAAATGTGATATAATTGAACAAAACGGGCCAAAGGCTTACCTTCATGGGATTAATTTTTCAATGGGGGATGAGGCAAGGAATGAAAGGGGAGCGGCAGAAATGGATCATGATATACTGTAAAGTACTACCTTATTATTTTATGTATTTTAGTATTTATCTATTTTTATCATAATACTAAATGAACAAGCACAGAGTGAATTACATGGTATGTTAGAGGTCGGTCAATGCTATAGAGAAACATAAAGCCTGGAAGGGAGAGAGAAAATACAAATTTCAGGGCAGGGAATGATTTTAAATCAGGTTGACAGAGAAGGCCTCTCAGAAAAAGTAACCTCTGAGCAATTTCTGGAAGGAGATAAGAGAACCAGGCCTGTGGCTCTTTGGATGAGGAGCATTCTGAGCCGTGGGAACAGCCAAGTGCAAAGTCAAAGGTGGGAGTGTGTCTGGAATATTCTAGAAAATGCAAAGAAGTCATTTAGACTGGGGCGAAGTATGTGTATGTGTGTAGAGGGGGTAAGGAGAGCCGGGGCCTGGGAGGGAAGAGGGATCGGAGGGTGGAAGACCTTGCCCACCCCAGTAAGGACACGTGCTGTCGGTCCACGTGCCATGGGAAACTATTGGGAGGTTTTCATTGACTCTTGCCCGCTCTGGCCGCTGTCAGATCAGAGCGCGTGGAGGGAAGGGTGCGAGTGTGGAGACTGGTTATGAGGCACAGATTCAAGGCTGCCTCTAGGGTTTTTTGACCTGGACAGATGGAAGAAGAGAATTGCTCTTAACTGGATCAGTGAAGACTACAGGGTATTTGAAGGGAAATATTGGTACATTCGACAGGGTTCTCCAGTGAAACAGAGCCAAAAAGGATGCACACACGCACACACAAAGAGTTATTTTAAGGAATCAACTTGCATGATTATGGAGATTAAGAAGCCCAAAATCTGCAGGGAGGGTCAGCAGGCTGGGGACTGAGGGAAGAGCCAATGCTACAGCTCCAGCCTGAAGGCTGTCTGCTATAGAATTTCCTCCTGTTCAAGGGTGATCAGTTTTCTTTTTTTTTTTTTAAGATTTTATTTATTTATTCATGAGAGACACAGAGAGAGAGAGGCAGAGACACAGGCAGAGGGAGAAGCAGGCTCCCTGTGGGGAGCCGGATGTAGGACTCGATCCCAGGACCCCAGGGTCACACCCTGAACTGAAGGGAGATGCTCAACCACTGAGCCCCCCAGGTGACCCAAGGGTGGTCAGTCTTACCCTCTTCTCAGGCCTTCCACTGACTGGATAAGGCTCACCCACATTATATACGGAGGACTATCTGCTTTACTCAAAGTCCACTGATGTAAATGTTAGTCTCCTCCAGAAATACTTTCACAGAAGCACCCAGCATTATGTCTAGCCACGTATCTGGGTGCCAAGGCCCACCCAAGTTGATATTTAAAATTAACGATCACATTGGCAGCTCCAGCTTTGGAGATGTTAAGTTTGAGATGTGTTGAGTGTAAGCGGAGATGGTGGGTCGTGAGTTGGCTACGGGGCCGTGGAGGGCCAGAGAGGCTCCGGCTAGGGAGGCATATGTGCGCGAGTCCTCGGTAAATAAATGAGTCTCAACGTCCACCCCGATGAGATCATTAAAGGAACTGGTGACAGAGAAGTCCACGGAGTATTTCTACATTGAGCCTGGGGTATTTCGACCTTATGACTTTTGAAAGACTAGGAGTAGCTAGCAGAGGAGATTAGAAAGAAGCAACCAATGAGCTCAAAGGAATAAATACGTATGATAATGCATATGTTAGATAATGAGTGATACGCACACGTCAGGTATGCGTGGAGTGACTCCGCGAGTGAAGAGCAGCAAGGTAGGATTCAATCCTGTGTTTCATAGATAGCATTCCATTTAATCATGACATAAAGGGAAATCCATTTTAAAAAGCACAGTCACGGTATTATGTGAAAGGCAGTGACCCAAAGGCAATGGTACACATTTCACAGCTCGTGGAGGGAAATTATCATTTGCCCTTTAGAGAAGAAAAAAAATAAATAAAATCATCAAAGATTCGGGCACCTACCTGGCAAAGCAAGTAGAATTAACTCATTTAAATGAACTTTATTTTCCCAGCACAATCAACTGGCTTCTTAAAGAACCTCTAAATGTCACTTTTCTCCCCAGACAAATGTGTCCTTAAATCCCCATTTCTGCTTGCTGCCTGAGCCCTTTCTGTGATAAAGCATCTAGAGCGATATGCTCTGCTCTAAATCTAACACCTCCTTCGCTAGGCTCCCCTCCTTTCTTTGGCACCAATAAAGGGTAATAAAGCTCTGGGAACATGCCATCAAAAGCAACCCACTGCTTGACTCCCTACGCTATGGGCGATGAGGAAACACCTCCCCACGTCTGTAATTTTGACAGCACGGACCTGATCTCAGCAAATGTTTTCTGTAAAAGGTCAGATCGTAAATATCTGGGGCCTTCTGGGCCACCCAGCCACCCCGTGGGCTGGAACGACTCAACCCTGGTGTTACGGGGTGAAGGCCCCCATAAACGAGGACGTGGCCGGGTGCAGCTGAGTTCCCAGGGAACTCTGCTTTCCGAGGCAGCCTGCGGATCAGATTGGGCTCTGGCCCCACGGCTCGCTGGCCCCGCTTCGGGTCACAGACCCCTCTCACCCCAGAGGCTGCACCTGCAGTCCCATTGCAACCCACGGACAGAATGAGCTCCGCGCCACGGAGCAGAAGCAACGTGAACATTGTGTTGTTTCTCCGGCTGCTTTCTTCCTGGATGGTTTCTTAACTCAGCAGAGCCGCATCGAAATGTTAAACAAAGCAGCTCTGACGGGAAAGGTCTGTGGAACCAGAACATCACTCAATCCCCCCCTTGTCCCCCAGGGTCCCCGTGAGCCTATTACAGAACAGGACTATCACACGGGGAAAATGAGAAATTTCATTACCTGTTATGTAATATTGCTCCAATACACGGGGATCTATCTCTTTGGCGTTCGGTGTATTTTCTTGGCATTCATCTGAGAGCGCTGGAGGAAAAAGAAATTTGAATTTTAATGCGATATCCTCTTTGCTTTTTGTCATTAGGTTTCTGCGATGGGACTCTTCCAAAGTGAGCTCCGTTTAATGTAGTCACAGATTAACCTCGCCTTTCTCTCGAGCAGCACCTGTGGAGGATTTCACGTATTCCTTTCAAAGTCTCTTTCAAGGCGAAGATTCAAAGAAAGATCTTCTGTCTGCGGTAGTTTTGATATAAAGAAACCATTAGCAAACTTGAAATGTGTAAATTACACGGAAGGTTCTAAGATGCGGCTTAAATTGCGGGAGCAGTGCACCTCCTCCCCGCAGGTTAATGTGGAGAGCAGGGTACTTGTTTCAACAATGGGTTGAAAATAATACCTGGGAAATCACCTCCGTGATCAAAAGATGGATTGCTTTTCACCGTGGATGCGAATGGTGATGGGATGCCTCAAGAACGGTTTTATCCTTCCCACCTGGTGTTTCCCCCTCTACAAGCATAGGATTAAAATTCGGTTCTGAATGTATCCCACCCTACGTGCCTCGGAGTTCCTTGAGTCGGCGGCTGTGACCCTGGGCAGACGGGCGAGCAATCCTCTCTGTCGTGCCTGGGTTGGGGGTGGGGGTTAATCAATATTTTATAATAAAAATCATCATCTTCTATAAACTGTGCTCTCCAATGTATTAAAAAAAAAAAGGGCCCAGAGATTCCCAAATACAATTGAAACAATGGTTCAATTTAAAAGACCATGTTGGATTACAGTGTTCCTTTTTTTTCCTCCATTTAAAAAAAAATTTAAAAAGTCAACTCCAGCGTTATCAGGATCCGTAGACTCTGTTACCTTGAAATCCTCCACTACTTTGATTCGTAATACTTGTCGGTGGTCCATACAAATGTAGCTAAAGAGGTGGGGTTTTGGGGTTTTTTTGTTTGTTTGTTTTTCCCACATGGATTCTATAGCTCTGCACTCCTCGCCTTGGGTCCAAGTGGCTCTAGTGATTTATGATATTTAACATGATAATGTGTTGGCAGTTTTAGAAAATCGACCCGTGGACTTCTAGTCTAAGGCAAGGGAAGGGCTTGATTGATTCACACGCTCTTTGAGGACTTGCATTAAACCTAAGGGGTCGAGCTGGAGGTGATGGGAAGGGGAAAGAGAAGGGAGTTGCACGTGCCAGTTCCTGCAGCCCTCCGCCCTCTCTGCTCGACGCTCCTGTCCCTTCTCATGGAGGGGAGTGACCGGCCTCAGAATGGCAAACCAGCCCATGGTCGCAGACGTGTATGCGGAGGTGTGAGTCCATGTTTCTCCAGTTTGAAATGATGAGGGGTAAGTTAGGTACATCACGTTAACGTTTAAAAGAATAATCATGTTGGACACCATTAAGCTGCAAAGAATGAGGTCTTTAAGATTTTAAAAAGAGAAAACACACGCACACCATGTGAACTCTCTTAGGTAGGCGTCAAAATAGAATCCTTCTTAAGCTCTAAACTGTAAGCTTCAAAGTGAATCGAGGATGAAGGTATATTTCTCATTCTTGCCTGGGCCAAGGCTCGGTTATCCACACCCTGGGCTGAATTCATAGAAAGTTGAAGGATGAGCTGCTTCTTCTTCTTCTTCTTCTTCTTCTTCCTTCTCCTTCCTTCCTTCCTTTGTAAAGTTTTATTTAAGCAACCTCCACAACCAAGGTGGAGCTCAAACTCATGACCCCGAGGTCAAGAGTCTCATGCTCCACTGACTAAGCCAGCCAGGTGCCCCAAAGGATGGGTTTCCTAGGCAGGATGTGAGGCTCTAGAACAATCCAACTTGTTGAGTGTCCATCTCCTCCTGAAATCTGACATTAAAGACACACCGACCCTGGAGATAATGTAATATTCTTCAACTCAACAGCTGTGAGCCCCGCAGGAAAAGATGCTACTTGCTACTCTTCTCTGATTTATCATGGGATTTTTTTTTTTTTACCTTGACTCAAGCTTGAAGCATGGTCCGCATCCTTTCCTTGAGACATGGGATAGGCCTTCACCAGACAAGCTGTCTGCACCCCAAGCTGTGCTACCTCCGGTCTGATCCAAAGTCAGGATGTACGGCACAGTGTTTCCCATGCAGTGCCTCACTGAGTTTACAGCAGCCTCATAGCCAACCCACTTTATAGCAGGAGAAACTGAGGCCCAGAGAGCTTATGCAATCCATGTGTGGTCAATAAAGAGCAAGTCAGGGACTCAGGATTTGAACGTGTGTGTCTCTCTCTCCAGAGCCTGAGCTCATAATGCCCATAAGATCTCTCCTGTCATTGGACAGTGGGGGTGGAGGGGACACTTACGCCCCCCTCCTCATGAATTGTTTTACAGACAGGGATCTTCCATTAAAGTAATGCCTCTCCTTGTCCCTTATCTTTAAGAAGAGCTTAATGGCATGTCCGTTTGATCCGGGGTCTGCAGAAGGCATTGGCCTGCTGGCTCAGTTCTCTCCACTTCTGGGGACCGGGGGCTCTGCAGGAAGCAAGAGTTCCCCTTGGCTGCTCTGTACTTGGTGGGAGACCCAGGCTGTCCCAGCGCAGCGGAACCGAGCTCAGCTCCCGAGCAGAACTGGCAATGTCCTTCCTTGCCTTGTGTCAATCATGAAGGAGACATTTTAGTCTCCATCCTCATGACCCCTGTGACTCTGTCTAGAACACTCTACGTGAACCTGGGACACCACAGGTCATTTACTGAGCCTCTTTTTAAGCTGTAATCCACATCCCCAGCAGATGCCGGGGTTCCCTGAGGGTAGAGAGCTAGAATATTCCCCCATACGGCGTCATCTGTTTCTGCCTCTTACACTTTACTAGCGGGCTAGCACCGCTGTCCCAAATGTGATTTTGCTTTTGATGTTTTGCTGTTTTGTTTTAGATAAGATTCATAAACCACGGAGAATTCAAGTTTGAAAAGATGGCTCAGAATTCATTTCAGGGAGCACGCTTTTTAATAAGCCGTCTCTAAATGAACACATGAATCGTGCCAGGCTGCCTATTGAGACAGAGTGGCTCTCTCTCTCTCTCTCTCTTTCTCTCTTTTTCTCTTTCCCCTCCCCATCTGTCTCTCTCTTACCTGACTAGGGTAGTTTCAGTACAGAGAGCAATAAATGTAGTCTCAGTGGCGTGAGGGGAAGAGCCCCTGATTTGTAGCATCAGCCAATGTCCACAGGCGTTTAGTTCTCCCACCAAGGCTGATTTCAAGGTACCCACATGATGTCTGAGCACGAACTGGAGAAGAGGTGGGCACCATCAGCCCCCAGAAACCAGAACAGAGTGAGTGGCTGCAGCACACCACGGGGCCACACTCTCTATGACAACATCCCCCAATGTCCTGGTAGCAGCAGTCCCATTAACCAAGAAAAGTCTGTCAGTCTTATGAAGCTCCGTCTGATGGCAGTGTCATGGACCATGTAACCTTCTGACTTAGGGACAATCGCTATTCTGATGTACAAGAAACTGAAACGTGTTTCTTGTCCTCCGCTCTTCAGAAACTCTGCGTAACAAAGAATCCGTAAGCCCTGGCTGTACAGAATCTGACTTCTATTTCTCTCTGGAGACTCCCATCTTCTTACCAACAAGAGATGTTTTATTTCCTTTTATAGCCAAGATTCCCCTGAGGGGACCATTATACTATAATATTATTTAATATCTTTGGGACTCCCTTTAGCCTACTTCTCTAATTCATGAGGCTGAGGCCTTCCCAGAGAGTTCTTCAGGCTTTATGCAAGTTTGAGAAAAAACATTTCCTACCCATGACAACTCCTACATTTTGTGGTACTTTTTAGAATCGAGAGAGATCATTGCTGTTTGAGATTGTTGATCAACTCTATCATATTCTTAGGCTGAATTTTCTTTTCTGGCCAGAAGTGATACTAAATCTCCTTCCTATGCAGGAAATCTGGGTAATGTCTCTGGTTTTACTACTAACTGGCTGTGTGATCCTTGACAAAAATCCTGATGGTCTTTGGGTTGTGGTTATAATATCTGAAGGATCAAGGAATTGAAACATGAATACTGATGGTCACCATTTTGGGTGGACTTAGTATGTGCCCGGTGCCAAGTGATAGGCTCTACGCCTACTAACACTTCGTTATTGCCATAATCCCCTAAGGTGGATTCTATTACTAGCTGCATTTATTTTTACACGGGTGACCTGAGGCTTAGAATTAAGTAACATGTTCTAGGCTGTACTGGTAGTGATTAGCAGAGATGAGACTTGAAAACAGGCCATCTCACCTCAGAATGTATTTCTTCAACCTTTCTGCCTCCCATATACATGGTCCCATCTCCATCTCAAACTCCATCTCACAAGGGCATTTTCAGATGTAGGTAACATGCAAGAACCTGGGTACTTGTAGATATGCAAAGCACTAGAGCTTGAAATATCTGGTTTTAGATTGTTTTGCCCTCAAGACAACACTTGAGATACGCAGCATCTCTCTGTACAACCTAGCTGGGAGGTAAATGGATCTTTAAATGCTGTGTCTATTCAATGTGAATATTTTATTGATTTTTAAAAGATTTTGTTATTTTTTTTTTATTTGAGAGAAAGAGAGAACAGGAGAGAGAGCACATGCTGGGTGGGGAGAAGGAGGGGGAGAGGGAGAAGCTGACTCCCCACTGAGCAGAGAGCCCAGGGCAGGACTCGATCTCAGCAGATGACCTGAGAGCCAAAGGCAGATGCTTAACCAATTGAGTCATACAGGCACCCCTCAACACAAATGTTTTAGAAAGATATTTTCTTATTCGTCTGATACCCTCCACAAATTCCAGCTTAAAATAAAAAAATCAGACATCCCAGGCACCATGCTGAGCATGCATAAAACCATTCACAAGCCCCATTTTACAGACAAACGATGTCTGAAGATTTTTAAGTTGCTGTAAGTCACAGAGCTAAGAAGTCGCAGAACCATACCTGAAACTCAGCTCATCCAGTCCCACAACCCCATCTCTCTAACCACTGTACACTGTGCCACGCCATCCTGCAGAGTTACTTACAGGCCGTGTTACAGGCCAAAGTTGATCAAAAGTTTATAAAATTAATAAAAGTGCCGGACAAAGAGGCAACCTCGTGGAGTGGCTCACAATTCAGAGGTTTTAATTCCGCCTCCTGGCTTTCTCACTACCCTGCTGAATGACCTTGGGAAGGTCACCTACATCATGGGTCTCAGTCTCCCATTCACAATATAACTGACCTCTGAAACATATTCCAGCTTTAAATTTGTCATCCTTCTGGGGTATAACTTCTCACTGGGATGGATACCCTGTATCCACTCTAGGAAAGATAATCAAAATATAACAGTGAAAAACTCCATGATACCATTCTGCCAAGACTTTGGGCAACAGAATTGTATTAGCTCCAGGGAGTTGGCACACTCTGCAGATTTGGGGTGCCCAATGATCATCCTTGCTCCATTCCATACTGCAGGAGGCAATGAGAAAGGGGACAGGAAATTCTCCAATAGGCTCTCATGAAGAGTTAACAGTCCAGTTGAATTTTTGCTGACTATTTCTTGGATCAATGAGTCAAGCAATGGAGAAGCCAGGCACAGAAGCTGTGATTTTTGATTGTTTGCTAATCTAGCATACTCTGAAACTAATTTCTCTTCTCAAGCTTATAAAGCACATCACATAATGTACACAAACAGTGCACATCATAAGATCCTACTTCATGCATCACGTGGTCGTATTCAGATATCAGCCTTTTCTTCCCCCCCCCACCCCCTCACCCCAGAGCTATTTGTAAATTGCTTGTGGCAGTTATAAATTGTACCGAAGAAACCTTTGAGAAATGAACAAATTAAGGAAGGAAGAGATTAAGGGCAACAGAGCTGTGACTCGAAGGCTGCACACACACACAGATAATGTCTCTATTAAAACCTACATAACAATATTAGTATCACTGTTATTTTAAGACAGCCAGGAGTAATCACATATTTCGGGAGCTAATGACTTGTGACCAAAAGGAAATTGCTCAGAAGTTGCATGAACTGACCCCCGACAGAGGTGAGCAGGATATGACACTTAGAATATGAAATATGGGTGATGGCCTAACAGGGGCTGCGCAATGCAAGCTCTTTTTCCTTGACATTTGGGCTCTGCTTGCAAAGATTTTTAGGAGATGTCCCTAAGGATGATCCCCATGGCCGTGTACTTCAGGGGCAAACCTACAGGTGATGATGCAAAGGAGGTTTGCTGATAAAGGCATGTGGATGTGGGAAATGTCAACATCTCCCTGGATCTCAGATTTCGGTGTTGTGGCGTTTTACACACATCACACAATATAGCCTTTGCACAGCAGCCAACATGAAGAGCCTACATCCAAACCCCTGAGGTGATCTGTTGGGCTGTCCATTGTCTTACTTGCCAGGGTTATTTTCCTCATTTTACATATGGAAAAAAAAGACAAAATTAGTGAAATCAAAGGACTTTGTCTATCTTGCCAGCTCACTATACATTTGTTGAGTATGCACCCAACAGGGACAGAGTGGAGAACAGATCCAGGGTGTCTGGGGCATCCTGAGTTGTCCTCAGGGTGCCCAATGAACAGCTCATTTGGCAGATGGCAAGTCCAAGAAGTTCAAGGACAAGAACAATGTCCCTCTCTGAGAAGAACCCCAACCACCTACACCTGCGACACATACTCGAACACCTTCTCTTTGGCTGACTTGCTGGCTTGTGAAATTCAAAAAGACTGTGACCTAATAGTTGCCTTCCTTTCTTACACATTGTGACAAGCACTGAAGTGAAGTTAGGAAAATGATTGAGCTCAGGAACCAAAGTCAGAGGAGAGACCGCTCGTCACTGCTCTTCCTCACCGTGAACATGCCCTGGGCCGTAACACCCTCTTTGGATTCCCACGCTGTCATTGTTGCCTTTTCGGTGATGGGAAGAAACAAGAAAGCAAGAGAGGTCACTGTCACCACCTAGTAGGGCAGGATCACTGGCCCTGCCTTCCATCTCAGAGTCATGCTGCTCTGTTTAATAATAGCTAAGGTTACTGTCAGGATGGATTCATCTCTTAGGATGTCGAGGAATGATCGAGGTGCTCATTCCCTGATTCAATCCTCAAAACACCTCTACAGGGTGGGCAGTTTTGTGTCCTCTTTACAGATGAGGAAATGGGAGGCCCAGAAAGGCTTAGGTTCTTCCTCGGAGTCACAGAGCTGGCAAGCGTCAGACCCTGGATCTGCATCCAGCCCCCTCTTGCCAGCACCACACCAAACAGGTATCATCGGAGGGGTGTCACCAGTGAGCTTCCTGATGGCTTCCCCAGTGGCTGACCAGTGTGTATGAAGAGGTCCGTTTCACCCCTGTCTTGTTTTTAAAAGAAACCCTAATGAGAAACAATGTGTCTCTGGGTGTGAAATTTCAGACAAAATATGCATGTTGGGGGAAAAAAAGTGTATCCTGAGTGACAAAGGCATGGGGAACTAATGGAAATGTTACGTCCGTACATACGTCCTCTGGGACAGTTGAAGTGGGTTTTATTTCCCAATCAACAGGCCTTTGATCGTTCTCCACCCGGCAAAATTTAAACACCTGAAAACCGTGTGGAGCATGTACACGGTTGTCAGGATTATATTACCCAAGACTCTAGCGTGTGGCCAAATTTATCTTGAATTCTCCATAACCATTTTGCAGTTTGGAGTCTGAAATCGCACAGAATTGCTCTATGCCCTGAGTATATTACTGACAATTTATTACTTAAATGACCTCCTCAGTTTCATAGGTTATACTCTATCTAGGTTATTTGTTCTGCATAACAAGCTGTATAAGGCTCATCTCGCTTTGATTTTAGCTAATCTAAGTGTCAACATCAGTGCTCAAAAAGATAAGGCAGGGGCCTAAGGGAAAGACACCCAAGAACCCGGGGTTGAAGGCTGGGGCTGCTAAAAATGGCCAAAGTAGTCACTGTGAAGGAAAAGGTGATCTTCCTGACTTTACTAATGGGAGATTTTTAAGTTGTGTTACTTGGGTGGATCTCGGAGGACTCATGGAGACCAAGGTATTTCTTCATGCGGTGCCTGTACCAGTCACGGAGAGCCAGGTACTTTGGCCCGTGCACTGATTCTTAGGAGGAACATTAGGGGAAGCATCCAGCACTCTGCGGGTATCTGTCCTGAGCACTGTGGCTGTGTAGACCACACTCATTGGTTGTGGAGATGACGACCAGAGGAAGAAATGGGATGGACTTCACAGCAAATTATGCTCAGAGCTATGGATTAACTTTAACTGGTCTAGATCCAGCCCCAGAAACCCCGGTTTTAAGTCCTAACAGTGATGAAACAGAGACATAGATGTATGGATGCAGATTGAAAACATGTTAAAACATCCGGAGGACAATTTCACCAGCAGAATATGACCCACCACCTGAACAGATAGTCATGGCCCTTGAACATACTGAGAATACAGCTGACAGATTCTCACACGATGCAGAAACTAGTACACACAACAGTACACTGGGGCTGCATCCCCTTTCAGACGCTTCAGAGATGGTGAGGTATGGCCACATGGGTTTCTCCTCCTCCTATGCCTTTTTTCTTCAGAAAAGCACATAATTCAGAAAATATTGAATGAAGGCATAAAGCCCAACAACTATATCCAGGAGTATTTTATGAGCTAAGATTTTCATTCATAAAAGGTAATATGAACCAAGAATATCCACTCAATGTGAAGCAAAAAGAAAGCTTAAAGCTCATCTCTTGTCCTAGAATGGAACATGACGTTGGTGCCAAGAATGGTCACGATCACAATTGGCACAATGTAGCACTGGATCGTCAGAGGCGTAACAGCAGAAGTAAAGACCTCGGGTAAGAATCCTTAATTTCTGATCATGACTCTGCCATTACTAGTCATGTGACGCTTTACCTCACTTGACTTTCCTTTTTTGTCTATAAAATGTAACCTCTACTAAAATACTTTGAAAATGCAAGGCAATGGGAGAAAGTTCAGATGTCAGAGACAACGGCCTTAGCTCAGGGACCTGGTGTAACCAGCATCTGAGTCTCCTGCAGTACCCTCCACATTGGAAGTACTTGCTAACTGTTGATTGGTCTCTTGATTGGATGGAACAGCAAGGTGTAGCGGCACAGGTAGGGCCACACAGAACACCTCCTCATGAATATTATGCACCTGTTGGGTGCCAAGTGCAGAGGAGTAAATCCAGCTCATGTAAATCCATTCTGGGGAAACGTGCGTGTGTGTGGGAAGGAGTATTGCTGAGGGAAGTGGAAAATAGACAGAATAATAAGGACACAGTAAAAAGACTCACGCAAATTGAATGCCAATGAGTTGGTGCTCTCCATCATGCTGTGGCTGCCTCCCGAGTCAGGCTGTGTGCCCAGGGACCCACGCATGCAGGTAGGGCGGATGGTGGCTCATGCAGGGAAATAGTTCTCTATTGAGGCAGAAGAGGACACTTTCCCAAACTCATTCCATTCCTCTCATTCCCACCTTATCCTTGAACTAGTTCCATTTTTTGCTTTCTGGGTAACCTTTCATATCCATTTAAATCCCATCTCATCTATGCAAAATGTTCATGGTTTTCAAAAGGCATGGACCCCATTTGATTAGTGTCTGGCCCCCACTTCCCTCTGATACTATGTGGCTCCCTCCTTTACTGCAGCAAAATGAAGCTTGTTGTCACTTGTATTTAGTGCCTTTGCTTGGCTTAGATCAGTTCTGGCTTGGATCAGTCCCTCTTTTAGCCAAATGGGAGTCACATATATTACTAAGAATTTGAAGAAGGGACTTTTCTATATTTTCCAGAGTGATGGATTTGGTGAAAGTAAGGGAAAAGAGATGAACTGTCCTTTATTATATTATATAACAGCCCCGGGGATAAAGGAAAGATTGATATGGTGGATTGCATTAAAATGAAGAAAGTCTATTCATTGAAAAACATTAAGAGTGTTAAAAGGTAAACCATGGAGTGGGAAAAGATATTTGCAATCCATATATTCAACGAAGACTTGAATCTAGAATATACAAAGTAATTCCTACAAGTAAATAGATAAGACAGTCATTCCAGGTTTTTTTTTAAAGGCAAAATACTTGAATAGACATTTTACCAAGAAGATACCCAATAAGTGTATTAAAAACATCATCAACATAATTTATCATCAAGGAAATGCAAGTGAAACCCCCAATGAAATACACATTCACTAGAGTTGCTACGTTTAACATGACAAAGCAGGGCACCTGGGGGCTCAGCGGTTGAGCATCTGCCTTTGGCTCAGAGCATGACCCAGGGTCCTGGGATCAAGTCCCTCACTGGGCTCCTCTCTGGGAGCCTGCTTCTCCCTCTGCCTGTGTCTCTCATGAATAAATAAATAAAATGTTTTAAAAAATAATACACCAAAGCAATAAAACCGTTCCCTGGTGACAACATAGGGCAGCTAGAACTCTACAGCCACATTGGAAATGTGTTATTATTGATAAACCTCTGCCTATGGTAAGATCCAGCAACCCCTCTCCTAGGAATACAAATGTGTATTAGTGCCCCCAAAGATCTGTTGTAGAAAGTTCTTGGAAACACTATTCACAGTAGCCCCAGATGGTTAACAGTCTACAAGTTCATCAACAGCAAAGGTGAATAAATAGTAGGAGAGTCATGAAAGGGACTCATGTAGAAAAATACAGCAACTCACAGAAACGCAACAAATTAGAAAGAATATCGCAAATGTAGAGTTGAAAGAAAGAAGCCAGACAGAGAAGAAAGAAGAAGACAGAAAATTCAGCAAAACTAAAATAAATAAATAGATAGATAGATAGATAGATAGATAGATAATAATAATAAATAATAAATGGAATTCAGCAAAACCACTTGGTGATAAGAGTAGGAGAATTTTGTTTTTTGTTTTTTGTTTTTTTAAAAAACAGGCTGCAGGAGGTGCATGTCACCCAGAGAGGACAGAGGGGGTCTGGTGTGCTGTTCCTACTCGTCCTCTTATCTGGGCACGTCAGAGCTGTTGACTTTGTGAAAATTCATCAAACTGCCCATGCACAATTTATGTATTTTCCCGTGTGATATTTGAATAAAAACTTGTTTTAAAAACGGATGGAAAACTACTTCGATAAATTAATTTGGTAAAGCCCTTTGATAAATGCCTCCTACCGGTTGCTCCGTGATATTCAGACACATAGTCTATCTTCCTCAAAAGCGATCGAAGATAATTAGAAATCCTCAGAAGCTAGATCCAGTGATGTTTAAATATTCTCTGATGGAGGAAACTCACTTTTAAAATGACCTGTGGTCTTAAAGGTGGAAGGACAGGACGCCTTCAGGACATGAAGCAAATGCAGAGAGAGAGAGAGAGAGAGAAAGTCTTAGCAGGAGGATAATTAATTAGTGTAGAACTAGAAGAAGTGTCTTTATTTCTAGTTCATGCAGAGATCAGCTCCATTATGGACGGGCCTTAGAAGACAATGCTTCAAGACACCAATCCTCAGCTTTGGGGATCCTCAGAGAACTTTCTGAATATGATGAGTCCCAAAGGGCCACTGACTTGTGTTCCAGTGTCACACCCAGTATCAGACATCATAGAACCATGACCAACTCTTCATCAGCATTGGAAGCTCAAAATCCACATG